>NC_059471.1:13106206-14356206 GCF_018139145.2 Gymnogyps californianus | reverse complement strand
AGGTCTTTATTAATTTCTGACTAATTTTCATACCTCACTATTTGTAAATTTGAAGTAGTAATTGTAACCTGCATTGTGTTTAACTCAGTGGAAAAAGAGACTAGTTTATCCTTGCTATGTCTGCCAGTAAGATATGACACCCAAGTCAGTAGGGCCAAGAGCTCCTGGATTTATCACATTAGTTGCCATTCACTGGAAGATTTAAGTCCTCAGCATTCAGTACTCTCTAGCATGTAATTTGCATGTAGATTGGCTCAGCAGATAACTGGAAAAAAAAGATCAGGAAGTCTTTTTATGATACAGTGTCATCTAGTGTTTTCTGGGAGCGTTAAGAT
Source organism: Gymnogyps californianus (assembly GCF_018139145.2). Taxonomy (NCBI): domain Eukaryota; kingdom Metazoa; phylum Chordata; class Aves; order Accipitriformes; family Cathartidae; genus Gymnogyps; species Gymnogyps californianus. The sequence continues at coordinate 14,355,871 of NC_059471.1, read as the reverse complement.
CTGCTAGCTCCAGCCTAGCAAACAAGTGTGAGGAACGAGCTGACTCTGGTAACAACTCTTGATAGTGCGCACTTGTAACAAGCAGGGTAGGCCCATTGCTAATACTTCCCTGTGTGGACAGAACACAGTTGAAATGCCCATCCAAAGGGCAAGTCTTACAGGCCTCTTGGCACTCATAAAGCAGTGAAAGCATTTTGCCAAGTAAAAGGCTGGATTCAGTTCCAAAAGATAAATCTGGACTTGGCCAAGTTAAACACTGTGATAGAAGTGTTGGATGACACATGAACTACCAGTTTACCACAAGCGATCTCTCCCCTGAAAACTAATTTTAATTCCAGAAAAGTTTACTTAGAAAGTAATGCAATTCAAGATTGAGAAAATACCTAATAAATGCCATTTTGAAGTAAATCTTTTAAGTATTTTTTCATTGATCTAAATATGTGTTTATGGAGGTAGATAAACCAGAAACTAAATCAATAATTTGTTTACCTGAATGCCTTTCTAACTCTCTATGTTACCTAAAGGTCTGCTTTTGTGCATATGCCGAAGTGCCTAGGTCTTGATAGGGCTAAGTAGTTTAGAGTTTATGAGTTCTGCTTGAATCCAGGAAAAAGGTATTCTTTATGGCATATAAGGGCAGAATAATTTCTGTACCTAGTGATTAAACCCTACAAGGTTGTGTTCTAGTCCCATACTTCGCTAAAAACTAGTCAAGCAATTTATGTGAAAGCCATTGAGTAGCAGTCCTAGGGTGAAAGACACAGGCTGTGACTCTGAGTGTCTAGGGTCGGGTTTAGAACAAAATACATGCAGTGAAATATATTTTTCTTCTTACAGGTAAGGTAACTGAGACAGATTAATGGGCCAGAAGCAAGTTACTTCCATAAACTTGTCTACACTTGGAAGTTTACTAAAATAGCTATCATAGAATAGCAGTGTCCCCTTGAGGATTTACAGCAAAATGATCGTACTAGAATAAATTAGGGATAACTATTTCAGTAAATCTCAAAATGCATAAAAGATATATAGTGCAACATTAGACTCCCCAAGAATATTTTAGCTAAACATATTCTTTCTTTATATGGGAACTCTGTTTTTAGCATTTTTTTCCATTTACTGTATAATTGATAACTGCTATGACGTGGGTTTTTCCCTTCTTCCTCTGAAATATGAGTTACATTATAATTTCCAAGATATTGAAGTGTTTACTGCCAAAAGTAGGAAAGTGCTCCTTGTTTTAGTATAAAACCAAATCAAATAGTAAGTGAAGTCTGTTTTTCATGGCTCCATCTATGAATGCACAATAGATCTTCATGTGAACAAGGGAAATGTGCACTTTCTTTGAACTCTGTCCTCTTCTCATCAGTGTTTCATTTTTTGTTTAATTCATAATGTTTTCATTACATTAAGGGAACAACAGGGTAGCCCTCCTGTAGATAGTGGAATAGCTGTGTTTCCTTGTACTATAATCTACAGGGTAACTTGTTTTGTTTGGGTTAAAGTCCTGTTGGTTTTGCATTTCTTTAAAAAAAAAACACTACACATTTTTTTTGTTGTAACTGCTTTTTCTTAGTAGCAGTTTCATAGAGTGTATAACCAGAAAAGTATTGATAGTCATGTCAAATATGTTATAAATATATTTAAAAATAAACAAGTCACACATCTAAAAAACTATTAAATTAGGCTGTTATAGCTAACCTGGGTAATTCTTCATGTAACTGATAAAGACTCAGCATGGAAAATAGTGTGAAAGTGTTGAAATTAAGTTTGCTATGATGTAAACCAATCCAGATCTCATTTTTCATATCGATAACTTAAAATCAAGCATTACTGAATGATAAACCCGTATTTGGGAGAAGAGGGAGAGAAGATACCTGTTTAAATGTCCTCAACCTATTGTACACATGGCCCCCAAAGCTATCTGATGTTGCTCAGAGCCATGGGAAATTAAGTTGCAACTGAAGTTGCTGCTAGTCTATTTTGCTATTCAATGTAGAGTCACTTGCATGTGGTCCTTGTCTAGCATTGTAATTATGCAAATGATACTGGCTGAAGACAGCTACCTTAGAGAGCAGATGCTTCTAATCTGGAATTCTAAAATTAAATTAGATGTTGATAATGATTATGTATTCTGTTGCTCTCTCCTCCTAGTATTGGAAAAGGAATATTGTATAATTTGTCTATTGTAATGACTCTCCCTTCCTCCTGTTCCCCACGTTTTTAATAGAGTGTGTTTTCCTGTAAAAATATAGAAATTTAAGGCTAGAGAGGACCAAAGGGAGCATGCAGTATGAATTTCCTCTCCAAGGCTCAATCAAGTGTACCTAAACCATCCCTGAGAAAGAACTCAACTGCCTATTAATGTTCTCAATAAGGATATTTCCTTCGTTGCTTCAGATAGTACCTTCTGGTGGTTCACCACTCTGCTGAAAAGCTTCTCCAACCTTAATCTTTGCTCTCAATAGTATTTCTTCTTTTTTTTCTCCCTTGGACATGAAGAACAATTGCTTATGGTCTTTTTTCTGACATTTTTACCATGTCTCCTCCATCTTCCTTTCTAGACCAAGCTCACTCACTGCCTTTTGTTATTTTTTTCAAAACCTCATCCTCTTTTTAAAAACTCTTGCTCTTTTTTTTAAAAATCAGAATTCTCTCTAGTTTCTTGCTAGACATGCGGTTCCTAAACTGGACACACAATTTCCTGTGAAGACTCACCAAAGCCGAATTTGTAGGATTAGTTATCATTCCCATTATTGCATCCTAGAAGGAGATGGCTCTTTGGAAGGATATCACTGTATAAACCATTGTAACCCTAGCCTATTTCTGTCCCCACCATCTAGCTAAATATTTCTTATTCTATGTTTTGTGTGTTCTGTATTTTATTTTCTTACAATTGCACATTATTTTGTTCTCTTCTTTGGTCCAAACCCAGTAAGATGAAGCTAGTTATCTTACTGATTTGTCAAAATAATTTTAAATTCTGATCCTTTCACGAACAGTATTTTCTATTTCATCATGACTGGTTTCGATAAATGAAAATTGGAATTTGGAAAGATTTCTTTGGGAGTTGTGCAATGTTCTCCCAGCATGACAGGGAGCTACTGAAAACTACTTGTTTGAAAGTGAGTTTTTCCAACTGCTTGTGTACCCTTCTGATGCTAAGACTCATTAGCCTTGTGCTTTAGGGTGCCAGTGCAGGTCAACATTTTAAAATTATGCTAATGTCAAAATTTATTGCACCTTGTTATTTACTAGGCCACTTATCCTGTTGAAAGAGGAAACTAAACAGGCTGAATATCTTCTGTGCTTGACAAATCCATGCCAGTGGTTTAGTATTCCATCTTCTAGGTATTTTCACTTTCTCAGCATCTTCTGTTTCTCGATAATGTCCTCACTATTCCCTTTGTCTTCCTGTTACTTCTTATTTCTAAAACTTTTTCATATAACCCCTTATGCCACATTACATCCCCTCACATCTTAGCTTGTATCAGCATGTCCTTGGTCTCTTACGTTCATCCTGGCTTTCAGTTTTTGTATGATTCATTCTTCACTGTTTGAAGTTACTGAAGAGCTCTCAATGCAGCCATAATGGTCTTTGCTACTCCTACTGTCTGTGTTTTGCTGTGGAATAGTTTGGTTTACAAAATATTCTTTCAGTAATCCTACCTGTACTCCTTTCTTCTTCAAATTCTTTCAGAAAATGACTTTACTTGCTATCTCCCTGTTTGCTGAAATCTGCTTCTCTGAAGACTCTTGCCTTATTCAGCTACTTTGGCAATCTTTGTTTCATTAGAATAATAACATTTGTCCTTTAATGATCACTCCCTCAAGATAATTCTTTATTCTTTCCCAGGAGTCAGAACCGTATCTAAAAGAAATACTGCTATGAAGGAAGAGACTACTCTCTAAAATAAGATTTGTCCTTTATATGTTCAAAGGACTTAACAGATTTATCATCCAGTTTACAAAAATAATCCACTTTTTTAGTATCCTTTTAAGCAAAAAATATTTCTATTGAATTTGTGGATGAAACTAAGGTGGCAAGGTTCTGCAGATGTATTGAGAACTGGTCTGTAGTTCCAATGAAGAAGTGGCCTGGGGAAAAAAAAGGCCTGGAAAAAGTTATTTATTCAATAAATATAAGCGCAATATTCTACACTTATGTGCAAAGACAGGATAAGGAGCAACTGTTTACACAGAAGTTTTACATAAATCTTGAGGTTATAGCAGATTCACAAGCTGAACTTGAATTAACAATGTTATATTTTTGTGAAAAGGCACATTTTGTAGCAGCTCCATTATAACAATAAGCTCTGGGCTGGACTACTTTGTCCTCTTCTCAGGTATGGTGTTTCAAGAAGGATGTGGACTAGGTGGAAAGGGATAAGCAGGGAGCAGTGATAATGATCAGAGCTCTAGGAAGCAAGAGGAAATGTTGAAAGAAGGTAGTGTGTGTTGTATACAGAGAGAATACTGAGGGGTGATACAAGACTACTTCAAAGAGGAGGGAGTATCTGTTTTACATCTTCAGTTTAGGTAGACAGAAGGTAATTGGTTTAAATTGCAGCATGAGAGATTCAGGTTAGGCTAGGAAAAATGGCTAGTGATAAGGATACTTAAATGTTGGAATAGTCTCATTTATTCTTAAAAGCTATAAATAATAGACCACTTGCATTTTTTCATAGAAGATTGTCTAGTCCATGCTTGTCCCTACGTAATATCAATTGTGTGTAAAGTAGAAAATCTCTCAAGGTTCTGCCTATCTCCTGTTTTTCAGGCTATATCTCTAGATTACATCATCTCTCTGAATTGTCCCATTTTCTCTCCTACTGATAGCTCCTAGCCATGGGGAATTTATCAGATTCCCTGAGAACTGAAAACATAATTGAAATCCTAGCATTTGTGTTGCAAGGCTGTGAGGTCTTGGCCATCCACATTTTTAACTATCTTTTCAAAGGGTAAGCTTATTTAGGGCTAATTGCAAGCCTGTTGAAATCAAGGGAAGTTCTGACTGTTTTCAGTAGGCTTTGAATCTAATCATTTTAGCTTTTTTAAACATCTGTTACTTTGGTCTTGTCATTCTAACCCCAAATACTCATTGAGTAACCTGTCTTTGTCCAAAGATGACTTAGTTTGGCATTTTTTGCTGAAGCCACTGGGTTACTGGAGTAAAAAGTGTATTTTCCCCACATACTAAGATTTTTTCAATGTTTCTGTCAAGCATTTAAGTTTCTGTTGAGAAAATACCTCAAACTCTTTCATCCAAGTATTTAAGTTGCTGTAGCTGAAGAATTTTCTGTGGCCTGAAACTCTGTAAGGGCGGTTGGTTGCTGTGGCAGAGAGAGGTTTTCACTGATTTCTCAAAACGAGCGTTTAACCTTATGTATCTAGAACAAACAACTGTTTCCTCTTCCTGCACCCTTGCCACTTCAAAGAGAGGTTTCACTCAATGTGCTTGAAAAAAATGCTGTTCAGTTTTTCTCACTCGGTTCTCAATCTGATGCAAAGGAGAGGGAACCCTGATTTGGAAGAAATCGTGCTGAGCTTTGAGTTGTGTTCACAGCTCATGGGAAGAGTGGTAGGATTTCATGCAGCCAGGGAGTTTCACAACAGCAAATTATGTCTGTCTTTTCAAGAAAACATTTTGAAGCATTACCACTATCTATGTATTTAAAAGGTTGGGAAATTATAAAGCTACAATCACATATGTAACTGAACTCTTCCCTATTGTGCATGTATCTAGCAGTAAAGTTTTTTAATAGTTTTAATAATTTAATTTCTTACTCTGTACACTTGCAAGCTTGTAGTCTAATTACCAGTGTGTCTTTGACTTATGCAACACAAATATTTTTAATGGCTCTTTTATCGCAGGCTCATGTCTGGAAATCTCTTAGAAGCTACTGTGTAATAAGTTCAGATGTCTTTTATGAGGATCGTACAGTTTTAGAGGCTCTATTTTGAAAGCTGGACTGCTGTGCTTTGATAATATCTGTCATGCAGGATATTTGAAAAAAGCAGAGTGACTGTAGTAGGTAGTCAGCCTACACAGACACAGCTTTGCCTTATCAGTGCTGTGAGAAAGTAAGGTACCATTCTGAAAGAGAGCTGAGGCAAGTGACTTAAATGACTTGTTCAAGGTCTTATTGGAAGCCTGTGACAGAGCATGGAGTTAACTCACGTCTTTTGAGTTCAGGTTTAGAGCTACAGCTTCATGATCATAATTTTCTCTTGTTCTGATGGGCAGTTCAGTAAAGTTAGTGATTGTGTGAACATGATTCTGTGTTAAGAGATTAGTATTAGGGATAAATTGTACAATTCTCGCTCGTGCTTAAATAAACTGATGTAATTCCCTTTTAATGGAGAACAGATCCTAGTTTATGAAAAACATGATTGCATAAAGCAAATGAAAAGAACCATAATCATACAGTATTGTGATAACAGAAACATGGAAAACCAGTTTGAGGTCTGAGTGAAACAGTAATGCCCATGATGAAACAACATCCTCCAGGCAGTAGCAGAATCTTCCAACCACATAATTTAGGTCTTCTCAAAAGAAAGGGTAGCCTTATGGCTTCCAGTTGCTGAGGCAGAGAGACAGGACAGAGTCCAAACAGAACCAGAGGTGGACATATGCCACAGGAACAGTATTTCTCATCGAGAAATCAAGAGGAAACGTGCCAATCTGCAGTGCTTGGCCAACAGGCTGTCTTCCTCACTTAGTCCAAAGAGGAGGCCTGTCTGTGGGTTCTAACAGTAAGGAGATGCCCTGGACTTGGTCTCTGGTGCTATGTGATGTGGAACAGAAAATGTTGATTGGGAACTGTGTAGGCAGAAGTAGGTCACGTCGTCTACCTATTTAACAGGAAAGTCATTAAAGGTAGGTTACTTCATGTTGGAAATTTTCCTCCCCTCCCACAAACAGCTGTTTTTGTTAAACATCTTTGCCTGAGGTGTGATCTCTATCATGTCATAGGTTTTGTTAGGATTCACTCGCTGGATTGGAGGCCGTAAGTGTTGGGGAGCAGAATGCTGAGTCAGCAGTATCTTCACACACCTGCAGATCTCTTGCTTTCTAGCTATTACCTTTCTCATCTTATCCCACTTCTTCATATATCACTGCCCTCTCTACTATTAATTTAATTTCACGACTGGATCTTTAGCTTTGGTGTGTTTTTTTTTTTTTTTTCTATGTGGATTTGTGCCTTAACAGTGGTTTAACTCGCATCTAGAATATTTGGAGTGATGATATCTGCTTTTACTTCGGAGTAGATCTTCAACTCTCCTTAGGCAAACTAAACAACATAGACTTCTGTTTCCATATCTGTTCATGTCACTTGCCTATAATCTCTTTATTCTCACTTCTCCAATTTAACATTAGCTTTAAACTGTTTCAGTCAAAGATTGTCTCCTTGTTGCAAATGTGCGTGGGATGCTTATTACAAGAGAACGGTTGTAAGTGCTACAACAATACAAGCAAACAACAACCCTGGATCTAACTCATCTGCTTTATTGTATATTTACAAAACAACTCATTCTCCTGGAATTGGTTTAATCATGCTAGTGTTCATCCCATGAAGGATAAATTTTGTGCTGATTCAAACTGCAACTAGCATGTAAATTCAGAAATGCCTACTTGTGTTCTGGTTAGCATTTTCTGTAAAAATTTTGAAGAGTAAATGGACACAAATGTCCCCATACCACTTTTCTAAAGCTTTCATACTGAAGAAAAAACCTCAGACTTCCCTGCGGTAAAGCGAGCAACTGAGCTATTAAAGTATTCATCCTATATGAAGTTTACAGACTGCTTTTCAGGATGCTTCATGCATCGCATGTTAAATACAAGAAAAAAATGCTGCAGTGGCCCTGAAAGCAATGTACAGAACATGATGGAGCACAGGTCAAAATTAACTGCCCTTGTGCAGGATGTCTGGAGCTCTGTGTGTGTGCTGTGGGGTCGTAACACAGCTTCAGGAAGATGGGAGAGTTGCGTTAGGGAGAGAGGGGGTTAAAAGTTTAAAGCTCTTTTAAGTTGAGGAGGGCTTGGAAGTCTGGATACCCTTACTTTTCAGAAAATACTCTGTCCATTGGAATTGACATTGCCTAAGAAATGCAAAAAAAACCCCAAAACAGTCTTATTTTCTTTTATGAAAGGACTAGTTTTACTGTGTTGGTGCAGCACTTGATGTGGTCTGTATCTGTTATGCAAGTCTACAGTGCAATACACAAGTATAGTTAATGTGGCATCTAAGCTGAACTGCAGCTAGCTCCACGGAAAGGGGCAGTTCAGTGCTCTTCCCTGCCCACGGCTGTGTGATTCTGCCCCTCCCTTTGCTCTCGCCTTTGTCTGACCCCAGGGGATCAAGGAAGACACACTAGCACAGAAGTAACCCTGCAAAAATGGTACCAGTGCCAGGAAGTGGGGGGAAATGAAATAAAGTCAGACTGCTCTAATGCATTAGCTTAGCTGAACCATCAATCTGTGTTTTTAAACAACACACGACTGATTATTTCCATAAGGGTTAGCGCAGAAGCAACTATAGACCTGCTTTGCCATGCCAATTGATAGTCTGGGTATGTGCAGAAACCAAACCAGAGAGCCACAGAAAATTTTACTGAAAGAAACTTAAGTGCTAATTTAGGCAAGAGTTTTGAAGGCTGCGTTACAGGACTTGTACAGCAAAATACTGGGTTGGGCGTCTTCTAGTTTAGGACCATAGGGAACTTCACTGGTAAAATGTAGGTGCTTCCTGCATTAAGGAGCATCTAAGCTTTTAGATTAGGTTTCCTAAAATGGCATATATAGATACCTCATTTTTTATCCTGCTACTTGCAGTTTCTGGAAATTAAGCTAGGGTAGTGAGCTCTCCTTTCATTGTAGTGACAACACACACAATTGTTTGCCCTAATTTTTCAGGCAGTTTTAAAAAAGCTTACTTAACATGTCTTTATGATTTTAATGTTTGTAATTCATTTAATGTATCCTAACCCCATGTGATTTAGGTCAGATACTATATTACTTTTTGTTGTTTTTAAAAAAAAAACATGGAAAAGATGACAAATATATACTATGTAGAAAAAAGGATAGATTGTGTGGAAAAGTAAAGTCAAGCTGGTTTTGGCTTCTGTTATGTAAAAAAAATAATGCTTTAGTAAAAACTGTAGGCTGCTCTTGAAGAATCATGTGATTTTTATAACTCTGGGGAGTTTGCTGTTTCTTGTGCCATAACAATCAGGCATAACTATAAAGAATCACTGTGCCTGAAACTAGTTTTAGTGCCATTGCTATTTTGACAGTTATCTGTGAAATTCAGGGGGGAAAAACAATTCCGTTAAATTAGATTCAGTGTTTCAGGTAATCCCTTTCTTACAGCTGTTGGCATTTTCTCACTTCCTTAAATTAAATGAGGTAGTTCTGAAAGTGAATCAGCTTGGCCAGCATCTATCAAACCAGTGATCACCAGTAGAAAAAAGTAGCAGGTGAATACAGACAACAGTTCACACTAATTGGAAAGAAAATCATTATTTTTTCACTCAAGGAAATATAAAAGATGACCCTTGGGTAAGATAAACTAGGAACATGACTGCTTCTACTGCTGTGTTAAGGAACCTTGTTCGTTTGAGCCTTACATATATCGGCTGCAATGATATGTTATTTCTTTTGGTATGAATGCAAAACCATAACATCTGAAGCTGCTTAGCTATAGCTAAATTCAGGTTCATTTTTTGTTTTTCTGGTGTTTTGTTGGTTTTTTTTAAATTTATTTCAGGCTGGAATCTCCAGTTTCTGATTGATTGATTTTTAATTTTATATTAAAACCCCTGCATTTTCATGTTAATTAATTTGAACATATATTCTTTGGCTTATTCTGAGAAAGTTTATGAACAAGGAATAGTTTACATTGAGGAGAAAATTTTTCTCTGTCTACTGGTAAGCATTCTCTGGTCTTTATAACAAGAAATTACAGTATTTATAGGGTTTTTTATGGACATTTGTAAATGTTTTCATAATATTACCTACAACAAGAGCTACGTTAATATAGTGAATGTCACACCTTCTTGGGATGTTAACAAAGTGATTTTTCCATGGAGGTGTACACCACCTACCAGAAAAATACATGTTTTTCCCTTTTTCTGAAAAATATCAGATGATTCAGGAAAAAGGGACCACCACAACAAAGAAAGAAGTTTTCTTAGTGTACTGCTTTTGTGATCTTTACCATGGAAAACCAAAAAGTTATAACCATAAAATTAAAGCACACCATAAAACAAAACCCTATGTCTAACAACATGTCTTTCAGATGTCTTCACTAACAGATTTTTGTAGCTCTAGAAAATAAGCGATGTGGGATAGCAAATAAGCTTTACGCAGATTTACATTTCATGGGTTTCCATTCTGAAAGCTCTGCTGATTCAGCTACCAAACCTGTAATATGCTACAGTAATTGTATATAAAATTGCTGCTGTGCTGGCATGATTTTGCTGCTTTTGGTTTACATGCTTTTCTGTTTTCTTTGGTATCCCAATGCTATGTTTAATATAAAGAAGTATTCCCACACATGGAGGAACAGAGTCCAGCTAGAGTTCTGTGTATTCGTACAGACCTGAAGTACCGCTGCCAGTTTGGTGACGCTCTCAGTCCTTGAACCTCTGTGTACTCAGTGTCTATGTGGGCTATTTGCCTTATATTTTCGTTACACTGAGACTGGCTGCTTTTGACTGTCCCTTGCTACCACTTCATGTTAGGCATTTTATATCTTTAATCATCACTTACACAATCTTATCTGCTTGCTATCTTATGAGGTAAACAGTCTTGGGCCTCACCACTTACACAGGAGGCTGCCAAGATGTCTGACTCATTTAAGAAATACAAGACTTTTTAGCTTGTTTTTTATGGCCTCTGTTACTGTAATATCTTCAGACTTTCCAGTTTTTATTTCCAATTTATGTATTTCCCCACAACAAGCAAGGAGTAGGGATTCCTCATTTGCTTTGTTCCTCTGCCTCCTTGGCATGGTAGAGGGAAATGCTGGTAGATCAAAATAAGATGGTTTGAATTTCCTCTTGGAGTAGATAGTGACTGCATTCTCTGCTGAAAGTGTTAGAATTATCAGCCTCGTGGTAAGAAACCTTTATTATTCATTCTGGATAAATAGGATCTCATTGATTCATCTGAATGCAGCTTCTTAGGAGACACAACCTTTACACAGAGTTATTTGGCATCTTGGGTGATTTTAAGTTTTCCCCTTGTACTGTGTTTTGTGTTATTAGATACGTTTTACATCAAAATTAAGTATCTTCTGCAGTCCAGCTCCCAAAGGATTTGGATGCACAACTGTACGGAAGTGCCCTGACAGCCCTCTAAGGTCCAGAGTTCATCCCACATCTCCCAGCACTCCCTGCGGAGTTAGGCAGCCATGTGCCTTGCTGAATCTAAGACCTCCAGCTCCAGTTATTTTTGCCACATGTCCCTAGTGGCTGCTTCCCCTCCTCCTTACATATAGTCAAAGCAAGAGCCTGTTGTCCAGCTTCCTTACACCCCCTGACCTTTGAGCTGACGGGAAGACATACCTCTCCTCTCCCACCAAAGCACTCTGAAGGCTGCTGTGAAGCCCACGTCCTCCAACAGTCTGTAATTACAAAGCCAGGAAGGATGACCCTGACTGCCAAAAGGACCACAGACTAAGAAAGTTGGTGTGTTGTTAGAGGAGTGAGCTATGAGACATTTGGAACAAAATGCAGATATGATCTAAATGAGAGTAGCTTGATCTTTTCCATCCAGATGTAGGTGAAGGAAGTGGTATCATCCAGCTGGAGGCTGTACTGGATTTCTAGCAGGAAGTGATGGTCTGATTTCCCTGAGGACATGCTTTGTGGGTAGATACTTGTCCTGTCCCTGTATTCCTGTACACCCAGGTTTTGATAAAATCTCTATCCAGGACTAGGCACTTGTGAGGATCCAAATTACCAAGGAAGGCAGATGCCTGCTGGCAGAACTGGTACATCCTGATATTAAAGCATTTACATCAACAATATTAACAACTCAATTGCATCCTGAGATGCATCAGGTGATTCGGCAGGACTCGGTGACCTCAGCACCTCTCTGGCCCCACAGCTTGAAAAGAGAATTATGACCCTGCTGATGCCTGTGTGGTGGTTGAAGACTCAGGAGCTGGACAGGTGCCAGTCTCCAGCAGGGACACAAAGTGCCTGCTTGCTTTTTTCTCAAGTCTCAGTCCTTCCTTCTCCCTCTCTATGGTAAGATGCTGGAGGAACAGCAATGAGAAAATGGATCTTTGGTCAAATTCTTGTATCCATCCCTAGCTTAGTCGCTACTATACCCAGCATACTGATTGCTGCGAATGCCTTTCAAAAAACTATACATGCCCTATCCATTACATGGAGTGAATTAGACATCCGGCTTAGAACAGTTGCTGCCATTTCAAGAGCAAAGTCCCTTGAAGCTGAAGTTAAAGTTGTGTCCATGACAGGCCTTGCACTCTTTATGTCTCCTTTTTCATCCCTCTGGAAAATTGTCTTTGACTCATTTTTTTCTTGGAGATTCATGGTTCCTAGTCTCCCTTCTGAAGATGTTTGGCTGAAAATTAAGAACCAGTGAAATGCAATGTAAGCCCATTAGCCTGCCTATGAATTTCCAAACCCCTCTATTCTTCTACCTTTAGCCTGTGTTCCTCAAAAATTTTACTTGTATCCAAAAATCTTAACTGTAGTCCAGTCACCTGTTGTTTATTCCCTTCTCAGATTAGAAGAACTTCTCTTCCCCTCAACACAAACACAGGCAGACACACACATGCACCCTCCCAGAAGAGCTTTATTCCATAAAGTCCTCTGCCTGCATTGAACTCCTGCCTTTATGGCAGTTACTCAAGTCCTCTCGTACAGTCTCGTATTCTTCAGATTTAACAAAGCAGGCATCTGTTATTCTTTTACTAACCATGGGGTAAAAGACAGCTGTAAATGCCTCATCATATTTTCCAACCACTGACATGAGACACCAGTGCAGAATTCCAGTTGGCAAGCTCTGCCAGCAGATCAGTGCATATTGCCATTATTTCCCTAATGTATCATTGCCTAAAACCTGAGTGGGAGGGAATCAGGGTATCAATATTAGCTACTTTTTTCAGCAATAGGAGGCTAGGATAAGCTCATCAATTTAGTTCTTTAAATGATATTTTAATTTATAAATCAGAAGTGTATTTGGTGCATACACTGAAGAGACTAGAGCCAAGTAACCTGTCCTTATAGTTGCAAGTGTTCCTAGTGATTGTGCAGCCTTCTTTAGTACTTTATTTTTCCATGATACAAACATCAGTGCCGTGAGAGAACTAATATGCCTTAACTGCACTGACCAGCCTGACCTGGGACCTTCACCCATAGTTGCAGCCCATTGGTCTACGAGTTTATCTTAAGCTCATGCCTGGGCAGCCAGTTCTTGTCTGAGTTGTGTTGTAGGTTGTGGTCTTGTCTCCTGGGTGGATTCAGACCTATGTTTGATGTTGATTGTCTCCAGTGCTGTCTTCTGGATGGACTTCAGACCTACCTCGTAGTCTTGTCTCCACTCTGGTGCTGTCTCTGCTGCTTCTGACTGGGCTGTCTGGAGGGACCATGCTGTGTGTGGGACTGCTATGCAGGCGCAGCAGGACTATGTCCTGGTTGGTAAGGACACTGCCTGTACTATGGTCACCCTTGGCTCCTGGTTATCCTCCCTCATGAGGCAGCCTGTTCTTGCTGCTCCCTGCCAGTGAGGGGTGGCTGCAGCTCACGCTCTGGCATTGCGGTCACCAGACCAGATGTGAAGGAAGCATAGCCAGTGTGGGCAGGAGAGTGGGACAGTCCCTCTCACTGGCAGCCAGGAGTTAAGCTGCGTTGGATGTGAGGTGAGCTTACACCTGAGAGATCTTTCTGCCACCACAATCACTTTTCTAGGGTTTAGCTTCAGAAAACCAGTATTTCATCCAGTGCTTTGAACTTCATGGTCTCTTGTCACTCGAAGTGACTGAAAATCCATATTGAGTTTCGTGTGCTGGTGATTTAAGGGCACAGTGTAGGCATAGCTTTGAAAATGTTGGCAAATGTGTAGGTGGAGTTTGGAGGTGACCTTTGGCAGGTTCCTCATTTAGTGAGATCACCCTGGGAGAAAAGCCTGATTGATATTTTTTTTTGGTGGATTTTTCCCCTCTTTACACTTCTCCCCCAAAGTCAGGCATGTGTACCTTTTGAGTAGCCATTTGACTTTTTTCTATTCTTTTTTTCTCTGTCATTATTATAGTTTTCTTTTCATTAGATGAATATCACTCTGCTCATTTGACTGGGAATTTCCCCCAGGAGTGTGCCTTGCCAAAAGTCATATTATTTCATGACAGATTTACATGAGAACAGGTTTTTCAGGTTCTTGGTGGTAAACTGTATGGAAATATGTAGATTGGAAAACGGCACTTTTCTGTAGAAAACTCAGCAAGGTCACAAGGTCTTTTTTTATATAGCTACTTTCACCTCACCAAATAATTGCCAGCCAGCAGTGCAACCAAAGACTATGGTCAGCATACAGTCGTTATGGTTCCAGAGCCTTTTATGTCCCCAGAGGGGCACTGCACATCTGATATTAAATGGTTGTTTAAATTACTAGTATGATTAAAAATTGAAATATTTTTTTTGTTTCTCTTCCAAAAAGGTAGATGGGGGGTGGGGAGGGGAACCCAACAGTTTTATTGAAGTTAGGAAGTTTTGCAACTTGAATTCTGTTCTTCCCCAAAATAATACTTTGCATGTGGGAATTTGTTTTTAGTACCATTGCTTAAACTGTGAATGATCCTGAATATGTGCTTCTGACAGGGTGCCTTGTCATGCAGTGGAAGATGACAGCCACAGAGAAGTAGGTCATATTACAATTTCTACATCTTAGATGGCTAAAGAAGGGATATGATGAATACCTTCTTCCATGACTAAACCCAGGGCCTAGTAGACAACATCCTTGTACACTGAGAGCACATATATCACTTTACTAGTGAAGGCCCTCTTCTGTTCTCAGTCTGAGCTTGTGGAAACTGCAGTGCAAGCTCTGTCATTCACCCTTACAAACTAAAACTCTGTAACCTGAGGAAGCAGTTAATTAGGGCACAGTTGTGGCTGACTCTGCTGAGTCTGTAGCTTGAGACTCCAAATAGGCTGTATAAAGTTGCACAAGCACCATTAGTAGAACTATAAGCTGAAATCAAGGCATGTAACTGAATATCCATGTTTGAAAAGCCCAGCTGGTGTAATTGAGCATGTAGTTAGTCAAACAGATTTGGGTGTACACCTTTTAAAACCATCCAGTAAGGCTGCACTTTTAGCACTTGTTGCCATTTGTGCTAACTTGTAGGAATTGGGGAATTAAAGTTTATTGTATTTATTCAATTCAGATTTTCAGGTGATTTTGAAGAACCATGTCTGAAACTCACAAGGTTTTACTGAAGAACTGTATCATTTAAGAAAATATAAACTTATGATGTGGTTTTAATCAGCCAATGTGTAAAACCAGTTTTAACCTGATATGTAAGTAATCTCACAATTTAAGTAAAGAACATGTAATTAAACGGGTAATATTGCTGAAATTAGCATTTTGCTCACTAAAATGAAATCTTTCAGCCATTGACTTCTGTGCAGATTTTCCCCCTGCTTTGTAAGTGTATTCTGTATAAAGTTTTAATGTGCCTATGTGTTTAACTGTCTAACAGTCATTTTTACAGTAGTTCAGTGTATGCACAATAAACAAGTTTGAAAACATAACTCTTAATAAAATCTCACATATGACATTTTACTTAAATACTATGGATCTGATATTTGTGTTGAAAACACTACAATTTATACTCAAATATTTATTAAGCTTCTCAAACTTATACTCCTCCTCCATCAGCGAACTAGTTTGTGGTAGAAATGCTTGTCTTTTCAGTTTGTATTCACATAACTCAGTCCTAAAATGCCCTCTACTGGTCACAGTCAGCAGGCGGACAGCAAAGCAAAAGTGTTTAAGGTTGGGAGAACTGATGTGATAATGTGAGTTACATCATCTGGCGCAGTTTCTGGATTTTGAAGGAATTCCTTATTAAAGTTATTTAAAGTTTATGACTGTGTAGTATGGAACAATTTAAAAGGGAAAAAATTAACTAGTGCTAGTTAGACTTACAGATGTTTCTAAAGAAAAAATATATTTTCTTTAGAACTGCAGTTCTAACTGCAGTTAGAACACTTTTGGTTGACATCATCTCTTTTTTTCCCCACTCCAGGACACAAACAACATTATGTTACTGAAGCTAATAGGTGTGCTGGGAAAAAATGACAAGTTCTAACATATTGATATTCTCAAATCGTGGAGCAAGGAGAAGCCAAATGTGTAACATAAAATTGTAGCTAGGGGAGAGTAAAGAGTTTCACCACTGGTGTTCACTGATCTGTCAGAGTTGCCTTCCCTTACCCAATCTGATTATAAGTAGAAGGGGGAGATCTGAATTGCTTTGTGTTGTACTGATGGAGTAATGGGCCCAGAGAGTAAAAGATGTTAATGCGATCAGGTCACTGTACGATAGACAGTTAAGTGTGGTTCTGGAGTATGCATACAGTGATGCTATACTGCTTAGGAGTGTGAAAAGACATCGCCATTAAAATCTTTCTGAACTTTTTTTAAGTCTTAAACAAGGAAAGTGATTGATATATTTGAAGTGTAAAATATTACGGCTTTTATTTTCTCAAAGCCCTTCTGTTTAAAATATATGAACACATATATACATGAGTCTTTTCCTTGATAGTCTTATAGATAGTCAGAACAAGGTTATAACTTTCCTTGTTAAAGAGAACATTGGCACAGGCTAAAGATACTTTGGTAATTCTTACCATTAGAGTAAGATCCTGCTTCTTTTAAAACAAGACAAAATTATTCAAAAAATTAAACAGATGAACAGCATATTTTGAATTTTCCCATTTCTGTTGTTCATACCAGCAACCATGGCTTTGGGAAAGCATAGACACTGTTTAGCAGTACTGCAACCTGCCAAACTTGTAGTATCATCAGATTTTTAAAATACTGCCTTTAGATACATTTCTGGTTCATGGAAGTGTGTTTGTGTGTTGACTTCATCTGACTTTTTTTATATGTCAGTTTTGTAAGCCTCACTGATGTCTGTAGAACTATAACTGGTCTTTGAACTGCAATGTAGCACCAGTTTAGTTTCAACATCTGGCTGTGGCAGTGTCAAGTAAGTCTCCTGGTGTTTTGTTTTTGTTTTTTGGTTCTTTTGCACAACAGTACTCATCTTTGAGGATGGCGACACGGTGGTCGTGATGACAGAACCCAGATCATTTAGGCCCCTTAATGACAGGGTGAAAATTATGGATCTGAAGGAGCTAATAGATAGCTGTGTTGGGTAGTATTCCATTCTCACATTAAGTTGTCCACCAGTTAAGTCTCATTTCCAACATACCAATTCTAGTGATTTATTCCAGCCTCATGCACTCCATTGTGTGCTCCTAATACGGTTATTGTGTGGTTATAGGTATTTTTGGAGGGATAAATTCTGTCATTTAAATTTGACAGCATCTATAAACCCTGGAACATAAGAGACTTAAGTTATAGTTCTGTTACTGTGGACAACTAATAGCACAGATTTCTGTACTCAGGTGTAAACACTGGCCTTGTCTGAATCTCCAGAGCTTTGAGGATCCAAAACTATTGATCGGCTACCACACTTCCTATTTTCTTGAAAGAATATGTACTTCTCTTATGGTTCAACTTGAAGGAAATCAATAGGGCTGGAACTTCAGGAGTGCTGAAATACTACTTTGTGAAGTTGAGAAGAGAGGAATACTAATGTAGCATTTTCAGAGTGGTGAAAAAATGGCTGGGGGGAGGCACTTAACTCTTTACTAAAGAAAGTACTATGCATTGTCAGACATACATGGCAGCAATGCTGACTAATTATTGTGTACGTGGAGGGAGAAAATGGGAGGAGAAAAACAGAGGGAACAAGTGAAAAGACCAGTATTCTAGGTCTTTTCATTCAGTCAAAGTATTTCTTTTAAATGTGGAATTCCATCCTCACAGTAGCTTGTGTGGACATAGAGGGAGAACTGTTGGGGATGCTGTTTCCAGCAATGTTCATACTGCTGTATCCTATTTTACTCACATTGACTCCCACTCTAAGACAGAGAATTCAAGACCATTTTTTAAACTTTCACAAAAGATCCTTCCCAAATCCTAAAATGCAGGCATTTGAATTATTAATTTTATCTGCCTTGGCATAAATCTGAATAGTGTGGATGGTGTATGATTAAAAGATACTTTAATTATATGTGAGGTAATACTGTTATATTGTCTCCAAAACCATATTACCCTTTAGACTGATTTTAGAACTGTGTGTGAGTAAAATGAAAGCAGGTAAAAATTTAATCTTGAATGATGTGTGCCAGGCTTAAATTTTTCGTTGCCTATATTTCTTAAACCTTGTGAATAGATACTGGATATAGTCTAGACTTCTCTCGTAAATTATTCACAGATAAAAATTAATTTACTATCCACAAGATGCCATTATTGTTCCAGAAAAAGAGGATTGTCAGTATATTTATACGGCAGTGCTAGTAAGAAATTACTTAACATATTCTAGACATTTTAGATGCATGGATTTGTATTATATGTATTAATGTTTTAACCTCTCGCTTGCAACAGTTATCTTTCTTCTCCCATACAGGTAATTAAAGCAAGGCTCCTTACCAGACCTCCCAAACTCTGAAAAGAAGCACAAGGAGAAGAAAAGTTCAACTCCAGCTGGAGGAATAGTGCATCTTTAATAGCATGCTCTAGCCAAAGCTGTCAGCTGAATAGTGCTTAGCAACATTTTTCAATTTATTGACCATAAAAATCTTCCTTCTCGGAGGGAAACTTGAGCAATGATGGAAACAGTGGTCTGGAGATCAAATAGAGAACCATCTTGGGTGAATTTACAGTGGGTTAACCACAAAACCCACGCCATTCAGTGAAATAAAATCTAAAATTTGTTTAAGCAGTCTGGGTATAAGAAGGTCCTTGCCCTTGTGTTCCAGCTGTGACTGGCACCATGGACTTGGGAGAACAGGACGCTCACTCCAACCCATCAGTGTGCCCAAGTGCTGGCTAGTGGCCTGTCACCGACATGTAGCTGTTCCAGCTTTTTGTACAGTCCCGGATATCTTTGGATGCCCCTTGCTAGGACTGCTGTTTTCACTACTTATTGCTTTTGAACTTAGACAGTCCCCATAAGCCATCGATAGCCTCTTGAGCTACGCAGTCCCAGGACAATCTCTTTGACTATCCCCATACCTAAAGCTGATTAATAGTCATTATTTGGGTCCCTATCACCTTCTGGCATCCCACTCCAAGTGTGTTACAAAGCTTTAAATTTTTTGTCAGCAATTGGTTCACCCTGTGACAAGACAGCATAAATAAGAACTATATGTGTCATGATGCTTCAACTGTAGGCTTCTGATGTAGAGTTAGATGAAATCATTGCTCTCTCCTTGCTTGCACCTGTCTGGGTCTATCCCTGGCTGTAAGTGCACAGATAACCAGCAAGCAATTCTAAAAATATTTGTATAAATTGACAAGGCTATTTTTACAAGATAACAAATGTGGTTCTCTAGTCACATGCTCTAATCTTTAGGCACATGTTCCACCCCTTTCCAGAAATCTCATGATTACCTATGCATCATTTGCATCACAGACCTCATTAAGATTCTTTCTTTAATATTTGATTATTGTTAACACAAGTAAAACATATTTCCGTGACAAATAAGGGCTAGAGTTTTTAACAGTTTAACATGCTGATCTGTTTAAATATCCTGCATTATAAAGTACTTAAAGACTGTTTGTGTTACCCTGTTGTTCCTTAGGCCAATAGTAGTTGCAATACTTTTGTATTTGTCAGAACCAGACACTGGGATTTTTTCCAGTCATCATCAAAATGTTCTCCTGGTACAGATCAGAAAGACTTCAGACTTACCGAAACAAGTAAATTAGGAGTTATGCTTCTCAGAGTTTATCTTTGACTAGATGGCTGTAAAAAGATTTTCATCGACTGTAAGTCCTTATGATGTGATTGAACTGGTAGTCTAATACTGTCAGCTTGTCACTGATCACATTTTGTGATAACCTTGTCCAGTGCTGTCAGCATTGGACACAAGCCTCCACATGTTAGTGCTTTATATTTCCTCAATATATTAATCAAAATTGGAGCTTTTTTTTTTGGTGTATCTGTGTAATTTGGTGTGTGAAATCTGCTTGAACTGCTTAACAACATTCTACAAGAAATTTTGGTATTTGTACTGTCATAACAAGTAACTCATTTCAAATCTCTTCAGAGAGTCCTAGATTACTGTATATTTACTTGGAACTCATTTTTTTCCTCCGTCTGGAGTCTAAATACAGATTTTTCTCATAGGAAAAAAGCAACCAGGACTTTGGCATTTGGGTACATGAAAATAGATAATGTATGTTTTGGAGCTATTAATTCTTCATGATTAATAGGAAATATGCTAGAAATTATATATGTATTACATGCATGTTTTCTCTGTGCATGCCTGCAGTAACATAACCTACTTTTAGAATTTTAACTCCTGACTTCTGACCCATATTAGGGTCAGAAACTCTTTTTTGTCCAGGTGAACACTGGTTAGTAGTAAAGGCATTTTAACTAAACTGAGTTAAAATTTATTTTAGTGAATTATAACACTTTGTTAGTATAATTTCAATTGTGCAATATATGTTGGTACTGCCATCTAAGAATTTCAAACTATTTCACATAAAGGTAATCACAATGAAGTGCTGGAGCTTGATTGAAAAATAACAACACAACTGAACAAAGAGTACAGTCTAAGTTATACTCATTAAGCAGGCCAGACCACTGATATGCGAGGTCTTTTGTGGAAGTAGCAGAGCTTTCCTGTCCAAAGTACTTGCCTTTTCCTAAGTTTTGAAACCTGTGTTAAAAAATACGGTTGTCTAATCCACCATGTTACACAATAGCATTTAATATCTTGTTTGCTACAATATGCTACCTCATGTTAGAACAATAAAAGAAAAATCATTATTTTTATAAAGCAGGCAAGGAGGGAAATGAAGTCTCTCTCAACAGCTGAATGCTGGTGAGACTCAAAGTTCCTTAAATTGGCGCCTGCATCTTTCAGCTGCTTCTGATTCCTTCTTGATATTGTACAAGGAAAACCTTTGAGTCGGCCTCTCATCTGCTAAAATCTGCCCCAGATACCACTGTGACTCAGCTTACCCATTTATAAAGAATAAGAGGCCATACATGCTCTCCTGCATACTGCCTCAGTAAGGCATGCTTTCGAGATATGTTTTCATTGTCTATTCCACCATTCTGTAGCTTTATCAATGTCAAGAGACTGCCTGAATGCTGCCAGGGAAGTGGTCTTTCTACTCCTGCAGAGCAAATACTCGCATTCTGTTACATTGTTTTCTGAATTTTCACAATTTTTCAGATACCATCACTCCACTTAACAGCTTTCCCAACTCCATTATGTTCCCAGGTCTCATGCCACAGATCCATTACTCTACTTACCAATGTGCAATATCAAGGGTTTATTCATTTCAGAATGTTTCCTTGTTTGCACTGTTAGCTGCCTTAGCTCCCCTGATTGTATTTGTCTCAAAAAAATTTGCATGTAAAATCTTCTAGTGCATTTTCTTGCTGTTATGGTCCTGAGTTGAATTAGTTCTACTTTAATTAGGTCACAGACTCATGTCTTTATTTTGGGGAAAAAAAAAATTAAGCTACAATAATTACATATTACAAGGGAAAAAGTGTCTCTAATAATTAAAGGAAGCTGTCTTATAGCGCTGAGATTTCACAGAATATATGGTCACCATGTTGTAAACCATATGTGCTGGGCAATACATAGTTCTTACTGGATGTGTGTATTAAGAACAGAGAGGCATATATATTTCCCTTTTTAATCTAATAGGGAGAGTTTCAAAGTTGTCATTTTGCCTCTGGTCAGCAGGATTATTTTATCTGATGGTGTAGCTGCTGAGAGTAGCCTGCTTTTGGTCTGCTCAATGTTTGAACAGTTGACAGTCCTCATTTTTTGACAAGCATTGGAAAACAGTGACCTAAACAACATGTCCAGTGCTTTTCTCAGTGAAAGCTGTCTGTATACGTTGCTGAATGGCCTATCATACCATCATAGCAATGGGAATTTTGCCATTCAAAGGACTAAATATCCTCAACATTGAACTTTATATCTTGATTACAAAACCTTAATGGTTAAATCTTTTTATTTCAAAAGTTATTGCAAGAATTTTTCCTCATGTTCTGTCTCTGTGTCAGTGTCCTCTTTTGCTCCACACTATCGTACTATTCCCTACACTCCCTTGTCTCCCCAAATGTCCTTCCTGCACGTAATCTTTTCCTCATGCCGCTGTTGTTCCTGATCTTCCTGGTTTATCAAAATGGAGAGAAAAAAGGAGAAGGAACTTACCTGTACCCTCTGTATAGAATGGGTGACATTTAATCTTGTAAATCTAACTCTTCTTTTATTAACTGGTACCATCAGCTATCCACGTTATATAGGGCAGTGGTATGCTTGTAAGGTAATGAAGATGTTGCTGTCTCTGGTTCCTCTTTCTGCTGCCACCCATGCCTGAAGCATCGAGTGGTATTTTGTGGCTGGAAACAGAACAACCTGCAGGGAAGAAAGATGCAAAGGTACATGTCGAATTTATGTGACAGGAACAGTTTCTCAATGCTTAAGATTTTTTTTTTTGTATCCTGTTAGAATTTTTATACTAGCCCATCAGTCTACCATATACCTCATAAAGACCATATTTTTCTTCTGATAAGAAAATAAGAACTGGTAAACTTATACTAAGAAGTCCTTCCACACGGAAGGACTGATAGGTATTATTTGGGGTTTTGACAGGAAGATAGTGAATTCAGTTCTTTCCTAAGTAAGAATTAAAAAAAAACCCATATAGCCAGTCTGAATAAAGAATGTACTTTTCAGCGTGATGTCTGAGATTTAGAAAACACCTAATATTGTGATACTTGCAGTACAGTAACAGTGGCTGCCAGGACATCTTTTGTTCATCTTTAAAAAGTCTGAATAGAAATGCAAACCCTTTGCTTTGCTGCTTGTCCCTGCTTTAGTCACCAGATCTAATATCACCTTGCTGATAAAGTAAAAGACTTGGAAATCTTATACCTTGTGTGGTGGGTTGACCTTGGCTGGCTGCCAGGTGCCCACCAAGCCACTCTATCACTCCCCTTCTTCAACAGGACAGGGGGAGAATAAGAGATAGAAAAGCTTGTGGGTCAGGATAAAGACAGGGAGATTGCTCACCAATTATCATCACAGGCACAACAGACGCAACTTGGGGAAAATTAAATTAGTTTATTGCCAATTAAAAATAAAGTAGGATAGTGAGAAACAAAGACAAAGGTAAAAACATCTTCCCCTCACCCTTCCTTTCGTCCCAGCTTCAACTTTACTCCATTTCCGATTCTTCCACCTCGTCCCCCCTGAGCGGCACAGGGGGATGGGGAATGGGGGTTGTGGTCAGTCCATAACACTTCATCTCTGCCACTCCTTCCTCCTCACACTCTTCCCCTGCTCCAGCGTGGGGTCCCTCCCACAGGAGACAGTCCTCCATGAACTTCTCCAACGTGAGTCCTTCCCACGGGCTGCAGTTCTTCACGAACTGCTCCAGCATGGGGCCCTTCTGTGGCGTGCAGTCCTTCAGGAACAGACTGCTCCAGCATGGGTCCCCCATGGGCCACAGGTCCTGCCAGCAAACCTGCTCCTGTGTGGGCTCTTCTCCAGAGGCTGCAGCTCCTGCCAGGAGTGTGCTCTGGTATGGGCTCTCCACGGGCTGCAGCCTCCTTCAGGGCATCTCCACCTACTCCAGTGTGAGGTCCTTGATGGGCTGCAAGGCAGATATCTGCTCCGCTGTGGACCTCCATGGGCTGCAGGGGGACAACTTGCATTACCATGGTCTTCTCCACAGGCTTGCAGGGGAATCTCTGCTCCGGCTCCTGGAGCACCTCCTCCCCCTCCTTCTTCCCTGACCTTGGTGTCTGCAGGGCTGTTTCTCTCACATCTTCTCACTGCTCTCTACCCCCGCTGTTGTGCAGCATTTTTTCCCCTTCTGAAATATGTTATCACAGAGGTGCCACCAGCGTCACTGATGGGCTCGGCTTTGGGCAGCGGCGGGTCCGTCTTGGAGCCGGCTGGAACTGGCTCTGTCAGACATGGGGGCAGCTCCTGGTGGCTTCTTGCAGAGGCCACTCCTGCAGTCCCCCCACTACCAAAACCTTGCCATAAACCCAGTACATCTTGCATCTTCTTAAAAGGAAGGGGAATACTGAAATTCCTTCTAAATGTTTATAAAGAGCCATATCATCCTTCTTCAATGTCTGTGGTTTTAAGAAAGTCCTACTATTTTATCCTCCAAAATACTATTTCTAATGAAGATAATATTTCCTGTTTTCACTGACAGAAGCATATACATCACATAAATAATGATAAGACTGAGAACGATTTTTTTTCTAGCTGAAAATAATTGATTTTACCACTTTGTCTCCTACATTAATGATGGTAAAATTACTTTTTTCGTATCTCTTCTCATATATATGTATTTTTTCCAAGTTGAGTTAAATTTCTGTTTTCACTTGAAATGGTGAATGTTTTGGAACCTTCCTTAACTAGGGCTGCAGAAATCTTTGGTGTAGGGATCAATGCTGTATCTGAGTTTTTTATTAATAGGTTTTTTCTGTATTTCTCTCTTGAAGAATGCTTGTTTTGCCATTTAGGCAGAAGCTGTTTAGAAGCCATAGAAAATGGAGTACAAAGTCTTTCTCCTGTTACTCAATTTCCTATTGTAATGCACAAAAAATGCCTGATACGTTAATAATGTTTTGGAAAATTTGCTGGTTTTTGCATAGCTGTAAGTCAGCAATATGTGTGGAAATATGGAAAATCAGGAAAATGTACAGCAGATGACGTATGCTGATCTTTCTATGAAATATTTCCTCCAATTTATCCACTTCAATGTATGCAAAATAAGAAAATACTCAATGTAGCATGACATCTCTTCTCTTATGGAAGGATATTTTACAACAGTGATTCCAATAATGAACCTCATAGAAACATGTCCTATATATTACATACCACTATTCTTTTGTTTCTTAGTTGCTAATGCTTTGCTGAGAGAGATTAAGCTGAAATTTGTTCTTCATTGTTATACAGTTTATTTAATAGCACAAATAGCTTCTTTGATTCTGTCCCAAGGCAAAAAGCAAAGAAGCTCATTTCCACCACTTGTGACTTTTTAAAATTAATAAGGACTGTGCTTTGTGACAACAAATCTGACATGACTGTGCCTTTATCATAGCACCGTATAATTACAGACTGTTGTAGAACACTACTGGGAACAGTCTGGATCTGTCTTCTTTACTATCCCCCAATCAGGTATTTGTACATACTGATAAGATTCCCTTGAGCCTTCTCTTCTCCAGGCTGAACAGTCACAGCTCTCTCAGCCTCTCCTCGTATGACAGGTGCTCCAAGCCCTTAATCACCGTTGTGGCCCTTTGCTAGACTCTCTCCAGTATGTCCATGTCTCTTGTACTGGGGTGCACAGCACTGGACACAGCACCCCAGACGTGTCTCTCCTGCTGAGCAGTGGGGAAGGATCACCTCCCTCAACCTGCTGCAATGCTCTTTGTAATGCAGCCCAGGAGGCTGTCGGTGCCTTTGGCATGAGGGCACATTGCTGGCTCATGGTCAACTTGGTGTCCACAGGACCCCCACGTCTTTTTCTTCCAAACTGCTTTCCAGCTGGTCAGCCCTGGTGCCTGGGGTTATTCCTCCCCAGGGGAGGACTTGGCATTGCCCTGTGTTGAACTTCAATGAGGTTCCTTTCAGCACATTTCTCCAGCTTTTTGCGGTCCCTCTGAATGGCAGCACACCCATCTGGTCTATCAATCACTCCTCCTGGTTTTGTATCATCTGCAAATGTGCTGAGGCTGCATTCTGTCTCATCGTCCAGGCCGCTGATGAAGATGTTATACAGTATTGGCCCCAGTATTGACCCCTGGACCAAACCAGTAGTGATTGGCCTCCAGCTGGACTTCATCCTGCTGATCACAATCCTGTGAGTCCAGCAGTTCAGCCAGTTTTCAGTCCACCTCACTGTCCACTTATCTAATTTACTTCATCACTTTGCCAGTTTATCTTTAGTCTTAGATTATGCCAGATGTGGAATAACAACCTCTAGGAAGTTGTGTTACTTTTATAGTGTGGTTTCTAAGTTTTCTCAATGATACCATCATTGGCTGGGGACTCCTTCTTGTTCCTGAAATATAAGCAGAAGAATCTCATGCTGCTTGTCTCTTTTTTTGTATTTACGCAAGACTGTTCACAGCCCGAGGTCATCAAATAAATTCTACTTTTGGTAACCTGCATTTTAATGAAGATGAATAATAAGCCCGTTCTAGAAAACTGATGTCCTGCAGGAGTAGATTTGCTGTGGGGAATGGAGGGAGATTCTCTCTTCATCCTCATTACCACGACTTACTGCAGCATGACCAATCCAGGTATACCGACAGAGGAACTGCCCTGTGCTTGTACACCCTTTCACCCTGTTTAGATGACTTTGGGACCTCTTCTGTATTTCAGTAGCAGATTTTGCTAAAATACTGCCCTGTTGGTATGTCATCCGGAGATATTTTACTGTGGAGACATGCCTTACTCTGACGCATAAAATCCCTGTGATGGCAACAGCCTCTTGTGCAGTACAGGAAAAGTTCCAGCCTGTAGCTGTTGTCCTTTTTAACTCTCTTTATATGGGTTGTCTTTAAGTGAAAGCTCTCATATTAGTGTCTGCTGCACGAACTTGTTTTGCAAATTCCTGTCCTTTTTTAAAAAGATCTGTTAATATTTTCAACAACTTTCTCTGCATATTTGAACTTTAAAAACCAAGGACTCTAAAGTTAGGAAATCCTCCTTATTATTTCAGAAGCAGTGTTTGTCTCTGGAAAGGCAAACCCGCTTTTTTTCCTTGAATGGATTTCATCTATTACTGGCAGCTGATTTCTGTTTTGAATGGTCTTCCTTTTTTTTTTTTTTTTTTAATATAATCTATATACTTCTGCTTTATACATTGGAATCTTGCCTCATCCTTAAGTGGAACATTTAATAAAAAGTTTGTGGTGTTGTTTTCTTTTTTTTTCATCAGAATTAGTTTTCTTCCCTTGGATATACATCCTCCAGTGGAGGTCTAAAAGCAATAGATAGTTCTTCCATTGTGTCTGTCTTTTGCAAGTTTGGAGACCTAGACATCTAATTTTCAACTTGATTTATAAGCTGTGCAGCTGGTAGTGAATTTATGGGCATTGCCTCTTTTAGACAATGTATTCTTGGATTCATCTTGCAAAGTTCTCATTTTCAGAAATAGCACCTTTTTTTAAGATTCTTCATGTTGCAAACAAAGTTAACACTTTCCTCCCAAAACAAGATGTTTAGGGAGAAATTCATCCTGTCCTTTCAGTGAAAGTACAAGTGATCAATACTTTGATATGTTGTTTTCCTTTTTGTTTGTTTCTGCACTTTTCCTCTCAATTCTTATGCCTGAGGAAAGACCTTACATTTGAAAGTTCTCTGGCTTTTTTTTGTCCCCAGGTTTATTATCAGTACTGAGTTTGTCTTCTTCAAAACTAACTTTTTCATTGGGTTTTTCTGTGATGAAGTCAAGATTTTGTTTGTTTTCTTGATTTATGACCTCATTTTTATTTACCAACTTGCTAAGAAAAGGCTGGGCTTAATGCTGGTCTAACATTCTCTCTAGTTCCAGTCTCTTCCTCAGTGTTTGGGGAGACCTCTCTCTGATGCTGGAATATCTGCCATAAATCTGTTGGTAGATTAGTGGATATTCCCCTGTCAGAGAAGAGCAACTCTTTTTTTTGTTTTTTTTGTTGGTTTTTTTTTTTCAGAAACAGCAAGTTATTGCTTCCAAAAACTTCAGAACATAAAATAAACCAGTGAAACAAGATTTTTTTTTCAATATAAAAACTTCAGATAAATCCCAGTAGAACTGGAGCAAATCAAGGGATTAACTATTAGGGATTAGCTATTTGCTAATTAGCTGTTAATAAAAGTAATAAATTTTCTCTACCAGCATATATATCACCTGCTTTGATAGTTTAGGGAGCACACTGGAACAAGTTGTTCAACCTGAATGATGTCATTGCTGAATAGTACTTGTATTGCAGCTAAGTTAGTTGAAGATCTTCAGGTGTAATTCTTTTCTTTTAACAATGTACCTGGGTGTTACAAACATCAAAATTTTTAGTCAGAAGTGAAAATTTTGAAATATTTTGTAAAAAAAAAAAAAAGTGGAGGTGTCCATTAAGAATCTTATGGCACAAGAATGATTTGGTTTTCCATTTGAAATTATTTTATTTTGTGAATTATATATACAAAGTTGCAATCGTTAAATTGTTTGATTTTCCTGCTAGAAAATGATTTGACCAAACTGAAGTTAGGAAGTGTTCATGGAGAACTGTAATTAATTGCAATGATTTTATTATTTTATTTTTTTTTTCCTTCTTATCATTGAAATATACCTATTGCATAATATGCTGTATTGATGATCTCTGCGTCTCAATCTTTAAAATAATTAAGAATGTATCAGGTCTCTCTCCTATATAATTGAAAGAACTGGTAGGAAATTTGCTATTATAATGATTAAGAATTATGCAAATACAGACCAAGAACAAGCTTGCTTCTTAATTTAAAATCAAATTTGTGCATTTCAAACAGATTTGGGAGGATTTTCAATACACTGAGACTAAAACAACTTACACAAAGAATGGCTTGCACTCTGGGGGATCTAGCTGTTAATCAGTGCTCAGTATTGTGGGAGAGGATGGATAGAGGTGGAAGTTGATTGCTTACTCAGCCGAAGTTCCTCTGGTGGTGATGTCCTCCTAGGTACAGAGCAAATTATCTTTTAAAAGAATTAAATTAAAAGCTATGATATGCTTTTATCTGCCTCTTCTTAGTGTGCAGAATTAATAATTTCAAATAATTTTGCTGAAGTTCAAATGGTAAGTATTGTAGGGACTGTCAATACAGTGCACTATATTGGTTATGGAAGAACTTGAATGAAACTAAGTACTACAGTCTGTTTTTTAAAAGTTTGCACCAATTCAGGGAGAAATATAAGCACATACACTGATTTAACTCCTGGTTGACCCACGTTTCCACAATCTCCAGTTCTTCCTGTA
This sequence comes from Gymnogyps californianus, assembly GCF_018139145.2. Classification (NCBI taxonomy): domain Eukaryota; kingdom Metazoa; phylum Chordata; class Aves; order Accipitriformes; family Cathartidae; genus Gymnogyps; species Gymnogyps californianus. Next base: position 14,326,544 of record NC_059471.1, on the reverse strand, counting down.
CATGAGGAAAGCAAGGAAGGAAGTTTCACTCTCGGACTCTGTGTACACCGTGGACATGTTGATCAATGCAGCTAATAATCAGATACCAAATAAACCTATTTTATCTCTACTGACACTAATTTCCTAGTCCAAGGTTCACATTTTTCCCTTCTCATATGAGTTTTGGCAGAAATTTTTCCGTCTAACAGCATATAAGTTTATAAATTGAAAATTCCTCAATCCTAGCCTGCTGTTTTGCTCTGAGCAACAGGACAGTCAAATAAACAGGCAAAGCACTGGAAAACTGACAGACACAAGATTCATAAGGGCAAGTTTAAGTGCTCCTCTAAAAACAGTTTGAAAGCATCATTAATCATGCTGGGCGCTGAGCCAGTATAAGCAACTTGTTACAATTGTATTACTCATTTTAACAGAAAAGATGAACTTTTCTCTGATTTCCTCTGCATGGTTCTTTGCACTGAAAGTACATCCAGCCTCAATCTTCCTTAGTAGATTAGAAAACGGAGACAGCAGGAGGTTTTAAAATGCTAAAATGAACATATTTCAGTTGTTCTACCCTCCCCTTCATAATCTTCGGTTTGCAAAGGTATTCTTTCATTAGAAATACATCCCTTGCTTCAACTGTAAAACTCATGGCAAGTCTTTCTTCTGCTAAGGGATACTCTACACACTATGCAAACAGGCAAAAGAAAACCAAAGTAGATCTCCACGTTATCCATTCCTCTGCAGCAGGTTACTAAAAGAACACACTGCCTGTACCAAAACTGAATTTAGAAGGATTTCTGTGGACCACTTACATTGTCTCCTAATGTTAGTTTACCAATGCTTTAAGGATCTCAGCAATCAAAATTACACTGAACACTTACAAAATAAAACTGCCAATAGAAATTTTTTGTGTGGTCTTATTGTTTCTCTCTTGCTGACTCTAGAAGTGGGGAGCAATAGTTTTTTCCACCTATAATTTACTGCAGTCATTTGGGGACTAATTTATGCTAATCAAGTCCTTTGAAAATGAAAAATGCAATTCTTTGATTTTATGGATGTAGATTTCAACTTTATGCATGGAGGTTCAGAGGCCTTCACTTCTCAAGGACTTGTACATCACAAAATTCAGGAAGGATATACTTTGCCCTTTACCTAAACACTTGTTTTGTGCTATTTTCATTCAAAATAAAGATTAATTTTGAAGACTTGTATTTCAGTGCATAAATTTAAATAAACTTGAGATTAAACCTGGAATTCTAGGAGGACCAGGTATGTTATCTTCATTTCTATTGCTTCTGAGTCTTGCTATTGCATGCTTTATTTAGTTTTTCAAGTACAGACAAGAAAAGAAGTGTTCAATTTTGGTCTTGAAATAAATACCAATCTCCTCAATTTAATGCAATTTTCATTTAGTTCGAGGTGAAATTTCACAATGGACATTTAATTAGATAATGAGGCATCTCTATTAATTTTTAACCATTGTATCAGCAAGATATGTTTCATGGAAATGAGGAAGTGTATCTAGAAGTCAAGATAAATGACAGAAAATGCCTTGTTTTGTACCTGGAGATGCTTGCTGGTCCATTATGATCCCAGTAAGAAAGGCACTCAGACTCTGTAAGGTATCATTTAAAAAGCTGTTTATTAGAGTTAACACTACAAGAAGAGAATATTATAGGTAATCATAGAATCATAGAATGGTTTGGGTTGGAAGGGACCTTAAAGATCATCTAGTTCCAACCCTCCTGCCATGGGCAGGGACACCTTCCACTAGACCAGTTTGCTCAAAGCCCCATCCAACCTGGCCTTGAACACTTCCAGGGATGGGCCATCCACAACCTCTCTGGGCAACCTGTTCCAGTGCCTCACCACCCTCACAGTAAAGAACTTCTTCCTTACATCTCATCTAAATCTACCCTCTGTCAGTTTAAAGCCATTACCCGTTGTCCTATCACTACATGCCCTTGTAAAAAGTCCCTCCCCAGCTTTCTTGCAGGCCCCCTTTAGGTACTGGAAGGCTGCTATAAGGTCTCCCCAGAGCCTTCTCCTGTCCAGGCTGAACAAGCCCAACTCTCTCAGCCTGTCTTCATAGGAGAGGCGCTCCACCCCTCTGATGAACTTTGTGGCCCTCCTCTGGACTCAATCCAACAGGACCGTGTCCTTCCTATGTTGGGGGCCCCAGAGCTGGATGCAGTACTCCAGGTGGGGTCTCATGAGAGTGGAGTAGAGGGGGAGAATGACCTCCCTCAACCTGCTGGTCATGCTTCTTTTTATGCAGCCCAGGATCCAATCATTGTTTTGGGCTGCAAACGCACATTGCTGGGTCATGTTGAGCTTCTTGTCAACCAACACCCCCAAGTCCTTCTCTGCAGGGCGGCTCTCAATCCACTCACTCATCGCCCAGCCTGTATTTGTGCTAGAGATTGCCCCGACCCATGTGCAGGACCTTGCACTTGGCCTTGTTGAACTTCATGAGGCTCACACAGGCCCACCTCTCAAGCCTGTCAAGGTCCCTCTGGATGGCATCCCTTCCCTCCAGAGTACTGACCGCACCACACAGCTTGATGTTGTCAGCAAACTTGCTGAGGGTGCACTCAATCCCACTGTCCACATTGCCAACAAAGATGTTAATCTTATGTCCCTTTAGATGCTTGAAACCCCAAATGGTGTAGCATTGAATGGGCCTCCAACCCCTGTGCAGCACGCTGTGCAGGCTCCATCCATAGAAGAGATTATCTCCTTTTGGTCTTTTGAGCTACTCCTTGTTTTCTTACAAGGAAACAACTCTATTCATCATTTCTACTGTCAGACAGGAGGGATGTTCGCATGAGAACTTGTTGCTGCACAGTTAGATAAAAGCAAGGCCAGGCAGGTGGTGTAGTTGCTGGTGCCAAGTGGGAGCTGCCTGCGGGCTCCTCTGTTAAAATCAGCCGGTTGTGTTGCTGCAGAGCTGTTTGGCTGCAGCCAAAATTTGTGCAGCACAGGCCTGCGGGCTGTGCTAGTCGTGTGTGTACGTGGTCGTGCCACGTACAATGGTCGAGCAGTCAGGACCACTACACCACTCCGTAATGATATTTTACGAAGTTATATTTTAAAATTGAGTAAGGTTGTGTTGATACCTCTGAACTTCAAGAGGCTTTTATTTTTCTCCATTTCAGGGATAATAGGATATATCAGGTTCCAAATGGGAAACCCCAGGGAAGCTGCTTGAGTTCCTTGTTAAGTCCACAAGCAATTTCTTACATAAATAAACCATAAGTGTTCTTAAATCATTTATTCAAATACAAGGTGATTTGAAAAGTTAAAGACTGCTAATAAAATGGTATCACAGAGCTGGTAAAACACATCATGTATGACCGACTTTGGTATAACTCCCGTGACATGAATGCAATTACTTTATTTTACATTTCAAAAGCAAAAGAGAAAGAACCAGGCAGAGAAAGCAACTAAAATGAAGTGAATGATATAGTTATAGCTGATTATTGCATTTTCATTTTTTCCTGGCTTTTAAAAATTGCAGCAGTGGGGGCTCCTTCTTTGCCCTCCAATGACAAAACATCGGAAGTAAAATTATAGTAATTCATGAAAAACAGTGAGTGTGAACATATAACGGAGAGTTAATGGAATATTTAGGAAATAAGGAGTAGAATGCAGAAGTAGTAGTGCAATGAACACTTCCCATTTCAGAAAGAGTGTGGGCTGAACACTGTGAAGATGCACTTTAATTATGCAAAGTACATTTCATTAGTTGTTTCTTCTCTAATAAAAACACATACCAGTGTGTATATCTATCTGTCTAAAATCACAGTTTATCTTACAATGAGAGCCTCTCAACAGGCCTTCTAGTACTGTGAGGTTCCTCCTTAATTTTATTCTGTGAATTCTCATCTAAAATTTGTTGTATGCACAAGATGTTGTTCTTTATTGTATAGAAATAATTCATATCATGTTCTCTCTCTCCATCATTTCACTCATGCAGAAGCAAGAGGTCTGTGGGGGGCATTAATGCTTTGTTGTTTTCCACACTATTCACTGCAAGTAAATTACATTAACTTGTTATATATTCTGCATAGAGTTCTGTATTGTGCTCCATAAACCCAATGATAAGAAGTCCACTGGTAACTCGTCCAAACAACTCTCTGTATTTGACGTGGACAGAGTGAACATTTCTTTCTTTTCTCTTCCCTTTATTCTGTATGTAGCACATAAGCAAATAGTTGTTTTTCCTTTTCATTTCTGTAGTACTTTTAGTAATATATTTAAGCACTGATCAATAAAAAATAATCTTTCTAAAAGCTCTGTATACTGAAAATAGGACTGGATAGTTCTTCATTTTTTTCCCATAGCAAATTGCTCAACTGTATTGTAATGAGGCTATGCTACAGTATGAGAAAACACACCAAAATGAAACTGTGCATACTTTATAGAGCTTTTTCCTGGGCAGAAGACAGGAATAATAAACCTTTCATAACTGATGCTAGTGATTTTGCTGAATACTTTCTATCATGCATGAGGCTAAAATGTGGTTGAAAACAGAGTAAACACCTACAAAGAACAGAATATGTTAGAATATGGTAGTCTTCTATGCTCATACTTGGCTTTATGGGAAGAAGAATTGATAACATGTTCAAGATCAAATATGAAATAAAGGAATGAAAAAAGTGTAAACTCACAATATAGTTAGACTTCAAATATGTACAATCTGAAGTATTTTCTTCTCTTTACTTACATTTAGGAAAAAAATCATTCATCTTCAATTGGACTTAATCTAAATTTCTGTATTTGTGTTGAGAGACAGCATCAAAACCCCATTAATCCAGCCAGTTCTCATCATCATATTTAGAAGGCTTCAGTGCTAGCACTGTAGAGATTCACCTCAGCCAGCTTTAAATATGTGAAAGATGATGTTTAAATCTGAGCTTGTCACCCTAGTTGCCTTTGCAGTCAGTGGAAACTAATAGGTGCCTCCAGAGAACGTCTCATCTGGTCCATCGAGACCAAAGAGAGGTGTCATATTATGTTGTGAATCACCCTCTGGAAGTGCCTCTTACTTTCTGTGGCCTACAGAAGGAGCCTGCAGCGACTAGTTGAGATTTAAACCTCCAAGTTAGAGTGAATGGATCTCTTTCCACGTTATCTGTCACTGCAGGAGTATGATGTTGAAGCTTTCTGTGGAGTTTGCAAGCTATTTAGAAATCAAAGAGCTGTTGACACAATGACAGAGCTTGGGTTTTTAATAGATATGGAAGGGGAAGGAGATAAACAGAGCCTTCTGCCTTCTGTATCCATTCTTCCTTCCCAATTGCACAGGACTGAAGCATATTAGTCATGGAGATTCCCTCCTGAACAAATTATTTCCCTTATTTCAGTGGCCAAGGAGGAGATAAAAGGGGAAACTTTGGTCTTCTATACCCTCTAAGCAGCTGGCAGCCTCAGGAGGCACTCTTTGTCTCCAATGTGATATTTTGTAAAGTTTGATGTGGGTAATACATACTGTCTACAATATGAACCAATGAGAATTTTTATATGTATGTATATATTACATTAAAAACCTATTTTAAACTTTAACATTAACATCTTTCTATCTGGAATTTTATATCCTTTTATGAAGAACAAGAAAATGTTATATTTCTGTCAGAAGTAGCACAAACAAAACTGAATGTGTGAGAAATTTCATGAGGAAAATCTCCATATATAGTTTTGCCTGGCTAATTTTGTATTTTGGAATTGTTTATTAGGTTATATAAATACTGTGGCCAGGATAGCTTCAGGTGTGTATGTAGGAAAGAATAGTTTAACATTTCTGACCTTGTTTACTATTTGTGTGATAAAAACTAGAAGTAGAAATAGTAGTTATTTGATGGCATTTCCAATGGTAAAATGCTTTGGAGTATATTGTGGGGTTAAGATTCTATTCATAAATAGCATGTAAAAGACTGATAGATATATAATGATTGTTTTAATTCATGGTACTATGATGTCGGCGAGGCCATCTGTTTAATAGTTGCCTTTAAACCTCCAAATATCAGTGTCATACCTGTCCATAAAATTGTGTTGCCCATGATTAGTAACCATTCTGAACCATTTTCAAATGGAGCTCTATGTACAGCCTCCTTGTTAACAATGGAATACCAGTGTAACAAACTCATGTTAACTAATAAATAAATTACATCAGGTTAAAGTCTGGATTAGCAATGCTGAAAATGAGTTAAAGTCATGGTGAACTTAATGAGTTGCAAAGAGAAAAATCTGATTCCTTAACTACTTTCAGAACAACATACAAACAATTGTTCCCAGAACACCAGAAGTAACATGGGCACAAGGAAAGCTCTAATGTCTTTGGATGTCCTCTGTGGTTATATGTGCTGTTAAAGTCACTCTGCCTGAAATTTCCAGCACTTTAGTATTACCCAACACCTGTCACAGAAGCTGATTTGGCTTTACCTGCTGCCAACCTTCTCATGTTTCTGTCTTCTTTGAATTTTAGAATGAGGTGAAGATGTCTGGGAAAATTCTGCATTTGTTAGATTTATATCTACAAATTTTCTCACATATTTTCTTTCAGAGGCTTTTAGGCATCTCTCTATTTTGGAAGATTTTCAGCTTTCAAATCTATATGCTAAGAGCAAAAAAAAATTTGAATTAAAGATATGGAATTTGGTCTTTAAGTTGAAGATTTTTTTAAGCAAAACTGTTATTAACTATTAATATTCCATCTTGCAGATTTAATATAATTTCCTTGTTGATGTCCCCACGTGCTTGCATGTTACAGCCAAAATAGGTAAATTCACTTAATTCTCATGTTCCTTGTCTTCTAAGGTTATACTGAGTTTTGATTTGAAGAAGTCCTCATTAGACCTTTGTGTTTTAATTTTGTTTTGGGATGGTCTACTATTTTTGTTCCTTGCTTGCATGTTGGTTAAGCTGTTCCTTCCAAGAACTATTTTATTAGCCACAATTGCATCTTCTGCACTCCTCCTCTGGAGCAACACAATCCTGTTGTGTCTAAGTAGGATTTTTCTTAATATTAAGTGAGTGGCAATGTCAAGCAGGGAAGACGTGCTCTTGACACCACTTGACATTATGTTGAACCATTTGCTTAAGCCTAGGCTTAGTTTGAGTGTGTGATCTTAACTAGGTATAAGATCTAAAGTCTTAATGATGTTAATTTTTTATTGGCATATTATTATATTTCACTGTGTTCTGCAATGAATTACAATGAAGGCAATGGCATGCATTTTCAAAATCTAGTAAGTTTATGGTAAGAGCTTTTTGCTATTTGCTTCACTCTAGTAATTGTGCTTAGGATTGATATCTGGTAAGTGTATGGTCTTCTGGGTAGGAACACTGCCTGCTACTTCAGCTCCCACAGCTTCAACCTGACCTTTTTTTAATTTCAATAAGATAAAATGTCAGTATACTTCATCAGTCAAATTCATTGTTAAAGTTTATTAGGTTATCACTGTTTGGTTTGTTTTTAATTGTTTTTATTTTAAATTAAATGGTATGTTATTCATTACTGAGTCAAACTTTCTTCCTTCATAATTGTCGTGGTTTGACCCCAGCCAACAACTAAGCACCATGCGGCTCCTCCCCCCTCCCCCCTCCCGGTGGGATGGGGAGGAGGATCGGGAAAAAAAAGTAAAACTCATGGGTTGAGATAAGAACAGTTTAAAGTAGAATAACATATAATACTAACTAATAATAATAAAAATATAATAATAATAATAATAATAATAATAATAATGAAAAGGAATATAACAAAAAAAAGAGAAATAAAACCCAAGAAAAGACAAGGGATGCACAATGCAATTGCTCACCACCCGCTGACGGATGCCCGAGCAGTGATCTGCCCCTCCCAGCCAACTCCCCCCAGTTTATATACTGGGCAAGACGTCCTATGGTATGGAATACCCCTTTGGCTAGTTCGGGTCAGCTGCCCCGGCTCTGCTCCCTCCCAGCTTCTTGCACACCTGCTTGCTGGCAGAGCATGGGAAACTGAAAAGTCCTTGGCTTAAGTGCTACTTAGCAACCACTAAAACATCAGAGTGTTATCAACATTATTCTCACACTAAATCCAAAACACAGCACTGTACCAGCTACTAAGAAGAGAGTTAACTCTATCCCAGCTGAAACCAGCACAGTAATTTATTGAAAAATATGTTTTTTAAGAGGGGTTTTGTCATACTTATATATGCAGTGACCATATTTTCATCTGCAAATATCCTTTGTGTTAGATTTGCAACTGTTCTGTCACTTTGTTTGTATTATGCTGGATATTCTAGTGTCATGTTTGTGTAATTCATTTATGATTTTCAGCTTTTCTTGTGACTGTGTTTTTTCCAAGACTTGTTAAGAGTTCTTCAGTTGCTAATCTCTTTATTCTTTTTTATATGAGTTGAAGAAAGCTTTTCAAGGTTTTGGTGGAAAGAGTTTTTGAGACGTGACTTAAACTTGTTTATTGATAAATCCTTATATCACATTGGTTTTATAGCTTTTTCATTTCCCTATTATTTCTCAAAATTAAGTTAAAAAGAAAAAATAAAGATGCTTGACAAGTTTCTGTCTTATTTATGCAAGTTTTAGATCTTCTTGTTAGGAACGCTATTACAATTGTTGTAATTGCATGACATTACATTGTTGTAATGATAATGCATGCAGAAAATAATCCATATCATATTAATGGTGATTTCTTTGAATCCATATGCTGTATCTCTCTGAATTATGCTTTAGTTTCTTTGAAAATTGCTTTTGCTTTATATCAGCTTCCTATTATAGTGGAAAATTTATTTTTCTTGAGTTAGATTTTTAATCATATTGCACATAAATTAACATCACCTCCAGATGTTCTGAGGGGCAGATTTAAGTTTCCTTCAAGTGTCTAGAGCATTATCGCTTTTCTTGAGACTCCTCATTATTTTGGGGTGAACATGTGGGAAGAATGCTCTTCCAACTGTAAGCCTGATGCTAGCCACAATTTCATTAGTGCTCTACTATTTTGATTTTGAAAATGTGTGTCCATTTTTCCTTCTCTTTATTTTTATCTGTCTTGACAAAAGACTCATTGCTGGCCTTGATGTTTTTGGGAATTTTGTCAGTCCAAGTTGGTAGGCAATTGTAGAATTAACCTTTGATCTCAACTTTGTGTCATCTCTTACTGTATAACATTATATAATTACTGTTTTCATGTAGCGTGTTTAAAACCTGGGTCGGAGCAATTGCTGTTAATTGACGTTTGGTCTATCAGCAAATTTTTCTGCTTTAGAAGTCACAATTAATGCTGCTTGCTTTGAGTGCTAATCCTCTGGCCTCCTTGAATATTTTATGACTCTGTTTTTATTCTTAAAGTGCTTTTTGTCTGCTCCTGGCCATTGACATGTCCTTTTTACAGTGATTTAAAATTACATTCATCCAATTATTTTAGCAGCAGCATTCTATTGTTGCAGTTACGGTTGCTGTTCCAGCAATCTACTTTCACAGTTTGTTACACCTTAATAAAGAGCTTTTTGGAGCCCTGACATTCCAATCAGCAGTGCTTGCCAACAAGAGTAGGTTGCTTGGTATGCATTATTTTTAAGGCATACCTTGTTATGTTTCTGTAACTTCATTTTTAATTTTTTTTTACATATGGCCTGTAGCACAACTCCAATTTGGATGTCCAATGCATTATTTTTAACTTTACCTTAAGATCTGTTCAGCCCTATCATGAGATAGAACTCCTGTAGGCAAAACTTAAAGTGTCATTAGGATTCCCACCAGAGTACATCCAGAGAAGAAATGCACTATTATATTTTGAATTATTTTTGAAAGATCAGGATGATTTTTTCTTTTCTTATTTCTCTATTCTTTACTGTCTTGTAATTTTATTCGTGTTTTATGTCTTAAACTCCTGAACTGATCTTCAAAATCAGTACCCAGTGCAGCTGCACTGCCTTTTCAGCTCCCCAGCCCTGCTGCCAGCTAGGTACCTGTTTATTATCTAGCTCAATTGCTCTAACTTTCATGCTGTTATCCATTGAGTAGTGGGGTCATGACTTCTTTGCTTCAGACTGGACCCATACATTCTCAGAATTCCCTATTGCTGGAATTGCTACTACACTGAGAAAAAAAATTACAAAAATAAGTAATGGTTCTGGTTTTCTACTGTATTACAGAGCAACTGGGGGGACTGAATGCCAGCCTGTATCTGATGATAGCCTTCATATGTGACTAGTTCAATGACAAGCATTACAAGTCCATTTTTTGTAACACGGCAAAGAAGAAGTATGGCTGATCATCGTCATCGAATCACCTGAGCCAACACACCAACTCAGGCATTTCTCTTACAGTGTCATCTGAGGTGATTATCTCATTTAACAGGGAAAGTCTGTAAAGGCAGGAATTGATAGAAAACTGAAGATGTTCTATAGAAATAAGTGCTTTAGATACCAGACATATTGAATTTTCTGTTTTTGGAAAAATGAAATTGTTGTGTTAGCTAGTAGTTTGTTTATAGTGAATGTTTTAAAGTTACCTACTATTCCATACTAAATTTCATACTGGAGGCCTGGAAAATTGTTAAACAAATTCTTCCCAAACTGTGCTGCAGAGACGGTCTATCTTCTGACACAGTTTTATAATAAAGTGGATGTTAATAATTCTACAATACTTTTTCACTGTTGACTAAACTGAATATTTGGATACTCTTTCTAATTAATATTTCTCAACCAGCTTATTTAAGAAGGATTAAAAGAACAAATAACTTGTCAAATACAGTGAGTTATGAAGATTTTAACTTCCATTCTGATATGTTACACCTCTTCTAGTCCCTAATGATGTCATATTTATGCATTTCTTGAGAAGCTCTATGAGAAAAAAAGATGAGTATGTTTAAATGAAATGCAGACAAAAGAAGATCAACAGAAAGGTTTTGAATAATCAAAATGAAATATAATATATAACATTTTGTCCAACTTCAATGTCCCATTTTGCCTGCTGGATCTGTATGCTAATCACAGTAACCTGGGACAGGCCTCTCTTTAACATGTGAGTTATTCATATATATATAATGAGATGCATGTGCCTGAAAGCTCATGTATCTATCATCTGGTCTAGCACAGAGTTAACAATCCTTCCCTTAACAATCCTGCTTCTCTAATTCCACACCATTGGGAACCTCAGATGGGTCCTGGATTGAGCTCCAGGAAAAAGGGGCCTAAAATGGAAGTGTACATCTTAAATTCATTAATTTCATTGGATTTACCATTTTTATGTTTGAGTGGGAGCAAAGTCATACCCTGACAGTTTGAAAATAATATAAAATGGGAGTTCAATAAAGGCTTTTTCCTCTTGGCCACCAGCATTTATAGAAACCCTGTTTCTCAAGTATTTTCCATTTTGCTTGTTCATGTCTCAGATTAGACAACCCCAATGGTGAAACAGAAATAAAAATGTCAACATTTTAAAAGCCTGAGTCCTTATGAGATACGTAGGTTTATATTTTGTGGTGCTAAAATGTTCAGACCGGCCAGGTAGTTTTATTGCTCTCTTCTTGGGGACAAATAAATCAATAAGGAGAGCACTTATAAAAGCACTTCAAAGTAGGTAAGATCATAAAAAGATGGATAGCTAGTTTTAGCATTTTATTTATTTTACGATAAACTTTTAATGGTTTCTGTTGGTTTAAGTTATTTTGAAAAATACCCATTTCACTCATCTCCCTGTTTGTTATTTTAGTTTAGTGACCTGATTGTATAAAGAATGGAAATAAGAACTACTGATTTAACAATTTTTAAGAAGAAATATGACTCAAAAAAACCTAAGCGTGTAGCATTTGCATGTGCACACACAAAAAAAGAAATAAAAGAAGAGAACCTTGTGGGGAAGAGCGCCCTCCATGTATTTTATAATAAATTGTATCTTTCCTGAAAAACTTTGCAATCTGCAGCAATTAGATGGGTTAATCACTTCTGATCTAGGGGCATCTGCTGACACGATTAATTTGACTGTATATTAGCAGTGCTAGAAGATGCACCACGAATAAAGTATATACATTCTGAGTGGTGTTGACTTAGGCTGTTTACCATTTTAATCCATTAGTAGTTGGTTTTCCTAATTATCTTGTGCATAATATTAAATACTCTAATTACTTGCTGAAATAGCTAGCTGAACTTCATGAAATCTAACATATGCAGCGTCTAATGTGTGTAACTATCTTGAAGACTTAATTGTATATATCTAGAGAAGTAGAAGTGGATATTGTATTTAAATATGGGAAGAGTAATAATAATCTGTTTATGTTCCAAACAAATGTTCTTGCTTATGAAAAGGTAGGACAGTTGTGGTGTGAGGACCCATACCTTGATGTGTTGCGAACTTGCTTCTTCTAGGTAGGCTCCGCAAATCTACCCATGCTGTAAGAGTTTTGAAAAGATTCTCTGTCCTGTGTCTTGTCTTTCTAATTGTTTCATATTGGATGTCAAGAAGCCAAGTCTGATGTTACCGTAGAAGTCTTCATGACAAGGCAAATTAAAAAGACAGCTCTCATCAGAGATTCTTGTAGAGACCCATGGTCCTCATCAGTTTACAGGTTTTGAAAGCTTTGTTTAAGTAGTGACTGACTTGAATCCTTTTCTCTGTTCAGCAGACTCTGATACCCTCGAAGAAACAAATTTTAACAACTAAATTGTCAAGACATAGGACAGTAGTCTCTAGCAGTCAGATTTCTCGCACAGTATTCCAATTACTATTAACAAACATATAGATTCAGTTTGCATAATTGTTTTTTAAGACTAGAAGGATATTCATTGCAGGTGAAATGGGAAGAGTTCATACAAAAGATCACAATTAACTAGTACTTGTAATTAAACAACTTTAGTATTCACTGCCAACAACTGAACAACAAGCCTGTTTGGTCTGCAGAACATAGGCCTTCAAAAGATTTTTCCTTTCAAAAATCTGTGTTCTTTCTCAAACGCAGATAAGCCTCAAGATATCTGTGAGCATAGCCTACAGACAGAATCAGTTCCTAAAATTTGGCTTGCTATGAACTTACTGGTTGCTGTATGGTTGAAGAAACAGATAGATGTCATTTAGCAATATAATATTCAAAGACAAGACTGAGGACCATCAAGATTCACTAAGGACTAATTTGGTCCTGATTAGTGTAATATCCTGAGATGGAGTAAATCAGCAAATTCATTGAATTCATTGTTCAGGATCTGATCTTCCTCCTTTTACCTTTGGCATTATGTTATGACCTAATTATTTTATGGTTTGTGTCCTAGTGGATGGGATGACTTCATGGTACCTTACTTGGACATAATGTTATTCATACAGAAGTCCAGATTCCTCCTAGTTATTTTGATTAAGTTAGCAAAAACTGTAAAGAGCAAATCATTGTTCTCAATCTGCAGTCATGTTCCATTAAAGGTTAAGGGAATCAGAACCCATGGAATGATTACTACCAAGATATTTACTCTCACGATGAATATACCTACATTGCATAGATCCACAACAAACCAGAAATAGAAGTGACCTTTTTATTGGTGTTGCCAAGGGTAACATTTCACAACACTCACGGCAGGAACCTAAATGATCAGATATTGCATTATTGGGGAATTCAAATATTATGGTCCAACTCCCTACAACATGAAGATAGTCTTTATCGAATGAATCAGTTTCCTGTTTCTTTTTTTAAAGTCTCTCTCTCCTTTTGCCTAGCAGCCTGCCAAGTTCTGAACACTAAAAATTACTATATCTTTTGCTGAAAGTGTTTTTTCCTGCCTTTCCAATACTACTCAGAATGAATAGTTTACCCTAAGTTAGCCTTAGTTAGCCTCATTTTCCTATGTTTAATTGGATAGCAATCACTGTTTCTTTCAATATTACAGCCTTCAAATCTGCTTTAAGCTGTGGTTTAGAAATTCCTTCTGGATGAGTTCTGAGGGAATAAAAATCAGATTGTCCAAATATCTTTTGCCATGTACTTTAGATTTGCGTGTCCTAGGAAGAGTGCCAGAGCTGTTTGCCAATATGTGTTGTCTTGTATTTGAAGTAAACATGTTTTTTGATGGGCTTATAAACAACTATTTTCAAAAATATGAATATAATCACTATACTAAGATTATACGAGGTTTGTATCTATAGCCTTGCTTCTTGCATGTATAGAATGATGATAAACAAACATGAAGAAACTGTAGAAGTTGATCTGACTGCCTTCTGGATAGGACTGATCTTTTGAACCTCTCTTTCCTCCATTAAAAAAGGAGAATATGAATAGTTAAGGAAAGAAGGTACAGGCAATGCTCCCAGAAATGTTGCAAACTGTTCCCACCTGCTTTACATCCCTCCCTTTTTTTAGACTGAGTTGAATGGGATCACAACTGGTATTTTTTAAAAGAAAAATGTGATCAGGGATTTGATTAGCAAACGAGTTGTGTTTCTGAGAGTTTTTTTCCCAGAAAAAAGAAGCCTTTACATGAGACGTAGATCTTTTCTGGAGAACAGATGTGGTACCTAGAGAGGTAACCCAGAATAAGAAAGGTAGACGTGAATATCTGCCTCAAGATCATGCATGTGTTCCCTGTAGAGGTATAAGCCAGCTCTTCTTCTGTCCCTAAATCTGGTCTTCCCAGTTTTGGAAGCCTGTTGCCACATTCTGAGACAGAACTGAATTTATACTATGGATAAATGGCACTGGTGAGATTTATTTGGGCTTGAGAACTGAGATCCCTTGTGAGTAGTAATCAATTGTACATAGAAGTGTGAGTTCATGGCCTCATCATTGTCATTCCAGTGATCTTTGTGTTTCCTACTTATGTAGCTGGGAGTGATTTATTTAAAAATAATTGCTGAAAATGTTGTATAGAATTCAGATAAACACAATCCATCTTGTGCTCTATCACAAAATTCTCCATTCCCTTTTAATTTAGCATTTCAAATAGTTTTTGAAGTGTGACATTTAGTTTTTAACATATATATAATCCATGTTTTAATAAATTTGTGTTTACCAATACTGTAAATATTCTGCTAACTTTTTAAAGCAGGATAGCATGTACTAAGTCAAATACTTTCTAAACATCTGTTCTGTTCTATAAAACTACATTTATGAACCAACCTTGTAATTGTACTTAAGGATGAAATCAGTTTTGCTTGACAAGTTCTTTCTTCCATAAAGTCATGCTGACTGGCATTAGAAATATCTTTGTCCTTCAGCTGGGTTCTAAATCTGATTTCCATCAAATTGCTAGGCTTGGCAGAAGAATAACTGGTCCTTTGCTACTCTAGGCCATCCTGTTCACCTTCTTCTATTAGCAGTTTCTTCATTAACATCAGAGATTGTATTTTGTTTGTTTTTTTTTTTTAACTTTCCAAGAATTCATTGGTTTAATAAAACACGATATTTTAAGTAATTGACACTCACTGTCCAGACATCTCCTTGAACAATTATGAAGGATATTGAGGCAAATAACACCAAACAGCTGATTAAAAAGTGGCTATTTCCAATGCATGTGTTTAACAATCTTCTTGGTTAGCATCTATTGAATCTGAATATTATTTCTGTGTAATTATTTACTATTTTATTACCTCTGTGGAGAATCATAGAATGGTTTGAGTTGGAAGGGACCTTCAAAGATCCTCTAGTCCAACACCCCTGCCATGGGCAGGGACATCTTTCACTAAATCAGGTTGCTTAAAGTCCTGTCCAACCTGACCTTTAACATTTCCAGTGATGGGGCATCCACAACTTCTCTGAGCAACCTGCTTCAGTGTCTCACCACTGTCATCATAAAAAAATTTTCCTTATGTCCAATCTAAATCTATCCTCTTTCAGTTTAAAACCATTGCCGCTTGTCTTGTCACTACAAGCCTTGGTAAAAAATCTCTTTCTATCTTTCTTGTAAGCCCCCTTTATATATTGAAAGGCCGCGGTAAGGTCTCCTTGGAGTCTTCTCTTCTCCAGTCTGAACAATCCCAACTCTCTCAGCCTGTCTTCACAGGAGAGGTGTTCCAGCCCTCTGATCATCTTCGTGGCCCTCCTCTGGACCTGCTCCAACAGGTCCATGTCTTTCTTGTGCTGGGGGCCTCAGAGCTGGATGCAGTACTCCAGGTGGGGTCTCACGAGAGCGTAGTAGAGGGGGAGAATCACCTCCCTTGACCTGCTGGCCATGCTTCTTTTGATGCAGCCCAGGATACTTTTGGCTTCCTGGGCTGCAAGCACACATGCTGGCTCATGTCCCATTTTTCATCCACCGATATCCCCACATCCTTCTCTGCAGGGCTGCTCTCAATCAGTTGAACCCTCTGTCTGTATTGATATTGGGGATTGCCCAGACCCAGGTGCAGGAGTTTGCACTTGGCCTTGTTGAACTTTATGAGGTGCATGTGGTCCCCACTCCTCAAGCCTGTTAAGGTCCCTCTGGATGGCATCCCTTCCCTCAAGTGTGTCAGTTGCACCACTCAGCTTGGTGTCATCTGCAAACTTGGTGAGGGTGCACTCAAATGTAATAATGGATATATTCTATAATCAGAATTTCTCATTACCAATATACTTTAAAAATCTTTCTTTTCCCTCAAACCCTATCCTTAGATTCCTTTTTCCATGTTTTATTTTGCTGCAATTCATGTTTTCATAATTGGGCAGACTGTGAAGCATCTTCAGAAAAACAAAAGTTGTCTGAATATTTTTCTCAAAGCATTATGGACAGTTAATTTAAACCTGTTCAGTTAAAGTTTTATCTTCTTGAGTTCAATCCATTTGTCAAGCATATTACAACGACCAACATTCTTTCCTTATCAGACTTTTTGCACATCAAGTCCAAAGTATAAAATTAAAGTTGCATGAAACCTTGATTGTATTTTCTATCAAACACTCAAGCTGATTACAGATTCTTTATTATATAAGGCCAGTTATTTTCTAGTCTAGAGGAAAAATGTGAATTTTGTATATGTAAATTCAAGTATGAATAAATGGTATTCTTCATCAGAAAGTCAATACCGGTGAAGTGTAAACCTTCATTATCTGTTTTGATTTTACATAGCTTGAAAACATGCCACCTCCTCTTCCCCCTTAAGACTGGGTAATTTGTGCCAGCATTATGTGATGGCATTATTCAGCAGAATAAATTTAACACCAAATTGTTAATGAAGTACAAAACACCCCTAAAATACTAGAATAAGAAGGTAAGTTTTGTCTTGGATTGACTTTTGCCTTATGTAAGTGATTTTATTGTACTTTATAATGAGCTTTAATCTCATCTGATGTTTCAAATAAATAGCGGAATAGCATAAAGTAGCTGTTATCACAATAGAAATGCAAACTTGAGAGTGTGATAAGAAATGTACGGTAATTATTCTGCTACAGTAACATAAACTTGAATTTTAGAATTCATAATTTTTTTAGGTGATACCTTGATTTAACAGCAAGTGTTAGTGAAATAGCTCCATTGATTTAATAAATATGAAGTAGGGCCTGTACCAAGTTGACATCTTTTATACTTAACTGACATATTGTGTTAGAGAATGAAAGAAAGAACTTTTTTAAATCTCCATAGATAAATGGCAGAGAAAGAGAATGAGAAACTGTAATAATTTCCTTTGCTTCACTCTTAATCTGACAAGTAGCACATTCTGGCAGCTTCATCAAGGATGTACTTGAGGCAGGAAAAGTTTACATTGTGTCAGGCGCTGCATAAAAAAAGTTGACCAAATTCCTTTTAGCTTGATAGCTATATTTTTTTTCTTGTAAAGAAAACAAACCAATTTTAATTGTGTGCATTAGCATGTCTCTATTCTTACTATATTTTATATTTCTAATAGATTGTCGTATTTATCACTTCATTAAAAGGTTGAGATCATTGCTTAAAATAGAAAGGAAACGGGGATGATTGATTCAGGCATCCAGTGCGGAACAGGCTTCTGCTAGATACAGATTTTACAGTGTTTGCTTAAATCTATCTATGGTAGCTGAGATGGAGCATACCCAGTCAACATTGCCTCACCTTTACCAAATCAGAAGAGAATTAAGATATATTCCTCAGTTTTCCTAATGTCCTTCTTTTCCTTGGGCATCGGCTGCAGCAGGAATTTATGATGGAAACCCTTTGGGAAGAATGGGATTGCATTTTATAAATTGCAAAGTGAGGATGCAGTGGGGACATACTGTATTTCCTCAGAGACAGTGGCTGGTCTTCGGGAGAGGCCTTGGATCGATGCTATAAGAAGCCCAGTGTCCTGCACAGACCTTAGGCCTGCGGCATAAGTATTCTGTCTGCAGCCCTGTTTGTTGCATGGACCTTGGACGTATGTCATAGCCTTGTCTCTAGGTCTTTCTCTGGCCTGGTCTGCTGCTTTTTCTGACTGGACTTTCTGGATGAACCCTGGACCACATTTAGTACTTGATCATGTCTGAAGGGCACTGCATTGGGTGAAGAAACCTCTTATTATCACCATGCGGCCCTACTCAGGTCTTGTGGGACTCTGTCCTGGTCAGTGAGAGCACAGCTCTGACCCTCAGCTCCTGGCTTGCTCTCCTTCATGGAGCAGCCCCACTGTTACTTCCCCATGCCACCACCATCCACCAAATCCATATCTGGGGGACAGACATCTGACACCACGGCTAGTACAGTACGGTGTCTACAGCATTAGTGCAACATTACAAGATATAAAAAGAAAATGGATATTGCAAGGAAAGGTAGTGTCCTTCATAGTTGAGATTCAAAACAGAAAAGAAATTGGGTGCATTTCTTTGATATTTGATTATTGATATATTTGATTCCTACAGTTAGGTGTGGTTGTCCATGCCACTGTGTTGACTAATAACAGTTATGTTCTCTCCCCCCATACAAAAGAAACCCACTGAAGAGATCTAGGTGTTGGTGTAATTATCATTATTTTCTTATTTCTAGCACAGCAGTGGTGTCTAGAATCCCTTGTTGGGGTCACGAACATGAAGTTCTGGGCACAGACACAGAAATGCTCCATGTATCAAAGAGTTTAGCAGCTGTATATAGAAGGTACAGAAGTATCCAATGTGTAAAGAATGAAAGCTGCTTCCTCAAGGTCACCTCAGATTAAAGTCAGATGAAAAGACTACAGAATTTTTTAAAGTTGTGCTTTATCTGCTCGGCCACATTGCTTCCCTTGGAAATGCACTGGAAGTGTAGTATGGCAATAGTGTGGGAAACAAGAAAATGAAGTTATTCAGGCAGTGGATACTTTAAAAGCATTTGAAATACATTAGTGACAGAATTGAGTTTAAAAGCATCAGTTTCTCGTTTACCTGCAGCATTTGCACAATCAGTGCTTGTCTGCCTGGATAATTAAAGAAGTGTTAATTGCACCAATTAAGAAGTGAGAATGTGATTTATTGCTTTTTGTTACTTTCCAGGTCAGAGGAGATGCAATAGGAAAGTACATATCCAGCAATCTAAAGACACTTTAAACTGAAATACTTCTTTGCAATTTAGGCATTTAATTAAAAGCTTTGAAGTTTAATTAAAAAGTTAAATCATTTGTCTATTTCTGTGAAAAAAACCCAGTGCATTTGTGTTTTGATAAATTATATAACATAAAGCACAGTGAGATAAGTATACTATTTTCTGGTCTGAAGTTATAGCATTTTTCATGCATAACAGCACGACACATAAAAATGTATTCAGGGTACTAGAAGCAAATAGATATATTGTTCTATTAAGCACAATGTGAAAGTAAGTTTTAATCTAAAAGGATATTTTTTCTTTATTTTTTGGGATGGTACAAAGACAAAAAGCCTTTTTTAGCATAGTGAAAATAATGAAGAGTAAAAACTAGGTCTTTTCTATTATACTTTAAACTTTCAAAATAGCAACCTTTTGCATTTATATAGCAGTAATAAACACTCAGCCAAACATCAGAGAATACTAAAGGATGAGACATCAGTGGGAATTGTTTAATCAGCAGTGTTTCTGAGGTCATATTTTAAACAATATTAATTAGTAGGATTTCAAATTCAGAAATATGTGATTTCGTCTCATAACTTACACCTACCTTTTCAAAAGGGATGGCAAATAGAGTAACAGGTTTGTGAATGTCTTAGAAATTCGGAAATGGTCAGAACAAATACAGTTGGGAGTAGAAGTAAGTAAACTTTGGCTGGAAGTAAATAAATGCCTACTCAACTCTCCCCTTTGAAAATAACAGGAGCTGCTAGATATTATTAAAAATAATTCTGTTCTTTAGTCATATAAATAAGAACAAAGTTCTTTCTTACAAACTTTTTTTTTCTGTGTCAATGAGGAATTGTTCATTTTGATAAACACCCTTTCTCTGGAGTATCTCCCAAATGAGATCAAATTGTCAGTTAACTATTTTAAGCTACTCAGGCTAGGACTTTCCAAGACAATTCTGCTCTAGATGGGACTAGTCCAAATTGTAGACACTAACTGGAACAGATCTGTGCACAGTTGCATGGTGCAGTCCTTGCAAATAATGCAAATTTACTGGGCTGCATTAGAAAAAGACAAGTTCAGCAGACTGAAAAATGTTATCCCACATATTGTTATCCCCAATGCCGTGTCCAGTTCTGGGCTTATGGTTCAAAAGGGATGTGAAGAAACTGGCGAGGTCTAGCAGATGGCTATCAAGATGGCTTCAGCCTAGAGCACCTCTTATGAAAAGAGCGGGCAGGATCTGTGCCTCTTTACTGTGGTGAAAAGGAGGCTCAAAAGTAATCTAATATCTGCTTACAGCTATTGGAAGTGTAGCTACAAGGATGACAGAGTCAAATTTTTCTTGGTAGTGCCAGATGATGTAACAAACTGAAATGGCTATGAATTGTGGTTTAAGAAGTTCAGAATGAACTTTAGGTAAAAAAAAAAAAAAATCTCTAGGAGATTGATGGAGCAGTGGAACAAGTTGCCTGTTGTGAGCCTGAGCTTGCTAATGCTACTTGGTCATGGAGATTGGACTCTTAACCTGAGCAGCATAGATAAAATATCTGATAGAGTGCCTACTCATTGAAATAGTGTGTGCTAGGGACCACTCCTGGTAGGCAGCATGGATATGACTGATCCAGATTTAGTTCCTTCTACTCTATGTAATCCTCCAGTGCTATCCCATCAGGCTGTATGCTCCTAGACTCTCTTGGCTGCCCTCATGCCATACTCCGTTGTAATCAGTACATAGCCTCACTTTCATCTTATAGAAACATTAATTTGATCAGTTGTCATACAACCTTCACATAATTTCAGAGATTTTGAATTGACACCCTCCCACCCACCCCTCAACAATAAAAATAATGTCTTCTGGTCACAGGGACTCCACAAGGGGTTCAGAGGAGACCTAGAGTCAAATGTGATGTAGCCAGGCTGTGCCACTGCCAGGGCTGGAGATCAGTCCCTGACCCTCTTTTTTTTATTAGGATACACATCATCACTGGTAAGATTCTGGAATGTTGTCCTAAAGATTTATGTGATTCCTGCTATTTCCACAGTCTTTTCTACATGATATTAGAAGGTACTTCATCCACTTCTTTCACTACTTGAATTCTTTATTTTCTGGCTGCCGAGCTAGAGTACCTTAGGACTATTTGAACAAAAAAATCTCATACCTGCAAATAGACAGCTGTTCCTTGGGCATCTTAAACT
Organism: Gymnogyps californianus; assembly: GCF_018139145.2. NCBI lineage: Eukaryota > Metazoa > Chordata > Aves > Accipitriformes > Cathartidae > Gymnogyps > Gymnogyps californianus. The sequence continues at coordinate 14,304,954 of NC_059471.1, read as the reverse complement.
CAGTCTAATGTGTTTTTTGCTAATAGATGATGCATGTGATAAAGTACCCAAAGTAGGGCCTTCTTCATTTGTCTGTGCCCAATTTCTCCATTTATAAAACAGGGTAATTCCTTTTATCATCTTTAAATGACATTATGAAAATGTAGTTTTATGAATAAAGAACTCTATGTAGTATCATTAAGAACTATAGAAGCATTTGACAATAAATAATTTTGTCTTCAGAGGAAGATTTGAATCATCTACAGTAATATGGCATCTACAGTAATAGGTAGTATATATACACAAATTATTCAAGAACAATTCATTAAGTAATGACTGATAAAGGTTGGGAGAAAAAAAAAGTGCCATATGGAAGTCTGTGCCAAAATAATGTGTGTACATAAATTGGCTGAATTAGGACTGCTAACAGCAACATGAATTGTAGCATATCCTAATTTTTAAATAAATGTTGTTAACCATTATAATACTTAAAAATGTAGTTTTGAGAACATTAAAAGTATGTTCCTCCTACTTCTGTTGGAGAGTAGCACAGGTATTTTTCCATGGTCATCTCTATTTTTTTGTATTGCTCAGGCTCAGTGTAGAAGAAACATCATATAAAGTGCATTGAGTGTGCATACTCTGACTTGTAGAATGTAATTATTAGGCTGTACTTCAAAAGAATGATAGTCCTACACTAGTGGAAATAAAGGGTAGAGTAATCAATGCCGATGATGACTTTTATATGCAGAAGAATAGAATCTACTCAGATATTGTTGATTATGAAGTGTCATGAATAGATTGTGAAATGTATGTAGGTGCTGTGATAATAGTTCTCTTATCTGAAGGTAGCTGTAAAAATCTGAAACAAGTCTTACTATGTGTGAGCTATAAGAAAGAGATTGGATTTATATAGCAGTTCAAGAGTGCATACATTTTATAGATGTTATAACAGAAACATATATGAGGTAAAAATGAATCACCTGCTTAATTTTGTCTACTGTCAACATCAAGATTAAAGTGTTGTTTTAAAGTATTCATCTTCCCTGTAAAGTCTGTGACTAAATGACTGGAGTTATGTTTTATATATGCCTAATCCTAATTTCTCTGCCTTTTTCAAGCAGGTTAATTATATTCATGGACCTTTGTTGCATTATTCACTTGGAAGGCCTTGATTATGCATTACACATCAGCATTTCATAACTAAACATCCAAGATAAGCACTGTACTCAAATGTGAGATGACATTATTAAGTCTTAAAGCTCTAAAAATATATGTGAATCATAATATGAGGGTTTTCTTAGTTAGAAATAACTTATCCAGCATTGAGGTAGACTTTGATTGTGTTCTATTGCACAGTTCAAAAATTGTTTTGCATAAAGAGTGCTAATGGCAGAGCTGATAATGAAAACAATGCTGGGGATATCAATATACAATTATTTTCCTGGGAGTTAAAATTAAGAGAATCTTTCTCAATTTATCACCTAACAATAACCCAAGCTACACATGTTTGGACACAATCATGTAGAGCATTCTATAGGTTAAACACTTTCTTTGTCTGCATGGCATTCCACAGACTTTGGTATAGACAAATTTAGCCCAGGTAAGTTGAGAGTTCCTTTCTGTTAGATAACAGCTAGATAAAAAATGACCATGCCTGGATCTCTGTGTAGAAAATAGGCTGCCAGTTTTCCCATTCTATATAACAGTTTACAGACTTATCAGGCTATATGCTAAGCGCTGGGGAAAAAAAACAAGCTGGTGTGCAATAAGCAACTCACTGAACTTCTGGCTACCAGATCGGACACAATAGTTTCCTTACTGTCATCATCTATGTGAAATTTTGCTAGTGTTTCATCATCTCTGTTGATCTCGTGTCTGTATGTTCAGACAGTAGTGTGGATATATTTCTCCAATTTCTCCTCTAAAGAGCAGAAGCCTTGAACTCTGCTGCTGCACTGAAAGAAGTCAGAAATGTGTGGATATCGGCACTTTAACCTATTTATTCCAAGGTTGGCCCTGGGATAGTTTACCTAGTATTTAATATTATATTAATTGCTCCAAAGTTAAAATGTGCTTATCTAACTTTAACCATGGAATTCAAGATTAGCTTTGTAATGAGTGTTCCTTTATTGGATGTAAATGGCAAGTAGTTAATGTAAGACTGTTGTACTAGTGCTGTCACACTGTGGGGCTACCTGCTTAGTAGCCCAGACTAAAACACTCCAAATTCAAGACATATCTAATCTGTCTGTTTAGCATTTTTCTCTTGGTTATTATCTTCTGTCACATCTTTATCGCTTGCTTTTAAGGGCTGATTACTTTACCCTTACGCTAAATACCTTCAAATTCCAATACTACCTGTATTTTCAATTAATGTCATACATTCTGATAAACCTGTAACTGGATGTTTCCATGTCTGCAATGCTACAGGTGTCTTGTGTGGAACTTCATTAGTCCTTTGATGGCAGAAGAAGTCCTGCCTGTTGTTTATCTGCTGATCAAGTTACTCGGATACGTCATTGCTTCCACTGCACAGTTGCAATAGTTAGGCTGCTTTTCTAGCAGGAACGCTACTGCCATTGTCTGCAACTGGGACTCAGGCTTTTCACTGATGAAAGCAGTAGATGTTGAACTTGGTCTAGAAGCAGATGCCAAATAGAGAGAAACACCTAAGTCAGGAAGACTGGATTACCTCCTACTGGTTTTCAGAAAAATCTTTAGATTCTACGCATTATCACTGAAGCTATTTTGAGTAGACTGCATTGCCCTGCTGGGGCAAAGCTATTAAAATTTTCATTTTAAAAAGTACCTAAGTTAGAAGGAAAGCCATACAAATGCTCTTTTTCTAACCAAATCCAATATATAAAAGCGTTATTAGCATATAGTAGAGTAGCATATCTTCCTATTAAAACAGAAATAACTTCCTTTTGGAAAGATAAGCTCCAGGGTTTACATGCATCTTGTGAATTGCTTTTTGTTGTTGTTGTTATTTGTTTTTTTTCTGCATTGTGACTCACAGTTAGAATAAATATATGTTTTGCATGCTGTGTTCTTGATTGCGCACTCAGCTTCCTAATAATAGATGGTATACCAGGATAATAATGGTAATGTACCAACACTCTAACACATTCTGTGTAGGTGCAATTAACCATCTATGCAGATGGACTATCAAATTGCTGGTCTGCAATTTGGTCATATACAACAATGACTGTTGTATAATCAGATATAGGCTAACATAACCTTAGCTCAGGTTAACAGTGACAAAGCAATCTTCTTAGCCATTGGGTCTCATAACAATGTTTAGGCATGTGGAGCAAACAGTAAAATGGGTTGTGTTATTAAGGGCTGGAACAGCATGAAAGGAAGAATGTAGTGGGTTTCAGGGAATTGTAGGACAAATTATGGGAAGTTCTTTTGTGCATCCAACACTTAGGATGCCTCCAGGAGGTGACAAGATGATAAACAAAGGATGGTAGGATGGGTAAGAAAGAGCAGAGAAGAGAAACATGCCTTTGTCCTTGCTGATATTAGTGTTCCCAGTGACTGGCATATCTCTTTCATATTTCATAGGATAAAATAGATGATTAAATTGCATGAAGTTTCTCCTCTCTTGGGTTCAAGCAGGCACTCAAATAAAGTAAGTGTGCCGTTTCGTATATGTTTCTTGCCTTTATGTTGTTGGTTGTACAAGTTTCTTTGCTGTATTTTTGATGGCCATTTTTAAAAGCTGATGCATGTAGTCATGATCAGTCTGTTAAACTGTACTTTGAAATAAACAGAAGAAATCATGAAGGGAAGAAGTTCGAAAGAATTTTTTTCTTTTTGAATTTTGAATTTATGACTTTTCCCTCATAACATTTTCGTGACAGGGAAAGGAAGGTAAGATTTAAGAATTTATTGGCAAACATGAGAACAGCAAAGAGTTGGCTAACAAACTGAGGAGAGCATTCAGTGCTAAGCTTAACTGGTAAATTAGTGGCAGCAGCAGCAGAAAGTCGCTGCTCTGCGCCACAATGAACTGAAGTATTAGTTACCCTTAATATGTGTATCATTTCTTAAGTGCACCTGGTGTAGAGAAAGAAAGTTCTGTAATGGATAGCTTTCTCAAGAATTCAGTAATTGCTTAACAAAGAAAATTTTATTACGGTTTTTCCTGTGAAATTACCCATACTGTTATATCTTGGAGTTAGAATACCAGATTAGATGGATCATTTCTTTAATTCAGAATCCTACTGCTTCTGCTCTTTGAGAAGGTCTACACATCTTTGTTACATCTGTAAATCATTTAATAAATCCTAGGGCTTCATTTTTTACCTGCAAGAATATGCATGAATTTTTTATATCAAGTTCAACCTCAAACACTCTATACAGATGTTACATAGTTACTTCAAGCTGAAATGTATTTGCATATCCCTGAGGTGTAACGTGAAAAAGTCAGAATCTGCAGTTCTCTTTCTTTTCAAGAGAGAACTTCTCACCATCACCTTGCTGGACTTTGTGTCCATGAATAAGGTCAGCTGAAGCTAGAATGTTAGCACACTACATTTAACAGGAAGTGTCCTGATGGATTTCATCGGCTTTTTTTATTCAAAAGTTGTGACTCAGTAAGCTTCTTGTGACTGTGTCTATAGTAGCTATTTTATCCTCAGTTTCTCCTTTTTAGTTAAAATAATGACACAGAATTATAATACTTTAAATAAGAGTTTTAAAATGTATATACATATATATTATAATACTTTACTAATAATTCTAATCAAGAATACACTGGGTTTTCAATCCAATGGAAATATATATCACCTTTCAGTATTACTTCTCTGTTTTCTGTAACACCAGATAAAGAGTAGCAGCAGCCTTTGTTAGACAGGAGAGACTAGGAATGCAGTATTGTATCCTGACCCCAAAATAGACCTTAATATTGCTTTAATATTAATGAAAGCAAATAGCATTGTGAATACTTTTGCTTAGGTAATCCTAGAAAACCCCAATAAGGCTTAATGTGGTTTAACCCCAGTAGGCAGCTAACCCCCACACAGCCACTTGCTCACACTCCCCTCCCAGTGGGATGGGGGAGAGAATCAGAAGCGCAAAAGTGAGAAACTCGTGGGATGAGATAAAGACAGTTTAAAAGGTAAAGTAAAAGCCACACATGCAAGCACAGCAAAATAAGGAATTCATTCCCTACTTCCCATTCGCAGGCAGATGTTCAGCCATCTCCAGGAAAACAGGGCTCCATCATGTATAATGGTTACTCGGGAAGACAAACGCCATCACTACAAACGTCCCTCCTTCCTCCTTCTTCCCCCATCTTTTATTGCTGCGCATGATGTCATATGGTATGGAGTATCCCTTTGGCCAGCTGGGGTCAGCCATCCTGGCTGTGTCTCCTCCCAACTTCTTGTGCATCCCCCAGCCTGCTCGCTGGTGGGGTGGTGTGAGAAGCAGAAGAGGCCTTGACTCTGTGTAAGCACTGCTCAACCATAACAAAATCATCCCTGTGTCATCAATACTGTTTTCATGACAAATCCAAAACATAGCACCATACAAGTTGCTATGAAGAAAATTAACTCCGTCCCAGCCAAAACCAGTGCAATTCTGCATATGAGAAATAGCAAAATACCTTTTCCTCATCTTAGGCCACAACTTGCTGTCTTTCTTTCTTCACGTTATTCTTTGTAACATACACGTGACGGATGCCTTCTGCTGTAATGCTGCTAAAAGGTCAGGCAGTGCCTCATGGCCTCCTTGAGGGGCCTGGTCAGTCAGGAGTTGATAGTCTTTGCTAGATGTAGATAAAATGTTAAGCCTGTAGTACATACTGTGCTTTGTATTTTTTAAGTTCTGGGGAGGAATCTGTGTTCACCTGGAGTGTATGTACAACTCTCAGAATAAGCAGCCATATTACTGTTAGGTTTCTTAACTACGGTATAGGTTGTAATAACTGCATATAAATTGGCCTCAAAACTTTTGCTCTTGCTGAAGAAAACACATTTTCTGCACCCTGTTCTGGAATGAATTCTTCCTTCTCCTTCCTGATTTCCCTGAAAATATTAAGGATTCCCTTTCAAAGTACCTGGAGGGAAAAAAAAAAAGGATTGTCTATTACAAGGTAACAGCCTAGTTCACAGAGAAACGTATGGTTGTGTGTCTGACGGGTGCTGAGTTTCTCTTTCCATGTTTATAATGCAATGACTGGTGTGGAAAATTGTGTTCATAATGATTGATTCACCATTTATACTTCTTTTACAAAATTCAACAGTCATTCTAGGAAAGCATCATTGTTAAAGAAAGTGTTTAAGCACCTGATTAACATTAAATTATACCTTTGCCTCTTTAAGTTGTTGAAGGAAAAGTTAAATGTGTCTTGATAGCCTATAAATCAATATGTGGAGAAAAAAAAAGATTTCTGTCAGTGGTAGTCTCTTTAATCTGTAAACTAGAAGCGTAACAAAATCCCACAGCTGGAAGCTAGGTACAGACAAATCCTGACTTGAAATGAGTAAGGATGATTAATCATTGAAACACCTAGGGATGAGGGAGTACTCTGTCACTTGTAATCTTCAGATCAATATTGGATATCTTTCTAAAACAAAAGCTTGAGTTTAGCTGAAAACTCTGGGCTTGATGCAAGAAATCCAGCAGTGGCCAGGCTATTTTGTATTTTCCTTTTTTCCTTAATTTTATGAATTTAAAGGATGTAATCAAAGCTAAATGGGTGCTTAAATATCTTTTTTGGGAGATATAGAAGGAGTTAAGCATAAATGTTTGAGTAGTTCTGAATAAAGTCTTGTTCTTCTAGTACAGACAAATAATTGTCTTCATACTGTTGTACAATTGTCAAGATAACCTTTTGAATCATATATTGATGCTGACACTGCCATCACCAGTAATCTAATGAATTGTCCTTTTGACTTTATTAACTGTGCTGTTTTGCTTCTCAGACACGGAGACTGTAGCTGTAGCTAGTTTTATTACAAAAGAACCAAACTCAGACGTGATTTCAGTAAAATTAGCAGCATAGTCTTTCCACCTTTTACTAAGTTGTTTACTCTTTTAAATATTTTATCATTTGTTTTTAAATTATATATTGAACATAATTTATAAAGATCCATCAGACAGCTAGAAACTCGTGCTGGCTACTTTCCTTTTTTTTTTTTTTTTTATTTCTCAGTACTCTGTGCCTTTGACTTGTGTCAGAGCAACTGTTTTGTTTTTCTCCTCCTTTCAACACAGGATTTCTCTGTGGATAGCACAACGTAATGTGTCCACATTAGAATTCTCTGATATTCTTTGCAAGCTGTTAATAGGATCTGTAAAGTTTGGGTATTCTTATCTTTTGTGCCAGTGACACTCATTTCAAAGTCAGTAATATTTGCTTTTCATTTATTACAAGCACAGAAAATTTTTTTTATAAGGCAGGTTTGGAAGGGGGGAATACAGCTACACTGCAGTGGTCTTATGATCAAATTGAATGGTGGGGGAGGAAAGAAGTAACTGAAGTTACAAAGAAATAGTCATAGAAAAGAGAGAGAGGAATCTGGGGAAAAAAGAAGAGAAATGAGACACTGACAGCAAAATTGGATAGTAAACGAGACACCTGGAAATGGAAAAGACCTATCAATACCATATAATTTCATTCTTCTGCTTGTAATGTCATATTTTTCTGAATATATAACCTAGTATCCTCTCCAATATGATTTTAAACATAAAATTATGCTTCCATCTTTTACTGAAAATATTGTACATTATGCCCTAAACATATGAGTCATTTTTGCCATTTAATGACCTGCGTGATGTTTATAAACCATTTCATAACAGGATTCAAGCAGGAGTGTTTCTTGCTTGCAATCATCCTGTAGTAATTCTTGTCACAGCATCTCCATCTTTATGTCAACATGAAGCCAAAGGCAAAACAAAAAGATACCTGTGAAAGCTGCTCTGAACTAAGTATGGTCCAGTAAGTTACTTGTTTTGAATTGAGCTCTACTTTTGTATATGTCTGCCTGTTCCTCATCTGTAAAATGAGGTAACAGTATTGTCCAAGCTCATAAAGTGAACATTGATACATGAAAGACTGTTACATGCTCAGATGTAGCAATAATGAGAGCCAGATAAATGGGTAGGCTCTGATTATATGGGCATGCACGCTTTTATAGAGTCAGAGGATGCATGGTATGTTAGTGACTTTAATGGGATGTGCCTGAGTGCACGGCTGCCTTTGGACATCGGCTGTGAACTCATCATAGTGACAGTTCGATGACAGAATTCAGGCAATGAAATACTCCAAGGAAGAAACAAGCTGCTTTGGATGATCTCTGTAGATAGTCAGCTGTTGCAGGGCTTTTTCCTTTTTTAGTTATTTGCATTTACAGTGAAAGTTACTAAATATATTAAAAATATGAATTTGAGCGTTTAAAAAAATTGTAACTTTTCTATCCTTTTTATATCAGTTTATTGCAAACTTGAATTATGAATTCATTAACAATTTAATTTTATACAAGCTTGTAAACATCTGAATGTTGATGCTTGAGGTATGGCCTTCTGTTTGTGATATTCATAAAGTTACAGTTCTCCTGCAGAAAGTCACACTTTTATTGCTAAACAATGTGAAAGTATCATTTTAAAGGATGTTTTAGAAATACAGAGGACAAATTTACACAAAAATTTTGCCTATGAAGTGAATTGTTGTAACTCTACTTGAAAGTAAGTTCTTTGGGTGAAAAAAAAGCCAGTACTTTGATCATACTGATGATTTAATGTTTACTGTCTCCTATCCTACTTTTCTAATGCTAAAACTAATGAGAAAACAGTTTTAGTTTAACTTATAGCAACCAGTTCCATTCTAAGGGTATTTGCACGTTGCTACCCTGAACATCGCTATATGAAGGACAGAACAGAAAGACTTCCCCTTGACGTAAAAAGTGATTTCCCTTTGCTGAAAGGCATGTTGTTTGAATAGTCCTAGATCACATTCAGAGACTGTTTGTAACATTACGTATTATTCTACAGTAAGTTTGGTGGAAGATTCATGATAAATGTTCCCAAGTCACCTAAAATTATTTGAGAATCTGAAAGCGCGTTATACTTGATTTGCCTATGAACAGTGAAAAGCATTTCTTGAAACTGGGAATATTTAGGTTCAGTGTTAGGAATTCATCACTCATACATGACCCAAGGAACCAGCCTAATTTTAAGGGAGTGAACCTTGAAATGGCCCATTTATTTCAGCTGTAGTAACTCTTAAACTAAGGGCAAAGATCTACTAACATGAATTATCTTCCATTAGGAAGCTACACTATACATTACGGATGCTCTGATTTTATCTGAAAGTCAAACATCAGATCTTCACCTCCTTTTCACCTTTAACTTCTTCTTTTGTTATTTAATCACAAATCATTCATTCATTTCCTTGCAGAGGAAATCCTATTATCTTTCACTTGAATTGTAATTTTAACAAATGGTTAGTGAGGACTGAAACTAAGGTATTGTTTCTGGAGGAAGAGTCACAGAGTGGGGTTCATACCACTAAGCTCAACACAAGTATTTAGACAAGTAAAGTCTAAACATCGGTATCTGAATTAGTTGTCCAGACACTCTTTATATTCAAAAGAAAGATATAAGCATTTTTAAAGAGACAAACCACCTGGCTAATTTTATTCATCTACTGTAGCAGGAGATCATATCCTCCTTTTTTTTCTCCATTGACTGTAAGGGGAGTCTGGAAAATTCTCACAGCTTTAAATGTCTACAATATGGAAGTGAGAAGTTTGGTGACATGAATTTTGATTGTTGTGTCTGAGAAATGCTGCTTTCAGATGCATATACTTTCTTACAGAAAGAGTTTTAAAATTAGACCTTTATAGATGATAATATTGTTTGATAGTGTTTTGTAACCAAAGAAAATTATCAATATTCTTCAGTTGCTTGCTATGTTACGAAAAATTGTGGTATTTTGGGTTAAATAGCATCTCCTCACCTAAATACTGTTCTAGCTTTTATTTATACCTTTGCTGATTTTTCTGAGTAATGAGAATTGAGAGCTTAGGAGGGCAAAGTAGGAAAATGCATAAACATTATTTTTAAGAATAAACAGAAAGAAGAGGGCATAGTGTCTCAGTGGGCAGGTTACTAAGCCAGTGACAGTGAGTTAACTATTAGCTAAACACCTCTATATAGATTCAGGATTTTAAGCTGAAGCGTAGGAAATGTTGGCTTACACTCTTCAGCTAAGATGTAGTGATTTTGAAATATAGTAGATATTTTTGTAGCATAGTAAATATTTCAAAACAGTTTTTGAGTCACTAGAATCAGGTGCATAACTCGTTAAGATCAAAAAAAGTTAGTACTCAGTTACAGCAAATCAGTCTAGGTGTTCCTCAGAATAACTGTACCAGGTGTCCATGGCAAGGTGCTGGCAGCGAGAGGCTGCAGGGGCCTCTGTGAGGAGAGGTGGTTCCATCCAGCTCCAACAGCCCCACTGCAGGACACAGTGGAACCCCTCAGCCAAGATGGTGGTGCCTCTGGGAAAACATATTTAAGAAAGGGCAAAACACTGGCTGTATGAGGGGTGAGAAAAAATAAGAGAGAAACAACTCCGCAGACACCAAAGTCAGTAAGAAGGAGAGGGAGGAGGTGCTCCAGGTGCCGGAGCAGAGATTCCCCTGCAGCCCATGGTGAAGACCATGGTGACACAGATATCCACACTGCAACCCCTGGAGGACCCCATGCCAGAGCAGGGGAAAAGTATGAGGAGGACATAGCGGCAGAGAGGGGCTGATATGGACTGACCACAACCCCCCATTCCCCATCCCCTATGCTGCTAGAGGTAGGGGAGACTTGAGGAGACATGAGTGAAGGAGTAAAGTTGAGCCTGGGAAAAAGGGGTGGGGAAAGGTGGTGTTTTAATTTCATCTTTGTTTGTCACTACCCAAAACTATTTTAATTGGCAATGAATAACATATTAATTTTTCCCAAGTTGAGTCTGTTTTGCCTGTGTTGGTAGCTGATAAGCAATCTCCCTGTCTTTATCTCAAGCCCTGAGCTTTTTTATCCCATTTTGTCCCCCTGTCCTTTGAGGAGGAGGAGTGAGTGAGCAGCTGGGTGGACGTTTGGCTCTTAGCCAAGATTAACCCACCACAGAGAAGATATGACTATCTCTTTGAATAGGATATAACAATTAAACAGGAGAGATTTTGTGGATAAGCCAAAGGAAGCAATCTGTTTGATACAAGGTTCATGTTGTATTCTGGGCATAGGAGACACAGAACCTGTGTTAAGATTTGAGCGTGTTCAAAATTCTGCAAGAGGAAAGAACAATATTGATTGTGACAAAACAGAAGATTACTTCTATTGTTATGTCAACAGATGAGATACTGGATAGGAAGATGTTACTAACAAAAAAGGAAGAAAAGATACAACCATGAAAAAGCCAAAGTATAAAATTGCACTGAATTTAGCAGAAAAGAACAGACTTGATGAAAATAATGCCATACTGTAAATGAGATTGTTTGCTTAAAACAGCTGAAACAACTTATTTGTATCACAGGATTTGTTGAGCATGAGCAGCAGTTCTGACCAGTCCTGGCTGTCCTCTAAACTATTGATACTACCTTACTTTTGTCAGTCTATCACAGAAGGTTCATTTCAAATTGTTTCCCCATCCTTCACAATGTCTTTTTCTCCATTGATTTGAGATCAGTTTGGCACTTGGTCTGCTGATTCCCACAAGGCCAAATCTATGGCAAGAAACATTTTAATTATCTCTTTCTAATCAGTGAACTGGCAGGAGGTTGTTCAACTTGTCTTCTCATTTCTGTTAGTCATCCATCTTTACTTTCCAAAGGACTGGTGTAAGTCTCTTGAGATACCTAGTCTCAAATCAGTCAACATGCTGCATCATTGCTTTCTTAAATCTACCATACACTCTGTACCTTTCAACAAGATTGGTAAGGCATAAGCATGATAGTTTTGGACTTTGGCTGTTCTTGAGGACTATAAATAAAGGAAACAACAACCTATTATGTTCACCTCTTCTGTGTGTAAATAAAAAGAAGCAGAAAAAGACAAGTGTCTACAATGCAAATGCATATGCATATGTTTCTATGTGTGGGTGGAAAGCTGACTATGCAGTGACTTCATTTGTGAGACCTAGATATTTACCCTGTGGGCTGCAGCAGCCTAGGTTGTCTTATATTTAAAGATCAGCACTTGAAAACATGGGTTTACTCTTTGCCCTACTGTGAATTTTCTAGGTGACCTTAGGTAAATAACTTTTGGTCCAAATTCTTGGGTGTAGATAACTAAATAAAAGGCTGACTTTGAGATGTGTTTGTTGCTCCCAAATTCAGTGGGAGATTTAGTAATATAAATGAAAAGACTACTTAAATGATGCCTGAATATGCATATGTGTGTCAGTTTTAAATTATTGGCTTTACATCTCTGTGCTTCACTTTCGTTAGCTGAAAAATGACATGATGATAATAGTAATAATACTTATAACACAATATAAACATGAAGCTTGTTTTCAGTAATATTTCTAAACTGCTTTGAATCATATAGAACAAATAAGTAAAAATAGATAAACAGAGAGCCATATCCTACAAATCGTACTGATCCCATTGCCCTGGTCCCTGCCCCACTGGCCTGATCCTGGTTATCTCACCTGCTTAGTCATGATTACCTTTTCTAGAACAGGCTGTTGAGCAAATTAATGCAGTAGCACTGGAATAGGCCTGAGCAATTTTACTGCTCTGAAACATAGCTGGCTATCATTCTAAGAGCAATTTTAAATTTTGTAATTTTAGGATATTAATCAGTTTACCTCCATTAAAACTCATAAGAGAACTGTGAACAATGAAGTGACCCAAAGGGTGTAATACATCCACAAGATAAATCTGATCATGTGTAGAACTGTTCCAATCACTTAAGTGGAACCATAATACGCATCCACATGACCTTCTGATGAAAAGCATATTTTAAAGTTTATATTAAAGCAAAATATCTGCTGCAGTTCTTCAGGCCAAATGGCAGTGTTATTTTAATAAGCTACTGTCTGGTAGCTGGCCTTGTTGACTTAAAAGAGAGTTCACAGCCTCATCACCACTTGGTTCTTAATGATGTTCTTACTCCGCTTTCTTACCCATAGCTGATTTCCCAGGAACAATTAAGTAATTACTTTACTAGTCTGTACTATCCCTTCTGTGCTGTGGTAATAGACAACAGGCTTCCTCTTTCTCCTCAGTGTATGGGCTTGTATCTCGCATATTATGCAGTCCAACAAGTAAGGAACTATGGATAGATTTGACTGTGAAAATAAGATCCAGGATCTCTCCCTGGGATCATCAAGGTTTCAGACCCTCATCTTTACAACTCAGTATGTTCCCATATGGTCCCACACAGTTGCCATTGAACTATGGCAACTCAAACGCTCCTACTCACATACTCTTCAGAATAGCCTCTGATCTTTGCCTCCTTGCTCAACAGTAGCTCTCTTTGCTTTGCAGCCTGTTTTGTAGGTCCCCTATCTGGTTGGAATTGTCCATCAGACTTTCCTTCAGATCTCCTATTTCACTTTCAGAGCTTTTTTAGCATTCTGCAGCAGGCTGGGTATGAGCTGGGGCAGTCCTCCTCAGAGGTCCAAAGGGTCTGTTGCTTCTAATCCTTTCACCCCGATCCATGCCATTCTCTGTTCTCAGGAGGAAAGGAGGTCTGCCAAAAAGTCTGCAGTTCCCAAACTAAGCAGTTGGTTTTGGTTACTGTGATATACCTCTATAAAAGAGAAAAGAATAATTTCTTAAATATCCAGTGGATACAAAACCAGAGCCATGAAAGAAAGAGCTGCTGCCTCAATGCAAAAATGGAATAATTTATTAAGACATAATCTTAATTCTTTATAAACTCACAGATCTTGCTTGTATGAACATTGTGACAACTGTGTCTCAGCAAGTGATTTTTTCAAGGCAGTGATGTGATCTCTGATAATTGATCTTGAACAGTTATAGGTGTGGTGATTTAAGTTGTTATCACTGCAGTTGTCCAGCTTGCTTTTCTGCCAGAGGAGACTATCTACGCAGCAGGGCAGCAAACTGAATGGATTCAGCTTTTCCTGTTCACGGTCTTAGTATCTGAACACAAACCAGCTTCACCTGCTGAAGTCTGCTAGAGCTTGCCAGTCAGAGAATGAGATCCTTGCCTCAAATGCCATGAGAAAAATCAACATCAGTTTGGCTTTTTGGAAGAGTAAAAGTGACCATGAACCATTAAGGCCTAATTTATCTGTGAAGCAGTCCTGTAGGATTCCTGGCAGGAAGCCATCTCATGCACTGACTTCAGTGGAGATGTAGCAGGCATAAATTTGGTACTCCAGGAGCACTTTTGTGTTTGGGATGCTAAAATATTGATGTTTCCAGTATGAGTACTTAAGGTCTACTAAGGACTGTAATTGAACCACCCTAGTTTGACAATTAGGCTCACAGTAAAACAATTATTTATAGATAGTGAAGAAAACTAATGATATCTTAGATTTCATGCAGTAATATAGCTATACTTACAGTAAACTTTAAAAACATTGCAAATAATGAGCTACTACACCCTCTTATTTCTGGGCAATGAAACATTTATTAATACATTTTCTTTTGCCAGTGCCTCCAAAATCAAGCATAGACAAATTATCTTTAAATCTCTCTCCAAGTACATTCTGGATACTCTAATTTTTTTACAGTATGATTGATCCATAACTTTCAAGCAATAAAATATAAAATGAACTGGCTTTCTGAAAGAGTTGTCTGACAGGCCAAACTGCAGCAGATTATGGGCTGGCAGATGTGGGCTCATAGGCAGATCTACGTGAAACAGTTATAATATGCTTGCTTTTGTGTCCTCGTTTGAAGCTAGATTCACAGGGAGACAACCGGTGTCATTCCTAATTAATCAGGCTGATTTACTTAGAACAAGGAGATTGTTCAGAAAGATGATTAACCACATTGACAGCATTAGTACAAAAAGCCCCCTTGCTATACAGAGAAATCTCTCTGAGCTATCATAATAGGTGGCCAAATTGTGCAATTTGCTTGTTTTGATGGTACAGCGGATGTTTGCATGACCTGCAGATTGACATACTTTACTGATTTTCTCTCACATATTGCAAAAACCTGTGAAAGTCTGCATTGACCTATTTGCTATCTCATAGCATCAAACCTGTTGGGTGGGTCTCAGTTCCTTCAACAAGGCTCTGGATTAGGAAAATGAACTTTTGTTGAAAACACAAAGTTAACTTCAAAAACATGATTAACACACAAACAGATTTGAGGAGCTGCTGATACACTTAAGCATGTCATATACAGTAGTACACTGTGGTAAACATGATATAATCCTGCTGCCTTGAAGCTATATAATTTTCGTATCTTTTTCACAACATAATTTCTCACACTATGCCATCATTTTTTAATGTAAAGGAAGTGTTATCACATATTTCTCATGTACAGCCTGCAAGTTAACAATACAAAGACTTGTCATTCAGCAGCAACGTGAGTCTTTATATACCAAGACATTATAAGGCAAAGTTAATTCTGGGGTCCCCTTATCCATAGTCTCCATGCCTGTGTTTTTCCAGGTCTCTAATTCTCATTTGCAGTGGTTAACTGTCAATTAAGAATTAAGAAGGCTTAATTTTCAGTATACTTGTGAACAAAACTTTTTGTTTAAATCTGTGTATTTTTGACTCCTAAGAAAGGAAGCCTGGTACCATATCCACATTTAATAAGTCTCTGTTTAAGTAAGTGGCTATAACTTGATAATCTTCAAGTGTGTTGCTTAATTATTGTTACTTTGGAGTAATGTATACTTAAAAATTCAGGAATAGCAACTCCTATGTCTTATTCTTGCATTTACGTGACTTAACCTTTCTTTTTAACTCTAGTAGGCAAAGAGAAAGTAAAAAAAACATTTTGCCATTTATTATTTATAGATCTTGCCATAAAAACTTCACATTTTTATAGTGGAAGAGTATTTGTTGATATTGTTGGATTGTTCAAGTTTGAGGTCTATGATTACTTTTCTGATGGAGGTATAGATTGTATTCCAGGGCATGCAATAGTATAAATTAATTTAAGTTTATATTCAATACGTATTAAAGCTTTCATTCAATATGTACTAAAGCTTTGACTGCTCTGCTGTTGAAAGTCACAAACTTAGCTTAAAATCCAATTACTGCTAAGGAATTTCTTCCTTAAGTCACAAGTTTTAATTGCAGTAAACTTATGCTGTGATACTTCTATTTCAATAGAAAGTTATTTTGGAAAGTACCACATTAATATGGTTTTCCTGTTCTGGGAAGCTTTCGATCATGTGGCAGATGACTCAGTGCGGTTTGCGGAGTCTTACAAGATATACCCAAATACTTAGACTTCTCAGGAATGCAGTGAACTGACCTAGTAGTAACTGGAATCCTAGTAAACCCAGCTTGTTTGCAAATGTTAAACTAATGTGAACCTTGAACACATTTTCATATCATGTGCTTTCATTTCATCTGGAAAAGCCTGTGAGTGACGTGTTCAGTCTCAACATTGTTCTCTGATATACAAAGATTTTATCACGGTCAGGAAGAGAAAAGATTACTTTCTCACTTTTAATTCCGACAGCAGGAGAATTTTGTACAAGAGATACAGTGTGTGTAGCTGTAAGGTATACTTCATTATTCCTTCTATACTTACATTTCTCCCCTACCCCAATAAAAAATGCAGGGCCTGCCAGCGTGCACATTCCTTTGTGAGCACCTGTGCCTTTCACAGCATCACGGAATAGAGTCCACGCTCCCTAGAACTTAACAGAAAACAACTAGCTGTCTGCAGAAAACAACCATCTTGCCTCATCATTTCATTATATCCTGACGCAACAGGAAAAGAATCAGAATTTTCCTCTTGAGTTTTGACTTTTGCAAAACTAAGTGGTTGGGTATTGCCCACACAGATGGTGATATTTCTTTGCGAAGTGAAGTCTGCATGTCTGTGAGCATGTCAGCGTTATGAGAGCTGAGTATTGCCTTTTATCTGGAAATCTGTGGGCTGATTCCCCCTATGTTTGTCTGCGTGGCTTTTAGAAAATAGCTTCTTCTGGAAGAAGGTGCTTTTCTGGCAGTGATTTTTCTTCTGCAAAAGTTGTTTTGCAATTGATGCAAATGTATATCAATGTATATCACTGAGACTGAGATGCCTGCCTGGATATGTATCTGGTTGTGGCACATGAAAGGTTTTATTTGTACTTGCATATTTTTGTGAAGTGGAGAATATGGATGGAGGTCTCACAGAAAAACCTGTTACAATCTTCACACTCTGTTCAGTGGGGTGGAGAGGCTGTTCCTTTTATGTGTCAGGAGGCAGACGAACTTGGAGGCACCAGTGCCTGTGGGGAAAACCAGAGATCACTTTTTCCTCTTTTGCAAACAAGTCTGAAGAAAAAACATGCTTCCCTGAAATGTGATCTCTTCCAGCCCCTGAGGCGATAGAGGTTTGCTGCACCTTCGTACAGGTTGCTGTCTAAAAACTACAGTATTATTTTAAACATGAAAAAGCTGATTTTTGTTTGTTTAGTTTTCAAAACACTGAAACAAATCCACCTTAGTGTTAACAGACTAAAGTAGGCAGAGCTTCAGGCATTTTCATCAAGGCTGAATTTAGCTTCGTGGGAAATTCTCAAAATATGTTCAGAGGAACACAGCGGGTGTGAAGTGCTTATCTCTCAGTGGCGTTCCCTGGTTTTACTCAGAAAGTCTTCGTGTCTGAAAGTAGCCCTGAGAAATCTTCAGACAGTGTGAGTATGGTATATTGTGAACATGGTATATTTCTTTCTATTTTCTAAATGCCCATCAGCTGTTTCGGGCCATAAAGCGTAACTTTTGTTAGAACTAATCTAACATGAATGGCAATTATTTTTCATCAAACATGTAAGAAATACTAAGACACACATACCAGCATGTCGGTAAAGAGAGAGGAAAGGTTGATTAGTAAAATACCCTAAGTTGACCAGACATGAGTGGGACCTCACAACTGGAAGCAGGTGAGTATTAGCAAAGTTACAATGCTACAAAACGTGATTGGAATTAGGGCATCAGCCTCACTGACAACTTCCCAGAATTTACATTTCAAAGGACTTCAGCTTTTCAGTTCTCCATTCAGAGGTATGTAACTATCAGCAGACAGCACTTATTTATAATGTGTAAATAAGCTTTCTATAGAAAATAGGAAAAATGAGGTTTAAAGTCAGGCGCAGAAGAGACTAAGGGAAATACTTTAAATCAGTGTAATAGGTGGGATGGAGCCTAATCTAACCAAACTTCATAAAAAGAAAGCTGAGGGCAAGGGTATGACAAGTCCTTCCCTGTTCTGGTTTTAAGCACCTCCTGCAGTGCTGTCATCAGTCATTCCCATCTACTGTGGGAGTCAGTGCTCAGTGGTTATTGCAGTCACTCACAACATAGCAAAATTGTAGTTCAAGTACTTTCCTTTCAGAAGCAACAAATTAGGCTCTTATTAGCCATGACGCTAATAGTCTTTAGGGGAAAATGATGAAAATTCTGATATTAATCAGTGAATTTGCTGCACTTAATGGAAAAAAAAAATCATCCTCTCTCCCTCCCTGGCAATAATCTGGTCCTGAAGCCACAGAACTCCGCTCCCCCGTGCAGTTCTGCCTGGGATGTAATGAGTCTTTGCCTCTTCTGCAGAGCTGAGTCACTCCAATAACACAGATGGATTCACAGTGTATACTTTATGTGTTTAGCTGTATATTTTTAACTTTGGAACATAATCATTCTGTACAGGCTCCTCTAGAGATTGTTCAGAATAAGAGTTTATTTCTGTGTCCTGATGAAGCACATGTAAGAAAAATGAGGAAAAAAATTCAACCTCAGTGATACTAAGGTGCTTTGGAGTGTGTGCCTTGTTAGCGGAGTTTTAGAACTTGTAAAACTCTGGAGCTCTAATCATAAAATGCTTATGTAAAGAACTGAGCTGTATCTAACTTCAGATGTTTGATTTTCAATGAAAAATACAATTTTTATTTTTTTTTTCACTTGCACCTATTTTGTACTGGTGTAACAGCACTGTGGTGGGTTGCCCTTGGCTGGCTGCTAGGTGTCCACCAAACTGCTCTATCACTCCCTCTCCTCAACAGCACAGAGGAAGAAAATATGATGGAAAAGCTCAGGGGTTGAGATAAGGACAGGGAAATCACTTACCAGTTAGAGTCATGGGCAAAACACACTTGACTTTGGGGAAATTAATTTAATTTATTGTCAATTAATAACAGAGTAGGATAGTGAGAAATACAACAAAAGTAAAAGCACCTTTCCCCCATCCCCCTACTTCTTTCCAGGCTCAACTTCACTCCCGACGTTTCTACCTCCTCCCCCTGAGTGCCGCAGGGGGATAGGGAATAGGGATTGTGGTCAGTTCATAACACTTCATCTCTGCTGCTCCTTCCTCCTCATGTTCTTCCTCTGCTCCAGCGTGGGGTGTCTCCCACAGGATACACTCCTTCACGAACTTCTCCAACATGGGTCCTTCCCATGGGCTGCAGTTCTTCAAGAAATGCTTCAGCATGGGTTCTTCCCATGGGATGCAGTCCTTTCAGGAATGCACTGCTCCTATGTGGGCTCCTCTCCATGGGTCACAGTTCCTGCCAGAAAACCTGCTCCTGCGTGGGCTCTCCATAGGCTGCAGCTTCCTTCAGGGCACATCCACCTGCTCCAGCGTGGGGTCCTCCATGGGCTGCAGTGTGGATATCTGCTTCACCATGGACCTCCATGGGCTATAGGGGAGTAACCTATAGCCACGGTCTCTTGCTGCAGGGGAATCTCTACTTCAGTGCCTGGAGCATCTCCTCCCCCTCCTTCTTCTCTGATCTTGGTGTCTGCAGAGTTGTTTCTCTCACATTTTCTCAATCCTCTCTCCCAGCTGCTGCACAGCAGTTTTTACCCTTTCTTAAAAATGTTATCACAGAGGCACCACCAGCATCATTAATGGGCTTAGCTTTGGGCAGTGGCAGGTCTAGCTTGGAGCTGGCTGGAATTGGCTCTGTCCAACATGGGGGCAGCTCCTGGTGTCTTCTCACAGAAGCCACCCCTGCAGCCCCCCTGCTACCAAAACCTTGCCACGTAAACCCAATACACAGAACTTACTTTCATACAATTTCGTCAGATGAGAAACTAAGATACAGAAGATGAGAATCAAGTCATAAATATTGTTATGATCAAACTCCCAATTTTTAACCTCCATTAAACCCTTGACATTTTATTTTGTGAAATTGGTTTATGATTGTTAATGTCTTTAACGGCTACTTGCCATTTTCCTGCAGTCTGATTTGTGCAAATTTATTTCTCTGTCCATAATTTTAACTGCTAGTTAGTTAGTGCAAACACTGTGAAAAACAGAAGTTTATTTTATAGATCCACTGTTCAGTTTGTGAAAGTGATTGGCCTGGTTACGAGTGAGAAGTAGGAAATTGCTCTCCTGATGCAAAGTGTTATCAAATGACCATTTACAAGTTGTGGAAATATACGTTTCCATTTAATTTTCTAATGATACTAGTGAATGACCAGGAGAAACCTTGATTCTTTTCACAAGTGCACAAATGTTAAGTGGGGGAGGAATATTCAGAAAATGTGTTTAAGGAACTTATATACCTTATGAACAAAAGAGTTAAAATTATATTGGGGTGATATCACCATATCACTATACTTGTTGCTGGGCTTTACTTATTGGGTGATATATTTCTTTGATGTTGCAGTGCCTGTATGCTTATGCATGAGGAAAAACAGGGATAGAAGAGGTACTCAGATGAATGAACTAGAGGTACTGTATTCATCTTCACTGGTGATTCAAATCAATCTGGGAATGCCTATTTGAGATAAATGCTCATGTCATGTTATTGTGAGCTTTCTAACCTGCCAGGTGTGTGCATTTTGTTCTGGCACTAATAATTAAAACCGACTGCAACCTCTGAAATTCTGGCTACAGAAACAAGCTACTGTAAGATAAGCTATTGAATAGATACAGCTAGTAGATGTCGACTCCTATTGTGCATGGTTTTGTCGCATAGAACCATATGACCTATGGTAACATAAAGTCCCTTTTATTTATGCACAAGCTATCTGGCAGCTAATATTAGGCAACAGAGCTCATGTGAGTAATTCTCACTCACTGGCTAATGTCCTGTAAGTTGCCAGCTTAGCTGATGTCATGGTAATGTCCTCATACAACCACAGCAATTTCTTTGTATAACCAAGTCAATGTTTCTTCTCCAGTCTCCTTTAGGTTCAATTACCTTTTTCCCTCTTCACAGTGACATTACTGTCTCCTCCGTTTATGTCTTCCATTTATGTCCCACAGCTACACATGTACATGCCCCCTCTCTCTCTTT
Source organism: Gymnogyps californianus (assembly GCF_018139145.2). NCBI lineage: Eukaryota > Metazoa > Chordata > Aves > Accipitriformes > Cathartidae > Gymnogyps > Gymnogyps californianus. Next base: position 14,283,561 of record NC_059471.1, on the reverse strand, counting down.
CTGGAAAAAAGAAAGTAAAATAATAAAAAATAATTGTTATTGCATCATTAATTGTGTCTGGTAATTGTTTATATTGTTCTAGGAAGTTGAGCATACAATGCTTTCCAGAAGAGAATGCAGAACAATACAGTAAGAAATTCAAATCTGAAAGAAACAGGAAAATAGTTAATCTTAACTAGCTGTTTTGGGGTTATTCTCCAGTGAACTCCACCCTGCCTGTAACACTCACCCAGGATGCAGTATCCATTCATTAGAGAATCTGTCACACTGAGTCCTCACTGAGATAATTTTTTAAAGGATTTTCTCTGGAACAGTGTTGCTAAGTATCTCACTTGCAGTGTAGTGTTGTGCTTGCTGCCCTTAGGTTTGCCCTGATGATATGACCAAAAATCAGGCCTCTGTCTGATGTTAAAAGTAAACAAGAAGTTGCTTTTTTTGATCCAAATTACGTGAGAGAGACAGGGAAAGGATAAAATCCCTGGTAGACTTCTCTGACAACTTCAGTGTCTAGGGCAGACGGCGCATGCTGGGATTACCATTAACAGATGAACCCAAACCCAAACTGATGAGTTCACTCGTCTTTTCCAGGTCTCTGAAAAAATTAGAAAAAAAAATTGAGTGTGTGATCATCTTAGCTGCCACAATTACTAGAGGTTTCCTGAGCAAGAACAGATTGGAGTTCTATGCTCGCACAACATGGGGCGTTGAGCATAAATGTGATGGGTCTAAGGTTTCTCTGTGTTATATCTTTTTCCAGACCCCAGCAGGAGCTATGACAATATGCTACAATTATATGTAAAATCATGAGTGTAAAATCATTTAATCTCTGCTCAAGTCTATATTTTGCCCCTACCGGAGATAAAGACAGATAGGAGTTTATGTACTTACAATTCTGTGCGGTACAATATGCCATATAAAACAGCACGTATCTTAAATATTTCCTCATAGTTGCTTGTTCTGGGCCTGAGATTTACATGAAGTTTTGGGTATGGTGTGGTTGACTGGTAATTCTTAATTTCTACTTTAAGCATAATTACATTGGGTACTCTGTTAAAAGTGTGACAGAGACTTTTGTTCTGATTTCCACCTCTCCTATCCTTGCCCTTTTCTTTTTTTTTTTTTTTTTTTTTTTTTTACCATGTACGTGGTGTTGTGGGTTGGGGAATGGGTAATGATTGTGTAAATGCTGTATGAAAAAATCTTATGAAAATCGTTGCTGTATATAATGGCCTTTGACATCTGAACAACTGATTAAATCTGTGATGTAGAACTAAGGTTAAATATTCAATTATTTTACCTGTGAATAGCTGAAGCATTCATGTGATTCTTATTAATTAGAACTGAACCTAGACCTTCAGTTCAAAATGACAGGTTCAAATATTAGAATAAAACAGCCAACTTATCTGTACGATGGTGGTAACCCATGGGGATCACACTTTCAAAGGACACACATCAGGACTTCACAAACATCAATGCGTTATAAGGACATCCTGGCTTTAAATATGAAACAATAGCTTTTTGCTCTTTAGTGTGTGTGTGTGCGCGCGTATAAGTCTCTGTCCACTGTCACATATTTCTCTTTGTCTAGCTGATCTGTTTCAATTCTTTGGTGTTTCAGCCATATAAGGCTGTACCCTGTATGCATGTCTACATGGCAGATGCTTTTTTCCTTCCAGAGCCTGCTAAGTCAATGTCTTTCATTTCACACTCCTGTGTGCTAGCTAGTCCCCCTGGACACTTCTGCATGCCCTTTTGACTTTATTTTAGGACTTACTGTTTCAGCTCTTGTTTCATCTTTTTCCGCTCCCCAGAGAGGCTTGGTTTCTTTTCTCTCTCTCATTATCTTTGTACTCCTCAGCTCTAGTCCCTGTGGCATTTGCTACATCTGATAAGGCATTATTTCCATGGAGCTATTATATGGGATTTGGAAATGTATCATCACAAAGCACAATAATGAAGCTGAATGTTTAATGCTTTTTACACTGACAGCAGTTGGCTTCATGTTGTTTTCTACGAAATTAAACAACAAAATGTTAACACAGAAAACAGGAAAATACAGCAGAGGACAACAGGAATAACACAGAATCAGCTGAATTTTAGATATGTATTCCTGGTGTTGGAAAGATTAATTGAAAGGTGATTATAGGTAATTGTATATGTCGTTCATATGTGTGGGAATTAGAGCTTCTCTCTTTAATAATGAGTACAATAACAGCCTAGTGACATATCTGTTTTCCCTGTTTTCCCTTACATATCCACTTAAATACCTCTTCAAAACAGCAGCTAGTTCTTGTAGAGCACGGACCAACTGTTGCCCCCACAGCCTTGCAAACAGAACATGCTACATGTCATCATATTTCTGTATTGACTGTTTTCCAGACCTTTGTACTGTGGATCAGCTCTAGTCCTTTGTCTTAAATTGTGAGTACAATCTTACAGCCTATCTGAACCCCATAAAAACCTGTCAGACTGTAGTTGAGAAAGATACCAATGGACACTGAGCATGCTTGCTTGGAAAAGGGAAGGGCTTCAGTTCATCCTGTATAGGGAAGAACCTGACTCTAGTTCAATGGGATGTACTAAGTAATAGTTCTTTGTGCCTCTTGAAATAGCCATATAGCCAGCAGTGAGAGTCCTGGAAGCCTGATGGAAAAACAGGCAAAGGGGAAGTTGATTCTGCTGGATGAGCTCACAGGGCAAAGATTAGTCTGTGGAAAATTAGGTTACATATTTTTTACTTTGGACTAGCTCTAGTCTGGCCACGTGGCCTGTATACGTGTTAGTGGAGGGAGCATATTTGGGTCAGTCCTGGAGTGCAAATTCTGATTTAGTTACATCTGAAGGGAGTTTAATTTGTGAACTTTGAGACTGCTCCAGGGTGAGAACTGAAGAGCATTAAATTAGCATGATCAGGAGATTCACTTCAGAAGTGCACTCCCAATCCAGATTAAAATGCTAATGTAGATATACCCTTAGACTCCTAAATAAGGTGGTCTGGGTTGTCACGCTGGTGGCTAATTTCTATGGGTTATAGTGCACATATTATGCATGAGATATAGACGGTCTGGATCTGAAGATATGCCTTTATCTCTGCTTTGATACTATGAAGCAGAATAAGACTCTAATCCCAAAGGAAGCCTCAGAACAACTGAAATGTCAATTCTAAATAATAACAGTAAAACAATTTTGATATGAATTATTTGAATTACAGTGTTGTAAATAGAATCCAGAGTGTGAAAAATGGAACTGTAATTGGGTCTAGCCAAGCAAACATCAAGATCTGATGCTTATTCATCTGCCTGAAGAATTGGAATTGGTGTTCTCAGTCTTTTTAATAGTGAATAAAGATCCACCTCTCAAAGAACATCAATACAAATGGAGCAAGATGGCAGTCATGTCAGAGAATTAACACAGAAGTTAACTTGAATAGTAAGGAAATCTCCACTTTCTACTTTAGCTCTGGAAATGGTACAAAACTTCAATTTTAATTCTATTTTAATGCCACTCATTTGCTCAGTTCATAATTTTTAAGTAGCAGAGAATTAACTTTATGAATGAATTTTTGGATTCATCATTTTTTATTTGTATGGATGAAAAGAAGAATCTTGAGAATCCACATATACCTAGAAAAGTGGCTCTCAACAGCTTTTCCATATTGTAAATTGTTGTAAATCATATTTTTATATTTTTTTAATAGTTTAAATTTTTACATTTTTACACAGTTCTGTCCTCAAAGCTCTGGATTAAGCATAATTATATTAATTTGAGCAATTTAAATGGGAATAGAAGACCAATGGATTAAATTATACAGTACAAATGTATATACAAGTGCAACACATAATACAGCAAAGCATGTGAATGCTACTAACTTGTCTTTTTACAGAATTACTCTCCAGGGACGACATCTCATTGACATCAGAAACATCAGCACTGTAAAATGCAAGTGCATCATGCATTTTTATGACCATATTTGACATAATCAGTGTTTAGTTCTGGCTCCTGTGAGAAAGGGCTAGTCTATATTTGTAATTATTTTGTTTTTTTCTTCCTAGTTTGTTCACTCTTCACTACTGCAGGGGACATATTTGTCTTGTATGAGTGATTGAAGATGATTGTCTGCTTGGACAGTAGACGTAATTAATTTCTGACACCAAGGCCATTTACAGTGTATAGAAAAAGTTGAACACAAATAGACCACAGGTTATCGTTGAGGACAAGAACAATATATTTCCTGAGCCAGGGCTTAATGTTGTGAAACAGAGTTATAGTATATTGGCATTTTCCAATTCTTCCCTTGAATTTTTATTCTACAGACTCAACTTTCTTTGCTGAACTTCCTACAGGAAGCCACAGCTGGGGTGTCCATTGAGCAAAATGTAAGATTGCAGAATTTTTAGTCTGAGTTGAGTAATAGCACTTGACTGTAACTTAGACAGGAATGATAATGTAATGTAAAAAAGGAATCAGACAAAGCAATGGAAAACTCTCAGTTATAATATTCCTACAGAATTTTATTTGATGCATAGTGACTCACAGGCAACTATTTTATTACAGTTAGCCACAGGTAAAGAAACATTAAGCAAAATGATACCTCACCATTATTTAAATCTCTCTCTCTCTCTCTCTCTACATTCCAGATGGAATCTCCTTAATTTAGCTTTATATAAATTTTAAATTATTTTTCTAGGGCAGAGACCACTTGGTCAATAATTGCTTGGTGACCTTTCTAACCTTAACTCTAGGGACTCTTTTGTTGCTATCTTTTTGTAAGGAAACAGATTTTCTATGATGAAGGGTGGAAATGCATAAATTCAAATACCTAGGCAGTGTTTGTCTCTAATCCTTGAATAAACTCTTTGCTAGAATTTTTCACATCTTAAGATAGGTACAATACTGTCTCCATAATAGGCACATTTCAATGGTTGTTTAAAAAGATCAAATATTTAACATTTTAAATTATCAATAATTAAACATTTAGTATCTCTTTGTTAGTATTTATTTGTCTGTAATATTTTCATATTTTCAAATTATTATTTATGTATATCTGTAGTCTGTGTGTAGAAGCAATATGTCGAATCTCTTATCCTCTGTAAGGAAACTACACTAAAAGAAGAATTGCATTTTTATAGGTATAAATACGAGAAATGATGTCAACAGGTAGCAGTTTAGAGTTTGCAGTGTCACTAATAGGGTTCATAGGATTCATTAAAAATGTCATGCCTCAAAAGTGGCTCCTGGTATGTGATTTCAGCTCCACTAAAATTAAAGCCTCTGGCATGACATTCTGCAGCTGTTTAACAACATTCAATAAGACTATAAAAGTTTAAGATTGGAAAGAAAAGAGGATGTTATGGCAATAACTGATTTTTATATTTGTTAGCTGAATAAAAAATATTTTGGGGCCTGTGCAGAATTCATTTTTTACCTTCCTTAATGAAATGAGAGATTGAAGTGTTTTGTTTGATGAAAAATAATTCCATTTAATCTTCCCCTAACTCCATAAATACTAGCTTTAAAACTGATTTTCAAAATCTTGTAATGAAAAAGTGAATTATTATATTTAAAAAGTGCTGAAATTAAACATCTTCATTCTTTGTTGTATATGTCTATTTTGCTGAATCTGTGAAGTTTTTGTAGGTGTTGTGGTTTAAGCCCAGTAAGGCAGCTAAGCACCACCCAGCTGCTCACTCACTGTCCCCCAGTGGGGTGGGGGAGAGAAGCAGAAGGGCAAAAGTGAGAAACTGGTGAGTGGAGATAAAGACAGTTTATCAGGTAAAGAAAAAGCAGCGCATGCAAGCAAAGCAAAACAAGGAATTCATTCACTACTTCCCATCGGCAGGCAGGTGTTCAGCCATCTCCAGGAAAGCAGGGCTCCATCACGCGTAATGGTTACTTGGGAAGACAAACGCCATCACTCCCAACGTCCCCCCTTCCTTCTTCTTCCCCCAGTTTCTGTTGCTGAGCATGACGTCATATGGTATGGAATATCCCTTTGGTCAGTTGGGGTCAGCCGTCCTGGCTGTGTCCCCTCCCAGCTCCTTGTGCACCCCCAGCCTACTCGCTGGTGGGGTGGTGTGAGAAGCAGAAGAGGCCTTGACTCTGCGTAAGCACTGCTCAGCCATAATGAAAACATCCCTGTATTATCAACAGTTTTCAGCACAAAGCCAAAACATAGCACTATATGAGTTGCTATGAAGAAAATTAACTCTATCCCAGCCCAAACCAGTACAGTAGGCACAACAGTCATTTTTCACTGTGCTCAACTCTTTGTGACTGTCCTCATGTTTGTGCCTGTCTCCAATCCCGATCTTGTGCAGAGTACGTAAAGCACTTAAACCAGTTTGGATCATTGGATCTGTGGCCCTGTCACTGTGTTCCTAGAAGTTTCAGCAAAAGAAGTGACAGAGTAGAACAAAATGCAGCTCTTTTCCACTGTTGCATTAGAAGGCCGTGGGCTGGCCAGCCTTAACTTAAAGACAATGTACGAGGTGTAATGGGGCAGGTGCCTGCTAGACAACCCCTTCAAGCTCTCTCGATGGTGCAATTCAAGTGTACAGCATCTTCTGTGCCTGTAACACTCTAGAATTTATCTAGCAATCTGTGTGCTATCACGTTCCTTGTCAGAGATAATAAAACCTGTCTTGCCTATAGAGGATTTCCTAATGAAGCACGGAAGGCAATACAAGCAAAGCCTCTGTGCATTGGTGATCATTCAATAAATCACAATCATAAAAGGCGAGGAGGTAGCTCGATTTAAACATAGAGAATTCAAGACTTTTATTCTGCTGTCGCTAATGCAGTAATTCCATGTGCACGCAAAGGTCCCATGATGCTTCAAGATGTTAATTTAATGCTACCATTTAATGAATAATGTAATAGTATTGTACAACACAGTGTAAATTGCCACAATGTCAGGCAAATTGCTTCAGGCTGATCTGGTTTACACATGCCAGACTTCATGAAATTCTTTTTTTCCCCCATCCTTAAACTTGATGTATTTATGCATACATAGATTATTCCCCATATTGTGCTTTTTGTGATATTTTAGTGAGGTTTTTTGCGTTGTTTTCCTCACTCCAACCTACTTCATAGAAATATCTCAAAACAGACTGTAAATATGAAGGTACCTGCATAATGCTCCTCCTGATGTCTTATGTATGGAGGCAGAGGTCTTAAAATCCCTGACAGGATTTATAAAACCTAAGCAAACCCATTCCCAATACATCAGCTGAGCACTAGCTATGGCATTCCTATCTTTCAGTGAAATTCAAAGTATTTTCCAAAGTCTGATGGAGTATTCTGCACAGTGCAAGCAAAGTATAGTGTAGAGATGCTACAAACAATCATTTTCCCTTCTGTCAGTTCCACAGTAGTCTGCTCTGACAGATGTGCAAGGTTTTTTTTCTTTAGATGTTCGTGCCCATTAAAAGTGAAGGGGAAGGAGTACTAATGGCACTGAAATATCATGAAAAGACTTCAAGAACAGCAATTTCATTTTGTTTTTGTAAGAAAAATAGATTGAAGTCCCAAATGAGTAGAACAAGATTGGTCCTGACAGGAGATTGTTCCTGGAGAGTACCTTATGAGTGCATTTTGGATCCCAAAACTTCCATCCTTACATCCTGAAAGGCAAGTAATAATGGAGGATTTTTGTATATGCTATGTATTTTCCATCGTTACACAAACTCTTGTCCCAGGAAACCTGTACAGGACTTCAACGTAGCGTTAGCAGAAATGGAGAACCTGCACAGTGTGAGTAAAGATCTCAGGATTTGGCCCATGGTCTGAAAGAAACCTTGCAGCTTTGTGTACTTTAGCTGAAGGAAATCTTTCTAAGAACACAGCTTGCCTTAGGGTATATTGGCACCATTTAGCTACTAGGTTGTCTTGGCCCTGCTGCAAAATTGCTCTTTGTAGAGCTTAGGAAAGGATGGAGGGATTTAGAGAGGAAATGGGTAGTACAGGCTGCTTTGTATCAGCTTCAGTGCATTTTTATGTTCTGTACACTGTGGGAGAAAAGCAATGGATGTCATCTTTGCTTGTGACAACTCTTTCCTGAAATAAAATGACTAGAAGACTAGCGCACTGTGGAATAGCATAGTCCTAATAACTCAGCCTGCTGGGTTTAGCCTAGTTTACTCATCAGAACAAGTGCTTATAGGAGCTACTTTGAGGGGTAATACCTGTTGGGATGCCAAGTCCCAAGGAAAAGATGTAAAGGATCCAGAGAAGAGATTTCAATTTAATCAATTCTAATTTAATTCAAGACTTCCAGCCTGCTAGGAGAGGAAAGAAAAGCACATTGTTTGAACAAGTTTCAAAATCTTTTCTCTGTCTTGAGGCATAATGTTTTTTCTGCTTAACAACAGTGGGACATGTAGGAGATTTGACTCTCACTGATGTTGGCAAGCTCATCCTTAAAAAACTTAGCTTTCATGTTAGCCTGGGCTGCCTTTTGAATGTGTGCCACATCATCATCACCTGACGATTTGCAAAACTTATGTAGTTGAAATGCTTTCTTTAACAGAAAGAAACTTTTATTCCTTAGCAATGGCCTAACATGTAACTGTTTGCAGTTGATGATATTTATAGAAAAGGTTGAGAACTCTTTGAGAATATTCTTGTACATTTTCTGTAAGAGACAGATGAGAAAATTTGGTAGTTAAACAAAACTCAAGCTGTTTTAAACTCATTTGAGCTAATGCCATCTACGCCTCACCTCTGAGCTTGTGTATGCTCACACATACATATATATTTTGCTCATTTATTTAGATCTAATGTTACTTTTTTGCAGACTTATCTCTTGCAGAGAGGTATTCTAGTTCTTGAAACAAACACTTGAAATAAATGAAGGCTGTTCCCTTAGCAACTGCCAGCTGAATAGCCTTAAAATGCACTGGGAATAAATAGAGTAACTAACATTTGCTGAATGTCTGGGGTTTGTGAAATATTCCTTTTCATAAATCTAGTAAATGGGCTTCTGCTGAATAAAGGGTGGGTTTTAAAATGATGTGTTATTATTTTGATGTACAGTGTAATTTGTTTACTTGGATTGGGATGTCCTGCCACTTTGCAGCTGAGTATACTGAGAAAAATTCTGAAAGCCAATTTAATTTTTTCTCCTATTTATTTGTGATTTATGTTTGGTTTTTAAACAGCTCCTTATACCTGAAGCCGTTCAATTCAGAGATAACTGCTTATACTACTTACACGCTAGCTTCATTCTCTTTCCTCACTTTCTATTAATTTACATGAAAATAGTATTTACATTACTTGGAGGCCAGATCCAAAAGAAAATACCTCCATCTTTTGAAGCACGGTAATTGGGACTGTGAACTCTTATTTGATTTCCAACCTCTTTGGACATGTATTGAAAGTTACTCTATTGTTTGCACAAAGGCCTTGTAAAATGAAGCCTTGTTTTTGGTTGTTCTTTCACCCTTGTGTAACAAAAATAAATAATTATGAAACAGATCAGTTTAGGGGAGAGGTTTTCTCTGACTCCCAGACTGCTAGTCAGCTGAATGTTGCCTAGGTTTCTGCCTCCTGGAAGGGCAAGACAAAGTCTGTGTGTTGCTGCGTTCTAGTTAAATGTGGCCAAGGCAATGGTTGGCATGTTTATTCCTCTGTCACAAAATCCTGGTCAATTCTGACTGGAGGGAAAAAATGATCAAAACATCATGATGCAATGCAGTAACTGCCACTAACTAATTTTTAATATTAAACAATTTTTACAACATAGGTGTGAGCTACAAAATGCTTGAAAAATCTTACAGGTGGAACTTCTTGGGGAATCTTTCTTGGATAGCTGAAAGACTGCTGAAAGGACAACAGCGGTACTACTGTGCTATAAAACTAATGCCAGTAGTTATTATACATCAGTACGTTACATTCCCTGAGAATAGAATAATAAGAAAAATATGGTATGCTGATGCTTTAGAACGATAAAAGTTGGTATAGACCAAGCTGCTCTGAGTTTATTCTTGTGAAAACGGGTAAGAAATGTGCAACTAGAATAGAGATGATGAGGCTACCTGTGCCCTATTTCTTATAGAATTTCAATCCCTGTCTCAGAAAATTCACAGAGGATGTCTGTCATGAGCAACGAGCTCGTCTTTTATGGTAGAAGGGGTTTTTTTGGGTTGGTCTTTTTTTTCCCTCCTGACAAATACAGCTGTTCACTACTATTTTTCCTCAGAAGTGTTGAATGACTTTTTAAATATAAATATGTACATGCACACAGTGGACCCAGGTGATCAATCATCTTGAAAATAAAGACCAAAAGCATTAAAGTGAACCTGGGTTCTGGGGAAACCTAGTATCGAAGTGTAAGAACAGTTCAGATGTGTTCACGCTTATGTATATTGCTTTATTGCAGTCTAGGTGGAATATTACAAAGCTGGGACCAGGATGAGACAGAGGCTCCCAGCCAGCTTAGAATGGAAATCGCTGTGTGAGAGGCTATCTCCTGGCAAAGAAAGCTAATACTCTGATGGGTCCAGATTTCCATAAGTGATATTAAATTGGGAGTTTCACAACAATAAGTACTAGCATTATGTTACTGGTGGGTCTGAGTTACATGACATGAATATAAGCAGAAGTTGTTTTATAGAAACAGACATAAGACAGTTAATTTACTATAATCTGAAAAATATTTAGCTTAATTAGGCTGCAAAACTCACTCCCAGTTAGAATAATTCTCAGTTATTAAATGAAAAAGCAGAAAACATTCATCTATTGAATGACAAAATTTAAAAGCAGAGTAATACTCTCTTTAGTAAAGTGTTGCTGCTGAATACCAACAACTGTACTAACGGTGTCCATAACAATCATCTGCACTACTGATCATTAACTTCACAATGAGTAACAGTGTTGATTTATTTAATGAACCTGCAGGTAATTGTTGTTTCCTTTACTAATTACATCAGGGAAATGAGACCTGTTAGGACTGAAATGGCTTGAAATGCTTAAGCAAACCTTTCTGAAGGGTAAAATGCCTCGCTATTTTTCTCTTACTTTCTGCCCTAAGTTTTTTGTTATTCCCCTGCTGTTCTAATTAGTGAGAAACCTCTTCTTCATCCCTTAAATAGTGAACCTTGGACATATCATATGCTTTAGTATTCTAGGAAATTCCCCCCATAATTAGAACATATTGCTTATAAAATCTAGAACACTTCTACTGGTTTTACAAAGTAAAGTTGTATAGGAAAACATTTAAAGTCAATCTTAAATGCTGAAATTGCTGAAGCTGTATTTTCAAAAGCTCGGCCTAGTGCAGTACAGCTCTGCTGTTCCTGCTGGTGAGGCAGGTCTGTGGTGAGACCTGCTATGCTTCTCTTTCACCTCAGAGCTCTGCACATGGAAGTAGGGCTCTTGCAATTTTTTTGGCTTACACAGATTACGAGTTGTTATAACAGATGAGAATACCCTGGCCGCTTAATCTTAACTTTCTGAGAAGAACAGATCATAATATTTGATCCAGAATTTCCTGATAGAAACCTTAACTTCTGTCTGTACCTGACTACTTACTGGTAGGCTTCTAAGCAAGCTGCTTCTCTCTTGTGGAGAGTCCATGAGACAGCCATTGTTCTAGTGTTTATTCTTGCTGTTAGAAATTTATATCTTGCTCATAATCTGATTTTGTTTAACTTCAGCTTCCAACCACTGAATCTTTTTATGTTCTTGCCTGTTTTATCTAATATCACAAATTGTATTTCATCTCAGGTCCCCTTGTACTTAACCTACTTAAAGTGCCAATGAGGATACAACCAATTTTTGCCTCATCCTTGCTCAGGCATAAGTTACTATGAGGACAGGCTCTTCTGTTATAGTGGCTATACCAAAAAATTCATTAGGTCAAAGAAAAGTGACCTAATTGCCAGGGAGCAGGAATGACTGTGAGTTGAAATGCTTAGATTCTCTGGGATATCGGTGTCAGTTCCTGCTATCGCAAATACTTGACTTAATTGATTGTTGATTGTTGACAGGGCCTAACATCAGGACTTAGTTCTTCCTATCTGAGCTATTAGCATTGAGAGCCATGCAACAATAGCTTAATTCCCTTGTAAAAATATGTCATGCATAGTACACTTTATGCAGAGGGGCTTTTTCAGCAAATGCCAGCTTGTTTTGCCTAGATGATCAGAAGGGAAAAAAGTCCTTGCAAAATTAGGTCTCCTCATGATTTGAATTTGTGAACTTCCCAAAGATGAGGAAATTCACAAGCAAAGGGTGGAAACACAAGAATCGGAACGTGTGTTTGAGGGGAGGGAAAATCAATAGAATACATTTCCAGAAGGTCTCTAAGTTCAGTTACCATCTGTGTCAGGGCAAATGGCAGGATCCTGCTTTCTGTGGAAGTGTCTCATGATAAAGTCTGTATTCCCTGATATCACTGTGCCATAGCTCCAAAGCCAAACCACAAAAAGATGTCCGAGCGCTTATTTTACAACTGTGAAATACCTGATAGCAGAGAGGAGGGTAGAAGTCATCTTCCCAAGACAGAGTTCAATTACACAGGAAGCTATTCTAGTGCATAATGAGGGCCACCTCTTGGAAAAAGAGCACTGACCAGAAAGGTCTTAGCAACCTGCTGCCAGTATTATAATTGAAACAGAGTAAGCTTTTTTTCCACATTAGTGATAACTTTGATGTGAAAGGACAGAATGATCTTGATGTTCTCTTGCAATTTATAAAGATTTTAAGTTGAATGAACAGTTCATCTGTTAGTCTTTTCATTTGTCCCCTGTTGTCGTTCCATGCCCTGAAAAAACAATCATTTTACTTGAGTTGTTGGCTCTCACAGCTCCTTCTGCTAACCCAAGCGAACACTCAGTCGCTACTCTCACCTTGCCTTGGTCTAAACCCGCTACATTTTGCCAGTGATTTTCTTAAGTACTATAATACCTCTTTCCATTTCATTATACCAGGTGTTTGGAATGCAATTTAACTTTAAAATAGGATCATTATTGAATCTAGTTTACTTTGAGCTGTGAATTGACTTAACTGTAAGTTTTAGAGAGTTATGTTTTAAAAAAAACTTGTCTTTGTACTAAATTGAACTAAAAATTTTTTTAACTTGAAAAGTAATTGCAGCCAAAATGAAATAAAAGATTTGAATAAGCATAAAGCTATGGAATTAAAAAATTGAAAAAATGTCTGACTGTACATCTAAATTAAACAGCATGAGACTGGCATGACTCATTTCAAGGCATCTAAGATCTAATGAGCATCAGGTTCTGAGGTGAATATTAAGAACTCAGCAATACTTGTGGGAATGAATAAATGCACATTAGACTTAATCTAAAACTCTCAAACTGCATTACAAATAAATACTTCCTCTTTTGCAAAAGTGATACACAGAAAACTATGTCTATTTTTAAGTAGACCATTGTTTAATCAGTCAATATTGTCTCTGGGTTTCCTAAGAATAGATTGTGATCCTGATACCTTAGAGTCTTACAAGGTAAAATACTGTCTTTTACACGGACTATGCTATAATCACATTTGGCTAGTTCCCAGATAAGATGTTATTTTTTTCCCCATTTTCATGACAGAGTTTTGGAGAAGTGTTTTTACATTCTGCTGTGACTACCTGGAAATATTTCCTTCCCCCATCCTCTGCCCTTGTGTGTGTTCTTGTGGGGAATATTACTATAACAGTTCCATCTTCTTATATGGAAACAGCTGAAGGTAAGCTCATCTGACTCTCTCTCCACATTGAGCTGGTCACTTCACTCAAGGGGAAGAAATAAGTTCTTCTTCCTGTGATACTCATTTAGAAATAGAGAGCTATACCAACTAAGGACATCCCAGCGTGAATTTCTCATAATCTTTCATAAATTTACAATCATCTCATGCATTTTATACAGTAAATGTAATTTCTATACTCCATACCTTCTCCATGTGCCACCAGAATTTGAAGTTACAGAAAGTTACATGTTCAAAGGAGAGGTGGAAAGGTACAAAAAGACCAGGAAATAAATCCCTGTGTGATGAATTTCCAGGCTTCTGCCTTAAGCAGAATAATTTTTTTCTCATCATCACACGTAACTCCCTTCCCTCTCTTAAACTTCCCAGCAATAAAACAAGGCAGTAGAGCTTGAATAATTAGGAAAGAAGAGGAATCTTTTTTTTTTAAATGGAAATGAACTCTACTCTGATATGTAAAGCCAGAAAATGTCCTCTTGAACAGATTTTATATGCTAGAAACCTGTTTGCTGTTACCTATGCATCAGAAGTCTTTGCATCCAATTGTAGGATATATACTTAGGATCTTTGCAAGGTCAGTGTGAAAGATGGTCTAAGTATAAGACAGATAATTTAAAATTTTCTTCTGTGTGAAAAATCATCTCTGCCTAAAATGGGTTCATTGTTACTTAGAATTGGGCCTTACTTTACAAAGCTCACTGACATTTCCTTTGAAGTAGAACTATTTTTCAAGTTAACACAATGCAGTGATACACAAATCACAGCTTACTTTACATATCTTTTTGAATATTTCACTTTTCAACTAGAATTGTCTCTCTATACCTGGAGTGCACTTATAATAGGTATTCTTATAAATGATGCTGAGTATATTGCCGTATAAATTTTGTCACAGTCAGCAAAAATATTAATATTTTACAAGGATTATACCATTAAAAACATAGTTTCATGGAATGAAAAGGTTATGAAAATGAAATGTCACACACTATGATTTTGCCTTAAAGATCCTAGTCGTTTACACAGCACTCTAGAATGGTAGTATAAAAGAGAACAGTCTTTCTTTTTGATAGGTTTCATTCAGGAGCCAGAGTTTCACATTTCATGCAGCATGTTATGTATGGAAATCACTTGGAAAAGGTCACCATCTATCCTAGTCACTTCTTGCTTAATTAGGCACTGTAATATCATGCATTAAGCAATGCTGTTTTAAAGGAATTCAAGGAAAGATAAGAACCCCTAATGACAATGTCAAATGATATTTATTTAGGTACATCAGACACGTGCACACGTCTGCATGTGTGCTTGACAATGAAAGCGAATGGTATATACATCCACTACATCACAGAAAAAGAAGTTTTAAACTCCTACTTTTTTGCTGCTGTAATATATGGTGGAAGCTTTGGGCTGAAATACAGACACTACAAAACTGAATGGAAAACTCCTTTTAGCTAGAATATCATTTAGGTGAATGAGTATAATTGTAGAATCAATTTTAAACTTAAACCTGGCCCAAACCTTTTGTAGTTTCAGCTCTTTAAAATAGACAAACATTTCAAATGTAATGAATGCCTTTGTGCATGTACAGAAAGGTTTTTTTATTCAGTGGTGGCTTTTCACTGTTTTGGACACTTTTATAAATGTTGGCTAAAAGTGAGGAGTAGTGTAAAATATCTCTCTTTTGCATGTCTGCGTAATGTAAACATGAATATATTCAGGTTGCACATGGGCCATTCTGAGATACTCTGAGTGGACAGTCAGGGAAGCTGCTGTTCAAGCAACACATCTGAAGCTATTTCCCGTGATGTGATGAAGGGTTGTGATGAAGGTAAAACCTTCGAAGATATTATGAATTATGAAAATTGAACCCTTCAAAACAGGTTCAATATTCACAAGCCTTTGAAGCCCACCTCCACAGTGTGCTTTAGGGTGGGGGGCACATTTTTATTCCCAAAGCAGGTCATGCAAGGCTATGCAGGAGCTATACAGCTAAAATGGATGCAGCTGCTCCTCAGCAGTTGCTCAGGTTAGTACTGTTATTGAGGGTCAGAATGAAGGTCAGGGTTTTGTCTTCAGTCAGTTCAGAATTACTGGTGGATGAAGGAGTCTTCACCCTTCAGGCATGGAAGAGGCCATGAACAGAGGGAGCCTTTTATTGGCATCTCTTTCCTATGATCAACAGTTTACAGTGAGATGTACAGGCAACAAGGGCAGGAGAGCTGGCAGGCAGGATCCTGTAGGAATCCCGCGTGTCTTCCATTAATATTTAATAATGGAAGAATGGCCAAGAAACATTTCAAGTTCACCAGACAAATAGGAAATTTAAGATAATTCCTTCTTTGCTGGAACTTTTTTTTTCAGCTAGTATTATGCAGTTTCTGAGATTTAAAATAATGTGCTTTGGAAGAGTGGGGTTTTTTAAGTTTCTTTTATTATACTTTCCTGCATTCATTTCTCACTGTTGTTTCCACCATATTTGTGATCACTGAGATCCCAGTTTCCTTCTGGGTTCCTTGAATTGACAGTCTGCACTTGTATTTAGGTGCTGCTGTGGAGATAGCCCCGTTTTTGAAAACACTGAATGCAGTATTTTTATTTATATAGGGTGCTCCCTGGGAATGATAGCTCAGTGCCTGTCCTTCGGAGCCCAAGGAACGGTTCAAACACTTTTTTTTTTTTTCCCAGCCTTTCTGCATCTATGCTAGCTTGAGAGGTTGTTTCCCTCCCTCCTGGTTTTCATTGTGCCTCTCTGGAAGCTGTGCCTCCTTTAAATTTGTAGGGTAAGTTAAGTTGAATATATGAGTTGCTTGTTTTTCCTAATCAGTTAATTCAAGATTTTCATATTAACTTGCAGAATTTAAATAGAATTTATTTGCAACTCAACTCTTCTGGGCTGAAGTGAACCTATACAGATGCAAGATGGAAGAAACACTCAATGCAGCTCGATTGACCCAGTCTGAGATGGTGACACAAGATCCTGCAGTCCAGGAGGAGCTTTGCCCACAATTCAGTCAATTCTGTAACAGGCATGGCAGCCTCCTGCAAAGCCTCCCAGATTTATTTTGTATCTGAAGGGGATTTTGTCTGATATTGAACAAGCTAACATGTTAAAAATATGGACCAACATACTAAAGCACAGTCCTAATTGGAACTGAAGCTAAGGAACTAAAAAGAGTAGTTGAATTGCCCATTTTTCAAATGCAGATATTCTGTGCTCTGTTAGTAGCATTTCAGATTACCTCAAGTGTATTCAAAAGATCATCCACTTTTTTAATCCAGAGGATCATCTGATGTATTTAATTTCTGGATGTCTCTACAGCCCAGTTAGTTGAAGTATACAATGGCTCTAAAAACTTCCAGAGTAGAGCACACAGCCTCCGAAGTCACTAGGTTGCTTAACTGTGAGTCAGCAACAGCTTTACTGAGGCTAGTTTAGCTCAGATATAATGCTTGGAGCATCTGGGACCACTAAAAATAAATTTGGGTTTTTTTAATGGAATGAGCGAAACATACGTTTTATGTGAAAACACCCGCAACAGTTTGAAAAATATGATTCATTTTCTTATAAACAGAAACGTAAAAGTTTAAAATGAAAATGTCAGTCATCAGATCTAGAAAGATGTCTTCGTATTTAAATAAGCTGCAAGTCCAATGCAAAGCACACCAAGACTTGTATCAATCCTTAAAAAGTGCTTGTGAGAGCTGAATGCCAAATAGCTTCCCAGGTGGCACGCTATGCTAATCACTATGGCAATCAGTTATTTATCATTCTTGCAGACATGTATTTTCCATTTACGCTAACAGGGTGGTTGATTGGATTTTGTTCATTAAATGAGCAGAGTCAAAACTGGTCTTATAAACTGCTGTTCAAGTTAATTAGTGAGTGTGTGTGTACTCAGAAGCAGAAAACTAAGTTTTAGAATTATAACCTACATCAATCAGGCATCTTTTCTACATTATACCGAAATCATTCCACTTAGTGTATTCAGCGTAAAAGAGAAAGTAAAAATGCTGCTTTTTCATTTCCCCCGTTCTCTGATGGTCTGGCAGTAAATGTGATGTTGTTACTCATAAAAGAGTAAGAACAGACACTTGCTTTTGCTCTGCTGTCTTACCTAAAACTCTCCCAGGCTCTGTGTCTAGCTTAAGAAACGGTGCAAGGATAGGAAGATTCCTAGTAGAGTTTTGTGTTCATTCTTTTACAGTCTTTAGTTGATTAGTTATTAACAGGTAACAAAGATGGCCTGCAAGCACTACCATGAGGTTACAATATAAACAGTAATGATTAAAACAATAACAATAGCGATTTAAAGGCAATCAGTGGTGGAAATGCTGGACTTTGATTCTGGAGATCCAGTTCCAGCTCCTACATTTTATGTCCATGTGGGAGGTGTGCTTTCATTATCCTGGGTACATTCACAAGTTTCCCATGCATACTTGTGAGTGTCCCTTTGTAAAAGACAGGCAGATGTGTTTTTTCTTCTGTCTACTGCAAACGATTTAAAGATCCAGCTGAGGATTTCACAGATCTCAAACGCCTTTCCTTTCTAACTTGTATCACATGTCTGGGAGTCGATTTGATTGCTCTGGCCCTGGGAATAGGGGATATTCTGAAACAGCATCTTTTTGATATTGGAGCTTTCTGTGTGAATAATTCAATATTCACTGGACAAATGAAGTAACATCTTGAACTCTGAATTTAAAGCACTAGGGCTCCAGTTTCCAAACAGGAAGAGGAGGAGGTTTAGGAGTCAGTCTTTCACAGAACTTTTTAGTGCTTTGTCCATTGCACAGGAGAGAATAATGGGAGAGAAAGTTGGGTTGTGATAGCTTCTTATCCATTGCCCACTTGTCTCCAAACTGAGGACTCCTAGTCCTTTTAGCCTCTCCCCAGGTGGCAAATGTTCTAGATGATACCCTTGATCATTTTAGTTGTCTTTCTCTTTGCTATTTCTATTATGTCCTTTTTGATCTGCGGAGACCTCAAGTACACACAGTACTTGAGTAAAACCAAAGTTTTGTCTTGCAGAAAAGTCTTGTTTCATCTTGCTCTCAACCTTCCTGATGATACCCAACTTTTACATTCTAGCAGCTGCTATATGGTAAGCCATGAGTTTCTGATTCACTTTGAGATTATTCCAAGTCCCCTTTCCTGAGTTTCACCTGTCAGTGCCACACTCAGCATGAGGTTAGCACAGTTTAGATTTTCTTCACCTCACATTTATTGACATTGAAACATACTTGCTGCCTTTTTCCTCCCTCACTCTGTTTTGTGCAGTCCTTCTGGAATGCTTCAACGTTATCTGCCATTTAATTACCTGAAAGGGCTTAGTATCATCATAATTTTGAGATTTAAGTGTCCACAGGAGATATAAGGTGGCCAGACATCTCTCACCTTACTTCTGAGCTCTGTAAAACTGGCGACATCAACCACAAAACAGACAGAAAGCTTGTTGCTCCCTTTTCCTGGCTGGCATTCCTCCTCTATAGCATCTTGCCAAGAGCCTTGTGAAAGGTTGTTGTGGCACTACAGATCCTACTCTACTGAGATTCAACAAATTAAGGTGGGTGTACGGGGGAACAGATTCTGGCCCCCCCCCCCCGCCATCATCTGCATGGAGAGGGTTATGTGAGTCACGTAGTTTCATTTTGGGTTTAGCTTGTTTGCTGGTCTGTACAAGACCTACTGGCTTTTGAGGCTTTTTTCCCCATATTTTTCTCACCTTTTTTAGATGTTTACAGTATCTTAACAGCTGCACTCTTTGACTAGAAGTAAGAAAGAGTTCAGCAGCCATTTAAGAATAGAAATGCCTCACCACCTCACTGTAGTTCATGAAGGTAAATATTTTCTTGGTGGAGGAAAGAGTTGTGGGAGTAGCTATGCCTTGAGCAAAAAGAGTATGTTTGCCAATATGCTGTCACACCAAGGTTTAAAGTGCTGCAGATCTCTTGTGCTGAAGGACTTTCAGTGTCGTAGCTCTTAGTAAATCAGAAACTTTCAAGAAATGTTTGGGTCTAATAAAAAATTATCCAAAAGGAAAGACTCTACTATTCTGCAAAGCAAACTTGCAGAGATCTAGCAATATTCAAGCTATTTA
Organism: Gymnogyps californianus; assembly: GCF_018139145.2. NCBI lineage: Eukaryota > Metazoa > Chordata > Aves > Accipitriformes > Cathartidae > Gymnogyps > Gymnogyps californianus. The sequence continues at coordinate 14,263,759 of NC_059471.1, read as the reverse complement.
TGATCTAGAAATCTGATGAAATTTTTGCCACTGCAACCCTGTTTCTCATGCTGCAATAATATATTCAGTCAGCAACCTGCCGGCTTTATCTCCTGCATTTAATGGCCAAAGCTTTTGTGAAAAGCGTTAAAGACTGATATTTTCTTTTGTGGGTACTCTGGGTACTCAAATGCTTTTTTAATGAGAAATTTGTAGTGATGAAATTCCTTTCACTTCCCATTCAAAAGCTGTGGGATTAGCTTCTGTTCCCCTGAGAAAGTCAGAAAGTGTTGACAGATAGCAACCCAACACAGTGGAAACCTAGCTTAGTTTTTTGAGTAATCTAGTGCAATCATTCTCAGATGGGGAAAAAATGCTTCCTCTCCTGCATCTTTGGAAGAGAAAAGGCTTACCCTTTCAGATGGCTTGTTGGAAGGCAAGCACTGCTAGGTCAAGAGGCTGGGTGAACTCCAGGTTGTCCTTGTGGGGAACTGTGCCCGTGGATTTCCTCCGCCTTTTGTCTCTCGTCTCCCCCCACTCCCTACACACACACGTACCCTTTTGCACTTTGTCGCAGGACGGGGCAGGGGAAGGAAAAAGGAGCTGCCCAGGGACTTGTAGGGCAGGGTGAAGGGCTACTTTTTCATCTCTGTAATTGGGGCAGGAGAGACACTCAGTGTACTGTGGGTGATTTGTTTTTTCCTAATAGGACTTAAAATAAATGTAGTATAACCAGAAAACATCAACAATTTGCTTTTGAGTCTTCTCCATGTTAGAAAAGAATGAATACCAGGCTTATGCATTACCTTTTCAGATCGTCTGACAGGCCATGTAATATAATCTAGTGGTCACAGCAGAGTGGGCATTCAGTGTTTTCACCTAAAGCGCATGTGAAACTTCTTAATTTGAACAAACATACATATAAAATGTCATCACCTAGAATGACTCTCTCAAAAACAATGATAGATTTAGGTGTATATATTACTCAAGAATAAGGGACTGAGTTATACAAAACTAAGCAATTGAATTGAGGCTTCTTTTCTAAGTCAGTCAGTCGCTCCACATGGTGAACTTTTAAAGGAATATCAGAAGTACTACCCTGTTTTACTATCCTGTCTTAAGAAGCCCCTTTTGTAGAAGAGATGGTGTCATTATGAAGTGGAAATGCTTGCTCAGCCAGGCATCAGAGCAATGCAGCTTAGAGTAAAATTGTACTTGCTGAAGCTTTGACCCAGATATGCTTCAAATACTTTCAGTATCTTTTTATTCACATGTTTTCTGTTACTGAAAGGAAATCGATGCATTCTCCCATCTTATTTTCTGTATGAAAATCAAAATATGCTGAATACCTTTATCTGTGATTAACACATATAGTGCCTGCCTTTGCTATTCATCTTGATAACTGTATCTTTCAGGAAGACTGTCTTAGGTTTTTATTGTCTGTTTTTTTAAATTGATGAGTTTGAGCTTAAAAGTGAAAAAAACCCCAACCCATACCAAAAAGGAGGGTATTTTTCTCTAGCCAGACATATCTACTTCATCATAGTAAAAGACGAACCAAGAGGCATCACAGATTTCTTTATCAGTTTCTTCTGATGACTAGGTAGGTTTCTTATACGAGCTGGGGTGCTTAGTTAATAGTCTGACAGCGGAAAAGGAGCACAGGAAGGAAGAATAGCTGCACATCTAAACATCTGTGCCAGTTTGCTTAAGCAGCTGACCCCTGTAATAAGTAACCTCTTCTAGGCTTGTGAGTCTTTAATATATATACACTATCATTATCTTGTTTAAAGTATTAAAAAGATGAACCACAATAAAGGCAAAAAGTCAGTGCTCAGGTCTGTTTTTACTGGAAATGAGAGAAAAGTCTTAGAGCAAGCTCAGGACCTGTATTCTGGGAAGCAGCCTGTGTGTCAGCAAGCTTAGGGAGGCTCTTTGTAATAGCCTAAAGCCAACTAACCTGTTGTAACAAAACGCTGTTCATTTTCTCTTATGCCTGACGTTGTTTTAATCAAAAGCATAGGAAGTAATTAAGAAGGAAAATGTCTCATCTTCAGAGGAACTGGGATGACGGCCATAAAAGGACAAGAATGGGTTGCAGTTTGGTCAAAGTACTGATAGGATATGGATTTTCAATATGCACAGTTCTCCATGTCAGCAAAACCAGGTCATTACAGTTTTCTGTACATTCATAACTAATTTAATGGAAGTCCTGTTATAATATGCTATTTAAGCCATACCCATTTTATAATTGAACTCTCAGTTCAAATGGTGACTGTGGCAATCTATTTTTATTTCCAAAATGGGCTTTTTGACTTCGTACTGTGTTGCAAAGTTATTTACCCCTATAGATATGCATTTCATAAAGAAGTGATTGGGGATTATTAAAAACTCAAATAAAACTATCAAAAAAGAAAAATGTTTGCTATAATTGGGTCATCCATTATTACATTTTTTCCTCCAAAAGGGTATGTGTATTTTTGAAAGCCTTTTTGTTGTGATTTATCACACAAAGTATTTCAAATATAAGACAAAGCAACTAAACTTTTCAATTGAACATGAAATGGCCACGCTGTGCTTTTGTGCCTGCACAGCCATGGGGTATCGGTGACACTTGAAAGAACGTTATACATGCCAGAGAGGTTCCAGAAACTTTATAATACTTCAGTATATAGAAGATTGCCCTTGGTGGCTGCCTTATAAAGCACTTCTTTTCATGATTTTTTTTTTTTTTAAATGCAGAGAGCTTTTATCTCTGAAGCTAATTCGCAGACTTATTTTGCAATTTTTGTTAGGTATAGTTTCATGTTGAGAGTTCCAGCCTTTTTGCACTTTCAGTTATTTAATTATAAAAGTAATAGCTACCCGGGGAAACCAACACATATGTGAAATTAGAATGATGCCAAAAATTATTTGATTTTAATGGCTGCATTGTCCACATTCACTATTACAGATTCATCATTTTCTTCCTGAAAGTCATGTAATTAAAAGGTTGTTGCTGCTGGAATCCAAAATATTTGTGTCACCCTGTCCTCTATGAACATATTTCAGGATCTGACAGGAGATAAGATAAAAGTCAATAAAAAGAGAATTATTTATTAAAAAGATCTAATGTTACAAGAACAGTACACAGGAACTATTATATTACTGTGTCTTCCACATCTTATATACCATTATATATAGCATATATACAGATTGTATACAATATATCTAACATTTTGATATGGGCCATGACAGTATCTTTCTTTTGGTCTGCAAAACAAAGTTTCTTTCTAATTATTTTTTTCCTAACAGATCTTGTGGCATTATACAAAAATACAGTCTCCTCAGTGACGCTAGACTGCACTATTACAATCTTTTACATGAAAAAGGAAAGAGCCTTCCTTAGCAACTAAAAAATAACATGTCATGATAAGGAAACATCTTCTCCTACAAAGTAACAAATGGGTAATACAGAGGTACTTAAACATTTAAAACATGTTTATTAATATATTTAAGATGCAAAATACATATTCTGTTTGTGTTGAATATAAAACATACCCCTTTTTGTCCCTGCAATACAACTACATTACCTGATGGTATGTTCAGTATTTCTGTCTGTACCTTGATACTAGAGATTGAGATATATCTAGATGCAGCTCTATCTCCTTATCAGACTTTCACTCTTCTTATAAAGCATAGCCATTTATTGTATTCAGAAAGTTGTTTAACCAAAACGCCACCAGCAGTGACTATAGCCTTTTTGAATACTCTGAAATAAATTGCATTGGCAAGCAACTGTATAAAAAATAGAGGAAATTATGCTTAACTAATTTATAAAATAGCCATTTTGCTTTTTGGTTCATCACTTTATTCTTGTTTATTTTAACCTTTTGAAAAATGATGGTTTGCTAATGCAAGTTCTCTGCACGGTAGCAATGCTGCTGCTTTACAAATGACAGCAGCGAACTATGAGTTTGCTCTATCAGCAAGGTACATTCCACCTTCCTTTCTTTGATCTCAAAGGCTTTTCCAGAAGCAGACATATAGAAGGTCTCCTTCTGTCTGTATCTACAGTCTATGCTTGGCTAGCTATCCTGCCTTTGTTTTCCTAGCAACATGGTGACTAAGTAAATTTGAAATCTAATTTTTAGAAAATTATTTAAAATATTAGTGGGTAATAAAGATTTGATTTGAACCATCTCTGAAAAATTTTACTGATAAAATATTCAAAAGAAAAAAAAATTAGTCATCAGTCAGCTTTTTACCTACCAAGCACTTGATCTGTGTTGTGCTTTCTTGGCTACTATTTTAAAGCTGCTAAGAAAGCGCACAGTTAGAGTGGACTAGCTAAATGCCAAGTATTATTTTGCTAGTGAGCTGGCAAAATAATATCATTTTAGACCCAGAGCCCATCGACCAAAATAGATTTGCATCCAAACTTTTAGAGAGATGGACAGCTAGAAGAACTATGCTATTAGGACTTGCCTGTTAAACTCTTTTGACTTGATTTCTCCCAGGCAAGGGAATGTTCATCCTAGGCGCGATCCCTAGACACATGGTAGTAAAATACCCTTCCTCATAACACGGTGCACACCATAATTGTACAAACACGCACACCATATACCCTGGGGATCATTTTGATTCAGGTGCCAGTATGTGGAAAGGCCTTCCAATGTACAAAAATTCTCCAAATTGTCTATTGAGTGAAAAATTGTTTGGTACAGCAAAAAGTGGCAATTAAAACTGATAGCACACAGTCCCTACAAGAATAATCTCTAGTGAGCTATAGAAATAGAGCCAATTAGCTAAATAACTGGAATGATGCTCAGTAGCACTTATCCAAATATTTTTTTTCAGACACAGCATTCTCCAAAATATATCCTACTGGAATCTGTATATATGTGAACAATTACATTCCAAAAAATGTTAATATTCTCTCCATAATATACTTTCATATATACTTCAACTTGATTACCGAATATATAAAGCACAGAATGTTACTAAAAAATGGACCCAGAGTCAAAAAAAAAGTTACAACTGAAAAGTGGCTGGAAAAAGTAGGTTTATCTCCTTGCATTGCTTTATTTCTCCACTTAGCAGCCTAACGTATATCATGTTTAAATGCCCAGTGGAGTTTTCATTGTCATATGCATTAGGAATTGATTTTTTATTTGCTATTGAAAATAAATATTTGATTCATTTGACGTTAAATCATGTGGTATTTGTTAAAAAACAAACTTGTTTCCTTTTAAGTTTGTGTTTAATAATTTTTCGTTTACCTTGCAATAACTTGCAATAAAATAAATGGCTGTTCTGCTCCATTTTGTCACTTTCTAAGTGTGCTGTCTAGTATTGTATTGACAATTCTTCTTGCTGATTAAATACATATGCATACATTTTCAGAACAAATTCTCTGTACTTTTGCAATGGCCTGTGTATCTAAACTATATTTTTCTCTCTTGTCAGTAGGAAAAGCCAGCCATAGGAGATGCAAGAAAAGTATTCAACAAAGCTGTATCAAACTTTGTTTTATATTTTAAAAAGGATTTTTTTCCAAACCAAACAGTTGTACTGTACTAGACACCACTGTTTAAACACCTAATGATACATGACTGGGGTCACCAAAATCGAACATATTAAAAAAGTAAAGTACATTTGACAGAAATTACCTTTGCTTACAAAAGTTTATTACATACAATCTGCATATTTTGGGGCCAAGAAGTGTCCCCTCCCCAGAGGACTTTTACAAATAAAGAAGAGAAAAAAACCTGATGAATTATTGACCATGTCTCCAACACTCCTCTAAGTGCACTACAGGCATTTCTATGGGTCTTTAAGCATCAGCTTGGGTTTCCAGTTTCTCCACGGACAAAAAGCTCCAACCCTTGGTGTCATCAAGCTAAAGCAAACAAATAACAACAACAACAAAGTCTGCAGTCTTCACCATGAGGTTGAAGGAACCATCAGTGCCAAAAGCAATGTTACAGAGGACGAGGAAGTAGACAACACATGTAAGGTGGATTGAGCACTTGTTACTTTCCCTCCTGAAATGAAAAGCAAAATAATTAAGGAACAAATGATGCAAACAGTTTTCAGTACATTTAGGTACTAGGTTTTGCCCAAAACTTGTATTCTGTTAAGCTCAGCAAAAGCCTAACTTTTAGGCAATGGATTACCTTGTGAGAACCGCAATTGCAAAATAGGCTCCCTACGCAGACATAAGGAAACTGGGGATTTTATAATAATATCTACAGCAACCCACATGCTGAATCCTCACATTCAGTCTGCAAATGAATAGGAAATTCCAAAAAGATATGTGGTTTTATGCCTTAATCTTCAAAAAGAATTAAGCTGCAGAAGATTCCCTGAGTCATAATCACAAATGTTCTTCCTGGAACAAGGAATGAAAGCTAGTCCTTGATCTTGATGTTTTTCCAGAGGAAAAAAGTGCTCTTTTGCCCACGTAGCCCAGTGATATTTCTAGATTACAGCAGTCCCTTAAAAAGCCATGCTAAGGGGAAATGTTCTATGGGCTGTTGGTGGCAACAGATCACAGGACAGGAAGGGAACCAGACTGGGTTTCTTTGGACCACAGTTGTCCTAAGTGGAACTGATCTGTTGTGCATAGTGTAATCAAAAATATCAGGTTAGAGGGAATGAAAGATTTTGTGGCCTAGAGTTATGGCTCAAAAGATACATGAAACAAATATTTCATGGAGTAGGGGTTGGTGTCTTCTGCATTCTGATGACAGCACTGTAGTTTGTGACTAGACTAGAGCTGAAATTTTAGGTCTGGATGGAAGTTTCAGGCTCACACCTTTTGGATAGTGCTCCTTAAGGACTAAAAAGTAATGTTTAGTAGAATTTTAAAGTGTTAGCAAAAAGTTAGAATTAAGATGCCTTGTTGTGTTTAGGCAAAAGACAATGTTATTTTCTGGTTGTTCTTGCCACTAATCTTTCCATCCCTTTCTTACCTGTGTAATATTGATAGTTTAAATTCTTTCAACATATTGCAGTAACTGCTGAAATAGAAGCCAGACATCATAATTTACTTCATGATAATACATTAATACTGTAATACGTTAATAATTTAATAAAGTGATACCGACTCAAGGGAGTCAATGGAACCTACAGAGAAATAAATTCAGCTTATTCTAAAGCAGGTACATACACAGGGTTCAGCTACCTACATGCATGCCATTTTTGCTGTGTTAGGTAGTACACCTCTGGCTGGTGGTCCAGAATGATGTGCATATCCTCTAAGTCCCACATCATATCTGCCAGCTCTCTGCAAATGTTTGGGATACCTTAGCACATCTCAGATGTCCTTATGTGCCTATGTCTGAATATTTAAATTCAGAAGATCAGCTGAATTACTGTCTAGGCTCCACTGTCAGTCTTTATGGATTACATCTCAGCTGACTATAATGCTATTTGAGACACCCAGTGCATATGTAGACACTACAGCTCAATTAGGTTTCCAGATGTTATCCTGAAAAGGCAGAGGTTTCCTGTAAATCCTCTGCTTTGTTCATCAGCCCCACGTGGATGCCTCAGATACTCTTGAGTGTCTCAAATGGCACTAGATACCTTTGTTTCAGCAGAGAACTGAAGACTCTGGTTAATGATGTTATCTATTAGCTAGAGAATTGTGAGAACATATTTTTCAGGTAGAGAATAATAGAGTTAATGAGCATTGCTATAATCACCACTCTTCCAAATATAAGTGTAACCTTACCTGAAAAAGATGGAACTCTGATCTGGGGACTCGCAGTCCCATCCCCTCCTTCACTGACTGCACAGACCTCAATGATGTAGACACCAACATCAGGAAGAAGTACCACCGCAGAGGTTTTCTGTGTTTCTATAACTTGACTGTTGCTCTGGCCTTCTTGCCTAAATAATACCTATGGTCAATAAAGTAGATAGTGGTCATAGTGCTCATCCAAGTTATGTACCAGACATTCTGTGTAGATAATGCAGTCACTGAAACGTTAACTGTTCATGCTTTCATTAAGGATTTCTTGGCATTACATTTGAACAGCCATCTGCTTTTACTCTCCCTTCCCCCCAATAGCTTCAAAACATTAATAGCAAAGTATATGAGCAAGTAATGAATGTGAAAGGACATTGATTATCATCCAGAGCGAACATATAGCATTTGCCCTCTCCAGCGTTAGGTGTTACACAATTTTTTCTCCAAAATTTCTTCAAAATGCATTTTGGGTTCCATTTGATTCAAATTCTTACCCCCAAATTCATGTAGATATTCACATTTTTGGCTCAAGAACCCAACCTCAAATGTAAAGAAAATGCCCTAAATTATGTCCTTGCTGTGTTTACCTTAGCTGGCTAAGTCAACTGAGAATAGCTTAGATCTATCCCTGCATCCCCTGTGAAACTCCATACAAGCTTATGGCACGTGGGAGAAAAGCAAGTGAGTACATAGCTGTCTTTTTGATACCTCTGCATAAGAGTTTCCATTCCCAGACAAAATTGAAAAGGTCAGAGAGGTGTAAAAAACCAAAGTAGTCAACTCAACTTTTTCAGAATCTCAACTATTCTGATAAAGGTTAGAGAAGTTCCTGGTTTATTTGAACCATTTTACACTTTCTTGGTGATATTTCCTGATATATCAGAGGGAATATCAGATTATAGTCTATAGAAATGTTCGTATATATGCTTCAAACCCCCCCCCACCTCTGTAAAAACATTGAAATCATTCTGCTTTGATTTAAAAGATTGCAGTGAATTTCACTGCTTTTTATGACTTGTTATTTAAGAGTTAATCTGGATTTTACTCTTTAAAACTTCAAAACTTTAAATGCCAGATGTTACCATCACTGATTGTTGAACATCACCAACATGATCACAAAACAATATCTGAAGTATTTGTGTTTCTGCTCCATAAAAATATTAATTTTAATGTCATTTTATGATGCCTTATTTTTCTGCATTTCTCTAAATCCTACTGCAAACACAGCTAAATTGAAGTGTTAGTAGGAATTTCATTGCAGGCTGGTCTTACTAATAGCCACTTCTGAGTCAGATATGATGAACTGATCACCTCAGACAGAGCTTACTCATTTTATAATCAATAGTTGAAATTCACAACACAGAAAATGTTGGGACATTTTGCTCTTTTCAATTTTATTTATTGCTTTTCATGGTGAAAACTGATTGCAGACAGTCTGTATAGCATACTTTACTTACAGAGAAAAACAAGAAAGGGAAAAAACACAACAAGGAAGAGGAGCAGTCGTTTGGAAGAGAGAAAGGTGAGCAAAGAAGGGGAAGCACTGACCTTGTATCCCATTACATCAGATTCATTAGCTAGAGGTCTGACTGGCTCCCACCCAAGAGACACATGAGAGCCATCCTGTATCCACATAATATTGCTTGGTGCTTGGCTGGGAGCTGAGGAGAAAAAATAGCATGTACATAAATATATTTTATAGGTAGTTCCTTTAAAATCAGAAGAAAAGTATTTCAATCCTCCATTACATTTACAACTGGTTGTGTTAGCAGGCTCCCAACTCTAGCTGGAATTTTTAAAGATTTTTCTTTGCACCAGAATTGTCATTTAATAGATTGTGGTGTATTTACTCAGCCCACCCCATAAGGTCTGCAGAGCTTATGAACTTGAACTCTTTTCTCTCCCTTCTTTGTCAAAAATGCCATGTTTTCTAGGAAGATAACCTTTGTTATTGTGCTGGTTTTGGCTAGGATAGAGTTAATTTCCTTCATAGTGGCTAGTATGGGGCTATGTTTTGGATTTGTGCTGAAAACAGCGTTGATAACACAGCGATGTTTTCGTTATTGCTGAGCAGTGCTTACAGAGAGTCAAGGCCTTTTCTGCTTCTCACACCACCCTGCCAGCGAGCAGGCTGGGGGATGCACAAGAAGTTGGGAGGAGACACAGCCAGGATGGCTGACCCCACCTGACCAAAGGGATACTCCATACCATATGACATCATGCGCAGCAATAAAAGATGGGGGAAGAAGGAGGAAGGAGGGACGTTTGTAGTGATGGCGTTTGTCTTCCCGAGTAACCATTATACGTGATGGAGCCCTGCTTTCCTGGAGATGGCTGAACACCTGCCTGCCGATGGGAAGTAGGGAATGAATTCCTTATTTTGCTGTGCTTGTGCGCGCGGCTTTTGCTTTCCCTATTAAACTGTCTTTCTCTCAATCCACGAGTTTTCTCTTTTACTCTTCCAATTCTCTCCCCCGTCCCACCGGGGGGAGTGAGCGAGCAGCTGTGTGGGTCTTAGTTGCTGGCTGGGGTTAAACCACGACAATTATCAAAGCAAAGTCATATGAATTCATGTCTAAATATCAAAGTAAAGCCATGATTCAAAACTATACATGATTCCTGATTATTATACACTTTTATTAAAGGAAAAGCCAAGAGGGCAGAGGTTGCTCCCTGACTTCTCCCTTTGAGCAAAGGTACTGAGGTCACTTACGGGACTTCTTGGTTGCTGCACGCACTGCAGTGCTAGGTGGTCCATACCCTGCAGCATTGTACGCCCTCACCGTTAGGTGATATAATGTGTTTCCTTCTAATCCTGTCAAGAGGATGGATGACTCATTTCCCTCAGTTTTGACCTTTTCTGCTGCTTCTTCCTGCTCCATGTCCTTCCAGTAACCAACCTGCCAACAAGCAACCAAATGAAGGATTAATACAGGCATCTGGGAAGCTCATGCTTCCAGATGCTCATACTTGTTATCCTGTGGAGGGTCTTTTTGCCATTTCTGCCTTTTGTCTGATCATCAGACCCTTTTAAACACGTGGGATTTGCAGCCTAACCTCAGAGTCAAGCAATGCTCACTTCTCCAAAATGGCGAGACTCAGAATATCACAATATTACCTGAAGCATGTTGAATTGCTGTGTACTGGCAGAAGAAGATGTAACTACAAGATGGAAGAGCAGAGGATGAACATTGGCAGGGAGTCAAAAGTATTTCAGAGAATTCAAGGAGAGCTCATCCTCTGGTAGGTCACCAGAATATCTACCTTCACCCTGGAAAGCTCTGACCACATCAGTTAAGAAGTACTGTGAGCAATATTCCCTTCCTGACCCTGTGCAACTCAGAGCCACGAGATTTCTTATCAGTGTAATGAAGAGGAAATGACAGAACACTGAAGGAAATCTTTCATTCATCTGAAAAATCTTATCTGAAGAAAAAGAAGGAAGTGGATTCAGTTTTAGTTCTTGGATATAAACAGGTTTCTGGTAAATGCAATTTTGATAGTATGTTTATGCCCTTCCTTTTCAGACATAAAAACTCTAAATGATGTTTGGTGGTTCTTAGTCCATATTTCTGGTATCTGCACTGAGTTTATCATAATCTCAAAGAGGTTATAGAGCTGAGCTAGGAATTTGACTAGTCTTTTTCCTCAGGGACCAAGTATTTGCAGGGCATTACTGCAAAAAAGCAGTACTGTCTCTTTTTAATGTATCTAGGTGACCTACACAGGTAACGTAATTCTCATGGGGCCCTATGTTCCCTAACAGGAGATGTCACTAATGTGCCATTCAAAGACCTATATTCAGCTTACTTTTATTCATGCTGAGACCTTGCATTTATTCCACATTTCGACCTTTTCTGTGAAATTGGTTATTTCATAATAAGTTATTCATATTATATGTGGACAACTTTTCCTCTGAGAAAAAGGTCATGGACAATACAGCACTCTTGTGAATGTATCCCAGAAAATGGTGAACCAAAAAAAACCAAGGGGTTCATAGGAAAATAAGACCAATGAGTACAATGCTGACCTTTTATAATTGCACTAGGACTGCCATTTAAGAAAAAAAAAATCTAGAAAGACCTGGCTGCAAAAATGTACATTTGAGGTCATATCTTCACTTGAGTAAAGTGGCTCTGTTAACTTTGATTGAGGGTGTATCTGTTTGTGCCAACTCAAAGTCTACTCTTTCAATTGTAAAATTCATGTAAATATCTTTTTTGTGTGCCTGCATTATCTCATGTTAAAATGCTGTTGCTTTAATTCTTAGGTTAATTACAGCTCAGATGGCAAATCTAGCTGTAGTCACCACTTGTTGTTGAAATACATGTGATTCACTGAGGTATTTTGCTAGCTGACTGCTTGAGCAACCCTGTTGGTATCTGACAGTCACATCTAGTCACATCTTTCTTGGAAGGAAAAAAGAATCAACAACCATTTATTCACACACTAGGATTGAACCTCCAATGCTTATTATCTCTTGGGCAGTCAGATTCCTTTTATTTTACTTGCAATGCATCTTTACAGACATGACACTACAGTGATGAGAGCCACATAGTATTAAGCACTGTACGAACAGGTAGTGAGAGACAGCACATGTCCTGGACACCCTATCATCCAGTTAGTGAAGTCTGCTGAGGGTCCAACAGGGAAATGGTCAGAAAGGAAAAGTGACTTGCCCAAGGTTACACAGGCGGGCGGTAGCAGGGGTGGAAATGCAACTGAAGTAGTGAAATCCCGGTTCTAGAAAGCCAGGAGCAAAATTGTAAGTAGCTCAATAGGTCTCATTGTTTATTCACAGGGCACACCATGTCCCATGTGAACGCAATGTACAAGACAGGAGATAGCCCTCAGCTTTTGCACTGAAGCTTTTTTTTTAGTATAAAGAAGTTGTGAAAACCCGATTTTCCAAATATTGGTGTTAGGACTACATAGATATTAAAACCTGATGAGTGTGGAAGAAAGCTAGGAGCATAACTCAGCCCTTTTGATATTTTTCGTGTGTTTGGAAATGCTCTCCGCCACTGCTTATATGGCATTATCAATTTGGATACTAATATTTTGCACATGTTAAGTCTGCAAAAATAATCATGGTATGTTCCCTACCAGTTCTCCTGCACTACATGGCAAAGGTGTTCCCCCTTGGCAAAGGGGTATTCTTGGGGGAATGAATATACTGTATTAAGCACCAAAAGCATGAAATGCAGTTTGGCAATGCTTCTATTTCAGTTTCTCCTGTACTTCAAAGCCCTTAAGTGTTTGGTCCCTGCTTTTAAAATTCCCCTTAAAGTTTTGCCAGGTGAATTTGGACTTTGATCTCAAAATATGCTTTTCTCTTTCTTTTGTAATGCACACATCCATTTATTGATGGCCAAATGAACTAAAAGAAAAAGTGGTTATAAAAAACAGAGAACTCCAATGATTGTTGCCTGAGGTTGATGGTGGGGGAACTTACATCGATTTGAACTGAAATGAAGATACTGCTGATGTTTAAATGTGCTGGACATATTTCTTAAAACAGAGAGTTTGTTTATTTACACTTCTATGTGTTTGGTTTTTTTTTTAAATCCTGCTGTTTTCTGTAACCTTAATTTATACTGCTCAGAAGGGATTTACCACACTTAGAGTAGGTTTTCATTAATGATAACTTTTTGAATATTGATATAGCATGAAGCATAAACCACAAGAGGAGTAGCTCATATTTGAAAAATGAAAGAAAAAGTGGGGGAAAAAAGCATTTGGTCTGTTAAATGCATTATTGTTCGTGAGGTTTTAAATTTTTGCTGGATTTTCTGTTGTTTTTCATTTAGCCAAAGAAAAGCAAGCTTTGATATCTGATTCCCAGAAACCCATCTCTTTGAGCTGGAGAGAAAGCAATAATGATATTTAAACAACTGAATAGAGGCGATGCAGGAACCTGCTTTGTCCTGATCATGGGTTAAGCAATCGTTAAAAGTAAATAATCATGTTAAAAATTTGTTTCCATCTAAAATTTTTCTACCTCTAATACTTACAGACCACTTCCTTGAAGTTTTAGGTTAAAAGGTATCTTAAATAATATTCTCTTTTTCCCAAATTGGTTTCTAGGGTGTGCATACTTTGGTATAAATTAATCTGATCTAATTGCAGGCCCCCTTCTCTAAATTCAGTAAAGTCAGAGTTATTGTCTGGATATTCTTTCTGTTGACCACAGAGGATTAAAGCTACAAATTAGGCATATCAAGTAAGAGCCTAAATTATGTAGGATGAATTGAAGTGCGCAAAACAAACTTTCCTGGGTGCTCTGACTGAGTATTTACCAACATCAACAGTACCGACATAAATGAAAATGAATTCAAAGAGATCTCAGAGCACAGAAAGTGCTAGGGGAGAAAGAGCAGTGAGCTGAAAGAACTGCTGCTAGCCCTGAAAAAAAACCACACCATGATTCAGATTTCATAAAAACTATTTTAATTATCATTATCAGAAAACCTATCACTGCCTTGAATTGGCACACGAAAGTCATACACATGTCAGTGCAATGGTAGAACCAAGCACTTAGGACAGGAGAAGAGGTGCTTTTTGTATCATCTCAAGACATTGGTGTGACTGTCCTTCAGAACAAGATGAGAGGTTCCTGCAAAAAGGTCAATTAATCTCAGTTCCTTCTGTCTCATCAAAACAATTGCTGACTGAAAAGAAGAAAGAAAACACTGTTCAGTACTCCTAGGTTCTGGGGTCTTCTCTGGAGTAGCTTGCATCCTCCACCTCTTTCCTCAGGTACTCTCTTCTCCCACATGGTCCTGCATACACATGGGATGAAAACTGATATTGTATGTCAGCCTTGAGGACTATCATCAAATATCTAGTCATATTTTCTTATGAAAAATCAATAATTATCTAGGTTTCTGATTTTAGGTAATAGAAAGCTAGTAGTCTTGTAACAAACTATTCATGATACAGACATTGCAAAGGGTATGGCAGTCCTGGGACCCTCATGAGAGATCTAGGATGTGATCCATACCTTAAGGACTTGAAAAGTAGTAGTACTGCTCTGCTATAAACTCCTGCTTATAGTCTTCAGGATTTTAGAGGGGTTTGAATCAGCATATGAGTAACTGTAGGCAAAATTGACTCATATATAAAACTATCCAATTGCTAATTTTGTGTTTGGGAAAATTCATTCATTCCAAAAGTGAAGTCTGGTAAATAGGTATTCAGGCTGGTGAAACACCAGTTCCTCTTTTTTCTGTCTTGCTTTACCAGCCTCTGGTGGAAACATCCATATGCTCTTTCTAAATTACTTCAAGATATACTTTACTAAATTAAAAAAAAATATAATTCCAGTACCATGTAGACATAATTTTCTGTTCCACTGTAAAAACAGATATAGTACATCTAAGAAACAGCAAAAACTTGAATATTTCTCTTTGAAAAGACAGAATATGATATAAACAAGTTATTATGTCAAGTAATCCTCTCTGAAAATGGCATTCGGGATTTTCTATTTTTTATATTTTTTCGTTGCAAGTTGATCTTTTGATTAGGTTAGTCAAGCTCCTATCCCTTTGGGGAATTCCAGTGAAAAAGACATGAGCTTTGTGATCTATACTTAAGTATTAGCCTTGGTTTTCTGTAAAAGAAAAAAGAAAACAAAAATATCTTTTCTTCCAGCCAGTAATTCTTTCTCTTTCCCTTCCCTACCAGTAGTGAGTGACAAAGAAAATATTGCCTAGGGCTGAAATAGATTTTATAACCTTCAGGTTATGGATTGTAAACAATAAGTACGAACCACACACTACATTTTTCTACCATTCTGACAAAGTTTTCAAGCTACTTCTACTTTATCAGAGTGTAGCTGGCATATATTTGGTAAGGTCAGGCAGACAGCTGACAAACCTGTACTGAACTCAGGAATAATATGTGCTTTGGAAGATGCAAATGAGTACAGCAAACCTTGCATAAAACTCATGTGACATAACAGTTAACACTGCCTTTCAGGGATGACAATGTGAAATTGGACAAGTTACTTTGCCTTTCATTACTCCTTAGTACAAAGTGCAAACAGGGCCAGAGTGAAAGTGGGTCACTGTGAACTTGTCCATATGTAGTAAATATTCTGTCACTTTTGTTGATTAGAACCCAAACATTCAAATGCTAAAAAAATAGCCCCCCCTTTTATAATACTGTTGCTAAAAGGTCAGGAAATGTGAAGACCGTGTAGGTGGTTGTCACTGCTGTGGTGACCGCAGGCAGAATACAAATTGAGACATGAAAACAGAGTGGCTAGTCAGATTATTTTGCATTCAATTTGAATTGAAGGCAACATTTTACTTGTGGTCCACAATAATTCTACGTTAGGAAATAATTGTTAAAAAAAAAAAAGATAAATCATTAATCTTTTTGTCAAATTCACTGGAATTCTGTACATTATTTGCTATTTGTGGATTAAGCGAGTACTATAGGCTATGTTCTGCACTGTGTGCAGATGTGCACTGCACTGCACATGTGATAAAGCTTTCAGAATCAGTTTATAAATTAAAATAGTGTTCACAGAAGCTGAAGACAGTTAATCATATGGAAAGCATACAGCTGCTCCGTAATTTTGGGGTTTTGGGGGGGAAGTTTAGCCCCAGTGTCTTGCTATACAGAGTGCTTTCTTTTTGCACTGAGGGGATGCTTTAAAGAGAAACTGTCAGTATGTTAGCAAAATAGGGCTGATGATTGTGTGGAATTAGTGTTCCTAAGTGAATACTGTAATGCACTGACTCACTATACTGATCCTATAAGTCATTATCTCCTTTTTGATGAAATCCTCAAAAATGGAACTGAAAAGATCTAGCAATACCATCCTCAGTTTGTGTTCTGTCCTGCTGAATTATGCAAGAGAGCAGCCTTTACTCTTCTGTTTATTGAGTAAGGGCTGCTCTGATCATAATTCTTCCTGGGAATGAGGACAGAAAAGAGCAAACAACTCCCTGAAAGATTTGTCTGTCAGAAAGCAGGCAGAGAAATTCTGGCTAAATGAACAAAGAGGGAAGGGCGGGGCGGGGGGAGGTGGAGGAAAAAAGCACCCTCCTCTCCCCAGATAAAAATAGTACCTCAGAAAGCTCCTCTACTTCCCTCATGGGACAAGGTAGAAAGGAGCAGTGAAGTATTTTTTATTTTTATATTTCATTTTTTTGTTCTGTCAACTGCAGGTCCCTGGCTTGAAATATTTACTCTGTAATCTTCACACTAGAATCCTAAAATTGGTGTACAGCACAGTGAGGAGCCAAATTATTATATAAGGTTCAATGTTAATAACCCCTGCTGTATCAATAACAATTTCCAAATTCATTCCTAAGAAGTCCATGAGAGACATAGAGCAGATGAGTGTTACCGTTGGGGTCAGAGTATGCTGAACTCCAAGGGTCTAGACACTTTCTAAGTCAGGGAGACCACCTCTGATACAAAGGGAGCCCACTGTCCTACCTGTAACAGCCATCTATCGCTAGGACACATCTGTAGAGCTAAGGGAAGTGTTATGTGACAGGTAGGTAAATGCAAAATACATTCAAGTCATAAAAGAATAAGTTTCTAGGGAAATAATTTTCAATTTTAGAAAGAAAATCTATTTTTTATTTTAAAATGTGTAAAACAAAGTTAATAGAACATTTTGAGAATCAATGTGATCAATGGAATGAGGATAAGAGTGAAAATAGTAGGTGTAATTTAAAAAACGTCAAGATATCTGAGAGGGAGTAAAAAACCAGCCACCTTTCTGAGGAGAAAAAGACAGAGTGCAGCGAGTAAGCTATTTCAGAGGATAAAAGACTGGCCTGGAAATAGAAGACAAAGGTTAGTAGCAAGAACACTTCAACGTGGAGAGGGATAGCACTTGTGAGGTGAATATCATCTCTTTCAGATATGGTTTTGTTCTCTTTATATATAGCAGTTCTAAAGGTAAAATGGTCAGATATCACTTTTGCTGCATGAAGCAAGCCATGTGCAAAGGGGTAAAAACATGTTTAACACAAGGAAGGAGTGGGGATAAAGTACAGTGAGAGAGAACTGACAGTGGGTTTGCAGAGTTCAGCATGGAGACATCTATGGGAAAGAGACCTGGACAAATGAGAGACCTGAGGGGACATGCCATACTCACAGCCTGCTCAGACTGTGCTGGATAGCAATATGGGAGTATCTAAGTATCAAGAGGCTACAGCAATCAGGTAAAAAAATGCTAACTGACTGTGTCTAAGCTGTGGGGTAAATGTGCTGTCCTGGTCACAGCTGTCCAGTATGAGCCTGTGCTGGAGAGCGTGGTGGCTCTGGTACTGCCCAGGCACTTATGTTTCCTTCCTAAGGCCATCAGTGATGGTCACCAGCCCCCAGGTCTTGTCCGGACATGCTACCAGGGAGACACTCTGTGCTAGGAGGTCACAAGATGTCTCTAGACATCCATGTGATTGGTATCTGCCTCAGATCTAAATGTTTACTCCCTTTTCATTGTTACTGTAGAGAATCAGGAAAGAGTCAGCACTTGCTAAAGGACTAAAGCACGTCAAATAACCTGCACCCCAAAATCAGTAAATTGAGTCTAGCTGAACTATTTCCTGAGGATCAGCATAGCCTGAACTACAAGGTCAAGATGGGTTGTGGTGGCCCCAAAGGATAGGTTTAGTCCTAGATCTGATCTGTTCCTGGAGGTTTGGATTGTAAACTGGATCCAAAGCTACAACTGGATCCCAAAGTGCGAGAAGGTCCGTTGCCAGGGCCGGTTCTCTTTCCCAAGTCAGGAAGAGCTGTCTCTAAGCAGAGCTTTATTTGTGGACTGTGCGGCTGCTGCTTCCCCTCCTGACATCCGACCTTTTATGATCTGCCCAGCAGATGTCCCCCGGCCACTGTGGGATGAGAGCACATGGATGGCAGAGGTTCTTTCCTTTCTCTGTGTTGATTGCTCTCAGTAAATAACAAGTTTGAACTGGTCACTTAAAGCTGGAAACAGTCAATACCTAATCTTCCCCAGCCTGTGAAAGAGGCATGCTGGGTCACCTGCAGTTCTTTCAGCTCTTTTTGAAGTGTCAAAGAGATGTTATAAGAACTGGTGTTGAACAGTTTTCAAGCACAAATAAATAAAAGATGTTCCAGTGCTACAGCTGTGACCGTAGTTCTACAGCTAGTCATATGTATGCTAAACTGAGCATAATTTCTATTGAAGTTTCACTACTGCACGTGTTAACAGAATACAACACTAGCAAAAGCAAAAAGACTTCTCATTATGGTATTCTGTGTTCATACCTCAAATCCCTGTGGTCTTCCTAGACTTTCTTTAATATGTTTCCACGCAACAAGAATCTCTGATACAGACAAACTCGTAGCTTTGACATCGATGGGAGCAGCAGTGGGTTCTGTATTAAGAAAAATTGAAACAATAAACCTCCACTGTAACAGCTTGTATTTATCAAAAACACTCCATCTGAAACTGTCATTTACTTCCTTTATTCTACTTTAATGCTCACAAGAAGGTATGACACTTACGGGGAACATGAAAAACTGAACAAGATTAAGAGATTATCATTGTTGTATTTCTTTATTTGTGTCATGCTACATCAATATCTCATCACTGATGATGGGCGCAGCAAACTGTGACAGAATCTCTTGCCTACGATTTAAAAAAAAAAACTTTCATATTTGCAAATGCCCCCCCCTCCACATACCCCTTTCATAGCCCTTGATCAGCCTAACTTCAGCAGTAAATGGAGCATTCATACTCTTCCTGGCTTTTTAGTGCCATTCTGTCAGCTCAGGATGAGCTATACCTTGGTAGGATGCTCGGTCAGTCCTGCTCTGGGGTTATACCGAGTAAGAAGTGATACCCAGAGCTGCAGTGAAATGCTACATAAAAGAAATTTTTAGGACTGTGTTATTATGTCCTTGAAGTCACAGGCACCAGTGTCTGGGGCATGCCATCTTCTCTCTGCTGTGAAGCATTTACTGGTTTAGGCCTGGGATGCACACTTTTCTAAAGAAGGCATTAAGACCAAGGATTTTTCCCTCTGATTACCTGTGTTGTTCCCATCGGCCCTATGTCTGTGTTTCTATCTCCATGCTATTCATAGGACACTCTGCAGCAGAGGACCCTCCCTGCCCTCCAACCAGGGCAGGTGTCCTTCAGTACTGCTGTGGTATGGCCGGGGTGCACACTGGAGGCTTAGGGCTGCAGGATGCTTTACATATCACACCTGCCCAACAGTGTTGCCACAGGCACGTTTTACTTTGCACTTTCATATCATTGAGCACTTTAGAGAGGTCCAACTTCTTTCAGTGGTTGGGAAGTTGGGTAAACATACATAGAGATCTGCCACGACAGGCCATTGAGCATACCACCAATTTGTATCACCAGTTAGTGCATTGGGAGTGAAGAGTGTCCAAAAATTGTCACATCTCAAACTGAGACTTGAGTTAAGGAAATCTTTTGGATCTTTTGCTTTATTACCTAAATATTACTGAAAATTTGCTTAAGACAAGCTGTGGAGGCAAGGCTTGAACACAGACAGTGAAGCACACAGTAGTGGCATTTCTCCACCATTCTGGTGTAGTTCACTTGCTCAGCAAAAAGGTGAATTCACATTCCTCCACAGTCGCAGAGCCTGCAATTTCTTCCTTGGCCTAATGTTCCTCATTACATTTCTAATGTGTTGATCTGCTCTTGAAGGGCAGGCAGAGGTCTTGGCTTTTATGTTATAGGGAGGCACATCAAAAAGCTTTTTAAAAAATGTTTTTTTGGGGCTCATTTAACAGGGTTACAGAAAAGGAGTTTCCTTACGGAACAACCTGAGTTAAAATGATACTTTTTTCTCAGTGATCAAACTGCCTTAGTAAGATGCCTAATATCAGTCTTGACTCATTAGCTACCCTCCTTTCTCTGATCATATTGCAGGTATTGTTCTGGCACTGCTGCCCTACACTTTTTCTCTGACGTGGCTTGTATGAATTTTGCATCTTTTTTGATGTCAGATTTTTAATGTTTGCAGCTCTTTTTGGTCTTTTTTATTTACTTCTAAAGAAAAGAAGCAATTCTGATGTGATGCAAAATGGTGTTTGCCAACAATGAGTATTACTAATAAGTATAAAATATGTATGGAACTTTTCAGGTAACAAAGAATAAAAAAGAATATCTCCAGGAGTAAGTGAATTGATCTTCTGAATTCAATACTGAAAGGACTGTGCTATGAAGAAATATATTCCTCATAATACGATTTTCTGTTCAATAGTTACACCCTGCTTTCTATTTTATGTACTACTAAGATTTGCGTGGCAAAAGCTATTTTCTAGTTTTTGTATTATTGAAGCAATTACCTTGTTGTCAGAAAAGATTGCAGTGGGATAAATAATTTGAGATGTACAGAAAACATTGGTTGGCAGCCTTTACACTTTCTATAAATGTAGAAATCATTTCCTCTTCATAGCATTCACTAGGGGTGGTTTATGTATTGCTCAGAATAGAAACACAGAATATTTCCTGATGTTTTTAAAAATTGTTTTCAACAAATGGAGTAGAAATAATTTGGATTTTTTTATATGAAGAAAATGCATTTCTTACATATCCAGAAATTATTCACTGCAGTTTCACTGATATTAGACATTGAGAATGTAAGTGTTCAGCAAAAGAATAGCAATTATATATTTAGCAATAAGTTATATTATGACTGTCTGAAAGTTTATGGAGACTAAATAGCATTTTTTATTGATTGAGATAAGATGATGACCATATAATTTCTGGTGATATAATACAGTCTGTGGTTCATTCCAATGTCATGCTTTATTCTGTGTGTCTAAAACTAATGATAAGTTTGACAGGTTCATTAGGTTTTCCTATAATGGTTACTGATGTTATAATCGTATTCTTTTCTTAATATCTTGGCATTATGCTAAACCTATAGGTGTCTGCCTGAGGTCATACTGATTGAAAAAGAAAGGGTCAACATCTTTAAAGGTCCCTTTAATATTCCCTAATTGAATTAAAGATGCAGCACAGCAAGTTCTCAAAAGGCTGTGTGCAATGTCCACGAAACATTGTCTTTCCATGTGCTGCAATCGTACTTCCAGGAAACATGTTCAATCTGTAGGTCTTTGGGATGGCTATAGTAAAGCAGGACAAGGAATTACACTAATTGCATTGATATAATGTTCAGAGAGGGAATCCTGAATTTTGATACTGGTAAGAGAAAGAAGGGTTAGTTACTAGCCCTTATTGTGTTCTCCTTATTTATGACCATAAACTGATCTGTTTTTCTGAATTATTCATCCTTAAAGATTTCCACATGATCTAACTTAAAAAACAAGTCCAAGGGCCTGTTCATGTTTATGTTGTTTTAACTCTCCTGTGAAACAGAGCCTCAGTCAGGACTCCTCATGCAATCATTTAATATCCATTCACTTCTCATCTTGACTCCAGAAAGGATTTTTACACACTTCCCTAATTCAAAATCTGAGCTCTCATTTGAAGCTAAGAACCTCAGCTTGGGTAATTGCATTATGACTCCAGGCAGTTCCACATAGCTGAGATTTTGGGACTTCAGCCAGGACCCATGACTGCGATAATTCCTTTCTGTGGAAAAATCCGCAAAAGAGATCTATCAGAAGGAAAATCACAAGGAGATGTCCCTCTTGTGTCAACCTGTAGGTAAAGAAAGTGGTAGCATTTGCTCCCTTGCTGGAAATAGCCACAGGGACTATCTTCCAAATCAAGGGACCTCCAGTAACCTGTTTCCATTCCTGAGAAAAGCCAAGAAACGTTATGCTCAGCTCCACCTCTCAGCCTGTTTGATGTGTGTCCCTGGTTTGGGGACTCCACCAGATCTGTGGTGGCATGGCTGCCTGCAGGATAAGACTTTCTCCAGAATCTTGTGCTAGAAAGGGAAGAGATGTCTGATTTCCAAAACACCAAAAATGAGATGACTGATTGTTTCCTGGACAGGCCCTTGGACTTCTCACTTTTCCTCAAGTCCTTTCTATTTTCACCTTCTCTCTGACCAGTGTCTTTGCAGAGGACCTTAAAACAGAGAAAAATTAGAAGGGTGAGGAAATGAGCTAGCAGTGAAGCAGTGATCAGACCTGCAGTGCCGACCTCTGCCCTGGACCTCTTTTATTTAGTGGTGAAATACCCTTACTTGTCAGGTAGAACTTCTGAAGCCTACAGCTGTAATGCTGCTCTCCTGCACACTTGCTCACAGTATACATCCTGCTGTGGCTCTCCTCCATGGAATAACCCAGATTTACTACACAGTGGAGTGTCACGCAGGAATAAGGAGCTGCCTTATTCCATGAACGCTTTGCCAGCATATTACCTACACATGGCTTGCTCACCTTGCCACACGAGTAGAAGTGGGACAAGAGGACTGATAAAATTAAGGCTTTGTTAGATTAAAAGTTCAGAGGAGCGTTGCCATCTTCATGAATATAAATGGTTCATTTCCACCAAGTGATGTGGCAGCCAGAGTTATCCTCAGCACGTGAGGAGGGGATGTACCTATTGTATTGATTGCACATCTGACTTCCTATGGGGGCTAGTGGCATTAATCAAAGGAATGCTTAATAAACTCTTACATGTCAGGACTGTGATTTCATTCTTTAAAAAATCGGTGGAGACAGCTCTAGCTGAAATTTTACAGGATCTCTCCAGATGGATCAGCTGGCAGAAACAGGAAATAATCCACTGTAGTTTACAGCTAATATGCCGATTTATTAATTATCAGGTTCACCTAAACCCCAAGTAGCTCAGCTTTAGCTATGAAATGAACAACAGGATTTCACTTAATGAATGTAAGATTTTAATTAAAGACATGGAGGCTGTATTTAAAAGTGTGTAATTGCAAATTCTTTCCTCTAAACAAAAAGGAAAGGGTAATTTATCTGTTTGTTTAAATAAGGGCTCAGGGTGAAAAGCAAGGGGAGATGGGCCTAACCAGAACAATCCTTCACTCTGCAGTGTCTTGTTTAATATCACGTCATCCACTAGCTGGCCTGATACAAAACTTCTTAAAGTTATGAAGGAACAAAATTGCAAAGGCTGTTATACGGCCCTGTGCCTTTCAGATAACTGAGAGCTTTGGTTCTCCATTGGCTCGATGAATTAGCACAAATCCATACAAAGCAAGAACAAAAGCTCTGTGCAGTATCATTACATCTTGTATGTATTACAGAAGCGCATCTGGGGTCCCTCAGGAGGTTTTAAACAGCAAGACTGAGAGTCTTCAGGCTTTACCTTGTACTGCTCAGGGCTCTCTATTTCATATCTAGAAGTTTTTAGTAGTATTCACTACACTGTTTATCAAAATTATAGAACTTTCAATTTTTGTGAAGATAATTTCGTCAGGTGCCTGAAGGAGAAGACAGATACTGAAATTAACAGAACTGATTCTGTATCACCCATTATGGCAATCATTAAAAAAAACCTTTATAAAAGACCTAACTCATACTGAAACCACTTGGGTTCCCTCTTTCTCCCAGAAGCTTATTTCTATTTCCTTTTATATTCTCACCTTTTTCTGTACTGCATGTATTCTAATTCATATTTATTCTTGTGCTGATAGGCTGTGCCTATACTTGTAAACTAAACAGGGACAGAGAGACAAGGCACCAGGCTGAGCATGGACATACGGTTGTCCGTAGCATTAAATAGTTAGCATGATCCGTGGTGAAGTATTGACTCTGGCCAATTAGCGCTGCCCCAAAATATGCCCAGGAATATGCTGGTGCCTGGCCAGGGAAGGTTCCCAGGAGGTGTATGGATGCAGCCACAGTCTGGAGAGTGACAGTGTTCTAGTGTGCAGATGTGAACTCTTTTGGCCAGTTGGCTTCAAGGATAAAGAATGGCTGGCTTGTTTTATTTGCTAAAAAAAAGATGTAGCATCATTGTCCTTTACCTTTAAAAGCTCTTCACCATCCCTAATAATTACCCTGATTTGCAGACAGCATCTTATGCAAACTCAGCCTTTTTTTACTAGGGCAAAAGAAACAAGCTCTTCTAGTTTCTACTCATTTCCAGAATATCTTTTAGTGGGTGCATCTCTAGATCCTCAGGTGTAATGTACTGCCTTAGAAATGTACCATTTCTTGCAGTATAAACTTCAGGTAGATTTTACACCTTTGTCTCAGAGACATTCCAAAACACTTTCATTTCTAGTCTCAACTGTTAATTCCAGCTTATTAAATAATTTCCTGCTATTTAATGATGACTTGTTCCACTGTTATTTGTTATGATAAGCTTTTCTATAGTGTCTTAATTATTCATCCAAACAAGACTATAGTACCGTTATTTCTTCTCAGTTAGTCAGTACTGGATAAAGAATCTGCTAATTATCACAGCCGGAACACAAGGTCATTAGTCGTATTTACTACTCAAACTACTCTGAGCAGCTGAATTCTCTCCTAAATAACAGTGTCCTGTATTATCTATCTAAAATTAGAAAGGTCTTTCTCAGCATCCACATTGGTCAGGGCAATCAGCAACTGACCTCTAGTTTGACTCCCAGTTTCTTCAATTGCCCTTTTCCGAAATGACATGGAACTCAAGGACATTCTGTTTTATCCAAACATTGGTTTTGTATTTCCTGATATGTTATCACATCATCAGCATGTTATGACATCCAACCATTTTTACTTTTATTTTGTCTTTCCTATGTAGCTCATACTTTGTCTAGTCATGCTTGCTAAAGCAGGCCTACCTGGCCATCACTCTTAACAGTACAGCCTTTTCCATCTTGCAATCATACCTTTATGCTCTCATATTTCCTTCTCCATTGCTATATTTTTGATTTTCCCAGTTTTCCTCTTCCAGTGAATTAAAACCACACATAGAGATTGCATAGGATTTCCCTGACACTGAAAGCTTGTGTTAGTAGTCTTGGCATTCTTAGCCCCTCAGTATTTAAGTGGAATGTAGTCATCAAGAAAAAACTCCGAAGAATATATAAATGTTAAAACAAACAGTGCTTAACACTGCTTTTGTTCATTATTTTATTTTCAATATCTTGTGCCTTTACAATTTTTATTCTCTATGGATCAAAATCATCTGTGCCTGCGCTGAAGTTCAGTGTTTTGTTTCAGTATGTTCTAGCATGAATCTGATACCATTATTTTCCTAGCAGAAAGTACAGTCAGAAGATTTCTCCCTGCTCTGTTCATGCTCCTTTTCAGCCTCAGGCCTGCACATAGCAACCTTTCTTCTGGCAGGCAGCCCAACTTGCTGTGCTCTCCATGTGCTCTGGTGTCTCTTTCTCTTATTAAAGGGTTCCTTTATGAAAGGCTGAGGCTTGTCTTTCCCTGGTGCTGGCACATGTCTATTGTGTCATTCTGTTCTGCCTTCTTATTGAAGATAATTGTGCATCTTTTTTTCTATCCTGCATCTTCTGTGTATCATCCTCTTTCCCTCTTCAGAACTGGTCCCTGGCTCTCATGATCTCTTTTACTTCACTAAAACATCTGACCTCTCTTTTTCTCTCCTTGACTGCTTTCTTCCTTTCCTAAGGTTGCCAGGAAAGACTCCTCCTTCAAACTATTCTACTGCATTAAGCCATCTTTTCCAGAGGGTCACATTTGCTTTTTTCCCTCCTGGGTTATCCAGCTAGTTTTGTACAACCGTTTTATCTGCTTCTTCATTCTATTCTCTATTCTTCCATTACATTCATCTGCATCTTTAGCTTCTGGATAGTGTCTCCCATGAGCTGTATCCTGGTGATATTTCCTATGAAGTCAAAAGGCCAATGAAGGAGAAGAAATGACTTAAAACATCTATAACCAGTCAGGCTTCCCCCCCCTTCAACTTTATCACCATCATTGATCCCTCAGTAAGCATTGGTATCGTATTATCTTCTAAATATCTGACTTAGAGATAGAGATAAAAGGATTAGCCCTCCATTTAGTTACGAAAAAGCGCTCAGTGTTTTCTGAGATCCTTTACTCAGAAGGCTGTTTTTTAAGCCTTTTGCCTCAGTCAGAGACACTTTATGTAATCAGAGGGCAGTCAGTTGTGTTCACAGAGGGGAACGTCTTACTCCATACCACCTGCCAAGCTGCTTGCCTAGGCACAACTCAGAGCCACCACAAATGGGCTCTGAATGTGGATCAGAGAACACACACACTGCAGTCACAGTCATACAGAAGAGAGAGATGCATTCATTCTTAATAAAAGAAATGTCTTCCTTGTCCAGAACCTGTCCTATGCAAACTCTTGTTTTTTTTCCTGTGTGCTTAGCAGAGGTAACAGGTTTTAGACTTACTTAGGTGGATTTGTTATGCCAGTAAACAATTGTAGATCCATCTGTAGATGTGGAAAACCTTTTAATATGTAACATAAAGTTTCCTTAACTTTTAATAATTTTATCCTAGGCCTTTATTCTAGATGTTTGCAGAGCAGTGAATTGAGTGTGTGATGAAAAGCAAGTAAGCTAAGGGTTTGCTGGATCAGCCCTAGGACCATAATATATTGTACTGTCAATCTTTATTTAATATCTCCTTTTTGATAGAAGTCCTTGAGAAAATGTGTCTTCAGTTGTTTAACTCCTTAAGTGTGAAAGTCCATGCCTCTTTCAAAACCAGTTCCCCCTTTTTTCATAGCAGCTGAAATGTCTATTGTCCTCAGTCTCCACATTGCCCAGAACTTGGCTGTAATAAACTGTTTTGTTATTCCTTTAAATTTTCAGTATATCACCTAGGGTTTTTCTGGAGAAAAGCTTTTTATAAATTAATTTTGCACTGTATTGTCACAGCATCCCATATTTTTTCCTCAAATATAAGTCTTATAAAGTATTTAGCCCCATAGAATTCCTCTTACCAAAGGAAAATCTAATGTACAGACACATACAGACACTGAATTAGCAAAGCTCTGATGGGTAGGTAGTTTCAAATAACTGAATTATAACCAGAAAAGTTGGCTTCTACAGATAGTCTCTGGGAGCATAGAGAGAAAGTTAATTTTAATAATTCTATTAAGATCATTTGTGAAGTTCATATTTTAAAAGAAATGTTAGAAAAATTGATTTATTTATTACTGATTATACCATTTCCAGTCTTGTCCAAATAACAAGCAAAGGACTGCTTATTACAATTCAGCATTCAGCTTTTGTTAAAATAGCTTTTGCTATTTCAAATAAAAATCTATTAAGGTTTTGCCTCCCTTCCATTGCAAAACTCTATTTTTATTGAACTTTCTGATTAGAGTATGAAATTGTTAAATAATAAAAACATCACCATTGGTCTCTCAGTGTCATTTTCCATTGAGGAACAGGGAATTCAACTGTAAGATTTCCAAGTTGTACTGGGCAATTTTTACATTTTAAAATGTAATTGTTTTTATAATAATATGAATACTTGGTAATGCTGATCCAAACAGTGGAACACAAAGAAATTACTGGAACTGCTTTTAGCAAAAACAGCATTTCCAACCTCTATAATTACTGTGAGAGAATAGTAGTAGATAATCTCTGCTACATCATGGCTCCAAAATTACACATTTATTGTGGGCTAATACGGAATAACATTTAATGTTTTCCAGCTTCACATGAAATATCAGTATCTTCACACTACATTTTTGTAGAGATAGTATGAAATTCCTCCTATCTGTACTAAGACTGTACTTATTTTATTCTCTTAACAGGAGACAGTGGGATAACTCAAAGATAGTATAGTAAAGAACTGAAGTATATGACTTCCAGTAATGGAGCTGCTCAAAATATTCCTGTGGATGACATTTATTTACCTTTTGTGTGTGTGGAAATTTCTATACGCTGGCTCCTGCCAATACAGAACAACTTCTTTTACTAGTACAAATCAGTCTTTTTTTTTTTTTTTTTCACAAAATACTGTTCAGTTATATTAAGTTGGCATAGAAATTTTCAAGAAATATTTTTCATTGTTCTTATGAACTATTCCTATAATTCACATTGAATATTTGGACATTAACATAAATTCAGAACTTTTATACTAATGAACTAAAAAAGAGAGAAAATAATAGAAAAATATGTAATAAAAATAAGACAAAATTGCATTCTGTGCACTTTTAGTATCCATTAACCAGGAAATGAACATTCATAAGTAAATTTATTTAGTCTTTGAGCTGTTGTCTGATTAACCCATGAAAAAAAGTATCATGAACCTCAGAAACATTAGAAAATATCAGCCTTTCTTTGCTCATTGTTAGAGCAGCCCAGCTTAAAGTTAAGACTACAGATTTCATGTTAGGGATGAACCTTCATTAAAAGAGATTTTTTTTTGGTTAGGACTGATGTGGCTAGAAATCTATTCCTAAACTTTGTCACTTACTTTCTGGGTAACCTTGGCAAGTTAGTTCACCTCCTTCTCTGCAAAACATGTTTAATGTTACTTAGCACTTCTGCAAAGAATTTTGAAATTTAAGATTGAAAAAATGTGGTATAATAGGACACCTTATATAAAAATAGCTTAATATAGTTCATAATATACAAGTTAACTTCGTGTTGAACTGACCTCCTTCAGCTGAGCAGATGACCACAATAGGGCTGAAGGGACCATCTCCTTTGTTGTTGTAAACACCAACTTTCACCTCAAAAGGAGTCAGAGGTGGCACACTTTCATCTCTGTAGATGAATTTTGAGGCATCTGAAGATGTCACCATTTTTTCCTTCCAGCCACGTGTTCCATTGGGTCTGAAGGCTACAATATATCCAAATCCTTCTCCATTCTGAAACTCTTCTGACACTGGCTAAAAAATAAAGATCAGGTAATGGTCAGACGTGGTTTTACTAATTTAGAAAGCAGTCACTCAGTGACTGACCATGATCTGGCTTCTTGTGTGAGGGTGATCCCTTACAGTTCCATTGTAGGATTTTACTTATCATGCCTGGGAACACCTAGGCCCAATTGTCTGTGAAGAGGAACCTTGTAAGAGAGTTTCTTCACCTAATCACCACAGTTAGGTCACTGTCCTAGGACTGAATAAGCTCTTGGGCTCAGAAAGATTTTTTCTTCCATATCTCCCACTTTGTGGTTAATGCTTTAACCAGTGGTCTATTAGTGGAATAGCCCCTTCCAGTGACCTTGTTAAAAATATAGAGCAACATATTGTTAAGGGCTCCTACAATATGATGTGAGTGACACTGACTATAGTGGGACTCTCCTGGGTTTTAGGTGCCAGCCTGTCTAATTTCTGTATCCAAATGGGGTGTCAAGTCTTAGGGATTTAAGTCTAGGGTTCAATTTGAGACTTAGGATATAATGCAATAAATCTAGTTGTTCTAACTCTCAAATTGAATCTTCATGGAAAAAAAAAAATCTCATTTGCTTTTCTTAGAGGAGCTGTGAAATTAGCCACTTAAATTGGGACACATCTGCCATAAGCAGGCAGTCAGCAAAGGGATTTATCTGTTGAGAGGCTGGGCACTGCAAAAGCTAAATCTTACATGTCCAGCTCAAGGAATGGAATTTTTCATGCTAATTTACTGCCTACATTTCTTATAAAGTCAATGGACTAGTTTAGGAATTAGGTTATGTTTAACAGCTGTCAACGTATTAGGCCTATGGGAAATGCCAAAAAAGTGTCTAAACTCCCTCTCTCGAAGTGCCCATCCTAGATCTGCAGCTAATGAACATGTGAATCAGAGCAGGGGCACAGGGGACACTGAATCCTCTCCCCTCCACATTGCAAGTGAATGTCTCATCGCCATGCACCTCACTTGCAGACATCATTTTCTACCCATCCTTCTGAAGCTATGCACTGTGCATCCAAGAAAAAAGATAATCATGACTCCAAAGGCAGAGGAGGCAAAAACAAGACAAACTTCGTAATCTAGCAATTTGAGTTGGAAAGGAGGAGCTTTGCATCTCTTTGCAATACTTATGGAGTTGGCAGTAGACAGTCACTATAAAAAAAGCCAGAAATACAAGAGAAGTAGCAGAACCCTTGGATTTCACTGCAAATGCTAAATACACAGTCTGTGAATTAAAGTTGTGTGAATAAAATTTTGTTTGAACCTGCTGAGTATAATTCAGGAGCCTAGGTAGATTAGTCTTTTCCTGAATTCCCGGAGACCAATATACCATCCCAGTATCTCTTCAGACTTCAAAGTACTTTGTTGAATTCCTGTTGCCTGTGTAAGTCCAATAAGACTTTTTTGGATCCTGCAAAAGCACAGACTGACTGTGCTGGAGCTGTGCTTGTGCTACACTGTGGTTTATGGAAATGCAGTGGCTACACCAGACAGCCCAGTAGTCTGTAGTGAGTTGTTGGAGTGTTATCCAATGTGCTAGGATTAGGTCTTTAGCAGAAATTTCAACATTTACTTTTAATTGCATGCTTTTGTGTGTTTTGTTCTATCTTTTTACCATTTCTTGAAGAGACAGTGACTATAATTAGAAATGGTAGCAATCTTTCAAACAATTAAAAAATGTAAATATGCCCACTTCACAATTTATATTCAACATAGATGAAATGCCATGATGTTTTTGTAATTTTAATTTGATTAATGACTTTATGCAATTTAAGAGGTATGTGAAACAATAGTGTGCTGAAAGTATTAACACTAGGAAGAACAGCACTAGGTATTGATGGAAACAAGGAGTTAATCAGAAACAAAGGGGAAGGATTGACACCTTCTGCCTTATTGGCAGTTTGCACTCCTTAGCTATAAGTGAAGAAGCATCATCTGGCTTTTGTGGAAAAAAAGTCAATGTATACTGAAAGTTATGTTATGGGAATTGCTAATTCTTAACTGTCTGTTGTATCTGTATTGCAGGATGGGACAACCTGGGTCTCTGGTTTCTTTTGGAAGAAAACTTCGACCCTTGACAGAGAAGGGGATATAACACACTCCAGTAGTCCCCCACTCCAGTCACCTGCGGAACACTATGAAGACACTTAATATGAATACTACATACTAATATATCATATAAGGGACTGGGATTAGGCCAGTTTACATCAGATACAGTTCTAGCCATCTGATGTTTTTGTTTGGGATTCAGCAAATTCTCTCCCAATAGGAGAGATGCTGCTGTTTATAGTTATAGACTATAAAGCAAACTGAAATCAGCTCTGTCTCAGCTGTCCCAGGTAGCTGGTGTCGGAGAAGACAGACATGCCAACAGAAGACAGCCTCTTCAGATGTCCTAAAATTTGCCATTCTAAGCAGTTAGTCAGAATTCTGTGTGTCTTACCATCTGAATCTCTCCTTAAGTTGGCTAGGCTAAAACTTTTTTCATTAAAACCCCATGGCTTTATTTGATGGAATTTTTCTTGGTTTTTATATATATATATATATATATATATAAATTGTATATTTTCTGAGTCTGAAACTCTTCAGGAGGAATCTAGAAGTTTTGAAAACTCCTCAAGAAAAGTCTCTGTTCTGCTGTGTTATTTATGATTAGCAGAGAAAGCAACTACCACTCCTCCAATTGCCCACTGGCACTGTCATACATCTGTGTTGCATCTTGAATCACAAATATCTTCTCAAAATAAAGGTCTATTTCAGGTCTTTAGTTTTATATTTTTATGAAATACTTAAAAAAATAATTGTTTCTTAATTTAAGTTTAAAAAAAGTTACAAGGCTTTCCTTCTCTTCCCTTAGCTATTATTTCATCTGGTGTACCATTTACATAAGATCCAGAAAAGTCAAATCAACCCGAGCAGTAGATGAGGAAGAAAAGACTTATGAATTAGCACAACTTTGGAGCTGCTACCATAATGCGCTCTACTCAAACCACATGAAAATGCACATTACTTGGAAACTTTAGAACATATTTAAAGAACAGTATTTTGTGTTCATGTCTTGCCAGGATTTGCTGTAAGGAAACCCCAGTACAGTACTCTTTACTTTGCCCTCAAAGAAGTAAACATGAAACAAAACCTTTAATCAGAAAAGTCCCTTACCTCCCATGCTATTACTAATTCATGTCGCCTTCCACTTCTGCCACTTACATTAGCTGGAGGTGTCTTTGGAACTGTGAGCAAAAAGGAAAAAAAAACCAAACAAAACAGAAAGTCCAAGTTATTGAAGTTTTCCCCATAGTAATAAGTTGCTGTAGAAGACATGAGGCTGTTAAATCAGAACAGAAATAACAAACATAGCACTCTGTGGTAAAGAAAATTTGCTCAAATTTCATTTCAGACAATTCCACAGTCAAGCTGGTAAACTCAAACAAAGCATAAGCTGAGAAGAGAAATAATATTGGAATAAAAAGCTGCTTAAGCACTGTGTCTTCTGCAGATTAGTCAAAATTTCAATGTACAAATCATCTAAGAGATAAAACAGGAATTATCTTGTTAACATTTGTATTTTTTGAATAGACAACTCAAAATCAAATGTCAGGGAACCTGACATATTTCAGACTTCAGGCAAAATTTTGGGATATAAATAATATCTCTCTACTATTTCCCAGGTCATTAGTGATTTAGAATGTTTTAGTTCTTGTAAATCTATCCTTGTATGCTTTACCAAGGAGCCAATGTTCAGAAATTTTACAGTAATCTTCCTCAAACACCCCTTATCATTTCTTGCAGAATGCTGGAAGCAGTACTACCCACAGTTCTTTAAAAATTGAGACCACCATTATGGCTTTAAAAACACATGTGAGCAGCTAATGAAATTCTTTAAAAGAAATAACTATCATCATCAGTGTGAATTGGGTTATCATATTTTGTAAAACCAGAAATCTTAATTGTTCCATTGGAATTGTATAATTTCTTTTATCTTACTTAGGGCCTCTAATGAAGCTCCTAAAATGACTAATGTCTTGAGTTTATTTACTGCAAGCAGGTAACACTTGCATTCTTTATTTGATTAAATATGTCCTAAGATATAAACTTTCTCTTTTCTTCCTTACAGCAGTACATAGGTCATTGGTAGAAATGTACTGTGAGGCGTTAACTGTTAAGGCCTTATTGCGTGCTGTTTAGCTTATTTATTGAGTAGCACTGTGCCTTTGAACTATACAAAGAAAAATACATTTAAATAAATGTACACAGTCCTCTCTATTTCCCATGTTGATCATTAACAGCTTAAATTCAATGAAAGCGCAGTTTTTACTATATCCTTGAAGTTCACATAAAATTTCAGAATTTGTTTGTGTAGTCTTTTTGAACTCTGAACTCCCCTTTAAAGAACATAAGCCCAATTCTGTTTTTTCTCATAAATGATGCAAACCCACAAAGCTTATGAATTGCTTCTGATTTACACTGTTGGAAATGACATAAGAGCCCTTTTATCTGTGGTTCTTACCAGGCTGATAGGGGAGATTTCTAATATGTGAAACATCTCTCTCCAATAAAGCTGGGTTCGTCTGGCAAACATGGTGCCTTTGACTTTTTCTTTCCTTCCTTCCTTCCTTCCTTCCTTCCTCCCTCCCTCCCTCCCTCCCTTCCTCCCTTCTTTCCTCCCTCCCTTCCTTCCTCCCTTCTTTCCTCCCTTCTTTACTCCCTCCCTTCCTTCCTTCCTTTCTCCATTCCTTCCTTCCTCCCTCCCTTCCTTCCTCCCTTCTTTCCTCCCTCCCTCCCTTCCTTCCTTTCTCCCTCCCTTCCTTCCTCCCTTCTTTCCTCCCTTCTTTCCTCCCTCCCTTCCTTCCTTTCTCCCTCCCTTCCTTTCTCCCTTCTTTCCTCCCTCCCTCCCTTCCTTCCTTTCTCCCTCCCTTCCTTCCTCCCTTCTTTCCTCCCTCCCTCCCTCCCTCCCTCCCTTCCTTCCTCCCTCCCTTCCTTCTTTCCTCCGTCCCTTCCTTCCTCCCTTCTTTCCTCCCTTCTTTCCTCCGTCCCTTCCTTCCTTCCTTTCTCCCTTCCTTCCTTCCTCCCTTCTTTCCCTCCCTCCCTTCCTTCCTTTCTCCCTCCCTTCCTTCCTCCCTTCTTTCCTCCCTCCCTTCCTTCCTTCCTTTCTCCCTCCCTTCCTTCCTCCCTTCTTTCCTCCCTCCCTCCCTCCCTCCCTTCCTTCCTTCCTTCCTTCCGTCCTTCTCCCTACACACATGCTAAACACTATCTTTCCTAGTTACTCTCTGCTGAAAGCTCTTCACTTCTGTATAATCAGATGATCAAATTTCTTTGCAGTTTAACTTTAGCTGGTGGGAAACCAGGTATCCAGGCTGAGCTTGTAGTCCAGCCTCCTTCTCCAGCGAATGCAGAGCTTTGGGGTGGTTCATCCCATCCAAAGATAACTGTCTAAACAATTGGAGGGATTGTTTAGACTCTACTGACTGGAGACATGAACTAGTTTAAACTAAGACCTAATTTTTATATGGCAAAAAGTTAATCAAATTTTCCTTTCAGAAACAGAATTACCCTCTGGATTAAAAAAAAAAAAAGAATAAAAACAATCAGTCTGCAACACTGGGATGAATGTTCTACAGTCAAAAGATGCAAATGAAGAATCATCTGCCAGTTAATTAACATGCAAAAATTATGATGCCATCTCTAATGGAGCATATTTAAACCTGGTTTAGCATCCATTTTTCTCTTGCCTTTCTAAGACATTTTTTGGTTAAGTTATAAAGATAAATGAAGTTTTTATGTAGGTGCCACATTACTGATGAGAGAGTGTGCTGTACTCCTTTGAAGCGTCCAAAGTGATGGACTTATTTAACCTGCAGTGTCCTCTTTCTAGAGTTTTCTTGTTAACAGCTTTGCAGACTGAAGCCCTATTTAAATGAATAAACGTTAAAAGAATAAAACTGTCAAAACGATGAATTTCTTTTGCACCAAACTAAAATGTACATTCACACAGTGAAACTCTTTCAAATGAATAACCATTAAAAGAATAAATGTGTCAAAGGAATAAATTTCCTCTGCACTGCACCAAAGCAGATTATACTCAGTTAGAGGGGAACATTTTGAAATGAGTAACCGTTAAGTGAAGAAAACTATTAAAAGAAAACATTTTTTGCCAGGCACTGAGGTTATATATTAGCAACCCTTTCAGCAGCATCACCTTTATATCAGTGTTATATCTGAATTTACTCACTCATAGCCTAAGTTTATTGCCATGCAATTAGTGACTTCCCAATCTTTAAGTTGTTAATTCTCAGCAGTGACACTCATGGCGATGCACTTGCACCAAATACGCAAGTATGATGACTAAACTTGGCTCCTGGACACAGGATCCATGTGCCTGGGGGACAAGGACATTAGGACCTCTTTTCTGTAGTGTTTATCAAAGCTGAGAAATTCAGTATTGTTTCTTCTGAATAAATACACCCCAACTAGTGGCAAAGAGCTCTTTGCCGTGCTAATGTGTCTCATTTAACACGAAGATGAGAGAATGTCACCTACTGGAAAACGAATCACTCCTTGGCTTAAAACTGGTCCTTAGGATCATAAAATGTGACTATGCTTAGCTTGATCGTATGTCTGTAATTCTGATCAAAGCCTTCTCATTAGCCCCTTTGCCAGCTACCTATTCTCACTTGTCTCCTGTTTTGTTCTTAGACCGTAAGCTCTTTGGGATCAGGTCAGCTCTTTTTTTCTTTTGTTTCTTCAGCCACTGGTAAGGTTGGGAGTTAAAAGCCAGGTCTCTCCGTTGTTCCAGTAATGCAAACAACAAATAGGACTAAAAACTGTGTTCTGAAAGACACGGTGACTAGATGTAGTTCACAGTAAATAATGGGTGTATGCTGGCACATGTTGATGTTGAAACCGCCACTTATGGCAAACAAACAAAAATCTTGAAATTATTTTGCCAGGAGTTTGATTTGAACAGAAACAACAGGATTTGTTTCTTATTGTTTTCCATTTTCATGGAAGTACTGTGGTATGCTGAAGATGAAAGTGAAATAAAACACTATTAAAACTTATCTCCCCTAAACCAAACAAAAAACCCCCTTTAACATTTTGTCTAAGAGCAGGCAAGAAGAAAGTAGCCCTCAGCAGTCCTATGAAGCATTTGACAATATGCTTAAAATATAAATGAAGAAAAGGTGACATGGAAAGGTAAATCTTATACATGAAGCCATGGCCAATTGTTTAATAGTTCATGTGTGTCTTATCATTACAAGCTAAATATACATAAAAAGCAATGTTTTTTGTTTAGGACAAAATGTATGCACAGAACTGATGTTGCTGAGGGCTTTGTGTATGGGAGCAGTGATTATAAAATGCTGAAAAGTGCTGACAATGCCACTTACATATTTTAAATGTCTGTTTACATGTAAAGTTTGGGGAAGCTTTTGGAAGTGGTAGGTAATACCATAGCTATGAAACCATGAACACTTGGGGTAGATGTTAGCTTTCCTTCCAGAGTTTCACTGTGTCCAACATTTTGAAAACTGCTCTGTGCTTTAGGGTGCTTAAATTAGGTTTTTGATTCAGAGTTTTTAAAATTCCTCTCTCTTCACTCTGCATGGCTGATGGATTTTCTGGGTTTTTTTAATGAAAACTGTGGATTCTGGTAGACTGTAAAGATGAACCCATTTAAAGATTTTAGGTACTCAATTTTGGGCAAGATACTGAAAATTATTAAATATTTCATTTTGATATTATAACAAATGAAATGCAGCCATTTGTGTTTTAAAGAGAGGTATAATATGAATTTTACTTCAGTTTTATTTAAAAATAGAAACATGTAAACTGGAAAGACAAATGAGAATATTTTGTTTTCAGTTGACAGAGATTTTTATTTTTTATCTAAAATTATTATTTTACTTCTAATTTGCTAAAGAAAATAAAGAAAATCTACATTTTGTTTAAAATCAGTTTTATTCTCCCCATTTTTACTTCTGTGAGTGAACTGAAAAAGTCTTTTAAACTGCTCTAGCTCTAGATTCCTTTCCTTATAGAAGGGAAAATAAAAGGTCACATTGAACCTGGAAAAACTGAAAGTACTTGAAAAACAGTTCATCCTCTTTTTAACATTCCAGTCTTGTAAAAAAAATTAAAAAATATTACTGAATAAATAATTAGTCATTTTAAAGTTTCTGGTTTTTTTTTTTCAAAGAAATGTCGAGTGGCTTTTTTCAATTCCGTGTGTTTTCTTTGTTACAAAGAGAAATGACAGATTCTTAATTTCATAGTACGTCTTAATTTCTGTGCAGAACAAAAGTATTTAGCAGCCAAGATTATAACTGATTACAGTATTGCTGTAGATTCAAGTAGCTAGATTTAGTCCCTATCCTTCCATTTTGCAATCTGAATTGGTGAGTTAGAGGGAAGACAAAGAGAACCAAGAGCCGTACTAACCTCCTGTTTTTAGAGTAAGAAATGCTGACGTGAGCTGCCCAAATTTAGTTTTCTGATAAGCAGTTGAGTCCAGATTTCCCAAATCCCAATTCTACACTTTAATCACAAGGTCTTTCTTAATCTGCTTGAATCCTGTATTCATGAAGATATTTTCCACATGGATATTTTTTGTATAAACTCTGAAACATCTTGTCAAATAAAGCAAAATGAAACAAAATATTGATATTGTTACGCTTTTTGGGGAGATGAGTTATTAAACTTGGCTTTAGTCCTTAAGAAAATGTTTGCTCAAGGTACAGTTGCAGTTATTTATTTCTTTTAGAGATTTTTATATCTTTTAAGATACAGATGTAGTTTGAAAACCAACTCTTCTTAGCTGTGGAAAAGCTATGGGTGGGGGAAAAAGGGTTTGTCGCCAGCCTGGCAGAACTTCCTAATGTGAGGACCAAAGCAGCAACACATTCAGTAGTTTTTTCTTCTCAGTTGTTTTCCTTTATATATCTATATATCTATGTATATATATATCTCCTGCAGTACACATCTGGGAAACAGAGGGATGTTAAGTGTAAACACTTTCACTGTGTGAAAGGCCAGCCCTCAAGTTCTCACCCTCCCAGGAAGACATTTCACATCTCATCTGTTCAGGAATTAAATGTAAAATGTGCCAGCATCTCAGAAGCGGATGATACACTGTATTCAACTATTGGAAAACAGGGGTGCCCCAATTGGTCTCAGGATCTACATTTCTGCTGTTCTCATTTCCTCTGTATTTTTAGTATTTGTAATTTAGTAGGAGATAGAATTCAGTTCTATTCACTGATAATACTGTCATGCGTGGCTGCGGGACTCAGTCTGAAGAGCCTCCAAATCACCACATCTAGGACTGAAATCTTAAATGCTGTGGCATATATGCCAGAGAACTAATTCCTTAGCTTTCCTGTTACGTCTTTTAGTAGAACACACATTTGGATTCTTTGTCAATATATACTGCATATTAGTTTGAGCCTGCAATATTATGTGTTAGTAGCCTATTAGTTCTAAATATACCCATGCAGTCAATGATTACCATCTACTTTCTCTTGTCCTTTTGTTTTTCCCTATGGAAAAAGCACATTTTCTACAAAGGCTTTAGTAGCCCACATAATCATCTCCAAATGTCACAGATACAGCAGGTTATTCATTTTTTCTAGAGCAAAAATAGTTATGATAATGGGAAAAGCAGAAACTTCTTTTATACAGGTCACAGACAGATAAAATACCACCCCCAACAAGAAAAAAAAACAACCCAAAACAAAGCCAGTCTAAACCAGGTAACTTTTTTCCTGGGACAGAGGTGACTTAATGGAAAATAAGGACTTATTAAAAATAAAGCCTGTATACAATCTGCTACTAATAGAGTGCATTACATTTTTACCTCATAAAATCAAGTTTGTATGCATGATTAGCAGGTTAAACTTTGATTCTACTCAATTTCTCTCTCCCCATGTTTCCCCATGAATAGATAATGTAATTGATGCTTTGCCCCCAGGCTTCAAATGCCCGACTGCCTTAGTGGAATGCCAGACATGTTTAAATTCATGTTATTGGCTCTTTTCACCTTGTGGACCTGTAAAATATGTATCAAGGCTAGAACTGACAGAAATGCAGCAGCTGGCTATAAGTTAGATGTGCCAGAAAATTGCAGTATTATCCATTCCAATGAAAGTAGCTATGAAAAGCAATCATGTTAACTAAATATGAACTAAGTAACAAGATTAGGGTTTAATTGGAAAAATAAAGCAAATGGAAACCTGTTTATTATTCTGTTGATTTCTTTACACCATCCCAAGTATTGTTTCCATGGGTATTTTTAGATAATGGACTAATATAAAATGTTGTTACTATCTTGGGGAAGAAGTGATAAAATAAGTGAGGTGTAGGGAGAGAAAAAGACTTTAGTCTCCAGTCAAATTAGCTTGTGCCATTAAATTACAGATGCCGATTTCCA
This sequence comes from Gymnogyps californianus, assembly GCF_018139145.2. NCBI lineage: Eukaryota > Metazoa > Chordata > Aves > Accipitriformes > Cathartidae > Gymnogyps > Gymnogyps californianus. Next base: position 14,223,909 of record NC_059471.1, on the reverse strand, counting down.
TTTAAGTATAAAATAATGGAAGCAGAATCACACAGTTGCTGCCTCTGTGGGTTGTCTACACAGCTATCATTCAGCCTTGTGGATCTCAACTCTCATCTGAGCATGAGCCACAGTCACCTTCTGGTGGGAGACTGATATTTCTGGAGTTTTACCCAGTGCAGGGGCAGCCTGCCCGTTTTTACTTGTGGGTCACATCTAACATCACTGCAAATAGCCAGGTTACTCTGCCTGGGTCATGAGTAGAGAGGTTGATGCCATGTTCTTTCTGAAATATAGCGTCCTTTCACATACACGTCTTCTAAGAATTGAGATCTATGACATTAGAACTGGAGCCCATGTTAATAGAGATTTTCCCTTGAAGCTTTCAGATAAAAAATTAGTAATAGAGAGATTCTGAAAAATAATGGATCACTAGGTACACTAAGATAGATATTAATGTGCTAATTTGGAAAACCATATATGAAATCCAATGAAAATTATTACTAGCTTTCCTGTCTCTTTGACTTTGGCATCTGAAAACTATACCAAGAGTGATAATTCACACAATCACTGAAAGCTGTCTCAGAGGACAGAGCTAAATAGGCTCTGGACTTTAGGAATATCTGGAGATCAGGAAAAAGTGGCTGCCTGAATGAAGCAGATCATGAAGCCTCTGGCATTTCAAGAGTGCCATAAAAATTATTAGCAGCATGCTATTTTGCAAAGAATTATATGTGTAACAGGTTTTTTTTGTTTGAGTGGTTCTTTGTTTAAAGCACAGTCCATTGTGTTATTGTTCTCACTTCACAACTCTTTGCAGGTTCTAACAAATTGGGAAGTTATATCTTATTGTAACTCCTGTCTTTTCACTCCCTCTATAGAATAAAAAAATGAGACTGCATCTATCTTTTTTTTTAAAAAAAAAACCACAACACCCAAAACCATTCATAACTGAAACAGAAACCAAACTTTTTCTTAAAGAAAAGTCTTTTGAAATTGAGGCGATGGCAACAGACTTCTGCTGTACCATGCCGTGTTAAGCAGGCACACCAAATAAATTCAGCCTCAGTTTCTCTGAAGGCTGTTAAGTTGTTTTACTGGCACCTGTCTGGATTTCAATGTCATGCTACAAAACACTCCCTTCTAACACAACATTTGTGCAGCTGTAATTCTGGCAGCAAAAAGGTATTCCTAACTGGGAATCTGAAAGTGCAAGTAAACATCTGGTGTGGCCTTTTTCCTATTTGAACTAATACGTTACTGTTTTATTATTCAAGAAGACCTGCATTATTACTAGCTACGGTGCTGTTTATCAGGAGGAGCCCCATGTATTGGAGTACAGATCATTGCTACTTGAGTTAAAGACTCTGTTCCTTCTGATGGCAGCAATAGTGGAGTATTACCCAGAAATGAATACCAATCACCAGGTGAAAAATACACTGCACACTGCATGCTTTGTCTGTCCCACAATTTTTTTTTTACTCATCATTATTATGATTTATCAATTCATTTTTACAGAGGTAAAGTTGCAATGATTGTCCAAAGGAATATTGAAAATGGATATGCATGAAGAAGACTTTCATTGTAGGAATATGTTTTAGTAAATACAGCCTTGGTTTGGTAAACACTGGGAAAGAAGAAGAATGAACCTAGAAAACATGACAGCTAGATGAAATCTAACATTTTAAAACTTCATCTTGTGAGAAAAACATTTGCTCACAGCTTAAATACTTCTGGTCAACTAAAATCCTTTCAAAACCAGGGAATTTATTCGTAAATCTGAGTGAACATAATCCCAGGGGTGCAACCTATTACAGAATAAACTTTTTCCAGAATGTTTGTGTCATCTCTGATATGTACCACCTGAATAAATAGAGAAGTCATTCAAACATTTGGGTCCAGCAGAATTTTCACTGCCAATGAAATAAGGTACAAAATCAAGGAAAGAATAACGGTGGTGAAATAAGTTTTTTTTTAAAATCGTTTGAGATGAAACTAGCTCGTTTTTTATTTCATTTTCCTTTCCTTCTTTTCTTAATGGAACAAAGTATGTAGCATCTGAAGCTTCTGCTATAAAGTTATCAAGTTTCACACTGTGGGGAGCTTGCAGAAGATGAGGGGGAGAGTTGGAAAAGAAGCATCCTTCCACATGCGTGAATGGGAATCAAATCACTTCAGTGCAGTTCTGTGATTGCACAGTGAAATTTAATATCAGCTAGCAACTACGTAGTTATTTAAAGCAGAAAAAAATAAAAGTCTCTTATTACAACTGAAGATACGTTTGTTAGACTTCATCTGAAATAGTGCATCCAATTTTGGGTGCCACAATGAGAAAGACATTGATCAACCAGAGCAAGTTCAGGGGAGGCCACTGGGATGGTGGGGCAGGAGCACTTGCCTTGTGAGGAGAGGCTGGGGGAGCTGGGCTTGTTCAGCCTGGAGCGGAGATGGCTTTGGGGGACCTAACAGCAGCTCCCAGTGCCTGTGGGGAGGTCATTGAGGAGACAGAAATGGACTCTTCATAGTGGTGCAGGGTGGGAGGGCAAGAGACAGTGGTCATAAGCTGAAATAGATGGAGTTCTGGCTGGATATATTGAGAGAAAAATCACAATGAGATTAGTTAACTGCTGGCACAGGTTGCCCAGAGGGGGTGTGCAATCATCCTCCTTGGAGGTTTCGAAGACTCAACTGGACAAAGCCCTGAGAAACCTGCTCTGAAGTCAGTTTACCCAGCTTTGAGCAGGAGGCTGGACTAGATGCCTCCCAAGATCCCCTCCAGCCCCAATTATTCAGTTGATTCTGTGGTTCTGTCTAAGAAAATCAGCCTGAATGTTCTGTTGTGAATGTTTATGGGTAGCATATACACAGACCGGTGAACTACGGAGCTGAGGCACAAGATTAACATATCATAAAAGATGAGAGTTTTATTTCAGAATGAGAGAGGCGGACACATTTTGACATTGCCACTTGTAATTCTTATAATCTCCCTTAATGAGAAGACAGAGTGCAACACAACTGCTGTATTCGTCCAGAATATTTACAACTACAAAATCAGTTATACTTTCAAATTCAAGTGGAATCTTTGAATTTGGCATCCTTCTATTCTGTATGATCAATAAACTACTTATAAATTATTCAGCTGAAGAAACATCAAAACAAAATCAAAACTCTCAAGGCCTCCTCAATAAAGAAGAATGAAGAATAATCTGAAAGTGTTCTGAGATGCAGTTGTCTTCTGAAACTTTGTTCAAACCCTATCCCTATCTCTTTCTGCCTCTTAAAACGTGTCTCTCTAGCTGCCTAGGGGTTTTTCTCAGACTCCCAGTCCTTCTGTATCTCCCTTCATTCTGCCCAAGTTACTGTCAATGTTTCCAAACTTTCTGAGACTACTGCAATTTTCAAGAGACCCAAATAGGATATAAAACGTTTTTCCTGGGCTCTCACAGTACCATCCCAGTGAGAAATATAATGAAAAGTCTTTAAATGCAATAAAAGTTCATGGTAGAGTGTGCATGACAAAGAAACACTTAGAGCACAAGGTATTTCGAATTAAGCAGCTTCCCATGGCTTCCCTATCTTGCTGAAAAAAATTCTGCACCTTCGAGGAGAGAAATTATGAAGAATAAGGGTGGAGAGGCTGCTTGGGAGCAGTTGTTTGAAGAGACTGAGAAGCAGCCTACAATCGAAGAGCAGTGGAAGCCTGCCAGAGGGCAGGCAGCAATGGCTTAAGTGTCAGATGAAGAGTAAGGCAGCCCGGATGGAGTAAGACAGCAGGGAATGACTTTATTTGAAATTTCTGTAAATTAAACAATATTCCTGTAATTCAAACAAACTAGCTCTCCATTACAAAGAATATCACCCTGGAACAGGGATGACTGAACACACAGATGTGTACCAGGGAGAAGAGAATAGGTCTATTATTATATTAAAATAGTTCTTGTTTCTGGTAGTCCTGGAAAATTAACATTTTATCCTCTTCTTACCTGCTTCGTTGGTTCTGATCACTCGCGATGGTGCACTTGGGTCTCCGGTCCCAATTTTGTTGGTTGCTACAACTCTGAACTCATACTCCACCCAAGGGTTCAGTTCGACAGCCATAGCAGACTCCATGTCACCACTTATCACATCTGGAACTGCAGACAGTAAAGAAATGTGTAGGTCGCTCAGAAATCTGAAGCTCGCATGCAGTGTCTCAATGGCAACTGGACTTTGTGATACAATATGGCCATTAGAAATGATAGACATCAAGGATCTAATATGTCAGAAATCACAGCTAGGTTTTTGACACTGTAGGACTCCTGAAAAGACACAGATTGAAGGATTTAGGGGAGAGCTTTCTGCTTATTCACAGATGCATCATGGCAGGTGTCTTTGTGTTGTCCTTTCAGAGCTGTTGCTAAGTAACGTGAAAGGAATGAAAGAAGAAAAAAAAAAATCAGTGCTTTTAATTTATCATTGTTCTCTTAAGAGTATCTGTTCCTGCAGTTGCCAGTGGTGATTATTGTGATGAGCAGGAGTTTTGAACAGTCTACTTGTGCTGTTTGAAAGTTTTTCTCACCTGTTTTTACGGTCTGCCAGCCAAGAGAAAATGGACTGCGTGCTTGCAGGTTGTAGAGGGAGATAGGGCTGTGATTGTCTGCCCCAGGACTCCAGGAGAGTGTTGCTGTGGTGTCTGTAATTTCCTCCACTATTACAACCCCTGGGGGACCAGGAGGACCTAGAAATAAAGTGGAATAATCAAACAGACCACACCATCATCACAGATGAACAGCAATGATACAGGAGACACATTCTGTAGGGACCCGGTGGAGTTCAATATCCGTGAAATACAAGGGTTAAAATGCACACTACTACATCACAGAGATACCTAATTTCCACGATTTCTGCTGGTAAATTGTGATTGTTTCTACTCTTTAAATACTGCATGGGTGAGTATCAATTAACTTGTCAGAGAGACAGCGGAAGAACTAGAAATAGAAACAGATTAAAAAAAAATCCTGTTATAATTGTTCTGAACCTGAAATTAAAGGAAAAAAGAGCAACTTTAAGAAGCATCCAGGCTAGACTGAACAGTCGCAATCACGTCTTCTTTTTGTGTGAGACTTGTCAGCAGGAAAGACAAATAGTGATCAAAATGAAGCACAGGTGGATGTGCTTCTTGAAGAACAATAATATTCACTAATAAGTGAATCAAGAATACAGCATTCATCCTTTTTCTCAAATTCACTCATTCAGGGAAACCGCCTGGATTACTAACCTGCTGGAAGTCCATTAACTGTTTGATTGAAAGCTATTAAAAACAAAACCAAACCCAAACCCAAGTATTTTGAAGACTGAGAATTACTATGGTTCCATTAAAAACAAACAAAAAACCCACAACAACTTCTCACTTGAGAAATGAAAGGATTATTTATTCCACTTAGCTGCACCAAATGAGAATATGCTAATCACCATTTGTATAGGCCATGTGCCTGATCAAATAAGTGAGGTCTCTGGTAGCAAACACGACTTTGCAAAGAAAAATGTGGCTATAACGTCCCACTCCCATCCCCAATTTTCTTCTTTAATTCTTCCTGATATTGATATCACTGGTGTTGGAAAACATTGTCCAGTTGCACTGGCCGAGCTAAGTTGGAGGCAAGGTTCTCCTGGTTCAGGATCCTCTTCCACAGTTGTTGTAACCAGATGTTCAGGGGAAAATGTGCGTCTCTGTCATGGGTAAATGCGGAATAAACATCTCTCTTGTGGTTTCTTATACTTAAAACCTTATATAAGTCCTGAAGGACAGGACTTCTGTAAAGTATTAATATTATTAATAGATATAATTATTTATGTCAAATCTGGATTTTCTTGGCATCCAAGACCTTTCTGATTCTTTTCCATCCTCCTGTTGTTGAAGGCTGAAGTTTTGCTTCTGCCTCTACACAGATGGAGGACTGTGAAATCAGAAATGCACTACTGGACACTTTTTCCCAAAATTAAACTGCAGGAAGGGTGATGATGGAAACAACTTCATTAATAGAAAGCAATTGCTGCTACACTTCTGCGGGAGCCCAGTGCTGTTTGCATGTATCATGAGCTGTAGTGGAGCAGGTCCTTTGGATACCTCCATTCCCATGAGCTGTGGTGAGCGGTGCGGTCCCACTTGCTGAACTGTCAGAGCTCAGCACCTGCGGATGAGGGTGGCAGACACTTGGGTCTGGTGCCTCCATTTGAAGTGGCAGTTGTAGTCAGGATTTCTGCATTACTGAGCTCAGCATGACTATATTTTAGTGCTATTTCATGCAATCAAATCTTTTGCTGGCTAGAAGCCTTAGTCCATGAGTAGAAACAAATTTATCTGAATATCAAAAGCTAAAAAAACCCATTAACGGAAATATTTTTAGTTACTGTGATTTTTTGTCATTTGCAGCTGCAAACAGCTTTATATTTCCTCTGATATGCCTTCAACAAAAGCATGTTTACATGAGCTATGACAACAGTATGACCAGAGTTTTGTAATAGTTGGGCTCAATAGCTTCAGAATAAGACATTGAATCTTTTAAATGAGAAAGCAATTTATGCTATTCACTTGCCTCTGTTTGCTTGGCAATGATCTACAAGCAATGAATTGACATTAAAATGTTAGTAATATATGTCATTTAGAAATAATAGCAACAAAAAAAGACAAATGAATGTTTGAAATTCAAGGGATTCAATTTCTTGGAATGGAAGGAATTCAGTAAAGTTTAGTATTATGGATGTATGATGGAAGAAGATTGTCTCCACAACACACTACAGTCCTCTTCACAGGAGCCCAGAGTACAGCTCTGGGCTATAGGAAGAACAAGATTTTTCACTTCCATGGGTGGTGGGCAGCTTCAGTGCTGGGAGTCTTTCCTCTTCCCTTGCTCTGCCTGCTCAGCAGGCTTGACTTCGCTGCTGTCAGTGCCTTTCATCGAGTCACAAACAGTGCTGGGATAAGATGGTGCCACCCCTTGGACACCTTGTGACTCTTGGCCTTCTGGAGTCCCATCTTCATTTTGCAGTTGAAAGGTCTTGTTTTTCTTCCTGGGAGAAAACATGGCAGAAAGACGTGTCCTCTGCACTCTTGCCTTCCTGCCAAGTGTTTGCTGTTCTTTGATGGGAAGCACCAGGTCAGGCCTTCATCTCAGAATAGCAAGTCCTGGGGCTAATTTAATAAAACAGGGTGATCTTCAATCTCCATCATCTATTGTTTCAGGCTATCTGTTGATATAGGAAAATACTAGTGAAATTCTTATTTGTAGCCATGAGGGAAAGTTTAAAGGAAAGCTGGGATCTTGATACAATCATATGCTTTTACTGGGTTGGAGCCCTAGGCCCAGAATTATATCATGGTCCCAAGCACAAACAAAATTAAAGGGAAATATTTTAGTACTTTCCCTCTACAACAATATTTCTCCCATGCACACCGAATGTTGTTAAAGAGTTTCTAGCCACTGCATTATAGGCAAAAGAACAAACATCTTGCTTATACTAAAGGATGTAAAATACATTTATGCAAACGTCTCCTGCTAAATTCTCAATATATTTTGTTGTTGGAGTTCTCTCATGTTTTTTAAACCTTTTAAATGCATTCCTAGGCATGACAATGTGTCATTATGCTTTCTGAGATGTGTGCTCTTACACAGTCTGCAGGATGACTGCTAAAAAGCATTTCCATTTCCAACAGCAGGCATTCTTGAAAGCGGATTAATAAAGGACAAAAGCCTCAGTGATGACAAATGTATGACAGTTAGCCAGGACCTGAGTGCTATGCAGATGTCACTCGTTTTTGTAGAAATCTCATTAAATTTTATGCTTGGATGTAATCATTCATGGTGTCAGCCGGATGGCTAATGCAGAGAAGCTTTTCTCCCAAGGGCTATGTTATTGTTCAGGATCTCTAAAATAATTTTTTAGTTGAGAATAGCCAATTGAGGAAAAAATGCGTGGTCTGCTCAAATGCTTCTCTGGAAACTACACAGAAAATGACTGGTCATAAATGCACTACAATGCAGTTGACCTTCATAGAGAAGACATTTGGGACTGCGATAGGCTCTTATGCGACTCTAGGAGCACTGGAAACCCAGCATCAAAGATATTAGTCAGTTATCTTCTTTCAGAGCAATTCCATAGATTGATACTTCATTTCAGGACATGCGTGACTGCATTTTGGCAAACTTGTTTTATGTGTCTTTTTATTGTTGGAATGATCATCCTGAGAGGTTCTTTAGATTACTTGCCATGGTACAATGCTAACGTGAGAGTTCTTGAAAGACTATTACCAATAATAGCCATAGTCATTCAGTGAGGCAGTGCCCTTTCCTGTGAATCCCAGAATGTGTGCTGATTTACTCCACTGCTGCCTGACCAGGATAATTCTTACTTTTACCAAACAGCTAAGAAGCCTGATATGTAGCAGTTCATGAACACAGATTTCTTGACCTGAAGATTTTGCTTTCTGAATGACAAGGTGTACTGGCTTGTCATCAAGAAGATGAGAGGCCAAGAAAAAGAGGAAAAGAAAGAGGTAATAACTACAGAATAATGAAAAAGGTGCTTGATAAAACAGGAGCTTGACTGCTGTGGCATAAACCCCTTTTGCTGTGCCCACCTACGGCAGATGACATCTTTGCACATGGTAGGGAACAAGAGGATGGAGAGAAAGTTCGATGTATAGTAAATGCGACAGGCCCTATGGCTTTAGTGGATACATTCGCATCCCCAGTCCCTCCACATGTGGTGTACCCACGTGGTTTCTATAAGGTAGCTATATAACAGCCCTGGGCAGATGGAGAGGTTATACCCCAGCCAGTGGCAGGATAGACAGGGAGGTTAGACTCAGGGTTGGAAGGTAAAAAAGAGACGACGTTGATGTTCCAGCCTAAATAGTCTTGACTCATTCCAGGGATGAGGGTCAGGAGAAATCCCTGGTGTCCTCCCTGAGAAGGCCTTTGGTGGTATGTATGTCATGTTATGCTCCTTTGCCCCGATGACTTCTCTGCCTTGTACAAACCTAAAAATAGGGGATTTGGGCAAGGCAACCTTGAGAGCTGCTGAGTGTTGTGAGCTCAGATGCCAGACTGCAGTCCAGAACCTCTGAGCTGGATCGTCTTGTAGTGGCAGTTGTGACTTGACACAAAATGTATGGACAGTGCAGGGAACATGAACTGAAATTTTACCTTAGGAGGAAAAGCACCGGTAGCCTATGGATTGCATTGTGAATGACATAACTAGCAGGTCCCAAACAGAGTAAGAGACTGAGTTTTAGACACACCTCTTTCATTGGCTTCTCCTGCTGACTAGCTTTAGCACTGTAGGGCATCACTTGCCAGCTGTCCCAGTTCTGGTCCGTGCTGCCTCCTTCACTCTCCGCAATCACAGTGCGGGCACCAGCACTCCCAGAACTGCCTGGGTCTCTTTCAGGCACTGAGTTTGTGGACATCACTGCATTCCATTTGTATTTTTGCACTTATTTCTAGGCACTTTTTTTGACTGAAGTTATAGATATGAGTTACGTTGATGTTCGTAAAAAAGTTTCTTAGAAAAAAGGATCTTTTTTAAACTCTTAAAAACAAACTTTTTAAAGATATGAATCTCTTTCCCTTTCACACCGTATTATAATAAAGGTCCTGTTACAAGATCAGATTGCTGGAAATGTTTTGGTCTGGAGTCTGTGGGTTAAAGGGCTGATGCTCCATCTATGGTAATATACTATCTTCCAATATTGTAAATGTTTCAGCTACACTGATATACTGAAAAGGGCGAAAGCACAGATCTGAACTCTAGCACTGATCCCATGCGCTATTATGTTGTCAGCCAGTCCCTATCGTAATTTCAACCCTGTGCAATTATGACTTTCCCAGCCGATGCCTTGGCACAATTAATGGATTACCATGGGCTGGGGCAGATCCCAACAGGCAGTTTGTCGCGCCCATCGTGTTTTGAGAGGGGAGGGGGACCGGGAATGTAGCTGTGTGGATGGGAACTCTGCTGTACCCATTGGCCTCAGGGAGCAGTTTACTATTATGGACATATTCTGTGAGTCCAATTAATGGGGTCTGTGCCTAGGGCATCTTCCTGGCCTTTGCTACAGCTCAAATGTAATTTCAAGGACCAGCAAGAATCTGCTGACCTTGTTTACGTTCCATTTAATAATGTTGTGTTTGATGGCCTTTAAACCCAAGTGCTTGTCTTTAAGTTTTATTGGCAATATCACAACTGAAAGGAGCAGTGTGGTCAACTTAACCAGCAGTTCCTGCGTTATATTTGCTCCAGGTCAGTGGAGTTCAGAGGAAACATTACTTCTCCAAAAATGTATCATGAGAGTGGATTTCTTGCTTAGATTGGTAGTTTTGCCAGTCTACAAGATGAATAGCTTTAACCTCTTTTTTATTTTTAGACCACAAAATGTGTACTCTTAAACCACAGTTTGTAGTCACAAAGGCTTTCATCCCTTCACACTACAGGGTTGCTCTCTGCTCCATTTCAGGATCTTACAGCTTCCAGGTAGCTGTTTGATCTTAAAGCTCATTTTACTTCCAGTAGGCATGCACAGTGCGTTTGGTTAGCTTTCAGTGCAGTCTTACAATACATGTTATGCATTGTAGAAGCAAGCTGATTTTCATCTTATTTTTAAGGAATCTTCCTGCCATGAATGTTGTACTAATATTTGTATAGTTCAAAGGATTTTAATTAGCTTTGTATATGCTAATAAGTTTCCAAGGGTGTACAGCATTGATGCAGAGAATTAAGAAGACTAGACATTATTTTTTTCTTCCTCTAGAAAAGCACAATGTCTATTGACATCCATAACAACAGAAAACACATTTTGAGCAGTAAGAGTGAAAAGGATAATAAAAGCAAATAACAGTGAACAAACTATTATTAAAATACCCAGAAAATATCTGGCATCTAAATCTGCTAAAATCCTTAAGTACAGACCAATGAGATAGCACTGGAAACAAAGTTGACTGTATTAATGCTTAGAGAGCACAGGTCTATTTGTAACAGAACTGAGACTAATAAATTGTCTTTGAGTTTATCCTAAAACATATTTTATAATATATATGTAATGTATAAAATATTTTTATATAAATATGTAAAATATTAAAAGTACTAGAGGTGCTGAAACAATCTTTTATGTGGTCATTGATGAATACAAGGAAACATATAGAAATAATTTCTCTGCATTTTATTTATTTGACCTCTTCTTGTTACAGAACATGGCATTTTTTGTAGTTAGTACCTCAGATTAAAAAATTGAGCAAACTTGCCTGGCTACCGCATTACTGTAGTTCCCTTGCAAAGAGCTAATGGTCTTTCTCTTTGCTATGCTCTCCCAGATTTAGTTAGCTTGTAGTGTCAACCTTTGCTACGGGTTACAGTTTACACTGTTTACATTGTACGTGCAGAAGGTCAAACATTGAATAAGTAATTTTGGGGCTAGTACCCTTTGCTCCTTTGCAAAATCAGAGATCAGGCTGCACTGTATCTAGAACAAGTAAGTAGAGCAATCTGAAAGGAAGTTTCGTAATTTAGAAATGAGCTGGCTGCTCTATAGACGGTTGTAAGGCAGTGTATAATGCAGCATCCAGCATCTGTCTGAGTAGTCTGCAATCAATGCTACTTACTCTCTTGGGTATAATGTATTGTAAACCAGCTTTGCAAGAGTAATTTACAAATAGGACTGAAGTGATGGAATTTATTTGACAACTTAAAGTTACTGAACCCAGTAATCTATTATGATAAAAAGCTTTCATTTATTAAATAAATATTAAAATACTGGAGACTTGGTACCGTTGATTAGGCACTGAAGCTTTCACAGATGTAAAAAAACCCTTTAACTTCACAACCTTGTATTCCTAACTCAGTCATGATGATCCTAAAAAGAAATGTGATACAAGAAAGGGATAACTGTGAAAAATAACCTACGTTGGTGTTTGTGGTGTCACTATCATCACTAACAGTATAGAGGTTTATACAGGAAAAATCACTCACTCACTTCTAAATACTTGAAGCACTGTCCCCATGCACATCAGATAATGGTATCATGGTAAATTTTGCAGTGATCCTCTAATCTGCAAGAAACTCCCTGGTGTTCTCGGAAACTGCTGCTGCACCAGGAGTACTACTCACCTCAGTGCAGGTGAAAGGGATCTCTACCCTTAACAGACTATTGGGATCCTCACGTTGATCTTTCTTTGTGAAAGCATGTTAGACTCCTGTATGACGTTCCCATCTCCCACTATCTTTCTTTGCTGAACTGTACAGCTGCTTTTCTAAGCCAACCCTCCAAACTTGCAGAAGAAAAAGCAAGGAATATACAATAACTGGTTTTGATAGTAGATCTTTTACTCAAGCTTTTCCTTATTGCAGCCTATGGCAAAGCAATGCTTCCAATGAGTTCGTTAGAAACTGTGTTTCAAGAGCAAAGGGATACTTTTTGCCAAAAGTGAACGTAAGAAGTAGCCTTCTGCTTTTAGCTATGAGTTCTGCTGGTGTTCTTCAAAACCTCCCCGTCTGTGAGTGACAGATTTTGTACTGGTGAATTAAATAAACACAAAGTGAAAAACATTGTTGACCTTTTTTAAGTAGTCGATTGGACATACATAAGGTAATAAAGGTTAGCCCCTTCATGGTGTCAACCTTTTTTATGACAAAAGTATTTGGTGTTTTAACTGTCTTTACAGTGAAACACAGTGGAAGCACAGGATCATGAAGATATCCTTTGTAATGAAAATATGAAAGCACAGATTGCTTCAAATTTCTACAGCATAATGGGGAAATGAGAATATAATAAGCCCTTTTTGGAAGACAGGCTTTAAAAACTAAATTGACTTACCAAGCAGACATTGTCTTGAGGAAACCTGACACATTGCTGGCTACAAGATCACCTGAGACAACTGTGAGATGCAAGTCTCCTGGCTCGTACTTGGGTGTTTGGTAACCATGTTTGTGATCATATCATTAGTGTCAGAACATGGCATGCATATTTATCCTGTATTAGAGCCTTCTGCTTTGGTAATCACTTCTTTGTGAAAAATCAGTATAGAGGCAGCTCGACTACTGGTGTGCCAATGATAGATGGAAAACCAGCCAAGCTGAAACATTCTGCTATTCTGCTTCTCTGCTACTTAATATTCACTGAAAGTTGAAGATCTGGGTGGATAAATAAAGGCTGGTAGCCAGACAAAGCACATGACAGGGGAAAACTATTCTTGCACTGATGTCAAGAACAGGATTGACATTCATAAAAATCATAAATCACTTCTGCTTCTTAAATGGCTGATGACTTCATGTGCTGGGGAAAACATTTGTTGACTGTGTAGCGAATATCTATATTCTCCTGTAAACATCCTTGTTTGCATGGCAAACAGCTATTCTGCACATATTTTCCTTGGATGAGCAAACAACAGAAGGCATAAATGAAGTGAAAGCAGGCAATGACTTGGGTGTCAGGAATGTAAGTCCATAGCTGTGATTTTTGTTGTATTCATTGACTCCACTAAAACTATTTCTTTAACCATCAGACATACATAATTCCTGTTATGGGATTCCTCTGAAGTAGCACATTTGTGCGGGCCTGGTGCCAGAATAGTTACCACCCTATGTGAAAAGCTGTTTTCTCTTCTGGATGTCCTTGAGCTGTACCAACCTGCCCTATATGCCTTCTTATGCTGCTACGGGCTCTGATGACCGTCTTCCAGAAAATCTTGCAGCGGCATTTAAGGCTTTACCACTATCTGCCTTATTGCCCTGCTGGAGGGCAAATCTGGTGCAGAGGGCTCATGCCTGTTATTTAGCGTTTCCCTTTCCCAATACCCACTTCAGTGTATTGGCTTAAGCTGTTGACAATGGTTCCCCTGAGGACTATGTTCATTTTTTGGGCAGTAGTCAACTCAATGAAAGAAGCAAATATTTGGCTTGCTGGAGATATACCTTATATTGTGCCCTACACAGTCAGGCTCTCGTTTGTCTCCTGACTTATGTGCTCCTGGCTACTCTGCCTCAGAAAGGGGGTTGAACACATCTTGATCCCACCTAATCTACTGCCTGCAGGTATAGCATGCTCTTGAGGAGAGGCAAGTGTCATTTTGAGGCTGGGTCTGAGACAGCTAAAAAGAGATATCCTACCTTGTAGATGAGCATTGCAGTTACTGAGCTAAACTGTAAGTGGTTGGCATTGCCTCTTCTGCCTTAAATTAGTCCTGGCCTTTGAACTGAATCGTCTCTCTCATCCTCCTCATATTCAGAGAGTAAAGGACCTCTCTGGGGACTTCCACAGAGTCAAGGTGTCTATCTAGAGGGGATGGTGGATCTCAGATGGATGAATATAAGATCATGACTTATTTTTTTAGGTACCTAATAATAAGAACAACTTGTAATGATGAATTGCAGAGAATTTTGTAGAACCATATTTTGGAGAGGAAATACTTTGGCAAGTTGGGTAGTAGCCTACCTGAATATAAACAGATGATATCAGGTATGTCAGGAGAGCAGACCTCTGAAGGTCACTGTTGACTAGCATGAGACTACTGAAATACTTCTCATTCACAACCCATTCCAAGATGAAAATGCAAAACACTTAAGCTGGAAAGCTAATGTAGTGCCTGACGGGTCCAGCTGCCACCAGAACATCTCTTCCTAGTGAAATCCGCATTATTGGTAGCATTAGAAAAATGAAACAGAAAGGGAACAACAAATAACTTGGGCTGGAAAAACAGCATTTAAGGAGCAGAGAAATTACTGGGGACCACTAAGAAGTTATTTCTTACTTTAATATACATAATTTAATCACATTTTCGAAGCACTTCGAAAAGTATTTAGGTTTTGTTTTGAGTAGTAGGTGCTGGCGGGACTTGAATCTTGGTTTTGTCCAAACATGATCTAGAATATCTTTTCATATATAGTTTTGAAGTTTTCCTGAAAGAGATGCATTAGGTAAAAATCATTACGGAAATAACTTTAAACAAGTATTTCACTGCAACTTACCTAAAATCAAGAACTGTGAGGTAGTGAATTTGAAAATGGTTTGAAAATGGTTTTAAAAAATCTGTAACCTATTGTAGGAAGTTGAAGAATAGAAACTTGCTGTTGTCTTAATTTCTTTCGTTGTTCACACACACACACATATACGTACATATGTAGTAAATTCAGAAATCTTCTTGCACCGTTAATTACCTTCTTATAAGTAATTAAACTCAAAAGTATTGAGATTTACTTGGCACTGTTCATTCTCTGTTCTTCAGATTGTCTTTCACTGGTGACATTTTTTGAATTTAGCTTCTACTGTATAATGCAGAGCAAAGAAGAACAAGGGCAAAAATAGTGACACAGTTAGTTCCCTGATTCAAGGGATCTTCCAATAGAGCAACTGGAAAGAATGGTTTCAAAAAAGATCAATACGGTTTAAGGATACTTCATGCTTTCTCCACAATAAATGATACTGAGACATTGTAATTGCTTGAAAATGCAGTGGTGAATGTCTGTCTTTTGAAGAACAGCATGTTAGTTATGAGCAATAGGAGTCTGCAAAGAGTTTGTTTCTCTTTCCTCCATCTGAAGAGGCTGCAGCAAGGTATAGTTGTCTTCCAAGCCACTTGTAATAAAGTTCTAGAAAACTGTCCTTTGACGTAAAAATAATGCACCAATTGAATACATAATTCAGTATAAGTTTAGCCACTTTGCTAATAGCAATAATTCTGATATTCATGAATATCTAAAGGAGGGAAAATTAGATTATTTTAATTTAATTTATTCTGTATGCCCAATTTATTTCCTGTAGAAATGGTGTAAGCAGAACAATTTTTTGAGTAAAAATTACAATGATATATTAAAAATACCAGATGAACCTTACAATATAACTAATGATTGAAATGCTGTTGCATGCTAGTATGATATTATCAGCATTCAAGACTGGCATTTTCTGCAGAGGCAAAAGGAGAGAAAGGTCAGACCAAGGATGTGCTGGAACTTCGCTTATATCGGTACTGCTAAGAGTTCATAACAAAGCTTCTGCTATCTCAGTTTGGCCATGGGCTGTAACATCTAAAACACAAAGTTGTTTTGTAATACGCATAAAATTAAATTATTTTACCTAGAAACTACACTGAAAATAAAGAATAATACAGCTTTGGATTTCAGACTTTAATGCATAGTGGCAATGGGTTTTCTTCATAGATGATGACTTCCTCTGTCAGGTGGAATTCTTCAGCGTTTACTGAAATATTTATTGAAACACCTGTTGCTGCTGGTCTCTTCTCCTAAGCAATGCCCAGTATCTCCAAAAGCTAAACTTAAAGAAGTTTGAAAGGTGCTGCAATTTGGGATCATCAGACAGTGTCAAATTGCAAACCACTGAGTGCACTCTATAAACTGAGATAGGAGGAGAAAAAAGAATTAGAGATACTGAAATGGAAATGAAATGCCTGTAACAGTATAAGGAGAGATAGATTATATTCTGCTAAATATTTTGGATTTTTGAAATGCTGAAATCTATAAAGAGTAATCATTAGCAACTTTGCACTGAATGTGCTTTAAACATTTTCTGCAATACAAAACAAAACCATCCTACATTTTTTGGTGAAAGCAATACTGACACTGTAGGATCTTATTGCCCTCATTTGCATAAGTTTTACAGATATCTTAAGGAAATTAACTACTTCAGCAAACCAGTCATATCCTATAATTTCATGAAAACTGAATTTTACATCAGGACAAAAGCAGTCACACTGTATAAAGCATTTTGTGAAAGCAATGCAAACATTTCTTACTGTATCCTATAATTATCCAATCGTAGAAACAAGAAAAGGAGAACATTGTAAGCAAAGTATATTTGAATTTAGATTCCATTATAAAGCAGTCATAGTTTTCATTTCATCAGCAAGGTGGCATGGTAATGAGACACCCACATACATACATTCTGATACTGCTTACAACACCCTTTTTATTTCATCCTAAACCTCTTCCTCAAAGAAGCATTTATTTTCTACACGAAATTCAATAAACTCATTTATATAACTGGTATTCTTAAAAAAATAATTTTGTAGCTAGTCTGCGGTGTCCTAGATAATAGTAAGCTAAGACAGTTTTGTCACTAAGAAGTTCAATGGCATTAAACTTGAGATTGCCTTGCCTATCCAGAGAGCCTCCAGCTCCTGTCTGAGAGATGTAAAGGTAACACATAAGGTCTTGCGTAACCCACAACGATGAATCAGATTTCATAAGGCAGCTAAAATGGCATTACGTGTCTGTGTTGAGGCAACTGAATTCCACCATCCCAATAGTGCCATAGCTCATAGAAATCTGATGGTCCTCAAAGTGACTTTATGGAAATATTTAACAGCTACTTTCATCAAAAAGTGAAGAGCCCTGCAGTCAGCCAGAAACATTCTTTATCATTTAAACCATATATTTGTCCTAAAAGTGATGGATATGAACATATCAAATCTAAGGATGTGGTGGAATGTGGTAGAATAAGTATTTTTGAACGATTATAATCTCTAAATATTTTTGATTTTTTTTTTATCTGGAGTTTTTCAAATGTTAATAAAATATCTACCTTGATTTATTCTTTAAAAAAAAATGTATAATCCACAGTAAGGCTACCCAGCTGTGCTACCTAGCAGGGATCCATCTATCTTGACATTGCAGGACCCACCAGTTGTAATGCCAGTAAGCGGACTGTAAGTCCTCAAGTCCCATCAGGCACTGAACACACATGTGCGTACACAGACACACAAGTAGTGCAGAATGCAGAAATACTCTGCTTAAAGGAATGCACATATGGTGCTAATGCCCGGCTTTATTGTAAGCTAGTTGGTGTCCTAGATATGATCTGGGATCCTGCAGGACAATGACTCTGTGTTCCTGTGCATAATCAGGAACGTTAAATGACAGGTAAAGCAACTCAACAGATTACAGGACTGGGTCTAAAGATGCAGTCAAAATTTGGTGGTGACAATTCCATATGTGAAAAAAACCCAAATCTCTGTCATATTAGGGGGGTTTTGGTTCATTGTTCATATCTATCAATTTACAAAACGCTGCCTGGTCCCTCCTCTTAGGAAGTAAATGAATATTCCTAAACCATTAAACCTGAGAGAATGGCTTGACCATAAGATGAAAAGTAAAGCATCACATAAAAAAGCACAGAACTCATCATACCTACTTTACACAGGCCTGTGAATGCTAATTGTCTACATTTTAACTAATCTGGTATACCTTTTGTGCTATTACCTCTCTGAAGACTGTATGTCCATTAACCAACTGTCTTTTGTTTCTCATTGCCATGTCTGCAGGTCCGTTTATGGTGAAACTGCTTTCAAAGACAGTAGGTTAATCACAGATGTTTTCAATAGTATAAAATCTGAATAATAATGCATAGCACAGATGTCCCTGAAGCCCACATATTTAAATTCCCTGCTACAATAGTTTCTGGTGATTGTGTTTTCAGGTGGCACCACGAGCATACTCACCCCTAACAAGCAGCTCTGTCTCATCTGACACAGTGTCCGCTGCGGTCTGAACCCTGCAGCCATATCTCCCGGCGTGCATCAGGAGGATGTTCCTGATCATTAAATCTGCAGAGGACGCTTGCTGAAACAGGGATGAAGTGCCAGTTTAAAATTAAGTAAATCTGTGTTCAAGGTAGTTCATGAGAGTGTTTTGAACAGTGTGAGAAACTCATGACTGCAGCTTTCATCTTACAACATTTATGTGCCCTAATACCCTCTTTTGAGGATTATCAGAACACTGCATTTATACAATTATTAATAGGGATTAAAGAAGAGGATTTCAGGTTTTTAATAACTTTGACTTTGCTTAAAGCATACTGTACATATTTGCATGCTCAAAGAAAATTATTCCAAACTAGCACAAAGAAATTCATTAAGGAGATGAACAGAAATATTTTGGATGCAATCCTTGGTATTAAAAATGTCCTCTTCGAAATGAAGGGCTCTTTCTTCCTCTTCCTCTTCCCACAATGCAGTGACATTTGGAGTATGTCTCCCTACTATACTGAAATTAAGATAACTTGAAAGATAATGTTGATTGATTTTTATTAACATAGAGGAAATTAATACTAAATATGATTGATGAAATATGAACATATTTTCATTTTTCCTGTTGAAATCTGTATATATTTAAATCTGAAACATGCAATCCCTGAACGAGTGTACACAGAGAACCAGTTCAGACTTTTATTTTTTAGTATTCTAGCCAACAGTAATTACAATGCCCCAAAATTATGAGCAGAAAAGAGAAAATTGGAAAGTAGAACAGCCTTTTGGAGGATAAATGGCTTTTGTTAAGAATCTCTGTATTATTTCATAAATTCAAGTGATAATATTAGATTTTGCATGTACAAAATCATTGTTATATCCAAACTTACTGGAGTCAATAAATGTTGCTCCATCAGATTTAGTGAGCCCAAGTCCATAGTTGTTGTTGATTTAATATAGTCACTACTCAGAGAAAGAACACGTAAGTGCGAACGAAAGTCACCCTGACCACATGATGTAGCAACTGCACTTTAATTAATTTCTCAGTTCTGTGTCCTAAAAATGCTTGCAACTTTTTGATTTGATGTAAGCACCAACAATTCTAGCAAATTACCATAAGTATTTTTGTTCCTGTCAAAGCATTTTTTTTCTCTTAATAGTCAAATGGAAATAATTTTGACATATTTACCAAGGATAGACAAAATGTCCTGCAAATATCTCTAAATTTCCTTACCATTGCTACGTGAACCTAACGTTAAGTTTTTTCAACATTAACGTAGCTTGTGTAACATTATATTGTGGATTACATATAATTAATATTTTGGATATAACTACATAATATATAATATATAATTATTGCACTTATGCAATCTATAATATATAATGCATAATTTTAATAATTACTCAATAATATAAAATTTATAATATACAATAATATATATAGCATATTGTTGTATTATATAAACCACTATATTATTCCACTATTGACTTTTATATTATCTATTCTATAATATTATATAAATAAAAAATATATAAAATATATTATATCATGTATAGTACATTTTATACAATAATATAATATGATGTAATGTAATAAATATAATACAATATGGTATATAACATGTTATATATTTGTTAAATTATATTTAGTGTATATTATATATTGTCTATTATATATTACATATTAATAATTGGTTACTATGTAGCTAATATAATATAATACATATTACTGTATATTATATATTATATCCAAGTGTTTATATGCACCTCCTCGGTGTCTCACTTTAAGAAACATTTGTTGAGTATAAGCATTTCCCATCTCAGATTTTGTTTACTTTGCTAACCAAGCAAAGATTGACAGTCTTTCCTTGAATGACATGTTCCCTGTGTCGTAATATTCCTGTGCAGTGGTTCTAATTTGAGTCCTTTTGATCCTGAATGAGTAGAATTGTACCTTGCATTCAAAATAAAGTCTTACTAGGGGTGTACAAGTTGATACTTCTCTAGCTGTGCTGGAAATATGTCACTGACTTCACCTAGATTCATATTTGCCTTTTTTTTGGGCACATACTTATTCTGTGCTCAGGTAGTTGCACTCAGATCTTTATCCTTCCCAATCATTTGCAAGTTATGAGCTCCCACTTTATAGTCAGTGGTCCGTATGTGCATGACCTTGTGCTTTGAAGTATTACATTTCTTGTCTGTTCCCATGTGTTATTTTCATCATCATATTACGTATTGGTAATATGTCCAATTTTGTACTATACAATTGCCATTTACATACTTTTATCTCTTATGCCAATGTCATTAAAGACAAGATGAAATAGGTTTGGTTCCAAGCTCCAATCTTGTATAATTTCGTTTTTTCTTTCTAGGCAGAAGAATTCCTTTTCAGCACGTCTTGGCACACCTTCTTTAGCCAATCTTCTCTTCATTTGCATTTTTGGAACTGAAATTGTCGTAATATTCCATGTAGCACCAAGGCAAAATCTTTACCGAAGCATATTCACGTGCAAAGAAGGAAACGTGATCAAGGTTGCCACTGAGACCAAAGTGAATGTGAGCATGATCTGTAGCTTAATAACCCTGTAGATCTAAGAGTGTGAATACAATGGTCGTGTTTTGCCTTCTGAAGTGGCCTTGTTAATGATGTTGCTGGAGGGAAGATGCTCAGACCAGTCAGGCCATAATGCAATTCCTATATTCTTGCTCTGGCATATCAGAAATCACAGCAGTGGAAAAGAATATCTGAGTACTCTGCAGCTCTAAATGCAAAAGAAGAGCACACACTCTTATCAGGAGTCAACTGCAGGATACAAATTTTTTAAGTTGTCTAGCACAGCAGCATTTACTAGCCATTGAAACATGGGTTGGTCAAGATGATTAGTGATTCTGGTACAAAGCCTTAGCTATTAGAAGGGTAAGACCAGAATCAGTCCACATTTGTTGTCTCTTGAGGGTAATTTACATCTGATGTGTGTTTTGTTGTTAAGTGGGAGGAAAAGCATAATGGATAGCAACTGTCTGGTTTCATTGCTCAGGAGCTGTTAAAAATCTTGGCTGTCACTCTAACGTCCAGAGGGTTCATGACTGTGTGAATCCTAATATTCTTATCAGGAAAAATATATGTATTTCATCTGCACACCTGTGTAACTGGGCAGACAAGCAGCAATTGAAAGAATCATTGCTGGAAGTGGAGAGCAGTGCAGTACAATAGATCCCCATGAAACACTTACATTTATTACAGCATAACAGGATGTGCAGCCAGCATTGCTTAGTATGTGTGAGTGGAAAGAAATTAAACTCACTGTGTTTAGTACAGATGGATATATGCTGAGACATTAGATTCTTGATCATGGGAAATAATGAGACATTTTAGCTTCCATTTAGATAAGTAGGAACTATCTTTGACCAGGACCTCTAAAAAATACCATATTTGCTGTTCAGTGGTATTTATAAAGCAGTCTTTATGAATTTTACAGACTCTTCCAAGTCTTGGAAGATGGATTATTTTGTTGATCAATTTATCCTGTAATGAGAGGTTCAAGGCCACAACAAGGCCTGGGGGGTTAAACTAATGTACTGGCCTTCCAAATCTTAAGAAAATCTCCGTACCATGTGGCGTTCCTCAGAGGCTGGTATTGGGACTGGCGCTGTTTAACATCTTTGTTGGCGACATGGACAGTGGGATTGAGTGCACCCTCAGCAAGTTTGCTGATGACACCAAGCTGTGTGGTGTGGTCAACACGCTGGAGGGAAGGGATGGCATCCAGAGGGACCTTGACAGGCTTGAGAGGTGGGCCTGTGCAAACCTCATGAAGTTCAACAAGGCCAAGTGCAAGGTCCTGCACATGGGTCGGGGCAATCCCAAGCACAAATACAGGCTGGGCGACGAGTGAGTGGATTGAGAGCAGCCCTGCGGAGAAGGACTTGGGAGTGTTGGTTGATGAGAAGCTCAACATGACCCAGCAATGTGTGTTTGCAGCCCAGAAAGCCAACTGTATCCTGGGCTGCATCAAAAGAAGTGTGACCAGCAGGTCGAGGGAGGTGATTCTCCCCCTCTACTACAGTCTCGTGAGACCCCACCTGGAGTACTGTGTCCAGCTCTGGGGCCCCCAACATAAGGACATGGACCTGTTGGAGCAAGTCCAGAGGAGGGCCACAAAGATCATCAGAAGGCTGGAGCACCTCTCCTATGAAGACAGGCTGAGAGAGTTGGGGTTGTTCAGCCTGGACAGGAGAAGGCTCTGGGGAGACCTTACAGCAGCCTTCCAGTACCTAAAGGGGGCCTACAAGAAAGCTGGAGAGGGACTTTCTACAAGGGCATGTAGTGATAGGACAAGGGGTAATGGCTTTAAACTGACAGAGGGTAGATTTAGATGAGATGTAAGGAAGAAGTTCTTGACTGTGAGGGTGGTGAGGCACTGGAACTGGAGGTTGCCCAGAGAGGTTGTGGATGCCCCATCCCTGGAAGTGTTGAAGGCCAGGTTGGATGGGGCTTTGAGCAACCCGGTGTAGTGGAAGGTGTCCCTGTCCATGGCAGGGGGGTTGGAACTAGATGATCTTTAAGGTCTCTTCCAACCCAAACCATTCGATGATTCTATGATTCTATGTCATTGCAGCTGCTGCTTAAATTTGCGCAATTACAATCCAGTTTAAAAAACCTGCTAAGCGGGAATGCAGCAGAGATTCCATTAAGAAAAGTATCTAAGGTCAGAAACTTTGTCTTCTGCTTTTAGTCTTCTCTCAGTGGAAAAAGACATAAAGCTTCAGCAAAAGCAGAGACATACCCTCCCTTTTGGGGAAGACAAAACCTGGGTGACATAAATGCAAACAGTGTAGAAAGATCTCTCATCTAGACTAACATGAGTTAGAACAGCCTGGTGTATCAGTAACCACGTGGTCCCAATATTATTCAAAGCTGAAATTAGTGGTGTTTAAATTTGTTTGTCTACGTCTAAAATTTGACTTTATTAAGTGTACGTTTTTAAAAGCTGCTTTTTATTCCACTCATTTTATGCTCTTCTGTGACAGGGCATATTTTGCAATAAGTGCACTGTTTCAAAGTAGCATTTATTAGAAAAATCTATATTCCTTGGTGTTCTGAATACCATATATTACCCATTTAGCCAAGTATCAAAAGTATTTATATTTGTTTAGTATAAACTTCTACTGTGTGGGATATATCTTGTACTTTACCAAAGCTAAGGCTTAAAAAACCAAACCAAAACAAAACAGACAGGTTTAACAGCCAACTTCTAATGATTTTAAGGAAAGCTAAATGTAACCTTCAAGGCCTGCATCAGCTATGGACCTACTGTAACATTGAACACACTCCTGGTCTTCATTAAGCAGAAAATAAATAATAATACAGCTATCAATGCTATCTGTCATCACTAATGGTTCTCTCTAGGACAACAAATTATTGTATAATTCATATTATGCTCCCAAGTATCCCATTCATCAGGTTCTGGGCAGCTCCAGTGCTGAGTGCTGTGTCAATCTATTGTTCTCTCTGCTCTAGTGTGGCATGTTATCTGAGGTCATAGTTGTGTCTGCAAGGTATCTAATTATCTTTACCTGTAAGGTATTGCTTGAAGTAATTTTTCACAAGAATTGGTGCCACCTATACATAGCATTAGCTTTTGATGTGGAGATACTTCCGCAAACTCAAAAAGGCTCCAAGGAGCGTGTAATATGCATACTTTGCTCAATGAGAATCACCTTGTTGGATTTGGTTTTTGCACCCATCGCCCTAATACTGGGGATTTGCAGGGGGAAAAAAACAATAACCAACTTGCAGAGAACGTACTGTTGGTGAATTAATACTTCTTCAGCCATCCAACATCCTCACAGAGAGGAAGCTGTATGTGGATTTTTTCATCGCCATTTCATAAATCCTAAGAGGTTGTGAGTTGCTTTGCAGTTAAGTAACTTTTACGTATGGTTCTTCAAGTGAAGAGAATTACACTCGTTCCTGTGCGAGCGAGTTAATTATTTTGAGCCAGTTGCTAGGAAACCTCCCTGTTAATCAGTCCATTCATTTGCTGAGTTTTTATCTTTAGACCAAGGTGGTTCATTCAGTATCCAACCTTTTCTTTTGAAGGCTTTGCACAAGAACAATCTATAATCTGCCTGCATTTAAAATGGAGCTCACAGCTACATCGTAGAGCACTTTTTTAACATCTAGTAAGTCTCTTGTTTACTTCCCCCTACCTCTTCCATGAAAGAATTAAACGTTGGTTTGATTATTACACAGTTTATCACATATGTTCAAACTACAGAATCATGTGTGGAAAATATATATGAAACCTAGGAACCTTAAATCATTCTCTTGTCATTACATCAATCTTAGCTTTCATTTAATCTGTTTCTAATGCTGCTCATTTTCACATTGATTGTCATACTTCCCTTCCACACTCCAACTGCAGTTCTGTGAACGTAGCTCTGATTTATCTTGGAAAGAGGGACAAAAAGGCAAGGAAGTTCAAAATACTGGGTAGTCAATAGAGATGATGTGGTGACTTGCATCTCTCAGCTTCTCCACTGCAAAGGCCTGGGGTCTAGAAAGGCTGCCTATTACTGTACCGAGGATTGAGGTTGAGAACTCAACCTGAACAACATACAGTGAAAATTGTCTCTCTGCTTGGGAAGAATATGTCTAAAAAGGGTAGTGAGACTATTATAAATGATCATGATTCAACAAAAGATTAAATCAATGGGAAAAAAGAGTGGGCAAACACTGACTGCCATTGCAGGAAAACTTTTATGATGAAAGCCTAAGGGGTGTTTGAATCATTTCTTTACTATGACTACAGGGGTTTACAGAGGCTTGCTGGCTGTCATCTAAATCTCTTGACAGTGAGAGGTGAAGATGCTTTCCTACAAAGTGGTTTCTATACAGAAGAGAATGCTTGGGAGGTACAAAAATCTTGAAAAGTACCTAAATATTTTGTAACATCATATTCTGTATAAACTGAGAACAGTAAAATAATGGTCTATAATTAAATGAGACTGAGATTTGATCCTAAATAAGAATGATCTGTGTTGTTAATGCTATCTTATTCAGCTTAAATGATTATTTAAAATATATGGGTGTTTTTACAGATAACAAACAAGTTAGGTGAATTCCTGACTCATACATTATTTGATTTAATGAAATAGCCTTTATTAGTGAAATTCAGGTTGACTGAATGCAGATTGACTGAGGAATACTTGATAATACACAAGTTGCATTTTCCCCATCTATAAGAAGTAAAAAAGATGGTTTTCAAGGTTTTCAGGTTTGTGGATCCATAAGAATTATGGAAGGTGTGGACTCTTCCAGTGGCAGTATTTTTGAGCAGTTTGCATAGAGAAAGCAAGAATAATGAAAACAGTTGCTTTAGGTGAGCACTGGTGGTTGGGAGCGGATGCCAGAGAGCATTGGGGTGTTAGGAGTGGATAGGGAGGACTTTAAAGTGCAGCTTGAATTGCTGCAAATGAGTTTGATTCTTTTTATTGAGAGAAGGCAGAGGAAGAGATGCAGTTAAATGAGTATCAAAAGTCAGGCAGTGTGTCATGTACAGGGGTAGTTTTGTGAAATCTAGGGATTAAAGAAAACATAGGAAAAGTATTGAAAATGGGAAGGAATGAGAAAAAAGATTGGATATGAAATGGCAAGCTTCAGGACAGAGAGGCCCACTACACTCATGTTGCTAAATTCATGTTCTGTATCTGAGTTGTTATTACCAGGAGAAAAAAGGAAGAAAAGACCGAATAATATGGGGTACCTGTGCTTCTGTTTAAAGATGCAGAAAGAGGGAAAAAGAGCGCATGGAGCTACACATATGATTTGAGTGGGAGGGTCGTGATAGTGATGGATGAAAATGACAGAAATGAAAGCAAAACCCACCTGGGACAAGTGAGCCATTTTGAGAAGACATCAAAACAGGAAGCAAGAAGTGCAGGCACGTGATTGGGATTTCATTAGTGTGCTGCACAAAGAATGTTGTGACAACCTTACGTGAACAGAGATTTATTAGCAGGGTCCGTAGATGATGGCACACATCCACTCTAGCAAAGAAAGCTACCGAGGTGAGAAATAAAAAAGGCAATGAGGAGAGAGAGAGAAAAGGAAAATGGAAAACTCTTCCTGGTGGTCAGCCAGAAAGAGTAGTCTCCTCTTAAGGCTCTCTCCAGTGCAGTAGGTCGTGATGAGGAAGATAATGATGAGCATTTTTTTTTGCCTTTTTTTTCCTAGTGTTGTAACCTTTTCTTTGGGACCTACTCAAACTTCCTATATGTTAATGTTGATTGGAATATGTTAATTAAGAGTGGTTGTTGCACAGTGACTGATTGTTAAACTTCTGAGCACATGTATTGTTGGATAATATTTATTAAGTATTTATATGACCATTGTCTACTTTGCTGCACACTGTGGCTTGGTTTACAAAACAAGATACAAAGAAAGGGGGCAGGAGGGAGGGGTGAGCTCAGGCCAGTGGCAACTTCTTCCCCTGAGACTCCACCATAACAACACGATTGGGGTTTGCAGGTGCAAGGCCACGAGAACAAAACCAGGAGATCAGCAGTGTAAGAACTACAAGGGAGATATACTGCCAGGAATGGTCTGGAAAACACTGCCACAACAGCTCAGGAGAAAGGTTGCATAGCCGCAAGTGGAAAAGAGCAGAGCTGCAAATGGAAGGCCTTAGTGTTAGGAAGACTGATATCGATCAGGTGTTCAAACAATTGGCTGTGCTGTTATAACCCAGATTAACACTGTGCTAAGCAGTTAAATGATCCATCAGCTGCAAGTAAACAGGGAAAAGAATGGACTGTCATGAAATATCTTTTATTTACCCCAAGATTTTTCTCTTTAGAAAGTTTCTTGTAAACAAGGGAAGATACAAAATACCTTAATAGAATAAACCAGTGTAAAAATCATCTGACTGTATTTCATGACTTTTTATTACAAGCATTTTTTTATAGTAATTCTTATTCAGGAATGTTAAGAGACTCACATTTTCCAAAATGCTCAGTTATCTCTCTCCTCCAAAGTAAAATTAAATAGAGGAGATCTTACTTATCTTCTCTCTCCCTTACTCTCTATTCATAGCCAAAGCCACAAGCACTACGGCACACCAGTTTACATACTTCTTTGATTCTAGGAAATGTTCAGAGCATCCCGTTCTAACGCAGCATGCAGGTATGTCTATAAATTCAATCAGTTCACTGGGACTGTTTATATCCTGGAAGCAAGACATGGTAAAGTGTATTATTAGACCGTGGTCTTCATTGTATTCAGATTTTGATTTGTAGTTACCAGTCATGAAAGACACATTTCAAAGTTTTTTGACTGGAAATCCTTATTCCATTTTGTACCCTCCCTAGTTTACAAGAAATTTGCGTTACCAAAACACAAGATAAATTTTTTATTTTGAAACTGTTTCTGATCACTTAAGTATTTAACCGCTGTAGCGTGACAAATGGGCAAAACCTGGTAATGAGCATAGGGCTGAAATATCTGGAGATTTGAGTTGACAGTAATGGCTGTGTTCAGCCTCTTCCATCAGCAGGAAAGTATTGTGACAAACAGTGAAAAAAATTGATAGCAATGAGGTTGATATAGCAACATTACCCTGAACAGAAATTCTCTGTGCCTAGAGCACTTACCTTCTGCAAGACTTTTGACTATTGCTGTTTTCCTCAGTGTGGGGAGGAGGGAGGGTGTTAAATAAAACCCCTATTTAATTAGCCTTGTTTGGTTTTATGTCCGATAAAGAAAAAAGGCATTATTAACATCGTGCTGTTTTAATTGATTCCATGTAGTGTCGAACTTAGTGCTGCCTATTTAGAAAACGCTTAGGATATTTTAATCTTAACTTCTAAAATATGATTAAAGTACTACAAAAAACTAAGGACAGACTTGAAAATGTAAGGAAAGGTGCAAAGTTATGCTCTCACAGGTTCTAGGTTATCAGATTGAAGTCTCCAGTGCTAGACAGTAGTTAATGTATTGTCTGGTCTGTATCTACTGGCCTTTTCTAAGTGAAACAGTAGATTTCAATTCACTTCCATGCGAACAAATGACCGCTGTAAAATATAACATGACAAGTTGTGCTTATTGCTTCCCATGGTGGCAGTTTCAGTTAAGATCAAAGACCAAGAAGATACTGAGACTAAATCACTTTCCTGAGTCTGAAAGGTACTCATGCAGGTCAAGGTGAGGGACACTAAAAGCAATGCTGCTGCTTACCAGTCTGTGGATAACCACAATAAATCATTTTGCTTGGCTGCCATAAAAACAGTATCGGCTTTCCAACACAGAGTTGGAATTATAATAGCTGGATGAAAATCTACTTGCAAAATCACATGTCTTTAGCTAGAAAAGGGATACCTCCAGGACAAAATTAAGGTCAGTGGAGATCTTAGGAAAGAAAATTCTGAATAGAATTTTGAACAGGACTTCTGGATTTGGCACAAAGGACAGAAAATCAAAGTTACCCTAATAAAAGCAAGCAGGTCTATATTTTCTGTGCTCAAGTGCTCACTGGTGTTGCTAGAAAGAAATCTTGGCAATTCAGACTTCCATGCAAAATTGTTTCTATTAATTACACAGATCATCCCCCACAGACCCTAAAATGCTATCGAGTCTTTTGGTAGACAAAGTAAGACTTTTCTAATGCCAAAGGATTCTGGGTATATGTAACCGTTTGCATTATTGTTCTGCTACCAAGTGTACTGTGGAGTTATGCATACACAATATTTGGGATGTTTTCCCTTCCTAGAGTGCAGTCTGCAGCTGTCACTCCAGTGGAGTTCGGTCTCTTTTCCTTAATATTCCCTTCGTGCACAGCTTTGTTCAACTTGACATCCTTACCACACTTATCCTCTTGCCAGACAAGTCCCTGAAGTACCTAGATTGCTATAGGTACTAAACCCTTGATAGCTCAGTAAATAACAGCAAAACCACCTTCAATTTGTATAAAAATTAGTTCTCAGTATGGAAAATGATAACACTTATGTTTTTGGTACAAAAGCTACAGATATAATTTAAAAACAAGCAAAGCAATAGGTATTATTAAGAGAAGCTTTTCCTTTTCCTTTTAATTGCTAGGGAGCGTGCAATTTTAGCAAGTGGAAATTTACCTACAACCCAAATAAATGTTACTTTAGTGATAGGTTTTGTAACACTGCATTAAGCATCAGAATGTTCATCATACTTAACACCTGGGTCTGCCACAGTGAAAGTATGAGCAATGCAACCAGTGGTGAGAGGTTGACAATGGTTTTGTTATTAACAAACCCCATTCAAATAATGTTCAATTTCTCAGGCTTTCAAACAAATAAACAAAACCCAAACAAACCTGAACATTTTTTTATCTGATGAAGTATCAGTGTGTGCAGAAAAAAAATGGATGTATAATTCTGTAACGATGCACACAATGGATATTACTTTTCTTGAATGTACTGCATTAAAAAGCATTTTGTTCAGGATCAACTCATGCAATTTAAAAAAATATTTCATTCAGAAATGCAAAATAAGGGATATAGATGGAATTCTATGAGATTTCAAGTTTTCTTCAAGTTCCTTTTTCCTGCGTTCTTAAACCTGTGTTTTCATCACATCATGTATCACTCCTTTGCAACTGGATAGGTTAAAGGAGATTACATGACAGGAAAAATAGAAGAGTTTTATTTTATCTTGCTTTCCCTTAGTACCTCATCATGCTTTAGGTTTTAACGAAGTAAAGAAAAAAATATATTTTCATCCTTGTGATTAATTTCACATGCTTATTCGTTAACAGAAGTTATAATGAGATACAATTGACAACATTCCACAAATGAGTAGTTATGGGAATTACAGAGTTTTTGTGTCAAATACAAAAAAATTGCTGTATTACCACAATCGCTGCTTTCGAGTTTTGCATCTCTCAACTGATTCATCTTCATTTCGGGACAATACAAAAATCAAGATATGCCTTTTGGTGAATGGAGATCTACATATATTTTAACTACTACTTTCAAAGAGGGAGAAGGATGTGTCATATTATGTTTCCAACAGCATTCAGAAAATTTCAGTGAGAATTGTCCTAACAGGGTCATGTTTTCATATCTCTGTTCTGAAAAGGAGCGTTACCCCCCCATCCTGCCTGTAACGTGTTAATAGGTATTTTCACCCATCTTCCAGTTGATCCAAGCCTACCCTTCCATTCTCTCTTTAGAATGAAAACCAGAAAAGAAATGTCTTGACATTTAAATGAGTTAAGGATGCAAGTAAATGAAGCATGGCCTGACCATCTCTTGTGTGAGCAATCTTGTAAAGGTAAATGAAGCTAGTCCAGTCTAAAAATATCAGAGTCTGATGCTTCATTTTGGTATTTCTTTAGAGTTGCATAGTATTTCACTATTTCAACACTGGTTTAACAGTGACAAGGTAGGATCTAATTTTGTAATGTTTTGCAAAATATGCAATGGCTTCTTTTCAGCCTGATTTTATTTTCTGATCAGCTGAAGTTTGTTGTTTGTAAAAAAGTATGCTTTAGGAAAAAAAAATTGCTTGTGTACCTGTGAAAAGAAAGATGCCAGATTTTTACTTAATAAACAACTTTTTTTTAATCCACTTAGTCATTTAGACATTGAGCATTGACTCCGTTATGAGTGATTAATACTGTTTTCACTTAGTAAAGTAGCAGTGACTCTTTAGCAACACAGTGAGAAGGAAGTCATAAACTCATACTAAAATAGCTGGTTAAATCTGCTAGGTTTCGGCAAAATTTTCATCATGTCAGGACAATAAAAGTAATCAGTAGTTTCAGTGAGTTTTGCATGAATATTTGTCTGAAAATAGTCCCAGTATGTCATCTACCAGGTTCTCACTTTGAATGAGCCTTACTTCTATCAATTTGAGGGCTTTCTCTGGCAGAAATTAAATTAATGAAGAATTCTTCTTGAAAGATCTACAAAATCCTGTTTTCATAAAACAAATGAAATTACATTAAATTAGCTTTACTTTGATAGGAGAAATGACTTTGGAAATTTCCTAGCCTGAGGATTTTTCCCAGTGATTAAAAATTCCCTTCAGCACAGAAGATGTTGAATCGCACTGAAGGAACCATGTAACACATTTTAGATTTCCAATTTTTGGAAATGACTTGAAGTTAAATTGTAATCATGGGATGTTTTCTTGAATCAAAGAATATTTTTAACCTTGAAGTTAAAAAAAAAAAGAATTGTAGTTTTCCTTCCTATACATTTAGTGCTGGATTTTGAGTATTGGACTTCCTCAGATGAAGATAAGTATGCTAAGAACTTTCACACTGAGACATACCTTACTAATGTTTTTCAACTAAAAAGCTTATTGAAGTAAAATCAAATTTAAATGAAAAACCACACCACAAAGTGAATATAATATGACTTCCATAAAGGCAAGCAGAAGAATAAATTGATTTCAGCTGACAAAACTTTTAATGCAAAGTTAACTTCACTGCATTGTACTCAAATTAGATACATTAACTTTTAAAATTTTCTGACCTTTGTGAGCTTCATTTTTCTCTGTTAACATAGCATGGACATTTGATTTACATTTTGTTAGTGGGAAGATTGAGTTAAATGACTGTAGATTCTATTTCCAAACTTGTTCACATTAAGAGATTTCTTTCTACTTAGAAAAGTTCAAACCATTTTACATGGGACAGGTTTGAATTACTTTATCTTACTGTTTGATCATATTAAATTGTTTTTGAATCAAGGGGTAATATTTGAAATTGGTATGCATACTTTTTCCATATCATTCTTATTGACTTACATAACAGTTGCACAGCTAGAACCTACCTCATGCAGGGGAGTTAGAAAATAAAGTATACTCCTTGCTATTCAGACATTAAAATATATGCTAGGGAAGTAAAAACATTGGGAGGTGAGGGCATTCCAACAGCCATGCTATCTGTGAGAAAGACATCAGTGCTTATAGCAGCATCCTTTCTATATTAAATCAGCAAAGGAATGTAAGGAGCATTTGATTCAAACTACTTTCTGTTCCCTCACAAAGATCATCAGATGCCTCACTAATAATAGGATGTATAAGTTTACATTTCATATCTTGATTAAAACTACTTGAAGTAATTCTAGTGACCTGCAGTTTACACCTCCTCTAGCTAACATTTCTTTCCAACATTAGTGAAACCAGTTATCTTTCAATTTGGTCAGAATTTGGTAAATGGGAGACATGTAAAAGCATGCAAATTTCTATCAGTTTGCAGCACACAGATGACAAACACATGGTCACTTACTGCCTTGATGCTTTCAAAATGTCCACCTTCTTTTTCAAAGTCAATTGACTGCCCGTTGAGTGTCCAATAGAAAGTGACATCTAGTGTGCTGTCATGAAGGGCTTTGCAACTGAGGACAATACTTTCTCCAACCGTTAACTCTATCTTCTTGGGAGTCAGCTCTATTCTTGTAGGTTCTTGAAATGTAGAAGGATTAGGAACATTTAGATGGAAGTCTAGTTATAGTGCAAGGCCAAAATAATATGATTGAGCTCTTCTTAGTCTACTCAGAGCTTACATTTACTATTTGTTTCAAATACATAGTGTCAAATACCAAAATTTATTAATAATGCACACTAAGACATGACAGTGGTGAACAGAAGGTACAGTCAGTTTAATGGAAGCAATAAGGCAGGATCCTAAACAACAATCTATAGGACTTCTGAGATGGATTAATTAATTAATTTTCTTAGTCTCAGAAAAAGCTATTAATTTTTTTAAGGCTGCAGCACCTGGAATCTTGTGATTGCATGAAAATCTCAGTTTTGTCACTTAAAATAAAAAAGTATGTTTCCAGGCATACTAAATATAGGAAGAATCTTGAAAAATGAAGTCAAAAGACTCGAACACCTAAGAACAAAAACCATGATCATATAAGAATTCAGCTGAAAAGTGTCAAAAATGTGGTTTAGAAATTAATTGCAACTCAGTGATTTGATTATTATTACTGTTCTAAGGAACTATCTTTCCTTAGATTTTATACTGATACAATTATTACTTTAATCCTAAGCTTTGTTCCCATGCAGAAAGAGGTAGGGATAAGTGAGTTCCCAAAGCTAAAATATGTTAAAAGGGATAGTGATCCTTTTACTTATAGAATTGTTTATGATCTGAGTGATTTAATATATATACTAATTCTTCTGACATACATCTACGATATAACAGCTGGAGTATGCAAACTGATGCAGGAATACAATGTTTGACCAGATGGAGGTTAGACCCCCTAGCTTGTTGGAAATGCTTATTCTGCCTGTACAATGCTGTCATATGGTTGGCTGGGAATTCTAAGCAATAATGAAATATTAGTAAAGAGAAATCATCATTATCATCGAAGTATTTTTTCATACCTTTAACAGATACTGATGCAATGATTTCTGCAGATCCAAATACATTTACACCTTGGCATAAGTACCGTCCTTCATCAGACTTGGAAGCATTCAGGATTCGCAGGCTCCCATGTGGAAGAATAGTTATCCTGAAAAGGATAAATACATAAATATATAAATATATCTCCTGTCCTAGCAGCCAAATTCCATGATGATATCTTTTAGAGCTAATAAATAGGATTAAAGACTGCTGCCTCTATAGCAAGGGATGATGAAGATGATAATTGAATTCTCTTCTGTTTCAAAAAGGTTGTAATAAACCCATTTTATTCCTTCTCCTTCCTTAATTCAAAAAGTTTCAGGCAAGCATCAGTGGATTAGTATCCTTTGACACTTATCAGTGGTGAATTTTAATGAACCTTTTGTGAAAAGTAAAAAAGGTCATTCTTCATAATTTGTCTTTAAAGTTTCACTGCTATATTATTGTCAAATCACATTCCAATATCAAGCACATGCTATTCCATTTAGAAAAAAATGACCTTAAAAATCAAATCTGAGAAGAATGGGAAGTAAAATGTGAAAGAGGACTAGAAAAAACATAAAATTAATTGTATCTGGTCAAAATATGATTTATGGCATCACTACACAGTGTAGCATAGAGACTTAAATAATCTCTGCTTTTTTGTAGCCTAGCTTTTATTTTTTTCCTTGAGTCTTGTATGATTGCAGGTCCACTACATCTCTAGGTAAGTAACCCCACTGAAGCATACTCAGAGAAATGTTGTTCAACCATTTACATTTAGGAGTTTCAAATTTTGCCTTTGCTTACACAGTATTAATCATAAAGTCCATGAAGCTACACAGAGGTGAAAATTAACACATTTTTGCTGTTCTAAAATGACAAAGCCCCTGAATTTATTATATATTAAAGCTGCAGCCCTGGAAGAGCAGTAAATAATCATTGCTCTTCTCCTGACAGAGAAGAGCTACAAGCCTAAATGGAACATGGCAACTCTTACATGACATTTAAGCCAAGCCCTGCTTGCAGATGTTGTATATCCTTTCCCAGGTTGGGTAGTGGTTATGGCTCTCTCAAAGGACATGGGAGATGTAGGTTGGAAGTCCACCAGCAGGCATGGACACTGACAGAAGATAATCCTCAGCAAGTGCTTTCAGGTATCACACAGAAGTGGAGGAGGAGATGAAGGAGTGCTTCCTTCTCCTGTATTTTGAAAGTAAGGTAAGACCTCTGTGTTAGAGAAAGAGTCTAACTAAGTAGGTGGGTGGCTCTTCCCGAGCGATGGTTGGATTTTTAGATATACCTCTCCAGAGAGGGCTTTCTATCTGTTAATGTAGTGACCAGCACTCTTTCTGCTGAGAGTCCTCTATTGAAGCTATGATCAGAAATCATGGAGGGTACAATGTTGTGGTTTACTCTTGAGAAGTATTTAACCAGGTGTAAGGCGCTTTGATCATCCTGATTAACAGGTCTGGGTTGGGCTCTTCAGCAGCCAAAAAAGGGAAGGAATTCCCTTTCTAGGCTGGACATGTTAAAATGCAAAGCTGAGTTACCTTTGATTTAAACTAGCAGTGATTCACCAAAGGCTTAAGATTCAATAATGTGCTCAAACTAAATCACTAATATGAGACTGCATATCTTTTTTTTTCTTGAAAAAGAATGATACCCTCTATTCTCTGACTCTGTTTGTGAAAAATGGTGTTTTATTATCTGAGGTTTATAAATATTGTGGTGAAGAAAACAGAATTTCATTCCAGTGAAAAATGTACTTCTATTCACTTCAGATGTGAAACCACTCACTGCTCTCAGCAGAGAGACAGAAGAAAATAATAGCTTCAAAAGTGAATGGGGCAGAGGAAGGACATGTCAACTCTCAAATTCCCTAGTGCAATCTCATGATGTATCTCCCATCTTGCTCTAAACAAATATGTATCAGTATTTGAGTCACATTATTTGTCTAAAGGTAATTTTATAGAAAACATGATTATATTAAGCAAATGCCTCTGTATCAGAGTTTTGAGGTTTTGGGTTTTTTTTCCAACAAATAAGAAGGCCTGAAATTTTGTTATATGTCACATCTTTGAAGAAACAATCTGCTTTAGGAACTGACAGGGATGTAAGCTTCCTTCCTTTCCTCTTGGTGTAAGTTTTGTTTTCCTATCAAGATGCTCTGTGATCAATGCTCTGAGGACATCATATCATTAGTATGACAATAGCCTTTGCAGAACAGTAATAGTTTTCATCAATATACTGTCAGCATCAGACAAATGAAAGGACACTCCGTCAGTGTTTACAAATTATAAAAGCTTATATGCAGCATAAGTCCTGATATAAAACGGTTTTTCATTCTGAGCTTGGAGGAAAAGAAAGTTAGATGCATATGGAAGATTATCTAATGAATCTTATACATATTATCAGCTACATTTCTATTTAGCTAAAAGCTCTTACTATCCATGAGGAAAAGAGTAATCGCTCAATCAAAGGAATTGCAAACACATTTGCTGGTGAATTATTTGGATCAGAAATTAATACTTTCCTTAAAATGCCTAGCATTCATCTGTTTTCCCCTTTTTTGTGTTTGGGAAAAAAGCCAGAGGCTGGTTATGATGGAAACTGAAATGCTTTATTTATTCACATAACACTTGCTGCACACAGCAGGAACATAGACTTCTCCTCCTTCCCTGCCAATATCTCTCAGTCACGGAGAGACCACCTGTGTAGTATGTCTACATATTTTAATAAGAAAATATCATAGCAAAAGGTTTTTTAGCTTCATAAATAAAAGGGAAGCAAAGAGAGAAGAAATGGGGTTGGAGTAGAGTTAAGGATAATTCAGGAAAAAAAACCTAAATTATTAATTTATTAGAAACTGAGGGCAAGATGATGATAGCTGAATGGACAGAGAAAGGATGGGTGAGAGATCAAGGTGATAGTTTGGAGATTTTTGTATTTAGGTATAAGAAAAACTCATTGTAGTCACATAAAGGAGATAGATGTTGTCCATTCAAGGACTCTGAAAAAATTGGCACATAAGCTTAGTGTCTCTGTAGAAAAGAGTTTTCATCTGTCTAATAACATGGAGAAAAAGAGATTAGCGTTAATGTCTTGGAGTCATAAGCATGTTGGCTTAAGATCAATAACAACAAAGATTTTAGCAGGAATTATTAGGAAAGAATAATCAAGATATGACAGCAAACAGTCAGTGGAACCTCTAAGTGGAACAGTAAGAAAGTTTAGATGTCGAATTCACATTGTAGATATCTACACTCAGATATCTCAACCTGGAACTGAATCTCACCCTCAAATCTTGATTTAGTTCCCCAGATGTAAGTGCCTGTTACGACATGACATCATTTGAGGCACAAAATCCCAGCTGCTGTTCACATCAAGAGCATGACTTGGAAATTCATTTCCCCATTGTCCCCACTTGCTGTGGCTTTGGCTTGTAAAATGAAGCAGTCTAAGCACATGAACTTCAGCTTATACTAAACTAGGAGGGATGCTTGAGGAGTGCATTGCTTTTCAGCTACAAATATGCATCCAGTCTGTGGAATGGGACTAGAACTATTCCAAAGAGAAAGTTAGAATTAGGCAGTGTGGACAGTGTCAACTTTTTGCTGTTCCTATTGATCCATACTACCTGCTCATATAGAAATAGCTGTAAGGTACCCAAGACACCTGCACAGGGCTGACAAATGTGACACAAGACCTATGAGAGGACTTAACTGCTTATAGCACAGAGGTTTACAGCAGGTGTAAGTGTGTCTTTTTGAAGTCTAGATGTGAGCCAGGATGACACTGTAGGACTCTCAAAGGGCGGCAGGATTTTGTGTGGGGATAGCAGACTCAAGCCCATAGTGTAATGTTAGAGACAGTCTAAAGAATTAAGGGATATAAAGTCTGTTAATGGTGGTGATGGTGAACACCAAGTATGATGCTGGTCTTTGAACTTAAACACCTGCTCTCTCAGAAATCAGTTAACCACAAGCTTCACTCCATACTGTATGCCCATGAAGCTAAAAAACCCCAACAAATTAATAATGAAAAGAGCTAAATTGAAATTGAATGTGAATTTCAAAGTGTATCTGATATCTGTGCATATTACGTTTTTCCACTATGATTTTATCTGAAATAGTGCAGCTGTTGGAGGCTCAGCTTGCAATGCCTGTGGTTTTCTTGTCTAGAATATCAGCAAGTTTGGAGATACATATTAGTAGTATTTCTATAATGTCAATTTTGCTAATGACAGCATAACCCAGTAAACTAGGTTGAGAATTGCTACAAAATCATAGAAGCATGAATGACAGTGTAAATTTTCTTCTTTAAGGCTTCAGGATTGGACTTAGATTGACATTGGAAGGCTGAAAAATACTCAGTAATTATAGTTTTCAGACAATGTTTCCAAGTGACTATTTTCACCGTAAAAATATTTGCAATCTATTCAAAACTATTGTTCAGCAGTAACACTGAAGATTGGAAACATTCTTAGTACATTTGTTTAAAGAAAAATGCATTAGCTCACACGGATCAGTCATTTCATCACTTTTGTTCTTCTTTTACCAATAAAGTATATACCAGGGAGAGTAAGATCCCTTATAAAGAATGTGCTGTTTTATCTGGAAGGATGAAAGTTCACACTGTTTGCATATGGGATGTTGATGTGAACAGAAAGGTGTTCTCTGAGACCAAGTGTCTGCTGAGAAGCTGATGGATGGAAATTAGGCTCATAGGAAATGCTAGATATTTGCTTATAGATGGTGTTTGGAAGTCCTGTATTTGGCAGTCAGAAATGCCTTCTCTCAATCAGTGAGACTGACAGAAAGGTAAGGAAAAGTGCTGATGGAGATGAACAGGGTGGAAGGTCCCCACAAATGTGAATGGCAAAATTCAGGTTCCTTTAGGCTTCATGTGATTTAGAGGAGAGGACTGAGTAGAATATGATATCTAAGAGTTGCTCATATGGGGAGTTTGGCGGGATTTTAAAGAAGTATCCTTTATTTTACAGTATTTTGATTAAAAAGTAGCAAGCTTTTTCCTTCATGCTGTATTGTGCACAGAAAACTTGTGAGAGTGACCGTAATCTTTGGCCTTATTTTGAGAAGGATAAAGCAGTAGGAAATACAGTTATCATTCTTTTGGTATAAAAAAGGGAAGTCTATTCTGCCTGCCATATTGTTGTGATTATTTTTCCTTTGATTAACTCTTAAGGATAAGTGAAACATATTAGTAGTCCAGATACTTTTACTGCTCCACTGTCTTACAGACAAAATATTAATTCCTTAATATCTGATACCACCCACCATAGAAGTTCTCAGATATTATTTACATAATAATTTTCATTCTGTTGCATCATTCATAGAGGATTCTCACAAACAGATGTCTTGATGCTGTGGCTAAGAATTGTTTAAAAATTCTGCAATGGACCCTGGAGTCTGGATGCTGAAGGAGCTGAGCAGATGAGGCAGCAAAAGTTACAATTGCTACACAACCTTCAGGATTTTACTGAGCACTTGTAGCAGAGACAGTGACACAGTGTCTGGATCTTAATAGAAATGAATGCCAGACAGCTTACTCTTGGAGCTTTATATTCTTTAAATAACAATTACAGAGTAAGAAAAAATAGAAGTCAATTGTGTGGCCATTTTTGGTGGGGAGGAAGAATTAGCAATGAGTACTTTGATTAGGCTATACACACTTTTACCTTTCTCTGTTTTCAATTCATTTTTTTTGTATTGTATTTTGACTTTATCTTTCATACTAAAGTCAATTTTTATAGGACTTTAGAAAAATAATCACAGCAATCAGGGAAGCATTACAGGTAGTTAAAAGCTTTGCAAACTTTAACACCTAGTAACTGGGTAAAAGAAAAGTGTAAGTTATTGAAGCAGTTAGAAAATTTTCCCCTGCATTTCTCATTGGGGTCTAAAACCAGGAGTATGAAATTGGTTTGTGTGCATGTTGGAAATAAGAACTTTAAAGATGCAAATGGAGAGAAGCTGCACTGACTCATTTAGCCTGTGGCCCCTCACAGTATTCTGCTCTGAGCAATCTGTCATTTCACATTAGCTTGGGTATGGGATCTGTCAGTATTCTTTAATGTAGATTACAAGGAATTGGGACAAGT
The DNA here is from genome assembly GCF_018139145.2 of Gymnogyps californianus. Taxonomy (NCBI): domain Eukaryota; kingdom Metazoa; phylum Chordata; class Aves; order Accipitriformes; family Cathartidae; genus Gymnogyps; species Gymnogyps californianus. The sequence goes on along the minus strand of NC_059471.1, from coordinate 14,183,917 downwards.
ATTTGTAAATAGTGGAAACCTTTATTTCTCCTTGAATGGCTGTGGGCTCTCTCATTTCCCCTTGCTTTTTCTTGCTCCTTCATAATAGATGTACAAGCCTCTAACTCTCACAGAAAATGGACATGAGTTATTGCTATAGTAAAACCACTTAAGTAAGCAGAATGCCATCTACTTTATATACATTTTTTATATGATCACCCTAGATAGAGTCTTTTTATTTAAATATCGTTGACCTAATTAGCAACAAGACTATGTTTGGCCCAGTCCCTTGGCAAAACACAAAATTATTTGGATTTTCTTCACTTCAGATTTTCAAACATTTATAATGGCGCAATTCCTGTGTGTGATATCTTAGGTCATTGGAATATGCTAAGACTTATCATTAATGTACTGCAAACTACTTGCAGCTCTATTTAAGCTAATGTATGCAAACTGTCTTAGGGCAGTTTTTTTCAAAGGAGCCACAACTGGGCCTCTCATTTTGTCCTTGCTGTTTGCTGCACAGTAATATTTGTGCATGAAAATACGCAGCTCTCACCGGTGCAAATGGTGTCCACATATGTAAATATAATATCAAGTGGCTGACACTAAAAGTCAGTTTTTGCTAACAAATGTAGCTTCTGTTCTAAGCACAGGGAATAAGTATGATTTCTGCAGTGTTGCTGAGCAGTAAAGGCTGGAAACTACCAATATGTCAGAATTAACATGATCTCTTGGAGTGCTTTTTTCTTTGTATGAGTAGGCTGGTCATTACTGGTTTTAACAGTGCTTCGTATTAATGACTTTATTCAGACCAGTACTTAAGCACATAGTTTGCTTTAAAGACTCTGTTAATAACATTAATGTCAATGATGACATAAAGGTCCTAAAATTTAAACATCTGCTAAGGTATTAAACTGAATCAGAGCCTAACTGTAAATGGAACAGAGATTCAAATCAGTAGTCTATTCCCTACAGTAATTAAACAAACAAGAAGACTTTTGAATTATTCTACATTTTCACTGGTACACTCAAGGAAGAGAGATCAGTTGGTACATTTTGAAAATTTATCATCATTTTGCTAATTGGCACCTTGCCATTCTGCTCAAATATTTTGCCCCAAAATGTGTTTGATCTTGTGTAAAGAAGAAAAATTGGAAGAATTCCTCAGAAGATATCTCAGGGTAAGTGTCCCAGAGGGTAGGAAAGGCCATTTAAGGTCTTTTCTATTCTGCATTGTAGTCCAAAAGTTCTTTTAAAAGCTTTTATAACATATGTTGGGTTTAGGACAATATATCTATAAACATCCTGAAATTACTGTAAAATGATGAAAATATTCTTTTATTTTTTTTACAATCTGTATTGTACTCTTGATCCATTTAAAATTAAAATCTATTTTAATATTTTAATATTTTTAATAATTAAATTTATTTCCTCTTTTTTACACACTATTTCAATGTCAGAAATATTCTGCTACTTAGAAAAGGTTCCGGCTTTTCAAGGAAAAGACTTTTATCACAATAATTTTTTCCATGTTCCTAAGTGACAGCAATGAATTATTAACTTACTCTATCTTCCTCAGAAGCTTTAGAAATAATAAAATGCTTGTAGGACTTCATAATTCCCTCCGGAAAAGAAAAATACATGGGAAAACTTTAGTTACCTTAAGATATTTCCATGTTTCACTTGTTACCTAGAAAAGCAACATTCGTACTTGAAGGCAGACTTGGTATGCAAGAGGTAAAATTCAAATAGACCAGGTGCTCAAGGGGGCAGATCTTTAGCCAGTGTAAAATGACACAATTTCATCCAACTACATGGATCTATTTTGATTTATACTAGATGAAGACACAGCTCAAAACAGCCAAAGTATGCTATGCTTGAAGTTTTAACATTAACTTCAGCGATATAATATGAACAGCAGAAATTTTAATTTCATTGAAATGAGATTCTTATAAAATTAAGACTGTTAATTAGATGTTTACATGGGAAGTTTTTGTATGCTCAGTCCAGCAGTCATCTAGCTAAAGCATTATTATTGTAAGCTCTGTAATAATGTGTAGTCAGACGGAACCTGCTTTCCAACATTGATTCATGTTCTATAGCAACTCTACTAGAATATTGCAAGTGGTATTTCCATGTAACACAGCAATGAAATTTAATCTTTCCCACCTCCGTGAAAAATTGTTTTGTTAGAGATACTGTTACTGCTTTCATGTGAATAGAAGAGTTGGGTGGATGGGAACAATTGACCATTTTTGCATTAGATCCCTGCTCTCAGGAAAAAAAAAAAAAAAGGAGAAGAAAACAAAGTAGTTTGAAATAAATTAATACGCATTATTTAAGACCACCCTGATGGAGCTGTTTTCTGCTTTTTAGTGCTCTCTTCCTTGCATACATAGACAGTCAGTTATTTAAGTGTCACTGGGAGCTGAATGCCATAATCCCAAGCAAGATGGCAAGGTACCAGCAGCCAAAGTGGCTGCTGACTGCTTGCAAGGGAGGCTGACAGTTGAGAATCAAATCAGCAAGAGGGCTGTGAATCCATCCAAATTAGCCAGCATGGAGGTCTGAAAAGGATTAGGGCTTAAATACATGCTTTCTGTGTCCCATTGATATAACGCATCAAAACCCCCAAAATATGCATCTTCTTGTCTGTCATTTCTAGAAGTAGACACTAGAATGAGATGAATCTGCTCACAGTATGTGAGGGCTGAGATCATTTTAATGATCTACTGATACATGTTGTTAATGTGTTATTCTGTTAATTTCTTACTTAATGCCTTTGAATTTGAGTGTGTTTTGCAAAATTGTGGTTTCAACCATCTCATATGTGTAATTTCATTGTAGTTCAAAGACGGGATAGTTGAAGATGGTAACTGCTGCCACATCCTCAGATCAAACTGACCCTGTTGTCAACTGGAGAAGCTCTAATTATATTTCTGTCATACGGTAGGTACTACTAGATCCTGCAAGAATGAAAACTGATTGCTTTCATTAGTCCCTGCCTCTGGAGGAGTGTGCAAAGCCTGCACTTACTGCATGTTTGCCCAGGTAGAAACTCTTTGGAGGGAGACTCCATTAGCACGATGAACATTTTGCTTAGATCAATAGCTACAAGTTCTTCACCAGTTGTTTAGGAATTTCTTTATAAGATGCAATGCTCCACAGAACTGCTGACATTCTAACCATTTCTGTTGTGAAATGGCCCCTATTTTCTCCCCTTCTATTAGCTATAAGGTCTCACTGGGACTACAGCCTGGTTTGAAATGCTGTTTTCATGAAAGATACAGATCTAGAGGGGATAGAGTAAGGAGATAGAGTAAAAGAGTTTTTTAGTACAAAAATGACTTCTGAAAATGGGAAAGGAATAATTTGATCATGTTAGGTTTAGATTATTTTAGCTCTCGAGATAAATTTCCTGAGATGTTTGTGGAATTGTCAACATTGAGAAGCTTGGTAGACTGTATGTAACAAAAATGGCATAGATTAGTATAGTGATAGAAATGATAGAATAGTATAATTGCTCCTGCTTTGTAGTAAGAGGTCCCCGCCAGCTCTGGTTATTCAAATCAGACATCACCATGCTGTGAGCAATAAAGGGCAGTCCTTACTTGTCTGCTCGGTTTTGCAGTAATTCTGAGTTTACCCTTGGAAATTCCAGCACTTCTTTCTTCTATCATCATCTTCATTGACGGTTAGATCTAGTGGGAAAGATCTAAATAATCTGTCACTACATCCAGAAAGAAAGCAAAGGATGGAGGCAAAAAGCTGTCTCATGGCTCCATTTTCACTCCAGACTACTTCACACCTTGAGACAGGAGCTTTTAAGTGGAGAAATCTGTGTGACAGAACAGACTTCACAAAAAATGTGAGAAGTGAATGTGCACACCTGACAACCTTCCCTCTCTAGTCCCATGACGCTGCCCTAATCTGGCTCTGTGATATAGTGACATTAGCTATGGATTTCTACATTGTTTGCATCCAACACATTTCCTGACCACATCCTCAACGAGTGGTGTGCTTAAAAGTCAGTACCTCTTCTGAACACGTGGTTGCTTATTAAGATATTGGTGCAAGCTGAGGATTCAGAAATGTCCATTATGAATAGCTGTGCAGACTAAAGGCTGTACTGTTTCTGCAACACATACAAAATTATCACAGGAACATTCGATCTGGAAGACAGCTCTTCTAGAATACTACCTTGTTTCTTACCATTGACAATTCTCTCTAATTATGTTTCTTTTTTCATAGTAAACCCATGGGTTAATGATCATACTGACAGGGTCTTGCAACGTTTAAACTTTTATGAAGGGTTAGAAAAATATATCTAACTAAACTGTAAAGCTGACTGAGCTACATTAGCTTTCTTACATTTTGTGAAAGAACCAGTCTGACCTGTGGATGCAGACATCTTGCACGAAGGAGAGAGGATCAGTTCAGTGGAGATGCAGTTCAAAAGCATTGGCTCAGCACAAAAATACTTCTAGACTGTAGGAATTGTAAATGGGATTTTGACCATAATGGACTAGGATCTTATTGACACCAGTTTTCAGGTCAGTTGAGTTCATTTTGCATTCAGGAGGAGAATCTGGTACTATGGCTGGAAAACTAGGTAAAACAAGATCTATTTTATTCTAGTGTCACAAGGTGAAATACAGTCTTTTAACTGTGAAAAGTCAGTTAAAAAGACACGTGTTCCCTCCAGAGAACTGTATTGCCACTAATAGTAAGGGTGAAAAGGGTACAAAGCTCTTGCTGACAAACAATCTACTGATTAGGGTTGTTTGAACCTTAAAAGCTTTAGTTTACTTTGGAATACCTTGCACTTTAGCCACGACTCAAAAGATTTTGATTACAAGCTGTAATAACAGTTCAGTAGGAAGTGCTTCTCTTTAAAACTGACATATCTATCTACAGCTGTATCACTGTGCATGAAAGAGAACAGATGGAATTACCCTGGTGACATAAGTTATGTGCAACAGAGCATAAGAGACAATAATAATGATACAAGGAAAAAGAATTCAGTGACTATCTGTGCTACTCTGCCAGGCTGCTCCCAAAGATGGTTCTTGTTTTAGACTGGGGTGCCCCACCATGCACAATGAGGTGATCATAGACCTCTTTGGGAGAAACACTCTATGTGAAGAATAGGGTGCCCTCAGGCTCAGCCCGTTTTGCTTTATGCACAAACCATCATGCACAGCCTCTTCCTTCTGTCTCTCAATGTCTGTATTGCTTTTGCAATGATGGCAAGTTGTGATAGTCACACACTCTGGAGAGGACTAGGGAGCCAGCAAGAACCAGTGAGAAGCACCTGGGGAGAAGATGCAATTGCTAATGTCATGATGCTGGATACCCACATCATTTCAAGGATTTGCTTTGCTCTTGCATTGCTCTTGCTGCTGCCAGCCACAAGCTCTCTGATGGATGGGATGTAGTGCATCTGAGCTCCTATTTATTTATCACGGTAAGTCTGGGTACACATCATTACATCCCACTGGTGAGACCACATACTCCCAGATGATACACATGATGAGTTGTGGATTGCTAATTTCAAGATATAAACTGTCATGGTTGTGGTGCCACACCAGCAATTGACAGCGGGCATTGGAGAGGATCCCGTATTGGTCTAGAGACAGCAGTGAATTGTTGTGTGGCATCAGCTGTGTCACACCTACAGACTGGTGGCACAGCAGCCGTGCAATCGTTCTAAGGTCTCTGCTGCTGTAACTGTAGCAGAAAACTCTAATGCCAAAAGCAGGCTCTTGTTTGCTATTTGAAAGAGTCAAAGCAGCATTGGGGCATTCATGTGGCACACAGCTCCAAAACTTCCTGGCTCTCTTCATACCAATGGCCTCAATAAACATGCATCTTGTCTCACTAGCACTGAAACAAGAACATGATACTTCTTCAGTGACATTATCTTCCCTGTTTTTCTACATGCTATTTGCTTTCTTCAACCTTTTTTTTCCCTCAATCTTTCTTTCCTAAGTATCTTTTCCTGCACAAAACAGCATGCTATGGCCTTCTTAACTGTTGCCCCATCTCTCTTCTTCCCTAATCTTACCTATGAAATGCATTGTCAATGACTTTGGCATGGAGCTAGGAACATAACAGTATAGAAAATAGGATGAAAAAGTTGTTGTGTCACAGCAGATAACCCACTGCCAGACATACAGTTGTGTCATATAATTATACAGATAGACTAATCAGAAAAACCCATTTGATAAGTTTATATAGCTATAGCAAGCTCCCTTCTCAGGATGGCAGAGAGGAGTACTGAATCAATGGAGACCTCTCTGCTCACTATATAACCACATCTCACTTTTGCACACAGAATTATTTTCTACAGCCATTCAAAAGTACTTTGATCTCTTTTTAACGTCTTTACTTGTATACTTTGAATCTATTAGACCAGGTCACTACTTCCCAGGCACCTGGCAAGGCTAAGCTAAGTATGTAAAGCCAGTAGTGTGAATGTGTTCTTAAAGCAGATAGCGACAGATGGCATCAGTTTTGCCTGTCATTTCGTAGTTCACTATGTTGGTATCTCTCTTTCCCTCTCTTCTGAGGTCTGGGAAGAGACACAGTCAGGGATCAGAGGCAAAGAAAAGAAAGATATTTTTCCTAGGGATACAGAGAGGACTACATACAGAGTTTCTTGAAACCTGATGAAAGGTTGCTGAACTAAAAGCAAACCTGAAAGGAAGGATGAGCCTTCCAAGGACACAGTGGATGGGGATAATCTGTTTATAGCTTCACTTTTCTGTCGCCAAGTTTACTTCATTTAAAAAATGTTCCTTGATTTTATTTCACTTCTAAGAAAACATAGCTCCTGTGGTTCAAACATTTTGGTGCTTTAGGGGTGCTCACTTTGATGAAAAGTTCCAGACAAATCCTCAAAACTCTGGTTGACTCATGCTCCTGTCATGCTTATGTACATTCCTGCTGAACTGAGATTACACTTGTAACCTCATCCATCATTTTTTCCCTAATTTATTAGTGTTTGAACTTGGAACCTTTGCAGTGCTCTTCACATAGTTCCTTGGATATGATTATAGCATTATTTATGAACTGCACAAAAATAGAAGAATGTAAAGAGCAGATGACCTTTCTTTTAATTTAAGATTTCATAGCTTCTTCCAGGGACAATCAGCAAAAGCAAAGACCTTTTTTATAAGATGATTTTATTTACTGCTTTTATTGAAAGTAGAAATCTAAGCTGCCATTTAGCATCAGGGCTGTGAAAGGGAACACAGTAAGATGGAGTCTTTGCTACAAGAATCAGGTAAAAAAGTTCCTTTGAGAGGGATGTAGTTCAGAACCTAAAAAAAAAGAGGGGATTGACCTTGATAAGGCTTAACAAGTGATACCCAGAAATATCTGTATATTCAAGGTGCTGCTTGACAGGTTCCAAGATCACATATGGACTTTTATTTATGGACATTTATAAAGCACTCCAACCTCTGGACTTATCTTTATTGTGGAGGTATTTTGATTTATAACTTCAAATATTGAATCTAATGAGATTCCTATTCAAATACAAACTGTTAGTATGAATTGGGAGATATTTGAGCTAAAGCAAATTAGTTCAATTCAGCATCATTTTATAACTCAGTAACATTACCTTTTTGAGTCCTCTATCACTAATCTTCCACAGCTATACCTCATACTCTGAAAAGCAGCCTTTCAATACGTAAAGGGGGCTTATAAGAAAGATGGGGACAGACTTTTTAACAGGACCTGTAGTGATAGGACAAGGGGTAATGGTTTGTGGCGGGTTGACCCTGGCTGGATGCCAGGTGCCCACCAAAGCCGCTCTATCACTCCCCCTCCTCAACTGGACAGGGGAGAAAAAATAAAACGAAAGGCTCGTGGGTCGAGATAAGGACAGGGAGATCACTCACTAATTACCATCACGGGCAAAACAGACTCGACTTGGGGAAAAATTAGTTTAATTTATTACTAGTCAAATCAGAGCAGGATAATGAGAAATAAAACCAAATCTTAAAACACCTTCTCCCCCACCCCTCCCTTCTTCCCAGGCTTAACTTTACTCCTGATTTTCTCTACCTCCTCCCCCCCGAGCGGCGCAGGGGGACGGGGAATGGGGGTTTGGGTCAGTTCATCACACGTTGTTTCTGCCGCTCCTTCCTCCTCAGGGGGGGGATTCATCACACACTTCCCCTGCTCCAGCGTGGGGTCCCTCCCACGGGAGACAGTCCTCCATGAACTTCTCCAATGTGAGTCCTTCCCATGGGCTGCAGTTCTTCACGAACTGCTCCAGCGTGGGTCCCATCGACGGGATGCAGTCCTTCAGGAACAGACTGCTCCAGCGTGGGTCCCCCACGGGGTCACAAGTCCTGCCAGCAAACCTGCTCCAGCGTGGGCTCCTCTCTCCACGGGGCCACAGGTCCTGCCAGGAGCCTGCTCCAGCGTGGGCTTCCCACGGGGTCACAGCCTCCTTCGGGCATCCGCCTGCTCTGGCGTGGGGTCCTCCATGGGCTGCAGGTGGATATCTGCTCCACCGTGGACCTCCATGGGCTGCAGGGGGACAGCCTGCCTCACCATGGTCTTCACCACAGGCTGCAGGGGAATCTCTGCTCCGGCGCCTGGAGCACCTCCTCCCCCTCCTTCTTCCCTGACCTTGGTGTCTGCAGAGTTGTTTCTCTCACATCTTCTCACTCCTCTCTGGCTGCAACTGCAACTCCCCTGTAACTTCTTTTCCCTTTCTTAAATATGTTATCACAGAGGTGCTACCACTGTTGCTGATGGGCTCGGCCTTGGCCAGCGGCGGGTCCGTCTTGGAGCCAGCTGGCATTGGCTCTATCGGACATAGGGGAAGCTTCTAGCAGCTTCTCACAGAAGCCACCCCTGTAGCCCCCCTGCTACCAAAACCTTGCCATGCAAACCCAATACATGGTTTTAAACTAAGAGGGTAGATTCAGACTAGATGTAAGGAAGAAATTTTTTGTGATGAGGGTGGTGAAACACTGGAACAGGTTGCCTAGAGAGGTGGTAGATGCCTGTCGTGGTTTAACCCCAGCCGGCAACTAAGCACCACACAGCTGCTCGCTCACTCCCCCCACCCAGTGGGATGGGGGAGAGAATCAGAAAAAAAAAACCCTCGTGGGTTGAGATAAAGACAGTTTAATAGGACAGAAAGGAAGGAAAAACAATGATAATGATAATAATAATAATATGACAGTAGTAATACTAAAAGAATCAGACTATACAAAGCAAGTGATGCACAATGCAATTGCTCACCACCTGCTGACCAATGCCCAGTTAGTTCCAGAGCCGTGATCCCCCCTCCCAGCCAACTCCCCCCAGTTTATATACTGGGCATGATGTCATATGGTATGGAATATCCCTTTGGCCAGTTTGGGTCAGCTGTCCTGGCTGTGTCCCCTCCCAACTTCTTGTGCCCCTCCAGCCTTCTTGCTGGCTGGGCATGAGAAGCTGAAAAATCCTTGACTTAGTATAAACACTACTTAGCAACAACTAAAAACATCAGTGTGTTATCAACATTATTTTCCTACTAAATCCAAAACACAGCACTATACCAGCTACTAGGAAGAAAATTAACTCTGTCCTAGCTGAAACCAGGACAATGCCCTATCCCTGGAAACATTCAAGGGGCTCTGAGCTACCTGATCTAGTTAAAGATAAAATAATAGAATCATTTAGGTTGGAAAAGACCTTTAAGATCATCAAGTCCAACTATAAACAACAGTTGGATGACGTCCCTGCTCATTGCAGGAGGGTTGGACTAGATGACTTTTAAAGGTCTGTTCCAACCCAAACCATTCTATGATTCTATGAAAATAGGAACAGTTAGCGGAAAAGAAGAAAACAGACTTAATTTAATGACGATGTAAAGGGCCATGGGTTTTGTCTCATACAAAAGGAGACACAATGAATGCAGAATCAATGCTCAGCAATTTGAGTGCAGCTACTTTTGTAATCCAAGCAGGGAAGACACCTTCTATGCCTGTAGTCTGTAGCACAACAAATGGACAGCCTGCCTCTTCAGTTCAGCAGTGACACAGGCAGTAGATAAATCAGTTTGTTAATCAGTTTGTCCTACTGCCAAACATGAAATAAGTATGGATTTGCAGTAATTATCCTTGCAAAGGGGACATTAGTGATCACTATATCTTGTGTGAAGAGTTTGGGACCTCTGAGTCATTTATGAACCGTGGTCCATTGACTGCTTTTTCACAGGCTACTGTTTCTACCTAATTGGGATTTGCGTCTAAAATCTTTTCTTGGTCAGGCTAGAATAAGTTGTATTTATAATTTGTCTCTCCACATTTGGTATTTATTTAATCAACAAAGTAATTATTGTCTAAATTACTAAGCATGTCTTACCTCAAGGCTTGATGACTGTTAAACAAAAGAATTCATTAAAAAGGGAGATTATTGCCATCCTTGCAAAGATATGCAAATAACAGTGAAGGTACAGGAAAACTTTATTCCTTTCTAAGCAGTTTCTTGCAAGGACCAGGCACTGTCATGAGTTTTGCATAGGGCAGACAGCAGATATTAGAAAAGAGTGGGGAAGGACAATTTGGGATGGAGAAGGTGACAGAGGTTCTTTTGCAGCCTGTGCTTCCTCAGGAGGAATTCCAGCTCTTTTCTGAACGACTCTAAAATTTGGGCACTGTGATTCAAAAGTCACAATCAGGTTGTAAACTAAGAAGAGTATCAATGGCTAAGTAGTGTTGAAATTATCAAAGAATAAAGTACTACACACTGGAGCCCTTAGGCAATGCTATCATAAAAAAATAAAAACCAAAGGGTGAGATGAAAGATTCACGTTCACTTTGACTATAAAGCAACCTTATAGCTGCAAGCAATCTTCTACAATTATTTTCATCTCAAAATGAGAATGTTTATGTTGTTGATATTATACATTATAAACTCGAAGCCCAAAGTTCACCAGAAAGCAAGTGTTTTTGAATCAAGATATAGGTTTAATCCCATTAGACATTTTTCTGATCTGGTTTCACATCTGACAGTTTGAAGATACAGTGTTTGAGATCTTGGTCAGGCTCAGCTATGCTTTAATTCTTACAGTTGTGTGATCACTCAAGTTTTTTATTTTCTCTTCTTTTTTAGGTCGGCTTTAATCCAGTTCTATTTTTTTCCTTCAAAGATGGAATCATCTAACTCTAAGAATGCTTACAGAAGGCTAGTCTTTCCTGGAACACACATTAATGACAAAACCTTTGCTTCTACTTTGCTTCTGCTTTGACTATAGAAATCTAACCAGGCTATAGGCAGCACAGAAGCCTAACAGACCACTGGAGATGTTCATTTCCATGTTCACCTTTTGGGGTAGGTACATTATGAAGGAAATTTTTGGCTGATGCTCTGCCTGAATTTCAAACTCAATCAGAATTCAGTAGCCCACTACTTTCTTGTTCATTATCATGAGAAAAACGTAGACCAACAAGAAATTCTTGGATGCAACACTGGCCTTGCACCATATTCTTAGCTGTGATGGTATAAATGTGTGTTTAAAATATAAATTATACTGGTTTCCTTTCCATGTGTGTGACAATTTACATGACAGAAAAAGAGATAATATGCTAGGATAATATTCTAGTACTAGATAATTAAGGGTTAGATTATGTTCAAGTGTTTTAGAGATAATATTCTGGTAGCTAACTCCATAGAATTAGCCATGGTTGTGGAAGGTTCAAATTTGCTACAGGATGTTATTTTTTTTCCCCAGATTTCCAGAATTCCATGGGTTTTGAAAAAATTTTGAGCACATTTCAAACTGAATATGTCAAAAAAATGTTTTAATATTCAAATTCCTACGTCACTAGACATATAAAAAATGTAAAATATCTGTGTTCTGGAACACTAAGATCTAAAGTACAGTTTGGGCATTCAGTCAAAGTACTCACTATTAGAATGACATGAATGGAAAAGAATGAAGTTTGTGATCAAAGATAGAGACTTTAAAAATTAATTTGGTAGGTTTTATCTGACCAAGCTTTGTGGCAAGTCACAAAATCGACTTCCAAATAAATAATGCCAAGCCTTACTTCCTCCCCTTTATAACTTATTTTACAGATCAATATTCCTATGTATGGAAATTTGTTTAAATAATTCATAGCTGCTTGAACAGAAATGCTGAAGTGCTATTGGAGTATTATTTTCATGTGCAAAAGGTCGCCTGTTGGGCAAAAATCACCATCTTCACGAGAAAATATAAAATATTAGAAATTTAAAAGGATTCCATTTAGATTAAGCCTGTGTTCATCAAGATTTACGGATTGAGTCTTGTTTCATTCAAGGCAATATGCCTCCCTCTAATTACTTTTTTTATAGAATTACTATTTTCATCTTTGTAAATGCCAAATGAATTAATCACCATGTCTAAACAATGAATATCTTGGCAATTAAATAATGACTTGCCTTTCACTGTATGTTGTTACACTAGTTCTTGGTCTTCATGTTGGGACACTAGCCATAAGATTTCATTTCATTTGATTTAATTAATAGGAAACTGTTAAAATGAAATTCACAAATGCAGAAATTCAATTTAAAGGTTCATATGCCTGATCGAAGACAGTTGAGACATAAATAACTGCACTTGAAAACAGATCTGCTTAAAATGGAAACAGGGTGGATTGCTAAAAATATCTCACAAAGCAGGCATATATTTAATCCAAATTTACTGTTTTCAGCTCTGGAACTTACGGAGGAACTGTGTATTGTTTTTAACAGATGAAACAACAGTTTCTAATTGCTAGTGTCACTGAATCTTACTCTGTCATTGCACAGTCACTCTGGATCATTTTCCACCATAAATTTGAGCTAGGTGAAGAATGGGCATTTCCATCCAATTAGCCAAAAACTCAAGAGTTTATGGCAGTCTTATGTTTTTATTGGCTTTCCAATGGCAAGGCAGGACAGACTACTTAATTCACACAGAGTTTACTGAGCCTTTTTTTATTTTTAAACAATTCTGAATCAGCAGATTGCTTTTGTGCTGGCTTCAGTGTTTTCTTACATAGCTTCAGCATGTTTGGTTTCAGAACAAGCAATCTAAAAGTGGATTTACTTTCTTGTGAGTCACAGCCATAGGAGGAGCTTCTGCAAAGCAACAAAATTTCACCAGTGTAGGACACAGTGCTTCTACAGGGTAGGCTCTATCCCTTTCCTGTGCATTTGACAGACCTTCTAATCTTAACAGAATAGGTTTGAACTCAGTGCATGTAGGGAGTGAAATTACTCATGTATCACAGCACAGGAATTTGGATGTATACATGTATTATTTAAAATCAATATGTTAACATAAAATAAAAATTATTTAATTTTAACATACTAATAGAATTTTCTCCTTGTGCATGCTTTTCAGATTTGATGTAAGATTAAGAGGGAAGTCTTCTCAGTAATAGCTGAAATATCTTAATTCATGAATGTAATAACTGCTTCCAATATTTCTTTTACCTACTTGTCTTTGACATAGACACTTCCTCAGTTTCAAACTGGTAAAACACTGACAATTAAACCACTGGCATAACATCACTTTTTCATCATTACAACAACAAGTTCAATATTATAGTTCTATTACAAAAGAGCTTGATGTGCAAAACGTCTGCAATATGTACAATGAACATGCAGTCAGAATGAAGCACAGTGGGTAGCACAGTGGTAATGCATTTACCTGAGTGCTATAGACTGCTCTGTGGCTCTCTCTGGAACTGAACAATCACTCTGTTAATGAATATAAAAATCTAGTTCTGGGTTGTTGTCATGGACACTTGATTACTTTTGATATTACAGAAAGCTCTGCTTCCAGCCCCCATAGTAGTTCTTTTTAAATTTATATCTAAGAGAATTACTTAATGCTACTTTTAGGAGGAAATGTAAATATTTCCCTTTGACCCTGTCCATTCTGTCAAAACTGGTACTATTACATCTGTAGTTCAGCCAGACCACACACATGACATCCTGCTTCTATTTAACAGTCTTGATATTAGAGCTTGAAGTCAGCGCATATGCTCTGGAAAAACTATTGATGGAAAAACATTATTATCTTCATGTTCTTTACTGTCTTTCTGCCAAATAGAGAATCCTGTGAATGTAGCTCAAATATTTTTTGTAATCCATCATGTGGTAACTATGGCAGCACCTCGTTCTATTTAACCATGGCTTCTTGTAATAAGTATTAATCTGAAACAATTCAACAGCTGATCAATGTGCAGAGATCCATGAATTTGGAAGACAAAAAAGACAAAACTCTTGCAGTAGCTCGCTGTAGAATTAGAACATTTGAAGAAAGTAATCCCAAAACTTTGATTTTCAACTGTATTCTTTGGCTAACAAAAGATAGTCCTTTTCCTGTCCCTTGCCTTATTTCTATCCTTAGACCTTCATTGTGCAGCAACTCTGGATTAAGAATTCAGTCATGCAATAACTAAGAATGTCCCACAATAGTTTCATAACTATTTGTTAAAAATATATTGTTTTTTCTTAGTTTTCTTTTAATTATTGTACTATAGGTAACAGACAAAGCCATCCATTTTCTCATTTAAACAAACAAAATCTTATGCACTTTATTATAAAAAAGAGAAGGAAGATAGAGATGGGTTTTACTGTCATTCCTAGTTTTAAATATTTGTGATTAAAGCAGATATGTGGGGTGTGATCATATAAATAGAAATAAATTTCTACATTTATTAAACATATATATGTTTTATCTCTATAAAGCACTGAAGCATTTTGATTCCAAAGCAGCTGTCTAGTTCAACCTCAAAATAAGAGGAAAAGAAAAAGTTGTCTCCAGAATTCCAATGTCTTCAATGCACAGATGAATAAGAGCTGTACTGCATAAGAAATAAAAAAATGCCACTATAAGAAACTGATGAAGTGTATGCTCAAACATGAAAATAGAAGTGTCATCTTCATTTATTATTTTGAATAAAAAAGAAGTAATATTCAAAGACTAAGCGACCTAATTCAAATTCCCAACAGTGGCATATATATGATTTTCCCAGATCCAGCTGAGTAAACTGAATAAACTGTTTCTATAAAGTTAACTCAGTAACAAAGAAATCTGTGGTTACGGAACAGTGTATTTGTAACTGCACAGATAATGGTGACAAATAAGTCAGCTACTGAAACCAAATAAATCACAAGCAGTAATGAACAGAGGACTAAATCTTATAGCACATTAAGGAATATATCCAACAAAGTGGATGAGATGCCATTATGTTAGACATAATTGAACTAAACCCAAACAAATGACCATGAACCCAAAAGGCTGAAGCTAATAACAACACGCTGTGAAAAGAAAAGGTGCAGAAACATGAGGAAAAGGTACCTATCACTTCCAGATCGGATCTTTACAAAACATTCATTAGCAAATGTGAATTGTTCTCTTTCTCTTCCTCACTTTCTGTAATTTCTAAATCTAGAGATGTATTTAAGTATCACAGAGCTCTTAAAAAAGAGAATATGTCTCAAAATTTGATAATTAATGAAAATTCTATCATCATTCATTATTAAAAACCAAGACTCAAAGCTGGGTATGTGATTATTTATTTATGTCTATAAAATACACAATCACCTATATTATTGTTTGTTCTGAAGTCTCAGAAATTAGAACATGTATGTTACAAAGTTGTGTAGTAACTTAAAGTCCTCCTGATATATAAAGTTAAATCCCACCCTGCTGGAGTTTGCTGGATTTTTTCTAATAGGAAAGGAAAAGGAAGAGGAAAAGGAAGAGGAAAAGGAAAAGGAAAAAAGTAAAAAAAGGAAAAAAAGAAAAAGTAATTTTCAAGTGCAGATTTCCATACGTTTATCACTGAAGATAAACTGCCCTGGGTGTGGCTAGATTTAGACAAGGCTGGGCAATGTCAGTGAGAGCCTTATTTGGAGGTCCAAGGCTGCCTTTGGTCCTTCATCAGCTTTCAACAACTTATCTCCTCTTGGAGTTTTGGGAACTCATGTTCCCATCTCAGTAGTGCATGTTGTCCATACTTTTTCAACACCACACAGGTGGCAGGGACCCAGAGATAGCGTAAGAATATTATGCACCACCAGCGATGGCTTGCTTTTCCCTTGCTGCCACTTGAATTCATGGGAATGTACCCCTGCCATGTGCTATCATGCAGAAGACAGGTGGCCCTAAAAACCCTTGAACAAGCAGGTAATGGCTACATTCATGGAACAGCAAATACCATAATAATCCTATGATACTTCACTTTATTTTTTTGTTTTAGAAGTTATATCTGTTAGTTTACCTTTTGCATTTTACTTGTCTCCATTAATAAAAAGTGATAGAATAAATCTAAAACCCGAAGTCCAGGTGCGATTTGTTCTGTACTCAGTGCGAGTGACCTGTCAAAAGCTTGCACACCAGTGCAAGCTGGTGATGATGTATCATTTGAAAACCACTCCCTTAAAACTAACATGAGTACTCTTAAATTTTAATATGAGAAAAAAAAATTAAGTACATCTTAGCCAGGTTTCAGTGCAGCTTTGTGTTTTGATGTCCTAACACAACAGCAGGACAGCTGGGACAGCAGTGGAGTATATCCTGAAGGTGAAGGAGAGAAGCCTCGGTTAAATTTGTGTTTTTCTCCTGACTGCTTTCTTGTTTGCCTCCTTCTTGCCCTTTTGAAACTTGTTTCATGTTTGACTGCCGGGGCAGGGGTGCAACTCTTCCTCTGAATTCATGGGTTCTTAAACATAAAACGCAGGTTGAAAAACATTTCAGAAGGGAAAGAAATGAACAGTTTGAAGTTCAGGAAGGAGTGATGGGCTGAAATGAAGAATTTTGGAGCATGCCAAAGACTGATGGGCAGATTGGCATTTATACTGTACTATATGTACCTGTAAATATGAAGAAGCAAAAAAAGATTGGGGCCCTCTATGAGAAGTTTGAGAACAGCTGTCCAAACTTGGTACTCATTCATGCAACTAATATGACTGCCTCAGTGCTGGAATATCTTGAAACTTTCTCTGACTCCTGATACTAAAAAAGAGAGAGAGAAAACACACTGTGATATTACCTCCCGCACCAGCCAGTGATGTTTGTATGAATGTTGCATTATCTAGGTGTGAATCCTCTCCTAAAAAAAAAAAGTTAAATATTTTGTGTTGTTTTAAAGCCCTGGCTTGGACTTTCTGCCCCTTACCACCCCCAAAAAAGAAAAGATTGCATAAACTACTGAATTCAGCTCTTTTTCTTTTCACGGTGTGCTTACATAGTACAGAAATCTGTAACTTTGCCAGAGCTATCATTATGCAACGTTGCTAGAAACAGCGCATGCTGTGCAAAAGCAAACTGGGAAGAACTTCATTTCTTAACTTGAGACTTGGGGGAAATAGCTTCTTTTGGTGAGTTCCACTGAGGTTATGGAGCCTTTTCCCAATGACAAATCCACAAAACATGAAAAAGAGTATAGCCTCAGGCTCCAGAGAAACATATCAGAATCTCAGCCTGTAAAATTTTGAAGCTAGTTTTGAACTGCGCACATAGAATATAACCTAACGGGGGGGGGAAGTGGGTTCAGCCTACCTTATTTGCAGTAACTTAAAAAAATTACCATCTATATTTGGGGTAGGATTAGATGTAGACAATATTTATTTAAGGTAAGATTTTTGAAAAAAATGGTCTTATGAAATAATTAAATACTCCTCACAGAAAAACCTGAATAATCCACACAATTTGGCAGTATCAGTAATAATAATGGGAATATGATACCCTTAGCGCTCATATACATCTCAGTCCAATCGACAAGGGAAAAATTACTTCTCTTCTAACATGTCTAAATCCTTGATGAACAACAGATAATATCATAAGAAGTTCAATGCTATTTGACTGTAAATAGTTCCTTGTTATTCCAGTCAGAAAGGCTGAAGGAGGGGGGCTCAGCCCATACAGGACAATGCTGCTGACTCCATTGCTTTAAGAAGATAAAAACTGGTAGATGAGACCACAGGCCTGTCTAGAGCAGTAGTTCATCTCTAATGGTAGTGTTCGATAAATGCATTAGAAGAAAAGCAAAGAAATCTATCACAATCTATTTCTAAAATCCACATTAGAGATTAAGCCCTGAAGCTCTTTTAGAAGTTAATAAATATATGTTCTTACAATTTGAATATTATTATTCAATTAAATGTCTAATCCTTCACTGAATCTTGTTAAAACCTTAGTTTCTGTGGTAGTCTGTTGTAATAAACTCTACAACGAGAAAATCTGGAAAGGAACTACCATAATTTACCACAGATGACAATGGGCATGGTTATGAACTGCTTTTTCATCACGAAAGATAACTATACCAGATTGCATTCTGAACACAGCTGAACAGCTTGGACCGGAACATTTTGACTCCACTTCTGTACATACAACCAGAATTAGAAAAAGAATATTGAGTCTCTAAGAATCTCAAAAATTACATTGCCAGTAAATTCATTTATATCTGTTTGTCTAGACACATTTGTGTGGGTGGGTATTTTTTTATAAAACTATCTTTTGAAGGAAAGAGAAATCCAATCATTCAGTGTTTTTGATAACATATCAAAGACAAGGACATTAGCCAGGTGGTCATGCTTATAGTTCTCTTAATCCTTTCTTGAATGGCAGTTTAGTGCATCTTCATTGTTGGCAAGACATTTCATGCAGAGAAAATCTACATCCCAACAGTAGTCAGCCAACTGGACAGCTGAAGTGAAAAATGATAGACATTGAGCTAAATGTTTAATGACTTCATGAGTACCTACTTATTTAATTCAGCCAAGTAATCTTTGCCCAGCATCTTTTAAGCCAAAGCCATTGCAGAAGTCTGCCTGTGGTTTTAACTTTGCTACAATATAGTACTGTCCATGTGAGGAAAGTGAGTAGATCATCCAGGATTTTAAGGAAGAAAGGTGAGAACTAAAGTGTCTAAAGAGGTGGCTCCAATTTAGATGCTGCAAATATATGCCCAACTTCAATCCTGATTTTTTGAGATGACAGAGTTAGACAGCTAGGCTTCCCATACTACCATGTCAACAATTTTTTAGCCAATATTTTATGTCAATCCGTTAAGAACCCAATAATACCTCACTTCATATCATAAAGGGTAGGAGAGGGAATGGGAAAAAAAAAACACCTAAGCCAAAATTTTTTACCTTAGTCTCTCAGACTGATGCTTTGGCTTACACAGTAAGAAATCCTACCCTATCAAATCAGTGGAGACAGTTTTGGTCAGCAACCGGAAGAGCCTACAAGAAGTACAGTGAGCCACAGATAACCAATTAAAAAAAACTAGCCAGGGAATTTTATTAGATAGTTGTCAAAGCCTTGGCACCTAACTGAGGTCTATGTTATTACTTTTCATATTCAGCAAAATACTAGAACTTCTAAATTCATATGAAAATTCAAAAGCCAAAGTATTAGGAACTTTTTCTTTGAAGTTAGGCACAAAACTGGAAGGTGCCTTTTTAACAATTAGGTTCATAAACTCATCCAAAAAGCAAAGTTTTAGCTTCTAATCATGCTTGACTCTAATGGTACTCGTATTTCTGACACCTCTATAACTGCGAGACTCTAGGAAAAAAAAAAGAGTTGGTCACCTCTGCAGTCTTCCCTGGAAGTCAAGGGACAGAAGAAATAGTAGATATTAACACTGTAGCCTCAATTCTGGCATTCTTAGCTGGTGAAATTTTGTTCTATATTCTGTGCAAAAAAGTTGTTCAGGACTGTTGAATCAATACGTTAACAGCCGATGTGTTTTGTGTCAGACTCGACATTGCGTTAAGTGTATGAAGAGGACCTCTCAGCTTCTCTGTAGGTTCCAGAGCCTCTACTTCATGTCGAAGCTTGATTTCTAGATCTTCAGTGTGGGGCACTTTAGAAACAGTATCTCCAGGTAAATTCTACCCACACTCAGGGGGGCTTAATGAGATTTCTCTAGCTCAAACAGTCTAGGCTTTTGAGATTGTTTCCTTGGGCTTGGTTGCTTAAATTCTTATAGTTATTTATATTCATATCAGTGAGGCACAAAACCTATACTGCCAGTATGAGCTTCAGGGCTATAACTCAGCTCCATAGTTTTTGAAAGGTCTGGACCACAGGCAAAACACAGCTTCATCTGTCTGTTATGCAGATGAACCCTTGATTTTGTTTCGTTTGGCCCTGTTAAACACAGGACATGAGTGTTTCAGGTCTTCTGAAACTCTCAGCCTGAGTGTGCTGGCTAGCATCTATTTTTTAGTTCTACACAAACCTTCTTTTGAGACCCTTCTACTGAGCTTGGTTCCTTTATGACTTTTTTTCCCTTTCTTACCAATATTTTATTCTGAGATTATTTTTTATTTGCTTATCTAATTGCTTCCCTCGTTTCATTTAACTGTGGTTATGACTTAGGCTTTCAAATATAACCTAATGTATTCTATGATAAAACAAAATCTTTTATCATGCATTGTTCACTTTGACCCCACTGTCTGCAGTACACTGGTTTGTTTTTTAATCTCCAAGATTTGCATTTCTGTGAAGTGATGTAGCAAAATCAGTGAAGAATATAATAATTATCTTCATTTGAATGTGTACATTAATGACCGACAATTTATTCTCGACAAGTAGTAGCAAATGAGTATGGCTGACATTAAAACACTGCATTATTGCATTAAATTTGTGTTGTTTCACAGAAACTCATTATATTCCTGTGTATTCCACCTAGAAGGTTTAGATTTATTATTTATGAATTTGATTCCTCCTTCAACATAAAATATTAAGAGTAGTTCTATAAGCCACTGAGGGAAAGAATTCATTTTCATCCAAGATATATGCAATAGTAAAAAAAACAGAAAAGTAAAATAAAACAGTGGCAAAATCTACTTTTTGCTTTGAGGGCTGCAAACATTCCTTATTTCTCAGCAAGAACTTTAAAAAGAAACATATTTAGTTAGTTTTATCTAGCCATTAAATTATTAAATTGCTAAAATAGACTGACAGCTAAAAGCAGCATTTTTCAAGGTTTCTCTGTTTTCCCACTTCAGTTATCAAGGTCATGGAGTGGATTTTGCTGCTGTTTGTCATGCTTCAGAAACACAGCAACTGCTTGATGAATAAAATCAGAAGAATGACAGGTGCATGGATTTGGACCTTCGAAAAGGCGTATGTACTTCATTTAGTAAGGATATCAGCTACTCCTAAGGCTCAGATGATGGCAATGGAATCTGTCTTTGATCCAAAGTAAAGAATTGAGAGAACTTAAAAGCAGTGTGCTTCAGTGCTGTCTTGCTGTCTGAAACTGCCACTCGACTCCAGCTCTTCCACATTTCACGCTAATTGACAAAAATCATGCAACATTTGACTAGCGTCTCCTTTCCAGTCTGCAAAGAAGAGAATTGAACAGCGCTTTTGGTTAAATACTTCCTGGTAAAAAGTAAGGCACGTTATGTTAAAAGAAGCTCTGACTCCTTTATAGTCCATGCTATGTGTCTAGCGGCTCCATTTCTGCTTTATCAAAATTAATTCATCCGCTCACAGAGGTACAAAGGGGCAAACCTCGTAAAAGGATTAACATAATCATATTCAAATGGAACTCAATTACAGATTTTGGCATTTATGACCAAGTAAGTTCAAGGAAAACAAAAATGAACAGTTAAGACTGGAGATAGCAGCACTAGGCAGTGTCTTCCACTTCCGTCAGTATCGGTGTACATTAGCTTCACTGGCTGCATCAGCTTAGCAGGTAGTGAAGAACCAGTGAAGGTTTTGAACCTCCGATTATTTCTTAGACTAATTCTTTAACTAGCCTCAGTGCCAACCTGATGCCCATCGTGGCCATGCAGGCAGCCTGAGCTCAGTCCGCCCCCGTGACACCAAGCTGTTGCACTACATGGCAAAATCAGTGTCACATATTGTCGTACACTGTCAGTGGTTCTGCGCCAGTGGCTACAGTTCTGAAACTAAATGCCACTACTGCACGTACAAACACTTTTGAAAGTAATGGTACATCTTTGGCTTTGCATGGAAGGGCTGAAAGTAGAAGAAACTTAGGAGGCCCTGCCTGGTCTTTCCCTCCTTTTCACATGCCTACAGCTCTGTGAATTCATAGGGTACCACACCGACATCTCCTTATCTGCACCGTGTCAGAGGGCTATCAATCTAAACAGTATCCATTATATCAAAAGTAATTACGCACTTATGTAATTATGCAAGGAGAGATGCAAGAAAAGAGTTGCAATTAGAAATAAGTTTATAATAAACTCAATATCTCTCATTATAACAGATTTATTAGTATATATTGGTATTATTAGTATACATTTTGCCACACAGTACTCAACACTAACCCTCTCTAGTGACAGAAATCAGTGGCTTAATTACCCTTAACATACTTAGGGCCAGGGTTTCACTTTTTATAACACATTTTATTGCTTGTTGCCTAAAACTTCCTTTCAGGAACATTTAAATAAAGGGTTTATAGCACTATAATTTCAATTATAGTCAAAAAATACTCAGACAAGATGGGTCTGAGAAAATATCTAATGACAAAATCTGTTATGAACTCTCTTCAGAAGAATAAGTTAATAAGAATTTTTATTTTCATTGTATCACCTCTCATAATGCATTTCAAAAAGACAGAAACAAGCTGTTCTATCTAGAGCTCCTCAACTGCTGTCAGGTAATTTTGAAAGTGACAAAATATGACATTAATGTGATTAATGCATGCATTTTGTAAACAAGACAATTAAAAATAAAGCTGAGTATTAGTTAAAATTCATGGTAATTGCAAACCTTCATTAACACTGCACAGCTGAGGACATTAGATAAAAGTCTTAAGAACTGCTTGCTTTTCAATCAAGCCCCTGCTATTGAATGTTTTGTAAATAGTAGTTTATTATCAACGCGCAGGATAGTTCCTAATGTCTTTAAATCACTTAACATTTTAATCTATGCTGTTTTCCTTAGTTTGTTTTTCTGTTAAATGTAAGAACAGCAGAGGTGCTGGCTGTTGAGGAGTGCTATATTTCAATGGTGAAAGAGAAATCTGAAGTGGTTATTATTCCTAAGAAAAATGATAACATCAAAACAGAAGCAATCTTGTTGCCACACTACTTTAGCATAATGAAAACTGACAGAGCAGCATCTGTTGTGTTTTAGAGCCTGAGTGGAGAGATTTCCCTGCTACCTCTGATTGATACTGGAGATCCACCACTCAGTACAGAGGTTGAGCACGGCTAATGTATTTTACTGGTATCTTTTTCCATCCTTATTTGACAAGGGGTAAGACCAACACAGTGACATATGAACACGGTACAAAACTTGAAAGTATGCTCTGTGGTTTTTAGGAATTTGTGTTCATTTGTCTGTCTTTTTTTTTCCTAAGAGGGCATGATTATTTAAGAAAAATAAAATAGGAGAATTAAATCATTTTGAATGGATAGTTTAGCCCTAATCTGTTAATATCACTCACCAGTGCCTGGTGTTCTCTCCTACATCATACGACAAGGTACAGCTTCACATTGCCCTCCATTCTCATTTGGACAGCAGTCATCTGTGGCACCATGTTACAACTCTTAAAGAATAGCTAGGAGTTTGCTAGAGAAGTTGGAAGTACAAGCATTTCCTAGTCTTGAACAAAACAAGTCTGAATTTGGATAGTACTGCTGCTGCAGAATGCAGACCTCCTCCAAAATGACAGTTAGTTACTTCTGAATTTTCCTAACTCTTTTTGGACTCTCACGGTATTTAGGTAGAGAAAGAAGAGAGTGGTGATTTTACTTTGACAGGTCACACTTATGAGAATGACACTGGAGTGCCACATAAATTTTATGTTTCTACATTATATTGTAAAAAGATAAATAATTTTTTGAAAGAATTCAGAGAAAAATTTTCAAGTGAATCAAGAGCTATTGAAAGCATTATATATTGAAAAACTTAGAGTTCCATCTGCTTGGTTATTTTAAAAGACTTATTTCATAAATCTTTTGGGGGCAAGTGAATGCGAGGTCCCAAAGGGCTTCATAACCTAGAAAGGAAAGGGATTAAAACTGCAAATAGCAGGAAGCTGCAGACAAACAAATTAAAATTAGAAGAATACATTTCAATCTGTGAGAGAGATTAGTTGCTGGAAGAAAATCCCCAAAACTACCAAGGGAAGAGCCAGTTCCCCATCTTTTTATGTATTTGTACTAAATCTAGGTTCCTTTCTGAAAGAAGACATGCTATAGTCCAACATGCTATTTAGCAGGGAATTAGGAAGATCTGAGGTGTAAAACAATTCAGACTAGATTATCTAGCTGCCCATTACAATTCTAACCTCTATAAAACTAAGAAATATTCTGTTATTGTGTTCTTTTTGGCTCTTCTCACTAGTATTGACAAAGCGTATGCTTGGCTGCCTTTAGATGTTACACTGCATCCAGCAACACACTTCATAACAGAAGAAACTTAAGACCATTTAGTGTTAAGTGGACTTCATTCCAACCATGCAGCTTCTTGTTTGAAATGGATCATCCCCTGGAAGTGATGTGAAGCATGTGAAAAGACAAGTTGCTTCTTTCACTTTTCCATGAATGCGAAAGATCCCTCTTGTCTGTCTATTGCCACTGAATTTACAATGCAGAACACATCGAGCTATTGTAAAACCTGTCCTGAGGTAGCAGAAATTATAATTCCTTGGATCTGATAGTTGCTATCTACCTGTATAGTAAATAGCTCCTTTGATATATTACAAAGTAGAGTACAGTAAGATTTGTTTGATGTTTTGAATTACCAGAAAAGCAGATCTGGACTGAGCTGATAAAAGCTCTTTGTTCTGTTTCTCTTTGCAGTAAATCACAATACAATACTCCACACAGTAACTATATTTGATGTCAGCATGTTTTGCCTTCTTTCATAAAAGTATAGTATGCTAATATTTGCTGAATATGCTAATTTGGTCTATCTAATATTTGGTTATATAGAAAAAACAAATACGCCTAAGAAAAATAATACAAAAAGAAATTCGCATTTGATAACTGACACAGCCATTTCACCACAACAACATCAACATCAACAACAACTCAGAAGGCTAAACTCAGCCTTACCCTAGTTTGGAGTGAGGTAACTGAAGACATTGGAGCTGTATTTATACCGGGCCTGAACATGGACATTAATGTCTGATACTACATGATAAAGCATTTGCAGGTTTTCTGACTGATAGAAGGATAATATAGTTGTGCCTACTCCTGTTTTTTATAAACATTGTGGAAGGTTCTTATATTTAGGTAGGAAGAACATACATAACGTTTAAAGGAAAGGCAAGATACATTCAGGTATTCATGGAACGTATTTCAGTCTCATCTCAGTGGAATCAACTGTTTATCTTCTGACTGAAACAAAAATGTGTATAGGTGGGAGATGTAGTACTAGAAAGCTATTTAACTGAATGTGGCCTTGTTACATGTGTTTTCTTTGTCTTTCAAAGGGACTTTGACAGTTTATGATAAAAATGGATAAAAAGAAAAGACTCTAACTTTGTTGACAATCCAAGCCAACAAGAAGTTAATATATGCTGTTGCAAGTTATTGACATTTAAAAAAAAAAAAAAGCCTTTAAAAAGTACTATATTTACTTGGCAAGAAGGATTCCATTGATAAAAACCAGTTGGCAGCGTTTCTGTTTTGTTCAACCGGGAACCTTAAGCTAGTGAGAAATTGACAGTTTTCAGGATATACATGTCCTCTTTTCCAGTTATCTCTATTTATCATATGTAGTTTGATTGCATCCCTTGTAAGGTAGTATCCATCATGCGCTATATATACCTTTTCTAAGAGTATATATCACTGCTATCTTGGGCACAAATCATCACTGATACAAGAGGAAAAGCAGAAAGTAAAAAGCAGGAAGGGAAAGTTAGAATGTATAGCATACACTGTGTTCTCAGTTGTTGACTTGAAAATAACTTTAGAAGACGAGGAAGATACTAGCAACACTAAGAGGAAGAAGACACTAAGAATTTCTATTCTTTTAAGGTAAAAAACTTATAATCAAAGTGAAACCGCGTTTGTACACAGAACTTTAGATAAACTCCGATTTGTTAAGTAAAGTAAAATTAACCTATGTATTAAAATACTATTTTAATTTAATTGTAGGCAACACGTAGATAGGAGAAAGTTAGTAGATCACTGTGGTATTATCTCTTTTGAGGTATGACTTCTATTGGTGACAGCAGTATGACCAGTATTGGTATTATATGATTTTTTTTTTTTTTTTTAAAAGACATAGAAACAATGAAAGTTTCCAACATTTATGGTACAGTTTCCATTTAACATGATGTTTATCAGAATGTCAATTTGAATCATATTTTATCTATGACTGTGATCAGATTTGTTTGCCAATTATACCAAACTGAGTGGGGAAGTAGACACTTCAGAAGGGAGAGCCATCCTGCAGGAAGACCTGGATAAGCTGGAAGAGTGGGCTATCAAGAACCCTATGAAGTTCAACAAGGACAAGTGTAAGGTCTTGCACCTGGGAAAATGTAATCCAGGAGTGCAGCGCAGGCTGGGATCTGCCTGGCTGGGGAGCAGCTCTGTGGAAAGGGATGTGGGAGTCCTGGTGGACAACAAGATCAATATGAGAGAACAGTGTGCTGCTGCAGCAAAGAAAGCCAACAGGATGCTGGGTTGCATCAACAAGGGCATCACCAGCAGAGATAAAGAAGTCATTATCCCAGTCTACTCAATGCTTGTTAGGCCACACCTGGAATACTGTGTTCAGTTTTGGCCCCCGCTATACAAAAAGGATGTGGACAGGCTGGAAAGGGTCCAGAGAAGGGCCACAAAGATGATCGAAAGGACTGGGAAGCCTGCCACATGAGGAAAGGCTGAGAGAACTGGGTTTGTTCAGCTTTGAGAAAAGAAAGCTTAGGGGAGACCTTATCACCATATTCCAGTATTTAAAGGATGGCTACAAAAAAGATGGAGATTCCCTTTTTACAAAGAGTCACATGGAAAAGATGAGGGGTAATGGGTACAAATTACTCCTGGGGAGACTCCAATTGGACACAAGAGGAAAATTTTTCACAGTGAGAGCAATCAGCCATTGGAATACTCTCCCCAGGGAAGCGGTGGATTCCCCAACATTGGACATTTTTAAGATTTGGCTGGACAGCGTGCTGGGCCATCTTGTCTATACTGTGCTTTTGCCAAGAAAGGCTGGACCAGATGATCCTTGAGGTCCCTTCCAACCTGGTATTCTATGATTCTATGATATATTTTACTTTAAAGTTAATTGGGATCAATGCCCCTTTAAAGCAGGCAGTGCATACTGTCACTACTTTGCAAGCACCGAGAACTAATGAAGAGTCTATTGCCTTTATGTGTATTTGCATCCATGTCATTTGTGACAATACAAGTACTTATTCACAAATGTAAAATTTTCTCTTGATCATACATGATGGGCCATGATGGGTTCAGATGATACTGAGCACTCCATCTCCTCTGTCACAGAACCGTGCCATTCAGGAGCAAAGTATTTTTCTTGACACTTGAAAGCATTTTTTTTGTAGAGATTATTAAGATATCTGTACACTGTAAGAAAGGAAAAGGCAATGTTCACAGACATATTTGGCTTCTCTCAGTATAAGCTGAAGTGAAGCATCAAATGCATGAAGATCAGTGAAGTTTTCCATGTTTGTAAGAGTAAGAACTGCCTACAGGCTTGCCACACACAGGAAATCTCCCATCAGTCAAAGGCACCAGGGGAGATAATGAACCATGAGAAAACCATCCGGACAAAACTTAAGACTTAACTTGCTCACTTGCCCTGAGAAATGTGCTGAAGGGGCACAAGTGTGCTGCTCTGGAACATGCTGTGCAGCGGCCTTTTACAAGTGGGTCAGAGGACAAACAAGAAATTTTGGTCATGTTATTTCCAGGATAGGAAATACAGGAAAAGATAATCAGGAAAAAAAAGCATCAACTTGTAACTATAACAAAATTGTACTCGGAAGGCAATGCCAGTGGTTTGCCAACAATATAAGAAACAGAAAATGCAAGGATTATTGCCTCAAGAATGCTGCTACTTAGAATGCCCAATTTTGTTTTCTAATAAGCTTGTTGTAATAATTCATAACCATCCAGGGTCCACAGAAGGAGACTGTGTCCTTTTTAGAAGATAAATGAGCGGGCAGGTTCTGGGCTAATACGTTACCCAATTCTAAGTTTATTTACTGCATTTACAGTTCCTGGTATAGCTTTGAACATAGATAAAATCAGGCAGGAACAATCCCAGCATATTAACGCACAAATTGGGGCCAATAACACAATCACTGAGCTATCAGAACAAAGCTCTCCATTTCCTTAGTATCCCACATGATTTCAAGATTGACAATTTTTAATCTGCTCAGATATAATTTTTTTTCTGCAACAGTTTAAAAAAATAAGTAGAAACAGACTTGTCTTATAGTTCAGGAAAACAGGAATTTTCTGCCACATATCCTGGTATAAGGTTGCACTAGAAACACTTGAATCACTTGAAAATAAATACGTTTAATATGAAAATAAATACTTTTAAAACTTTTAAAAATTAAAATAATTGAAAATATAAAGTTTCAATAGTTTTTATCTGGCTCAAAATACCATAATGCCGTAGTCTTTTTCATCATATTTCGTCCAATACAAAATAAAACTAATCTGTCCTGTGCTAGGTAGCTATAGCTTCTTGTTTGCACTACATGTAGGGATATTAGCCAAGTTCTGAAAATATGACCTCAAGACTAATTTTTGTTTTGATGATGCTCTCTCCCAAACTCAGTTTATTCCATTGTGGCAATATCAACCCATACTTTTTTTTCCCCAAATATTTGCTATTAATTTTATTATTTATTGAAAAGTAATTTTCAAAAGTACATCAAAGTACTGTGACAGCCTGGTCTGATTTAATGTTTACTCCACTTTGATCAGGAGTGACTAGGACTAGTGACCTTCCAGGGTCCCTTCCAACCTGAATGATGCTCTGATTCTATGAGTGATTAATCCTGAAAGCCTCTGTAAAGTAGATTAGAAACATTATTCCCATCCCACTAGTCAAGATGAGGAATCCAACGAGTTAAGTCACTTACTTAGGGTAATACCAGTCCTTGTCAAAGTCAGGTTTTAGTCCCCAAAGATGAGAGACAACAACAGACACTGACACTTTAAGGATGTTTTATGTAAAACTCAAAGAAATTAAGACTGATTCAGATGATTACTCAGAAGTTTTGATCTCTACTGAACTGAAACTTTGGAATATCATATGTACTGAACAAGAAGCAATGATAAAAGACTCTTGCAAGGTCAAGGTACCAGAAAAATAACAAAATATTCAGAGAGACATGGAGACACAGTGAGTTGACATCTTTCCTTTGCTGGAGTTCTGTTCCTAAATTTAGGTTGACTTTCTATGGCAGAATCCCTGAAAGTGATAGAAAGGTACCTATGTCCTCCCCTCCCTTATGAGATTATCAAACAGTCTCAGTGATTCTTGCCATAGGAAGATGCTTTCTGACTGGCACAGGGCATTGCAACAATACCTAATCTAGTGTATACCTGTTTTATTAACAGGTGTTCTTTTTTTTGTTTGCTTCAGTTTAAAAGCTGTTCTCTATGATCAGTGTAAAATAAACCATGAAGACAAGGGGCATGGGATTGCCTGAAATAGTTAGGTAGTTATTCTATATCTGCTGTGTATTGCTCGTTCAACTATACAGAAAAAAAGGGAAAAAGAAATCTTGATGGTATTTACCAAAAATAGTACATGCATCTCCTCTATTATAGTAGCAAGAAATAAAAGCCCATGCTTAGATGTATATAATAACTTATGTATATATAAAATTTAAAATATGTATAAATTAATATGCATATTATAGTTATTTTATAAATATGTTATAGTTTATAAATACATGTAATATAGTGTATACATAGTACATATATAAATAGTATGTACCCCATAATAAATACCCCAGTATTTGTCCCAGAGTGTACAGAAAACATTCTTTGTGATTAACATACATTTATTGCAGGTATTTCATGTTGTAATACACGTGGATGAGGATTTCTTGTCTCTTAAAGTTTTTAATGCAAATTACTGCTTTGCTTTTGTATATACCATGTAAGAGGAGATTCTCTGTAGTTTAAGGGTTAAGCTCCTTAGAAGACAGTTTTGTGGCACCTCTAATTAGTTCTATATTTTTTGGTCGTTCTCCTGAATATGGTTGACAGAGGTACCAGGTGATTTCTGCTGTGTGCTCCTTCAGTAATTGTTGAAGTCAGTGATCTTACAGAGACCTTTTCCTCATTACTCCAAATGGGGGTCACATTACTGTTTTTCTGCACTAAAGATCAGTACTGTACAGCTCAACATCTTAGAAATACTCCTATCCTATTCTAATTAGAAAATTGAGGAAATTAAACATATTGAGCCTGAATCTGGTAACATAGAGGGAACTTGAAGATAATTAAAAGAACGTAGCAGTGCCACCAAAATATTCTCATTTTAACAAATGCCAATTAAAATCAAAGATATTGTAAGCTGAAAGATATTTTTTCTTTAAAGTCCAGCAGCCTATGATTTTTTGTTGATTAACTTGGCTCAGTACCTAGAAGAAAAATAATCTCCAAGTTAGAACAAAGGTATTCTGAACCCTTAAATAGACATAGTTACACTCTGTTTCAGTCTATCTGGATGAACTGAATGATGAATCTGAATCATCAATCTGATGATTGTATCTGGAGAGTCAATACCCACTTAACTAGGATAATGGTTGCGCAATTTTTTAGCACAATTTTATCTTGTGGTTATATGCAGTTCTTAACGTTAACAGAAGGAAGGGAATATAAACAAAAAGAAGCTAAAACAACAACAAAATCCATTAATTCCATACTAAGGCTTGTCTCCATATCCAAAGGAGAAGTTGAATATGATTAAAACCAGTGTAATAGCTGGATTGGAGTCAGGAAATTTATATCAGTGCCAAATCAATTACAGGTTGCAGGTGTCCAGAATTAATTTAAATAAATTGCTGTAAATCAGGCATATCTGCCTTGAGTGGAGAGAAGCAGAAAAGAAAGTACAAATAAAAAAGTATTTTGTTTACATTAAAATGTTGAAAAATATCAGAAAATAAATGTCAGAAAGAAATTTGTACATCGTTTGGCAGAGTTTTCATTCTAAAATCTAAAATCTGTTTGAAGGTCTCTTCTCAAACTACATTAAAGTGTGCTTCATTTTTAGAAAGGGGTTTATACCAAATGACTTTGTTGTATCTGATGTTTATACTTTCTGTGTTTAAGATTAGACATAATATAGCTAACAGACATTAAAATAACCTGAATTCTGTATTGCACAGACAGAAGCTTCAGTGCAGGTAAATAAATATTGATTTATACTTGCAAGTACATAGAAAAAAAAATTATATGAACAAATATTTAAGGATCCTAAATGTTAGAAACTGTATATATAAAAGTGATACTATGTAAATATGTATGAACATTTTTCAGTATTGTTCTTCTTTGTCATTAAAAGTTGTTAATTTGTGAAATCGTATCAAACAGACATTTCAAAGGTCAGAAAAATTGCTGTCCTATAAAAATCCCTACAAAACCATTGAAATCCAATAACGAAAACAATATGTGGTGTGTTTTTCTAAATCTTAGAAAAAGGATTGAACAAAGTCAACTTCTACATCCACAGAGTTCCAAGGACAATGAAGTTGCAATGCACATGACACAAGTCACAGCAATGTTTTCACTGTAATGTGAGACTTTCCAAACTAAAAAATGTTGGTGAAATATATCAGTTTGCAGTGGTTCAAAGATCTGTCTGAACATCCAATACATCAGACCCTTGCTTCTTCTTTTCTCTGAAGCTAAATTAAAACTTAAACTGTAACTAAAAAAAAGATAAAAGAAGAGCAGATAAAATTCCAGGAAGACAGAAGAGAGAAAGAGAGAAAAAGCAGAACTTCAGACAAGTGTACACACTGTGCTACAAATACAGCGGGATGAAGAACATAGTGTTAGGGAGTGAATAAATCTGATTCTGTAAGCTTGCAGCCATGAAAGTGAAGGTCTGTTTGAGTAATTGGGGCAGGAAAGTCACTACAATTTGGAATGCTCTTCAAATAGAAAGGTCTTAGGTCCGTGCCCAAGACTCTATGTGGATTTATTCTCACAGAAAACTGCATTTGGTGGTGAGGTTCTGAAGATGGGATTTGTCTTATCTCAGCTACTTAAGAGTGTTGGGTCTTGTCTAAACTACTTGTCTGGTTCTGTCTCGCTATAGTGAGCACACAGAAATAAGCATATCAGGGGACAATTCACATCACTAGTCTTGGATGGGTATTTTGGGCTGAGTGCAGCACTCGGACCAGCTCTTGCTTTACAGCTTACCAAAAGACCAGATGACTGGCTTAGAAAAAGAACCCATCTTCTGGATTGCTAAAGCCTGGTGTGACTCAAACCCTCAGTCTCTGCTGAGAAAAGGAAAGTAAAACCTGTTTTGCCCGAAGTGGAGTGTGAGGCAACGCAATAGTCAAGAGACATGGCAGTTCCTATGCTGACAAAGTCACACCTGCAGGAGTCGTGGTGACAATCAAGTTCATGAGATTCCTGCTCAATATAGCTGTTCCTCCATGGACACTCTCCTGCAGTCTGGGCAGAGACTGAGGGGGGTGCAATCAAGAAGCTGCTGCTGCTGAATACTTGCGTAAAGCACATGAGGACACTCAAATCTTTATGATAGGGCCACATAAAGTCTGAACGAAAAGCTGGGCTGACAGTGGATATGGGGAAAAAATAATATACACACACACGCACACACACACGTTTTTATATATATCAGATCCTTTGGTTCTGATGCTTACTAGTATTTAAATCAGGAAATGGAAAAAAGTATATATATATAAAAGCATATAATATATATAGGTGTATATATATATAACATGCCTAGCATTTTTGATTAAAACAATTTTGCTGTATTTTTGTCTTGATTGTACATTACTCAGATGGGTATTTTATCAATAAAAACCATTGGAGTTTTTAAACATCCTGTGATATTTGGTGAAATGTGGTTTTTCTAATTGATAGTGTTTATGAATGCAAAAGGGACACTTACTAGACAGGGCATTTAGTCCAAGATAACTGAAATGGAGAAAAAGAACAAAAGAATTTGATGGAGAGGAGAAGAGGGAAATTTGTGTTGTGCACAGGAGCAGAGGGAGAGAGAAAAAGACACTGGAGTCAAGGAAAAGGAGGTGGCACTAGCTACAACACGCCCAATGCTCACAAAAGCATCTCAAAACACAGTGTGGAAACTTGATGTGTTTCTGAATTGCATGCAGGGATGGTACAGGTCTGTAAACTCCCTCTGGCTTTTCCTGTGTGATACATTACACATGCAGTCCCTTCTGCCTGACAGAAGTGTCAATAAATTTAGTTACCTATGTTATCTTGAAAAGGAGAAGGGGTGAGAAGAAAGCATTGTGAAAAGAGAGCTACCGAAAGCAGTAAGTCTCATCAAGAAGCTATTAGCAATTAACTTCTTTGGTTACCTGTACTACAAATCAAAAGCCCAGCTTTTGAACTGGCTTTTCAAGTAACTTAACTAAAACCACATACACTTGTAAAACAAGGGGATGACAGCTGAGAATGTGAGAAACCTCTAAGAGAGATGTGGAAGGGAAGACTAACAACTCAACATTATAAAACACCAGCTAGTAGACTGCCTCACTGAATCAGTTTAGTGGAGACACAAAATACTAGAAACTTTGTGACCGGGGACATGACTCTAGCCAATTTGGGAGTTTGTGTACTGTAAAACATCTATGAGTTTCATTTGCTTCTAGGTTTCTGGTTTGAAAGAGGAAACGTTATATGATTCAATCCTGGGTACCACACAGTCTGTTACAGCCTCATTTTTCTGCTAGCTTGTTTCACACAGCTCCCATTCACATATCATCTGTTTCTCAGGGCATAATTTGGCCTCAGATCTCATCCACCAAATCAAAGTTCTTATTGTTTTTTAGAGGCAACATACACAGAGGCAGATAGATAATAAACCTGCATTGTAGTTACAACCTGCGCCTGAAGATTTTTAATAAAGTGTTACAGACTAAAATGACTGTTCTCGTATATCACCATTAATGTGGTAAATGGCTCCCATGACCCTTTGCCTGTCTATAAATCACAAACTATGAAGATATACCAGGGTGATCAGATCAGTCAGTGGACGTTTAATTAAGTGCACAGTTTTTCAAGCTGCTATTTATAAACAAGCAGAAGTAATTTTTCTCCTGCAGTAGAAAATTAAAGTCTAGATGAAGGTTTACAAATTAGATTAAGATATACTTTTTCTGGACTATACGTTTAACCAAGAAATGCACTTATATTATCTCACTGAAAAAGTGCATATCAAATCCTACACTCTTTTATGGACAGTGTTTAGCATTTAAAGAGGATCTGACAAGAGCTCCAGCATGTGTCAGAGAAAATATTTCTATTGTTTTCATGTGTCATATTGAATATCAGTCTCACTAATACCACTAATAGTACTTCAAAGTCTTTTATTATGCTGTGTTTGTGTCTCATGACAAGCAATGTGTCCTGGGACAAACTGCCAGCGCCAACTTTTCTACATGGAAAACATAATCTTTTCATCTTGACTTCTGGAATTTAAATAATGAATTGCATTTCTTCCACAAAGAATGAAACCTGCTTACATAAGCATCATTCATTGTATCAACTTGTGTCCTCATCTGGGAACTGCAGGTGCCTGAGCAGTGCCTAGCACAATGGACACTAAGACAACATTCATATCAAGTGTGTTATTTGCACATTTTTGGTAGCTGAATTGTTATAACAAAAAAATTTTCTTGGGAAAGAACAAATGCAATTTTATTTGTTCCTTTCCTTTCCATTCAATTTTCTGCCTTTGTTTGGGTTATGAAATAGCCTTTTATGAAATTGTTGATCTCAATTCAGGTGTTAGTAGACCAAGTTGAAGGACTATATATAGATCAGTCGGGTTATGTTCTAATACCTTTTGGCTAAAAATTAATGAACCCATGAAATGACAAGCAAGGTGGCTGTTCAATATTTGTGATCCTCTGATTTTACCTGAATTCAAATTTTCGCCTTCTTTGATCTTTCTCTCCTAACTTTGAATAATTTACATTCGTTGAAATATAACACTTTTTCTCTCTATAGACCTGGGATAGAAATCCCCTGGGATAGTTTTAAGTGCTAAAAATAATCAACTTGGATAATATTCAGTCAGACATTTCAGTTTCTTCATCATGTTTTGGGCTCAGCCTATGAATCTTTTAATGGGAAACTGATATTTCCCATAAAATGAAAAAGGTGCCAGTTTGCAGTGCTTTAACTGTTTCTAGTTTTGGCCTTCTCTGATGGCAATTCTTTGCTCACAGTCAGTTTACTGCTAAGAATGTGACAAGAGCAGCAGCTTGTAATTTGTCAAGACTCCTTGAGACTTCTTTTAGTTGCTTCAGTAAGTTTAATGCCTATCCACAGAGTCACTTGTGTAGAATCCTTCCTATTGATCAAAATCCTCTGCTTGCTAAGTGCAAAATCCAACTTAACCGTACATGGATAATAATGCCGCAGAGCAATCTACCGCAGAGCTCCGTGGAGTGCTGTTAAGAACCTGGGGCATTGATACTCATTTTTTCAATCACCCTGCTATAGGAACGATAGCAGCTGCATAGAAATTTCTAAGCTTCCAGAAAGTGCATTAAAAGCGTGGCAGGTGTTTCTTTTTTCCTAGCAAGGTTTCAATATCGTACTAAAGAACATTAAGCCACAATCCAGAATAAGAAGTTCCTGTCCTAAACATTTAAGGAGAAAGGAAACTGTTTCTGAAGCCCAGAATCAAGAGCTTTAAAGCAGCATACATTTTCTTGCACTTTGTGTTCACTGAAGAGACACTTCTTTTGTTGGATGAGCTATTCTCGATCAATCTTACCTTTTCCTCCATTTTTTGCTTGAAATGTGTGTTGTGGAAATGTGAATGCAAACGTTGCCCTTTGCAATATTACCAGTGAAATGCTTCAGTTGCTTCTGTAATTAAACTGTTAATTTTGTATTATAGTGAAGGCTCAGCTAGTTCAATAGATGTTAGCAATTTTATCACCAAATATTTCCTTTTTCGGATGCTTTTAGGGCACAATTAATTATATAGTTTTGATACTTTCCTCTACCTTAGGAAAGTATCTGCCTGATTTTCTTTTGGCTTCCACATAAAAGTTAAGCAGAATTTTAACGTAATTATCTGTGTCCAGAGTATCCTTCCCTTCAAATCCTTCTCAAGTCTACCCTCCAGCCGTTCTCTTACCCAAGCACTTCCCAGATGGGGCTGATGGGGCAGTCTGTCTGTCTGCAGCATCCTTGCTGTAATATGCTCTAACCCTTAGTTACTGTGCTCACAACATAGTGCAGACTGGTACTTTAAGAACTACTTGGAAGCCCCAAACAGAGAGAAATTTAATTGTCAATGTTATGTTCTGATAATGCTTAAGTACTGAAAATATTAGACATGATATTTAAAAACTTTGCAGAGCTCATTTCTTTCCGTTTGATCAGTTAGGGAAGTCTGTAAGTCTAAAACAGTTGCAGAAAGAATCAGATTTTGTCTTGGGCAGACATCTTCGAAATAGTAGCAAACAAGCAAATGCCTCCTAAAATCATTTCACAGTTGGAGACTACAGTGTGGATTGAATAATAAATACTAATCATGGTTAATGCAGTTGTTCCTGAACATGATAGACAACTGACTCTTTTTTCAACATTTTTTTTCACTGTCTCAGTCATTCTGAATACAGGGCCTGGGAGCAAAGCCAGAAGCTCAGTGACTTGATTATAGATGAAACCATGGGAAGCTACTCACTGAACAAAGGACCTGAGTGTAGAGAAAACTGATTTTTATTAAGTGAAAGGTGCAAAAATTATAAGGAATTCGTATCTCAAGCAAAGGGAAAAACGTAATCGTGGGAAAGGGCTCCAGAACTAAACTGGATAAATAAACAGTTTGAAAGTTATCACATAAATTGGAAAAGAGGCTATGATGGAGGGAAAAGGGAATATACAGAAAGGTAGACTATGTTTTGCTACACACTGAAAACGAAATGATGTATTGCATAGGGAATTAAAGTATGGAGAAAGAATAGCTGTTTGGATCATTTGAAAGGAAGACAAAATTAAGACTCTAAACTACAGTACTTTCTCACTTAATGTCCTTAAATTCATGTTGAACAGAATGAATCAAAGTATAAAAAGGAGTGTTACTCTGAATAAAAGAGCACTCAGAGTATAGGAGATCATACCCAAAGTTATCCTGTGGCTTTTCTCAGCTGACCCCACATCACTGAGAAGTTAACCATATGTACTACTAAGGAATATGGCTGGCTCTGAAGAGAAACATATTGTCCATGGAAAGAAAAGCAGCTGAAGACTGGTCCTCTGAAAATGAAATCAGATGATACATCGAGGTAAATAGAAACATCTTTTTTTGTGTATTTACAAAACTGATGAGCTGAAAAGGGGAATAGGACTTCCTCCCTGCAGTAACCTGGAGAGGAGCTACCAGCAAGGTAGAGCTACCTATTGCTGGGCCATTTGTGCAATCAAGCATTTTGAGACCAAACGGATGACAAGGTGAGAATATGGTGCCACAAGTTCAAGACTTTTGAATATAGGCAATATGCTTTTTATGTGCTCACAAAGCTGTGTGAACGGTAGTACAGTAAATGCCACATAACTGTCAAAAAAAGGGCCACAATAATTCCCATGTGTGAGTTTAATTCCAATGACTTGGTAGAAGTCTTTTTTTTTTTAAATTTTATGTCTTATTTCCTAAAATGGTACTCCATTCCTGAAAGCAAATTATCTACATGTAAAAAAACCCACAAAAATCAACACACACTCACAAGCAGAAAGTAACAGACAGATAGGGGTTAAATTAAAATGGCCTAATTACAGAATTAAAAGTTAAAAAATTGAGTATATGATCTGCAAATGAACAGTGTTCCCATTTTTATTATCTGACCTATGTATACTCAGTTTTGTTACACAGTTCTCTACACTCTGGGGTCCTGTTGGAAGTATCTGAATTAGTTTGTTTCAATATTGTGTTTATGCAGTGACAATTTTTTCATTAATATTATAGAGCAAATTACATTCAACAGAACAGGAAACCCCTTGCTAAGGAATAAATGAATTTTAATAAATAAGGATTCATTTACTGCTGTAGTTGCAAGTATTTCTTTTTATAGGAGTTTGTATTAGACACAAGGGATTCTCTTCAATGCAAAATCTGGATTATATTTTCTGTTATATGCTTTTATCTAAGTGTCACATGAAAGTGCAGTTGAGCCATAATGCAGAAGTTAAAAATCAAGCAGGAATCATGTCTTAAAGGAAAAAGCACATGTGCTTAAATTCAACAGTCTGAATCGCATGAGTCTTTTAAGCTGACATTAGAGTTTAGAAACCACTGTGTATTAATGGAATATCAAAGACGATGTATGATATCCCTGAGTGGGTATTCAGTGGACGACAAAGAACTATTGTATTGGCCTTGATCCTGCAAAGGAGCACAGAATGAAAACCTCAAACAAAACACAACAACACAACTGCAATAATACTCTGTGCCTTGCATGCGAAAGTGAGGAAGTGTTGAAAAACTGATTCAAGACAAAATGAATCATCACTAAAGGGAATATGGTGATAAAAACTTCAACTGATATACCTTTCTGAATGCTGCACTTAGCTCTTGAAGTACTAGGAATTTTAAGTCCCCACAAATACTACTTTTCATCTGAAGGATATTCAGTACGGAGATAAAGTATATGGTGCCATTTATGGCTAATTGCCGTTAAAACCAAGAACTCACAGTGAAAAACAGCATCTCTGTTGTCATACAACCCAGGCAATGTAAACACAGAGGGTCTTTTACTTCCCTTGTTTTTACCTAGAAAAAACCATAATAAGTATTATAATTCCCATTACAAGGTTGTCAGAACAAAACTAGTGCATAGTGTGCTCTGAGACACAGATTGTTCAGAGCTTATTGACGCATGAAATCAGAATGAGGAGAAATGCTAGAATGAGGAGATAGGCTGAGAAAGATTTGTCTGCAGTTACAGAGATGTCAGTCATGAAGTCTGAACTGTTTAGCATAATTTCTGCTGAATCCACTTAAGGTCTAAGGTAAATTAAAGGTACATTAATGTTAATAATTCTTTTAGCTTTATTTATTGGAAAGTTTGCTTACAATATAAGCGATTTCAGTTTCTGAGTTGTAAAAGATTCTGTATATGTCTGTGTTAAATAGCATGTTATTTTCAACACATCTGTCAGCAGCCTACAAACACATGGCTTTGGCACCTTGTTTTACTTTTCTATGAGAACGTAGGCTGCCTTTCTTTTGTAAAGAAAATTAGAGTTACCCATTACAGATTCTAAAAGAAAACTTTTAACACCTAAATTATGTTTATTATTTAGATTGTTAAAAAAAACACAGTAGGGTTTGTGCTGCAGAGAAAATAGAGTCCTTCAAAGAAATGCCCTGTTTTCTTCAGTTCATGCCTTTAAAATCCAAAAATGCTACTCTTCAAAAGATAAACTTTATGCAGAAAGGAAAATTTCGGGGTGGAGAAGAACAACTGGACCCACACCTCAACCACAAGTGAGTCATTGATTATTAAACCATACACGAAGAGAGAAATCCAGGGCGATGCATGTCACTGTTGTTGCAGTGCAGGGTTTTGAGTCTTCACGTCATCGAATCATATAATCATAGAATGGTTTGGGTTGGAAGGCACCTTAAAGATCATCTAGTTCCAACCCCCCTCCCATGGGCAGGGACATCTTCCACTAGACCAGGTTGCTCAAAGCCCCATCCAACCTGGCCTTCAACACTTCCAGGGATGCGGCATCCACAATCTTGTTTGGCTCTTCCATCAGCCTGCTGCAGAGCAGCCACTACTTTGCACAAACCTCAGTCCCAGTCCATATACTGCCTGATGTAGATTCAAGCTTCAGGTCAAACATTTACCAAAGGTGGTAAACCCTCTCCAGCACTGAGCTATTGCTCGCTTTACCGTAAAGAGATCTCTTTCCTCTCTTCCCTGATGAAAGAATTGCTAAAGACTAAGACTAAAGAATTGCTAAAGACTAAAGAATTGCTAAAGACAAAAGAAGTCTTAGTGTAGCTTCGATTTATAACGAGGGGTAATTATAAAAGGTGATTTATTTTTTTTAGCTTATCTTTTCTTTAGAAGTATGAGGTGGACATGAAATGAAGTGATCAGGAAAGTATTGAGAAAAAAAGTAAGTTGAGAGTATGTTCCCGTCCCAGATGAAAAAAAAACAAATGGACAATGAAAAAATCAGCTCTAGAACAAACACAGTTCCTAAAGCACAGCAAGCAGGAACTAGCTGTTATTGCTACAGTTTCCATCTTCTTTTGAGAGCTCTTTCTGGCATCTTCTGGTGGCTTGCCATTGCTGCTGAGGGTTGTCTTCTGGAGACTTTTGCTTCTATCAGCTAACAGGAAGCTTCTGTTGGCTGTTTTCTGGTTAGAGGCAGTCTGTGCTTTCTGTCTTCAGCTGACTGCTGTCAAGAAGTGATCCGAGCACCCCTTCAGCTGGTGCTTGAGGGGCATCTGTGCAACTGTCAGGCCAGAGTGCCACTAACAGAGACCCGGCAGTTGTTAATGCAGTAGTGCATACAGACTGTGAGACATCAGGAAGGATAGACAAGAGATTGACAGGCTCTTCTCAGAGGCCCTGGAGAGCTAAAAGCCCAAGCTATGTGAAACAAGAAATTTGGGTCAGCTAGAGACTACACTCAAAAGAACAGTAGATGGAAGCTCTCAAGATTGGGGAAACTGGAAAAGCATGACCTCAGGCAATAACAGTCTTCCTAGATCTTGACCTGTAGATCATTTACACCTGTAGGTCTGCAACTTCAGGACAGATATAGTGCCCTGGGAGCAGCTGAGGTGGAGGAAGACCCATCAGAAAAGGCATCAAAGCCAGCTGACCCTGGACCAAGTATTTGCGTAAAGAGGAAAAGGTGGGTGATCATCACTAGGATCTTCTTTGAGTGTGTGTGGGGAATGAATTGGTTGCACTGCCTGTTTCAAAAGTCTGTAATCAGTGATATAAAATTCAGCTGGTGGCTGGCTACTAGTTGGCATCCCTCACGGACTCATAGAGGGGTCACAGCTCTTTACAGGTCTTATAAATGGCCTGTACAACAGCAAGGAGTGCACTCAGTGGGTTCACAGATGATACCAAATTGACAGGGTGATAGACATGCTGTAGAGCAGGGTTGTTATTCAGATGGACCTCAACAGGTGGATAAATGGGCTGAGACAAACCTCAGAATCTTTAGTAAAGTTCTACATCTGTAAAGAATAGCTCTGTGCACAAATACAGACTCACCATGACCAGATAAAAGCAGGTCTGCAGAGAAGGACCTGGGGTCCTGGTTGACACCAAGCTGAATATGAGCCAGCAATGTGTCCTTACAGTAAAGAAGGCCAACCATCTTCTGAGCTGTATTAGTAAAAATGCAGCTGGCAGGTTGAGAGAGGCAATTCTTCCCCTCTATTTGGCACTTTTTCTTTTGGGATTGTACCTGGAGCACTGAGTACAAGAAGGACACTGACATACTGGAGTGAGTCCAGAAGAGAACCACAGAGATGGTCATGGGGTGGAAGCGCATGACATATGAGCAGAGGCTGAGAATTTTTTTTTTGTTTCAGCCTGGAAAAAAGAAGGTTAAAGGTAGATTTTTTTTTCTGTCTATATCCACCTATTG
Source organism: Gymnogyps californianus (assembly GCF_018139145.2). Classification (NCBI taxonomy): domain Eukaryota; kingdom Metazoa; phylum Chordata; class Aves; order Accipitriformes; family Cathartidae; genus Gymnogyps; species Gymnogyps californianus. The sequence continues at coordinate 14,142,103 of NC_059471.1, read as the reverse complement.
GAGAGTATGGGGAAGACAGAGCTGGACTTGAAGATGCATAGAATGAGAGGTAACAGACACAAATTAAAATATCTGACTAAATATAAGGAAAAAAAAAATACTGTGAAGGTGTCCAAATACTGGAACAAGTTGACCAGAGAGGTGGTAGAATCTCCATCCGTGGAGATATTCAAGACTGGACTGGACAAAGTCCTGAGAAACCTGATGCAGTTAGTCCTGTTTTGAATGGAGTGTTGGACTAGATGGTTTCTAGAAATCCTATCCAATCTCAGTTATTCTGTAACAGTCATGCTTTCCAGGAGCACTGCAATGTAACAGAACAATACCAAATAGAAGAAAGAAAAGGAAAATAAAGAAAAGATCAATGAAAAAAAGTGATATTTTGTTTATAATAGGTCTTTACTAACTAGCTCCTCATGGATACAAATTTTGCTTTGGGCTGATGACTGTGAAAGACTTGGATTTGGCATTGTTAGTAAAGGATATAAGGGTCCATTCACAGCAAAAAGGTACCAGAGATGTAGAAAGGAAACTTTAAAAAATTGATGATAAAAAAAGAGTAGAAGAGTAAAGGTGTTTCAAAGTTGTGTGTTACTATATCAGGAAAATAGAAGTTGACGATGAGTCAAAGAGATTTGTGGGTGTTCATTTCTGTAGATAGAGGGACAAGGAATTATCAATATAGGCTGAGATTATTTGTAGATTTGTTTGGGCTTTTTCTAGTCTGGAACATATTTTTGCATTTTTTGGTGGGGGGAGAGCTGTCTTTTGATTTTTACTAGACAAGAAGCTTTGAGGAAAGACTCATCAGTTTTTGGATTATAACTTTCCAGCCAAGCTACAGAAAACCTTTTCAGTTCTGAACTCAAAAACATGAAGAGTTAACGTTCCGTGGGTGAAAGGGTTTCCTTAAAAAAACAAATATATACTATCACTAAGTATATGTCACTTGGCCTAGTAGTGACAAATGAACTACACCAGAGGATGTTCTTGGGGTTATGTAGCTGCTGTACATACTGAACAGTAAAGAAAATTTTGAAGGGGAAAGGGAAGATGATACGAAATTGCAAAAACACAATGATAAAAATATAAGATTAATAAACAGTCACTAAACAGTCGAAAGCCTAAGAGAGATTCCTTTGAATAGTGGTAGTTGTTCTTGCCAAAGAATCAGTAATGCATAGATCCGAGAATGTTGAAAGAGGTTGTTCCTACAAAAATAACAAAAAAGGGGAAGTGAAAGGTCTTTCTGCTCTATGGTTTGAGAACTTTGTAAAACTGAAAGGCTTATGGAAGCTACATCAAACAGCAGCTTCAGAAGGTGCATTTTCTGATTCCTGCATAATCATACTTCTGTCATACCATATCACCTTATTATATTGTCATAATACCATATCATCACTTTCCAAGAATATTAGACTATGTAATGAGGGGATTTTATGCATTGTGACCTTAAGTCACACATATGAAAATAACACACTTTTCTCATAGGTCTTCCCAAGTTTTTAACTAGAAACTATAAATTTTTAATCCTTTAAGGATGTTTCAATGGCTTTAACACGGTTAATTTAATGACACTGTGGTAAAATTTAAATTATACATTTCCCAGCTTTAGGCTGATTATGTCTGCTGTGAACATAGGCAAAGAGATAATAGCGAATGAGCATAATACAAAAAGCATATTAGTGACTGTGTACAGAGATGACAGGCTATGGCAGCAGGGGAAGAAAAAAATCATAGTATTACATTAGGTCCAGTGAAGTGCTACAGATATTAAAGTTGGTGCTAGTTTTAATAAATATTTTAAATAATCTGATAAAAATGGTATATTAATTAACTTGGAAGCTATTACTTGTTAAAGTTTAAAAACAGAAACTACAGAAATAATTTTTAAAAAGGGTTTAGCAAGAGGAAAGTGGAAGGGAAGGGCAAGGTTGAAGAATGCTCATTGAAAGTCTTCACAAATATCAAACGCCTCGATTGCTCTTACTAGAATGTTTTCTCTTTTTTCAAGGCTAATCTACTAAACAGAAGTCTCAGTACATTTTTAACCTTCCTGTGTGTATTACACTTATCACTTTTCCCTCTGACTTTCTTTTCATTTATTTGCTGTAGGGACAATAGCTGTATACAGCCACTGAAAAGAAAATGAGAAATACAGGAATTTCAAATATGTATGTAGAAAATCTACTTCCATGGAAGTCACTAACATCAGAGTAATTTGATTTTCACTGATGCTAATAATTTTCCGTGGCAAAATTGGTGTTATACACAACTAGATCACATTAGAAATAGTTTCTTTCACAGTGGTAAACAGGTTTACAATTTACAAGCCATGATGGATCATTCATGTTGTTGTTTTTCATAAGTATTTTGAAATTCTTACCTCCTCTCTATCATTTATTACGGAGAAACATTTAATTTAAAGTTCTTGAGATTGATAGTGTTAAAGACAAGGAACGTAACTCGTAATCAGTAATAGCGTGATACTGCTTTGTGATACTAATTGCCATATTACTTAAATAAAGTAATGCATTGGCTTTCCTTATAGATAAATTGGTATAAAATTTTCATGAGGAAATATAAAGTTTATTTTTTTCACAGTGAAGCAAGTCTGAACCTTGACAACCACAAAGACTGATGTTCTACAGTACTTGAAAATATGCAAAAGTGCAAACATGACAGATATCCCTTGTTCTGACCTAAAGTGTCTTTTTTGCTGGATAAGATGTAGATTCATTGCCATATATTGCTTAGAAATATGCCATTGAGACTGCTGATTGGACAGTATGTTTATGGTCATTTATGTATTGAAATCTGTCCATAGAGTTAGACAGAAGTCTGAAAATCATTGATCTTGAGAGAGTCATTATTTTTTTATCATGACTATGTGGATTAATTGTAGCTTGTTGTTTTCTAGACTAATGTCATTCTTTTTTGTTACTAATCCCATTGCAAAGCCAGTTTCCACCATACTTTTCTTCTAGATATCAAATCACTTGTTTAAGTTTTTTGTATATAATTTAATTTTCTGCAAAGCATATCTAACTTTTTAAAAATATGCATAGAGTTATTCTTCTTCTCTGGGAGCAATTAGCGTATAAATACTGACAGTCCATGGATTTTCAAGATTGACACAGTGGAGAATGTCAGAATATCACGTGAGAGAATATGCCAAATACATGAAAAATTCCCTTTAAATTTTGAAATTTAATAATAAATTTTGTCATATAGCAACAAAGATCACTAATCTTGATGCAATAGGTGATAACCTATTGAAAAGCCACCCTAACTCATTTAGATTTACGACAGATAAGGAAGAATATTCCCTGGGAAAGTGGCTTTCTAGTGCAAAATGAATTTTAGCAGCCCATGTGTAGAAGATCTTTGTCGTCTCCACACAGAGCATGGATGCTGACCAGTAGATCTAACAAAATGGACGTGGACAGTGGGATTGAGTGCACCCTCAGCAAGTTTGCTGATGACACCAAGCTGTGTGGTGCGGTTGACACACTGGAGGGAAGGGATGCCATCCAGAGGGACCTTGACAGGCTTGAGAGGTGGGCCTGTGCAAACCTCATGAAGTTCAACAAGGCCAAGTGCAAGGTCCTGAATGTGGGTCGGGGCAATCCCAAGCACAAATACAGGCTGGGCGACGAGTGAGTGGATTGAGAGCAGCCCTGCAGAGAAGGACTTGGGGGTGTTGGTTGACAAGAAGCTCAACATGACCCAGCAATGTGCGTTTGCAGCCCAGAAAACCAACCATATCCTGGGCTGCATTAAAAGAAGCATGACCAGCAGGTCGAGGGAGGTGATTCTCCCCCTCTGCTCTTGTGAGACCCCACCTGGAGTACTGCGTCCAGCTCTGGGGCCCCCAATGTAAGAAGGACATGGACCTGTTGGAGTGAGTCCAGAGGAGGGCCACAAAGATGATCAGAGGGCTGGAGCGCCTCTCCTATGAGGATAGACTGAGAGAGTTGGGGTTGTTCAGCCTGCAGAAGAGAAGGCTCTGGGGAGACCTTACAGCAGCCTTCCAGTACTTAAAGGGGGCCTACAAGAAAGCTGGAGAGGGACTTTTTACAAGGGCATGTAGTGATAGGACAAGGGGTAATGGCTTTAAACTGAAGGAAGGTAGATTTAGATGACATGTAAGGAAGAAGTTCTTGACTGTGAGGGTGGTGAGGCACTGGAACAGGTTGCCCAGAGAGGTTGTGGATGCCCCATCCCTGGAAGTGTTTGAAGGCCAGGTTGGATGGGGCTTTGAGCAACCTGGTGTAGTGGAAGGTGTCCCTGTCCATGGCAGGGGGGTTGGAACTAGATGATCTTTAAGGTCCCTTCCAACCCAACCCATTCTACGATTCTATGAAAATATCGAGCATCACTTAAAATGTGGTTTAGCCCTTTAAGGTTCTATAAATTAAAAGATACACTTGAAGTATATGCTCATATTTTGGAGCCTGACAAGATTTCTCAATCCAAACAATCTGGATTCATTTCACAAATTTCCCACAATGCCTTGGGAATTTCTTCTTTAACATTTTGTTTCTTCCTAATTTAAAAATAGACTTGGTGCCTACAGACTTTAAACATTTTATTGCTATATGGTAAAATGTCACTGAGTGACAGTAATTGTTATTTATCTTGTCACTATTTCAGTGTGACTAATTCAGTGATAATGCCCAGAGATTCTGGCTGAGGTAAGACTCTCATGTGCTTAAACAACTTAAACAGTGATTCTTTCTCTATCAGGAAAATAAATAGCCATACTCCTTCCATATATTGAAGCCAGCTATTGCAGAACTGTTTCCATCCTATTAAATGCTGTTAACCTTTAAAATATGGTGGCAGTACACAGACAGCCTAGCAGGAATGGCTTTTGGCATGCACAAACTCCTAAGATGCCTAAGGACTACTTGGGGACAGCTAGTTGACGCAGGCTAAAATCCAGCCAGGGACTAACCACTTAATAACATAGCTGATTGCATCCCAGTGCAATCCCAGGCAACATTACAAGGCAGCTTTTAATTTACTTGTGTAGGTAAATCATCTGCCCTAACTGATGGACAGCATATATAGGCAGGAAAATGTGAGACTTGTTTTGTGTGCTGTCCTGGACACTCCTCTGCTGTGAGCACTTGTCTTGGTCCATGGCCACTCACTCCAATCCTTCCTGGGCTGCCCTGGCACATGCATGTCTGCCTCTGTGACACCAGCTGACAAGGGAAATGATCTAGCAAAAAAATAGCCCAGGTGAAATAAAGGGGTTATTTTTCACCTGAATCAGATCCCTAAATCTTTTCATTGTAAAGCAAGAGGCCTGAGACAAGGGAAGGAAATTTCAGCAATTTAACTTTGTCATTGAAACCAGACCTGACTGCACCCGTAGGTAGAGAAAAGCAAATCTCTTGCTTAAGGTCCACAAAGCAGGAAACATTTCAGGCATGTTGGGTACTGGACTGTTTCTTTAATCATGTTCTCTGTAAGAGAACATGAGTAAAGAGTAAGAGTTGTTTAGGAGCGTGGCCAAAATCATTGTGTTGCCAGAACTCATGTTGTGTAATACGATCAATTAGTAAAACAGTGCTGCTTTTGAACAAAGGTCCTTTTTTGTGAAGGGATGGTTTTGCCATTTGTTTTTGCTATTTAGTCAAGGTTATCATTGTTTCCCTTTCCTACTTTATAACCAGATCTCTAATTCCCATTATGAGCCTGCCACAGCTAAATTAGACCGTGATTTATGCAAAAATTGAAAAGAAGTGACTTGTGGAACTCTCTCAGGAAGATAAGAGTTTCTGTCATGAAGTTTCTCTTTCTTAATGTCCTCAACATTTTCTCTCTTCACTACTTTTGGTCATTAAAGTGCCACTTGGGAATCTGGGGATCAGCTGGTGGCATGAAATTAAGTGTTTAAATTCCCAAGAATCTTAGATGAATTTTCTATTAAGGACAAATTATGCTGAAAGTCATAGTCTGAAGAGCCTTAAGCAAAGAAAAACCTTTAGGTGACTGATGACTTGTCATATTCTGCCTGTGTGGTGCACAAACAGACAGCTGTTTATAACAACAGCAGAGAAATGAATTATAGAATCAGAATTCATGAACTGTTTGCTCAACTGATAATTAGTTGAGTTGTGTAAGCAGATATTCAAGACGTATACAGGAGACCAAATATCATGTGGTTGTTAGCAACTTAAAAAGGTTGAGCCCCTCAGCTTTTTCTTTTCAGTAGTGCTATGGGATATATATATGGGATACTTACAGTCCAGTAACTGAGAAAAAAATCAAGAAATGCAATTGTATGGAAATACCAAAAAACAAGGTCATACAGGGTGGGACTCAGCTCCCTAAGTATTAGCGTCTAGTCTGTAGCTGCCTGAAGAGGTCCAAAACATCCACATGTGCTTGATGGATACTACAGAGTAATTATGTGAGACTTGCACTCTGCTGACAAAGCAGCTGGAGGCCAGGGAAGTGATTGTAGGGAACTGCATATCTGTTTTTACACAATTAAATCCTATTTGAATTGAAAATTGGTAAGATATGGTGGAACACTTCTTCAAACATCAACCCAATGAGTGAAGAAGAGAATGTTTTTCTAAAATAATGTGTATTTCAATGCACTGTTACCTAAACATACACTTCTGTATTAGAATCAAGCATTATTTCCCTAAAAAGAGTCAGTGAGTGCCTAAATAGCTGTATAGCAGTATATGAAGTACTGTATTAAGAAGAAATAATAGAAAGTATTGTCCTGAATACCATTCCTGGGAAGAAAGACTGGGGTGTTTCAGTTCAGAGAAGTCATTTAGGATCTTGTAGATAACAATTTCCTGGAATATAACCACAGAATTCATTTGGTAGCCTGTGGGAAATGCTATTTGTTAAACTAATTGAAACACATGAGTGGCCATTTTCTTTGGATATTTAACAGATACTTAATAGTCTGCTCCTATAGTTGGATTAATTCTGAAGATCTTTATTACGAGGAAAAAAAATTGTGGTGTTTTCACCAAAAAGGGGAAGGGAAGTAGACTGAGCTACTGTGCTGTCTGTGTGGCTGATCACACAGATGCAGAAAAGATACAAGTTGAGCCTGATACAAGTTGAGCGTGGTGCAACTTACGGACCAATAGACAAACTGAAAATTACAGTTCAGAGCAATTTTCCATCCATTTTACATATATACTTTGTTTTGCCTTCACAGTGCACAGTTTTCAGTTTAAACAAATGGTACATACCACAGTTAGATGGAAATTCTTTTGGAAAGCTACCACCATGATTATGAAGAAAGCACATAATATATACCTCTGTTACAAGCAAATACATGTTCATATTTAAAAACATAACGCAACGTGTACTAACCAAAGTACTTTATAAAATTGAATACAAATTTCACCTGCAAACTCAAATAATTTTTTATTGTTTCTGCTCTGAAACACCCTTCTTTTTCTTTTCTCCTTTGATTTTTTTCATAGCAATTGAGCTATAAAGCCATTAAAATAGGAACTTACAATGGAAACACTGACAGATCCTTAAATATAGTAGAGTGAAGAGTAAAACTGTAATAAGAACCTGTCAAAACTGAAAATGAAGGAGTCTGAGAGACCAGAAGAATATAAAAAACATGTCCATTTCTAAGTTTTTGAATGATGACATTTTTAGATTTAAGTGCTCTATGTGTTTCCACTAATTGCATAGCAAAGTGTGACAGATGAAATATCTAGGCATACAGGACAACTACTTCTGTAGTTCAAAGATTTTAGTATTAACCTGAAGGTAGGTAAAAGGCAATAGACTCAGGCTTCCCTGTGTCTCTGTCTAGCAACACTGTAGCAATCCTATATTAGTATTTGTAATTTAATGTCCCCACACAAGATCTCTCTCTTCCCTTTCTTTTCTCTGACTTCTTTCACAGCTGCTGGGTGTTAGAGAAACATAACTGAAAGAACACAAAATGATGCAAATTTAGGTAAAGGCAAAATTTCAGCAGCTTCAATTCACTCCCTCATGTATTATGTTACACACAGCTTGAACACTTTGTCCCCTCCAGTGGATTTAGTCTTCATTTAGTACCTATAGACAATGATTCTCACTTAATGAGTACTGTTTAGTGTTTTCCTGTTCTTCATAGGTGAATGTGTAGCTTGAAATTTTATATCCGCCTGACTATGAAGACAGAATTTCCTCATTAATATTTCTCCATGTTTTTAATGCCTCATAGCTTCACAAATATTCACGTGTCCCTATTTTCAGTATCCACTAATTTTATTGGTGATATTTAAAGACTGACTCTCAGAGCACTTGCTATTAATATCCAGTACTTTGATGTTCAATCTACAGCTTCTACAGGCTTCTCTATGGCTGCAAATCGGTCCCAATGACCTCAGGTGAGGCACACAGTAAATGAAGAACATGTCAAGCAGACAGTAACTTTGTTACAAGGCAATACACAGTGGGCAGGTTTTGTATGAATAAGTGACATCTCCATTTTATGAATTTTGGTGGCCAAGTAGGTTTGGGGCAGATCTGAATGGAGAATTTAATGTCATGGAAGAAGCGTTGATATTAGTTCATTATATAGCCGTATTTATTATAGATCAGAGCCTCCCAGCTGATCGACACACTGATCAACTGATACGCACACTGATGGGAGGGAATAAGCAGGCAGAGCCAGACTCTTCTCAGTGGTGCCCAGCGACAGGACAAGAGGCAATGGGCACAAACTGAAATACAGGCAATTCCATTTAAACATCAGTTCCATCTAAACATAAGAATATCTTTCTTTTTTACTGTAGAGATAATTAACTGGAATAGGAACAAGTTTCCCAGATAGGCTGCGGTGTCTCCATCTTTGGAGATACTCAAAACTTGACTGGACATGACCTTGAGCAACCTGTTCTAGCTGACTCTGCTCTGATCAGGGAGGGTTGGACCGGGTGATATCCAGAGGTCCCTGCCACTCTCAGCTGTTCTGTGATTCCTAGATATCGTTCAGAGGAAATGGAATAAAAAGTTTTTACCCACTTGCAATCAATAAAAAAACCACTATGATGTCTACTGCAGGAATAGGAATGCTGAAGTTTGTCTTCTGGCCAAATCCAGGCCAGGCTATTGCATTCAAACTATCTAAAATTCCCTCTGCTGCTTAACCTGCCAAAAGTTTTCTTCACCTTATCTCCAAAACTCCTTCAAACAGAAGTGGAATGCAGGAAACTAATTGCTCCATAGGAAAAATGGCTGAATTGAAGTGGCAGGTGGAGTATTGTTACCATTTATTTTCCTCACAGAAATGCTTAATATATTTAGGTCCTCAGGCAAAGTTAACCTTGGACCTAGGTGCATGAATATGAGCAATTATACAATGGCCACAGAGAGGCTGGCACTGTTGTTCTGCTCACAGTGATCTATTGTGCATCTGACCTTCAGAGACTGTTAATCTTTTTCGGCAAAGCTTGTTCTGTCATGTGAAGGAGAAAGCTTAGACTGTGCCATATGGAAAGGGAGCAGTCAATAAATGCAGAACTATATTAACAATGCATACATATATGTTTAGACATCACTGTATTTAGATTTTTTTTTTAGATTAAATATTAATCTGCACACAAATTGAGATATACAAGAAACATTGATAAACATTATTATTTGAGAAGCTTCAAAAGGAAAAGGAACAAAAGCAAAATAAGGCAGCACAAAATTGGCACTATAAAAATCCTGCTTCCTCAGTTACCCATTGGTTGGTTAAATTGTGCCATTTTTTTTTATTTCTTAGTCATCTGAATGCAGAAGAAAAAACAGGGACTGAATAGAACTCTTTGCACTGCTACAGTGCTTTTTGAATGATTTTATTTTAACTATAATTAATGGATATGTAATGGAAATAATGAGCTAGAGTGAAAATTTGATATAAGTTTAATGAGAAGAATATTTTAAATGTAGGAGAAAGACCAAAAACAGATGAACAAAGACTTATATTGCTTTTTAATACCTATGACTCCTCAAGCATATCTGTTCAAACATCAGCTGTAGTCACTCCTACAAGGCAATCTAGACAAGAAAGGTAGGTGACTTCAAGAAAGCGATAAAACAGAGATTACAGCTCATGGAGTAATGGTTCATGAAAATTTGTGCACTAGTAAATCATTAGAAAATACCTGCAATTTACAGAAGCCTGAACACAGGAACTGAAAGAATTTATAAAAAATGTTCGTCCAGAATTTGATCATTGACTCTATTAGTATTACTCATGATTTATATTGATGTAACTGAAAGCAGATTCCAGTCTGTTCTACTGTGTACTATAAAGTTTACTGTCTACATAAAATAATGTTATTAAATATCACTTTTGTTGTCTTCTTTTAGCTTGATAGTTAAGTTTAAAAAACCATTTAATTAGAAACAGGTTCCTGACTGGCTTTCTGATCTGAATAGTCTTGAGTCTGGGTCTTGTTCAGAAGCTGATGCTAAAATAGTAAATGAGGGTTTGATTACAGATTAGGAAGTATCTGACTGGAATATTTCAGAAACTTCACAAAAATGTTTGTTGATCACCATACTCTTGCCCAAGGGCCCAATTCTTCCTACTTAGGACCTAAATCAAAGTTCCAACCAAACATTTTATTACAAATCAAAGCATAATTTTTTTCAGACTGGGATCCCAATATAATATAATCCACTTTTCTATAAAACCAAAACTACTTACAAACTAAAAGATTCAAAAGTTCTTTACAAAATTCTTATGGACTGAAAAACTCAATGTTCAAATCAATAACCAGAGTACACATTATCGCAGGCTGACATAAATGACACACAGTCATCTATCAGCCTGTGATACAATAGAGTCCAGAGAAAAGTGGTTAGTAAAGATAGTTAACAATTTCAATTATTGTGAGATGACTAATGAAAATACGCAGCTTAAATGTGTTTCGCTGCCTATACAACTCCCATTGCTGTTGTGCTCAAGTGTGTTCTAATTCCAAAATAGAAGTATAACAATAGCTTTTTTTCCCCTCTTCTTAACTTTTAGGTGAAAATGCTGATGAACTTACGTTTGTTTGAATGTATTAATGACTCACTGAGATAATCATATATGAAAGAGATTTGAATTTTACATATCGTTCCTTTCAAATGCTGATAGTGATCATTAAATGTCCTGTATCAGTAAGCTTCGCAGACTATGCCTTGTTCTTTGGAAGTTTTAATCTTCTGCATAGTAGATCTCCAATACCATATATTTTATTTCATTAAAATGTGGCTTTTGCAGCAGCTCTTGATCTTTACATCTCGTTAAGAGAATGAATTGTGAATACTTTGGAAACTTCATTAAATAAGTATGTTTCTATAGGAGTAATTTCATCAAATTTAAAACATTTATGAGATTGTAACACTCAGAACGATACTTTTTGTCAGCAAATAGTTGTGAATATCTTACTTTTTTTTGCTCTGTCTTATAGACTTGCCACTCATTCAGAACCCAGTTCAAAAGAGCTGTTCTAATATACAGATGTTTTCCAAGTGGAATTAAATGATCTGACTGCTCAGAATAATGGTTGCTCACCAGGAAGAGCAAACCTAGCATAGATAGACTGTGAATATGAAGACCTTGAGTTGGATAATTTGTTCAAAGGTAAAAACAGACCAAGAGATGGAGCTCATGAAGACCCTTTCCACAGTTATGTTGCTAAGTGAGTGGCTTTAGCCTTTTGAATGAATCTGAAACATTTGAGGCTTTTGGACTGCATTAAATTCCAGGAGCTAGAGTCAAGGTCTGACTGCAGCGAGAACTGTACCCTGCCATGAGTCCCACAGGAACAAACTCAGCCTTCTGCTCAGTTACAAATGGAAATGTCACTCGAGGTATTTCTGTCAACCAGCTTTTGGTTGTATGGAGGAACACCTAAGGAGGCAACACAGCTTGGAAGAGGTGGACTAAATGATAGCAGACCCACTGGTCAAGTGGAATTTCTTCTTCTCCGTAGAGGAGAAGGTCTCTTTTGTATTGAGACTTTTTTAACAAATGCGGCTAAATGGAGCAAATTCCTTTTCTGGGCTGGCAGACTTGGCAAAAATAAAACACAACATGCACTTTGTACAAGCACTCTAGAAGAGGAATAATCTGTGGCAGAAAAGAAAAAAAAAAAAAATATTCTGCTGTTCTGTCCTTGCCCTTCCTTATTATTTAATCAGAACGCTTTTTTTTTTAAATCTTTGATGGTTTACTATTCTATGCAAACTCATCACATGACAGTTCCTAACTGTTTTTTGCTGGGATTTTTATCAGCAGTCTATGAAGAAAGCCCATTTTTAAAGTATATAGATGTGCTCATCATGTCAGATTATTCCTTTTTTATAATGTTTTACACAGTTCCCTTCCAATGGTTCCTTCTCAGAGTGCCCAAAACATGGAAACACACATACTGCCTCCATTGATTTACACTTCCTTTCCCAAAATCATGATAGGCATCCTCATCTCCTCTTCAAACAGACTCTATTATTGTTGTTTAAAGCATATTGTATGTAGAGGCAGAACTGAGTTCCCTTGAAACCGATATTCCCCTCACCCCCACCCCTCTATAAACAGTAGATGCAGGGGAACTGCTCTGAATGACTCAAGATACTCCCTGAACAGCTGACTAAAAATTAAGTTGAACACAACCCAAGCCTTTCAAAGATTTGAAATAGTTCAACCGGCTCTTTATCTTCCATGTTTCATCATTTCCCGTTCCAGCCTATGTCGAAAAAAGCAAGTATTGAAAGCTGCAAATACAAAAAATGTAGCTCCAGATCTTATTTTTATGAGATTTTAACCTCCGAGTTAGGCTATGTTTGGACAGACATCAAGTAATTACCAAAATGTTTTACTGGTCTTGGATTAAGATGTGATTTACATGTGATGATCAGAGAAACCATAGCGAGTTTTGTGGAGATGAGAGGAAAAGGTCATGTAGTGAAAACAGTTAACTGTGTAGCTACAACATAGAGGCATCAGTCTCAGAATATTTGATATTATCAGCATCTTTGTAATATCGCTCTGTCATATCTTTTCATTATGTATTATACAACTCATACCTGTTAGTAAAATGTTGTATATAATGCTGTTTTGCTCTGCCCCCCTGAAGAGCCAATATGGCATGAAAAGTTACCCATTTTTCCTTCTCAGAACAAAACAAATGGCGTAACATGAAAATAAAACTCACCTGAATGAAATAGCTTTTGCAGCTAACAAGGACAGATGCACTTTACTGCTTTCATCAGTATTGCACAAATGAACAAAAAGGCCTTGCTTTCATCTTTTTTGACTAATGCCACACAAGTCCGTTTAAGTGGTTCATTCACACACATTACGAGAGAGAAGATAAGATTGCTCTGTGTACTTAAAGACCATGTGCAGGCTGGCAAAACTATTCTAGTGTAGAGACATACAATCTTGTAAAGTGCAATTACAGCTGACATTTAACCTGCAGTGCTTAAACTATGTTTAAAGTACAGAGCTGGACGGAACTTATTTAATCAAACATATTCTGTTAAACAGATGTGCCGCTGAGTACAGAAATTACTTGTATAATTAAATCCTAAAATGGAATCGTATTTTTCTTCTCTGAATCATTTTAAAGCTATTCTTAGACAGACTTCCATTGTGATGAAGCTGCAAATCTGCCTTATTAAAATTATTTCAAATGAATAAGCACATTTTATATTTTATGAGGTCCTGACTACTACAGCCTCTATGCTTTTAATACCCTCATACACTAAATTTGTAGTATTTCTACAGTGTAACTGAAGCATTTCTGAAATGAGTAACAGAAAATAGAGAAAAAACTAAAATAATAACTCCTTTTCATCTGTCTGCATCTCCAAACAATTTTAAGATTTTTTCATTTCAATATTGTGGAAACAATAAAGTCAGACAAAACAGCTTGATAAAATAATTATGCCATACCCATGCTAACATATGCATGTTCTTGTCACTTGCTGTATTTTCATATCATATCACAGCATCAAAAATGCAAACACAATATTTAGTTTACCGAACAGGCTTCTGACCTCTTACTCTCCCTTAATGCTTTGTCTCCTTTCTTCCAAGTGATAGTTGGCTTTGGAGAGGCTTGTGGCTTGCACTCAATGACAATTTCTTGGCCCTTGGTAATAATTATGGTTTTCCTCATTTGATTTAGTGGGAAAGTGGGAGCTGAAGCTGTTAAAAAGAAGTATGTTAACTCTAAAGAGAACAATCACAGCTTCCTGTTTCATTACATTCTAATAGAAGATTAGAATAGTAGATTTGGTTTTGGGGATAGAATCTCCATTTTTGGCTTGGAAATTATTACACCACAGATTAGACGGAATTTTACAAAATATTTGAATTCAGCAGCCAAGACTAGATGGCACATCTATAACTTAATCCAGTTATGAATTAGTGAGGTGTCCTTCACATCAGCATACTAAAGTAAGATTGCTTTTGAAATCCAACAGCTTTGGAAATTGAATGCTGCAGTTGATTTAGCTACACCTTTTCCAAAATTTTTGGATTTCATAGATAACTTGTTAGAAGTAACTAGTTCCAAACGAAAAGAAGTTTCAATTCTACAACTATCCAAAATGCACTGTCTAGAGCTAATTCCTACAAAAAATATTACTGTTAGAGAAATTTTATTGCTTTCCCTTTTTATATTTGTCTGAATACTGGGAACTGAAAAGTGAGAACTTCTTAACAGAAGATATTTAACCATGTCTTGTTCTTAGTATTTCACTTTTCAAGTCCCATTGATTACAATACATAAGCCAAGGTAATAAATGTATCACAAAATGACACTAATTACTGTAATTTCACACCAAGAAAGGACAGTTGTTCTCAAGTAATCTCATTTGTTTGTGTTTTTCTTAAACTAGTTTTGCAAAACCAAAGCCCCCCTGCAACTCTCTCAGCTACACATATAGGAACATATTACACTCCATTGCCTCAAATATGTAGGAATTTCCTACCATTATTTTGGGTAATTTTCATACCAGAGCTATTTATATGGACAATTTATTCTGTTCTTTTCCCTTTAATAACCCAGAAAATTAAACACAACTGCTTCTTTAATGCAACATTATGGTTAAAATTTAACAGGGGTACAATTTCAGAAGTGACAAAATGAAAGGCTGATTTTACTGCAGCGACATATGATGCCCATTTCCGATATTAGAGAACATCAAAGAAAGTGTACAACTACCTGATGTAATAGGTATACCTATTTTAAAATAGATATGAAAAACAGAGCAAGAGAACGTTCTAACCAACAGGGATCTCTGCTGATTGAATCACAAATGACAAAGGAAAGTGATGGAGAGAGAACAGCCACTGACTGTGGGTTTTAATTTATGGCTAGACAGAAATATTTTGAAGAGTTATCAGTGAAATTCTAATGTTGGCCAGCTAGGAAAGAGTGGAAATGTACTAGATGATAAGTTATTGTTCAGAAGAACCAAATCTTAGCTCAAATGTAGTATATTATTTCAGTAACTTCAGCTTTATTATTCATTTGATTGGGAGTTTACAAGAATGATTCCCAGGTGCAGGTTTTGAAATTTGCAAGTTTTGAGCGGTGCAGAGACCTGTAATCTCTGATATGGCCATTGAATTACTTTGACAGACACCTGTCTTCCAGCTATACCATACTCTAATAAAGATCATGAGACTCTTACAAGTCTGTCTCACTTAACCCCATGGAAGTCCTCTTATCACTATTGTCCCATTGTGTGTTACCACAGTTTGCTTTAAGGAAAACTAGAGTGCTGGAAAGACATACTTCAAGTTTTTCTTCATTAACTCCCCACTTCAACTTTTGAATAATTACATTTTTATTGTATTTCCTGGTAACACTATGTAGTGTATTTGCTTTACTATGGATGATATTAGCTCAAGTATGTAATTTCCAGTATTCAATCAGTTCTAGTGACTTCATAGGAAATTTTTACACCTTTAAAACTAAGATCATGTTTAATTACCTTTGAATAATGGCCTTGGTAGAAATAATAATTTAATTTTTATGGAGACTAGAATATATTTACTTTCGCTAAGTTTCTTCTCCTGCACTTATTTTTGAGGAAGGAAAAAATATTTTTCCATTTATTCAAACTGAAATAGCCTTACATGAGAAACAGCCACAAAATGTAACTGAGTCAGTAATTTATGAAAGAAAATTTTCAGTTAACAGAAGGACCTGTGCTCTCTTGGCCAACAAAGGACCCACTCACACATAAATAACAAGAATAAAAAGGAACCCACTTTTATCTGCTCTACTAAGTTTGGACTGGCAGCAGCTGTTCCTTATCATAACAGACCAAGAATAAATGTAATTATCAAAGGGAAAAAAAAGAACAGTCTGTTCTTTTTCAATAATACTTACCTAAAATCTTCAGCTCGGCACTGGCATAAATGGTGCCATACTTGTTTTCTGCTAAGCACTGATACATTCCAGCATCTGAAAGATTCACACTGTGGATCGTCAGAACACCATTAACCATCTCAATCCTGCTCTGTAATGGAATAAAAAAAAAAAAAAAATTCTATAAAGGCAAACAGGCACTGGAAATTTGCTGTGCTATTAGCTTAAGGCAAAGGGACAAAAGACTTTATTAAGCTAAAATAAAACTGAGCAACAAATTTCCTTGGGCTTATTTTTTTCTTATTATATAAGGAATTACAAGAATAAAGCAGATGGGGAGGGCAGAAAAAACCTCCAATAATATTTAAAGGTAAATATTTTTCAGTGCAAGTCACTATCTTCAAGGCTTGCTTTTGTCTGCTTGCTTGTTTGTCTGCTATTACCCTTACACAATTTGTAAAAGCAGTTCATCCTGGGAACTTTAATGAGGCAAGAAGTCAGTTGTGGGTGTAACATATCTGATGATCTTCACATCTTTAGCAAAGGTTTGGTTTCAGTCATGGTACTATTTTCATAAAAGTAGATGCAAAGGATTGCTTGCGTGAGTAAGAGTGAAAGGGTCTAATCACCTTCATCACGAGTGCAAATTTCTTATTTGAAATGTCCACTAGTAGAAAAAAATTGCCACAGCTGGAAGAGAAGGGGCATTAATAGCTGTTTATGGAAATGTGTACTTCATGGAGCTGTATAATAAGTAATTTGAACTGCTATAAAACATCTCTAGGTTTCATTATTACAGTTGTAGGTTTAATTAAAAAAATGATAATGCGTTTGGGAATTCAGAGGAAACTGTGATAAAAGTTGTCTCTGTTGTAAGCCCCCAGTTTAAACCGAAATTTAATTTGAAATTTCAGAGCCTGGTGCAACTAATAGTTTGGAAAATCAGAAAACCAAAAAGTACAGATATTTAAATTGCTTCAATTTCAGGACTAATAGCTCCATCTAAAAAGGCAGAAATGGATAAAGTAAAGGCATATAACCTTATTTTCAATGCCTCACAGCTTCAATAGTAAACTGTGCTTATGTTTCCTTTCTCATTGTTTGCATAATTGGTTGATGTTCACAGATAGAAGTGACATTCACTGAAAAGAAAGACATTACATCTTTTATATTCATAAATCCATTCTGTGAGTTCATTTACAAATGGAGGCGTTTTCTCCCAGAACTGAACAGCTTTATTTTAATCTGGAAAAATGCATGAAATAAATCTACAAAACTTTTCGTTACTCTAAATAACTTGAGATTATAAAAATGGAAAGGTGCTAGGCAAAAACCCACGTGATGTGGGCTGACGTATTGATGATTCAGTGAGAGAAACAGAACAAAGTGAAATAACAGGCAGGCCATGTCATGAGTGGTCCTTTGAAAGGAAAAGAGAATTTTATTTAGATCTAATTCTAAAATATATCAGGTGATTGTAGTTAAAGACTTCACATTCTAGGAGTCTTACATGGAGCATTTTAATGGTCTTGATGGTGAGTTCTGTTACTTGCTGAGAATTAATGGAGTTGAAAACTGATGAAAATATAATAGTCATTGTACCTCTTACATTAGCCTGCTAGTGTTTTGAAGAGTATGACTATGTACAAACAAAAGGTGATAAATAACATAACATAACTTTGGGGGCAACATGAAGGAATCTGATTCAGCAAATATAGCACTTCTCTGAGTTGTTACTATCTTTTTATACAGAAAAGAATAGATACAAATAGCATAATACCACTATCTAAAAGAAAAAAATAATTAAACATACTGGAGATTGCTTAGATGTACATTATAGTACAACGGCAGATGCTGTTGCAGACATAGCTTAGAAGGTTCCATCTCCCAAATATTTCTGAACTACAGAGAATTACTAATGAATGCAATTTTACATTGCTTGAGATGGTTCAGAGGGGACATGCATAGAAAACCTGTCTGTATACTAACACTTAAGAAACTAACACAGAAAACAGTTATTTCTGAAGTATTTTTCAGTACTTTCTTTAACTGCCTTTATCCGAACGAAAGGAGAAACTTGCAACATACTGGTGACTCCTCATCTAATGTACCTGTGGCCAGAGAGGAACTCCATTTTTCAGCCAACGATATGTAGGCCTTGGCTTTCCGGTGGCTTTACATTCCCATCGGAGCTGATCTCCACTGTCTAACTGAGTATCATTAAGTTTCTCCACCCAATGTGGATAGGCTGCAAGAAAAAAACAGCATGCTATATACAAAGCGTATAAACTGATAAGTCTCTAGCTGATATGCAAAGACCTAATCAATTAAAGAGCTTAAATTATGGCCTTTACAAAGCTTAGCTTACTCTCAGAAAGAAGCACATTTAAACGAACAACCAAAACCAAGAGAGAAAGTAATAAAATTAACAGAACTCCATAACTTTAAAGGAAATGCTGTAATGGCACCAGGCAATGAGCAGTATCATGACCAGGAAGAGAAATCTGCCTGATTTAATAAAGTCCAATGGATTAAATTACGGCACTATATATTAATGCAGTCATTGTTACTGAATTTAAGAGCATTTGCTTGGCAGTCACAACAGAATATTTAGTAACTTTGCAAGACCTAAACTATTTAAATTTTGGTGAGGAGGTCAATCATCATAGACTCTGTTTCATGTAGTTTTCTCAGTTTACTAGGAAATCATGATTTATTCAGCTAGGAATGACTGGGCATTTGGTAAGATATTTGCACATATTTCTGTCAAAGTGTCTTGAGTTTAATTCATATTTCAAGGGAGAAAATGCTTTTAATGTTTTTAAGCACAGAACCCATGAGATTTCCGGCATTCATCGGGAACATAAATTCCACAGTAAGTTAATGTTAAAAACTTCTCTTTTTTAAAGGTAGACAGTTGTTAGGTGTATATGTGATCATTAGTACCTAAATTTCACATAATATGTTAAAAAGCAGGGAATATTTTTTGCAGAGAAACAGATCTTTAATGCAGCAGTCGATCAGACAGCTATATGTAGGATCTTATAATTTGGAAAACTTTGTATGATTCAGTGAGGAACTGAGCATTCCTATGCAGAAATAAAAATACATACTTAAAAGCCAGCTTTCGGGTTTTCATACTGTAGCCATATCAATTTATATAGCAAAGAGGATGAGAGATGAAATTGATTAACTTAACGATATTAAATGTTGTTTATTTTTTTTTCAAATAATAGAGAATAAGTAGCTAAAAGGCCTTCATTGCTAAAGGAATGTAAAATTCTTCTGCTTGGTATGAATAGAAGTCCAGATCTGTCACAACAAAGTCTCTGCTTCAAACGTTGGATAATTGATAATGTACTTACACATGGGGAACTGAGTTTAAAAATAAATCTTTGAATCTAGCTGACGTTTGACAGGTCACCAATCAAAGACGTGAGAAGATATGAAAAGGCATGACAGGTGACTAACTGCTTCTAGCTTACATCTCGTGCACGGATGATAAAGAAAGTGAATGAAGTGTCTATCATTCCTAAGCAGAGAATAGTCTGCTTCAGAGTCCCTGACCAGACAGTTGTCAGAAGCTGGAAACATATCAGAAAAAGAATCACTCATTTCCCTTTTAGTAGAGGAAAACAGAGATAAGATTGACCCAACCTCACTCCCAAACCCAAGACCAAAACCATCTGCTCCCTTATTCTTCTTACTACAGTGAAGGCAATGCATGACATGCTCCATATGTGCTCTGCTGCGCTGAATCACTTGATTCTTAAGTTATATCAAAGGGTCCCATGAAATCCCCAGAAGCAGTTTGCAGGAGTCCCTGCTCACTTGCGGTCTACTAATTGTCCTAAAAATACAATTCGATTACACTGATAGTTGTAGCTGTTGTTTTCTTTTTGAGTGTTTCGGTATGCACAAAGGAAGCACGCTGAGAAGCAATTGTTTCCTTTGAAAATGAGTACGCTAATATGATTTTGGAAGATGTGACAGTTAAATGTGTAACTAAAAATTCATAAAAGTTAGCCAGTGGTGCCATAAAATCATGCAGTTTCAAAAAGGCGCTAAATTGTTTCTATTTATATTTCATTCTTTTTATTATTTTGCTTTCCTGAAAATTCTACTATATGACCCAAAGCATATCTAGTCTCATTTTTCTATGTTGAATTTGATCTCATCATGAACCAGAGCGTTCAGAATTAGAGTGTGCACCTGTTTACACTGAAATAAAACTGTGTCCCCAGGCCTGGCTGTAGAGGTGTTCTCCTCAGTACAAAACTACCATTCCCTACTCTCTGTCTGTGGCTGTCTTGATAGCGCAGTCATGGCTTGGGTTTTCCTCTGTAACCACAAACTTGCAGATCACAATGGTATGATCGATTGGTATTAACAATCTTTTTCCATTAGTTGGGGTATTTCTACCCTAAATTTTCTTCTCATAGCCTAAATGGCCTTTGGATTCATAATTTTCAAGCTGTTGAACTTGCCATCAGCCAAGGCAATGACTCAGATTCCCACCTCTTTGAGAACAAGGTAGCAAAGCAATAGGTAGATGTAGCAGGAATAGAGCTAAATGCATGATTGAGAGAAATATTTTCATCACTTTTTGGCTTCCTTTTCTCTCTCTATGTACTCCTTACTTTGCCACAGAGAGTTCCCTCTCTGCTCATTAGCAAGGGTCACTCTCCATAATATAACACTTTTTCTTAAATCCTGTCAATTATTTAAAAAGCGAAATGTTTAACTGGACGTACAACCTCTGACTCAATGTATTATTTTCTTTTTTTTAACAAAAATGTGTTAACATCATCCTGATATACATGTGGGCAAAGAAAACTTCATTCCATAATTGCACTTAATTTTAATTAGAAATTATAAATTCTAAGAAGCATTTAAACAGATTTCAAAAGTAACAGGTTCTTTTTTCTTTTTTATAAATGCAACATTCATGTTGGGGAAAAATGGATGTTTGTCTGTTTTTTATCTGTCCAGTGAAGAGTTTTGGGGTGAATGTAAGCATAGAAGGATGTGGTTTATTATTCAGTAGTCTTTATGAATATTGTGCCATAGCTTTATACAGTGCTCCTGAGATTTTAAAATCACCGTCCAATCCCTGATTTATTTTATGCTGCATTTCTGCACCTGTTTATTCAAGGATGTCAAAATGTTTTACAAACACAAATTGGCAATAAATCTGCAAGCTTACAGGCCAGTTTTTATATCCTCTGTGCAAAATGAAATTCAGGTGCAGAAAACTCAGCCTACTTTCTCAAATTATTAAGCAACTTTTTCACTGAAAGAAAATTAAGGACAAATGACTGCATATAGTGTCCTAAAAAGTGAATGAGTACAGAGTTTGGGGTGAAAAAAACTATTTTTCTGGACACGAGACCAGTTGGGAAGTATACAGTAGGAGAAGAATAGGTAGCTATCACAGTGAGAAAGATAAGATAGCAAATTTAAACTGAAGGCGCAATTCTGACCACAAAAATCTCTTCCTCTCTAGCCAGTTTTACTGTATGGGGCTAACCTGTAGTGGCACCAGTGGATTTTCTTCCATACAGTTTTTATAAGGAAGTGATTAAAAAGGTTTTTAAAATCAAGATGGTCCATTACACTGCATTAGAGAATATTCCTGCCCTCAGCTGCTTGTTCCACTCCTGTGTTATGGCAAACCTCCTCTCCTGCTGTGGCAGCAGTGCTGCTCACGGGGCACTGCTGTGAGCAGGATCGGGGAACTGATCCAGCCAAAAGAAAAATGGTCAAAAAAGTGGTTTTGTGGTCTGCTTCACATCAACGTCCTCCACTGAACTGGCACTAGTGAGTAGGTAACACAGAAGAAAACCCAAGAAGTTCAGAGTGAGAGAGGAGCAGGAATTGCACAAACCAGCGCTTACCATTGGGAAAATGCTGCTAGCCAGGATTTGTAGATGAACTGTGATTACAAAAGGCTAACGGTCAATTTCTCCACCCAAATTTTAATTTTTGTGCTCTCTTCTATTAATCAATTTGAGATTGAATAAAATTTCATGGAAACTTGCAGGATGAGCAGATCACTTGGGGAAAAATCACACCTCTCAAAATAGGTTGCAGTGCATACGAGGATGTCTTGCACTATCAAAATTATGTTTTTAATGCCTTTGTCACTTCTACAGCTGAATTTCCACTAAGTGCTGAGACTACAACAATCTGAAATGGTCAGCATCCAAAATACCACTTTCTGAACAACATCCGAAGTGTCAGCTGTATCAGGCAGTCATGGTATATCTGGATTGCAGCATCAGGTAAGAAATGAAAAATCACTAGTTTGTGATTAAATGTGACCAGACAGGCAGACTGGGCATCCTGAGTTTTCTCCAAATACTCTGTGGTGACCCAGATCAGATGCAACTGTCGAAATGAAGAAGAATCAAACAGACAGCAAGTGAGTTCCTACAGAGATATGCAAATTGTGAGACCTCAGTATGACACAGCTGGTCCTACAGCCTGCTCTGAAATTTTACAAGAAATCCCTGGTAAGGAATGATGGCCTACATCTGAATTTCTGAGCCAAAATAATCGTAGTCTCCTGGAGGAATAAGATGTCAGTGAAAAGACAATGACCTTAGCGGTAAATAATTCATGTTGACTGTTGTTATGAATAAGAGGTACAGCAGGAAATGCTGTTTCAAGTAATGTCCCCCAATCCTGCCATATCAGCTGATGATTTTGTAAAATAACATTTGGCTAAACTTTGCACTGCTAAAAACCTTCCTGTCCAAACTCTCTTACACCCCTGGAAAGGGTTGTCAAGGTTTGTAGGCCAGTGAGACACTAATGCTGTCTTCAGGAGCACTAAAGGCTGCGAGAGGCTCACTGGGGAGTACTTCATCTCGAGGGCAAGAAAAGGCACTTGTAGGGGCTAGTAATAGTTTGTGCTTCTTGTTCTGCTGTACTGGAGGTCACTGCCGGTCTCCATCTGGAAGCCCTCTGTTACCTGCTCTGACCTCGCTGCCTGCTAATGCAGATAGGTGAAACTCTGACTCAGATCTGGTTTTGACTTATCTGCAAGATACTCTAAAGTACAATAATAGACTGAAGAGAAACTTAATAATATACTAGTCTCACATATCTGTTAATCAGAGGAATGAGACAGTCTGAAGTGGCCTCCCTTTTTATAATGTTAAAGAAGTTGTTCTAATATCATTGCAAAAACGCTGCCGATTAGCACAAATTGTGCACTATCCATAAAGGCAGTGACTGTAAAAAATATAATTTTGAGAATGGTGGAGAACTAAAAATTCATATTTCTATCTTCTGGACAGAGTAGAAAAAAAATGACATAGAAAATGTTTTCTATGGACTCCTATATTTGAGTACCATCTTTATTTCCGCTGAAAACAAAAATGTGTCCAGGCTAATGAGAGAGGCAGAGTTGTGTAGAACACTACATCATGTTTGCTGTGATTTTATGCCACAGGTCTGCAGGGTGCTCTTGAGGAAATAATTTCATTTTCCAGCATCTTAGTTTCTCTCTTGAAGAGCACCTTCTATATTCCTTTAACTCTGAAAGAGGGAGGCAGAGATAACTGTAACACCTTTATATGGTGCTTTGGCATCTAGCAGTTTCACAGCTCTAGAAAACAGCTAGCTGGGATACATCTTATAACTCAAATTAATTTTTGTTTTATTTCAGACATTTTAAGAAATGTTGTCGAAAAAGACCAGGCATGCTGCTAAATGGCTCTGGCCCCCAGGTCCCTAGGAGGAGCTGCTATACTTTCATGGACATAATTGACACTAAGAATTTGTAATACCAGAGAAATATCACTGGGGTATTGGCATGGTAGGAGGCATCAAGTAGTTCCTGGGCTTTGACTGCTGTTTTCAGTAAAAGCCTTCTAAAACTTTTGCTGCAAGTGCAGTAAGGATGGCGTATCCAAAATGAGAGGTGCAAACTACCGTCTTTGCCATCACATATTTTTTCCAGCATATACCAAAAAAAGTTGAAGACAAAAACCTGCCCTTGGCTCTAGATGGATGAGAACAAAAAGCAAGGAGAGAAGCATCATCCAGAGATATGCTGATACTCACTAAAAAGAAGGAGCTAAGATAAAGACACTGGAAAGCTGGAGGAGACAGGAAAATTGATTATGGACCTGGAAATATCGACATATGTGGAAAATAAACTAAATATACGATGCCAGTCTACGGTTATTTCATGAAAGTGTGTAACAAAGACAGAGAACTGTGTATAGTTAGTAATGGGGAGAAAGCACTAGGGGCCATGGGCTGAAATCAAGAAAAGAAAAATAAAATTGATTAACAGGAGAGACTCCTTCTTAAAGGTATCTATTAGCCTGAGGACCTCTCTAAACTGCAGCAGTTGGAATTCTACTGACTGCAATATATGGAGACAGAAAACAATTCAGAGTCTGAAAGATTCATTGCATGATCTCCTGCAGTAGACCTTTCCTGCTAAGTATTTAAGGTTGTAGGATTCATGGAATGATAGCAAGTGACGTAGCTTTAATTGATAATAAGTAGGTGGGACTCAAGCATACATTCAATATGAGGAAAACTTTGACTTGTAAGTATTCAGGGCATGTCTTATATAGGCTTTTGTTTGTAGCCTCTAGGATGCAGCAACAATATTATATAAAATTCATGATTTTTACTTGTGCTGGTTTTGGCTGGGATAGAGTTAATTTTCTTCATAGTAGCTAGTATGGGGCTATGTTTTGGATTTGTGCTGAAAACAGGGTTGGTAATACAGAGATGTTTTCATTATTGCTGAGCAGTGCTTACACAGAGTCAAGGCCTTTTCTGCTTCTCACCCCACCCCACCAGCGAGTAGGCTGGGGGTGCACAAGGAGCTGGGAGGGGACACAGCTGGGATAGCTGACCCCAACTGACCAAAGGGATATCCCATACTACACGACGTCATGCTCAGCATATAAAGCTGGGGGAAGAAGAAGGAAGGGGGGGACATTCGGAGTGATGGCGTTTGTCCTCCCAAGTAACTGTTACGTGTGATGGAGCCCTGCTTTCCTGGAGATGGCTGAACATCTGCCTGCTGATGGGAAGTGGTGAATGAATTCCTTGTTCTGCTTTGCTTGAGTGCACGGCTTTTGCTTTCCCTATTAAACTGTGTTTCTCTCAACCCACAAGTTTTCTCACCTTTACTCTTCCAATTCTCTCCCCCATCCCACCAGGGGGAGTGAGTGAGTGGCTGTGTGGTGCTTAATTCTGGCTGGGCCCAATGTGGGGTTTAAAGGGTTCAAGATAATGACAGATTTGATTGGAACGTGCTACGTCGAATTTATAGCTGTTATTGCTGTTTACCTATTGACAGCCTCCTGTGCTTGCCATGGGGCTTGCTTGCCTTACTGTATATTACCGTCTAGTGCTCATTAGTGGCTGCTTTTTGCTTTCACTGCTTGCTGTACTGCTGTACTGCTTATCATCTCACTCTGCTGTGCCTTGGAACATTTTGATGACAGCAATGGTGATGCACCTGGGCTGGCAGATGGCCAGGGCATCACTGCTGTTTCTATGCTGCTGTACTGGACAGGCTGGAACTCCAGTGTGAACATGAGTTGAAGGGACTGTGACCTGTGGATGAGTCCACATGGGAGCAGGACATCCCGAAGCATCTGTGGCCATGAATAAGCCCATGACAGAGCAGGTACATCTTGAAGTGTCTGTGGCCGTGGTTATGTCTGTGCCGCAGCAGGTATACCTCTGAAGGGATTGTGGCCTGAGGATAAGTCCACACTGGGGAAGTTACACCTCGAAGCTTCTGTGGCTGTGGATAAGTCCATGCTGCAGCAGGTACACCTTGCAGCATCCGTGGCTGTGCATGAGGCCATGCTGGAGCACCTCAAAGCGTGTGGCCATGGATAAGCCCATGACAGAGCAGGTACATCCCTGGAGGGACTGCAGCCAGGGGTAAGGTCATGTTGGAGCAGGTTTACTTCTGAAAGGACTGTGGCTGTGGGTAAGGCCACGCTGGAGCAGATATATCTCTGAAGGCATTGTGGCCCATGGAGAAGACCACGCTGGAACAGGTGCACCTCAAAGCGACTGTGGCTGTGGATAAGTCTATGCCACAGCAGGTATACCCCTAAAAAGACCGTGGCTCATAGATAAGGGTCTACTTGGAGCAGGTACACTCCTAAGGCACTGCAGTCTGTGGATAAGTCCAATCCAGAGCAGGGGCAAGGGGAGGAGTTCAATGCAATGTTAAACCCTATTACCTGGTCCAAAGGGACGAGGGGTGGAGATTGTAATGGATATACCTTTAAATTGTTGTAACCCGGGATTTGAGTTGCATGTTATAGGAATTGCTATAGCAGGAACCACCTGAACCAATGGAGGACATGCCTTACAAGAAGCAGTGCAAGTGCAGCAGTGACCTGACCTGAGCTGGCTTTGGTGCCCAGTAACTCCACACAACACATCACCTCTCCTGTCCTGAGTGACCACCATAACAGATGGAGCCCAAAGTTATGGACCGAATTAACTCAATGGACATTTTGTGGACATGTGTGGACATTTATGGACATTTTACAGACATTTCACAGACATTTCACAGGGGTTGTCCATAGACTAAGGGAATGATATCTGTGTATTCTATCAAAGGATGGGAAGGGGGCTGGTGGTTAATGAGGATGTATTGGATAGTGTGGGACTTGAGCATGACATAAATGGTATGGAATACAGGGTGGAGAATGTGCTGGTTTTGGCTGGGATAGACTTGATTTTCTTCATAGTAGCTCTAGTTTTCTCTCTTTTACTTTTCCGATTCTCTCCCCCATCCCACCAGGGGCAGTGAGCGAGTGGCTGTGTGGTGCTTAGTTGCCAGCTGGGGTTAAACCACAACATTACTAAATATTTTTAATTTCAGGTTGTGTTTTTTCTTTTCAATGTGATGCATGATTCAATTTTTTTTATGCTCACTCAAAAAACTTTTAGAAAGACCAATCTTAGAGAGAAAATGTTCAACACTTTTTGAAAATCAGAACCTTCAGAAATTGTGCATGCCTAGATTGACAATTTTCTACAAAAACAGACGCACTTCTCCAGCTCTGATTCCTGTACAACGAATTTGACAAAACTCAGCACCCAGGTATGGCAAGGGTGAAACATTAATAAAACTGTGAAAAAAATCCTAAGATATTTCTAATACTGTTTTCTGACAGATACATCATGCTTAGGTTGCATGTCATTGTTATATATCATATCAGGAGAAAAAAATAGACCTTTAAAATTATAGCAGTACTCTTTAACCCTTCCCACCCCATAAACATCAAACATGAAATTGTATTTAAGCCAGTTCTTTGAGGGTGTTAACTTTATTTATATTTCAGACTTTAATGCATTACTAAGGAATAAAAATATACAGCTTAATTCAATACTAATTTTATTTCAGAAGAAAGATATTTTGTTTCTACTGGACCTTAGCATCCTTCATATGTTGTTAAAGCCTTAAGTGTGGACAAAGCATTGCTGGATAATGCTGTATGCAGTTACACTTACTGTACACTTGCAGTTGTCCTCTGAAGACATTTCTTCCACGAGAGTTTTCAGCCTTACATTCGTACATTCCTGCGTCCTCTAGCTGCACATTAGGTATTTCAAGCACAGCTTGGGATTTTCTCAGGCGGGCTTTACTTGGATTATGACCATTAACTTTCCTCCAAGAGATCGTTGGAACAGGGCTGAAATATTTAGTAAAATTACTGTTAGCACTCTTCCACTATCGAGAATATAGATTCTGTTATCTGGTAGTTTAAACACTTAATAATCTAAGTAGCAATAAAATATAACTGCAATTAAGGTTCATATAATGCTTGATATACCTCACTTCCTGTAGGGAATCCTTAATAAATGGCTTGCTACATGGAACATGTCTCTTTCATTCACAAGGGAGGCCAAGTTTTTATTGAGATCAAGTAAATCACTTGAAATACTCTCTCTAGAGCTTCTTTAGCACTCTATGCTTTACTCCTGAACACTTCCACTTGATAGGCAAAAGAAAATAACAACTTCAAAACCTGGATGAATTTAGCAAATTCCAACACACCCCAGTTTTCCTGCAATGAAACTGCAGTTCAGGAGGTCAGTAAGTGATAACATCCATCTAGGTGAGGGATTTCAGTATCACTCTGTCTTGGATAAATTAAGGTGACCAAAGGTTTGGAGACTTTTTCTGTTGCAATATTCTTTAAGTTACAAAACTGGTTGTGTAAGAAGTATGTATTAATGCCACTACTGCTTCTGACTCACAGCATTACATGCCTGCTTGCAGGAGTGGAAGGGCTTTTCACTGTAGCTTGCTATTCCACACAAGTCTATGTGGAAACTGTGTCATTTACATTCATACTGAGAGAAGAAATGGATTAGACAGTGTTTGCACTCATTTAATTTTCTCTTTAGCCCAAACACTCATCAGTTGTTGTGCACCCATTGGGCTTTTTGGTACAGACATACATTTGTCTAAATATGGCAGATACTTAAGTGGTAAGAAAAGAAAAAAGAAAAAAAAGAACTGTAGTTATAAAATTTTGATTGTGAGCTGAAAACTAGACTGCTTCAGGTATTCCAAAAGAAGCTTGGAGGACATCATAAAAGAAAATGTAACTGTTACATGCTGATACTTTTTAAAAGAATATTTTGTATTTATTTGAATTGCTTTCAAGTCTAAGCTTAGATACAAACACAGTTGGATCTTGTGGCAGTTTAAGTGGGGAAAAGTACTTCATAGCATAGATTCAAATTCAAAGCTTCTATTAATTTCTGCCATCATTTGCCAACTTCCACTTGCTGTAACTATATGAAGTTGCACTAAAAAATCACCTTTCCCTCAGTATTTCAGGGTGTCCAATTTGAGACACAGCAAATACAGACATGGCAACCAATCATGGGTAAAGCTCTAGCTATTCTTCAGCCAGTTAAAATCAGGCTGTGAGTTACTGCAGCTGTACTCAAACTTCCAGACAAGATGCTTCAAATTCTAGTACTTCATAGAGATTCAGAAAATTCCCAGACTTGTAGTTGGAGGTCAGAAGGTTTCTCTAATCTTATCTCCTGAATGTCACAAATCACTGAATTTCATTGAGCCTGTTAACATAATTACCTTCACAAAGCCAACATATAGTCTCATATGGAATGGTATCCACTATTTATTTTAATATATCAGAAAGAAACAATCATTGTTTCCCTTATCAGTTTGCTGCACTGATTACTTAACCTGGCAAAAGATACTTTATTTTGAGTGTGTGTGGATTCATCTCTGAGGGATAGTCCCTACAATACCTCTCTATTCTTGCAAAATGGTCCTTTATCACTGTCCCCCACGGAAGAAATACATGTATGGAAATCAAATCACCTTTTTTTTTCCTTAATAAACAAAACAGACTGATCTCTTTTTCTTCAGCACTCTGATCATGTATATCTTTTTCTTTTTATAGATGGTTGTGGATCATATGATGGGTATGGATCATATGAGCTCTTTTTTTTTTGCCTACTGTATCACCATAGAAGCTTGATAGCTTGCTCTTTATTCATCTTAAATTACTTTCTTGCTGACTGATCTCAAATTTTGGTGTCCTGTAGGTTTGGTTTGAGGACGCTTCTGTGCAGCTTGTATGGGCCTAATTTATAAAGTTTGCTTTCTGTTAGAAGTTATTTTACATACTTTTCAACTGGAAGATTAAAAGATCTTCCCATTCTTATCTGAGACAGATACTTCAACCTGTTCAATTCTAAATATGAAGAATAAATAGGAAATTTCTGTCTCTGATGCACTAATAAAACTTAATGTCTTTAGCCCTATCACTTGTGATATTCCTTTCACATCCTTAGCTACATATTTTGATTTGCTATACTTTGATAACTATTTGTATATATTAGAAGTAGTACAAATAACAGTATTAGTTTCTTTTTTCCCCATTTATTAGCTCTCTTATTTTATTTCTAATTGCACACTTCACTTTGATATTCAATTTTATACTCTTTCTTGAGTGACTTTCTGCAGATTTTGTAAGTCAGTCTCGTGTTGTTTTGCCTTCAGCTTTAAGTGTAAACTCCTTATATGCTTGTACTCTTTCTATATGGAATATAATTATGTTATGATTGCTGGCTGCAAAACAGCCACCATGGCGAGGCAAATGTTTCATTAATCATTATTAATCACAACACAGGTCCACAGTAGGAATACTTTATGCTGGTACAGTGCAATACTACTCAGCAGCTGCTGTTTTATGAACAAGATAGGTGTACAGGTACACTTTATTTGGCACCATAAGCGTGCCATATTTGTTATCCGTTACTGCATATTTGCCCTTCAGCCCTACTTCCAGTAAAATCAGTGACAAAAATGCTTTTGCTCTATTGTCATAGAAGAAAACTGGTTCTGCTGAATACTACTGATAATTGGAATTTTTTCATAGTGTATATTTCTGAGGAATAATGAAGACATTATAAACCGTGAAAGTTCTCTCATTTATCTGCTATGAGATTATTCTGAAATTCATGTATTTAGAAAATTTCCTTTAAATTGCATTTAACTAATTTTTTTGACATTTGCTTTCATGTCTGCTACAGAAGTAAATGTGTATAACACGGCAAATACAGAGGAAACTTGTTCTCTGGGTCATTAGGAAACATATTTTTAAAAAACTCAGGTTTTTCTTCATCAGTATGAGGTAGTAAGTGGAGTTTTTCAAGGACATAAAGTTACTTTAGCTGTGTAGATTTAATGATTTCAAAGGAAAGTACTCCCAAACTGCAAATCACTATTCACAGACAACTTGCAGTTCTGTTTAATGAAGCTTATTTTCCTTGCATAACTTACAAGTGAGTATGAATTTTACATCTGAAATAAAAATATATCTATACGTATTTCTCCTCTGTGACTTGTGTGAGAATGAAATGAAATATATGTGAGTGAGGACGTGAAAGAATAAAATTGTGTGACTTAACTAGAAAACTCATAAAATCCACCATAAAAGCTAACTAACATATGCACATATTTTCATCTTTTCAAATGATCCACAGCTTTAAAAAAAATAGAGCAACAGCAGAAGTATCTCTAACATTAATATGAGTTTAATGTAATATGCATAACTGTTAAATCTTATAATCATTATAATCCATTTTTATTTTGGTCTCAGCAGACATCTATGGGAATATAGTTTCCTCGTTTATTATAACCCTGTTCACATTCAACTCCTATGAGTAACTTTATTCAAGTTTCAATTGAGTTCGAAGATAAGATTTCTCCTCACTTTTGGAAATAATCTGTTGAATACTACTGTTAAATCTTAGCACCACTGAGAAGAAAATACTACTTGATTTCAGAAATACCATCATTAAACTTCTCATTCTTCTGAGCTGAAATAAAAGTTCTAAGAGGTCACTGGTGACTGTGATAGACATTACTGTGGGTTTGTTCACTTTGAGTTTGAAGAAAATATGAGTTATAGTTTTACATTTACATCTAGAAGAGATTATAAGAGTCAGTTTTCAGCAGTATATTATTTGGGACAAGTGCTATTGAATTTGTTGGAAATTCTTCACAAGTTTCATTGGAAATAAAAATGTTTTGAAAAAACTATTGGAAACAATTTTCTGGGTTTTTTTGCAATTTCATCTGAAAAAGAATTTAATTAGTTTTATAAAGCATATGTTTATTTCAGGAAAGGGGTGAGGTGGAAATAAGAGTAACATCTGGATTTTAAAATACCTTTTCCATGGATCTCAGCTCCTAGTTTTTCAGCAATATCTTAAATAAGAATGCACAGGTTACTTTTTCTATATTTGGTTGGTACAAATTGATGTGCTCTTTTGAAATATTTTACCTTCTACTGTAATTTCAATTCCTCTCCACACTATTTCACTTTACCATGCATCACTGTTCTGAGTTGTGCCTTCAAACCCACAGGTTCACATCATAATATATCTTGAAAACCTCTGCGTGCCCGTGCATTTGAGACTAGAAATAAACCTCTCTGCTTATGCCCTCCATCCTTGCAACTGTGTTAGATATCTTCTAATTATTACAGGATAATTATGTAGGTGTATTGGGTTTGCATGGCAAGGTTTTAGTAGTGCGACGGGCTACAGGGGCGGCTTCTGTGAGAAGACACCAGAAGCTTCCCCTATGTCCCATAGAGCCAATGCCAGCTGGCTCCAAGACGGGCCCGCCGCTGGCCAAGGCCGAGCCCATCAGCGATGGTGGCAGCGCCTCTGGGATAACATATTTAAGAAGGGCGAAAAAACCTGCTGCAGAACAGCAATTGCAGCCAGAGAGAGGAGTGAGAAGATGTGAGAGGAACAACTCTGCAGACACCAAGGTCAGTGAAGAAGGAGGGGGAGGAGGTGCTCCAGGCACTGGAGCAGAGATTCCCCTGCAGCCTGTAGTGGAGACCATGG
This sequence comes from Gymnogyps californianus, assembly GCF_018139145.2. NCBI lineage: Eukaryota > Metazoa > Chordata > Aves > Accipitriformes > Cathartidae > Gymnogyps > Gymnogyps californianus. Next base: position 14,109,317 of record NC_059471.1, on the reverse strand, counting down.
TGAGGCAGGCTGTCCCCCTGCAGCCCATGGAGGTCCACGGTGGAGCAGATATCCACCTGCAGCCCATGGAGGACCCCACACCGGAGCAGGTGGATGCCCAAAGGAGGCCGTGACCCCGTAGAGAACCTGCGCTGGAGCAGGGTCCTGGCAGGACCTGTGGCCCCATGGAGAGAGAAGCCCACGCTGGAGCAGGTTTGCTGGCAAGACTTGTGACCCCGTGGGAGACCCATGCTGGAGCAGTCTGTTCCTGAAGGACTGCACCCTGTGGAAGGGACCCATGCTGGAGCAGTTCATGAAGAACTGCAACCCATGGGAAGGACTCATGTTGGAGAAGTTAATGGAGGACCGTCTCCTGTGGGAGGGACCCCACGCTGGAGCAGGGGAAGTGTGTGATGAATCCCCCCCCTGAGGAGGAAGGAGCGGCAGAAACAAAGTGTGATGAACTGACTGCAACTCCCATTCCCCGTCCCCCTGCACCGCCGGGGGGAGGAGGTAGAGAAAATCAGGAGTGAAGTTGAGCCTGGGAAGAAGGGAGGGGTGGGGGGGAAGGTGTTTTAGGATTTGGTTTTATTTCTCATTATCCTGCTCTGATTTGACTGGTAATAAATTAACTTTTTTTCCCCAAGTCGAGTCTTGCTTTGCTTGTGACGGTAATTGGTGAGTGATCTCCCTGTCCTTATCTCGACCCACGAGCCTTTCATTACATTTTCTCTCCCCTGTCCAGCTGAGGAGGGGAGTGATAGAGCGGCTTTGGTGGGCACCCGGCGTCCAGCCAGGGTCAACCCACCACAGTAGGATTAAAATGTCGAGGAGTATCATGAAATTGTCTCCATCAGATACTTTCCATAAATGTCCATCAATCATTTACACAATTCTACCTTTAGAATGTCCCATATAAATCTGTTCTGGTCAGATGCAGAGATTTAGGAGACAAGATAATAACTTTTCCTTTCTTTTGGTTATTAAAAGATAGGAAGTACTCATGAAATATAGCAGTGGTGTTTTAAGAATAGAAATAGAAGGAAATAGTGATGAGTTTGAAACCTGTGTGCAGGAACAAGTCCAGGTCTACAAGCATCCATGATTGTACTAAAAAAGTCTGATGCAGGTATCAGTGTCATATACTAATGTGGATGTGCTTTCCTACCATTGCTGGCTTGTTCCTTATGGCACAGAGCAAGGACAGTGTGCCTGCTTCGCTGCATCTCCAGCTCCACATGGTTTTCTTCACCCTTTAAATCCTATCACGTTAGAGCATCTCTAACATCTAAAATAGTGCTATGGATAATGATTCATTATCTATAATGATTCATTATTCATAGTGAATTATACTCCAGAGGCTTTTCTCTGCTGATTGATCAGAGCCTAAACTGTTAGCTCAAACTTGATCCTTTGGGAAAAGCTATTCTGCAACCCTTTGTTTCTACATTTAAAAGTTAGATAATGGTATTTACTCTTAATGAAATCACAACAGCACAGATAGATGATGAAAAATTTAATAGAAAAGAGCTGAACATCTCCTCCTGTGGATCAGTGTTGGCCACATTGCAAAATTCCATATTATATTTTTGTCATCATAGTATAGCAGATGCTATATTGTGGGATGGAGGAGGTGTTGAACTACTACAACTGTTAAATAAGGACGGAAGTAAGCTCTGTTTTTTCCTCAGCTGTCCAGTGACCCTTTTTTTCTAGTCTCTGTATCACACCCTACCTCAGCTTGCTGGCTGGGGACACTCTGAAATAAGTGGACATTCTTCTAAAAAGTATTAAAGACATGACAACAGGTAAATTGTCACCAGCCTGTGACTTGATCAAGGCTGTTGAGAGGGGAATCTGAAGCAACTTGAAAAGCAAAAGACATATATGACATCTGCTGTGTTAGTATGGGGGATAATACATGAAGAATCCACAAATTTAAGTTAGAGGAGACAAATGCTTTGAAGCAGAAAATTTGCCTGAAAAGGTGACGTGTTCTTGGCAGGTGTTTGCATGGATTCCCAGGGCCACAGTACTACAGTACCACTGCGTTTACTTGCCCTGTGTAAAGCTATTTTATAACCGGACTTTCCTTCATGTAATTTTTCTCTGTCCCAAACTTTGTCCAGGCAGAATTTCTGTAGCTGACACATTAATCTAGGATTTCCTAACTCTGCTGTTATAGATATGGCCAGTGTATGTGTACAGATCAATTCCAGAGGACTAGTTACAATGAGTCCAGGACTTCCAGAAACAACCGGTCTATGGCCAATCATGATGCAAATGTAAATGTAAATCCAGTGCATCTGGGGTGTGCAAGGTGGCTTTGAACCTGCTGATCAGCTATAGAGTTTGAAGACAGTGAGCGTGACGATTTCCAGAAGTGATGGATTTAAGGCTCTTGTACCACATGGTATTATATGCATTCATATTTCTTTGTGGGAAATCCTGAAGAGAAATACAACAATGGTAACTCTGGGGACCTACTATTGACAATTGCCAGAATTTGTTTCCTTCTGATCCTCTCAACCTCTGACACAGAAAGAAAGCCTACACGTATGCTTCTGGGTAGCAAGTTTGGAATGCAAAAAAATGTTCCTCCATCTTTAAACCTAAAGCAAAGCTGTGTAAATTACTGAACAAAGTTTTTAGTAGCATTTACAAGTTTTCTTTGATGGTCATGAGAGAGAAAGGGAAGAAATTGGTAATATTGCTTCTTCAAGAATGACATTCTACTGATGGGGACTTGCAGTTTGGTGGGTTTTTTTCCCACTTTCCCTATGCTATATGTTAAAAGCAATTAACTCTGAAGTTTTAGATGTAAGTATGAAGCATTTAGTCAGTGAGGCAGAATGAGGCCTGGGAACGCTACTTGAGATTTACCAAAGAATCTTTATTACATTACTATGAATGATCATGATATTTGTAACAGCATTATAAAGTCTATGCAAGAACAAGTCCACTTAAAGGAAGGCAGAAATCAATCCAGCCTGAAAAACAGGAACAAAATCCAATCCTAGTCTAGCACCTTATGACATAAATTCTTATTCAGTATGAGCTGAAAATGAACTTTAGATTGATGAAAGTCTTAGAAGGATTTATTTGACATGAACAATATGTGGTATCAAAGGGAAAAAAATCCTGGATCTATTCCTGTCTTATATAAACAAACTCAGCCTGAAGATGCCATGTTCACTTTTAAAAAAGTTCCTTCCTCTCATCACAAGTTTCTCTCCAGGGGAAAGGACATCCCTACTTATAACACTGACAAATGCTGTTCTACTGAGAGTGTTCATTTCCCTCTTGGGATTGTTTTGTTATCAGCAAACTTTAAGAGTATCTTCCACAGCTTCCAGGTTTGGCATCTGATAGAATTAACAAAATTTTTTCCTAAAGTGAGAAGTGGCGTGAAGGGGTATGGAGGAACATGATTTTTTGTCCTATGGGACTTAGAAACATGTATTTCTATACCAGTTTTTGTCTCTATCCTACACTTTGATTTTGGGCAAATCATTCTATTTTAATACCCTATACCATAGTTTCCCTGTTTTAAAAAGAGAAAACAGCCATTTTATGTCTCTGTGACCTGTAGATGAAAAATAGAATATCATGATAAAAGTCGTTTTTGAGGGTGAAGGCAAATTACTACCTGTGGACTTCTACACTGTGAATTTGCTTAATACTCAATGATGCTAAGATGTTAGCACTCCTTGTTCCCCTAGTAATTCTCCTATATGTAGGAAAAACACTGAATATTTGAATCCCTAGTTCCACCAAGGAATTGGATGTACAGCATCTAGAATTATTTGCTCCATTTAATGCAAGCCAGGGATCTTGGCATGTCATTAAATTGTGAGTACCATAATACATTTAAAAGACAAGTCAAAATTAGCTTCCTTTTTGCCTGCAAATTGTATATTAAATCTGGTTAGAATTCCTCAAACCTCCAACCTTCATTTATCAATGCGGTGATTCATCATATCCTTTCATACCTTGTTTTGACCAGCAGTTCCCGTGTGGGGGATAACCATGTATGTGCTACTGTCACAGGATTCAGTGGAAATGACGGCTGTTAATGTGCTCTGAATGTCCTTAGTATAGAATCAGGTTATCTGTAATATCAAAGGTGTTTCTGTGTGTCACTATTATTATGGGAAGAGGCAAGAACTCTTTTGTGTTCATGGAAAAGTATAAGGAGGCTTAATCATTTCCGAAAGACAATGCCTAGAAAGGAGCAGCTGCTGGGGCTGAAAGGCTATGTGTATCCTTAGCAAAGAGACACTCACTCCCTGAGGAGTTTCCTACAGTTGCCCAAGGAAAAGACAGCTTATACTCAGGGAGAAAGCTGTGCTTGTTCCAGTCACTGAATTCAAGCAAATGTCAATCACAGTATGTCACGTATGGAAGGGAAATGCCTTCAGATAGAGTAGTTGTCTTAAAATGGACTGAATTAAAAAAATAGTCTTTTCTCTTTGCTCTGCAAATCCTGAATTGCACTCAGGATGCAAACCTTTCACAATATTTTATGATTCTATGATTCTGTCTCTTGACTGCAACCACATTGTAAAGATCTGCTGACATATCCAAAGAAATGGCCAACAGAACTGTCATACTTGGCCCTAAAAACAGTGAAGCCTGTTTTATATCAATTACAGATGTTAGTATCATTTTACACTCATGTTATATTCCCATGTTAATACCCAATAATACTCAGCTGCTGCTTGCCACCTTGACCACTCACTCATCTCGATGCCCCTGGGATGCAGGGTAGTGCAGTTAACAGAGGTTAACTTTAAGTTTGTTTTAAACTGTGATCAGTGCATTAGGTCTGCTACTCTTTAGCATGACACCAGGGTTGGAGTGAGAGGTGGATTCATGGATTTGTATTAAGGAGATTTATGTCAGAAAAGAATTTGATCTCAGAATAGAAATCCTCATGAGACCTTTTTTGACACTGGATTAGTGGGAAGGGGTCAGGTTATGGGAAGGTCTTGTTTGCTTCTTTTGACAGTTTATAGCAGGAGATGCCTCCTGCAAGGTCTGAAGCCAGGAAGAATCTTGCTGTCTACAGCCAACACACAAATACCAGTTCTGAAACATTCTGGACCAGTATAAAATACGCAACATTGGATTTGCCAAGATCAGCCAACAAAAGGATAAAAGTCAGGGAGAAAGATATGGAAGACCTGGGGCATAGTTTTAACTGGTGGACTGAAAGGAAAAGCCATATTTTACCAATTTGAAGAGCAGAGAGGGTTAAGTTTTGTCCTTTGCAGTTAAGAAACAATATGGTGCAATGCTGGAAACTTCTATTCACCTATGTTGAGGGAACAGATGGAAAACTGCATGTGTTAGAGAAGTGTGCAACCTGGATCTGTGACTCATTATAGGATTATTGTTTGTGAATTTTGTGTTCCTGGCAAAAATCACATATAGCTAAAGTTCAGAGGAAGAAAAGAAAGGAACCAGGTACTATAAAACCTTTGACCAAAGACGCACTTCTTGGGTGCCTTTAACCTTCCTTCTTTTCTGAAATTACTCTCTTCCTCATTACATTGTTTGCCAAACACTGACCAGACCTCACAGAAACATCCTTTTAACATGTGGATTTGCAAAGTCTATCTTTTTACAGCTGCAAAAAGATTTGCAATATCTAGAAGCCTTCTTTATAGCCATGTACCCTATATCATTGTCTTAATGAGTGACACCATGTCCTGGTTTCGGCTGGGATAGAGTTAATTTTCTTCCTAGTAGTTGGTACAGTGCTGTGTTTTGGATTTAGTGTGAGAATGATGTTGATAACACGCTGATGTTGTAGTTGTTGCTAAGTAGCACTTATCTTAAGCCAAGGACTTTTCAGTTTCCCATGCTCTGCCAGCAAGCAGGTGTGCAAGAAGCTGGGAGGAAGCAGAGCCGGGGCAGCTGACCTGAACTAGCCAAAGGGATATTCCATACCATGGAACGTCATGCCCAGTATATAAACAGGGGGGAGTTGGCCGGGAGGCGCGGATCGCAGATCGGGAACTAACTGGTCAGCGGGTGGTGAGCAATTGCATTGTGCATCACTGTTTTTTTTTCTTCCCCCCCCCTTCCTTTTTTTTTGTTATATTCCTTTTCATTACTATTATTATTATAATATTTCATTATTACTATTGTTAGTATTATATTTTACTTTAGTTATTAAACTGTTCTTATCTCAACCCATGAGTTTTACTTTTTTTTTCCTTTGCTTTCCTCCTCCTCATCCCACTGGGAGAGGGGAGGGGGAAGTGGCTGCGTGGTGCTCAGTTGCTGACTGGGGTTAAACCACGACACACCAGCAAAAATAACTTCTTCAGATACTTCATGCAATTCTCCACAGTTACAGTCAAATGCCCTTCACTGGATCATAAAGATTTTTTATATTGCCACCCTGATCTTTGCTTAGATATCATATTCACTTATGCTGACACTTTTTACTTTTATTTCTGCATATTGAAAAATCTTCAGTAAGCTCTCTCTACACGTACGTAGTCTGCAATGAAAATACTGATAGTGACATAAAATAAATAATAACATTTTTAATAAAAGCTTAAAGAACAATTTAAAAAGCCTGTTAAAAGAAAATCAGGTCAAGGAGATAAAATAAAATCCTATATTCCATGGATTTAAAACTTTGAGATATTTATTAATCAGAATTGATTCAGAGTTCATTGTTTCAAGAGAACATTTTAGAACATTTCCTAGATTACAAGTCACTAAATTTCATTCACTTGTGTGACTTAAATATATGTAACTTCACGTTATTTTTATTTTATTTCATTTAGAAAGCAAGATTTAAAAATGGACTATCAGCTGAGTTCTTACAAGCCATATTACAGATGGGATGAATGTTTATGACTGAGCTATAAATCTCTTCAAAACAAAGTTTACAATAGAATTATTAAAGCAACATTAAATATAACAGCATGAACAATGCTTCTATCATAACAGCCTCATCATAATTCAGTAATAAAAGGAAGTCAATATCTCTATTTTATTCTTATCTTTAACTAAGAATATTTCACAATAAAAACATAGTCTTGACGTTACTAAAGTGAAATAAGCTAGCATTTAGGAAGAATATTGATATACTACCTAGATGTTACTATTGTACAAAAATAGCACAAGCACAAAACAGTCTCTAAAAATACAGAAAATCAAGCATATGGGTTGCAAGAAGAATTGTCTGTCAGCACTGTTCTCTATTGATTCTTTTGATTAAAAACTCTATGTGTTGATCTATGTGGTTAAAAAATAACCATAGTGAAAAGAAGGATGCATAAAACTTAATTTTTTTTAGCAAAACAATCCTTTTGGCAGTCTACATGGCCCAGGGATCCTATTTTAAAAGCAAAGATTGAGAACTTTGGTAACCTACAAATACAGCAATAGCCCACATCCTCTAATTTGTTCTAATGAGAAATAAAATATGGTTACTCACTCAAAATTTGCTGTTGGTACTACCATAATACAAACTGTATATATATATTTTTTCTGTCTGCAGCCAGAAAACCAATGAAGTATGAGGTTCATATGGAGAATAAAATAGAAGCTGCTGTATGGTGAGATGCGTGACCAAAAATGCAGTGAGGAAAAGGCTGAAGTGTGAGGGTCAGGTAGGCTGTGTGCGCATTATACACAATTTGACATTAAAAAATCTGTGTGAAAGAGTGGGTGTAGAAGAATTATTTGAAAGGGAAACAAGAAGTCAACCTAGAGTTATATACCAGGAAAAAAAAAAAAAAAGAAAAAAAAAAGAGTGATAAATTTCTGACACTTCTTTTTTCTTGTTTTCCTCTGAGGGAAAGGGTCTGTGCTCATTGAGGAGTGTTGTAACTTACAGCTTTTCATGTGAGCTTGGACAAACCAGTCCTATATAATTGTTCGAACTATGAAAACTTGTTCATTTTGAGGCTTTTAAAAACCCCATATATTTCCATCTACACCTGTTTTTAAGTCCCATGTTAAAATAATAGTATTAAAATCACTTATGAGATAACTATACTCCAAAGACAGGAAATGTTAAAGAATGCTCTGATGGCCGTCACTGAAAGTGCTTCATTAATGAATATGTCACGTGGTGGGGACAGAACTTAAAGTCCTTTTACCTGTCAATCAGAACCATTGCTTTCATATCTTTTTAATGGGGAACTAAATGAAGACATCAGAATTCTTCCTTTTTAAAAAGTACATAAAAAAAGAAGTAAAAAAATTAACCAGTTGCCTCCAGATGTTCTTGGAAGCAAAGTCAGTAATATCTGAGAGAAAATGAAAATGGTAACCTGCTGTCACAGAAGGCAGTGCCTGAGAAATTGCATTTCTGGCACAGGAAAGGCCAGGAATACTATGATCTGTGCAAGAGTGTCAGCTGGGAAAATGATGGCTTCTTCATCAGAACTCACCCAAAGAACAAGGTCATGTCTTCCTGATTTACATAATAAACTTAAGTTCTGACATTGAAATGATGGACTTGTTAGAAAACCAGGATTATCTGGACTACAAACAACAACGAGAAAGCTCATTTATTTGTTTTACCAAAAAATTAGCTTGTCTTTTTAAATAACAGAAGATACAAGCAGTGAAAATTGTGTTAGTCAAAAGCAAATATTAACATACTACTGGTTAGGTTTATTTTTTTTTAATGTAGATGTTTTGAATTCTTCCATTCAGTAAGTTCTAAAGATTTTTTCTTTTTTTAACCATTATTTTATTATTTTAACAATGCTTAATGTACATGTTAACCAGGATTTAACAATTATGTAAATTAAAAAGATGTAGTTCTGTTCTTATGAAAAGTTCAAAAAATAGAAGATGCTAATACTTCATTATTGCCAGTGGGGGTTTTTTAATTATTCTTTTAAAAAAAAATATGATCCTCTGTCTTGTTAGGAAACAAGCAAAAATTCAAGTGTTCCTAATAAAAATGACATAATTAAATGGGTGGCAGAAAACATATCTGTATGCTATATATACAGATATATATGATGTAATCAAAACACAAGTGGTTGTGCAGATGTGACAGTGAATATGGCTATAAAAACAACCTTTCAACAAAAGTGGGCTAGCATAAATATCTAGTGCAAATCACAAAAAATCACTAATTGCAAAATGCACACTTTGATATATAATACAATAAATTTTATTTGACTCCTCTGTCTGTCATGTCTTCTGTTATACCTCAGCAGTAAATCATGGATATATGCAGTGATTTCGTAGCCAATGACTGATGCTTAATATAAGCAGTATTTTCGAAAACAAATAACATCATTGTGAGATATTTCACTCCTGTATTACTTTGAATTCTTTAGCAACAACAAAGTCTATTTATAAGTGGCATCAGTAACATAATATTTTCACTTGTAACTGGACCAGCTACATATTGCTTGGGTCAGAATAAAATCCTTCTCAGAGAATTTCTGTCTATCAAGCAATTAAGACATTTGATTTTAGTTTGGAGACAAAAGCTGCACAGCTCCAATTTATTTAAATCCTACAGCCATAGTGACTGGCAGTTCTAAATAAACACTATTAATAAATCATTAACCTGTAACTAAGACTAGGCTCTTTCTGGAATATTTGGCAAATGCCTACTTCAGGAAATCTCTCTGGAACGTCTGTCATTCTCACAATTACAGCAGAGAGAGAAGAGCGAGTGTTTCAGACAGCTAAATTAAAGCATGAAAAAAAACAGTAGCACATTGGTTTTGAGACTGTAATAACTTCTGTGTTATTTACAATAAGAATTCAAACCACCAAATCTCAAAATGCTAAATAAAGAAGGAAAAAATAAGTTGCTGATTCAGTTTGGTAATGGGGACCCACGGCAGTGTAACAAGAAAAGATCCTTACAAGCTATCGGGAGTAAGAGATGGGGACAAAAAATGAAAACGATGAAAATGAATAGGAAATCTGATGTATTTCTACCTCCCACCTCAGCCTCCAGGTTTCAAATGAAGCCTGAAATGTCATTCATGTAATTATTACCATATCAAGCTGAAAGCAATTTCAACTCAGCTGATTTGATTGTGCATTAATGGCTGTGAAAAGAAGATAAGGAATGTGCATGGTAAAAATAGCTGCCCATTACAATAGCAGCAAATGGGGTCAACTTGTTAGATAACCTTAAATTCCTTGATCATTCTGGCGTTTCTGTTTTTTTGTTTATTAATGGTTAATGCCAAATATGAACATGGAAATAAGCTAATTGAAGCCTTTCCTGTCAACCTTCACCTTCCTTATGTGGCTGTTTGAATAGCGACTGACTCTTTTTGAGAGAGTTTACTAAATCTCAGGGTGCTGATGATGGAAGGTATCAATAGCTGCGTTTCTTGCCTGTCAGTGATGGTTGCAAAGGACAAGATGTGGCATACCTCCTCTTCACTGGAAAGTGACAGTTGACTAGTAATCTGTCAGCAACTGCAATTTAATTCCAGCAAAATGAAGAAAACAAGAACTAACACGTTGGTTACTGCTTCAGCCATAGCCAAGGGTCTAAAAGGGCCTTGTTGCCAACTCTTGACCTGGCAGAAAATTGGTTAGTGTTGCTGACAGGAGAGAGCCTGGAGCCACCAGCCTCTGCAGAACAGCCCTTGTTTATATAAAACATAAGACTTGTGTTTTACCCTACAGAAGTTCTCCCCTCATGTTTGCTTTCTAAACTACTGCTTACATTTGTGTTGGGAATGAATTTTCAAAAGCTGCTGTCACTGTTTATGGCTCCCTGTACGTGGGCTATGGTCTCCCACATTTTGTTTGGACTAGTTTGGCTATGTCCTGTCTCTCCTTCAACTTCACTGGACCTAAATAGATATAATTAAAATACTTTGTCAGAATTTATCTGTAATTATTGATGAATACTTTCTGTTGACCTGCTCACTGAGAGTATCTGGATGTTGTTCAAACAGGAAAAACAGGCAAGAAGGGAAGCAAGTTTAAGACATATCTCATTCAGGCAGTAAATAGGAACTGTTAAGAGAAAAATCTGAACAAAAAAATCCAGTGACCAGTGACACATGAAGGTCAAAATGACTATAAAAACATTTAAAAAGTCCTCTCAGGTAGTAAAGACAGGCTTTGAAAGGTTACTCTGGAAAACCAGACCTGCTGAGCAAGCTGGAGTGGTGATCCTCAGGAAAACAAACTATTGTCTTAAAACTCCTTTCCTCTTATGTTTTGGTCCTACTTAGGTAAATAAGAATTGGTATGGAAGATACGGTACTCCTCAGACTAATTGATTTGTGAAGTTCCTCCACAGGGGTTACAAAGAAAAATCCTTCCACCGTTTCTTTTTCAAAGCCAGGCTGTAAGAAACCTGTATGTGCCTCGATAACCTATGAACTAGAAAACCAAGCAGGATATATGAGCAGCATGACTTCGGGGGGTGGAGGGGGGAGATGTCCAAAAGGAACGCCACTATAAAAAGGAACTGAAAAGAATTCAATATAGTGAAATTTCTTTCAACACCCCACCCCGAATTTGATGGGGTATTTTTGAAAAAAACCTATCCTTTATGTTTGTTTATATGTCTCTAGTGAAATATCACTGATGGAACACCTGTTTTTAGCTACATACATGTACAGAAGAAAGAATAATTTCTTTGAATCACTAGAATTGCTTCTTATTTCTGTCTGACTGTATACTACCCTTATTCTTGGCAACAGTAATAATAGTAACTGCCCCAACAAAATGGAAATGTTATCAATTTCATCCTGTATTCTGTAATCTGAACAGTGTATAGAAGTAATTTCAGTTCTTATATAATTTGTATGAAATAGCAAAGAGGTATTTCTAAAACCTTTCTCTCCCTAAACTCATTTATCAATAAACATATAAAAACCTCCTTGACATAAATACTAAACACCTGTTCTCTAGTAGTGCTATTAGGTCAGGTAGAAACTAGAGAACTAGCACTGTCACAAAGTGTGTTAGGACATGTTTAAAACATTGTGTTTTTAGCTTCATATATAAACTATACATTTGGGGGGGGAAGCTACTAATCTTGTTTATTCTCCAACTATGATATTTTGGCAGAATAAACTCTAATTTACTAATTTATAGGATCACAGTGAATAAATGGGTGAGTCTGGTAAAATTTTCAATAAAAAAACTTTCCTCTTTTTGTTTACAAGAAGGTTACTTTTCATTTTGACAGAGAGTCTTTTAAGTTGAATGAATTACTGTCCACAGAAATGGCTGGGCAGGGAATTCATAATTGGCTACTTAGTCAATTGGTTACTTTGAGTGTGCAGTAAGGACTGTCTGTGAAAATGAAATCCACCAAAATAATGAAACCACAAATTAGGCATGTCACATCTTAATAAACAATGATGTCTAATTATGAAAGAATCTGTACTTACTTGCCAAGTGCAAAACACTCCATCTTAACAGTGGTTCCCCTTGCAGCTGTAACTGTGTAAGGAAAATGGACTTCTATTTTTGGTTCATATTCCCCCATCACACCTGGAAAATAAGGAATGTTTAAAATATGAAATATCAACGGTTTTCCATTTGTTGAGATTATCACAGAAAAACCCTGTGGCTTGCTTTTTGAACCTGCACAGCAGTAAAGCCAGTAATTGATGGAGATAGCCTCATTTCATCTGATATGTTTTGCTCAGGTCCAGTACATATTCTGAAGTGCTTTTCAGGGTTACCAGCAGCACAACAGTGATCTTAAGAAAAAGGATTTATTTTCTCAAACACGGGTTAATATTTACATTTTGAAAGATTAAAGCAGGCAATCAATTTTAGCAGGGTGAGAATTTTCGTAGACCAAAGCTTTGTTTACCAGTGCAGTGACAATTATGACAAATAAATCAAAATATCATGCTGTGTTCGACTGAGGACCTTCTAAGCTCAGCAAGAAAAACTCAAATGATGTAAAAGTATTTGTGTACGCGGATACAGACACAGATATGCAGACACATATAAAGTTCAGTTATTTCATTTTCAGTGACCCTTTTAATTTGGGAGATGATTGATTTTATCAGGACAACACACTTAGTACTGTAAGATACAACTAGAAAAACATTCACGAATGTGAAAAACATAAACATTGAAATCAACAGAGTTACCTGGAATTTGCTGTGGAGTGACTGACAGCTTTGGAGAATCACAAGAGTTTAGGAAATGAGAAATGAGCAGGGAAGGGACACAGGTTTCATAAGGCGAGGTGAGAGGTTTGTATTTGATGCGACTTAGAGGAAATGTCATAATCAGCATGGCAGGAGAAGAATATTACTCTAACAGCTGTGTTCGGTTAGACAGAAGATGGGCTGCTGGGGTAAGCGATACTCAGGAACTAAAAGCTATATTAAACAAAGTAAGAATTGTTCAGATTTTTAGATGAGGAAAACTGAATAAAATCTGACTTGTGGATACAGTAGCAACAAGACAGGTCTAGTCTAAATCTATAAAAATCAGTCAAGAGTCTCCAAAGAATTCTAGAGCAAGCAAATAGGAACAAGAGAGGAAAAGAAAGGAGAGAAAAGAGATATCTTATGCAAGAAAGAAAAAAGAAAGGAGCATAAGGAGGAACATGGAAGTAGGGGAATATGAGATTTGCAGCTGAGAGAAGACCAGCTGGCAGAGATAGACAGAGAAACAACCCACAACCTATTAGAGCAAAAAATAATATATAAGGCTGAAATGCTGAAACATATACTTCTAGCCCTTCAAATGTTCCTTATGGGACTCAGGAGTTTCCAGCGGGGCTGTGCTCTCTTCCTCCTGTTGTCCCACAGGCTCCTGCAACTTGGTTCTGGGAGGAAGTCTAAACATATATGCATTTAAACATGTCTTTGGGGGCTTAAGTTTAGTTAGAAAATCTAAATGTGTCTGATATGTGAATCAAGTAACAAAAGTAGAAAGCATAAAATGCTTTTAATTCAAACAATGTAATTCCATAAATAATGTGGCTTTAGAAGTAGCAGTAGATTTCTTTTTAAAAAACATAATCACGCAAGTGTTACACATACTAACAATAGTGACCCATTTTTCCTCAAAAACATGACTAAATCAATGTTTTGACATTGCTTTAAGAACTTGTGGAGAAATACTGCCCTTTGTATGAAAAGGCAAATTCTGAACCAGTTCTGTCATTACAGCTTAGAAGGTATTTTTTGGTAGAAAAAAGGAAATTAACCTTTGTGTCCTGGGTATTAAAATAAAGTCAGGGCATCAACCAAATTGTAGTCAATTAAAATTTTCCCTAGCTTAGACTGAAATCATTCCTAGTCTAACCCGTCATAAAAAATGTATTCCCACTGGCTTGTACTGTGCCAATAAATTTCATAATTTAATTACACTCCTTGTGATTTCTTTTACAGTTTTCTGGCATTTTTGTGATTATGAATACCAGTTTCTGATTCATCTCAGTTTAGTCATTCATGATTTGATGATATCTGTCATATCCCCTTTTAGCTGTGTCTTTCACAGACTGAAAAATCCCAGACTATTAATCCTTCCTTATAGTGAATCTTTAATAAACTTGCAATCATTCCTAGTTCCCATGTTGCATCATTCCAAATTCCATTCTATCATTTTGAGATGGGAAGATGAGAACCACACAGCAATAATGAAACTGTAGATCTTTCTATCATCACGGGGTTTTTTGCTTGGGTTTTTCTTTTGGTTTTGTTTGTTCCTTATTGCTTTCCTCATGATTCAGTTCTATTTGCCTTTGTGCACTTGAGCTGATGTTCATCCACAATGGCACCCTAATCTCTTTACTGATAATATCTAATAAAGGTATTACATTTTTAGGTTTAGGTATTATATAAATTTGTACTGGATGACATTATTTATCACCTGTCCACTCTGTTATCACGATATGCTTTTGCAGCTCTTCACACTTAGTTTTAATTTTAACTGTCCTTAATAATTTTATATCAACAAGCTTTTCTACCTCTGTGTTCATTTCCTTTCCAGATCGTTTATGTGTTGAATGGTGAAGTCCCAGAAAAGTATTCTGTGGCTTCACTGGCAATCTCCCAGTTCTCCAAACTGATCAGATACTCCTACAACAGGTGGATTTTTTTTATCTGTTGTTAATTCAAAAAGGGGCTGTCCTTCAGCCCCTCTGAGAATTTCATTTCTTTGACAGCCTTTGATGAGTGACCCTGTCAAGAGCTATTTGAAATGAAATTACACAGTGTTACCTTGACCATTCCTATTCATATTCTCTCAGACTCTTCAGGAAAGCTGTATACAGATTGAAGCATGACTTCCCTCTTTAAAAGCTGTGTTCGTGGTATATGACTATATGGTAATATTACTGTATGGTAATGTGATAAATACAATCCTACTACTTGCACTTTTCTATGTATTTTCTATCAAAACACTTGACACAGAAGTCAGACTTACTGGTCTGTAGTTCCTCAGATGTTCCTAGGAGTCCCTTTTTTAAAAAAGGTACCTTTTTTACCTACGCTCCTTCTAGGCCTGAAGCCTGGTGAAGGAAAATGGTACATTCTGCTTCCTTCTGTATAGGAGTTTGGCCTTGGGGATTTGTTAGTATTGGTAATGTCAATATTTCTTCTAAAATTCCTTCTATTGAAACTTCAATTATGAGAACTTCAGTCTTGATAGGGGAACCTCCCTAAGCTCCCTTGTAGTGAACACTACTGAAAATAGTTCACTTCTTAGGTTTTATGATGCAGCTTTATACTCCTGAGGTGTTCCTTTTAAATCTCTGGCATCTGTTGACTGTGCATACTCGCTGACAGGTTTTGTGATTCAATGAATTTTAAAAAGTTTTTTTTTTGCTTTTGTGTAAGACTTTGTTCCTGAAAATCATTGTGTTGAATTGTCATGTACTATTAAACATTTGCCTTTTTTAGCCCTGAAAAAAATGCATCTTAAAATAGGATTAAATTATTCTTGCCTTTAAAATAATACAGTACTTATGAACACATTTGAGGGACAACATTATCTTTCAGATCTTATGTTTTTAACTTAGAGTAACTCCCTTTAGTAGGTGCAATCTGTACAAGTATTGAATGCTCTTTGCGAGTCATGCCATCATTTCATATTCCTAATGAAACACTGATCTACTAATGCTTTGTACCACGTCCTGTTCTTCTGGGTTATTGTTACACTAGCAAGCGACATGCTGGCAGCAACCGGCAGAAAAATGTAGAAAAATTACCAAGCAATTGCTTGGTGTCCCTATGAAAATTAGGAAACAAAAGTCTATTATTGCAAAGGGATATTTTTCATCCTTATTATTTATGATCTTTGAGACCAAGGAGGCCATTACAATTGCATAGACATCAAGGGAATTATCAAGGCCTTACCTTCCCATGTTACACTATAATTGCTTTGCTATGGCAGTTGTACCTCCAAGCTCTTTATCTTTCCCAGTTTCTGTTTTGGCCACTATGAGTCAGTAATGGTAAAACAACCACCATCTTCATTTTCATCAAGATTTTTGTTCGTTTATATCAGGTGCTAAAAGGAACCTGAACTTTTAAGAAATATTGAGGCCTTGAGTTATGTGCATTAGAATCAATCTCTCTTAGACGTATATACATGACTCTCATTCAGAGGTTTGGTTAAGGCCATAAAAAATTCTCTCAGTCATTTTTTATTTCCAGTTATCAAACATGAAATATAACAATAATTAAAATTGATCAGTACAGAATAAAAACATAATATACGATTTCCAAGCGGATAACAAATCACAGAGTTCACGTGGTCTGAGCACCATAGAGGAACGAGGAGCCATTCTCAATGCTTCCGTGCTCTGCCTTCCCATGAAAACACCTCCTTTCGGACAATCTTTTACCTTCCCAGAGATGACCCCCATGATTCAGTCTTCCTTATGCTAATTAGTTAGTTTACTACACTCCCTACTTCATAAGCTGTGCCTTTCAGCTGAGTTCAGATCTGGGTATTAAAGTGCTGAATTTGTGATCAGTATGAAACACACGGCTTCAAAATAAATCTAATTTACCAGATCTTGAAATTTTGTCTGGGATTAAAAAAGAGGTTAAAAGCCAAACTTTCCTATTTGTTTAAGTAAATCTTACCCCTGGGCTTTATTCTGAAACAAGTCATCCCACCTCACATTTTCCAGTCTCTGGGTCTCTGCCCTTTCATTGTGTACGAGAAGGAGAGCTCCACGTTTCTGTCCAGCCAGGGTCTTCCCTGGCTGGGTGAAGTTGAACTGAGATGAAACACTAATAACCCTTCTGTTATATCTCTGATTACTGAAATAGGCACTGATTCAAATGACTGAACATATCCCAGGACTAAGCACAGTTTGGCCTTGTTAGAATTAACGGCTTGTTAGTCACATGGGCAGAAATGTCGCTCAATATTTACAGAGGAGACGATTTCCCTATTCCCTCCTTCAGATATTTTTTTACAACAATGCAATTATCACAGAGTAATCATTACATATTCTCCAATTCAGGTAAGGAAAAGTCTTCATAAAATCAGGTTTAATTTTAATAAGTGGTTTCATTTAACAAGTTGTTCCTCTGACTTGGCTGCAAATCTATGACTTGAGTTTGAATCTCTGCTACCCAAAGTGTCCTATGAACACTTAGCTACACTGTTGTCTGCATTTTAGTTTTCCATCAAAAAATAGAGATGACACAATTCACTAAATCACAATAATGTGACAAACACTGATTGTGAGGTGCTCACATACCACAGGAATAGACGTAATAAAATTTCAAACAATTACAGATATTACTACAGCTAAAACTGTTTACATTATCCCCTGTGGGCCATTTAATGGAAATTGAGAATGGAATAAAGTAGCAAGATCAGTTTCTGATTGTCAGTCCTTTCAGCTAAGAACAAGTGAAAGAGCTACAGACAGGATATCAGTCATTATCACTTTGAAAACAACTGCTCTACCTCTTCATTTAGCCTGCCCCTCCATGACTTTTACAACCTCAAATGAAGAGTGTAGAAAAATTGTGAGTCTATGACTGTGTCCACACAAGGAGACATTTTGCCTTCATGGGGGCAAAAAAAATCAGACTGCTGAGAAATCATGACACATCATCTTACTCCAGCTGTGTAGAGGCTAATGCTTCCATTCCATTAGTCTTCCAGATATTAACTACCCTCTTGAATCTTGCAGAACATAAGCTTCCATGATGGTTCCTTAAACCCTTTCAGCTAAAATGATTTGGGTTTGTTTCAAACTGTTTAAGTAATAGCTCTTTAACTTACTTCAGAAACTAATTTTGAATGAAACAGGTTACAGGGAATACTTGAATAAGTGGGTGATAACCTTTTAAGACAGTAGCTAGAAAAGAAGATAAGATTCCTGGCTAAACATCATCAGAGTGCCAGGGATAAAATGAAAGCCAAAGATTTCCTATACTCAGAGAAAGATTAGGCACAGATTTATACTTACTATTATTTTATTAGCAAAAGATACAACCCCCATAGTTCAGTGATGAAAAGTGTTTGCGTGAGAGCTTTGGGTGAAGTCCCTGATCTCAATCAGATGGCGTAGCAATGTTAATCTGGTTCTCTTACAGCCTGGATAGTGCTTTAAGCACAAAATTATTGAGGATTCTTATTGGTTTGGATGTTCCTCTCAATTTCTGGGAAACCTCTTGAGGAGAGGTGAACTTGCCCTGCTGCAAAAGAATTTTCTAATAATTTTACAGATCAGAAATTGAGTTTCCTACCACATTGTAATTATGATCTGTTGTGTGAATATGTATCCAAACCCAAGAAAATTTTGATTAAGAAACTATGGCAGGAATGATCATGTATAATTTCTTCTATCGGTAATCTGTGATGTAAACTAGGGTTGTTTATCATGTGGGTCTTTTTGTGACAAATGAATATTTAGCATTTGCCCTGAAGACCTGCACCATTAAATGTCCCTAAATGTCCCCATATTTATTTGGAAGACAGAGCCCTGAATACACACATTTACAATGACAGTAAATTCACAGCACAAACCGAATTAATTCAAATATAATGATGATTCCCACCATTACAACCTGACTGCAGCAGAAATTTTCAATGCATTGGGAAGAATTTATTGACTCACCCACCATTAATCTTATTCTAAATGGAAGGACCAGCACCTGCTGTAAGTCTCTAAAACTTTACTGTGGGAATGGTTGTTTTATAACTGTCCACCATATTCCTTCCACTTAGAGATCTCTTAGCCAAGTTTTGTGCCATAAATCTATCCTTTGAGAAGCCCTGAAAATGTTCATGTGAAATTGCATCCTGCAATGCACTGAACACTAAAGTACCAACAATGTTTTCATATGTTACTCAGAGAGCAAATCCTATCACA
The DNA here is from genome assembly GCF_018139145.2 of Gymnogyps californianus. NCBI lineage: Eukaryota > Metazoa > Chordata > Aves > Accipitriformes > Cathartidae > Gymnogyps > Gymnogyps californianus. The sequence continues at coordinate 14,090,035 of NC_059471.1, read as the reverse complement.
TATCACTGGATGGAAATAATTCTTTACTAGAATCTATCCTAATATCAAAGAAAATTTAGTAATTCAGTTCCTGGGAAAAAAATATCTTAATGAATACAGCACAAGAAGGGAACAAACTCTTCTTTAGTTTACAACTAGGGGATAAGATGTTCATGTATTTCTTATTATGGAGGTATAAATGTAGAAGAAGGTCATATTTAACCAAAACAAAATGTTTAACTAAAGCTTAAACAAAACTTTCCTCTTCCCACTTTAAAATCCATCTTTATATTATACTCCACTTCACTAGCCCAGCAGTTACTCTCTGAATTCTGTCTAGAAAGTCCTTTCTAGAAATAGTATTCCTATCCTGAAATATTTTAAAAATTACTTATTTATAACTAATAAATGTCATGTATGTATGTCATACATACACGAGAGCTTTCTACCTCTCTTAACTAGTGAATACAACTAAAAGCACTTCATTTTCAATTGTAAGTGGGTGTGTTATGACTGAACTAAAGGGAACTGGGGCCAAACCCTAAGGACACAAAGGCAATGAGGTAAGCTCAGAATAAGCAATGAGGGGAGCAGTGGTATTTTCTCTAGTTCTTCGAATGAGAGGCCAAAATTTCTAGTCTACAGTTTGGGCTGCAGAGATCTCTGTTTACCTGTGTTTGAAAACATCAAGCAGTAACTATGACCAAGATTGCTGGCTCTCTCTATGTAGAGAAGTCCTTACTGAGTCATAACCTAGACTTCAATCCATCAAATTTCTCACATATATGTAATTTAGCATCTAAGCTCTTCTGCTAAACCCAGCACATCTGGCATTGGATGAAACCAAACTTCACCCTTTGGACATTCAGAGATGAGAGAGGGCATCTGAATGGCTTGTATGTGGCATTCCAGTATGAAGACTTGTGCATATATAGTTGTATGGAAACATGATAACCTAAACGTTCACTGACTATGTATATAGATAATTTTTCTGAGCAGCCATACACATCAAGAAAGATCAGGACTCCACTACACTAGACAACACGCCGTCTTGCTTGAGAGGCCTAAGAATATGAGTCAACAAAAAGCTAAAATTGCTTTTTTTTGTTCCATTTTGTTTTTACAGGGGAGGAGATTGTGCTGAACTTGGCACAAGAAATCTGTGGCAGATTTCTTTTAGGCATTGCTGGCCAATGTTTATTGTTCCTCCTTTCCAATTTCCTGCTGTTCATCCAGGTCAGGCTCACAAAAGCTATTCAGAAACCTGGAAAATATTATTTAATCAAAATGATTAGGAGGAGGATCTAATTTTCACAGGGTTTCTAATTATCTTCCTGATGGCATGTTCACAGTTCTCAAAGAACCTCATTTCTCCTATAGTAAATGACATAATTGTTTGTACTTCAAATATGACCTTAAGCTCCATTTTTCTTGCAACCTGCACTGTTCTTTTACAGGATGAAAACAAAATATCCCCTTCCCAGTTAGGTACCAAAAGTGTCAAAATTGTTGTGTCCAGAGAGGAATTTTTCATTTGTTTCTGATCAATTAGGACACAAAGTCGTGTTGCTCTAATATTCATTGTTATCTAATTAACTAGAAAGAGCTTCCTAAATGGGAAGTGTTTTTCAGTGGAGACTCCTCATATAACCATGCAAATACAAGTACCTATTATTTCCTCAATAAGAAAGATCGAACTAACACTAACATTTCTCCTCCATTAGCAACAGCTGTTGAAATACCCATTGTTTTAGACCCAACACCAACAAATCATCCTTGTTATAAACTTACTGCAGTCCTGACCTCAAGCAAAATTCCTGCCGTTCACAATCAAATTATTTCACTATGTTGAAAAGAACACCAAATTGACAAGTCATTCTTATTTGAATATTATGCCATACCCCATGATTGCAAAGCAAGCAGTCCCTTGTGAATTTGTATCTAAGATCCTGAGACAGTAAGATACATAACATTAGGTGTGACTATTCTTAATAATCTGAAACCATTTGCAACTGTATAAGTTATTTTCGTTATCAGTTTGCACAAATTTTAGTTTAGTCACCATTAATTAAAATATTACCAACACACTTCTGTCTGAAATCTTAATAGCTACAGTTTGATGCAACATCATTCCTAATCCTGAGTTGAATTTAGAGGAACATTTTTTCTCCAGTTCATTTATTTTATGTTTTGTATACTCTGTATATGGATCAGTTAACTCTTTCCTTTGCGTAATAGTGTCATAAATCATCAAGAGGAGAAGCAAAACAAGAAAACATGAGAGCGGAAGATGTGCAAGATGATACATGTCTAGAATCTTAAATTACTTTAGCTAATTAAAAAAAGCAACAACTTCATTTCCAGCAGATAATGTTTCTATAAACTAGTGGGAAAACTTAGCAATTAAAACTCCTTGAAAGAGGTTATCTTAACAGACCTCAAAGTAAACTAAACTCAAAGCAAACTGTTTCACAGTGTAAGAGTTCTTGTTCTACAGTGAATGCTGGAACCTAATCTTTTCCAAACCTTTCCCAGTTTTCCTCCTGAAATACTCCCCTGGGTTCAGCCCTTTTATATTGTCAAAAGACCATCCCAGGATGTTTTCTCTATACCTTTTTTAGGCTAAATCTTTTACAAATAGTGTCTTTGAACTTTTGTGTGCTGTTTCATAGTGCACTTGAGCAATGCTACAATCCCTATAAAACACTCTGTAAAGGGTTATTGTATAGGAGCCCTCCATAAAACTTCCTGCCTACCTATAGATTTTCACTGAGAATTTTAGGTGGAAGGACCACTGGTGCTGACAGTAACAGATTTTTGAATGGAAAGAAACATTACTATTTTGGGGAGAAAAAAAAAACACAAAACCACCCCCACCCTCCCCTCGTCCTATCATATATATGTCCTTGTTTTCTTTTTTAATTAAAATAAGATTACACTGGGGTTTTTTAATCCTGACTTTCATCCTATTACTTTTGACAGCCTTGCAGTGAGATCTCGGCACAAGAGCCAGAAGGAAACAGACAAAAAGCGTTTCTTCAAAATACCTGTAACCCATGAAGGATGTATTTTTATTAGAGAAAAGCAGAGATTGTGGGAACTCTTTTATTTTCAGTTTCATAATGACCCATCATTAAAATATCTCACTACCATTTTAGGGGAGAAAGAATATGTTTACTACAGGAGTAATGGCTGTCCAGGGACATTGCCATTTCATCAGCCTTCCCCGGGAGCAGACCTTGCGTACTTTGATGTCTCTGTCAGTGTTATCAGTCTTTGTATACTGCTAGAGATCAAACTTGATTTTGCCCAGACAGTTTGGCTCTGCTTGAAAAAAATCAAAGTAGGATTATTTCAGGTTTGAGTTCTGTCCTGGAGCATTAGGAGGAGTTCCCACAGTTTCCAGTCAGTCTTGCATAGTTTTTATGGACTTGCACAATTCAAATATGAGATGTGACTGGACACTTAAAAATGTAAGTAAGTTAATGATCTTGCAATATAACCGACATGAAAGAGGCAGCCTACAAGGTAAGAAACTCCAGAAAACCTGGCAGGATTAAGTCACAGCTGGATAAGTATTTTCAACTCCCGTTACAATGCAGGTATGCTTTGTGTCTTCTAGAATTCAGCTCCATATGAATAAACACATTAGAAGACAAAACTAGTAATGCAAGTAGGAAAGGAGAAAATCTGTGCATTTCTGGAAGGGGAAAACTGACAGATCATAAACATTAGGGTTAATCTTTAAGCAAATTTTTTTAATGCTAATTATCAGTTAATTAACAAATATCAGCATTCTTCAGGGATGGAAATAGTCTGTGTCTGTGAAACTGTTGATTTTGCTTTATCTTTATTTTTATGTATTATTTATTACCTTACTATCCTGTACTGGCCCTTTTTATTGCTTAATTTCCACCATTGGGGAAATTATTATGACTTCTTCCAAACTTTTCTTAATGTTGGGAAAGAAATCTTTAGATAACCCAGTGATGTTCAAACAACATGTCTCAGAGTTCAACCTGAATAAGCACATACAGAACACATTCCATCATGGAAAAGCAGAACTTAACATCCTTAGTACCTTGATAACTATACATTTTATCATTATGTGAGACTATTAATCCCATAGAATTAATTAATAGAATTAGGATAGACAAGATTCTGTTCACAGAACTATGATGACATGGAAAAAAAAATTGAAGGTCAAGGTCTGCATTCAGTTACATGAGAATATGTCTGGTCAGATACACTGACCTCTGTTGAGATATAAACTAATTTGCTCTAATGGAACACAGTAGAAAGTATCCTCTGATGTCTGAAATTGTACAGGTTCTCTTTTTTCCTGGAAATTTCACCATAGCAAAGCCACTAGGCAGTATCTACACAGAGATAAAATGAAGAATTACTTAATTCTGTCCTGTACAGTAATAATGTTAAAGTTAATATCTTTTCAAGAGAAATAAAAAAGATTTAAAAAGGAAGAAAAACTGGAATGAAAATGTGTGAACTTGAAATAACTGCCTTATGCTATCAAGCATCAAATGTTTTATACTCCCTAGGTTTCTATTTCCTAAATTTGAAGAGGCTTTCTGTTGTTTTTATTAGTCAAGATAATTTACTGCTCCCAATCAACATCCAAGACTGCAAAGATCCATTTTAACAACCCTGTTTATTATTTGTAAACAGTTATTAAATAATTCCTCAAAGTTTCTAATGCCTATAAGGGCATTAGAAATGTTTCTAATGCCTATAAAGGCAGTTAATGAAATGATGCATAATTTTTTTTCCTGCTAAAACATTTTATCTCCTCAGATAGAATTTTAGAGTGTTTTTATAACGCAGCTTGAAGTGAAATTGAATTGTATGAAATGACTGATTGTCAAGGACATCTGAATAAATGAGGTATTCATTTTATTCAGAATCCATTGAAGGATTTCTTGATGTTTTTATTTAATTTGCTTCATATCAAGGAGCTAAGTTCCCCTTTGAGACACATCACAACAGAAATAAAAGATTAATAAAAGCCCAGGAAATTCCTACATTCTTGCAGAGTTTGACAGAAAGCTGTAATACTATTCTGTTTCTTCCTCACAGATAGAGACCAATGTCGTCATAGAAGTGTTTTTCGTCACAAGCTGTCCAGTCCCCTGGGTACAGGTACTGTATATATATCAAAATCTGAGAACGATGATAAATATACCAAGTAGAATATTTTTGAGTTAATGATATATATGACCAGAGAATACAGACTATATAAATAATTTTATTTATATAGTGTCATTCATAAAAGAGCTGTTTAAAACCACAAGCTCTTCCTGTGGTTTCTGACAAATGTGCTGACTGCGTAGGATAACGTCAGTTGTGATGCCAACCATCAGAACTCAGAAAGCTGTATGATTTTTAAACTTAAGTGAATATTTGAAAAGTTGAAAGTGATTCAATTCATTTTATAATCCAAAAGCTTAAAAAAATACAAGCCATATTCAAAATCATATAACAGAACTCAGTGACATAGTGTCAAGTAAATTTTCAGGTACTTGGATGTTTGTTTTAATGCCATTCTTAATTTCTCACTTCCTTATTAGAGTCCATCCTCAGCTGTTTCTTTCTCCACAAATTACTCTAATTTTCTTTAACTCTAATGAGCACCTCTTTTCAGCAGCTATATTATCCCAGATTTTGGAGTATAATGTATATATACATTTAAAATTCTGTCATCACCCTTTCATATTTGTCAATGGACAAGGCAATATAACCTAAAGCAATTTCTATCAAAACCAAAAAGTACGGTACCATTAATGGAATATTTTAATTGTGATCCCAGATAGTTTTTAAAAGGCCCATATTATTGCATTCTGTGGAGGAGGTAGAACAAGGCAGATGTTCTAAATAACAAATATGACTTAGCAACCAGAATTTTCCTGAATATTTTTTCAAGGTAGGTTTATGGAGACTGCAAGGTTAGGTAGAAAGTCTAGGTCTCTTCACTGAGAAACTTGCTCAGTCATACAGGAAAGCAAGCAATTTATTAAGAAATACTGAAGAACTCCATTACAATAAAGGGGCTTTTCAGAAATCCCAACAGATAAAAATTACGGCATAGAAGACTGGCAGAAATTCATGCGTGTGAAAAAATGAATCGGGAAATTGTTGAGAAGCAGTTCATCTATGTGCAAATGCCTCCCCAATACTCCAGCACAGTTCAGAAGGTTGGATTATCACAGTTGTATGACAGCCAGCCGTGAAACACAAATTTGCTTGAAGCTGGTATATACTACCCACTTGACATTTAAGAAAATCTGCACAGTTTTCCTTCACAGGTTTTGTTTCTTAGCTCAGTGATGTAGACTGCTGCCTTTATCCTTATTTAGTCTCTCCATTTCTTATACTGTATTGTGTGCCTATGTGCTGTTAGTACAATATGGATAATTAATCTGTTAAATTTCTGCACAAAGCTGGAACCCAATAAAAGTATGAATAAATCTCATAAAGAAACAATAGAGCAAGATATGAATAATAAATATGACAATAAAATTCTATCTGTTTTTGTCAGAGTTCAAACTGATTAAAAAGACAGTCAATGTTTGGGTTTTTTAATTTTCAAAGGTTGATATTGAAAAGATCAAGTCTGCTATGTTAATTCAGTAAAACTAAACACTGAAACTCAATAATTAGCATAGGTACTAAACCAGCAAAAGAAAATAGGAAACGATACAGTAAAACATGCAGCTTTTTGCTGCAGAGGCTACATGCTGTGCAGACAGAAATTTCAACTTGTTACGATGAATAAACATTAACTTAATTCCATTCTGATCTGTGAACACATTTTTTACTTACTCTGTTAAACTAAGTCATCTGTGTTTAAGTCCAGCTTTTGTAATGCTTCTACAGCACAGGACTAGTCTTAGTTCTAGAAAAAGCTATAAGCAACACAAAAGCCTCAGAGTCTCTTTCTCTCTTTCTCTGATTATGTAAGTATGGATTCACATATGCTGAATTGCTGAAATGTATTTCTGAAGAACTAGAAAGCATCATTAAATGTGGAACATCTTGGAAAAAAGGAAAATATAGGCACTTACTGAATTATTAATCATTATTCTCAAAAATAACATCATTTTGACAGAGAACAAAACCAAAAAGCAATTATAATGTAATAAATATGAATCTTTTTGCTGCAAAAGAGCAAATAACTCAGTTGCCTCTATAGGCAGATATTCCAACAGAGAGTTACCTATCATTTATATTGAAATGTCATACTGCTCCATAAGAAATGTTATTGGAAGGTGTTTTCTTTTGAGTTTTGGGAAAAAATCCTAAGCCACTTTTTGATAATAAGATTTAGGTACTTATTTACAGAAAAAACACTGCAGTTATATGCCTTGATGAAATTCAAAACTACTTGGGTAACTAACTATCATTGTAATCAAAGCTATTTTAGTGTTCTTGGTGGTACTTAATCAGTGCATTGAATTGGAGCCTGGAAGTGTAACAGGTCTTTAGTACAGCAACAGGTAAAGTTTTAAGCAATACAACCTCTGTTCAGTTGTCCAACTATGCGTGCCTTATGTCATCTGAGATGCATATCTCCTGGCATCCTGCTGCTGGTCTGTATGCCCTGTGTGGCATTTGCCACTCCCCTGTGGATGTCTCAGATGCCTGAGGGTATCTATCTCAGTGTGGCAGTGGCCACTTGGGTTGAGGCAACTGAACCGAGCGCTAAAGAAACAGACATTACTGAGAAAGGAGATTTGCTTCTCTCTGTCAGTGACAGAGCACCAGAATAGCAAGAAGGAGTAAGAGTTCTAAACAAAATACATCAGGAGGTGTCAGATTGCACCTCAGCCTTCAGAGGTCTAAATATTCTCACAACTGTTAGATGTTTTAAAAGAAACTGTCTCCCTGAACACCTTTCCTTTGCTGATTGCTGCAGTAAATGCATGCATATATTGAAAAACAATAAACTCATGGTTCTTAAATTAACTAGAGTATTTTTGGCTTAGTATTTTTGCTTCCATGTGGTACCCAGAAATAACGCCTTTCTTACCATCGTTTCTCAGTGTCAGAGGTGTAGGAGGACTCAAAACTCTGGCATTTGTCACTGTGTTTTTCACCAAGCATATATAGCTGCCAACATCAGATGTTTGCACCTTGGAGATGTAGAGATTGCCTGTCTCCTGAGAGATGAAGCGTCTGCTGTCTTCTGCCACAAAAGATGGGAATTCATTAAATACCCAGCTATAGATGATCTCTAAAAGAACACAGAAAAAATAAGAGAAAGTAATTATGGAAACAATATTGTGTCATGTTATTGGATACACTCAATAAATGTTCATTAACTTTATTTAAATAATCTAGGGGAAAAAAAGCTAAAGGCTTTTTAGACTTTTTATTTGTTTGGTTTAGAATTGAAGAGAAGAATTTTTTTTCTCTCCTTGGAATTTTGAAGATAGCATAAGCATTGAGTCCACAAGTTCCCTGGGAAGACAGATTTAGTTCAGGAAAAATAATTAAATTATTCAACAGACTCAGAAAACACCCATAAAATATTAGATAATTCCCTTTTCTAATCTTTCAGGTCAAGTCAAAAATAATATACAAGCATTCTTTTCTCTACTTGTTCAAACTTGCAGTGAAATATATCAAGATGCTTCCTATAGAGCTAGGGATGACTTTTGCAAGTGTGTATATAAACAGTTTTTATTCTCAACATCTGTTTTTAAAATCAGCAGATTCTAATAACTGATCAACCTGCCTTGCAGGTCGTATTACTGCACTACATGTCTATCTTCTTCTACGTCTGCTTCACTGAAGAATCTCAGAAACTTTCCTATATGCAGCTTAAATCCCTATGATCAATGAATAATTCCTTAAACCAAAGCTACCAACTGCTTTACCTCATAATATCTGATGGATCAAAGACTAATCAAAGTGATTTTTAAAAATGGTAATTAAAGCCAGTCCCTTGGTTCTTATTTTATCCCACGAATCATTCTGTTCACCTGAAAAGTATATGTTTTTCCCTTTATATTCATAATAATTGGTTGAGAAAAAATATTTCCTATTATTCTATATGAGATTACATAATTTATTAAAAACCTAGATGCATTAATGTCTCAGCATTAGAAGTATCAGTAAAGTTAAGGAGATTCTGATTTAGCAGGGAATTCCTTGCAGGGAATTATTCATGTGGAGTTCCACCAATTCAGACTTTAAAGCCTTAACCTTATGTATACTTTTTTACATGTTGTTCTCCTTTCAATCTTATCTTCCACTGTTTCATTTTGTCTTCGCACTTTAAAAAAAATATTCTTCACTACTTAAACTGGCACATTAGCTATAAGGCAATTTCTTCTGTAATATCCCCCCGTGACAGTCTTCAAAGAACTGACTCCAAAATCAGAAAAGCCTAAGCTAGTTCAGGTATATAAAGTCCCTACTACTGCTCCAAGATGCAAACTGCTCCATTGGTATAGCAAGTTCCAAGTTGTTAGACTCAAATTTCTTAGACAACTACTCTCAGCGTCAGCAGCATTATGAAGACAGTAATTGCACGTATGTCAGTCTGGTTCTCTCACACTCTTATCCCCACTACAGTCAAAATGCTTTCTTGATATAAAGTTAGTTGAAAAATGAAAGGGTCAAATGGATGAGAGGAACTGCCTCAAAATTTAAATTTTTCTGTGTGCTTTTCTGCTAATGATAGGAGAGGAACTGGTATAGCTGTTCATGGTATGAGAAGTGTGAAACACGTTAACATCCTAGCTAAATATATGCCATAGCCAGGTGTGCAGTTTGACTATAACAGTATAGAAAGCATTAGAAATTCCAACTGATCTGTCCTTTGTATCCTTATGTTGTACCGTTCCCTGACACGGGGAGAAAGGACTAGAAAAGCACAATGACTGCTTTTTCAACCAATGTAAGCCAACAGTGCAAGCAGTGATTTAGAGATGCAGGATGTTCTGGATTAATTTTGAAGAAGTTCAGTCTTGTTTCAAAGTCAGATGAAAATTTTCTCATGAAAAACTGATTATATTAGTACAAAAATGCTATGTTAAAGGACCAAACATATTTACCTGACAGTAGGGGAAGACTTCTTCAAAACGGGGAATTAAGCTGCACACATTGACTTTTTGCTTAAAACCTTTTTCAGATCTAATTGTAATTCTGAGTGGTTACACAGGACCCTGAGGAATTCAGGGCTCACAGAGAGCTCTCCGAGTGTTGACAATTTCCTTCCTCTTCTGTTATGTTTCAGGCAAAATACTAATTAGCCCAAAATATTTCTCTCTGAAAATTTCATTGCCACTTTTTGCCATGACGTCTTATCTGGCAAAAATGATTCATGGCAGCATAAAATTCTACAAAGTGATGATGAACATACAAGTTCAAGGAAAATGCCCAGGCTTTAATCGAAGACACCTGTTACCAAGTCAAATGGAAAGCAATCAGTCTCACTAATTGCTCTGGCTTAAAAGTAGTTCAACCCAAATGTAAAGTAGTCATCATTGTGGGTTCACTGGTAGTTCATGTAGAATAGAATTTTCTCCATTTGTAGCCTAAAACCACATGCAGTTAATTATTAATTTACTAATTAGAACTACTCCTAAGGAACGGATTTCAGGCAATAAATTTTTGTGCCTCTAAAGAAATAGAATATTTAGTCGTTGCTGGTGCTGATTCCAGGGGGGATACTGTCACTTTGTCACCTTCTAAATGATTTTTGCTGTTGTCCTGGTTTCAGCTGGAATAAAGTTAATTTTCTTCCTAGTAGCTGTGATGTGGTTTAACCCTAGCCAGCAACTAAGCACCATGCAGCTGCTTCCCCCTCCCCCCTCCCAGTGGGATGAGGAGGAGGAAAGGGAAAAAAAAAGTAAAACTCATGGGTTGAGATACGAACAATTTAATAACTAAAGTAAAAATAAAAATACACTACTAACTAAGAATAATAATGATTGTAATGAAAAAGAATACAACAACAAAAATAAGAAATAAAAAAAGACAAGTGGTGCACAATGCAATTGCTTACCACCCGCTGACTAATGTCAGAGCCACAATCCACACCTCCCGGCCAGCTCCCCCCAGTTTATATACTGGGCATGACGTTCCATGGTATGGAATGCCCCTTTGGCTAGTTCAGGTCAGCTGCCCCGGCTCTGCTCCCTCCCAGCTTCTTGCACACCTGCTTGCTGGCAGAGCATGGGAAACTGAAAAGTCCTTGGCTTAAGATAAGCGCTACTTAGCAACAACTAAAACATCAGTGTGTTGTCAACATCATTCTCACACTAAATCCAAAACACAGCACTGTACCAGCTACTAAGAAGAGACCTAACTCTGTCCCAGCCAAAACCAGGACAAGCTGATATAGTGCTGTGTTTTGGATTTAGGATGAGAATAATGTCAATAACACACTGATGTTTTTAGTTGTTGTTAAGCAGTGTTTATACTAAGTCAAAGACTTGTCAGCTTCTCGTACTGCCCTGCCAGCAGAGGCTGGGAGTGCACAAGAAGCTGGGAGGGGACACAGCAAGGACAGCTGACCCAAACAAGCCAAGGGGGTATTCCATACCATATGACGCCATGCCCAGTATATAAACTGAGGAAGTTGGCTGGGGGACACCATGGCTTAGGGATTGGCTGGGAGCTGGTCAGTAGGTGGTGAGCAATTGTACTGTACATCACTTGTTTTGTATATTTTATTATTGTTATTATTACTATTTTTCCCTTCTTTTTCTGTCCTATTAGACTGTCTTTATCTCAACTCATGAGTTCTAATTTTTTTTTTTTTATTCTCTCCCCCACCCCACTGGGTGGGGGGCACGTGAGTGAGCGGCTGTGTGGTGCTTAGTTGCTGGCTGAGGTTAAACCACAACAGCTGTTAAAAATGGAGTGATGGATGAATGGGTACTGGAATAAGGTACTGTGAAAAAAGTAACAGAACTTCTGCCAAATCTAAAACTCAGATCACTTATGCTATTAAGCTGCAGTTAATGCTTTTATTTGTGCATACCTACAGCACCTGTATTCCAGACAGGAGCCCAAACTCCAAAACACAGACAAAAGTGCTAACAGTTTACTTCTTGATCATTGTCAGCCCATTGGCATTGAAGGAATTACTCCTGTTTTTCATTTCTAAAAAGCAAAACCCTGGGAATACACTTTCAAATACCTGAAGACTTGGCATCTGAATGCTCAGATCTGGAACTGATCTGGAATTCTGAACCTTCTTTGCAGGCGTGTCCTGGTTTTGGCTGGGACGGAATTAATTTTCTTCCTAGTAGCTGGTACAGTGCTGTGTTTTGGATTTAGTGTGAGAATGATGTTGATAACACGCTGATGTTTTAGTTGTTGCTAAGTGTCGCTTATCTTAAGCCAAGGACTTTTCAGTTTCCCATGCTCTGCCAGCAAGCAGGTGTGCAAGAAGCTGGGAGGGAGCAGAGCCGGGGCAGCTGACCTGAACTAGCCAAAGGGGTATTCCATACCATGGAACATCATGCCCAGTATATAAACTGGGGGGAGTTGGCCGGGAGGCGTGGATTGTGGCTCAGGAACTAACTGGGCATTGGTCAGCGGGTGGTGAGCAATTGCATTGTGCATCACTGTTCCACCCACCCCCCCCACCCTTCCTTTTTTTGTTATATTCCTTTTCATTGCTATTATTATATTTCTTTATTACTATTGTTAGTATTATATTTTACTTTAGTTATTAAACTGTTCTTATCTCAACCCACTAGTTTTACTTTTTTTTTCCCTTTCCTCCTCCTCATCCCACTGGGAGAGGGGAGGGGTAAGTGGCTGCGTGGTGCTGAGTTGCTGGCTGGGGTTAAACCACAACAAGGTGAAAAGCTCCTTACATGTTTTATGAAGTTTCTCTCCTATTAGATCTGGCTAAAGAGTTCAGCAGATTCTTAAACACAATTTTGAGGGTTATGTCCATACAGTATGCATAGGCTTCAGTGGAAGTATCTCAGGGAAACTCTGCAATTTCCAATGCATGCTATGCAGAACAGTCAGAAACAACCACAGCTGGCTTGGGATCTGGGGACCCAACGTTTTTAGCTGACAGAAATAGATGGAAGATCTTGCAGAAGTGATTTTACAAAAGGATGTTAAGAGAATGACTGCAATTATGGGAAAATGGGTGTACCTTAACATTAATCCGTTGTACAAACATCTCATACTTCTAAATTTGCAGCCACAGTAGAGGATGAAAGATACATTGGTGTTCATATTTGGGGGTCTGACTGTTTCAGTTTGTATGCCCGCAAAAATAAAATTTAGGGTTCTTAAATCACAGAATTGTTAATGAAGGCTGTCCAAGTACAAAACCTGGGGTTTTGTTTTGTTGTTGGTTTGTTTTTTTTTTTCTGGCAGTATCATGCATAAAAGAATACCCAAATGATTGCAATGACATACAAAAATAACTAATAAAGTGAGAATGATGGAGAATCAACATTTGAAACATCGCTGTCTACCTATAGACAAGTCTGTCATCTATAGTACATGCACAGTAAAATATTCTGAAACAACAGTGAATACGGTTACATGCCACAAGTCCCACAGCAGTTCAGCACAGGAGCACATGTAAACTACAAGAAGAGAGGCTTGCATTTAAATGTTATTTGAAATCCCACTCTTACAAAGTGGTAAACTGCTGAGTTCACTTTTTGAATTTCAGAACAAGAAGCCTAAGACCAAACAGATGACAGTAGGCCTATTTGTACACAGCTCACCGCAGTTGTTAGTGAACTTCAAGCCTGTATTTTCATACAATGGTTTATGTTAAAAGATTTTAGAACCAGTGTCATTTGGCTAAGCACAAAACACAACTGTCATTGTATTAACTTTTTAATAGGAGACTAAACTCCTAAGATGCCTCTTAAGCCTGACAGGTAAATAACAATGACCTTCAAGAGATTTTGAAACTAAAAGTCAGTGCTACCAAAATCTAAATAAACCAAACCACAACTGTAAAATCAGAAAGTAATTACTCCAGATATGAACCTTCTGAAGTCATCTCCTTTTGAGAAAAGACTGAGTAAATGGTTTCTCCATGCTGTACTCATTTTGCTTTCAACAGGGAAAAAAAGTTTAAGTGAAAATAGGAAACTGTGAATACTGCAGTATACAGAAGTTTAGAGTATTTTTACAGAATATATGCTGAGCTTATTTTTTTATTTTTATGCCCATCTATTTTATTTTTAATGTGACACCTATGCCAAAACCACAAAGATGATGCAGAGCCCTTCCTGGAAATTACAGTTGACTGCCAACACAAAAGAAACTTTTACAAAGATACTATTCATCAACACAAACAGAAACAGAGAGTGAAAAGACAGAGAAATTATGAATTATAGAAGCAGTTGTAAATCGGAATTCTCCTGTGGCTTGGGCTGGAGGACTCTTCTGTTGGTAAGTTCAGTTATATATAAAGTCTTGGTGTGAAAATGATTTAAGTTGTTTTGGTAACCGCAAAACTGGTATTTGCTTTTATGAATGACCAGCCTTCTTTACAGAAGAATGTCTCCGAGGAGCTTTGTATCTGTTTTCTGAAGGTCATTTGGAAAGCCTTCCAAATGTCCAATTTGTTTCTGTGTTTCATTAAGTACTTTTTAGTGGGCTACGTAGGTGAAAATCTGGGTCACTTGGCGATAAAGTAGTGAGAAGAGAGCATCTATCTCCTGCCAAAATGAATTTATAGTGTGAAATTTTGTTTAATATAATTTCTTAAATGATTTTTGTAGATCTATTATCTCTCTTTAACAACACTAATTCCTAAACTGTCACAATGCGACGTACTTCCCATAATGGATGAAGCTGGAATACTGACGTATCAGCATTTTTGTTAGTGCTGTATTGTGCTTTTGGAGCTATCATTCTGATGCAGAAAATGTCAGTACTATGGTAATGCAAAAGTCTTTCTGTCATTGTGGGTCAGTAAGAAATTACCCCTTAAGTATTGTAATGAGAGCTGTGCTGGAAGCATTCAGATAGCACCGAATATACACTCCCGTGTTTGTTAGTGCCTGAATGTTCCCCAGATTTGCTTCAAGGCTTTTCTCCTGAGAAATTGCTTGTTTCATCCGTTTAACATGAGGTTTCTGGACAGTCTTTTCATCAGTCCTGTGAGCTAAGTGGTATTTTGGGTGGCAAATGAAGACGTAACAAGAAACTCTCCATACAAACTCCTTTAAGGCCACCTAAAACCTAAAGATACAGTCCATACAATGGTTAAATGTTGCAACTTCAAGGGCAAAGCATGCAAACACACATCCCATAATTGCACTTCTGTGGAGTTATGGTGTTTGTACAAGAAATAAGTCTGTTTTGTGTCTTCTTTTGTAATGCAGTGGGAGATGCAGTACTTCATCTCCTCCAGTATCCTCTTGGGAAAATATATTTCTCTTCCTCTGTTTAGGATTTCCTCTGATTACTCCAATTCCACAAGATGGCAGTACTTGATGAATAAATGGTACTGATGCTTGATGACAGCCAAAATCTGAGATAATCTGGGAGTTTTAGCAACTCTGAAGAAGTTGCTGCTTCTCTTTTTTTTATTGATAAGAAAAGCAGAAAAAAGTACACTCAAGATTGCAGGCTGAATTTACTATACATAGCTATAAAACATGAAATTTGCATGATGGCTTTGCTTTACCATTCAGAAATACTCTGTTTAAACAAATAAAGTATCAGGAAAAATATATGCCTAAATCTCCCCTGCTGAAAATACGGGACCTTATTTTATCTCAAGCCTAGTTTTCACCTTTATTATCACATTTGCTATTTGGATATTCTGTGTACCAGCCACAGAATAAGGGTGCAATATGCGGCACTCTCTAATGATGGAGAACACTTCAGACTGAGAGGGGGGAAGGCTTCTTTTTAGCTAAGATGAATGATAACAATGGGTTGCTCCTCCAGCCTCCCACCACAACCAGATAAATAACATTGGTGCATTTCTTTGTGCTGCTGTGGCTTATTATCAGTGCTCATTAATCCTCCAAGAAAATATTTAATGAAGGTAATTTATTTGTTGCATTGTAATGCACCCACATAGAGCAAACAGATATTGTCGATTTATCAGCTAGCAATGAAATTGCTTCTTTTCTGCTCTGGGGGCTCTGTATCTACTGCTCACTTACCTGAAACACAATTCTACCAATCACATATTTGTCTTCGTTCAGATTTAATTACAGTGATAAATCTTGAACTATTTTCTTTCTTATAACCATTCACACAGCCAATAACTAAAAATATGGTAGAAAAGGTAAGTGTTACTGTCAGGACTGATCTTATACTGGAGGATACAAATATTATATTGTCATTACCAGTGTAGACAGCCAATATAGTCTCATTTGTACATTTGACATGTATGAAATGCAGCCAGTCATTGAAACATGTAAGGACCAATGAAATCTCTTTCTCATACATATGCTCTTTAAAGAGACCACATAGCATACAACAAAAACAAGGCTTCTGGGATAGGATGATAGATTATTATGTATATTTGATTGTCACTGGCATAATTTTCATATTAAAAAAAATCTGTTCCAGAAAGAATCAAAATATTGTGATCAAAAGGAACTCAAAACCACATGTTCTTCAGGCCCTCCTTTTGCTCTCAGGCAAGATCAGATATTCTCAGCCCAGTCTTTAAAAATGTCCAGTGAGTTATATTCCTAAATTTAGATCTTCAGAATAACCTATTTCATTGCTCAGTTAATAATTAGACAGTTTACCTTAATATTTGTGTAAAATTCCTTTTTTTTTCAATACTGTTTATTACTTACTCAACATACCATATTGAAAGCATTGAAAACACTTTACTGATGAACAGTATTGAACTTCTACAGTTAGGTCTTGGTTTCATCTGGGACAGAGTTAATTTTCTTCTTAGTAGCTGGTACAGTGCTGTGTTTTGGATTTAGTGTGAGAATGATGTTGATAACACACTGATGTTTTAGTTGTTGCTAAGTGTCGCTTATCTTAAGCCAAGGACTTTTCAGTTTCCCATGCTCTGCCAGCAAGCAGGTGTGCAAGAAGCTGGGAGGGAGCAGGGCCAGGACAGCTGACCCGAACTAGCCAAAGGGATATTCCATACCATAGAATGTCATGCCCAGTATATAAACAGGGGAGAGTTGGCCGGGAGGCCCGTATCGCTGCTCGGAGACTGGCTGGGCATCGGTCAGCAGGTGATGAGCAATTGCATTGTATATTACTTGTTTTTCTTGGGTTTTATTTCTCTCTCTTTTTGTTATCTTCCTTTTCATTACTATTATTATTATTATTATTATATTATATTTTATTTCAATTATTAAACTGTTCTTATCTCAAGCCATGAGTTTTACTTTTTTTTTCCAATTCTCCTCCCTATCCCACCGCGGGGGGGAACAGTGAGCGAGCGGCTGCATGGTGCTTAGTGGCAGACTGAGGTTAAACCACAACAAGTTACAATGGAAGACCATTATCCTTGTGTGTATCAGGCCTCTGGTTTTGAGGCTAGATCAGCCAAATCTCTTCAACTTTTCCTTAGAAGTCATGGTTTTGAATCCTCTGCTTAGTTTTATTGTTGTCATCTCTACTGCTTTTCTACATCTTATAATGTAGGGGTCAAAGCTGGACATGGTATTCTATTTGAGACACTAACACTATTGATAATTGGAATAATAGTCCTATGTACTCTATAGGTAGCAGTCCTCTTAGTATGTCCGAGAATTGAAGTATGCAATTTTCCATTCTACTAACTATTCCATTTTCTGTAACAGCAGTATTTTTCTAAGAAAGCAAGCTGTTTAATCACTTATTTCCCTTTATTCTATCTGTAAATTTGATCTTTGGTAAGTATAGTAATCTGCATTTTGCTCAATTTTGTGTTACTCGTTGCAAGCAATTTCTCCAATGTACTGATCCTTTTGGATTCTCATTCTGTGCTCTGCAGTGCAGCTAAGAGTCATTCACAAATGCTAAATATGCCTTTCTTTCCACTAGGCCACTCACATTTTCCAAGAAAAAAAAATTAAATTTGATATGATTTGTTCTTGACAAATCCATATTGGCTGTTTCTTAACACCTCATTATCATCTTATTACATACAAATTCAGTGTTTACTATTATGTCACAGTAACTTTGCAGAACTCAAACGCAGCCTGACTATGGACCCTCCTTTATTCAAAAAAAAAAAAAAAAAAAAGAAAATCAGATGTCTTTTTTTTTCTTGACATATTTTGAAATAACTTTTGAGATACCATATTCTCAGTAACTTTTTCATGTGAAGGAATGTTTAGACATGCTATAATTTCAGCATTTAAGGCCATTTTATCAATATATATTGTTGTTTTATGTAAGTAAAGAAAATGTGAAAATTATGTAAATTTATGGAAAAAAAGCTGATGGCGGAAACAAATAAATTTGTGGTTAGGATTGAAAGAAGTTTTTTAGGGAAGAAAAACACTGGGAAGAGAAAACTCTGACCACAAAGCAGATGAACTACAAATGGGAAGTTTTAAAAATCTTTTGAAAGCAAATAAAAGAATTCTAACAACAGCTCTACTATTGATACTCATCTATTAGGTAGGAATTTAAATCAATACTTATGTAAAAAAGTCCTGAATGCTCCATATAAATTGATGTTCTATGTTTTATAAGATATCAGGTAATGCAGATATCACTGTATAATGCTTTTTTCTATGAAAAGCAGAAAAAAGTGGATGGTAAAAAGCAACAAAATTAAACAGTCTAAATAAGTAATATCAGAGAACTTAATTCAGAATTTAAGCATTAGCATTGCAACTCTTTTAATCAATACTACTGACTTTATAGAACTATTGAAACATCTATGGCCAGCAGGACTAGGGAAGTGATCATCCCTTTGTACTTGGCACTGGTGAGACCGCACCTCGAATACTGTGTTCAGTTTTGGGCCCCTCGCTGCAAGAAAGACATTGAGGCACTGGAGCGTGTCCAAAGAAGAGCAACAAAGCTGGTGAAGGGTCCAGAGCACAAGTCTTATGAGGAGCGGCTGGGGGAACTGAGATTGTTTAGTCTGGCAAAAAGGAGGCTCAGGGGAGACCTTATCGCTCTCTACAACTGCTTGAAGGGAGGTTGTAGTGAGGTGGGTGTCCGTCTCTTCTCCCTAGTAACAAGTGATAGGATGAGAAGAAGTGGCCTCAAGTTGCGCCAGGGGAGGTTTAGATTGGATATTAGGAAAAATTTCTTCACTGAAAGGGTTGTCAAGCATGGGAACAGGCTGCCTGGGGAAGTGGTTAAGTCACCATCCCTGGAGGTATTTAGAAGATGTATAGATGTGGTGCTTAAGAACGTTGGACTCAATGATTTTAAAGGTCTTTTCCAACCTAAATGATTCTATGATTAGTAATTTCCAAAGACAAGAATTAGAGATAATTTTGTTCCAGCATTTGAAAGGGTAATCAAGAAGACCCACATCATTATAAGTTCATCAGCTTCAATCTTAAATGAAATAATTCAATGACTGATATAAGACTTGATTAATATCCAGTTTTAAAAGTGAGATATAATTAACAATATTGGAAGAAAATAAATCTAGTCAAACTAACTCAGTATATTTTTATTGTTCTTTTTATTGACAAAGACAGAAAAGTTTCTGTAATGTACCTAGAGAAGAATTCATGTTTTATAGAAGAACATGCTGATTAAAAAGAATGGGAATAATCCCAGAATTAACTTATTGTGCATTGAAAGGATTAAAAACTGACTGCAAAGCATGATCAAAAGGATCAACTCTGGAATTTTGTCCTCTACTGCTGAACATTTTAACAGTTAAAAACAAACCTATGCATTTGTAATCACTTATCTAGAGAAGGTATAAAACTTGGCAGTGACAAATGTGCAAGACGAGTCACTGGTAAACTCTGATTTGGATAGCTTATTACTATGAGAATCTTTATTTATTAAGAAAATGTGTTGAATGTACAGTAGCACAAGTTGATTATTTCTTAATAATTTGACTGAACAAGAATTCTGTGGTATTGACTAACTATTGTACTCCTAAGAAAAGTGTGGCATTGGAAAATAACAAGGACATTGTTTAATGCTCAGGAAAACACACCACTGTATAGAATATTTATATGCGGAAATTATTTTCTCTGACAAAACCTTCAATAGAATTTGAAATAATTTTTTTCCTCCTTTTTTCTCTTTCACACTTTACATCTCTCTTGTTCTCTGATCATGCTATGATACTTGATTTTCCCTACGTTTTAATGGCACTGGTGTGATAGTTACTCCTGCATGGTCTACTTCCTACCTAAGTCTGCTGCAGGGGTGAGCACAATGAAAAGTCATACTCCAGAGCAGTGTTACCTGCAGTGGACCCCAGCATCCTGCACTCAAGTGGGCTGCTGCATTACATGGAAATTTCATTTTATGACTACTGCAACAATACCAATAGATTAATGCATTTTGAAGGCAACTAGGACATTCATCAAAACAAACAAAAAACCCAAAGTAATGATAGGATGATGATAATCCAAATTTGTGGAATATCACTCTGTCAAGTGCAAGAGTGACATTATCTCTTTTTCAGCTGAGAGATGTAAAATCTCTCCATCCCTAGCTTTCCTCTATTCATCGTTTAACAACAGAAGCTCTATTAAGCAAATTCTGTAATTTGGCTGAAAATACTCACTGGTACTCCAGTTATCAGAGTATCAGTCTCTCAAGGAGTTTATATGTATGTTTCAGTTTGGCTTTTTGTACTTCCAAGAAAGCAAGCAACTTAAATTTGTCACTTTATCCCTCATTCACCTTGATTCCTAATGCCAGGAATGATTAATAGTAGCAGAAAGATTTATTTAACAAGATTTAATTTCAGGCTTCTGGGTGTAGAAATGAAAATAAAAGGCTACTGCAGTTCTAGTTTCTACTTTAAAACACAATCTTTTCTAACAGCCTTCACCACTCTTTACATGCAGTTATTGTCATAGGAATGGTATTGGCAAAAACTGAGTACTCGGAGTCCTTAGAGTCACCTTTGTATGGCTGCCCATATTGAACTTAAGATACACCCCACTGCCTCTCTGCTTTATATTCTCTTGGTGCTAGGTATTTTAATATAATTTTAAAGGCTTTTGCTGAGTCTATCTGCAGGTCAGTGTTTGGTGAATTCCACCATGGCCATGGCACGATGTGATTGATGGATCTTCCTTGGGCCTGCTCCTTTGCTCCTATGGTATTTATTATCCCAAGATCTCAAATCAAGGGCAGTACCATTATCATCACTTTTATATGGGAAAACTGAAGAAGATGGCAGGAAGTGACTTCCTAGCAGTCATGAATCAGGCCATAGTCAAAGTGAAGTCTCCACTACTGCATAACTCTTTTAATTTCTAATACTCTTTCCTCTCCTCACCAGCTCTTTGTATATCTACAAGAAATGCCAAAACACACACACACACAAAGTTATAGTCAACGAATCCTTAGGAGCTGTGTAGATGAACATCGGAGATGGGTAGCTATACCCTCATCCTCCCTCTGCATTTGATTTTCAAATGTTAAAAAAAAAAAATTAGCAGTATAAATCACATAATCCCCCAAACGCTCAAAGTCTAGTGCTCAGCTCCTTTTTGGTATATTTTCTAGGCTTAAATGCACCAAGGAATGGATCCTCCATTACATCTTTCTGAACACAATGGAACATGTGAACGTATTCTTCAGAGAATAACATAAAACCAAATTTATAGTCCCCAAAAGACAATTTTTAAGTATTAAGAATGACATTGACAGATGATTTTTTTCACCTTAATTAAAAAATAACTCGAAGTGCAGATGAAGAGGAAGATACATGTCACATTAGC
This sequence comes from Gymnogyps californianus, assembly GCF_018139145.2. NCBI lineage: Eukaryota > Metazoa > Chordata > Aves > Accipitriformes > Cathartidae > Gymnogyps > Gymnogyps californianus. Next base: position 14,068,223 of record NC_059471.1, on the reverse strand, counting down.
ACACTGCCCTAGAACGTTGATAATGCTGTTCAACCATGTTGTACAAATAAATCACTACAAATAACCTCAGCAACAATCAATCATTTAAAATTTAACAAAGATGTAGAGACTGTAACTCTTACCTGTTTCTACATACAGACAATACACTGTTGAGTCCCTGTGCACATTGTTCTGCACTACTGGAAACCCAGTGAACTGCTTCCATCCATCTTCTACTTGTCACATAATTGTTATTTAGAGATAATACATAGCCTTCTGTTGTCTTACTTTCAGCCTAGGGCAGTGTCCCATGATAATAATCTCTCCTCCTCAACCCCTTAGCAATAGCAGTTGAAGTGACACCTGATGTGTCAGATTATATACAGATATCACATGGAAAAAGAAGATATTTGTCCAACTCTCCCTGATTTTTTTTTTCCTAAAAGAAATATCATTATTAAAGTAATGCAAACAACAGCCAATTGTGCTCCCTCCTGTGCTGAGTACATGCATAGTTTCCAGAAGACTAATTATGTTTTTCAAAGCCCTTTTTCTGTTAGGCATGAAACATGATGTTATAAAGTCACAAGATCTGGACTGTAAACCAGTGCCATTTTAGTCTTTTCTTGAAATTTTCTTTGTAGATCAACCTCTGTTATTCTCTGTAAAATGGTTAGTGTTCCTTCCTTCCGTCTTGCATTTGGCAGAGCTGAAAATAGACCCTTCAGGATTGAAACTACCTGGTAGTTTGCTAAACTCCTAAAGGACCTTGTGGTTCTGCAGGAAAAGCCAAACTGAGACAAACCCTTCATCAGTATTATCTATATTCTTCTTTCCATTCTCCCTTCTTCTTCTTGAATTTTTATCCCTGCAGTCTCCAATAGAAGACTTCCTTAATTATTGAAAGAGGAAAATACCATGAAAATTAACGCTTCAATAAACCAATAAATGAAGTGAAATTTTCCAGTTACAGACTCTCTGCTCTAGGGTGATAGCATCAACACAACAGGAATTGTATTAGCTGGCTAATGAAGTCATCAGCAATGATTTTAACAATATTGGAACATAGCATGAGAACACAGGAGATAGAAGTGGGCAATCAAATTATCAGAATTAAGTGTGGTATTAATTATTACATTGTTAAAAAGATGGCATTGTGATCAAAAAGAAGTCACTTTTCCACTGTTATCGCTCTGGAAAACATCTTTTTTTGTCAGAAGATAAAGGATGCACATGTGCTGCTGCACAGGGGTTTGGATTTGGTTGTAATCATTCAGATTTTTGTGTGAACTCTGTGATATTTTGCTTATATCTAGTCAGTAATTTTCTCCTTGAAAATCCAAGCAATTGCCTTTAACCTATTTACTGTTAAGTTATAACTTCATGCCAGTTACAATTGTATTGGGTAGGAAAAAAGAACATAAATACACCCAATATGTATTTCTAAACAATTTCTAGTTTCCCCTTTGAAAAAGAAAAATGAAAACTAGATATCCCAACTGGAATTGTTTTCATACCACTTCATTTATTTGGAACAATCTTCTTGAACTGATTAAATAAGGCTATATGAAAATCTATGTCTCATTAAGCATTGTATCACCTCAAACGGTTGTAAGTTCACTTGCATATCATACTTACAAAATAAAGAATAACTGACTTCATTATATAGGGAAACCTGTTACTGACATCTTATAGAACTCAGATGAGTTCAGTCCAAAGCTTTCTCCTTCTGAATCAAGACTGAATTCCTAACATTTTCAGTAGTCATCTCTACCAGAATCACCAATGGATTCAGTTAATCATGCTTAGTTTGGGAAGAGTTGCATTTTCTGAAAACTCCACTGTTTTCATCCTTTTTTTAATCCTTTAAAATTTCCCCACAATGGTAATGGAGAGAAAAAGCTAGACTCCAGACCCTTAGAAATCAATCATTTCTCATCTCTTCCTCCTTCTTATGTTTCCTCTTGTTTCAGCTGTCTGATCAGCATTGTATTTCTGGCTGCTTCTCCTTAGTTACATTGATTAACATGTGCACTCTCTATTCTTTTCTGCGGTATGAAGTGGAGAGGTAATTGGGATTAATTAGGAATTTTCTATCTTAAACAAATGGGCTTTCTGACATTTAACTAACTGACATGTTTGTAAAACGGTATTTTTCCAGCCACCAGCTCAGTAAAACATCAGAACTAAATAGCAAATGGATTCTAATAGGAAGGTTATTATGAGAGGGTCAATTTTGCAAGAGCCCTGTACCTCTGTGACTGTAACTGCTGTATGCTACTCCAATCTTAAATCTATTAACGTTGGGCTCCTGCTATTTTAGAAGTTACATAGCCTGTGCCACAGAAAAAGTTTTTGCGACACTGTTTCCTACTTTAATTGGTACCTTTACAATACTAGTTGCAGAAATGTGGTTGTGATACCATGAACATACATTTCTGTTAAACCTGGCAGGACAATGCTGTCTTGTTTAACCACTAGGCTGAGGGGTTCCTGATGGTTATGTCTAATTTGTTGGGACACCTCAGTAACAGGCTAGTAACTTGTCTCTAGGGAAGAGGAGTTTGCCAACTACAGAAACTTTTCATCTTTGTCCTATTTGTCAAGCTGTAGACAAATAGCCACATACGGCTGGTGCCTGAAAGGCAGTAGAACACGAGCCTGAGGGCCAACATACTCAATGCATTTTTTAAATTAATCTCCTATGCTTCCTCCCTCTTCTCTTGGTATCTCCTTTCACTTTGATTCTCCTGAGCTGGCAGCTGGGGTAATATTTGTTGACAATAGTGTGGCTGTGAAACTACAGCACGTGTCCCTTAAGCAGAGCCCTGTCAGGGCTGCCCCTTCATCCAACGTTGTGCGCTGCCTTAATTGGCCAAGGTCAACCAGCTTTCTCTCACTACATTTTCATAGTCCCTGAGGGGAAGAACAGCTCATAGTGAGTGATCCAATGGGTCTAGGGACATTAAACTTTCAGTTTCTAGTGTAGCTTACCATATTTTTTGAAAGAATTATTAGTGTTTTTAAGGGGGTGGGGATGATTTATCAACAGTGATAACATTGGGAAAAGTTTTTTTAAAAAAATACCAAATTACAAGTTCCTTGGGAGAATTTACTACATTTGGACCAGTAATGCATTTCTGTTCATTTATCACTTTTCAAATTATTTTTAAAAGAATAAAAATAAGAGAAAATCTAGACTTCTATGGTAAGAAAGTTTAAATGGATAATAATTTTTATCCATATGCCTACTATACAGACATTGCCTAGAATTTGGGGCACATGCAGATCATTAAAATGTAATTAAAATCTAATAACAACACATTGCCAACAGACTGGGATTAACTCCTCATTGGCAAACAGAGCTTGTTACAATGCTACCCTACAGAAAATTCTGTCATTCCCAAACTCTTAAATTTCATATCCTCAGATGCATGCCTTCAACAAGATTGAGGAAGGAAACCCTATAAAGTGCTCCAGGGAAGTCAGCAGCAAAATTACTGGTCATGTATTGAGTAATGAAAAGACCATAGAAGAAAAAAAAAAGAAGTTAATTGTGTTTGTTCATTCCATAATGAAAACTACAGGCATAGTCATCAATCAGTTGCACAGATAAAGAATACAGATTCCTATACTGAGCTCTATCAGGGGCCATGGACATTCACTTTAATGATAACACACATGGGAATTAGCATTACTAGACAAGAAAGTTTCAAAAGCAGCCTAGTAAAAGCAATAAAGTAGGGGATGCAAGAGGGAAACATCTTTATGATTCTTCCAGGGAAAAACGTGGGTGAAGAGATGAGATGACCCTATGGAATTAACCCAGAATTAGGACACAAATATAGAGTTTAAAGGACTGTGAACCTGTCTTCTAGCACTTGCTTTTCTCCCATTATTGAAAAGCAAAGTTCTAGCTTTGTTAGCATTTAGTAAAAGTCAAATAAACACAAAAATATAGTAAAGCCTAAGAGGGAAGTGCAGGAACCCTTCAACTCATGATAGCTAACTCATTCAGCTGATACGTGTGGCTCTCAAAACAGTGTTTTTAAAACATTTTATAGGTACATTATTATCATTTATATGTTATGGACATATAGAGAAGTGATAAAGAAGTTGTGCCATCTTGTCTTCTATATATGACATCTTAAGGGTTTATTAAAGAAACTTTTCTGTCCTGTACAGTTAGCAATCATTTTCTAATACCGTTACTTAAGCGGCCTCTTTCTGTTACTCAGCATCATGCTCCCATAATGAATTAAAATCAGTGAAGAACAAACTATGGCATACAATTACAAGAGAAAGAAAACAGAGTTAAGATGGGTGTCCTGTATGTCTTCATATAGATCCCCTTACTTCAGGTCAACTATTCATTAAGCCTCGGACACATATTTGGCTTCCATTTTAACATTAATGTAAGTCTTAAGGAAAAAAAAAAACCCAACCCCCAAACTTCAGTGTTCCTCTAAATCTCACTTTTGCTAGTAGAAGGAGAAACATCAGGGTATTGGACAGTTCTACCTTCCCAGCAAGCCTAGCAGTTAGGAGGACATGATAGTTATGTCCAGTGAATGTGAAATGTTCTATTTGTCATCACCATTTTCATACATATTCACCTCTACAAACTACTAATAGAAGGTACTGACTGATGAATAAGTTCTGTTTAGCTTAAGGAAGAGTCATGGTTGGAGGCATGACCCGTCCAGCTGTTGTTTTGGGAACACTGCAAGTGGCCAGTGCTTTGATAGGAACCAGCAAAACAGTCCTCCTTCTTTTTAAGGTGAGAGGAGAAATGTGACATTCATCTACACATTCGTCTCTCCTGGAAGCAAATTATATATCTTTCTATGCTGAAGTTGATTTGAAAAGTCAAATTTGAAAAATACAGAAAAAACCCGGATCTTACTTCACTGTTTAATACATACAGAACTATATTGATATCACAAATCATGGTCAGGAAGAAATGTCACCTGTAGTGACAGGTTAACAAGATGAAGTAGCATCCAGTCATGTCTAGAGAGAGATGGAGATTCAGAGATCTAAGTTCATGCAGGCTTCCTATGATTTTGAAGAAACTGGTAATGGCTAGATCCACATAAATATGGAAGTTCTCTAATGTTGTGCACTGAAATGCCACTGTTAGGTGCCTGGATCCTGGGACTGAATCCACAGCCTTAAGATAACCTTGTGACCTTCAAATACATAAAGTTAGACATCTGTAAATTGCATTCACAAAAGTCAGTTTAGTAAATGGAGAGCCAGAGGGTGTATGGATGCCTTCAAAACAGAATTTGCTGTGTCCTGCATGCAGATACCTGAGTCAATTGCCTTTAAACAAGCTAATGAGCATACAGAGGGCAGTCCAGCCCAAATATAACAATCTTATTATCACAACTAATTTGCCTAGAGAAGTCTACTCCTAACAATTCTGTACCTGAATGAGGTCATTTAGAACCTGCCTCGTTATTTCTACGTATAATTTGTGCAGTATGGGCCTAACCAGGCGAGTTCTAACTAGAGAGCTACTGCACTTCAGTTGGACGTGGTTTCCTACTTGTAGTGGAGCTGCAGTCCAAAGCTGCAGTTTTAACGCAAACGCAGCTTTCAGATTCCTTTTGGAGACCCTGACCAGTGAGAAGTGATTGGATTGTGTTTACTTCTAAAGTGGTTTTCTGTATATGTCCAAAGTACACACAAGCAGGAGCTCAGAACAACTTAAAAAACCCATTATTTGACATGACTTTCTCCAATTAACATGAGGACTAAGACAGCTTTGTAGGAAATAGAAGAACAGGACAAAACCTCCTGGACCTTGGTAGAAAGAGTTTTATTTTAGCAGCTTGCCAGTTTAGCAACACACTATGCAGACATCCAGAAGATGCACGGGAAGGACTGTGATCCCCATAGCACTGGTATTAATCATCTTTGGTGAAGCATTTCTCATGAAAACTACAGTTTTATAACACTAAAGGGGAGGCATAAAAGATGCAGCCTATAACAGTTTCCAAACTGGGTAAGATCAGCTTTGTCCTTTACAAAGAGATAAAAAAAAGTTATAGTTTAACATCTGTACAGATGTTACATGCTGTGGAAAGATTATGTAACAGTGCTCCCTCCAGACGACAGCGTCCCTTTGAGGCGGGAGGCAGCACGCATCTGCCTTCCCCTGCGCACATCAGCGCTGTTCTCATTCTAACAATGGGAATCGTCGTTCTCTATTAAGCTCATACTGAAAGCTTTGAATAAAAGCCTTAAAAAGCTCAGCTGAAAGTATTAATTCTGAGGGAAACATGTAAATCTGGATGAAATCTTCCATTCATTTTTAATCTCGCTACGGTAAACCTTGTAATTAAGATGATTAAATGACTGAATAAACCCCTATATTTACATCCTTTAGAATACCGCAATGAAAAGCCATAATCCTGTTTATGGAAAAAAGCAGTAGAAGCCTTTTAAAATGGAGACATCAAACAAAGCTTGTTATTTAAGCAGTTGGTAATTAATGAACCTCTCACTTAGCAAGGGTACCTAAGAGTTAACTGTCTAGGAAACCTGTGTTGGAGAAAAAACTAATGGGGGGCTCAGAAGAATAAAATGTTATCTTTATGGAAGATTAAAAAAAAGGATAAAATGTTATGTTTATGGATGATCAAGTTATCCACAATTAATGTATTTCACAAGGGACAACTTAAGGATTTGCAACAAAAAAAGTATTAGTGGAAAAGCTTCTGGAATAGGCACATTAAAATTATACAGGACTCCCAATGAAGTCAGAAACAGCATTTTTTTTGAGTGATGGTCCAAGAAAAACAGGAGGTGAGAAACTGCTGGTGGCTGTTTGTCATAAGGAATCTCGACAAAATCCTTTTCGTTGAACGTATTTTCCTTCACCATTCTGAAAGAAGGAATAGCGTCTCTCCCAAAAAACTCCCTCAATTTGCTGCTCAGCTATTTCTCAGCAAAGATGACAATAACTTAACAAACTCATTTATTAAAATCAAGAAATAATTCTCTCATCTGAATCTGCACTGCAAATACTCTGAATATATTTCAGGTGTGCTTTTTTTTTCCTTATTTTCTCTGTAAAATATTTAGACAACAATCTAATGAAAACCTACATGAATAATCTATATATATCTCACAAGTTTATGTTTGATTGTTTGTTTATTGCATTACCTCTTGATAATATATCGCAGCATTAATAAACAGATATCAAGTTTGTATACATATGAAACTTGTTTTCTGATTAAATTCTTGTCAAAAGAAATTAGTGTAGTATTTTTTCAGTCAGTGGTGCCTTGTAAAGACTTTCAGATTTTTCTAGAATTGTGTTCTGAAGAATGGAATGTAGGTATTATTCAATCAAAAGTATTTACTTTATCTTCTATTTGAAAACATGTTAATAAAGCTGTATCTCTTTTAATATAGTGTTCTTTCACTAAGTCATCTTTCTTTTCCCACAATGATATTGTCATTTTCTAAAAGGGCTTAATCCTGAAATTCTTAGGCAAGTTAATATGTAGTTATTGACTTTAGAGATTGAGGAATGGGATTCTGTTGAAGGACGAATTGCTTATGAGGTTGTGGAGAATGATTAGGTTTGATATTGTATCATGAATTTATCTCCTGCGATAAGTAAGTGAAAATTCTTTCTAAAGGTGTTGGTCAATGTGAATAAATCAATATAGCAGAGCTTGCGGTGTTCATCCACAAAAAATTCTCTATCGTCAAAAACACCCCCATAACTCATGGTCTTGTTAATGTTAGATGTTCACACATTTCAAACGTGCTTTAAATAGTGTTTAGCTTAGTTATATCCACTACAATAGTTTACTATTCACTTGAAAGTTTGTATCCCAGGTGATTTTAAGGGTCAAAATTTCTTAGGACTATTTAGAAGACAATACCATCTTTGCAAATCAGACACAGAAACAAAATGGAGTATCCAGAAACAGAAAGCTTTAAAAACAAAAAAAATTAAAAAATGTATTTTAGATGTTCCTGCACACAAATCCTTGAAGTTCCTGTGCTCTGCAAAAGAGTTTTGTAGCTGGAAGAGAAGTTTCGTGTTTGCTGCTTAATTTCAGAATTGAATTCACACACTTCCCCCTTGAAGTTCTTCTTTTGTCCAAAATTATTTTTCACAAATTGACTCTGATCTGGCAGTCATCTTTCATTAATGTCTTGTACCTTATTGCCAGAGCTTCATGGAATGATTTATTGTTGAAACATCACCAGGTGTGGAATTTTTTGGAAGGCCCATGGAGGTAGCTCTGCCTTTTCCCAGGAGCCTCCAGCCACTGCACTAATACCACTTGCAGTCCCATTGCAGTACCACAAGGACTTAGAGCCCCGCAATATTTTGCAAGTAGGGAGCTGGAGGGAAATTGCATGTGATTCTGCATTACGTGACAAACAAAAGAAAGGGAGGCCAAGTCCCCTTCCCTTTCACATGAGGTTGCATTTACATCTGCATATCGATGCAATTTTTCAGCTTTCAGTGATTACTCCTTGTGTTGGGCTTGTGTGGCGGGGGTTTGTGTAGCGGGGGAGGGGCTACAGGGGTGGCTCCTGTGAGAAGCTGCTGGAAGCTTCCCCGGCTCCAAGTCGGACCCGCCTCTGGCCAAGGCCGAGCCCATCAGCGACGGTGGTAGCGCCTCTGTGATAGCATATTTAAGAAGGGGAAAAAGATTGCTGAAAAAACAGACCTGCAACGGAGAGAGGAGTGGGATGTGAGAGAAACAGCCATGCAGACACCGAGGTCAGTGAAGAAGGCGAGGGAGGAGGTGCGCCGGAGCAGAGATTCCCCTGCAGCCCGTGGTGAGATGGCAGGCTGTCCCCCTGCAGCCCATGGAGGTTAGCGGTGGAGCAGAGATTCCCCTGCAGCCCGTGGAGGACCCCACGCCGGAGCAGGTGGCTGGGCCCAGAGAAGGCTGTGACTCTGTGGGAAAGCCCACGCTGGAGCAGTTCATGGAGGACTGCACTACGTGGAAAGGACTTGCGTTGGAAAAAATCATGGGGGGCTGACCCTCGTGAGAGGGACCCCATGCTGGAGCAGGGGAAGAGTGTGAGGAGTCCTCTCCCTGAGGAGGAAGGAGCGGCAGAGACAATGTGGGACGAACTGACGGCAACCCCCATTCCCGCCCCCTGTGCCGCTGAGGGGGAGGAGGTAGAGGTATTAGGAGGAAAGCTGAGCCCGGGAAGAAGGGAGGGGTGGGGGGAAGGTGTGTTTCTAAGACAGGGTTCCATTTCTCATTATCCTACTCTGACTTGGTTGTTAACAAATTAAATTGATTTCTTTTTCCCCAAGTCGAGTTTGTTTTGCCTGTGACCATAACTGGTGAGTGATCCCTCCCTGTCCTTGTCTCAACTCATGAACCTTTCATTGTATTTTCTCCTCCCCATCCCACCGGGGGGGGAGGAGTGAGTGAGCGGCAGCGTGGTGCTTTGTTGCTGGCTGGGCCTAAACCATGACACTCCTCTGCACTGCAGAACCTTTCCTGGCATAGCTATGGTGACAAAATTATGTCAACAGGGGCTCAAAATACTTTTCTGGAAGTAATTTCCCTGCTGGTATAGCACACCAGTGCTCAAACAATATAAACTAAACCAACTGAACACTGTCTGTGAACACAGTAGTTTCCACAGCAGGGGTTTTGCTGGCCCACTGATGAAAATGAAAGATACTAGGTTTTCACCATCAAAGGCAATGTGTGTGTTACAGTAGAACATTTTATTGGAATCTGTCTAAATATAAGTTTAAAAACATAATTTTAGGGAAAAAATTATAAACAGTTTGATGATATATAAGGTGCATTTTGTGGAATGACAGCTGTTAAGATGTGTATTACTACTTCACTATTGAAGCCCATCTATCCTTACACTCTCAGTTTGTTTGGGGAAATCAAATTCAGCTGTGGTGTTGAAACCGTCTCTCACTTTTTCTGCCTACGTTTTTTCCCTCTCAGTTTACTTATCATAATCAAGCCTTAACATCATGCACTCAGTTCCATCACACAAAGACTGTAGTGTCAAACTCAGAAATAGATTATAAAGGCAACCATAACAAGAGAATTTACTCAGAAGAGAGAAAAGCAGAGAGATGGCCAAAAGATAACAAGCATTAATTACATTGGTAATTGTAATACAGTAATAATAATCATTCCAGAATAAATAGAAACTGAACACATTTCTCTAACAGAAACTCTGCAGCTCTTCCATCTGCTATGTGACTTTTTTCCAGGGCTCAGATCTGGAGGAAGAAAAAATCCCCTCAGTACAGACCTCGTTTCCCAAAGAGGAAAAGGGTAAGCTATACTGCATCTATTGAAAAACAAGATATTCTGTCTAGCATCATGTCTCCAGGTGTTACACGATATGCAAATATAAAGACGTACTTAGCTATCTGCAGACATTGCAGGAGTGCCAATTTGAAAAGCAAAAATGTAACCTCTCTGGAATATCTACACTTATTTGGGAATCCACAGGCATTTCATGGGATTTATGATAGTTCTGACTTCTAGCAATGATGCAGTTGTACTGGAAACTAAGCTATACAGCAAGAGGAAGCAACCAAAATCATGGCTGTACTACTGAAAACAAAAGACAATTTGTATTCAACAACAGTATCCTGACACTGACATTTGGAACAATTTCTGAAGGCTTCTAAACTCTAAAAGAAGTCTTCTGTGACCTCAAGGCAGCATATTCACCGCTGGTGGCATGGAGACTATTGTTGTTACATTCAAGTTTTGTACTGGGAATAAGATAAACTTGTAACAGAAATTCTGCTGCTATTCAGTGGCATTTGCAGTATACGAGCTTTAATTACTCCATTGGTACTCCAAAAACTGTCAGCAGAACAGTGGATATTTCATTTTTGAAGTTCCGCAATCAAGTACACATTGCATCTAAAATACTGAGCATCCAATAATGAGCAAACTGTAAAGGACCAGCATGCATACAAGCTGCAGCCTACTGTACCTGGTGAATGAAGTGGAGGGGAGCACATTAGAACAACTCCTTGACCTTCACGTACAGAAACAGCACTTCTTGTCCGACCACTGAAATTCCCCAGATCTATCAAAAGAACAGAGCATTTTAGTTACATACCAAAGATTTTAAATTTTATGGCTGCTGTGACTTACGTTTTATTTCCTCTTGTAAAGCTGACAGTTCCTTTTTTCATACCTTAATCTATAATTGGAGGGCCTTTAAAAATAAATCTATTTCTATTACAAAAAATTCCATGTTGCATCAGCACTTCATTACTCTTTTTAGTGCACTTGGATACAGTATCAAAGGAAAAGCAGCAGACAATATATATACCATTCACAAAAACATTTAATAGTGCTTTTATTTCTTTTTTGGTGTTTTTCACCAGTAGAAGTGATTCATATGCAGTGAAAAAAAGAAATAAAAGTGGAGAGAACACCTCGGCTAACATCCAGACTGATGATGTTGCTAACATCATCTGGACAGTGCATGGCACATTGTGATGAGAAGAAGGGAAAATCAGCCGCATTGGTTCTAAAACCAAATCTGGTCTATAGCACATTTAGTCTTTTTAAATACTTTCTTTCTGATGTCTCCAGTGTTATAAACACAATCCAGTTGTGGGTAAATATATTTTCCCTCCAAAAGTTTACCTCCAGCAGGGGAATAAGGAACATTTCACTTTTTGTGCAGAAACTTTTGAATGAGGCTGTAGGGCTCTGCTGTGAACAGTTCATTGTGTTTATTTAAAGCCTGTCAACCAGAAGATCCAATTACTCCATTTACCACAGGGAACACTGGACCTGGATTCACATTTGAGGTGCATAGCTATGCTCTAGCATGCATATCTGTAGCAGAAGAGGTATGATAGCTCAGTTCTGCCATCAAACTGGTGCCTTCCTCCATTCCTCAGTGCCAGCGATGCCATTTAAAGCCTCTATTCACTCAGAGTTTTTCTAGAGACATTTCTCTCTGATGTGGATCGAGGCGAAGAGAGCTGCAATAAGGGTAGCCAAAGATATCTTTGAAAAGGACAGTGAAGCTTCTGCAGACACTAAATGAGGATCCAAAATATAAACAGATGGAGCCAGTGGGAGCATCTGTCATTGACATTCAATGACCTATAGTGGTACTTGTTAATTTCTGCGTACAGACCAAGGTGCTGGTATGAACCAGGCAGCACCGAACAGTTTGAATAGGTGGAGTAGAATTATTACTTTCTTAACTGCACTCAGCTGACAGTTCTCTGTCAGATGCTGAAGGTCCACATCTTGCTCCATGCCTAGTAGTGCATAAAACTGAAGTTCAATGAATTTCAAAAGTAATATGAGTTTATCTTTGATGGATTTCATAATGGATTTAGGTGCACTTTTTTAAGTAGAAAGAGACTTATAATCTTTCCAAATGCTTTTTCACATTTCTAAAAGATGTCTTGAGCATAAGCAGAAGCCTAAAATTTAAATGTATCAAAATTTGCACTGTCTTTGGCCAAAATAAATCAGTATTCTCATTTCAACAATAGATATCATGTTTGAATAGAGAAAAGGTGGATGGGCTTCAGTAGAATTTTAACAAATAATAGGGCAATATTCCCAAATTATACAAAATTTTGCTAGGCAATAGTTAATGAAATATTATATTGCATTTTAAAATAAGCCCACCATGGGTTATAATACAATCTGGTGTAATTTCACTTAACAGTGTCACTTAATGAATGTTACCTGATAGTATATTCTGCTGCAACATAATTGTTATTATTTTATGTCTAGAAAGTAGCGGGCTGGTATATCCCTGCAAAATCAGTTGGTTTGGATGGGAGAACAGCTTGCAATGAAAAGTTTTCTTAGTTAAGAATGTCTGGATTTCACTTCCATGCGACTTTGGGTCTACAACTTTATGTATGTTTGTGTTAAGTCCTGTATTTTTCTAAAAGGAAGCTGATACATCAACCAATATTGTCTGCAGTGTATTAAGAAACCAATGCTTCGTTTTCATTTTAATGCACAATTTAGGAATACAATCATCTTTTTTAGTGCATTATTGCTGAGTCCTTGTAAAAACAGTGTGTGTCCTTAGGGATTTTTTTCAAGGTCAATTTTTCAGGCAAGAATGACACCGAATTTCCATAAAATTGTTCCTGTAGCCTTCCTTCTCAAGAAAATATGATGAATCTTCTCTGTATCGGTGTCCTAAAACATGCAGTTTGATGTACTGTTCAAATGCCTTCAAAGCTCCAGACTGTATGCACGAACAAACCTCAGTGAATTGAAAATGCGGACAGAACTTGAACTTCAACATGTTTTGAGAAGATGTTGTGAAACCAGAATAGCTGCTCTGTGAGAAATACATAGGCCATTACTCTGTGCATTGGAATAGATATTATCATAGCAGTACTTCCTTACCCAGCATTAGGAGGAAAAAAACAACCTATGTTGCAGACATCAGAAAAAGAGCTTTAATAATACTGACTACTTGAAACCCATACTGCAAGTCTGCTATATGCACTATAAATGGACATTTCGTTGGGTTTTTTTAGAAAACATTTGGATCAGTGAATCAAATAGCTGAATAAACAAAAATATTGTGAGTTCAGTAGTAAAAATTCATACCAGTGTGAGGAGAGATTCTCTGTAACTTATATAGAGAGCGGGACAAGGAAGCAATCTTTTCTACTTCTAAAAAAAGTCTCTGAGATTTGTTTTCACATAGTGTTTCTGCAATTTCTTGTAAGCCGGAAAATAAGTAATCAAAATTTTCAGAAACATTTTTCTTTTTTAAAAAAAATAAGAACGTCAATCTTTTGATTTCTATTCAAAACTCAATTTGAAATATCAAATTATTTTAAAAAATCTTTAATTTTGGAAAATATTTTTTATTTTCTTGAAAAAACTTATAATTTACATATCTCCCCTGGAGGATAACATATTTTAATTTTAATGTAGAATCCTGTGTCTCCTAAGGTTATATGTTTTCATCCTTGAGATTAAGTTTTTACTATCTGTGATGCACAACCTGGAAGCCGGTCAACAAAAAATAAGGGAAATTTGTGACATCTAAATTGTAACCTCTGTAGGCAGAAGTAAAAGTTTTACAGTTTTTGCTATTTTTTTCCTCAGATGAATAAATGCTATTTTCCAATTAGCTATAGCAACCTCAGGATTTTTTTTTCCAATTTCCTGTTTTATATGTGCACTGTGATGGACAAATATTCTTTTTTTTCCTCCAAATGAAAAACAAGGATCTTCTTTTTTAGTTAAACATAAAAGTACTATATGTGACTCAAGTTTCTATTTGTTCAAACCAATTAATTTCAAAGTAAGAAGGAAGGTAACAAAGAGCTTTGAATTTCAGCTCTTTTTGGCTGTTAGTTCTGAATTGGATTTCTTGTTAGCATACAGTGAAAAAAAGGATTAACAGGTACAAAAGCAGGGATTTACCTGTAAAACAAATAAATGTAGGAAAGCTTAAAAGGAAGGAAAGGTGAAGGATCATGCTTGCAGTTCCCCCACATTAAAATAATAAGTCCAATATGGAAGAATCAAATGAAAGGGAAATTTAATTCATTTCCTGCAGATCTCAGCCTTTTCATATCTAGCCATATTGAAAAAAGAAGAAAGACAGCTACTAAAAAAGTATTCAAAACCTTATCATTTTACTTTAAAAACTCTAAAAAAACAGATAATGAAAGAAAGGGTGGACAGAGATGGGGACTGTAGCCTCTTCCACAGCAGTGCTGGCCATCGTTTCAGTATTCTTGCAGCAGTATAAACCTGTAACATGTGTGACGCGTTGGACAGCCTCACACAGAATGAGTCTATCCTTCATATTATGACGAAGCATATGGCTGGTTGATAAGAAAATGCCTTTTTGTGCTCCATAGGTGTTCATCTTATGCCCTGAAAGATTAGATTTATTTACCCTTATCTCAGTGCTAGAGGCAAAGATGATAACACCTATTGTGTTATTTTCAAAGCAGTTCCTGGGGTATTAGCTACATGACTTCCATATTCATGAGGCACAACCTTGACCACTTTGAAAATGTATAGTTAAGTGTCAGTCACCATTTCTAATATAAATGTAGTATTAGCAATATATTTGCAAAATATGCAAAGAACATTTAGGATGGAGTGTGCGTGACGAGAGTAGCACAATTGTCTTTATTGCTAAAAAAATACTCAATTGAACAAATGTTATACAGTGTTACTAGAGAACAACCTGTGACACAGGACTGGTCTCTACTATGAAAGGGAAACAGTAGAGAAATTCCAGAGCTAGTGAAGATGCAAGACATTAAATCCAATGGGTTTGGTGCAACACTTTCTGGATGTCCTACTTATACTTCAGGTATAATTAGCTCAGTGTAGTACTCGATCTTTGACAGAAATTATAAACTTGGGAAAAGCATTCAGATCTCTGACCCAAAGCAGCTGCCAGGTAGCATGGCTGCCTTTGCAGTATTCTTCTGAAAGAAGCTGAAGTACGGGTTTCTCTCAGCACACATATGTACGTATTGATGTGCATTGTGGAAGACTGACACTCACCACCACAAGAGTATCAGTTTAAATAAGACCCAGCAGAAAACAAAACACTTCTGCAGAATGTGAAAGCAGGAATGGAAAATAAATGAGATAAATCTCAAGGCAGTCAAAGCAACAGAAAAGCTTTGCAGGACTAGCAACAAAATAAGCAACTACATAAAGGGGGAAACATTCTGCCATTGACAGAAGGACTTGTACAAAATTTGTAGCAGTTTTTACCGCTTAATAGCTTTCCAATTTGCCTTCACTGTAATTTGCCTTTTAGGCATGCATAGGAGGAATCATTCATTCTCTGTGTTCATCAATTGACTACAGCTGATGAGGGCAACAGTGAAGGGGCAGGTTTTTGTGACCCAGACAATGGTCCACTGATGTTTGCTATGAAATTAGGATCAAATTAAAAATGAAAAACAGATCTTGTTTTTATTTTAGGCAATTACTGCTTGGTAACCTAGCATGGAAGCTGTGGAAGGCTCTGTAGTTCATTATCAGTGACTTAAACCAGTCAATTCACTTTTAAAGTAGAAATTAGATTGGTGCAGAACAATGTCCTCTGCTAGCCCAATTCTGTGAGTTTAAACTATTTTATGTGCAAATTTATTATGGAGTTTAAAATGGACATTGTATGATATGTATTAAAATGTTTAAAGACATGTGCTGAAGATACCTAAAGGTAAGTATAACGCAGGCAATATTCTTTCCAATAAGGTAAAAATAGCTCTACACAAGGTAAAATTCTTCTGTCAGGCCAAGGACAAACTTATTCATTGCATTGTCACTATAGAGAGGGTAGCCTTCCTCTCCTTGTATTTGAAAGACAGGACTAAGAAGTAGACCTTGAGCTAGAATTGTAGCTTTTTAAAAAAGGTAAGATTTACAGGGAAAAGGATTCCAGTAAAAACATGTTTTTCAAAATTCCATTATAACATAAATCAAAAACATGGTTTGACTGTACACTCTAAACAATGGGAAATATAAATGTTGTGTTTAATAGCCCATAAACACAGGCTATAGAAGAAAGAAAGGTAGGTATTAAAAAGAAATGACATGTGTGATTGTATAGGGAACTTTTAAATTGGATGAATTAAATACAATACTCACAAGCTATCAAGATGTCCAAAGAAATTAATAGATCATTTTGTATTGACATACACCTGTTTTCTAGGAATACCGGATTAAATAGTTGGAGTCATATTATTAGAGTCACTCATTGGATCTAAGAGTAACTTTTAATACTGAAGACATTAACTAGAAACGATGTGAAAGGAAGCTCAGACAAAAAGATTTCTGCCGTGACAGAAACATCATCTCACCATGGTTAATGGGAAAAGCACACATCTTGAACTTCTAAAAATCACATTACTGTATGACTTTTAGGTGACAAAATAAGGGCAAGATTCAAGTACTTTAGAATGTATCGTTCTTATTATCATTGCTGCTGTTATTATTTACTGCCAGAAAGCTTTTGAATCCTTCATGGATCGTCAGTCTGACATGACCTGAAAAAGGTCATTTCTTTTCTCAAAGAAGTTACTATGCAAGTATATAACAAGACACAACAGAAAGAGAGTACGGAGAAGCAATGATGTATTTTAAGCCTGTACGCCAGCCACCCTGTGTTTCTGTACCTCTGCAGACCCACTGAAGAGTTTTAAGGAAAAGAGGTGGTTATACAGATGTTTTCAGGGAGTACCAACAAAAGATGATGAGGAGCACAGGAGAAAGCTTAAAGACTCCTGTCTGAAAATGTAAAAGATGAAGAAAAGAAGACATGAGATACTGTATTTTCTTATATTTAGATCAACATGTTCCAGAATCTTTCTCAGATACTACAATGAAGATTTTTTCTCAGAAAAAAAAGCAGTCATTAAGGGATCTTTGAACAATGGTTGTCCTTGAGCGTGTTCTTGTAAAAAGAAAAGAATTTTCTTTCTACCATGCTGTCAGCATGAACTATAATGTATACACTATTGATTCATTAGCCCTGAACTAGATTTTCACTACGAAATGCAGAGGAGTAATCAACTAAAGGAACATTGTTTTTTCTGTCCTTAATGACATATTTTTATACATATAATTTTTATATATTATAATAAGTCAAAAATAGCAGATCTACTGCAGTTAGTAGTATTATCCTGTTTATTGTCCATTTTCATCTAGCTGTCTACCTCTAGCTGTTTTATCTTGTAAGTAGAGAACATCTTTTTGTACTTTCTACATTTCTTATCACAGAGAAGTCATGAATCCATAAATGTAGCTAATACCTGCTACCATAATACAATGTATTATAGTAATAATTAACTATTCTGGTCAAGATAAGAAATATATAGAACTATTTCCTAAAATGATTTATTGCTTCTTGTATGAAATATGGTATAACAATTTTTTTCCTTTTTCATTTCCTTCACAAATTAAATTATTATTTATAATTAATTAATTATTAATAATTAGATAATTAGAACTTTTTATGAAAGGCAAAATATAGAATTTGCCTCTATTTACTATGCCATAGTTGTTAAAAGGGAATACTACTTTTCAATTAAAATATTCACTACCTGTGATCCTACGTAGATTTTATATAAAGTATAAATTGATATGCTTCTTCCACAGTTTTCTCTTGACCAGTTACTCATTTTTTATATAATGTAACCATTCATGGAAGGGTATCCAAGGAGTCTTACACATATTGGGAGCTTTGAAGAATTTTTTATTTTGTTACACCTAGTTTCAATAGTATCAATGAATACCGTCAGTATCATCAATAAAGTTTAATTCTTCCCAGAGCCTTGAAGAAGAAAGGGAATTTGTAGATACCAAAATCTCCCTGAACTTCAGTAGGATTTCTGCAGTCATAAATCCTGAAGTACTGGATCAAAGTGAATTAGAAGAAGAAATATTTACATGCAGAATAAAATAACAAGATTATGTTGAAAATTATAGAGCTGCTATATGATTCAACTTGCCATGTTAATTGCATGATATCTGGGATGTTTGTGGTTACAGTTGTTGGTGGTTATGATTAATTAACTACAATCATTCTGTGTCTGTCAGGTTTCATCTATTCTCACAAGAACTATTTCAGCATGCGTCTCAGCTGTCTTTCATATCTGCATACTGTAATATCAAGGCAAAACACAGAACCAAGTGGAAATATTATAGTTAAGACTTTTTCATCCTTTCATTCCATTCATGATCTGTCATTTAGGAGCAACAGCTAAACCCAAACAAATAAACAACCAACCTTAAGTAACAAATGAAGGGAAAGATTTTCAAATACAGTTGCCAGCATTTAATCACCAAAGAAAGTGGGTCAATAAATGGTACTATTTCCAGAGCTTCTGAGCAAATAGATTTTCACTTGAGTAATATATGCAATGTATTTTTTTGTAAACACATTGTTTTACATAATGTTATCTGCATCTTGAGAAACACACATTCCTATCTGCATCCTTTTTAATACACCTTCCTGGCACTGAGTGGTATACTAACCTGTATAAATTCTGTATACATGTTATAGCTTATTGGACAATCACTATATAGGTGTGGTTCATAGGGAGCTGATCTGTAACAGTAATACAGAGAAAAAACTTTTCTGACCACTTGGTGTGAACAAGTCATTAAGGATAAGATACTCTGTATTTCATTGAGCTAATTTGTATTAGAGAGTAAAACATTGCTCATATATATATTTAATACTTTTAGTTCATGGGTTCTGGTCCCAAAGATGACATAATGGCTTCACTTCCAATGTTGCAAACCTTTAGCCTCAACAATCCTTCCTCCTACATCTCTTAAGTTCCAAATCTGGCTTTGCCAAAACTGGAATTTATCAGAAGAAAGGGTATAAAACAGTTTAGAAATGAAATTGTTCTCATCAGGGTAAGGTGGCAAAGGAAGTAAGCTTTCCCAAGTTCAGAAGAGACAGTGCTGGGCTCACCTAAATTAAAATCTTTACAACATCCACAGTTTCTGCATTCGAGGCTATCTTGCTTCTTTTATACTACACTGACAGAATACCACCATATTTCCATGACTTGTTTCATCTGACCTAGTTTAGATCTCTAATTTAAGAAGAGATTAATCCTACCCAAGAATTGATTATTTCTCTTTACTGGCTACAAAGGGGACCTAGATTTACAAATTCAGCCAAAGACTTTTTTAACTTCATGGATATTTTTATTTAGTGGTATAAATCCAGCAAAGGCGGTACAGACAAAGACTCTGCAGAAAATAAAAGAAAAGCCTGCCCTGCCAGGGTCCCTATTCTGAAGGTAACAGGTAGAGATGTTTGATAATGTTTTGGTTTTTATTCTTTTTTTTCTCACTTATTTATATTTTGCATAAATGGAGGTTTTGTTTCAGAATTGCAAGTTATATGTGCATGAACTAGGACAAATATAATATCTGAGAACTGCTGTTCAGATCTAAGGCTTGGAGAATGACATGACTGTCCAGGTTCCAGTAACAGCTGGAGGCTTGCAGACGCCATTTCTGTGAGGTATGACATATGGAATTCCGACTCCACTCTAGACAAGTCATTTCACAGTGCTGACTTCACTAGACTAATGTGTATAAATGTCTCCATACTTCACTTCTGGTCTGTTATAAAGAAAAGAAGAAGGTCATAATCTCCCAGAAATTATTTATTTGCTCTTCTCTAAGAGTTGTATTGCCCAAGTGACCTACAAGTCAATTGTGACAAGATAACTAAGTGCTTGGACACATCCAAGGAGTAAATCTGGAAGACCTTGGTCTTAGCTGAATAGCTCAACTGGAAATGAAGGCCTTACAAACACAGAGTGTTTCCTAGATAGTAGCTGGTTGTTACATATGATTCCAGATAATGTTTTTGATAAGGCGGTTTGTATTGGAGCATGTTATTCTGCTTTATATCAAGGTGATACAAGTCACTGCAAATCATAGTTTAGGATATGAGCATGTAATTGAACAAGTAAGAGTCAACAAAGATAAATTGTCACCAGTCAGCTGAGCTACTATAAATTACTGTCTATGTACTTTAACCTTTTCAATCTGTAAACTAGAACATATCAATTAAAAGCCCTGTGAAGGAGGTTTGACCATTCATTTAACGATCTAATGTGTGGCCAATGAACGGCACGCTATATATTTATTTGTCATACCAGTAAAGTTAAACCTTCATAGAAGATTCCATAATTTCATGAGATTAAATATATATATGAGTTCATGAGATTAAATATATGAGTTCCATAATTTCATGAGGGTAAAGCTGTTTCGAATGCTCTCTAAAGGGCATTTACTTCTCCCACCTCTGTCTTTGTATTCTAATTTTATTCTTCTATGCCACTTATTTTCTAATTCTGCCACATGCTAGTGTCAGAGAGCTTGTTTAGCATGCAGTATCTCCTCTCCTCTCCTCTCCTCTCCTCTCCTCTCCTCTCCTCTCCTCTCCTCTCCTCTCCTCTCCTCTCCTCTCCTCTCCTCTCCTCTCCTCTCCTCTCCTCTCCTCCCCTCTCCTCCCCTCTCCTCCCCTCTCCTCCCCTCTTTTTTCTCGAGACTCGAGACTGTTATGCTTCTTATCAAAATGATATCCTACCTAAGATATCTACATAAGAAACTGAATTCAGACAGATATGTCAGTAGTACTACACAGGCTGCCATGTACTGACAAGGTTGCACAAAGAAGTAATCACAATCTTTGTTTTAGGAATGTGTATCAGGCAGCAATCCCTCAGTAGTTCATCTGATCATTTAAACTCCTTTATCATTTGTCACAATTATATATTATTGCCCGTTGATCAATAGAAATAAAAGTAAAATATCTTTCCTGAACTAAGTCAGTTAGATGCTCGACAATATGGATTGATTTCTTTAAGCAATCTAATAATTGCTTCTCTGTTTAACTGACCTTCCAAGGGCAAAGCAAATATGGGACATACTGCCAAGTATGTCCCAGCTGTAACAGTGGCACAGACTTCTGATACTGAAACTAAGCACAATCAAAGCTGTGAAAGCTGTTGGTTTGGAAGTTATGGGTAATTTAGTGGTATTACTAACGCAGTGGGGAAGAATAGCAGGACAGCTTCTCTTCTCATATGGACTACTGACCGTATAATGTACAAGAAAGTATCAAATGTTAGACCATGATATCTAAGCCTGCAGCCATACCTAACCAGAGTAATATGCAATCCTTTAAAAAAAAAAAAAAAAATCATGGAAGACAGATATTTCCATTCAAGTCAACTGAACTTGCTCACAGGACAGGTCTGGGTATCCTACCAAAGAACCGTACTTCCTCCTACATTACTACTAATGAATTAATTACACAGCACTTGTAAGCCTTAAAGCGATGATTGGCCATAATCATAGGCCTATATTTAGACAAAGCTTTGCCACAAGGAAACACTAGGCTCTGTGATACAGGTATTGAGTAGTGTGGGCAAAATCAACCCCTGAGAGGTTAAAAAAAAATGAATTTCAGGCTAGAGAAGTTTTGAGCACTGAATCCATGAATTCTCATGTAATAGGAAAACTTTTGTTAGAGGAACCAGACCTGTTAGGAACTGCCCTTGCACTAAGCTACCATAAAGCAGTTGCAACAGTTATTCAGAGGGAGTCAGACACAAAGAGGACATGGGGGAAAAATGTTAAAAAGAAGTCCAGCCATTTCAAACATAAGGTGTGAAGTTGGTAGAGCAGACTAAGTACATAATATGTTTTTACCAACAAGGAGAGAATTCAAGCTTCTGTAGTGAATACGCTGTATGAAAGAATTGAAAATTCATTTCAGAAAAACAAAAGTGTCAATGTGTTGAAAATAATGTCTGGATTTTATACTGAAGTGGACCAAATTATTAGAGACTGTGAAATGAAGACTATGAAGATGACTGGTCAGATTTTAATATTATGAAATGATGTAAAGAATGATTTGGATATTAATGAATATCACAGGGAAAATCAGAAAAAAAATCCACTGATGAAGTACTTACAGAAGAACAGTTTCTGCACCAATATTGCCAGATGATCACTGAATGGCTTAGAACAAGCAGATCAGTAACCTCAGAGGTGCTGAAAGGATTGTTCCTGAATATAAGGTATTAATTTACAAAGGACTTGACACAGTCGAAGAACCTTACTAACAAAAAATAATGGGTGAAATTCTGCATATGTGAATTTGCAATATTTCAGGAGGAACATCTTATTCATACCTGTCAGGTTCTAGATGATTAACATTATATATTATAAAAGTAGTTTGTTTTCCCCCCCTCCAGTAAGAGTTATAGTTGTTTTTACCAAAAAGGGCTCAGTTTTTGCTGTCTGAAAATCAGATCCTTTGAAAATTTCTCTGTCACGTAAGTATAATATGTTGTTCTGATGCCATACTTGTAAAAAGAGGTTGACAAATCTGAAAAGCTTTAGAGAAAAGTTATGAGATTAATTTGCATTACAGAAAACAACTTACAGTGATAAATGCCTAAGTCTAAGAAAAAATATTCTGATGAAGTTAAAGGTGAGAAAAGGAAAAAGACTTTTCCGTCATTTCCTGTTCTTAAAATATCTGAGCTTCTGAATCAATCTCCTAGTGAGTCTAGCTGATCCTACAAATAAACATTATGTGATTGTTTAAGTTCACTCCTAGAAATAGTCCCTTTGGACTCAGTGGGTATACTCAACTGATTTAAATATGTGCATAAATGTTTGTATACATTGGAATATGATTTTTAACATAGATTTCATGCATAAATTGTTTACACAAAAAATAATAGCAAAATAAGAGATACTCTTCAAAAAGATAAAGAAGAAAAAATAGTGAAGGCTTTTCAGTGATGTGTGGGAAAGAATAGGAAAATGATACCAGATTATTGCAGTGTTATCACTTTAGTAATGACTGAAGAAATCTCATTTGAAGGACTGACGTTTAAGGAGATGGTACCTAAATACCTGAGGAGAATTGCATCCATGCTATCAATGTAATTTAATATAAGCTATTTTGTTTAATTCATTGTAATCTATTTTACATGTTTTGCACTCTAAGGAGATGAAATGGGATTTTTATCAGTGTAATTGCAAATTATTGACAAGAACAACTACAGTGGTAGCATACATTCATTTTATCCAAGTCAATTACTACTAAATATTACATGTTTCCAGTTAACAATACAAGCATGGATTGTGGGTTAAAATTAACTGTGATTAAGCTCATTCCAAGTAAAAATGTCATATTAATATGTTTACACTTAGATTCAGATAAAGTCATATCATAAATGTCTATGGCCTACCAAATATGAATCAAATGTAAGCAAATCTAAAAAGAATGGTAGTGTGACTAAGTAATGGTGACTAGTCCTTGAGGAGATTCATGTGTTATTATACTTTAAGGTAACAGTATAATGTTAATGCTGAGAAAGCCTTTTTTAAATTGATTTTTATGCAAATGACTTTGAATGTAATAGAACAACATTTCAAATTGTTATCCCTATTATTCAGGAATTTTTTTTGCTTGGAATATAGTTGAGTTCTTTCCTTCTAACATGTCACCACAAAATCAATATTTGTGTGTGCTAAATTTTATTCTCAGTGTGGGGTTCGGTTTCCTGATAGCTACATCTGAGCCAGTCATCCTAATCTTCCTTTGAAGACAATGCAAAGAAATATACACTTCAAAGGCCTGATTCATTTGACCTATTTTAGATGTCAACTTGACATGAATGAATTCCATCCTAGTAGTGCAACAGATTAAGTAGGGAATCTAAACAATTAGATCAGTTGCAGCTGCCTATAGTGTAGATATCTGACATTAAAGGAGAATAAATAAAGTGCATTTAGAGGCACTTTACTATTTCCTTGATCTTCAGATTGTTTTCTCAATATCATTATTTTGTCTACAATGCCCTGATAAAACTGAGTAGAAGATGACAAAGGATTCCTCTGATACATGTAAGAAAAGTAATAAAGGGCAAGTATAGAATCCCTTAACTGTGTTGGCCCTTCATTAGTAAAAGGTGAAGCAACAGTTTTTTACTCTTATCAGTACAGCAGTGAACTAACTAATTTTTTAAAAGGTACACAGGAGATTAGGATACGAGTGTAGCACTTTTCCAAACAATTTCCAAATAAAAGCAAATTCAGCCTTTAACCTCATAGACTTTCTTATTGCTTGTAAGACACTGTTCCAGAAGGACAAAGATGACAGCTTTAAATGTAAAACAACTTGGATATACACATTTAATTTTACAGCTAATGTGTTTCTTATTGTTCTGCGGTATAGAAAATCTAAAAGTTACATGTATTAAAGAATTTTACATTAACTTTTAAAATAACTTTACAATTTGGTGAACTTTGTCTTATGCCTACCTGTTTTGTGATTAATGTACATATGCAGGAAAAACTTCAGCTCAGTCTGCTGAGCCTGAGTGATACTTAGACAACCTAATCTTCTGCGTCTTGGGAAGACACTTATTGGGGAAAAGAGGGTGGCAGAAGTGCCACCATCATAATGATGCATTAAATGTCCAGCTTCAGATGACTAGCAGACTGAATCCAGCATGCATAAAAGCAGCTAGCATTTCATATTTATTACTTGTAATTTCAGTGGAAGCAAAAGGCTTTGAAAATAACAAGGAAGGAATGGAAGTGCCTTTGTTATGCATCTACCTTACGGCATTGACTTTATAAAGAGTATAGGAAACTATTTCCGTCTCTAGAAAGAGCTGTAACGTCAGAGAAGCAATGCCTTTGGGTAGGTATTGATTTTAAGTAGACAACACAAAAGATGATTACTATCACGTAGACCTGTTCCTCAGCCTCACAAATGCAGCTTGAGTATTTCTGCCTGTTAAATCCTTCCTTTTAAATGCCACCATTATTTAAACACTTCCAAGTTATTTGAGTGCTTCTTAGTTCTCTTAAGTCAGAGCTGAAAAGGAACTTAATAGATACATATGATGGGATATATGTAAAAAGGCTAAAAAGGCTTCCTAATTAAAAGTGGAAGGAGGATTGATATTTTTTTCTCATAACACTAATTTCTAATGTACAAATAGTGAGAGTGATGGAAGAAACAAGCAAGTCTTAAACTCTCAAAATAATGTTTCATAGTCATGCTCTATTGAATTGCAATTCTATCAGTAATTTTTTGGACATACCCTAGAAAATTTAAATACACTCATATATTTCAGTGTCTATAATCAAACTACACAAATAGCAGCCGTTGATATACATAACTATAATAAATAAATAATGTGAAATCTATTGCATGTGTGTGGTGGGTTGACCCTGGCTGGATGCCAGGTGCCCACCAAAGCCGCTCTATCACTCCCCTCCTCAACTGGACAGGAGAGAGAAAATATAACGAAAGGCTCGTGGGTCCAGATAAGAATGGGGAGATCACTCACCAATTACCGTCATGGGCAAAACAGACTTGACTTGGGGAAAAAAAATTAATTTATTACCAGTCAAATCAGAGTAGGATAATGAGAAATAAAACCAAATCTTAAAAACACCTTCCCCACACCCCTCCCTTCTTCCCAGGCTTAACTTTACTCCTGATTTTCTCTACCTCCTGCCCCCGAGCAGCGCAGGGGGGACAGGGAATGGGGGTTGTGGTCAGTTCATCACACATTGTTTCTGCCACTTCTTCCTCCTCAGGGGGAGGACTCCTCACACTCTTCCCCTGTTCCAGTGTGGAGTCCCTCCCACGGGAGACAGTCCTCCACAAACTTCTCTGAAGTGAGTCCTTCCCATGGGCTGCAGTTCTTCACACACTGCTCCAGCGTGGGTCCCTTCCATGAGGTACAGTCCTTCAGGAACACACTGCTCCAGCATGGGTCCCCCACGGGTCCACATGTCCTGCCAGGAGCCTGCTCCAGCGTGGGCTTCCCATGGGGTCACAGTGTCCTTCGGGCATCCACCTGCTCCGGCGTGAGGTCCTCCACGGGCTGCAGGTGGATATCTGCTCCACCGTGGACCTCCATGGGCTGCAGGGGGACAGCCTGCCTCACCATGGTCTTCACAATGGGCTGCAGGGGAATCTCTGCTCCGGCGCCTGGAGCACCTCCTCCTCCTCCTTCTTCACTGACCTTGGTGTCTGCAGAGTTGTTTCTCTCACATCTTCTCACTCCTCTCTTCGGCTGCAATTGCTGCTGTGCAGTAACTTTTTTCCCCTTCTTAAATATGTTATCCCAGAGGCACTACCACCATCACTGATGGGCTCGGCCTTGGCCAGCAGTGGGTCCATCTTGGAGCCGGGTGGCATTGGCTCTGTCGGACATAGGGGAAGCTTCTAGCAGCTTCTCACAGAAGCCACCCCTGTAGCCCCTCCTGCTACCAAAACCTTGCCACGCAAACCCAATACAATGTGAAAGGATCTCATTTGTGTTTCATCACTTCACTTAACCCAACGATCTTATTATTTAATACATGAGGTTGCACTGCAGTATTGCTTAAGTTCCTGATGTCTTGTTAGGCAGTATTAAATCTCTACTTTGAATACACTCTTATTGCAGGTCTGTTAGAAAGAAATGGTTTTGCTCCCCTGTCTGCACTTGTCCTCTTTTAAAATAATAGGTGAATGGGACTATGATATAATCAGTATGATAAAGAAAATCCAAACTGTTGAACAATGCTTACACGTTCAGCAAGTAAAGCAGTAAAACAGTGATTTCTGACCAACAGTCCTGGACTCCTCAGTGGGTCATGAAGAGATGTTACAGAAATATGTAGCTGGTCAATAGAAGCCTATGGCTTTTACAAGGATTTGAATTAAACGCTTGAGGCTGAAGATGCAAGGTGGTCTATAACAACCTCTGAGA
Organism: Gymnogyps californianus; assembly: GCF_018139145.2. Classification (NCBI taxonomy): domain Eukaryota; kingdom Metazoa; phylum Chordata; class Aves; order Accipitriformes; family Cathartidae; genus Gymnogyps; species Gymnogyps californianus. The sequence continues at coordinate 14,040,922 of NC_059471.1, read as the reverse complement.
GGTGGCACAAATTAATGCTATGAAATTTGGAAATAACTATTATAGAAAAAAACCCAAACACCTATAATTGCAGATTCAAGAGGTCAAAGACAAAGGAAGTAGATACAATGTAAAATAATGTGACAATGGAAAATAATGTAATACAGTGACCTCTCATCAGAGAACAGAAATCAGTTCTTTCAAAAAGTTTAGTTTGAAAATTATTAAACTTAATACAACATAAATAAGGTTAAGTCCATCAGCAGAGCAAATAGAACACATTCACTGAAAATAAAACTACATCCATTTATGCCAAAAATTTATTTTTTTGTTCATTAGTTTGACATATTACTTTTGTTTATCCCAGCCTTGATTTAGGTCCATTGTTTTCTTTTTAACTTTATGGTTGTGTTCTTGGTCACCGGGATCACTGGGAAAATAAATGAAATTCCAGGTTTATTTTCTCTACAGTTTTCCTTAAGTGTCATTTTGTCTTTTTGTATTACTGCAGTGAAATTCTCCAGAAGACTTGTGAACCTTTCCTGAAGCATTTTGTAGGCAAAGACAATGACTGGTCAGTCTTGTTAGATCTTATAGACACTGCCTTTCAGTAGACCTGGCATAGATGCTCATGGCACAGTGCCTGTAGAGAAGGCATGTCCAATACATCGGCTATGAAGGGGATGCAAATTCTGTTTGCCTCCAGCAGACTGCTCAATAGCTGTTTGGTAAAATAGCTGTTATTCTGCCTTATATAATGTGAAATGTAATCTCCAGAATCATTAACTTTATGTAATCTTTGGGGAAAAAGAAAAAAAGAAGAAAAAAAGAAGAAAGTGTTTAAATGTTTAAATAGGTTTTGGTTAAAGGCAAGTGTCTATTGCTCAGCTAGCCTTATCCTAAGCATCCACCTTAATGCATCTCAGGTATGAAAAGTGTCAGTGAAGGTTCACGGATCTTACCGTGTCCTTGTTTTTTATCTTCATGTGTAAATAAGAAAAAGCAAAAAAGTGATGTGTTCGAGGATATACGTATGTATGTATTTGAGAATGTATTCCAAGGCTGTTTTGCACTAAGATTCTACACTAGTCAATTATATCAATGATGAGAAAATGCATACAGTTTTTGCAAGCATTCTGAGAAGAGCTCTGGTACACGTGCAGTGCGTAAGTGGTCAGCACATACCTTTACTATGGAACGATGGCTTGTCATTCAGAAAGCACAGAGCCAAACAATCTTTCAGGAGTTGTCATTCAGATCGATTCTGAAACTGGGTTCTTTCTCATTTGCTTATGCTATATGAATATTTTGATGTGGCAGCTGATTCCAGCAAGCTTTCACAAGAATCTTAAAAATGTAAGTTTTCTACAGATGAATTCTAGCCCTTATATGGCCTCGAATTGCTTAGCTAGACATGGAAGGTCAAGCTTAGTATGTCTTCAGATCTGAGAGGAAGGTTTCAAGTATGGCTCACAACAGCAAAAACTAGTGGAACAATGTAGGACATTCCTCTTCTCTCCAGAAGGAAGAGCAGGACATCCTCTGTAGGTGCAACTCACAATCTTATGGTTAACATACAAATGCAAATTTGAAATGCAGTTTAACTACAGTGGACTAAAATAATTTCCATTTTCTCCATACTCTATCTTACAGCAAAGAAATTTGCCCACACTTTCTGTATAATGTGTGATTTTTCCACAAGGTATGCCTATTCTTACTGCTTGAATCACAGAAACAGTATCAAAAGGGGGACGTTCACAATTCTTTTGCAATTCTTAACATAAGTAACTTCTGAAAGAACAAATGCAATAGACAAATACAATTTATTAGGTTCCCCTGTATGTTCTCTTATCCCCCAAACCTTGTCTGTGACGTTAATCTGTTCTGTCATAAGTGAAGGATGGCGCGTGCAGGAGGAGATAGATCTGAATGTTATGATCCAGGCGATGTGTAGCAATGATGGTCAGGTGCTAAGCAGGGGAGAACATGCTCTGCCTAGGTGAGAGATGTCAAGGTTTAGAAGGGGGAAATCAGGAGGAATCTGACTGCATTTTGTTTAAGCCTGGATGTCCTTCAATATCTCCACTGGTAAGCAGAGTGTTTGTGCCAGATCCACGGACGGAGTGGTGGAGTTGCTTTCATCTTTTGTCCCCCTACAAGGAATTGTGGCTGATGGAGCCAGAGCTTTCATTGCAGTTTGACCTTCAAATGCCACAGTGCCACAAAACCAGGTGACACAAGTCCCAGTTTGTAGCTGTTTCTTTCCTCTTGCATCATAGAAGCTTGTAAATCTGTCTTTCATTTTTTCGGGGCACATGTAAAACCACTATTTTAAACTAAAGCTGATATTTCTTGAGGATACTTTATGTCTTCTAGCTGTGAACTATACGTTCAGCCAAATTCTGTGAACCTGAAGAGACAGCTTGTCATTTAGATACTCTGTCATATCAACAAGCTCACAGTACTGGGGGAAAAATCCCTTACTATTCTCATGTTTTATTTTGACTTTTTCCCCTAAACAAATATCAGTTGCTGAAATTCCTAAACTAACAGTAAAACCCCCTTAGTAATAAGTTCAAAAATCTAAAGCTAGATGTTTAATGTTCTATTTTATGTTCTTCCTACAGTGATGGACTCAAGTCATCCTTAAATGCATTTTCTACATTTAAGTCAATACAAAGAGGTTTTTTTTTTTTCTTCCAGTTTCTCTGTGTAATCCAAATTGATGTCAAAAGGCTTTCTGTCAGTCCTGTCTCTCAGAACATGGAAATACATGTCTTTGTTTGCCTTCTGAATAAACTGAAAATACTGCACTTCACAGCCCTACCCTGCAGTAAATTTCACTTAAAAGTGCAACAATATAGACACGTGGTCCTTATTGCAATAACAAAGTCAAAGTTATTTAACAGATGGAGGGACACATAGAAGCTGGAAGTCAGAGGGATCATGGGATCAGAGGATAATTCAGAGTGGAGAGGACCTCAGGAGGTTGCTGGTCCAATCACCTATTTAAGCAAGGTCATCCAGAGAGTTAGACCAGGTTGCTTGGAGCTTCATCTAGTTGAGTCTTGAAAACCTCCAAGGATGGACACTGCACAACCTCTCTGAGGAACCTGTGGTACTGCCTAGCTTTCCTTATGTGGAAAATGTTTCTCCTTATAAGTCTCACTCCAGTTTGTGCCTGTTTTCTCTTTTCCTCCTGGTAATCACCACTTTGAAAAGTCTGGATCCATCTCCATGTTAACCTCCCTATAGGCACTGCGGAAATGCTGTTAGGTCCCATGAAGCTTAGTCTGCTCCAGGATGAACAAACCCAGCTCCCCCAGCCTCTCCTCACAGGGCAAGCACTCCAGCCCCCACCACCTTGGTGGATCCCCCGTGAACTCCCTCTAGTTTATCAATGTTTTTTCTCTACTGGTGGGCCTGAAACTGGACGCAGTATCAATTCGTCATCTCATGGAATAAATGGATCTCATCAGCAGGGACTGTTTTCTGCTAAGTGTCCGAGTCCTTAATTTTCATGTCTTAAACTTGACCCTATTACCACTAATTACTTAAAGAACCTTTAAAATAATTTGAAATTATTATTAAAACAGTTGAAATAGAATTACTTCCTTGCCTCAATATTTATAAAGAGGCTGCAATTTAGGTACTGTGACAGAGTCAGTCAGAATCTCTTAGCACTCAAAGCATGAGCCTCTACAACTTGAGTAAACGGGCACTCTTTAATGTTGACAAATATAAGGATCTCAGGGGACAGCTGTGACATTCAACACACTCTGGCGACAAGTTTCATTTCTATCAGATAAATTATCTAATATCGTCACTGTGGTCCCTGTTAGAGGCAGGAAGACACCATTTATCTTTGTAAGTTTAGATTTTTCTCTCATTTACATCAGCAAGGATTTTATAAATATTATCTCCTCAGAAATCATGCTTTGAGTAGTCCATTTATTTTGTTGTCATGTTTTTGTCTAAATCCTTTCTGGGCATTCAACTCTTTCTACTGAATTAGTACCAACAAATTAAAAACCCCGGGTACAGTAATGCCAGAACCACATAGGCCCTCCACATGGACTGTCTTTCTAAAAAGGTTCTGACAGTTCAATAAGTAATTACATTAAGTCCTTTATGTATCAGGTCTCTATGAGTTGATTCTCTCATATACTTTGTATCACTGAAAGAAATGGAGTTATGCAAATATAACCCCACATGCAGATCAGTTTCCTTGTGCCTTTGTTATCTAAATAGGCAAAGCCCAGAGGCACAGAAGATTAACGTGCAATATAAATATTTTCCAACAGCCTAATGCTGTGTAAAGCACAGTGTATAAGATAGACAAAAATGTATTTAATGAAAAGTGCTGGTGATATAAAGAAAATAAACTACAATTATTAATCTGTTGAAACTGTAGATGAAAGGGGTCAAATTAATCCCTTATATCATTCCATTAGCTTCACAGAGTATCATAAAGGGTAAATTTAACACTTGTATATTCAGCTGAGAACTGAATGATATCTTATTTATCACTTTGTGACTCTATTTTTGTATCAGAATCAGTATTACTGAAGAGCAGCAAGAGAGTATAAAATACCCATTTGTGAATGATGCACATATATGCAATGCTTATAATGGGAAAAATATTTTCAGAGAATAATAATTTAAAAAAAAATACCTTCTGGGTTTCAGATCCGAGTGCCAGCCAGACAAGTTATTGTGAAGGTACTTAGCTGATCACCAGTATCTGAAGTCTGTCCAGAGTCTGCCACTGTTCTTAAACCCACATAAAGTGAACCTTGCTTTTTACAATATGCAATGTAAGCCTACTTGGCCTACAACACACACAGGTTTTGTGCGGGGGGCTTAAGAGGGTTTCTATGGGCATCCTGGCTGGAGAGCAGTTCTGCATTTTCCATTGGGTAGAAGTACACCGACAAGAAGATCATAAGTCATTCTGTGAAATAAGTTGTTTGTGTATTCAAACACTCTCTCACCAAAAACATTGCTTAAAATATGTGGGTATGTAAATGTATGCACTCAGCATTAGCACTACAGAGGAAAACAGCTCAGGAGTTGCTGCTCTGCACAGTATGCACCTGTGAGACACAGCAGCTCCAGGTTTTGACCACCCTCGGAAGCTGGAAATGCAGAAGAGCTTTACTTTGTAAAGAGGCATGGCTCCAGCTTCTCTCTGCACATGGCAGCACCTTCCATACCTGCATACTCACAGAAGTAACACACCACCAACCAGTATCTTCCATCCACCTTGGAAAGAGGAATTATACCCACATTTTTCCCTGGCTTTGACCACTGTATGTGTGTGTACAATTATCAGAGGGAGGTCAAGCCATTTCCATCTTTTATTGTTTCATCCTCATAGAAGAGAAAAATGACAGCTTATGCTGCAGCCAGATCTTTTGCATTGTTTTTCTGTTTGGAGTACCGTAGATGTGGACGGCCAAATTTGAGTCACAGATATCCAGCCTACTATTCATAGCAAATTAATTTGAGTTCAGACTTGGAACTGGAGTCTGACTTTGGCCAAGAAACTTTTCTTTTCTCCTCCATAAAACTGTCACAGAATAATTTAGGTTGGAAGGGACCTCTGGAGATCATTTACAGCCCTCTGCTAAAGGCAGGACCAGCTTTGATCAGGCTGCCTTGTCTGATCAAGTTTTGCATCTCTCCAAGGAACCTCTCTGCCAGAAGAGTAGAGTTAGCAAACTTCCTCTTGGGGCCAGACAATTTAGGACTAAAATATAGGGAAAATAAAAATATATTACTAATAATTTTGGTTACATTAATGGCCACTTACTTCATGTCTAAATGCCTGAATTTGTTTTATATAGTTAGGCATCACAAGGTTAGTACAATGATTGTCACAGAGAATAAATCAGGTATCTCATATGTAGTTGACGGGAGAAGAGAAAATGTGTGAAAGTAAATTTCAGAGATCCCATGAGTAAAAAGATGGTATGTCAAAGTCAAGCAGCTAATCAGACTACGTACCCTAAGGTATACCAATAAATCAAGTTGTCATGAGTGCTCCTAATGAAGGACCATTTGTGAAAGTTTTACCTTTACTGTCTTCAGCTAGTATTCAGCAAGTGAATAACTGCCATGTTGCTCCCAACAGAAAATGCAAGAGAGTAAAAAATATAGAATGCAATTTTTAAACATCTCTAGGTACATTAAGAAGTGATAAATACAGAAATGACCATTGCAATCATCTACTGTAACTCCTGTGTAACATGAACTATAAGATTTCTCTAAATTAGCTGGCATGCAAAATAGACATCTCTTCCAGAAAAAAAACAAAAAAAGAAAAAAAAAGAAAACTTTGCACTGTTTTCCTAGCCAAGTTCTTCCAGTAGTTATTTTTTCTCCCTGTGAAGTTGCAGCTTATTCCCAATAAAAAAAAATTACCTTTAAATTTCAAATGCTGAATTTTGTTACTGCTTTGCCTGCTAGATTGCATTTTTATTGTCTATGCATCAATGCATCAGTAACCTTCCTTTGCAGAGCTAAACAAAACAAATTTCTTTTTTTTTAGAACAAATTCTGGTTGTATATGATTGCATTTTAAATACACATGTATGCATATATATGGTTTTTGTGACATTTAATTAGTTGATTCGCAACAATTTCAACAGGGAGACTGTTCACACTAATCTGAGCTCACACTTTGAGATCCAGACCTATGTGCATACAATATGATGTAGAAAAGAAAGGCAGTAAACTGTCAATTTTAGGCTAATAAATTACAGCAGAGCTGAAAAAGTGTTGTTACATCGTTGAACAAATATCTGTTACACGTACGCTGAAAAATCTGAGTTCAGACTGAGGAGCTACAGGGAAGAGAATAAAATGATACATGTGCTGTGGTTGCTACAGAGAGGTGAATTATCAGCTGCTTGTGTTCTTTTAAGGAAGAATTTGAGATATGGAGCTCAAGGTCAGGGAAAAAAATATCCACTGGTATAAACCCAGGAAACATTAAGTTGTGCGAGTTCATGCAAATGGAATGAGGGTTCACACTCCTTATGACTAGCAGAGCTTTCTTTCTCATGATAGTTATGACAACAACGCATAGCACTTCAGGATGAAAGGAAAATTATTGCAAAATACATTAAGAGACTGCCTAGTGTTACTTTAATGCTCCCAATACTGCTATATTTATTTAATACTTGGGAAAAAGCACAGTATGAACTGACATTGCTTGAAAGAATGAACAGCTGAAAAGTATATAAGAATAGTGCTTTTGTTGTTAATTGGGGTTATTAGAAACATTTTTGCCTCAAGCTTCCTTTAATATTTTCTGATGCTTCTGAATATGAATGAAAAGAGTGATGGGGGAATGGGTGGGAAAGAATCATAATGTGGTGAAGAAATGATGCAACTTTTTCTCTCTAGTCATATGTGTAAGGGTATATGTGGAAGGAGAGTGTCTGCTTCTTTAAGGGTATCTGGTCAAGGACCTTTTTCAATGCAAAAAGGGATAATAAGAAAAGGAGTAAGCCATAAACAAAGCATATAGGGCAGTGATAAGAACCAAAGCTGGTCAGTCATACTAATTGATGAGGGCAAGTGAGATTGTGAGAACATTTATTCCAGCAAGGTTATCTGACAGGGGACCCTGCCAACTGGGAAACTAAAGGAAAGGGTGGAAACCAGAAACAACATCTAAAGAGACACAGACCTGACCAAACAAATGTGGAGACAATGACAGCAAACAAACCTCACCAGTTACACTAATTGATGGTCTATCAAGAGACCACAGGCATCACTTCCAGGAAGATCAACCTGGGCTTTGCAACTGGTAAGACTGTAAACCACAGGGACCCAGACAGGGAGGGGTGCGGGAAAGGATAGAGCTATACAAACCCATGGGGAGTGTGCAGGGGAACAGGGAACAGTGAGGAACAAAGAGGAAGTAGACAGAAAAGGGTATAAAAGAGGTTGGTCACACATAAAATGGGGCTGGTCAATACGCTTGTCTGGCGGAGCCCTGTGCCTGATCACTGAAGTTTGTCCTATCTTCTCATAGCTTCTTATCAAACTTTTTCTTAACTATCTCTCTCCGTCATCTCACTGTCTCTCTCATGCATATGTGTGCTGCAAGGACGAGGTGCCAGCTACTGGTGAGACCTCTCTGTGTGTGAGCGAAAACTGGTGCCAGCTACTGGAGCCAGTGAGGTGTTTAACCTCTAGCCACTGGGGCTGCAATGGTGTGTGTTCCCAAAACCAGCTACTGGGGGGACTAGAGCAAGTGAGGTGAGTGAGGGGCTCTGCGCTGGCAGCTGGAGTGGGACCGCGGGTCACATCCTGTGTCCCTGGTGCCAGCTGCTAGGGGGGCAAGTGTCTGTATCTTCCTCAAACCTGGTGTGCATGGGGTGTGCACGTGTATTCACTAGCAAAATTCAAGCTGGACTAGTCGGGTCCAGACCGGGGTATCAGGCAGGCAAGGGGGTCTGTCCTGGTTTGCCCAGGGGGATGTGCGATTGTGTAGTGCCTGAGGGATGAGTGTGTGAGTGCTGCATGGTTGCTAGTGAGCATCAAGCCAGACCAGATAGCTAGTAGAGGACCCATGAAGTGGGAAAGGGGGCCTGGGATCTGGGCAGGGGTGGCGGGTAGACAGAGAGGCCACGCTGGTGCTTACGGGATCTGAAAATGTGAGTGTGCTTGTGAACCTGGAGAATGTAATGTGTGCCTGCACTAGTGAACTTCTATCTCTACCAGCTGAAGAGGAGGAGGAGACTTGCCTGTGTTTGTTTTATGTGAGTCCTGTGTGCAGGTGTTGTTGAAGTCAGCACCTTTTCTGTGGCAATCTGTGTGACCAGCTGTGTCCGTGTCCTGTGTGAGTCTGGGCACCAGGCTGGGCTCCAGCAGTCGGGCAGGAAGGTCCTGGCCTGGAGCGACTGGAGGAGGCAGCCACATCCTTAACATCCCTTAACAATATTCTTTTCTCCATTCCTACTTCTGATGCCAAAAATAGGAATAGGATTGCTTTTTCACATAAAAAGAAGATTTAAGCTTTTAACTCCTGGGAATGAGAGGTTAGGTAATAATTTGAGCAGAAGTCATGTAGATTAAATGTTGGGATAGCACTAATATGAGCACAATACTCTTTTAAATGTGCCTTAGCTTTGCAAATATAGAAAAAGAAGCCAGAATAATCAAGGAAGAAGTCACTTCTCTTACTCATGTTTGCTGGTATCATGTCAGTATCAGGCTAGTTCAAACAGCTCAGAGTTCACACGCATTGCAAATCATGTTCAAGATGACAGATAAATATTGGTCAGTACTTTCCACTGAGCTATTTGCTCCCACAGTCTACAGCATAGAAACACTTGGATGTGGGACTCTTTGCACATACTCTGTGTATGTAAGCCAAGGAATGTGACCTCCTATTTAGAAGCCTCTTCCGATTGTGCAGATCTTTGCTGCTTGCTAGGTCAATTCAATCCTTTTTCCATATTCTCTCATACAATCTTTAAGCATTAGAAAAGCCCACACAAATTCCACTCCCTATTACATTGCCTATCTTCACATTTTGGTTTAACGTCCATTTCTGTTGAGTTTTTTTTCAAAACATTCCATAGTGCTCTAGTGATCCAGAATACCCATCACTTAAAGCACTAATCCTAACCTTTGCATGTTGTCTTCTTGAGATTTGTATTGCCCTGTTATCTCTTAGCTTTAATTTGCTGTGTAAATCTTTCAGTTGTTAACCATGTTTTCATAGAATCATAGAACCATAGAACCATAGAATCATAGAATAGTTTGGGTTGGAAGGGACCTTCAGAGATCATCTAGTCTAACCCCCTTGCCATGGGAAGGGATATCTTTCACTAGAAGAGATTGCTTAAAGCCCTGTCCAACCTGACTTTGAACACTTTCAATGATGGGGCATCCACAACTTCTCTGGGCAACTTGTTCCAATCTCACCACCCTCATAGTAAAGAATTTCTTCCTTATATCTAATCTAAATCTACCCTCTTTCCATTTCCCCTTGTCCTACCACTACTGGCCCTGGTACAAAGTCTCTCTCCATCTTTCTTATAAGCCCGCTTGATATATTGAAAGGCTGCAATAAGGTCTTACTGGAGCCTTCTCTTCTCCAAGCTGAACAACCCCAGCTGTCTCAGACTTTCTTCATAGGAGAGGTGTTCCAGCCCTTTGATCACTTTCATAGCCTTTGCTCTGGCCCTGCTCTAACGTGTCCATGTCTTTCATGTGCTGAGGGCCCCAGAGCTGGATGCAGTACTCCAGATGGGGTCTCACAAGAGCAGAGTAGAGGGGGAGAATCACCTCCTTCGACCTGTTCACCACACTTCTTTTTATGCAGCTCAGGACACAACTGGCTTTCTGGGCTGCAAGCACACATTGCCAGCTCATGTCCAATTTTTCATCCGCCAATCAAGTTTGCTGATGATACCAAACTGGGAGGTGCTGTTGACTCTCTTGAGGGACAAGAGGCCTTGCAGAGGGATCTAGATAGATTGGAGCATTGGGCAATCATCAATGGTGTGAAATTTAGCAAGACCAAATGCTGGATTCTGCACCTGGGACGGAGTAACGCAGGGCACAAGTATTAATTGGGAGAGGAGTGGCTGGAGAGCAGCCCTGCAGAAAGGGACCTGGGGGTGCTGGTCGACAGCAGGCTCAATATGAGTCAGCAGTGTGTCCTGGCAACCAAGAGGGCAAACCACATCCTGGGGTGCATCAAACACTTTATATCCAGCTGGCCAAAAGATGTGATTATCCCGCTGTATTCAGCGTTGGTGCGGCCTCACCTTGAATGCTGTGTGCAGTTCTGGGCCCCACAATTTAAGAAGGATGTTAAGGTACTCGAATGCATCCAGAGGAGGGCAACAAAGCTGGTGAAAGGGCTGGAAGGAACGTCCTATGAGGAGCGGCTAAGGACTTTGAGCTTGTGTAGTTTGGAGAAAAGGAGGCTGAGAGGCGACCTCTTTGCGCTCTACAGCTTCCTGAGGAGGGGAAGTGGAGAGGGAGGTGCTGAGCTCTTCTCCCTAGGATCCAGTGACAAGACATGTGGGAATGGTTCAAAGCTGCACCAGAGGAGGTTTAGACTGGACGTTAGGAAGCATTTCTTTACCAAGAGGATGGTCAAACACTCGAACAGGCTTCCTGGAGAGGTGGTTGATGTCCCAAGCCTGTCAGTGTTTAAGAGGCATTTGGGCAATGCCCTTAATAACATGCTTTAACTTAGTCAGCCCTGAATTGGTCAGGCAGTTGGACTGGATGATCGTTGCAGGTCCCTTCCAACTGAACTATTCTATTCCATTCCATTCCATTCTATTCCATTCCATTCTGTTCTACTCCATTCTATTCTATTCTACTCCATTCTATTCTATTCTCCTGTGATGGGTGGGACTTCATTCCCCCAGCCCATGCCTTGAGATTCAGGGACTCAAGAGATGTGAGAAGAGCAACTGCCAGTGTAAAACCAAGGCAAAAAAGTTGTTGAGTACCTCAGCTTTCTCCATGCCAATTATCACCAGATCTTCTGTCTCATTTATCACATTTATACAATATCTCAAACAATTGGCCCTCAGTTTGTTGTGTTTGGCCTTTTCATTATTACAGAAAAGGTAGTAGTGTAAAATAATATTCTCCTGTCTCTCCCAAATCTAGAACATGCTAGAATTTGGGAACACTTACATAAGTGGTAATCAGTTTTCTGCTTATACTTCAGTTATAAATGCTACAGACCTTTGGTATCTTACTCAAAGTTCTTGCAGGTAACAATCACTGGAAATCTAGATGACAACTGAGAAGCTGTCCTAGGTAGTACTTTAGCACAATTTTGTTTAACAATGTATATACAAAAGATAGAATAATCACCTAGCAAGAAGTTCAGTGTGAATATCCTGGAAGTGCCAGATCAGACCAAACACACTGTTTCAAAGAGGAACTGGATTTTTTTGCCAGTCTTACATTCCTCCAGGCAACTCTAGCTTCTGCACTTCGTTGTAAAATGTTTCCACTATTTTTCTTTAAATAAAATATATTGCAGTGCAATCTACTTATTGAGTCTGAGATCACCACAGTTCTTTCACACCTTCAACCCCTTTTTGTCTTAATGTGCATTCTTGAGATGAGAATGATGAGGTAGCATCCACAAGAGTTTCCATGAAAAAGGAAAAGAAAAATATAATTTATGTAAACTGGAAGTGTTCTACTTTTACCAAGTAAACTATGCAAAGAACCTGCATAAAGGTAAATAGAAGTTTTATAAATCAAACCTTAAGTGCCTAAATGTATTCCCATTTCAAGCAGTAATTTAAAGAGTTGAAGCAGAAACATCATCTTTGCAGCCATTATAATTCAAACACTGAAACTTGTAAACCTTTTGTTATAGCCCTTTTTCAAAATGCCTATGCTTAATGTAAGAAAGGTATTTCTACTTCTGGTAATTTGTGCTATCAGAGTGGTACAAACAGTGAAGGTAATGTTACTCCCTGTAGGTACTTTACTTCTAGGCTATGTCTATAAAATATAGAAAAAAAATCATTCTTGTAATTACTTCAAACTTAATTTCAGGTATCATATCATGTAAAGCTTTCACAGCCTGAGTGTTTATTCACAAACTGATGTGCACCTCAGATAACTTATATGAAGTCAGCGAATGAGACTCTTCTAATGGCAAAACAACCCATGGATACAAATTCCAGATTGCATGTCCCATAGATGTGATAATGCAGATCACATAGAGATGTGAGATGCTCACTAATGATTTAGTTTGGGAACCAAGTCTCAAGATGTTGTCTGTTGGCTTCCATCTTGAAAATCGATGTCACTGGTTTCAGCCGTCTCCTTTGCACAGAGACAATAATTATTATCACTGAAGAGAGTGAAATGTCTTTAATATACAAATTACCTTTGTTTAAATCTCCGCCTATTTATTTATTTTTACCAGAGTATTCCCAGGAATTTGTGTCAGCAAATGATTTAAATGAAAAAAAAAAAACAAATTAAGAGAATATGGATGTACAGGTAATCATAGTGAGAAGATATTTGGAAAAGCTTTTTCAAAAAACTACGTTACTGATGGAAAACAGTTCTGTGATATTTGTTTTCCCCTTCTTGAGTTCTACAGCATTTTTTTTTTTTTTTTTCAATTCAGGATCAAAGTCTGATACTACTATTTTACTCTCCCTGGTTTATGAGAATGTGCTTTCCATTTACTTTGCAACACTGTTATAGCATTTGCCCATGTGTGCCAATATCGTGGGGCTCACAATGAGCAGTGTGTCAAAACCTCACATGAGTTTGCAGCTCACAAACTGTTAATTCCCCAAAAGGTGACCCAATTTGTCAAACAAAATGACTGCCTGATTGAACTAACTCCAGTATAAATATTTCATCTCAGTATTAAGGTAGATTTGAGCAAAACCAGCAGCAGAACCCTCTGGAATCTAAAACATTTACAAAATGAAGACTTATCTTCCAGCATATTGCCGCACTGACCTAGTTTGCATGCATTTTCATAGCAACAACAGACGTATCATTAGTCTTTGCTTAAAAGATATCAATCATAATTACAGTCTGGAAACAGTATCTGCTAAAGTGGGTGAAAGCATTTTAAGGCCATTAATAGTGAAAGCATGGAGCTATAAGACAGACGTCATTTACAGATTTTTCAGCTGCTAAATCACAAACAGTGTTTCTTGCTTTTAGAAAGCGTTTGGTTTGCGTTTTTTACATCACTGACTGATTCACTTGCCTTAAATGTTTTTCATGAACTGAGGTAAGAATAAACAAGAACATATATGCAATGTACTAGAAAACCCATCATATTTTAGGATACTCAATGATATTAAAATTAAAAAAGGAATAAAACTTGGCAGCCCTGACTCACTGAAATAGACTGCTGAACACTGTCTTCATTACAATGCACTGTAACAGAGCGCTAGGCTCTAAATAAAGTCTGAAGACAAGAATTCTTTGTAAATGATTTGGAAAGCTCAGCTATTTAAAAATAGAAACCGTTCTGTATTTTACTTATCTCCAATCATTTTTGTAGGAAGCAAAAGGACTGCAAAGCAAGCTTATTAGATAGGGTTGCAAACAATTTATTGGATGTACAAAACAACTGATGTGAGGATTTCCCTGGGGAAAAATATGTATACGTGCTATGGTCACACATTTAGGAGCATATATGAAATAACAGCAAATATAGGTAAGCTTCTGGGCTGCGAGTAAGTCTCTCACTTTAGGTCTAGGTGACTAGGCAGAATGTGCCTGCCTCTGTCATCAGGTAGGTACACTGAACAAGGATGATTTATTTGTTGTGAATCAGGTAGTTTAAGGAGAAGCTGTATGGAAGAGCTTAGGGTGGAAGAAAGGGAGGGAGTTTAGACAAAATAGCACTGCAACAGTGGCAGTTTCACTACAACTTCATCTCTGGCCTTATCGTTCTCATCAGATTATTTTCTTATAACTCCACTTCAACAATTGTATAACTATAGCAGAATAGTAAAGACTTAGTGACATAGCTTTCAGAAAAAAATAGTAAGATCATTATAATGGCATTTCAGTCTGTATTGTAAGTGTTTTGTAATTTTGCAAATTTATCAGCACAGAAATATTTTGTAACAACGGTCTTATGCATAAAAATAGTTATATAGGCTTTTTGTTTTGGCAATGGTGAGTCAAGTTTTACCATGTCTAAGTACATATTACATATACATATGAATTGCATATATTTTTAGTATAATACAAAGCCAAACTTGAAGTACTCAAAATGCTGTGGTAAAAATTATTTTACTTCACTCTAATAGGATTTTCTTAACCAAGGTATACAAAACAATTTGACATTATTAAAAAAACGTATTTCATTGACTCCAAAACATATTGCTTTGGAATTTTATTGTGAAAGAAATAACAAAAAAGATCAAATTTGTATTAAAAAACTATGAAGTGCTTAAATCTCCTGTGGAACTAATATCCCAGTTTTTAAACATCCCTTGTTCACAGAGTACACAACTCTCTACATTTCAGAGAACTTTGACAAAAATATGCAGCAAAGATCTTTATCCTGAATGCAATCCCAGTGACTTAGTGTGAACTGCTAGTGATTGTGTTTTGCAGGATAAAGTACTTAAAGGATTGGCGCCTCTCTTGAGATTGCCACAAGGCAATCTCGAATTGAGAATACTTAGTGTCTTTTGTTCTGCTAGCTGTGATTTTCTTACCGATAATCCAGTTCAACTTTTATATTCACTGACAGATTTTATCTATGATGCTTCCACATTTTTAGCAGATAGGATTTTAATGACGTAACAACAGTTTTAAGAGTTAATTAAAAGAGGTGCGACTTCCCAATATCACGTTAGTACACCTTACCAGACCTTATATAACCAGCAGTGAAACAAAGAAAAATCTTAAAAGAGTTCTTATCCATATTTGCAGTTTGTCATGGCTAGTGATGATCATAAATTCAGATTTTCTATATTTCTTATGCTCCAGTTTAGATGGAGCAATAGCCTTTCATTTGTAAACTGTAAAGTAACATAACAGGCAAGTACAGGAAACGGAAAAGACAGTAGCACGGTGAAACGGCAGTGGAATTCAGAGGATGTGACTGAATAAAGGCTGTCTTAAAGTCTCAAAATCTTTCAGTCACCAACCAAAACACAGGTCACAGTTAATTGCTGTCATATTAATGAGGAGTGAGGGAGATGGTTGAAACCTCATAGTAAAGAAAATGTTGATAAATGGCAAGTATTTAAGTAGAAATGCCTTTCCAGGCAGAAATTTATCCAAGGAGCACCTGTTTCATTATAGTGTGTTCTGCAGTAATGATTTAATAATTTAAAAGAGAAAGTACCAGCTACTGAATTATCAGATCTTCCTACTCAACGTACTGTAACAGTTCGCCATTCAAAGCCTTGACCCACTTTGCTTATGAGAGTTAATGGAGTAGCAATTTAATTTATTTAGCCTGAAGATATATAGAATTTTTCTAATTTAAAAAATCCATTCTGCAAATGGATATTTGTACTGTCAAGAAATCCATCCATTATTATAAACACAACAGGTAGCAAATACTGTGATTATGATGGCCAACACTTTCCATTACAAGATCCTGTTTCAGTAACTCCCGGTTTTAGTTAAAGCATAATTACATGTTCATTTACTCTCTTAAGGATGCAAAAGGTTAAGGACAGAAAAAGCATGCTATAGAAGGTATTGAATAAGAACAGGGAAGGAAACTGAGCTTAGGAGCCTGGAAGTGGGAAATGTGAGATAGAGGAACTGCAGGCAATGAAACCAAACGAGCACATGGAAACTAAAAGAGAGCTAGAAAGATATTACTATCCTTTTTAGTCAAACAGATGCTTTCAGTAAGTAAGGAAACGAAAAATGGGATCAGCGGCCTAATCGATAGTAGGAGAGAGATCAGAAACCAGATGAAGGATTGAGATACGACTGATACAAATGATGAGAAAAAGATTGGTCAAAGTGATGAATAGGAAAGTGATCAGTTCTGCTAAGCACTTGGGAAAAGCAGCTCCTCCTGAGCTCACGTACAGCTCCCCAAATTACTGGATATTTTACATTAATCTCTCATGTCTTAGTTTTCCATTTATAAAAAGGAGATAGTAATAACTACTTACTTCACAGGGACATTGTAAAAATAAATGTATTAATGTTCATGAAGCACTTGGACGCTGTAATGATGAGCACCATAAAAAGCTTCTGAGGAAATTAATTTTGTCTTCAGAGTAGGTTTTGAATAGTCTGAATTAATGAAGGTGAGGGGCTGTGCACTGAACAATAGAAAACAGAACACTGTTCAGTAAGTGAGCAGTAATTTTTCTGTGACCTGAAAGAGTCTAGGGGGTCTAATGTAAAAAAAAAAAAGTGATTGTGTGACAAATCTATGTTGTAGGACTCTTGCATGCAAGGCGAAATTCAGATTGCATGGACAACGATAAATCCGTCATCCCATAGTTTGGACGTTTGACCTTGCAGCTCTAATAAAATTGAGTGTAATATTTAATGTGTAGTTAGACACATAGTATATAAGTTTCTGACTTAATGCATTGTCTTTTAATTAGTGTGGTGTATGGATTGGGTAGGTGGGTGGGCTCAGGATTTACATATTTATAGAATCCTGAGGGCATTTTTATATATTTCCATGCTTGACGAGAGATAGGGCTGAAACCTAATTAAAGAGGTTTTTGGGGTTTTTTTATTGTTTAGCTCTGTGTGTGTGTGTTTGTATATGGAGACAGGTTACAATATATTTTACAGAGAAGATTTGCTCCTTTTTATATATGTACCACGTTCTATGAAACCAACTTCTGATATCTGACTTTTAAAACCAGTACAGAAGAAATTATGAACTTCTGGGTCCTGGTGTGCAGATGTAACACATCTGCCAAATCTCTTCGAATTTAAGACTATCATGTTTGGGGACTTGACATTATCCTCACATGGTGGTCATCAGAGGATGCTTTTGATGTTATCATCATTGTCACTGGTAAGAAATTATTCTTGGAGCTTGCTTTGATTCTATCCTCAAAATATTTACAAGAAATGCTATGCAAAATGACAGTGATATTACCATGTTCATGACTTTGAGTGCAAAATATTACAAATAAAATGTACAATTATTACAGTTGAGAATACGACTTCTATGTTGACAATACTTCACATCTTTGTAGCATTAGGTAATTTAATTAATTTTATCATTGTGCTCTGAACACTGGTGAAAATATCAAGGAGAACAAAGGACAAATTGGCCCTGGAACTGCACGCTGTTCTGAAGTTATATCACTGAAGTACTAAACTTTATTAATAGAACTCATGGATGTTGTAGGAGCCTCAGCTTTTATCAACTAGTACGTTTTAAGCGTGGATTTACTTTTACCATTCTTGTCCTCTCCCATCCCCAAACTGAACACATATTTTTCTGTTTCTGGTATCTCATGCTTCATATGGAATTAGCTGTATAAGCTATTCTGTCCTTATAGAAAACCAAAGAAAGGCAACCATTGAATTTGGGGTCATATGTAGATTAACTTTAATTCTATCCCATAATCTTTTCTTATTAATTTTTATTAAGCTAGCTAAAAAGCTTATCTGTATTTCTTTTAATTTCCTTTGTCAGTCTAACTCAGCTTGACTTCTGCTAATTCTCACTTTATCCATATGTTTCACAACCTTCCAGATGTTGTTTTCTTTGATGATCAATCATCTCCTTCATTCATTGTAGGCTTTTCTTAAACTTAATACTTCCTCTGTAGTGTTATTAACTCAGCTAGAACTCAACTCTTTCCTAGAAGTTTTCCCCTCTGAGTTCCAAAAGTATCATCAAAAGTGACTGCACTGCTTTTATATTCAGTGCTGTTCCAGAGCAGGTCAGCTTAAATGCCCTGTCCCCTTCTCTCTTCTTCCCTCCCAGCCTTGTGCTGCTCTCTCCCTTGTGCTATCACAAGTACCTGTGCACCTGCGTTTACTAACGGAAGAATAACCTGTCAGACAAGTTTATTTCTCAACCAGACCAGGAGCCTGATCTGCTTCTCAGGAAAGCCACAATACAGCTATGTCAGGATAATGGAGGGAGCATAGCAAAGGCAGGAATGCCATTGTAGCACTACAAATACCATGCAAGAAATTTCAAGTAAAACTACACCTTTAATTTAAAAGAAGGTAGAGTACTGCTCACCACAATCTGCAACATCTGGAAGGCTGTAAGTAGAGAGATGACATGATAATTGCCAAAAGTCAATCTGAGTTAGAACTTGCAAAGGAAATTTAGAAAGTGTTGTCTGGTCTTGGCACAGAATTCTCCTTCAGCCTTTTAAAATTTCTCCTATTTAGTAATGCTACTCTTAATTATTGTCATCTATATTTAAATGCCAAGACTAATGGTTCATTAGCATGATAGATTAGATTGTGAAAGATAGGTAAGTAGGTTATAGGCAGGTTAAACACCAGCCTTCCAGTCCTACAGAGAAATGCACAATGCTAAAATGAGAAGTCAGTAGCTGTACTATGTATCTTTAAATGATTGCTGTAATTACATTTCAAACTGTGTCTCCCTACATGACTGATTTCTATTAATGCTTCCACAGAACACAAAATATAAAATGTATTGTTTAAAGTACATTTTCAGAGTTAAAGACTGAACAGAACTTAAACCTCAAAATACTTTTTTGGCATCAAAACTTACGTAGCAATAAATGAACTTGACAAGATTAATAAATCTCATTTCCATTTGAATATTTTGAAACGATCATAACTCTTTTGGTGTTTGATGGATATGAGGATCAATGAGGTTGAAGTCATGCCTATGTGCAATTCAAATGGAACGAGATAATAAATGTTGCTCAATGGAGTACATCCAGAACTGATACTCTTTTCTGAAGCTAGTAACTTATTGTAATGAGAAACAAATTTGCACTGTATTGATGTATAATCCCTAATTAGGGATCTGACCTCAACTTTTCAAGCTGCCTTCATTCCAATACTACCATGCACAAGAATAAATGCTTCTGGGTTGCTGCTTTAGAGCTTTCTGAGTTTTGGCTCTCAGCTTTGTCAAAATTCTCCTTTCAGGCTGAGGTAACGTGTAACTTCACTACAGAAAAGTCAAATGGATGAAGTGAAGGAATGAGTTGTTTGTTGTTTGTAAGGACACTTGCAGAGTAACCAGCTTCTTTCAGGAGAACAAGGAAAGTCTAATATTTTTGCCTTACAGAATATCTCTGGAACACGGTGCTGATTGGTACGGTCTTCTCATGTTCCTGAGTGTGACCTTACAGAAAGACTTCATGTGTAGCTGGGATTCTTCAGACTTAATCTCCTATCTTAAGATGTCTGTCCCAAGCATTTTATAACTCAAACATCAAGACGCAGACTGAGAATTAAGGAAGGATGGACACAGACTAGACCAAAATTTGAGTAGCTTTGTTTAGGGCTTTTTAGCATTAAAATTTTTCATAATTTTCTTCACATAGTAAAAGTCACAAAATTACATTATTTCATACAACTATGGCATGTCTGATTCATATATTAAAGATGCAGCATATGCATTTCCCCTAGTATGCTGAAGACTCTTGAGTCAAGATACTCAGACTTTGTCTATACTAGTACAGTGAAAAGTGTCAAGAAATACTCTCCTGCACTGGACTTTCATCATAGACACTGTCACAGTGTTAGAAGTGTCCACGGGATT
Source organism: Gymnogyps californianus (assembly GCF_018139145.2). Lineage (NCBI taxonomy): Eukaryota > Metazoa > Chordata > Aves > Accipitriformes > Cathartidae > Gymnogyps > Gymnogyps californianus. The sequence continues at coordinate 14,020,728 of NC_059471.1, read as the reverse complement.
CTTTGGTGGGACCACAGCCTTCTCCAAGACAATTCTTGTCACATTTTGATTGTTAGCAGGAATGACTAGGGGCCATTCCCAAATGACAGTTTAGAAGTACGCTGTGTCTTGGAAGATAAGAGAGTTCAGAAGTATGGATGTGGACCTTTCCATATGATTTGTTTTCAGTGCTAGGGAATGTTTAATTTACTAGCATAGACACAGAGCCACTTTTGGAACTGACAAGATACGGATTCAAGGCAGCAGAGAGAAGATGAATAAGAGAATTTCCCCACCTTCCTCTTGTCTTCAAGGAAAGAAAGCATTTGCTTTTGTAGATAGGAAAGAATTGGTTTTCCTCCGCTCTTTAAGTGATCTAATAGAGGGGCAAGGCAGTTGGTCTTCAAATGCTGATGTAGCAATGGAAAAATAGAAACTTACTGTGATTCTCAGACAGCTTCCAAAGCAGAACTGAAGGGACGGAAATACACATAGCAAGTCTACCAGAGCTCTTAGCTGGTCTTATGCTATTACAGACAAGTCGCTGTAGATAGGGTCAGGAGACCATTTCTGAAGACATGCTGCGTGCTTTGTGTGGAAGGGGAGTTCCAGGAGACAAGGTGTGTATTTTTTTTCCTGAAGCTTTCAGTGGATATCACTCCTGAATACAGCTGAACTCCCATAAGGTTTACTGTCTGGCAATACTCATTAATGGTCTGTTGGGAAATTCAAACAACGGATAAATATCCATTCATTCTGCCATTCTTGTCAGAAAGAGTGGATGCTGTCTTCACAGTTTTAGGTGACCTCTCAAGTGCTGACTTTATTTCTCCAGACTTGCTTTCTGACTTGGATGAAAGAATCACCTATGTAAAGCAAGGTCGAAGGCAGATTTTCATCAAAGATTCACCATAGCCACAATGATGAACCCAGATCTATCTTTTCCAACAGGAAAGCTTCTTTGAGAACTGCTGGATAAAAGGAGCTGTAATGAGTTCTGCTATTTTTAAGGCATGAAGTTTATTATTCTAAGCTATTTATTCACTTCAAGAAAGAAAGGATCAAGAAATGAACGGCAGAAGGCTTAATTAAACCTATTATGTGTCTGTCATGATGACACTATGGTAACAAATCCATACAGACTGTTTCAACTCTTGCTTTAGAATTTCTCATGTTTAACAACAACAAAGAGTTTAAGCATGTGCTTAATTTTAAGCACGTACATCATCCCATCAGCTTCAAAAAGATTATGCAAATATTTTAAGATGAAATACTTTTTTAAGACTAGGGCCAAAGTTCTTAGCATCTTGCACCATTGAACTTAGTTGTATAAGCTGAATGTTTCTATAAACAACGAAGTAAGTATCACTACAGCTAAAATTCAAATAACCTGGTTGTCCAAAGTTGAAATTAAAAAGAAAGTTCTATTTTGACTGAAAGTTTCATTTTTTCACCATTTTTATATGAAAAAATACATATCTTTCAGTTTAAAATTCTTTCTGATTCTCTTAACAAAAGAAAGGGCTAGATTTGCAGAATTGTAAAGTAGATATGTGCAAGTGGTTTGAAGATTTATGTGGGAAACTGTGGCCTGGGGGTTTGATTCAAGTCCTACAGTCACTGAAGACCTTAGCCTTGAAATCTCGTTTTGTAAGAAAGATCTCACAATCTTTCCTTATGAAATTGTCGCACCCTGCACAAATAAACAATAGAAGAGATAGAAAGCAGAGTCTCCACATCTGAACTAGAAGTCAGATCCCTTCCTTCCATAAGATAACACAGTTTCCTCAGTCTTCATTTACCTGAAACTCTTTGTGGAGCGTGACACAAATTCATATTCATCTCAGGTTCACTGAATTACATTCTTCAATGAATAAACTATTTATGAATAAAATGCAACCAGTCCTATATACAATTAACTCTTCCTGGCATGTACACCTGGTTTGCAGGTGTCTCTTAAGCATGCATTTCCTAAAAACAGCAACTTGAAATTATGCAGAAAAAAATCCGAAAGTTTTATGCTGCAAATCACTATTGTGGCTGTAGCTATTCTTAACCAACATAGTAACACTCTTCACATTGCTGTGACGGTTTCAGAGCAAAGCAATGCCCAACTTAGGCTGTATTACAGGATGATCAGGGACATTTTTAGAAATGAAAGTATGACTAGTTGCATTCTGATTTCTTTTCCCACTTCAGCTTGTTCTCATCTTTCTTTTATAGTATTTAATGCTGTTTAGCTTTGTAAGGTTTAGAAGAAAATGTTGATTTGTAATGTGATCAAACATTTTGTTATGTTGCATATTCAGGAATTAATATGAGAAATCAAGGTTTTTCTCATGTCTAGAGGTTTGTAATTAAATCAACTCTTTACAAATTAATACTAGGAAATTATGGAGTAAACGCAACAAGATGTCCAGGGACCATGATGGCAAGAAAGAAAACATGGATCATTAAGATAATTTCTTAGGAGGTGAATTCACTAACAGACTGGCAGAAGTGTGCCGTGATGGAATGGGCAGCGCACAGGCTGTCTCCCCAGAAAACTATTCATTTATACATCTGCATCATGGCTGACTTCTTATTCTGTACATCACTGGACAGTCATGGTAGCTCATCAATTGGAAAAGGACATTTAAATTTTATCTAATCAATACCCTTCTCTGTAGATTAAATGAGAAAATAGATTTAATAAAAAAAAAAGGAAAACGATACAAAGAAGCCAGTGACAATCAGATTAATAAAATTGCAGTGAGGAGTTCCATAAATGACAGGTGAGAAGTTATTTTCCCCTACCACTTCTCTATTTTTTTTAGCCCAGGCTGTAAAAATCACTGAGATGGTAGGCTTGTGAAAGGTTGAATAATCCACAGATAGAGAAAAGCAATTTTGTTTTGTGACCTAATGGAATACAGAGTTTGTACATTTGGCAAAGGTAAGCACAAAATACAACCACTGTCGAAACCAAAGTTGTAGCACACTGTTCCAAAGAGAGGCTGTGGAACCCAGCACAAAAATATGCAGCTGCTGTGCAGGAAGGCAGGTAGATTTAGTCAATTTGGAATCTCTGTATTTTTTTTTCCATTTCCCATCAGGTTCAAGTCACTTATTCTTTTTTAGCTCATGTACAGATGCCGAAAGTAGCCAACATTAAGAAATTAATATTAAAGTTTAATTTTTAAATCCTCCCTTTAGGTTACACAAATTCCTAACAACAGATATGAGAGGAGATACGAGACCAAACTAAAACCATCTAACAATTTATGTATGCTTAGTGCGTAAGTTACTTCATAAAACTTTTACACTTTCTTATTAAGTTTCATATCCTCAAAACACTTTTGATATTATGCACTTCTTTAAAATTACTTGGTGTTCAACGAAGTTGGGTTTCTGCTTGCAGCAACTATAAGTTTGCTATGGTTGCTTTATTTGGCTGATGCTCTTGCCTTCATATATACACATTTTTTCTCAATGCAGTAAAAACTTAAGCTAAAATAACTATCTTTCTCTTTTCTATTTCCATTGACTGCAGAATCTTTAAAGATGTGTTTGGGATTTGAGTAACTCTTCCGTAGAGCTAGCCACACCCAGAACTACAAAATTCATTAACATTACTATGGGCTAAAGGAATTAAGTAATTATTCCTCTAATGCTCTTACATTTTAATGAGCTGATTAGAATCTTGTTAAGAAAATAATATACTTCATATATGAACTATTCCTTGTGATTGTGAAGTATAAATGACATTTGAAGCTGTAGGAAACTGATAGCTTTTTATCTTTTTAGCAACCTGCTATGAGCAAACTTCTGAAATGTGACTTTAAACACACGATTTTTGTGATCAAGAATTCTGGTTTGCTTGATATTTTGTCGGTGTTATCTCTGGGCTTTTTTTCCCCATTTTTTCTGCATAAAATTCTATTGAAGACAAGAGAAATTCCTGGCAAATATTTGCTTTTATTGAAAAATATATTCCTCCTTAATTTCTGTTACAGCATGGGGGATTTTTCATTTTTTTTTCTTAATTCCTTAAAATAGCATAAACCAGCATGACCTTGGGCATGAGAGATCATAGAAAATGCAAAGAAGAGAAAAAAAGAGAACTTTTTATGTGTTTAAATCTTCATAAATATTTGCCATGATAGTTTAAAATTTTGAGCAGACCTTTAACTGCACATAACTGGTCTTTCCACTTTGCTCCATAGAATAACCAGTGATATAGGAGGCTATTTCAAATGTTATATCTCTAAACATGTATAAAATAATGTTCATTTTATCTCTCTCTCTCTTTCAAATCCAAAGACATCATATAAGTATTTCAAAGTCCTATTTTAATTATGCACACATATGCAAATGATATAGTACATAAACATTTATATTTGTAATGCATCACCAATGTTGAACTACATGATAATAACCATAGCAACTGGGCTTTTGACCATGCAATTGTGAAAAAACTAAGAGCCGATGCAATAAACATGCTCTCCTTTTTCAAGTTTTGTGATATTTTGCATAGGTATAGCATAGCACATGCTTTTTCCTGTAAGACAGTGTCAAAGGCCTTGTTTAATGGTCCCTGTTGTTTCCTTTTGAGCTGTAAGCCATTTCTGTCTTTAATTAGAAGAACAGCTCTTCAAGCTGCAAAGATGTAACTATTTTCCACAGCAGTACAAACCATGCATTCAAGCAAGTCCATTATCTAAATTTTTAAAATTTTTCTGTCAAAGTGGTAAGTTTCTAAGCTTCTGGAATCCATGGCTTTCAGTGAAAAAAGAGAAACTGAAAGCCATTACGTGTAGCTCTGTACCTCATAATCAGAAATGCCTTGATTTTTCCTTGGGATTATAAATTGCCCTTCAAGCCGTTAGAGCCCAGTAAAATTGCAGGGCACCAATTACTTTAATTACTTTAAGTTTAGCACCTTTCCTTACAAAAATCTTTTTCAATGCTTTACTTTCTGTCTTACTGAAAATAACTGGAGACATGCAAGCCTGCTGTTAACAAGCAACACTTCACTATGAGGGTGGTGAGGCACTGGAACAGGTTGCCCAGAGAGGTTGTGGGTGCCTCATCCCTGGAAGTGTTCAAGACCAGGTTGGATGGGGCTTTGAGCAACCTGGTGTAGTGGAAGGTGTCCCTGCCCGTGGCAGGGGGGTTGGAACTAGATGATCTTTAAGGTCCCTTCCAACCCAACCCATTCTATGATTCCATGATTCTATGAATACTATAAAATGTCCTACTTCAACTATACCGAAATTTTGTGTTACAGTATTTCATCACAAGCATGACATTTTTAAAATTCTTGTATTTATTTCAGGGTAATGTAAGCTAATCTTTCTCTAGGCCGTCTCTACCTATCTATATAATGTTTTAGAGCTCAATGTTAATTACTGTATGAACATAGTCTAATCTAAAGACCATTTAATTGTATACTACCTCACCCAAGGTTGTTTTCAGGTAATTAATGAATTTAAATGCAAGAAAAAGAGTTATTAATAAATGAGAAGTTATATATTACTTGGTTAATATATCTTAATATGGAAAATTTCCTAATTTATTTCAGAAAGACTGTGATTACACTACAGAAGTTTTTCTAGATATGAAGTAAGAGGTCTCCAAAATATTATGTTTTATATCATAAAACCATCCTTCATGGTGTAAGGTAAAGAGCTTCTCTTTAAGCATCTGAAAAGCACATTTCAGTTTCTTAAAGGAAATAAAGAGTATTAGCACTTTGGGAACCAGTGTAAACTTTATATCACCCAAGATACCAGGATGAAAGTATTCCATTCTTTGCTTCAAGAAAATTTCTCTGAACTTCCTGGTCAAATTCAAGGCAGTGTCTTAGATGTTTTAAAGCTGAAATCACAATGAAAATCTTTATTTTAAATTTAATTTTGATCTGACTTACTAAAACATTTCTGTGATATAAGCTTCTGATAGGTTGCTATGAGTTTACAGTACGGTGACACCAATTTATACTGTGAGTTGCTGCATGATGCAAATATTGTTTCAACAGGAACACATCAGCCATTTAAGATCAGGGATTTGAAGAAGCATTAAATCAAGAGCGGAAGAGAGAGTGGAATGCTACAAAGAATTTGAACTACAAATACACATTGAACTTGAAATTACTTTTGTGAAGGGGTTGCTCACAAACTTCTAAAAGAACTTCAACCAGTTATGACTCTCTATCCTTTTTTAAGATTTCTATGTGCTTATGACAGCCTCTTCTTTCTTGCAAGTTCTGCAGCATTGTTTGTTACACCTCAGCTCTTCCAGCTAGCATTCCTCCATTAACCTTGCCTGAGAAAATTTCATTACAATTCCCAACTAAATACTTTAATGAACAGAAATCACATTCAAGCCATTGTAGTATAACAACTTTGATACCTGCAAAAGCAGGTGTGCAAGCTAATAATAATTTAAAAATCCAATAAAAATAAACCCACCAAACCCAACTACTTCTTTCTTATCCTCTTTTTTTACAACCTTATTTAATTTTGTTTTATTGGAGGAGATAATATTGTAACTAGAAGTACATGGGGTCCTGAATGAACTGTGGATCTAGTTACTGAAACTCATAGGCCTTCTGTTGTTTGAGCTCCAGCTCTCACTTTCTCTGTATTTTTTTTCAGCTGGAGGTCAAATGGCCACCTGTTAGCCATGCTCCTGAAATGGGAACAGAAATCTGAGGTTCAGAGCCCTGGAACTATTTATATTTACCCATTGTCAGGTTCTCTAACCAAGTGATTTGTTTTATGATAGTTTTCTTGTCTAAAATATAAAATGTAGCAGAATTTTATCAGAGCTATGTTTAAGACTGAGGTCCAATAATACTGTGATAAGACCACTGTTGCGATGTTTAAAGTTTTAAACATACTGCCCTGGTATGAGCCAACTTCGACAAATATCAGTATTGCTCCCAGATCATTGCTGCCATGATCTTGCTAACAAATACCTTGACAGGATCCGCAGCAGATAAGACTAAAGCTATAGATTTGAGAGGTCTGACTTTACCAGGGAGGAGTGGATTAAGGGAGAATCTCAGACCCCACACTATCTCTGCTGAGTTCTCCACACCACCAGATGTGTTAGTAGACATGCAGGTAGGCAACTTGTCCTTAACCCCACTGTTTTCCAGTTGTGGCTATATGAAGATCTGCCTCATGTTTCATGGTAATGTCCTATTTTCAGGACGATCTGAGAAATTAGGATGGAGTTCTTTTTGCATTCCTGCCTCTTACAAACTCCTCTTGGTAGGATTTACCTAGATAAAGCACTAAAATGGTGTTGGTTGCCTTCCTGTAAAGTGCTGAAGGGAAGTCAGGGTTGGAGGTAGAATATCTGAAATTCTGGGCCTGTTTTTCCTGATAGTATGTTTGAAAAAGAGTATGCTATAGATAGACCATAGCATTTACTCGGGATCATGAACTGTTGATAGCTTCTGGAAAGTATATTGTAGTGAATGATTTCAAAAGCTATGACATTTTCAGTTTCCATTAACAACTACAAAAAAAAAATCTCAGTCTTATAACGTATGAATGTATGCATGATATGTATGCATAAACATCGACATAAAACATGTATATTTATATACATATATACATACAAAACTATGCTCACACACACATAGTTATAGATGCAGACTATCCTACAGATATATAGGCAGTTTATCCCACTCTATTCCTAAGTTTACAGTTCTTTCTCTCCTGCTCAGATAGTGTGGCAAATTGACACATGTTTCAGGAAACTAGCAATGAGTGAAATATACTGTTGCAGAGTATTCAAGTATGTCATTAAAGGATAGCATTTGGGATCATGTGCTAGAGTTATTTTCCCAGATAGTTGGTTCTATTTTAAAAGCAAAAAGTCCACAGAAAACCACTCTTTCCCACTAAACATTTTATTTCTAATTTTGAGATCTTAGCCCAACAAGGTCAGTGGACAGTGTAACTCATGTACTGTATTCAAATTACAATTTAGAGCCCTATCAAGCAATGTAAAGATCTGATTTATCCATGTTAAAAAAATTGTTACTCACATGCAAACTGAAGAACAGCCTCTCTGCTTAAAATACTGCCAAACATGTTGGTGGTTAAACACTGATACTGTCCAGAATCCTTCGTTTCACTGGGGTGGTTGATGATCAAACTTCCTTCTATTAAACTGAAGCGATAATCACTTTCAATGTTGATTTCAGTTCCATTTCGAAGCCATCTTAGGAAAAAAGAAAGAAACTCCTTGAGCATTTTATGGCCAAAGGAAGGCATCAAGCTTAGTATACAGAACCTGACAGCCCCAGTTGTTATAAGGAGGACAGCTATTCAAAGATAGCCTGTGCAGTAACCCATTACTTTGGCAAAGCTTTGGATGGAGACATTCCACAACATGTGCCTGACATAAGCTAAGTTTTTCTGAAAAAACACAAGTAAAAACAGATCTTCAGCCTCTGAAGAGAAAGCATATTCTTTGTTTTGCCTATGCTGAATCAGATTAGTAACCCCTTTTTTTTTTCCTTTCTTTTCCCCCCAAAAACTATCGTCCACAAAGGTTTCAGACTTGAAACCTGTATAGCAGATGCATCCTTTATGTCAAAAATAGGACTTTTACCATGCTTATGACAACCAAAGTTTCAGTTCATGTTCTATCATTAAAGCCTTAGGCCCAGATGAGTTTAGAGTTAGCAGAGCTGAGTCTGCTCTGCATGAGAGCAAGGAACCTTTCTTTTCCATTCTTTCAGTATTTGTTCTTCTGGGCCCAAGAAATAGAGAAACCTGATTTAACAGAAAGCAGAAGAGCAAGGCCTGTGAAGAGCAGGGAGGTAGATCGATGTACATAGGCTATTATGAAATAAAGGACTTTGGCAATGGACAAAGGCAAAATGATAGCACCTGGGCCAGGATACACGAAATTCGGAGAAGACTGGTCCAGGGGAGGCTGGAATCAGCTGGCGGCTGGTCCAGGCTAATGCCTGGCAGCTACCAGGTAAATGGAAACTAAGATCAGATGAGGAGTCAGCAGAGGGAATGCTAAGTTTGGGAGGTGTTTGGGAGTGAAATGAGAAGCCTGAGCAGTAGAGACAGGGATGGGAGTGAAGATAAGGTGGAAAAAGCCAGGCTGTAGGAAACGTATTAGCAAGTATCACACCTGAGCCAAAGCATTGAATAATTCCTGAATGAACACTTCTTTTCCTGAGGTTTCAGAAGTAACCTGAGTCTCATAATTTTTCTGCTGTGTGAGTGCGTTTTGGTGTTGGGTTTTTTTTTCCCCTGGATATTCTCTGCCAAAAAGCCTCACCCCTCTCATTCATCTCCAAAGACTGAAACAACAAACCCTGCAATAGTCCACTGGCTGCAAGAGAAAAGATTTTGTGTGGCAGATTAATAGACTCCAGCATTCTGCAATAACTTCTGGCGGGTTCAACATCTCAATTAAAGAATAATAATCCACATAAGACGACTTTTTAGATTTGCTTTTGTGTCAAACTCTATAGAACATGAAATTGTTAAAAGAATGCAAAGAAGAGATAAGCAGTGTGAACAGGTATGGCACAGCTATTATGATGCACAGATATTTCCTTCATTGCTAGTTCACAGTCATTCTGCAATTTCAAAGTTGCCTCAGGAAATTGCCAGGCACTTCCAAGCTTTGCCAGAGTTCAGCAAAGACTGGAAGAACTTGGCAACATCTAGACTCCAGAGGCAACTTTAATGAAGCAAAATGATTATCAGTTCACTCTATCTTGTTAACATTCATGGTGAATGAGGTACAGACAGCAGAATTCAGCTGAAGTAGCTCTGAATTTTTCTTAATCCAAAGGTCAGAACTGCCAGAATTAAGATGAACTGTGAAACTATTATTTGCCCCTTTTTTCATGATTGCACTTTTGATTGCAGAGGACCCCTACTTTATTTAATGTAAGAAATGAAACACTGTTGGCAATATCTTTATATTGCAAAGGATATCAGGGAAATGTCTGTAGGATTCACCACATTTTTAAGGAGATTCATACATAGCAGAGCTAAAAAAAGGAGGAACTTTTCATCTTGAACAATTTATTAATGATTTAAGATTTTGAATCAAATCATAATGAAAGTTAACTTTTACATATGTATATATTCATATATATATATATGAAATAAAAAAGCAAAATTAATAGATCCAGAAATGATGGGAGATTTAGATAAGGAAAAAGTCAAAATTACATGTTTTGGCATTTCCAAATGGGAACTGACACAAAATTCAGTTTGCTTTAATTAGCTTTCTTCACTTAGTTTCATTTTCAGTTAAATTCAATGCAAAAATGTGTTTTTGTAATGTTACCCCAAAACTTTGGATCTTGATGGCTGCCTACCTATATATCTTGGGGTCCATTCTGAATGACTGTACTCCCCTCATATAATCTAAGGACATTAGAGGAAAAGCAACACTGAATTGTGTGACATGTTTTCTTCTAGGTACCCTGACTGATCTGGGAGGACAGAAATCCAAATATAATATTTAAAAGGTAACGAGCTGATAGGGAAAATGGTTTATCTCTGGGAGTTATTCTCTAAATCAATGCATCTATATACCTTAATGATTGGAACCCAAGAAATTACAAATTGTTATTTCAGGGTAGAGCTTGAACAAGGGGAAAAAAGCTCTTTGCAAGGAAGAAGAAAATCTTAAATGATGTAAGCATTCTCCATTCTGTTAAAATGAAGTAATATCCTAGCAAAAAAAAGAATTTGTAAATAGGTTATGAACACTGTGTCATAAGTTATACAGACTAAGGAAATGGATTAAAATGGCAGAGACAACTTAATTTTGGAATTTTTGAGTGCTTTAAATGTTCCTTTAATGTAGCTTTTTAAAAAATAAAAGTTGTACTGTGCTTTGGTTTTGGCTGAAAATAATTCTTAGCTGCATGGGCCTCACAGCCCATGTAAATAAAGATCTCTATTGTCCAGTGCTTGTAGATAATAGGGCAGGGTATTTGGTGATATGGAAATATCCCTTCTCCTCACTATTTCATGTGCCAAAGCTTGAGCAGTGACATACAACAAACCTTTGCCTATCTATAGCCTTTTTTGAGGCTAAATTCCCTCTGCACCTGGTCTGGAGAACAGTATATTCCTCTGTCGTGGTTTAGACCCAGCCGGCAACAAAGCACCATGTGGTCACTCGCTCACTCCTCCCCGCAGTGGGATGGGGAGGAGAAAATACAACAAAAGGCTCATGAGTCAAGACAAGGACAGGGAGGGATCACTCACCAATTATGGTCACAGGCAAAACAGGCTCGATTTTGGGGAAAAAGAAATCAATTTGTTACCAATCAAATCAGAGTAGGATAACGAGAAATGGAACCCTATCTTAGAAACACACCTTCCCCCCACCCTCCCTTCTTCCCGGGCTCAGCTTTGCTCTGGATTCCTCTACCTCCTTCCCCCACAGCGGTGCAGGGGGACAGGGATGGGGGTTGTGGTCAGTTCATCACACGTCGTCTCTGCCGTTTCTTCCTCCTCAGGGTGGGGGGAGGACTCCTCACACTCTTCCCCTGCTCCATCATGGGGTCCTCCACGGGCTGCAGGGGAATCTCTGCTCCACCGCTAACCTCCCTGGGCTGCAGGGGGACAGCCTGCCGTCTCACCACGGGCTGCAGGGGAATCTCTGCTCCAGCACACCTCCTCCCTCGCCTTCGTCACTGACCTCGGTGTCTGCATGGCTGTTTCTCTCATATCCCACTCCTCTCTCCGCTGCAGGTCTTTTTTTCAGCAGTCTTTTTCCCCTTCTTAACTATGCTATCACAGAGGAGCTACCACCATCACTGATGGGCTCGGCCTTGGCCAGAGGCGGATCTGACTTGGAGCTGGGGAAGCTTCCAGCAGCTTCTCACAGGAGCCACCCCTGTAGTCCCTCCCCCACTACACAAACCTAACATGTCCTCACAAAGTAATTTATATCTCTTTTCCCTTCCCCTGAACGGTAGTGTGTATTGCATATGCTGTACAGACAAGTGGCAGCAGTAGAAGAAGGAGAAGTTAAACTGTGCTGTTAGAATTAGGCCTTTTGGGTCAAAGCTTTCCTTGCATGAACAGCAGTCAGGAAAGTTTGTTTATGAAGCTGCTGTCACCAATTAATCTCTGGAGAACTGAAGGAATGGATATCACAAAATCATAAAACAGCCCAGGTTAGAAGGGACCTCAAAAGATCATTTGGTCCAATCTTTCATGGGAAAGGGAGCCTACATGAGATTATTGAGCACCTTGTTCAATTGCATCTTGAAAACCTCTAGTGATGGGGACTCTGCTATGTCCCTGAGGAGGTTGTTCCAGTGCAAGATTGTTCTCACGGTAAAAAATTTCTTTCTTATATTGAGAGGGAACTTCTCTTGTATGAAACCTCTCCTGTATCCGTTGCCCCTTGCCTTCCCATGTGGCTCCTTGTGAACAGAGAGCCTCTATCCTCTTTGTAGCCACCCTTTAAGATATGCTGAAAGTTTGTATTTGTTGATTGCATGCCACTGGGAAAATGCAAAAAATGTTTGGACCAAGAGAGAAAGGAGATGACACAGGTTCTCCAAAGAGAAAATCTCCACAACAATAATGAGGTTGTCTGGGAGGGCTGAACAGAGTGTTCCCCTCTTTTGGTGGGAATTTGTGCTTTTTCCCCGTGGTCACATGCTCTGTGTAATGGACTGATAGCACTTTAACGGTGTGTGGAACTAATATACATATTTTTTTTATTAACAAAGCAACAAATATGTAATAGAAATTACACAAGGAATGTCGTTAAGCAACATAGCTTTCATCCCACATGATGAGGAGTTCATGCAATTCCCGTTTGAAGAATTTCTGGCCACTCATTCCTAAACCAATGTTGCATGTTTTAGTCATGCCTGTGCTGTTTGAGGAGGTTGTGCCACGCATCAGATCCATTTAATGACTAACATCTGTTGCAAAGAGACAGATTCAGTGCTGTTGTGATAGGGATATCTAAAGATGGTACTGCCTCTGAATTTCTTCCAGCCATAGAAATGCAAGTTTTGTGATTCAGATAAGTTTAAGGAGAATTCATCCAGAATGCTAAAGAATCCACAAGTGAAATAAGTGTAATAGGTAAAAAATAAAATGCAGAATTGATGATTGTCACCTATGACAAAACACAACGATAAGAGTCCATATGTTCTCTTTGTAAGTGAAGAATGACTCCGTGAGAAAAGATAAAGGGTGTATGGAAAAAATAATCAACCATATGCTCCCGCAGCCCTCCTACATCACTTGTAATTTGTATAAAATATGAGCAGAGTCAGATATAGCAAATGAATAAGTTGACTGCAACATACTGTTGCCACCTGTAAGTGGGCACCATTAATAAACGGAACTCTCAGACTCACAGGTATGTCATAACAGATCTGTATAGTGGATATCTGTGGCATAATAGTCTGTATGGAAAAATAGGCAACAGACAATGGTTACAAAGGAATAATATGGTGGACTTGTGGGTGAAAAGACACCAGATTTGGCTCAGCCATGGTATCCTGCACCGCATAGTCATGTCATTTAATGTACCTGTTCTTTACTGCTTTCCCTATAAAATGGGATAGTATTTCATAGCTTTATAGATGTTTAGAAAAAAAATCAATTAAAGATTTTGATCTTGTCAGCTGTTGCAGACAAGTCAAAAAAATGGACAAAAGGAGTCCCTCCACATGGATAGCTACGATGCACAGAGAACATAATTCAAAACTTCACATATCGCTTTGCCTTTATTCACTACCACTTATGCTTCTTGCTTGTTCAGAATCAGAAAAAACATTCAATCAGGAAAGCCATTTGTGTCACGGAGCTGTTTCTGTTATGTTGTTCTCCAAAGCACAATGACTTTCAGAGTGGGATTGCAGTGGCTAATATTCTGAAAACTAAAAAAAATTTTCTGAAACAGGTACCTGTATGTGGGAGTAGGATTTCCACGAGCTTGACAATTCAGAGATACTTTCTTCTCCTCAGAATCAGTTGGAAAAATCACATCATCTGGCTCTTGTAGAAACACTGGCCCATAATCAACACTTTCTGTGGAAATAGAAGTGCTATAGTTTAGGAAGTCTGAATAAATGTAAATGTATTATAGCTTTTATAAAGTGAGATTAAAGTATGCAAAATTATGGTTTTTTTCCAGAGGTTCATATCACATTACTTCAGATGCTATATTAAAAAGCAATAGTTAAAAGAAAAAAAAGGAAGAAATATTACTAAGTTAACAATAAAATACATAGTATGATTTAAGTGTTCATCATACCTTAAAATGGCTTTCTCATCAGACATATTTTGGCCTGCAGTCTAATGAGCAGCTTGAGAGAATTAAGCCAGCAAGAGGAGTTAACTCTGCTTATAGAGAGCAAGGTAAACAAAAGTTTTCCTGCTGCTTGCAGCAGCTTATATCACAAAGAACTAAGACACAGTTTTCCCCTTTATGTCAAGGAGCTGCTAAGAAAAATCACTTGTAAAATTAATGGCAGCAACTGGTGGCTACTACTAAATAATATATAGCAAAATCTGACATTTCATTTTCCTACACTGTCTTCTCTAATTTTGGCATGTATCTATATCTTCATATGAATTTACACTTCTGAACAAGAACAGCTGGATAGACCCATAGAATACATCTATGATTGCAATTCATTCGTATTGTGAAGAGGAAAGTGTAACCTTCAGAAAAGTAAAAGGTTGCAAGTATAGCATTCCTGATCACGTAGTGCACTAGAAGACTGTGGAATTTTAATCAACTTAGACTTGCTCCAAACTCTTGAATGATTTAGTCTCTTCAAATTTAGAGCACTAGCCTAACGATTTGGGTGAGGGGAGATAGTTACATCGTCCTGCTACTTGCAATGAAACATATGGGAGCAGGGTGTTCTCTGTCAGTTTTATGGTTTCATATGTTCACGCCATAAAAGACCTCCAACTGGTACTGAGGACAGTATGACACATCAAGCAGTTTATAACCTCCTGTTACATTTGTCCTACCAATACCAGCCTGAAGTAAGAAAGGTGCACCTGAAGACTTTGGGTTTTGGTCACTGACTTATAAAAATTATTTACTGCATTGTTCTACCAACTCCACACAACTTCAACCACATGTTATGGGTTCACAGTTTTGGGAATTGTGACCTTTTTCATACTGCTAATAATAGTTTCAGAAAGTTTGGGTGGACAGGAAAAGGTGCATGGGACTATGAGTCTTGGTATAGAGAAGACAGTCTTGGAGTCTGAAAAAAGATGAGAAACATGAGAGATATAGGTCATAGTGTAGTAGTTCTGAGATGCAAATTTCCATGTCCTTAAATTCTGTGACATTTCAGGTTTCTCAATTCTATTATTATCACACAGTGAAAAGACCACATGAAAATGCATTATGCTATTCAAACTTCCTTTTTAGTGACTATACACTTATTACACACTTAGGTTTTTGTCTTTTTACACTGCTATTCAAATGCAGATTTTGAAAATACCTTTATTTTCAGGTATATTGCTTCTGCTGAAATAGATTCAGATAATTAGCCTGTCAATTTGTAAAGACAGCAAATAAGAGCTGCAGCAATTAGTAATTTCTGTTTTGCATAATTTTCAAGTTTATTAGCCCTTTTTGTAGGACTGTGTAAAGGGGTGTGGATTGCTGTTCTGCATATTTACTTTACTTCCGTGTTTAGGTAAAATACTTCAGTTGGATGTATTGGCAGAAATATATTTTCTGGATCAGATATCTGCATTATTTAAAAAAAACAAGCCACAATAGTGATTTCTGATATGTGCTTATATTATTGAAGTTAAAATAACTCCAGTACTAAGTTTTGAGCACTGCAGCTGAGGCTGCCACAGGGACAATGGAATCACCTGGCAAAACTTATTTCAAGAAAGGAAAATGTGGGTAAAAAACCATTGCATGGATTGTTTCATATAATTTGGTTACCTGCTTCTTACATTGCACAAGAGAAAATACTAATGAATGGAGGCGTAAATAATCAGAGCTCTCATCAAGCTAGAGTCTAGCAAAACCAAGAATTAATTAATGAATGCAAAACTAAATCATGGGTTTAGATTTAGGTGTTATTCCATGCAGATTAGTAGGTGTATGGATAGGGAGTGTATTCATGAAGATTAATGATTTTATCTTCTCCCTAGGAGTGACTCTGTAGATAAAATATAATGTCACAGTCTAGGATTGCTGGAAAGAAAAGAAAAAGATGCAATGCTAGGTAGATGCTAGTGTCACTAGCAGTACAGGTGTTCTTTCTACCTGTACTATTTGCAACAGTAAAACTGAAATACTGTGTTGCACTTTCCTTTTGGAAAAATAACCTGAACTCTTTAGGTGGAGGCTGGCATTCTTAATGGTAGTGGCCAAATGGATATTTGTGCTATGTGGAATGAGAAGAACAGGTTTTACTTCTGCCTGCAGTGAAGACACAGGTAACAGAGAAAGTTCAGTGCATGTAAGTCATGTTCCTAAAAGATGAAAAGACGTAGTTAGCTGCTTATCTGCATTTCAGATGGAGTGTGGAGTACCGGCAGAGATTATTTGGAAGCTCAGAAGCAACATAATAATGAATGAGATGTTCATCAGTTTGTAGCTAAATTGACTAAATTAATTCTTATTTAGATCATCTGGACTGCAAGAGAATAATTGAAGAAAAGGGTCTATTCTGAAGAGACCAAAGCACTTGCTGAAAAGACAAGACTATATGTTTATAAATTATTAGGCTTAATAAAGGAGTGATTAAATAAAAAGCAACGGGATGTGATATGTGATATGCAAGAAAACATAACAGATCACCTAATGATACCATCTTCGTTTAAACTCCAGTGACAGACTTGAAACTGAGAATCTTAAGTGTTCTATGCCTCCTCTCTTTATCTCAAAAGCAATGAAGGAAACACAGTGCAGATGCAAATATCTAAATATTTTAGAAAATATTTTAAAACTATTTTTTCAAATTAAAACAGAGGCTGGCTTATAATTAAAGAGAAAACTTTTAATTTTCTTATACATAATACTAATAAAAGCTCAAATAAAGTGAAGCCTTGTGAGGGATTCAGTAGTTTTATCAATGATGGGCACGTAGTTTAGCTAGCACTTAACATCCCGTTAAAGGTAATGGAAAGTCCTGGACTCTTCCAAAATTGACCTGGAACACCACTGGAGGCTTACTGTATTCTCTTTTCTATGTAGGGAGTTTAAAGCTACATCGAAACTATGGGACTTGAGAAGCCAGTGCACATTCTGCTAACGTTGCTGTTTCATGGTGGGATGAGACTCAGGGATGCAGACCTTGTTTTCCTTCCCCTAATACATGGAGGTAAAGCCAGGTTGCGAGGCACACAGAGAGTCATAGTGTGAGGTTGCAGATTTGCAAGATTAGGCAGTCATGGAGCCAGGACTGAGGAGTGACTTGGACTGAATGGTGACCCCACAGCCTAAAATCTCTGAAACAGAGTGATGTGAATAGTCACCCTAAATTTAAGTAATTAATCCATTTTCCTAGAACAAATTAAAAAAACCAAATGTGTATGTGCATGGCACCACTCATAGTACAGATATTTCTAACATTGCAGGATAAAAGTCTGAACTTTCAGGAAAAAGTTTAATAGAATTTTGGCTGTCTTTTGCCATTTTACCAACTTATCAGCTGTTATTTTAAGTAACAAATACTTATTAGCAGTTTTCAACGTTTTCATATCAAAGACGACACTTAAGGAACCATAACCTTAATTTATAATTTAAAGCATTCAGTTCAGTGGTAAATGAATTGAGTTGATATTCAGCGTTCAGATAAATGGCTTCAAATTTCTTCTGGAAATTCTGTAATCACCATTCTGCTTCAAAATTTTCAATTTGTCAATACTGTTTAATTTTGATTCTTGAATAACACCATGTCTTCTTCACCCTTTATACTGCCTGTATTGTTTCTGAGGCAGACATCCCCCCTGACAGAATAACGTGCAGAGTAAAACCTGAAGTGCTTGGAGAAAACATATATCTAATGATCACTATGGGATTTAATCAGCCTTCTGAGGTGATTCCCATGTATCACTGCTTTTAGGGACTGGAGATTTTAAGTAGGAGGCAATGAAGTTCAACAGTTGAAAAGTACACATGGGTTAAAAGTTCACTTTTCAATAACTTTGTTGTCATTGCCAATCTGGGTGCATTACTTGATTCTGGAGTTCCAAGTTGTATCTACGTTAATAACAGCAGTGAATGCTTAGGAGAGCTTGATGTTATTAAGCTTGAGGATTCCCAGCGTGAAGTGGGTGACCGTGTGAATTTCACCTGATTACAACTGGGGATTTCTTAATTTCTCTTCTAAGAGTATTGCATCACTTATTAAACACATATTTAGTCACCATCAAAAACCTAGATACAATTTCTTCAGCATACAGCATAACTACACATTGATTAATATTTACAGAAATTATTCATATGTCCTTTTACAAACTAGGCTGGAGGACTGCTCCATTGTGCTCAAGAAAGCCAACACCAGGATTAATAAACTCTGGTTGTTAGTCCCAGATCTAATCAACTGCATCAGTCTGCTCTTTCTGATGACTGTCTTCCTTGAAAAATTAATCTTTGGGTCTTACCACAATTTGATCATGAACAGTTATAGCAGTATGTTCTTTGAGACCTTATGCTAGTTTCACGAGTAACCAAGGTGAGGGTTAGATTTTCAGATGACAGTAGTCATGGATGATTGCCAAGGAAAAAGAGAAAAGAAGTGCCTAAAATCCACTTCAGCAGCTTTACACATATGAACTATTCTACAGAAGCAAACAGGCTTCTATATATGTTCAAATTTTTACAGGATTAGAAACACTAACCATTTGAGAACCATATAGCAGGAGAGTTCATAAGCTAAAATGACAACCACTTGCCCCCTGTATCTACAGGATATACACTCCAAACAGCATTACTGCAGTACATTACATTACCTACTGGGGCAGGTTAACTTTGGCTGGCTGCCAGGTGCCCACCAGCTGCTCGCTCACTTCCTCAGGGGAGAAAATAGGATGAAAAAGCTCCTGGGTCAAGCTAAAGACAGGGAGATCCCTTACAAGTTACTGTCATGGGCAAAACAGGCTCAGCTTGGGAAAACTTATTTCCAGTTAAAATAGACTTGGGTAGTGAGAAACAAAGACAAAAATTAAAGCAACGCCTCCCCCCCACCCCACTGCCTTTTCCCAGACTCAACTTCCCTCCTCCACCCTGACTCCTCCAGCCATAGAGCTGCTGTGTATGACACAGGATCTATGGGAGGCCTCTGCAGTGGCCTCTAGGGATCAGGCCAGACACCCCACGGCGTCTGAAGTGCACTGGAGACCCAACTTCAAGCACATGAATTAATCTGTACAGAGTGTTCAGTTCCTAACAGATAAATACCCAGTGCCATTTGGGAGGTCGTGGGGTGTCTGAGCCCCCCAGGCAGAGCAGACCAGCAGGGTGCCATGTTCACACCAGCCCTGCCCTGTCCTGGCGTAGCAGCTACAGGCTGGGTGAGGCTCCTCGCAGCACTTGGAGTGACACTGCAGAGCCCATTTCCAGACACCTGAACCCTGCTCTGTGCAGCCAGGTGTGAGCTAACTGCCCATGCACGGAGCCAGAGGACTTCTAGGTGTTACAATCGGGATTAAAATAAGCATTTAGTGCATTTTTCCCAGGTCCCATGTCCTATCTGCCAGTTTCATGTACATCCATAGGATATTAGGCTGTAAGACAGCCCAAGCGGCACTAGGTCAGTATGTTAAACACCTGAATTGCTCCCTGGTGTTTAGACATCACATTTATTTGTCTGCACCCTCATGCTGAGCTCCACCTCGCTCTGCCTCAACCCTGGCAGCAAGGAGGAGGCCCAGGGGAGCTGAGGTGAGACAGGATGGTGAGGGGCCATGAGGTGACTGCAGTCCTGGGTCAAGAGACTGTCCTCACACAGACACGGCTGACAGCGGGCTCTCCATGTTGACTTTTTTCCCCATGGGCCTGAGTTATGGGGCTTGTCCATCGCACTGTGTTTGAACAAGGCTGAAGAGCAATGGCCCTTTTTCCCCATGCAGCCAAGGGCTGGGCCTTCCATCAGCCCCTGGAACAAGGGGAACAAGCCAGGCTTGGCAGACACAACCTCACTTCTGGCATGTTTGAGTGCTTCAAGTGTGGGGGGTTTTAATGGAGCTGTTTTTTAAAAGAAAGGTGGTAAGTTGCTGGGCCTTCCATCAGCCCTGGCTCCCCGCAGTGATGCGGTGGCCACATCACAGCAGGCAGAACGTTGGTGGTGGCCGTGTCACAGGCGGTTGGTGACACGGCCGCCCAGGACGCGTCTAGAACGGGCTGCGCCGTGAGCCGGCCCAGACTGGAGGCGAGCAGGCGGGTGAGCGAGGGCTGAGGCGAGAGGGCAGGGAGGAGGGCAGGGAGGGGAGGGCAGGGCTGCTGGGCCCGGGCAGGGAGGCAGGGCTTGCCCGTGCCGCGACAGATGGCGGCTGCTGCTCCTTTGTCTTCCAGAGCCGCAGGCTCACACAGGGACACGACCACACCATGGCGCACTCCCATCCTCGGCCACGCTGCCAGAGAGATTTGTTACCCTCTACGAGGACGCCGACACAAAGTTAAGGAATCAAAAATGACACCTGCTCTTGGCACCAACCTAGCGATGCAGTGGTAATGTCAGAGTGGGTGGGTGGCTGCTGGTGGCCCAGGCCACCACGGGATGGCTGTCTCCTGCCTGCCAGGGACACGCGGGACTGACAGCCTTGGCCTGAGGCTGGCAGAGCCCTGGGCAGAGGTTGCCCATGGTGAGCGAGGGTGGCTGCTCCCTTTCTTTGTTACCCTGCCTTTTGCAGCCGCAGACCCACACAGGGACAGGACCAGACCACGGCGCGCTCCTGTCCTCAGTCACACAGCCAGAGAGATCTGTTACCTTCTACAAGGATGCTGACACAAAGCTAAGGCATCGAGAGTCTGGCAGAGCCCTGCGCAGGGGTTGCCCATAGTGAGCAAGGGTGGCTGCCCTCTTGTCTGTTACCCTGCCTTTTACAGCCGCCGACCCACACACGGACAGGACCAGGACCAGGACCACACCATGGCGCCCTCCCATCCTCGGCCACACTGCCAGAGAGATTTGTTACCCTCTACGAGGACGCTGACACAAAGTTAAGGAATCAAAAATGACACCTGCTCTTGGCACCAACCTAGTGGTGCAGTGGCACTGCCAGAGTGGGTGGGTGGCTGCTGGTGGCCCAGGCCACCACGGGATGGGTGTCTCCTGGCTGCCAGGGACACGCGGGACTGACAGCCTTGGCCCGAGGCTGGGAGAGCCCTGGGCAGGGCTTGCCCATGGTGAGCGAGGGTGGCTGCTCCCTTTCTTTGTTACCCTGCCTTTTGCAGCCGCACACCCACACAGGGACAGGACCAGGACCAGACCATGGTGCGCTCCTGTCCTCAGCCACACAGCCAGAGATTCCCAGCCTTCCACAAGGACACTGACACTAAGCTAAGGCATCAGGAGTCTGGCAGAGCCCTTGGCAGGGCTTGCCCGTGGTGAGCGAGGGTGGCTGCTCCCTTTCTTTGTTATCCTTCCTTTTGCAGCCGCAGATCCACACAGGGACAGGACCACACCATGGCGCACTCCCGTCCCCGCCCTCCGCAGCCACTCGGCCACAGATTTCTGCAGCAGCTTGCCACCAAGCCGTTCACCTAAGGACAAGGAAGCACACACAGCCCCGCTCTGCACCGCGCCATGGTCCCACAGGCAGCTGGAGGCTCCCCGCAGCCCTGGACGAGGGGAGCGCCGCGCCACCCGCCCTCTCTGTCTGAAGCTCACCTTGCAATAAAATTGTCTCATTCATCAACCATGGGCTGGTTCCTCTGGTTTGTGTGGTCTTTTGGGGGAATGATCCTGGGCCTTTTCCCTATTGTCCTTATTCCCTTATTATATTTAATTAATATATCTTTGTATATGTGCATATATATGCTATATGTATATATATGCACACATTTTTATACACATGTATGTTTTCTGATCCCTTCAGGGATCCAAAAGCATCAGGTTTGTTTGCACCCATGTTTTAACTAACAGTGACCCATGCTTTTAAACAGGACAGTCCTGTGTGAGTGTGCATTGGAGGATTTGAACTCCACACCTTATTTTTTCTTCATAACTTAAGCAAGAGCATAAAAAGAGATTAATATTTAACATACATATTAAGCATATGTATTTTTCAATTTACTATTTTAATTTCTCAAGGGAAATATTTCTGTTTCTCACACAGGCTTTTATTAAAACAACCAGTTTTCGGTATCTTATTTAAGTGCTATAAGACCAGTGATTTATTATAGAGTGGCACATATGTCTTGGGATTACAGGTATGCATTGCAACCAAGCAATGTAACAGCTAGTTTGTTGTCCCTTTACAAATTTTAAGTTGCCATTTTCAATCTAGGCAATTAAAAGCACTGTGCACTCTCATTAGGATTTACTATTTAAACTGGTGTTGCCCAGAAAGGCTAGGATATGGAAAACATTCCAAATATTAGTAAAATCCCTCTTTTTAAATTCTTGTATATTCTTGACAGCAGTACTTGAATATTCTTTAAATTCCAAGGTTCTCCTTGCAGCACATTTGCACTTACAAAATACCAGAGTATATGACTTCTTAGTAACAATTATTTAAATCCTCGTGGGAATGAAAACTGCAATCTGTGTCTCCTGCACCTCAGACAGTAGCCAAAATGTGGTTTCTCTCTCTTACGTACAGAGACACTTTCATTCTCTCCCTCAATTACTGATGAAAAAAAATCAGATGTTCTTTAGTTCTTCTTGCTGAGCAATGCAAATACTATGAGAACAAACTGCAGATGAGAATAAAGTTTCCTGTACCTTCAATTCTGTAATAACTGAAATAGTGTCATTCCTCAACACTCAGCTTTCTTGCCGCCATCCTTGATATAATTCCAGGTCAATAAATACACCGTGAAAAAGAATGAGTTCCTGGAACCCTGGGAACACAGAGGTGGGCAGGAAGGAAATATGACCCGGTTCAAAGACCTGCATTGAAGCTGCATGGGCAATATTATTTTTAGTGTCTGATAATTCTGTGTGCTGCACTTTTAAAGAACAAAAGAAGTAAGAATCTTTTAAATGTTTTCTTAAATAATATTTTGAAAATATAATTGTCTGCAGAAGGAGAAAGTGTAGCAAATTCTACACTGCACTGGTCACTTGCATGAAATGTGTTCAGTGTAGTTTCACTGCTGTCTGCAATGTTACAGTACCATTCAAGCTATATGACTGGCATAAATAGTCGTCTTGGTGCCATCTTCTCAGTCTGAGGTACTGGTGGGAGGAAACAGCTCTTTTCACTCTGGTATTTTTCATCCAGCAGACAAGGTATCTGAGGGGATATGCTCAAGCAGCATGTGAATATGGTGGAAGGAGGTATTCCTTCAGGTCTTCTCCCCTTCATCTGCTCATGTCCCTTTAGAAGTGCTTTTTTACTGCAGGTGATACTGGTGGATGGCTTTGCTAATTCATCTGAAGGTGGACTAGAGAGATCTTCAGACAAAACATCTCTTTTCAGCTGTTATTCTGACACACTGACAAAATTTGTCCAAATGGCAGTTGGAAAAAGGCTGATGGCAGTTCTCCTTTGAAAGCAGAGTAACTCAGCAAAATTTGAAAAATACGAGTTTTTACAGGACCGGGAAAACAATGTTTTCTTATCTCTCTACTTTTTTTTTGCCCATTTTTCAAAGGCCTGTTGAACCCATGTGGAGATGGAAGAATTTTCTAAAGAAAAGCTATAAGATACTGTAAAATGATAGAACTTCTAAAGCAGCCTAAAAGGAGAGGTCACTAACAGATGTTCCATCTTAAAATGTACATTGGACTCTGCATACAGACTCTACCCAGAAAAGTACCTATTTGACGTATCATGGACCAAACCATATCGCAATGATCTGTCAGTCCTGGGTATTAATATGTTCAGGATACATTAAGAAAGTTGCAGGAGTTGCTGATAAGATTATATATGTTGCTGAAATGTGCATATCATCAGAATTTATTAAAATAAAACAAAGATGTTTCATTTCAAATTGGTCCCACAAAGTGAAAGACACTTTTTGGTAAAGGTGCGTCAGGTTTTAGTGCTACTCATTATTAAACTCGCTTTTGAATTTCTTTCTTTCCTGGTTTGTTTTCAGTTTGTGCTTGTATGCACTTGAGTTGATGACTTTAAAGGATCTTCTGATTAACCTTTGTTACCATGGAAACAAACAGTTTAACCTGTTCAGTATATTCAGAAAATATTTTACATGTATAAATAATCACCCTGCTTTCAAAGAAAACATACTGCTTTCTTTAACTAAAAGCTAGAAACCCTCTTTTTTTCAGCTTAAACACTGAAAAAATGTTTTAACTTCAGTGGTAATATTGATTTTACAAGTAAGTTCTATAATATAACCTTTCACTTAACACCTAAGAAATAAAGAACGACTATCCATTTTAATATCCCTATAATCTGTCAAAATATAAAATTTCCTTTAATATAATGAAAAAGAAAAAGCCCACTAATTCATCACAGCAAAATATGTTCCAATGATTAAATCTGTGTGTAACAGACTTTAACATTAGCAAAGGTGGCTGCAATTTACAGTAAATATTTTGCATATGTAGAAGCAGACACACACATATATATCTGTCTGTATATTTATAACACATGCATTTATAAAACACCTTTATCTTAAAACTATGTTTCAGTTAACTTAAAAGTCAAGAAACTTTGAGGAGTCTTTCCTTTTGACAGGTAAGTTCAGGCAGATACACATGCCCCAAGGTATGTACACTGATTCTAGTATGCTGCATGCTGGAACAGTATACAGTACACGCATGATTGAGTTTACACTGCAAAGGAGATAAAATTATTTTCTCATATTTTCAGATTTATCTTTTCTGAAGCAGATATGTTTATTTGTTTATTAGGCAAGATAAGATAAGTTTTTCCTGTTGCTTGAAAATGCTTTCGCTGTTCTGTGGCCTGAAACAAACATATCTTCTAAACTTAATTTATACTATCTAAACTGCATGCCTCATTAATCAATATTGCCCAATATTTTTTAGCAATGACAAAATTTTTAGTAGTTTGTGTCTTTAATTCAGACTGGTAAATGCTGAATCTAGCAGATAGTGTGGAATCTGGAATTCTCATTCAATAAAAGTTAGATTCAAATCTTGCGCATCTTGAGGTTCATTGATTCAAACACTTTCAGTTGTGAACTGGACCCTGTTCTTTATTTTCTTCTAAAAGATATCAAACCAAAGATGGAAGGATCAAAAGAATCTTTATTCAAGGTTAAGTTCAATTATCTTTGCTGCAGCATTTCCAGAAGTTTTTTGAACAGTAAGAAAGTATGAGAGTTTGCAGTTTTATGATTCTTCAGGAGTATTTCATGAATAATTCACACTTCCTATACACATTTTTCAGTCGTGACTTTACACATTGATATATAGCTTGAAGAGGACTGTATTGCCTTAACTGCATGTTTACGCTAAGTAATTCCATATAGTTTAAATTCAGTGGTGAGGTACAGCATAGTTCTTTTAATTTGAGATATCAGGAAACACATGCTGAATTGCGAGTGCAAATTAAATGGCATAAAGTCAGTATAAAAGGACCTTTATTAGAAGCCATGTCAGGCCTCTGAGCATGTCTGCTGGGAAATCAATTGAGAAGTCGCTTGAGAACCTGTATACTTAGGCAGCTAATAAAAGTATTTTGTTTTTTTCCTTTTGGCAAACCTGGCTCCTGAGTGTATGCCATATATTAGATGTTTGAATTATGCAAGTTCTCAATTGTAATAACATAAAATATGTTTCCCCCCCTCTTATTAATGTCCCCTCACTTGTAGCAGTGGTCACTCATGAGCACACACAAGCACAGGGTGCTGTAGCATTTCCTCATTTAGGAGGCCCTGGCTAATAAACACGACCACTTAACTCTGTCACTTATCACATACCAGTTGTAGGAAGACAACTAAAATATCTTTCCTTCAAGAGCTCTAAAAACTGAAAAAACACCTTGAGGTGAAATAAAAATCAAGAAATTTACTAGTTTAAGTAAGTGGAATGCCAGATGATTGAGATAGTGAACTTATTTCTGGTTTCTAAATATCAAAAATATTATCTCAGACATGAACTTATTAACAGAACTGAGAGAGGTTTAGAAAATAAGTTGCATTCAGCTACCATGGCAGATGTGCTCTTGCCCTCTTCGCTGATGCAGATTATCCTACTTGGTCTCCTACCACAGAGTCCCCAATCCTGCCAGAAGTATGCTGGTCTTTTCTAAGTCCTGTTTCATACCTGTGCTTGTGCCATGCAGATGCTTCAGATAATCAAGGGCTTTTAAAATATTAATCAAGTGCCTCAGATTTACCTGTTTCTACAACTGTCTACACAGCTGCATGTACAAAGACCTGTAAGGGGTGGAGTAACTCTCTGTCGTGATTTAACCCCAGCCAGCAACTAAGCACCACACAGCCGCTTGCTCACTCTCCTCCCACAGTGGGATGGGGGAGAGAATCGGAAGAGTGAAAGTGACAAAACTCGTGGGCTGAGATAAAGACAGTTTAATAGGCAAAGCAAAATCTGTGCACTCAAACAAAGCAAAACAAGGAATGCATTCACTATCTCCCATCGGCAGGCAGGTGTTCAGCCATCTCCAGGAAAGCAGGGCTCTATCACGTGTAACGGTGACTTGGGAAGACAAACACCATCACTCTGAACATCCCCCCTTCCTCCTTCTTCCCCCAGCTTTATATGCTGAGCATCATATGGTATGGAATATCCCTTTGGTCAGTTGGGGTCAGCTGTCCCGGCTGTGTCCCCTCCCAACTCCTTGTGCACGCCCAGCCTACTCGCTGGTGGGGTGGGGTGAGAAGCAGAAAAGCCTTGACTCTGTGTAAGCACTGCTCAGCAATAACGAAAACATCCCTGAATTATCAACACCGTTTCCAGCACAAATCCAAAACACAGCCCCATACCAGTCACTATGAAGAAAACCAACTCTATCCCAGCCAAAACCAGCACGCTCTCCTAGGACTGTTTTATGCAGTCCTTGGAAGAAAGAGTTGAAGTCCCTCTCTTCTGAGTCAAGTGCTCTGTTCCTTGGGGCTTATGAGTTATGGCCCTTTTTAAATTTTGTCTCCAGTCAGTGGTTCTTCACTTCCTGCTGCAAAATAGAAGCAGCTCGACTGAGAGCTGGAATGTGGCCCCTATGTTTTGAGAAGACTCATTATTGCTGATCTATATCAGGTATGATCTCAGCATACCTCCTGGAAATGCCAAGGATTTAGGTGGTGGAACGCTTACCCTGAGGATCCCCATCCCATATCGCCTTTTCTTAGAATGAGAGGAGCATAAAATTTTCTCAGCCCTCTCAAAGTAAGGACTTAAGCATAACAGTCAAACTTCACATGAAATTTAAACACAGTAAGCTGCCTTTTTGCCAGCTGTTTTTTTCCCAAGAAAACATGATGGAAAAATCAGGGTCAGTCAGGGAGAAGATGCTCTATAGTTCCAGCTTGCACTATATTATTCTTAAAGCCTGTATTCTTTTGCGTTGCGGCTACCAATTTCTTCTCCTTCAGTCTCTAGACTTTCATGCTGTTGAAGACCAGGATAATACACTCTGGTTCTAATCCTGAAATTTGATTTTCACCTGCACATATCAGATTGGCTGGGAGGAGTTACCAGTGTCTGGTGCATGGGCAATAACTGAGTTTAGTCTAGTCACCGCTTACAAAGAATATTGCAGAGGAAGGACAAACGTAGAAACCTGCCCCAGTTCCAGAAATGCTATCAAACAGAATTTATCTGCTTGCATGATTCAAATTGTTTGTGTTCTAGATCAACCTTAATTTAGGAAACATATTTATGCTTGTATATAAGCCATTTCTGTTCACAAAAACACATGCATACACCATTAGCTTTCAACACATGCAAGCTACTTTCCAGGGGAAAAGAAAAAAATCTTTACTGAGACGAGCAGTAATCCTGTAATCACAGCCATTATACTGCATGAATGTTGTTGAACTGCGAGGTATTAATCACAATTCTTTCCTCTGTATACTTCCCTAGACTATTATATTTAAACTTCCTCTAACCTCTTCCTCCTTCCCTCTCCTTCCTTCTTCCTTTTCTTTCTGTTTTTCTTTCTATATTTCTTTGAATGGAATTCAGATAAATATTATCACTAAAGAAATGGTATCAGAAATGTGGCTTCTTTAAATGTAACCAAATATGAGAAAATATGTATTGTTACTATGAATGATTGCATTTAAAGGTAAATGACACCATATCACACCGGTATGTCTATCCATGCATGCACATGTGTGCATGCATGACAGAGTTGACTACACAGAGTAGGTAATTTAAAGAAAAAGTAGTTTTATAAGATTTACTATTCATGTTTAATTTACATTACTATCATTCCTGATTAAATGAGAAAAATTCCAAAGAGAAAAAATATACATAAAAGAGGGACTGACATTTTACTACTAGATGAAATTGTGCTCTAATGGAATTTCAAACCACTAGTTTGCTATTTTCATGTAGCAAAAACTGTATAAAACTATTCTGTATAGGAACCTTTAAGAAAGAATGTTTTAACTGGTGACTTTAAGGTTAATCTGAAGAATCTAAAGGGAAAGAGGCTTGTTTCTACTTTGTGATTTTTAATAAAATTTAAAATTATGTCTGAGAAATACTGAAGTAAGCTGATAAAAATGTACTGCTGTTGAAAAACTATTTCAAAGATTCAGAGGGAAACTAGACTTACCATCATGTTTGAAGGCCTCTGAAAAGTGGTAGAGGTTTGTTGGGGAGTGATAATGTTGTGCAGCTCCTCTCCAGCCTGGTGAAGATACACTTCCTAATGAAGGACTGCTTAATCGTGGTCTGTTCTTTGTATTAAATGAGGCTAAAGATGAACTACCAGATTTGATTCTTAGGATAGCAGCATATGAAGTGGGGAGACCAGGAACAGCTTCTGAATATTCTGAAAAAAACCCAAGAAGTAAACACTGAATAAAGATGAAATCTATCACTTTTCAAAAGAATATTTAGTTATGCAGTAGAAAAGTAGAAAAGTTTTATCTGTAAAAGGAGTGTCAGAGACACCCCAGACTCCACAAGGGACTAAGCTTCTAGACAGAACTGGGTAGCAGCATAGAGCTCTAAGACAGAAAATTCCCCTGAAGTTTCAACACAATATAAAAATCAGATGGTTATTAAATTTCTTACTTATGGTAATACGAGTTTTCAATATTTTTAACTCTATTTCTTTGACCCTAAGTCACTAGTAGAAGAGTGTCTGCCAAGCCACCATCTCTCCTTCACAGCCTTACATTACTTTGTATATGAAGTGCAGAAACACTGGCTGAAGCTAAATATGCTCCTCATTTCAACACTACTCTGCAAATCAAGTGGGCTAGCTATAAAGTCCAAGAGCCCATGTATGCACAAATATCTCTCCCAAAAACATGCACATGGCAAAGTCACCTCCTTTTCTGTCTCTGCAGCTTCTCTTTTTTTCCTTTTCTGCCTGTACTTAAAATTTCAGTGTCTACAAATAAAGAATAGTGCCCAAGTTTTTGGTCCCTGTATAATGCCAAATATTAGAGAAATAAATAAATTATATTATTATAATAGATTAAAAATATCATTCAGGAGCTGCAGGAACAAAGCAAGCAGAACTATTGAAATCAATAGTCCTTAACATGCAACAGTCTTCAGGAGGTGAGAAGAACATTTAAAAATACGTTCATATAGATGAGCAAAGGGACTTAGACTGCATAGCAAGTGCCTATGAAGGAACTGATTTTCTGGGCAACAGTGGAAGTGGCTGGCAGAAAAAAAGATCATTGTTCTATCATCTCCACTGATGATAGATATTTATAAATTGGACATTCTTCACATTGGCATAACATGAACAATGAAAAACTATAAGTGTTCAAAAGATTTGAAGCATACCCAATTGAAATAAAATCTCTTTAAAGTACTAGGTCATGGCCTTGCTGGAGAGCTTTTGGAAAAATATTCTAAGCATAAATATAGTTTAGACTATTTTATATTTCAAATGGTTTAAAATTAGAGAAATATGCATTTTACTTTATGAAGATTGTGACAGAGAATGCTTAGAGTCTTTCAGGTTTTGGAAAAGGTCATTTCAGTACAGTATTTATTGTCTCTGATCAGATGTTAAAAATGCACTTCTACATTTTAGAAGAAGCCGGAATTCGGCAAAAGCAGATGACCAGTGTTTTAAAACTCCCATTTTCATCTATGCAAACTCTAAATATACAGATTATTTGATGATGCTGTATCTCATTTAAAATTTGGATTTAAATACAAGTTTTGGCAATCAGATGGGACAGGCACAAATAAGGAGAACTCTGCCTTAATTTGTTTTTCTTCTCACAAATGATCTACTTTATAATGTGCATCATGGTGTTTTGTATATCATAAACATAATATCATCTTTCCTGGCCCACAAAGAGAGGAGAAATAGAACATCATCATGATAAATTAAAATGTAGTTTGAAAATATATCTTATAGGACCTCTTGAAACTTTAGCATTGGAATATAAATGTGATTTCACAAAAAATATCTTTGATTGTCTTTCAATACAATCCTTCAACATTTTGCAATATTGATGTATTTTAGTTCTTTTAAAGTAAAATATTTCCAGTTCCAGGGGAATATTGAAAAAAATCTTTAAAAACTCATATTAAAATCTATCCCCATTAAAATAACTTATTTTCATTCTGATTTCCCTGAGGTCAGAATCTCAAGGTCATTGAGGTTTCTTGAAGAAATTTTTGTATTTTTGACTTATTTTGGTCTCACCAAATGCTAATTTATCTTATGAACAAAAATATTTTTGGCCATACAAATGTAAATTATTTCAGATAAATGAGCTGCCGTAGAAATGTCCGTGGTTAAACTTATCACAATAAATGCTTAATGCAGAAAGGACATCTTCCTCATGAGCAGAGAAGGAAGACATTCCCTGGGGAATATGGATACAGGAAAGAGATAAGACTCTTTCTAACACAGTCTACATCAGAGGATGAAAATGCTTGGCGGTGAACATAGTAGTCCTGGTGGCAGGAGAGCTAATTAGTTGGGCACTGTGGAGCTCCTCAGATCCTCACAGTTCAGATCTTCTGATATCCCCAGGGTTGCTGATACCCTCCATGGAAATGCTGGAGAAAATCTGGAAAAAGGCAGATTTGGACGCAGTCCTGTTTTTCTCACATGGAGCTGGGATGTGGCCAGATTGTAGCTGGTAGCAAAGATGCAAGGCACCACGCAAAGGACTCTTGCTTTGAAAAGACACCACATCTCTCTGTCTTTTAAATACACATGTATCCTTCTGCTTCTAACCCAAGGTGAACAAATGATCTGTAATCTATATGAGGTGGAAAAGGAAGCAGAAAGAAAATGCTAAATTAAAAAGTGTGGTGTCACAGAACTATTCCTGCGTGTATTTTTATGCATAAGTAAACTACTACATAATTCTAACAGTGATACATATTCTGTTTTACAGGATCCATTTCTACAGCTTTGAAAAAAAAAAAAGTGGGAACAGCGGTGATGATTGCTGTTGGGAAGACATTCCTCCAGTGTGCACACAGACATAGAAGAAATACACGCTGGAAGGAATTTTACTTTATAATAAAAAAAATGCAGACCTACCTTTGGTCCAAACTTTACAACACAGCATAATAAACCTTAATAAGATTTTCAAAGGAAACATGATTGCAATCACTTGTATAATGAATGTACTGTTCCTTGAGTATTTTCTGCAGATACAGGCACTTTTCTATTTTCAGCATGATATTTTAGCTCTATGCTATTTGCCCTATGGCAAAGGACATGGATTTGGGAAAACTTTATGTCAGTACTTTCTCAGCAAATGATAAATACTTCGTGTGACTGAAATATGGTATCATTAGGCTGTTAAACGTACTATATGCCATATATATATCAGTAGTAAATAGTTCTAATGTCTGAAGACCTTTTAAACTATGTACTCCATTTGTTGACAACAGAAGATAGTTCCTTAGATTATGTTCCTGAGTATATCAGCTATTCTAGCTTGAGAAGATTCAAGTGATTATTTCTATGTCATTTCATTGGGAAAATTATGAAACAGTCTTCCTTGATGGGTAGACAGAAAGGCTTCCTGTGCAAGCTAGAGAGTCTGAGCTGTGTATCGCTTCTTTTGCAAAGAAATGGAGATTATAAATCAGAAATTAAATACTAATACTAATAATCCTGATTCTTAGATAGCTTCTATGTTCCTATTGCCCTGTATTGTCAGCTTGGAAAGTGGGTGGAGGAAGCACACAACTCTATATGTTTCTACATAAACATACTATATTATAATTATTCCTTTTGTTTTCAATATTAAATTTTTCAGTTCAGTGACACGCTGAGAACAAAATGAAGCCAGGCCCCTGCTCCTCTAGCGAGTCTGCCACTTAGCTCTCCTCCTTGCTGTGTCTCTCATTCTCTGCCATATCCGCCTGCTTCCATAAAAGTCTCTCATATGATCTTGTTCACAGGAGAGGAACATCCTTCTGCCAGGTTCTTCCAGATCTATCAGCCAGCAAACAAGTTACAACAAATAAGCAGCCTTCCTCCCTGCTGCCCAGACACACAAGAGAAGTGAAAAGTAGTACACATATATAAAGTTATAAACAAACACATCAGAAATTGTATCCTCCGTTACACTTAATTCATTTACCACCAGGCCAAATTGCAGATTATACACACATGGGAGAGCAAAATAACCATTAATTCTTTCAAAATTGTACTATGAAATACTTTTCCTTTTTTACTCTTTTGATTGGAAGGGCATGCCAACTTACGAGATGGGGCATACTACAATTCCTAGTAAGCTTGAGTTAACAAGTACTCCTGACCTAATTAGTTTGGGATGAGACTTTATGTCATTAGAGTGAGTGGAAGAGTGTGGCATTAGAGTGTGGCAGAGGAACACATCTGGAGGGGAAGGAGGTTTGAGGAGGTGCAGGACCCAGACAAACGTGGAGGGCTAAGCAGTAAGTGGGACTGGAAAAAGGAGAAAGTACAATAGCGAGACTCGCTCCAGGCTGTCTAGGTTTTGCCAACATATCACGTTGCTAGACAAAAGTAAATAGAAGCCATACTGAAATCTCCAGTGGTATGCAGCCTCCCTCTCTGCAGAAGTTTGAATCAAAGTGTAGTTTTGCTAATGTAATATTTCTCATTTTAAGCTATGACTCTCCTGTTTCTTTGCATACATAACGCAATAAGCCACTCCAGTAAATAGGATTCAACAACCCTGAAATAGTTTTGACAACTTCTTTTTGCTGGAATAGTATGTGTAGGCAGCTTGGTGAAATGAACTTGTTCTGTGCTGCCTCATCAAGTCAAGAAGACTGTAATTCTTTTCCCACTTAAACAGAAAAGAATATTTTAACATTCTTTATTATCTAGTTGAATGGGGAACACTTGTTCCGCAGTGGTAAATCCAGGGTTTGAAAGAACAACAGAATCAACGTGATCTCAGATGGCAGGAATGTAAAGTACCATGGGAAGAAAGAGAAAGAAAGGATACAAAAGTCACTCCACATGGTGAAAAGGTCCTGCAGTAATGGCAGTATTACGCAAGCTGGTTTCTGACCTTTCATGGTATAATTGTTTTGTTTGGCTGGGATTAGTGATCAATGTGAAATTTCACCCTGACTCTGGTTGCTCTGTCATGCTCATGGGGATGCTGTATCTGACTAAAGTTTCTCTTGTAAGACATAACTGGAAATGGTTAATAAATTATACATAAGCAAATATTTCTTGTTTTGTTTACTGAAAGCCTGTAGCCTGTGATCATTACTGACAACTAGAGCAGAAATCATGCTTACCTGAGAACAAAACCTACTTCCTAATCCAAACATTCGCCTCCAGAGATTTAGACTTCTGAACTGCCTACTTGCAGTGGCTTTATTAGAATATATTTTTATTGGAGTACTATTTACAATAAAATTATTCCTTTAATTTGGTTTGGATTAGACTTCTGAGACTTGGGAGAATAAATTTATTTTCCATTATTTAAGTACATAATTAAACTGCTGGAGAGTAGATGTTACTCTCTAATGTGTTTTTTAGCTTTACCAGTCTACCCTTAAAATCCTTGAGAAATTCCATCAAAGACCTATGGGTAGCTCTCAAAACTCTGCTGCACTTGAGCTTCACAATGAAATTATATTTCCCCTAACCTCATTCTTAGAAATAACTTAAGTATTTGGGATGAAACATCCAAAGGTTTTTCAGCTGCAAGCAGACACAGATAAGGAATATATAGACCCAAATGGTAAAGATATTAAGCAACTAGAAATGATACACAATAAAATCAGCGGCTTGGATTAGCCTTCATAGTTCTTTGCACTAGAACTACGAGATTTATAGTCATTTTAACAACAGTATGACAGTTTTAAGATAGACCATATTTTTTTACTACAAGTGCACATTTTCTTAAATGTAATTTCCAACAGAAAACTATAATTTGAATTAGTTTTGGTAACTTTTTAATGAATCTGTGTCAACTCATTAAATTATTCATGCATCTTTTATTATTTCCAGCACATGCTTCTCTTCAGCCTTTCTTTGGTCAGATTCAATACGAGGAAAAACAATGCCACAGGTAACAGAGAAACTGTCCTCTACTGATTACTGAGGGCTTTTTTTCTTTTAGAAAAAACAAAAATATGAATTTCAAGATCATTTGAAGGAATTTTACTCCTATAATTTATAACAGCTATGTCAGGTTAAATTTGACTTCATTTCATGTCTGCTGTGGGAGAACTAAGCTGACTCTAAGAGAAAGGGGATCTTTTCCCACAGGATGACATATGTTTATAGATGTTGCTTAGGTACAGTCCATGGGTACCAATGTAAACCACAAATACTATCCTGTTATGTTTTATCTGACAGATTTGTTTCAAAAGGCACAACATATGTCAACATAGCTCCAACAACAGTACTATGTAATTTGACCAAAATACATTCTTTCTTCAAACAGAGAAAGATGACAAGGCAAATTCACTGAATCCATGCCCAAAACTTCTTTGAAAACTGTCTTTGCAGTGTTTGAAATCTATGGAGAGTAAAGGATTCTGACTCTTGGGGTGATGTTTTGTTTCCCTTCATTCCTTTTGTTTTTTTAAGTGACTCCTGGTCAGTTACTAACTCATTAACATTTCTCAACTATCTAATTAAAATGTAGTCTATCTTATAATACTTGCAAATGTGACCTTCATTTGTATATTTTTGCTAGCTAACAGGTTTAATCAAATGTCACTAAGAATGCTAACCCATTTTTTTCATTGTAACTTTTAATTACATTGTTTCAGTGGAAGTGTTCAGTCTTCTAAGCTTATCAAAATGTGTGCCTTCATTCTGTAAACTGGATTGTATCACTGTTGCTCCTCAATTTTTTAAACAGAAATATATTTTCTGTCTTGTTCTGTGCATGGACGTTGGTTTCCTTTTAGATGGCTCGATGACATATAGCTTGGCAATAACCTAAGAGAGATGCAAGAATAGTAGGAAACTGTGTTGATAAGGTGTTCATCCAGGGCATGTCCTTATGAAAACTAGGATCACTACTAAAACACAGCAAAATGTCAATAAATTATGTTTTCCTGATGAAATGAGATTAACTGTAACGAAAAAAAAAAAACCAAACAACAAACCCAAACAAAACCAGAACAAAATAAAGCAAAAAGTGGAAGCCAGCAGATTTTCTTGAGGACTGGTTGGTGCATCTGATCCTCCTCTGCACACTTCCCACTGTATGCGGTTTAGTTTATGTGTCAGAGATTTCATTTTAAAGATGCTATTATATCCCAATTAGTACTCAGAACAACAGGCAATGCAACAACATATGCAGACAATCATCAAAACCAAACCAAACCAAACAAAAGACTGAAACCTTCACCGGGAACCTCATTTTAAGCATCTGGAATCTGGATGTCTACATATGAGCTAGTGAGGGTGGGTTCACTTTACAGGTAGTGAAGAGGAAGAGGAACATGGCATGTGATGTGACAGACATGCTCGGTAAATGGCTACTTTTTGCCACAGACTTTAAAAGAATAGTAAGGTCAGTAGCTGCAATGTCAACATTTCAACTTGTTCACATGTCCACTGTCTTAGTCCTCTCATCATAAATCAGTCAAGCTGCATTTGTGTCTTTTCTGCTCAAAATGTCCAGTTGTTCTGCGGAGGAGTGAAGATCAAGAGATTTGAATTGTTTTCCAAAGCAGCAGTGGGGGATGATTTAGAAGCTGGAAGTTCTCAAGGAAAATATGCTGGTGGTCTTCATTAACCTTTTTAACCACAGATTTGATTGTATAGGAAAGGGAGAAAATTCATCTATTTAAGATGGTCTTTCCTTGGGGAAAAAAAATGATTTTTGCTAAGACTTTGGCCAAAATAAGTAAACCTTCAATCCAAAAATTGTTCTATTGAACTTTTCAGTAGTCCATTGTTCGAGGAAGGTACACAATAATTTAATCTGAAAATCCAAAATAGCCTCCCACTTTATAGAATTTGCTTTTCTCTTAGAAATCTGGTCATACAAGGCAACAAATTTGAGAACATAGAATACTATGGACAGATATGGAAAAAATATGAAAATAATTAGGGATATATTTTGTTTTCCTTTAAAGTAACAAAGGAAAAGTGCTTTGAAGACTTAAAGCATTGACTGAAAGATAGTAAAGAATATTTCCAGCGGCTATTAGCAAATGAATCAACATCTTTGGAATATTATACTGCTAGAGCTAATTTAAATGTCATGAATTTTTATGAGGAATTATTTTGAATAATATAAAGATGCTTTTGTAGAGTTAGTCATTGTTTCCCTTCCTACTGAAAAAACAATCTATTTTCCATCTTACTTCCTCTTCATACTCATAATACAGCAAATAGATGACTCAATATATGCCCAATTATTCCCAATTTGCATCCAACATATAACATCCACCAGATCAAGAAAAATATACTTTAAAATAGAACACTTTCAGCTACAGAATGCTTACAACTACAGTAAGAAAAATAATAAAAGTAATAATATATTCTGATTTTGGAAGAACATTCATCCAAAGTAAAGTAATTTTCAACTGAGAAAAGTGCTTTGAGTTTGTCATATTTTTTCTATCAAAACACTTAATATTTTCTCTTTCAAAACATGCTAATATAATATACAGATTACAACTAGTTAGGGTATGTTTGTGCCATAGCATAGGCTTCAAACACAGTGATTATGTTCAGTAAGTGCATTGCACCTTTTTCAAATTCACTGAAGTTAGGTAATGAAAAGTGCTTTTCAGATGTAAAAAAATATAAAACTCTTCTTTGAAAACTCTTCTCATGAACTTATTGAAGGAAAATTTAACTCCAAATAATATCAACAAAACTTTATAATTTAGCATATTCCATCTAGCTCAATATTTATTACTTCTGTTCTGTGCACTCTTTAAGACCACAGATGTGTCTGACACTTTACCAACGTGTGGAATTTTTCTGCCTGTTTGTCTAATAACAAGGAGTTTTAGGCAAGCTTTGTCTGAAAAATAACACTTAGAGCAGACAGTGTAAATAGCTGAGGGCATCACTACTCTCATGCCACCCAAGAAAGAGAATGTAGAAATGAGCTGCTTCTATGTATCTTATGATCTCTGGCCTGAAGGAGTAGTGCTACTTACTAGGTGTACTTTGTAGGCATATATGAAAAGTGCCCTAAGACTCCTAAGTGGGTTTTGTTTTTCAATGTTTATATATACTTCATTGTCCTACTTCTTCAGGTACTTTTCATACAATATTTTTCAGCCGAAACATGACATGTATTCTCTAGCAGGAAAGTATGGAGCGTTACTAATGTGAGATCCATAGATTAGCCTACACTGCATGCTTTTAATTGAAATCTTAACTTATTTTCCCCGTGGCTCATGATCATCAGAGTGAGCTGTCAATTCTGAATGTGAAGGGAGAACCAAGTACCAAAGGTCAACTATTTCAGCACAAATCAATTAAAGTAATTAGATGGATAGAAATCCTTATTTATAGCCCTTCCTTCCTACAATGATATGCATATCAATGTTAGGTGGACAATAATAGATCAATCCGCAGCAAAGGAGAAATTTGTAATTGACATTGTTAATATAAAACGCTTGATTAAATTATTAATACCATCACGAAAGCTGAAGCAGTCAAAATCTTAATCAGTGTGCGAAGGAAACTACCTGCTGATTTTCTTGGCAATGGAAATGTGTTTACGTTTGTAAAACCATGTGTTTTTTAAGAGATCAAATAGCTACTTGGCCAGAAAAACATAATCTAGGATGTTGCTCACTTTTAAGAAAGGTTTTGAAACACATCCTGAACTAACTTGAAAATACCAGTTTGTCTGTTGCTGCTCAAACACAAGCTCTGGTACTGCCTTAAAACCACTAGATGTTGCTTTCAAAAGCCACATTTGTTCTTTCTCCTATGTTCTTCAAACAAGGAATTAGCTTCCCATAAACATCTTTATTGCTACCTTATCGTATTACCCCAAAACTACACCTGAAAACTTGCTTTTTTGGTGATGCCAGTGCATCCAGGCTAGCTGGATAGCTGGTGTGAGAGTTGTTATTGCTTCGTAGTTTCTTGTGTGCTCATCAGATTTCTTTGGTCTGTTTTACACAGTAACCTTGCTAGTGAGGACTATGTCTCTTTGCTTGCATTTTTACCTGTCAGTAAAATAGGACCCCCTGCAACCATGGATCATACCTCAGCAGAAGCAGCACTGACTTCAGACTGGTGTTCTATGGTATCACTGGGGCAGTGACGGGGCTGAAGTGGGGCCCTGGGCCATGGGCAGGGTGGGGGGAAGCCCTGGAGAGGCTGAGCAGGGTCGCTCAAGCCTAGCAAGGCCCTTAGGGCTCTGACAGAAGCTTCCCTTCCCAGCAAGGTGTGCCTCATGCCCTGCAGAGACCTGGGTTCAGCAGGGACCTGCCATGGAGTGGTTTAGTTCCTGTGGGATGGCATAGGGCTATTTTAAGGGACACAGAGCCAGGGCAGGGACATGGCATGGGAGGCTTGGGGCTGTGGTGGTGGGGATTCATGAGGAGGCCTTGCAGGCTGGCAGGGAGGATGGGAGAGCTGGGTTGAAGCCTGACCAATGACTCCTATGGTTTATATGTTATAAACAGAAGCACAATTCAGCCTATGATCTTAGAATCACAGAATCATAGAATCATTTAGGTTGGAAAAGACCTATAAGATCGTTGAGTCCAACCATTAACCTAAGACTGCTAACTCCACCACTAAACCATGTCCCTAAGCACCACATCTACACGTCTTTTAAATACCTCCAGGGATGGTGACTCCACCACTTCCCTGGGCAGCCTCTTCCAATGCTTGACAACCCTTTCAGTGAAGAAATTTTTCCTAATATCCAATCTAAACCTCCCCTGGTGGAACTTGAGGCCATTTCCTCTTGTCCTATCGCTTGTTACTCGGGAGAAGAAACCAACACCCACCTCACTACAACCTCCTTTCAGGTAGCTGTAGAGAGCGATAAGGTCTCCCCTCAGCCTCCTTTTCTCCAGGCTGAACAACCCCAGTTCCCTCAGCCACTCTTCATGAGACTTGTGCTCTGGACCCTTCACCAGCTTTGTTGCTCTTCTTTAGACACGCTCCAGCACCTCAATGTCTTTCTTGTAGTGAGGGGCCCAACACTGAACACAGTATTCGAGGTGCGGCCTCACCAGTGCTGAGTACAGGGGCACAATCACTTCCCTAGTCCTGTTGGCCACACTGTTTCTGATACAAGCCAGGATGCTATTGGCCTTCTTGGCCACCTGGGCACACTGCTGGCTCATATTCAGCCGGCTGTCAACCAACACCCCCAGGTCCTTTTCTGCTGGGCAGCTTTCCAGCCACTCTTCCCCAAGCCTGTAGCATTACATGGGGTTGTTGTGACAAGATCTTTACCATTAAAATGCAGATTTACTAACAAAATACCGAAAACAAAAAAGTTATTAGAGTATATGTATATGAATGAAAACTGTGTTCATTTGAAAAGAAAGGAGGCTACTGCTGCAGGCTCACATCACCAGGCAGAGCTTCCATCAAGGCATAAGCACACTTCACTATTCAAACGGCTTCCCTGTCTTCAAACCTACATGGATGGAAGAAACTGAAAGTTAAGAGAAATTAGCCATTTATTTAAGTGAAACTGCTGG
This sequence comes from Gymnogyps californianus, assembly GCF_018139145.2. NCBI lineage: Eukaryota > Metazoa > Chordata > Aves > Accipitriformes > Cathartidae > Gymnogyps > Gymnogyps californianus. The sequence continues at coordinate 13,980,383 of NC_059471.1, read as the reverse complement.
AAATAATTTTAAGAGCATATTATTGCTTTTTATACATTGTAACAAGCGTAGACATCTTTTCATCTTTGGATGAAAGAATCGGCATTTTTTATGCAAGTACGGAAGTACCATGAACAATAAAGTCATAAGGGTTTCCTGAAGTAATGAAAGACGAATAGAGCTTTCTGAGAAGAGATCATGTATTAATAAGACAGAAAAACTAGAATTTGACAGGTTCCTGTAATCTACAAATTAAGATTAGTTTGGAGAGGTAACAGCTGTACACTGTATGACTAAAGAATTTTGCAAAATTTTCTTTTATTATATGGGAATGTCCACAGTTTGGAAGCTGTGCAAGTAAACAGAGATCAAATTAACATTCAATGCAATGAGTACAAGAGCAAGAAATTCTAACAATGCTTAATTAAAATAATAAAATAATCCACTAAAAGTTCGTCAACTAACATTTAGTTTTTGAGAAGGATCAATTTTACTTTGACATAGAAATTTGTGGATAAGGTTTTGATTAGCACAGAGACATTTATGATTCACAGCTAAAGTAAAGCTTTCTTTAAATTACAAAGTTAATTAAAGGTTACCTAGGATAATGTAAGTTTTTCTGTTCCCTGTGATACACATTCTTATATATTATCCCAATTCTGTGTGTTTATGTGTCCAGTGGAAGCAGTCTTTCATTCCCTTTAAAATATCTATCTCCTGGTTAAAAGCATTTTTTTTTTTTTTTGAGGCAGCTAATGTATTCTTCCGTACCCTTGGGTCCTTCTCTAGTTCTCTATGGTTTGCTTTAGTGTTCGCTAACTATTTTACAGTGCACTCTCCACCTTGGCTTGCATCTTTGAGGCCTTTATGTGGCTTAGTCTTCCCTTAGGAGTTCTATGAATTAATCACTGGATGTATTGTCGGTGTAAACAGCTATTGCTAGCAATTAAACAATCCTTACACACACAGAGTGAAATTCATTCTCATGCTCTGGACAAATACACTGGCAAAGCGCTTAAGCATTTTTGAGTATTTAAAGTGGCACATAGGTCTACAGACTGTTAAGGAGGGTAAGATTTTATACTGCTTCTGAAGTGTTTTCAAAAATCATAAAGCAAATTAAAAAACCCCACCTTGTTATGATGGACATTATTCCACTGCCCTCCTGCATGGAAACAACAGTTCTATGAAAAGCTACATGCTGAAGCTCTTCTCTTGTCTTCTTTGTCTGAGATCTGCTAATAGAGGTGAATACACAAACCTTTCAGGTTTTTTGTGTATACACAAAATTCTTCGAGTCTTTGCAATGAAATAAATTAGAGTGCACTGCACAGGGATTTGTATTCACAGAGGGTAAATCCATGACGCAAATACATCTGCACATTATTTTCCTAAACTGGAAATAGCTTTGTTGTACTAAACCCTTAATATACCACAGTCTCTTCAGGTGATTTTTAATTCTTCTCCTCTGTGTTCATAGTGGTTATTTTTAAACACAGGATCTGGTGCCTGCTTCTGTGCATTTCCAACTATAAGCCTATTCTGGTGGTGAGCCTGGCACCCTCAATGAAGTATTTGCAAATCCAAAGGAAAGCCATCAAAAGGATTCAGCCATTGAGACAGACTAGCAGCTCCTTGAAGGACACAGAGTTGAGCTGTTCATACAGCCCTTTATAATGGAAAAAAGAGGGGCTGTACAGCTGGTCTCCAACAAAGTGCAAATTATTTAAAAATAATAGTAGGAGTACTGAGATAATTCCCTAACACAACTGTTTTGTTACGCAGACAAAGCAAAAAGTGCAGTTTAGTAAGGAGCTACCTAGTGATTTACTAAACTTTGGAAACGTGATGATTTTGATTTTCAAGTTCAGCAATAGCTTTTATGGATTTGGGGCAAAAAAATCAAATTATCAAAGTTTATCTCACTCAGAACTTCAGCAAAACCAGTCCTAAATAGTGCTTCCATCAAATGCTCTTAGAAGCTACAGTCTGAAAAGACCTAACTTTGGCAAAATGATGCCATATAAAGGTAAGAAAAAGAACTTTAAGTTATGACAAGATTAAATATTAAGGCAATATTTATGGTTCTGTTTGCATGCAGAGAGATAACTTTCAAAGTTTGATTAATTACTACAGGTAAGAAAGAGCAAAAATTGACTATAAACTCAAAATAATACTTCAAAATATTTGATAAGATTTTTAAAGGAATATGGATGTCCAGGATTTAGTCCCATTTTCAAAAAATGATTTAAGCACACAGATTCTCATCTGTGCTGCTGTGTATAATGGGTTTGAGACTCAGGGGATTTCTCCATCCCAGGCCCCCGGAGCCAGGCTGGTGTGGTCCTGTGACACCAGGTCCAGGCACTAGAAAGGCTGAGCATTTATCCCTAGTACAAACACACACATGCAAACTACACAGTCAACGCTGGACATCAGTGGATCAACACAAACAGGGCAGTACCTTTACGGGCAGCACCTACACACCAGCAGAACAGACGTTACCCTCACCTAGGAAAACAGTTCAGAATAGGGTTTAATGGGAAGGCAATACAGAATGAGACAAGCAGGGGCAGGGCATGGCAAGATGAGTGTACAGACCGGCAGCTTATCTGTACCCAGCTTCCCCTTTTATCACAAAATCACAGCATGGTTGAGGTTGGAGGGGACCTCTGGAGGTCATCTGGTCCAACCCCCCTGCTACAGCAGGGCCACCTAAAGCCAGTTGTGCAGGACCATGTACAGATGGCCTTTGAATATCTGCAAGGTGGAAGACTCCACAATCTCTCTGGGCAACCTGTTCCAGGCCTCAGTCACCCTCACAGTAAAAAAGTGTTTCCTGATGTTCAGAGGGAACCTCCTGTGTTTCATTTTGGGCCCATTGCCTCTGGTCTTGTCACTGGGCATCACTGAAAAGAGCCTGGTTCCATCTTCTTTGCACCCTTATTCAAGGTATTTATAGACATTGATAAGATCCCCCGAGCCTTCCCTTCTCCAGGCTGAACAGTTCCAGCTGTCTCAGCCTTTCCTCACAGGAGAGATGCTCTGGTCCCTTCATCACCTCTGTGGGCCTTCATAGACCCTTCTCTCCAGTATGTCCATGTCTCTCTTGTACTAGGGAGTCCAGAACTGGACACAGTCCTTCAGATGTGGCCTCACCAGGGCTGAATAGAGGACAAGGATCACCTCCCTCCACCTGCTGGCAATGCTTTGCCTAGTGCAGCCCAGGACACCATTGGCCTTCTTTGTGGTAAGGGCTCATTGCTGGCTCATGTTCAACCTGGTGTCCACCAGGGCCCCTGGGTCCTTTTCTGCTGGTCTGCTTCCCAGCTGGGTGCCCCCCAGCATATGGGGCAATGGTACCTTAATTGAAAGTCTACATTTCTCAGATCTTCTGAGAATTCAGTAAGAACATTCAGATAAATGTTAAAACTTAATCCTAGAGTAAGCACATGTATACAGAATACTTTGCTGTCAAAGATCAAAAACATCAGTGTTTTGTGTAATGGGATTTAACATAGGACAGAAAGGATTTTTTCACCATGGTAGTAATATTAATTAATATTAGAAGCTTAATTAGCTGCTTAATTAATATTAGCTGCTTTCCAGCTGGGTAGTCCCCAACATATGCTGGCGCCTGGGGTTGTTCCTCCCCAAGTGCAGGACTGCACTTCCCCTTGTTGAGGTTCCTGTCAGGCCATTTCTCCAGCCTGTTGAGGACCCTCTGGATGGCAGCATGACCCTCTGGCATTATCAGCCATTCCTCCTGGCTTTGTGTCACCTGCAAACTTGCTGAGGGAACACTCTGCCCCATCATCCAAACCATTAGTGAAGATGTAAAACAGGACTGGAACCAGTATTGATCCCTGGGGTACACTGCTGGTTACTGGCCTCCAACTAGACTTTGCATTGCTGATCACCACCCTCTGGGCCTGGCCATTCAGCCAGTTTTCAACCCACCTCACTCTCTGCTCATCCAGCCCATACATCAACAGCTTCTCTAAGAGGATCTTATGGGACACAGTGTCAAAGGCTTTCTGAAGTCCAGGTAGACAGCAGCCACTGCTCTCTCCGCATCTACCAGCCATGATCCCTGGCATTATCTCCTGTCCTCTCTGTTTTCCCAGGTTTGCTTCTCCTTGACCTACCTCCATCCCTTCCTTTCTCTGCATTTGGCCCTTCTCAGAAACATTTTGTAACAGCTGTATCTCCAATCCCCTCAAACATCCCATAGGTTTGCTCTTTCCCATGAGACCCATGATGATTTTGTTTTGCTCCTTATCAGTTACAGTGTTCTGGCTGAGCCTCTCCATGGATACACCTGAGACGTTCCTTCAGTAGCCCATCAGTCAGTGACTTGAGACCTGGGGTCTTTGCCATTGCTTCTGTTATCTCCTCTTCATTAAGGTTTGTTTATCTATGTGTTTAATTTTACACTTTTCCTGCCTCTTGTCCTAGTGTATTAAGGATAGACCAGATAGCCTTATATTCCACATATCATTACAGCTCATATAAGTGCAGTGTTGTTCCCTGGAAAGTATCTGAGAGTAATAGCCCAACCAATATTTTTCTGATTTCTTTTTTGAATGGGTTTCTCTTCTTCATTCGCTACAGTGGGGCCTAGGGAGACTAGGCTTCCTAAATGTAGCCTTTTGGAATATTACCTTTATTCTCACTGAAAGTCAATGGCACATATGTACCTCAATCAGGTTTAGAAGTTGGACTTAGATCAGCCTCAGGCTATTTATAATAATTTTACCTTTCCAATAACTTTCAGAAAACTGAAGGATCCATTTTAAAGGTGTCATAAATGTCAATAGCATATAGGTGCCATATATATTTATGGTAATTTATCATTATTATTGTTATTAAAATATGTATATTGACAGTATAAAGACGTTAGCCTCTTTGAGCAAACTGGACAAGGTTAGGTATAGTTTGCCAGTGACCGAGAATAATAGTTAACAGACAAGAAGGTAAATACTAAATAAGTTACATGAAAAAGTTGGCAGATTATAACTGCTTTACGTATACATACAACTGAAAGATCTCAGCATTACAAATAGACCTCACAATTTTATCTTACAGGGTGTTTAAAGCAGATGGAGGTCTGAAGTCTCAAATAAAAACTCACAGTCAAAATGATTTGACAATTAATATCATAATGCAGCCCAACAAAATGCCCTGTAACATCATCTCATCTAGCAGTGGGCAGTCATACACCTCTTGGTACACTAGTCAATGACTTATTACAGCCCCAGAGAAATTACCCTGAGTGCTTTGCCTAGTCTCTTCATAAAGTCATCAGCAAGAATTCCTATTAGGAATTAACAAGAAGAAATACATGATATGATAATTATAAAGCTAGAATCAAAGCATGTTGTCTTATTACTAACAGCAAAAACAAGCCTAAAGAGAAAATTATACCAGCAAGCAACGCTATTATAAATTTGCACGTAGGATTCTAATAAAATGTATAAATGCATTAGAGCCATCTATGTGGGAAACAAATCATCTGCAAGCATTGGCACTGTAACAGATGTAATGGGATTACAGTTGGAACCAGCACTGAAACACCACGATAGACAAACTTAGTTCCCATATGTACATCAAGTGAATAAGCAATGAAAATGTAAAATACAGCAGAGAAAAATCAGCACAATTGATTTTAAAAGTCACCACAAAGGACTTTTCTAAGGCAATCAGAAACATCTATGACATTTCAAAGCAGTATTAGTTTGCCAAGCACTTAGAGGAGTACACATGGGCAACAATAAGAAAAGACTTGTCATGTCTTGAACTGTTTTGGCTTTATTGCTGATTTCCATTTCAAAAGTAGTTGCCATTTTATAGACATGGAATACAGTAGGAATTTTTAAGTAAGGAAGATTTTGAAATCAATCAAGGCTGTCTAAAATGTAGATACCTTTCCAGGAGAATTTATAATAGTACTTTTTGCTACAATGTAATTTAGTGCTATCACATAAGAAAATTTTTAATATAAATAGCACAGAACAGAAAGATTTATTCTAAGTCATCTAGTTGGTATATAGAACTTTACTGTAAACACCGTTAGTGTGACTGTTTTGAAGCCTGAGGTTATAGCTTTCATTTCAAAAACCTCTCTATAAAGAAAAGATATTGAATCAATAAACCTTGTCATTTCAAGGGAATTTGCATTCCACGGGTTTTATGTTCCCATCTATGGTTTTGCATTACTAAATGACAATGAATGTCGATCACGATAATAGAGAAAGTATTTTTGCTTACCTGAAATTTCCCTTACTCTGAAATACTAAAGTCCATAGAACTGTTATTCTGGGAGGTTTCAGCCAGTGTAGCACCGAATCAGACAAGACCTATCAGTCACCAGTAGGAAGGGCGTATTTTGGGATATACTTCCAGGCACATGGCTTCCAGAACCAAAATATTTCTACTCAGTTTTGATGGAAAATAGCTTGAGGGAAAAAGGCTACAATATCTACTAATGAAGCATATGGGAAATTCAACTTTGCAATAACATGCCAAAATCTTTTTATCTCAGTGCCCATCTCTATTTGTCTCCAAAGCAGGTTGGATTTGTGGACCTCATTAGTCAAGAAAGTCAACTTCATGTAATTCTATCTTATTTGCCTTCAGACTGGAGTCCACAGATCTGTGATGATGGAGCCTCCACCATACTGCACACACTCGTAACCTAGGGAACCATTCTGACACTTCGGCCTCCTAATTTTAGCAAGAAACGCCTCTGTTTCTATTACATACTCCTTGCATATGTGTAATTTAGAATTGGTGTCATCTGCTAAACAGACAGAGATTTCTGTTTTGAGACCTTTGAACATTTACACAGCCCACAGGTAAATTTCAGAATTGTCACCAGCACGCTGTGTATTCAGATTTCAAAATTTTGCAAACTCTCCTAGAGCAAGGTTTTCTCTCAAAGGTCAAGCAATGTTTTAAATTACTAAGTTGCCTTGCGTCAGGCATACAGACACTTCCGAGGCATACTATCAAAATTTTACTCTTGTCTGAAGGAAGTTTACATTTTTGACAATTACTATTTTAATATTTGATTCTTAAACTCTGTTTGAGCTGCTGGCCCTCCTATCCTACAGCGAAATACGATAAAGGCACATCTGGAAGGATTAGAGTATATTTTTGGCCTCGTCTCTTTTGTATTAATTTCACATCCCTTCCGTATAAATGAGCAGAGCTAGGTCCTGAGGATTGTCTCCCTACAGCCTTCCATGAGGATGAACAACAAAAATATTGAAATTTTATTATTCATTTGTTTACATTTTTATAATCTCCTCCAGAGGGAGCACACTTGAGCAGAGAAATGGCTCTAAAATTATTTTAGAGCATACAGCCCTCTCATTGTTCCCAAGGCTGAACTTTTTTGTCTCCCTTCTTCCAGTTTAGCATCAACAGGCTCTCTCAAAGGAGGAAGGGGTTTCCCAAAAGCTCTGAGCCTTGTTGCTGTATGGGATCTGTGTGGATCAGATATTTCTGTACTTCTGCTTTTAGCTGTCAGTACGGAATACAAATTGAGTTTCTGAAAGCTATAGCAAGTGACAGCAGGGAAGGGCTGTTTCTTTCAAAAGTCTTTGGAGAACAACTGATGCTGGATTTCTCCATTCTCCATTCTTTGTCTTCTGTCAGTGAGCTTCTGGAAACAGAAAGTTAGTGAGAATAAACTTTGTGGGCTGATGTTGTGGGCAGCAGAATCAAGGAGGTTCATCCATTTCATGTGCTGTTTGATGAGATTTACATTTACCCAAATTTTTCAATCTCCATTACTTCTTCAGAGGAAAAAGCAAGGAGGCCCTCTGAAATTCAAAATTGTTCTTGACTCTCCCTAAGCTCTGAGGTACGAAAATTCAACTTTTTAAAATGGGAGAATTTCTTACATTTATGCTCATTATTAGCCAGTGGCACCACATTTGAAGGCAAATCCTCTGCAGAAAGTGTGGAAGTTTAAACTCCAGTATTACTTTCATTTTTTTATCCACATACATTCCCCATAGATGACTGACACCGAACAACATTGGAACAAGGAAAAGAAAGAGAATAAATAAACACAGGAGACAAACTGTCAAATTTCAGGTTATGGAAGATACATAGACTTAAGAAGAAAATGAAAGCGACTCAGTTGTGTTTCTTCCCTCTGCTCTTCATGATCACTTTATTTCGGGCAATGGGATAGAGCAGAAAAGAATACTGAAGGTGCAAAGAGAATCAGAAAATCTGATGTAGTGAAACCAGAGAAGTTAAAAGAATCACAGTATATTGCTGATAGTAGCAATAAGGATTAAAATCTGTCTGGTTCCATTTGTAATTTTACTATCACTGGTAACAACAGAAACAGGAAAAAAATACACAGCCACCAGCGTAATATTCCTGGAGCTGGTAAATGATAATATAGTCAAGATTGCACCCAGACCAAAAATAGAGGTGAGATGAAGAATTCTAAAAAGTATCAAAACTCTACACCAGCAGGTACACTGCATGGTACTTGGCCAAAACACCTGTTTTTTTGTAGAATCAGAACTGCCCATTACGTTATTGATGAGCACTCACTAACATAGCAAAAACAAATAGCAGCTGCTGCTGTTACTTTAACCTCTAAAAAGAGATGGTTCAGACTAAAAAAGTAGCACCAACTCTCTTGTGCTTAGTCATTTAAAACATTGCTTGACCTTTGAGTGAAAACTTTGCTCTAGGAGAGTTTGCAAAATTTTGAAATCTGAATACACAGAGTGCTGGTGACAATTCTGAAATTTACCTGTGGGCTGTGTAAATGTTCAAAGGTCTCAAAACAGAAATCTCTGTTTAGAAGACAACACCAATTCTTCAGTATAGAGATTGCAGAGGAAAAGAAAGGTCTCTTACTTATGCACTCTGCTATGTTTGTAGTAGGTTTTTCCATCACTTTCTTAGGCAATTCTCTTTGCAAAGATTTCTGCACCAGGTTATTTATACAGTTACACTGACATAGCTGTGATTATGACCACCATGTGGCCACTGAGTTGATTGAGAGCACAAATGACCAACGATGACCTTTACTATCTCTGGGGACTTACTTCTGTAGAGCCTGTAGAATAAAACTCTGTTCATCTCCTCACTTCTTGCCCAGCTATCTCCTTTCTCCACACCTAATCACTATCTGTGAAGTCCCATGGCAGGGGGGTTGGAACTAGATGATCTTTAAAGGTCCCTCCCAACCCAAACCATTTGTCGTGGTTTAACCCCAGCCAGCAGCTAAGCACCACACAGACACTCCCCCCTCCCCCCTCCCAGTGGGATGGGCAGGAGGATGAGGGAAAAAAAAAAAGTAAAACTCGAGGATTGAGATAAGAGCAGTTTGATAACTAAAGTAAAATAAAATATAGTACTAACTAATAATAATAAAAATATAATAATAATAACAATAATAGTAATGAAAAGGAATATAACAAAAAAAAAAGAGAGAAATAAAACCCAAGAAAATATAAGTGATGCACAATGCAATTGCCCACTACCCGCTGACCGATGCCAGAGCAGCGATCCGCCCCTCCAGGCCAACTCCCCCCAGTTTATATACTGGGCATGACGTTCCATGGTATGGAATACCCCTTTGGCTAGTTCAGGTCAGCTGCCCCGGCTCTGCTCCCTCCCAGCTTCTTGCACACCTGCTTGCTGGCAGAGCATGGGAAACTGAAAAGTCCTTGGCTTAAGATAAGCGCTACTTAGCAACAACTAAAACATCAGCGTGTTATCAACATTATTCTCACACTAAACCCAAAACACACTGTACCAGCTACTAAGAAGAAAATTAACTCTATCACAGCCGAAACCAGGACACCATTCTATGATCCTAGAAGCAGAAGATCGTCAAAGAAGATTCAGGGATTTCTGATCAGATGGGCAGATCCCAAAGAAGAATCACACATTACACTATTGACTGTCTCAAACTTCCAGAAGAACCAATAATCGGTGCTAATTTTGCTGGAGATTTTGGCATATATACTGTCCTACTATACTAGAGACTACACTGATCCCAGACAAAAACTAAGGGCCAGGATGACATGGAGGGAAAAAGCCATCCCATTTTTAACAGAAGTTATTGAAGGCATCATTAATTGCCCTGGAATAACAAGCTTTTGAGTTCATTAATACCAGTTGATAGGTCTTCAAGCTTCCATGGGGTATGGGAAAAACTTTCTGCTAAAAGGACAGCATAACTAAAATCTTTACACTGCTAGTGTCAGTTTATGCTAGTGTCATTTTCCATAGCTACAGGAAAAGAGATTCTTTTTTTTTTTTACTGTTCAAATGCAATCAGAGATTGTCTTCTACAATTATGCTGTAGGTCTTCAGTTCTATCCGTAGTAATCCAGATTGCTCATGGTTTAGTAAGTTATGTGTTTGTCAGTAGTACCAACACTCATGAAGAGTAACAGCCCAATAGATCACAGGACATGGTTTTTCATTTCCTCTGGACTGTTCCTGCAAGTCAGGTTTTAGGTGCTGTAAAGAGAATGTTAAGAAATTGCTGTGGCAATAAAGGTTCAAGCTTGAAAAGATAAAATAAAATAAAAAAATAGTTTGCAGTAAATAAATCTTAAAACTTTCCCTTTCAGGATATGAGTTGTAGCAGATAGGGCTGTCATCATGTAAGGAGCTGTTCACAAAAAAAATGAGGTCAACTTGTCTTTAGAAAATGTTCCTAAGAAAGGATATAAGAGATTCCATCTAGAAGAAAAAAGTTTCCTTTTCTATCATACTACTCAGCTTTCCACTAAAAGTCCACTTGTTTTTACTGGGGTTTTTTGTTTTCTTTAAAAATATTGTTCTATCAGAAAATATCTATTTATCAAAGTGAAAAAAAATTGCAAGAACATATAAATTTGGACAGAAGTTTTACTGAAATAACTTCTTAAATACTGATATAATCAGAGAGTGAAAAGCATCCTAGAACACCCAGAAGCTTAGCTATATCTGGCATTCACATAAGACATGGGAGATACATATTCATGCCCCAGTTCTTTTCAATTTTCAGATAAATATTTACTAAGCGTAAAAGAAAAACTGATTCTAGAAGTCAACAGTGAGAGTGTTCCCTTGTGCTGTAAAAGTCACTGGTTAAGGGCCCTGCTCCAATTTGTATTTTGTTATTTACAGAGGTGGAAGAAGTAATGGGAACATCAAGGCTACTGAGAGTCCACTTATAGACTACCCTGGTGTTTAGAAAACTCATCTGTGGTTGGGAAGATCAAGGATCAGACTCCGGAAAAGCATAAACTGAATGTAAGCGACACATCCTCAATATGCATTTTAAACACTAAGATACCGAATATTACCAGGGTGGACTTCCTGCTTGGTTTTGTTCTTAGATAGCTTTCCATAGACACAGTCAGGCAGTGCGTGTACTCATCTTAATATTAAAATGTCTGAGAAATGCTTAATTCTATTCTTTCTAAAATGAGGACCTCTAAAAGCATTTATTCCACTCAGACACTTACTTTGAGACGAAAATAATCATATCTCAAACAACTACTGTACATGTTAATGCAAAAATCCTGTGGTACAGGATTTTGTAGAGGGTGGTAGAGGATATTAAATCCACTCCCAGTGAGTACCAACCTAGTGTTTACCCAAGCTGTACCTTGCTTTTGGAGAAGAGACTTCCACCTTGTGGGACTGATGCGTACATGCTGTGAACTTCTGAAGCTCTTCAGAACTTTCTGAATATAGTAATTTTTTTCTGCCTGCAGCTCATGTAATAGGCTGCTGGGTTATGGCACTGCTCTGGAAGGGCATGATTCACGCCAGCGTGTTTCTGACTCTCATGGGTTGATAAGGTTCTCTGCAGGGCAAAGAGGAATCTCCAGCCACCAAGGACCAAAAGCAGCCACCAAGGACCAGAATTTTTTCTCAGCTATAAAGATAAGCTGAAGGCATTTGAAACATGCTGTCTTAAAGGAATATTTTGAAAACTCTAGTTAGGTATTAAAGTTATTTTATTTAAGCAGCATAGATAAATAAAATTATAATGTAAATAAGCAAATATTCATCTCAAAGAATACTACTGACTATATCTTTCTGAATTTTGATCTTATACACTGATGTAGATACCTTAAATATATGGTTTTGTGAGATAATGACAATGTAAGAGCATGTTACAACAGGGATAATAGCATCTAACTGCTAAACAAATATAACCACCAAACCATCCTTTTCCAGTCCTGTAGTAACTGCAAAAATCTACAGTTGTTTTTTTTTTTTGCACTTTTTCTTGTGCAGTCCACTGTATAAAACAGCATTTTATTCAATGTCTCAGATAATGCTTATTTCCTAATTAAACACATCTTATTATTCCATATGGCCACATAACACCGTTTTCACATCACAGGAAAAAAGAAAGGAAGTAATTTACTTCTCTTAGCTTCCAAAATCAGAGGCACCTTATGACTCATTCACTTCCACAGTATAAAGTCAAACAAATAGTGCTGAAGTCATTGCAGGTTATTTTAACTGTCATAAGTGGACAAACTACACAGAAAGGACTTTCTGAGAGATTTATTGCATAGCAGGCCTTTTTCACTAGTGCAATTATGAGAGCTTAATATCACACACAGAATTAATAGAAACTACTTTTACTGGATGGATAACAGTTTTGAGGTTTTAATGTGTCATTTGTTTGATAAAATATTAGATGTCATGATACTATTGAAACAATTAAATACATCCACCTTTTCCAAATGGGTTTTGTTTCAGTAGGACAGAAATTGACCTTTCACTAGCCAGCAGTCATCCCAGTGTGTAAACTGAAAATAGGCTGTATAATTAGAAGGCCAAGTAATAGTGTTTGCTGATGCAAGTGCAAATCCTTTTTAAAGTCAGTGAAACAAAGCCAGGTTGTCCCTGAAGGATCCCTGCTACAGCTCTTTGGGGTGAGTCTACCCTTTGTTACGCAGAAACAACAGTCTTCACTCAGCTTAGTGCCTTACGATCTCGTAGCATCTTTGTGTCTGTTGCAGAGATCTTCCAGCCACATGGTCCTTTTCTGCCCTGTTAGGGATCCTCCTACACTACCATGGTCCTTCTAATAGCAACTGAATTAGCATTATAACAAATCGCTCCTCCTAACACTAATTGTACACTAGGCACTTCAGAGCTGATCCAGAATAAAATTTGGTAATACGCTTCATTTTAAAGAAACACTCATAATTAAAGTAAAGTTTAATAGAAAAGAATATCCTAGACCAGAGGGCTCATTATTTTATAGTTACAAATCATGAGGCACTACATTAAATAATAAATGGATGATGGGTTGAATTTTTTAACGATATAAGTAGACAGTAATCCATTGCACTCAACAGCATTTATTTACATCAAGGGAAAATATATTTCTTCTAGCTTTTGTGACTTTCAATTATTTCATTTTGTAAACTTTTTCTCTGTTTTAGGAGTATTGTTATTAGTAACTTACATTAGAAAGACCTATAATCCAAGTTTAGCTCCAGCCTAGACCATACATTCCAATCTGCCTATATAAATATTTAATGAGCAAAATTCACTGAAACGCCAGGTAAAAACTCTGTGAATTACTTTTTTCCCTCCTCACAGAAGATCAGTAAAACTACTTGGAAAGATTGATGTCTTTTTATAAGAAGTAGACATAAAGGAAAATAAATGAAAGAGTGAATAGAAAATGGAGCTGACTGTTCAAACTCCAGTGTTTTACTTGTAAATGGTTTCTTCTGTGGGTACCACAATAAAAAGTACAATACAAATACCCTGGGACAGAAGATAGATCACATATCTAGATTAACCAAGAAAGTAGATCTGGGATAACAGGCCTTGTGGAAGTACAGTGGTTCTATGTATAATAATGTGTTGTTAAAATGCAATTCCTTCTTCTGGTAACTTTTACGTTGTAAATTTTGTGTTTGCAGCTGGGCAGGCTGCTGAAGACCACACCTGTACTGCCTGCTGGTGAGTGCCTTGTGAAAGATATTTGTGGCTGATTCCATATTTGACATTTTGAAACTAATAACCAGGATTAAAGCTGTCAACGAGACTTTTAAAGGGCATGGCATGCTACTGATGTTTATACATTTGCAGACCCCCCCCAACCCATATATCATCAAAATATCTGCATATGATTTAATATAGTACGCATTGTATGAATGTTAAGACCAAGGGAAATCTTGATCACTTTCTCTGGCCTGACTTCCTATATAATTTCCACCAAAGATCTTAATTGAATGAGTCCTACTTGAGCTCCTGAACATCATACAAAACAAATCCAGAATATACTCAAAAGTTTTAATTTTTTTTATCTCACTGTTCAACTTTTACATATTTCTACAGTTTCAGCTCCCAACAAGTAATCCTCATTATGGATATATCTAGTAAACTAAAGTGACCATCCACTGCTGGAAAATGTTCCAATGTACCTGTATATAGATAATATTCAAGCATTTTTTGTACTGCACTTTAGAACAAAGATTTTGTTTTTTTTTTAATTTATTATTCTCAAATAAGAATATTATGCAGACAAGAATTTTTTTATAAATATTTTCCTTGATAACACAAACTTCCCTTAAAGATTTTCTTCACATTCACATTTCAAAAGCATTTTTAATTGAAAAAATATTGGAAGAATGCATAGTGTACTAATTTAAAACTACTATATGGGTATCTATAATAGTGAGAAAGCAGGACAGATCTGCAATCTCTTCCAATTTGGACTTTGCTATAAGTTTGTGATTGTGCCTAATGCAGAAAGGCCCACATACTTATTTATTCACTGTCAAAGAGCCAAAACCAGTCTTTTGTTGCACTTTCACAATAACTGGTGAAATTAAGATTGCTGAAAGTGGATGTTAATTTGAGAATATACACTCCATGAATGTGGGGTCCTGAAGGGAGTGCTTCAGGCTAACTGAGAGAAGGTGTAGAGTTAGAGCAAGGTGCATAAACCAAGCCAGAGAACCTTCAGAAAAAGTATGGTGCAGCTGCTGCCTTACTGAAGTAGCAGATGATAAGTTAATAATGGTCTGTACAACATTTTGAAGTAGAAAGATTGTTTGGATTGTTTTGTTTTGGTTTTTTTTAATATATATTCTTTGACTCAACGAGGATATTAGAGTGTATTTAGTGTTCTTAACATAAGTGCAAGTCATTCCTACGTATGTTTATAGTATAGAAGACAGTGCAGAATTACCTGAAGACAATGCTAGAGGCAAGAATCTGAAGGACTGGCTTTGTCTTTGGTTAAGCACTAAGAGGTATTGCATCTGTGTTTTGTACAGCAAAAGGATATGCTCTATGTAAAGACAACAGTCAACATCAGGGAGTGGCATCCCCAGAGAGAATGCTGAGAGGGAAATTAGAACAAGAAAAACATGCATTTCCCTTGCCTCCATCTTCCTCTTAGTTCCCTTCTGCACCTGTCATGATTGACTGGCCTAACAGTCATTCACATTCACTGGTGCAGGTAATGGGCTGCAAGCTCCCCAAACTCTCCAGAAATGCCTGAACTCTGCTGATTTACACAGGCAAAGGGTTTTTTGTTTGTTTTTTTTTTCATGTCACCCTACTCATTAAGCTAGGAACTTCACGACTCACAAATTTTACAGTGAATAAAAATGCAAAAACAGGTAAATTTAGATATAGCGACTACCTGAAACATACTCTCAAGTCTAGCACTGATCTCTTTTTGTGACACTGGGTAAGTGCCTCGACATATTTCTGCCTCAATCTGCAAAACAAAACAATGATTCTTTAGGATATTTGCCTATGTACTCACACTGAAAATATCAAAAGAGGTTTAGTCAGAGGATTAAGTAAATAAATCTTACTAATTTCCAAGGGCAACTGGCAACTACACTTCTTTGGACACCAATAAACACCCTCCGTACTATATATGTTTGACAAACTCTTGATAAATTGCATGCAAGCAGACTGGATATTCAACACTGCAGAGCTTTGTTTCTCTTTCAAGGCAAATTCTGATATTTTATGCAGACAAAGGTCCAAAAATATAATTTACTTCAAAGAAAGATGTGTTATTCTTTAATAACTCCTGTAGACTAATGTCTTCTTATTGTGTGACTAGCTTGTGTTCAAACTCTTACTGTACTTTTTGACTAAGAATCTGTAAACTAAATGTTCCGTAAGTGTGAAATATTGCATAAATTTGTGGATTCTTCATGGGTCACTACTGCTGCATTAGGCTTACAAGATTTTCCAGCAGGTAGAATAGAGAAAGTTGGATTGATCTTCATGAAATCTGGCTGCACTTGATGTCATATTTAACATCTAATATTGTAAGTAGGTATAGAAAATTTATCCTAGGTCACTGCTAAACTTAGTTTAGTTAAATTAGGGAAATTCCAGTTGAAGATCAGATAACAGATATAGGACATTACCAGCAGAAGAAACAAAACTTGAGCCATTCAGGTTAGTCCTAAAGTGCATAGGCTAAAGGAAAAAAGGTTTGAGATATTTTTTGTCTGAACTCTGATGTGCTGTAAAGGGCATTAACAATCTGCCATACTGTATGCATTAAAAGTAGATACATAATTAGAATGAGATGATGTTTTCATTCTTCAAGCCTCTATTTCTTTATTATTTTACCTTCTTTTAGAATATAATTTTTTAAAAAAAGATTTTATGAACTTTTTCATACAAACCTGCACTGAGGTCATTACAAGTAAGTATTTTATAATCAGATTTCACTGAAAACAGTAGACCTGTCAGAAATTCCTGGTTGTTAAAGGAAGGAGTGGCATACTGTACATCATCTGCCCTTAGTGCTCAGCAAATAGTTTATTTGAACAACACAACTTCTCTTTTTGGCTTGGAAAACCTCTGCAAGCAAATATTGATTTCCTCATGTTTATTTTTCAAGTTCTGTATTCTGTGGATATGATTAAGAGAAGGCTATTGTTTACATTCTGTCTTGGGGTTTGGAAAGTTCAGTGAGATACTTCAGCTGGGCCTGATCAGAGGAGTCATACATACATGTTTCTTTTCCCTGGCTAGATTCAGAAACAGATTATTTCAGAAGTTTGACAGTGCTGCATGGAGCTAGAATTCTACTTCCTGGACTATTCAGCATGTAGCATTTTGAATTTTCCTACGACCAAATTTGTAGGCTAGTAACAGTCAGACACTTAACTATTCACCAGATGGGCACAGCAAAAGATAGTGTTACTGCAGCTTGTAAATCTCCACCTTTTGGAAATTACACTGTTAGGTTTTCATCACACGAAATTCTTTTTTTCATTAAGAACATATTTAATAATAAGCCAACGGACAAACAGAAATTGATATGATTCCTTTTCATGTACTGATTGTATTATCTGCCAAAAATTATGACGAAAGCACAGAGGAGAAAATAAGCAGCTTTATGAGAAGAACTAATTAATTCTCATTTCTTATAGATTTGTATCTTATGTTTGGTTGATTCCGACACATAAACTCTGAGTGCCTGTTTGTGCAGGTGTGTCCTCCCTCATAAGTATAACCTCAGATCCCAACACTTTTTCTGTTGGTAGATGTTTGCAGCCCTTCTTGAACTTCTGCCTGGACATCTACTGTCACAGAGCTTGGAGGAATTTAGTGGTCTTTGAGACTTCTCTTTCTCTGCCCAACCTGGCAGAAATCAGTCAATTGGCAAATGTGCTATTATGGAAAGAGGTAAAATGATGATAAAATAAATAATCAGAAAAGAAATTGTGACCAAATGGTTTCTTTGCTTTGTTCCTTAGGGGGCCATGCCTTAAATCCACACACCATTTTACTTCCAGCAGGGGCACACTGGAGCTTCACAACACCTGACTCTAGAAGATGTAACTATACTTTTAAAAAAGAAGGAATAAAGACTATAAATTATACAAACAAGACAGAATAAAGATCAAAGCATATGATACCAATCATATGCTTGCTATGTTTGTATTACCTACCACTTATGTAACACATGAGCTACAGTACAATATCGTTTTATGGTAAAATGAGCAATTTGGAATAAAAGCTTTAACCTTACATCTATTTAAATAAAACAATACAAACATAACATCTGTCTTGCCTCTCCACTCTCTTTGTATAGCAAGAGCTCCGCTCTGTAAAATTATGCCAGAAATACAGCAAATTTTCATTGTAAATTTCCAGAGTTCACCTCTCTAATAATCCCCCTGAAGAAGAGGTGCCCCATGTGCCTAACAAAGTGACATCCATTGCATCACACTGATATGCAGTTCATTTTTTTTTCTCCTGGGAAAGGTAATTACAATTATATTTATTAAAACATGATCCTTGTCTTGGAAGGAACTTGTAATACAATGAAAGGTTCATACCTCAATATGGGATGATCTGTGGAAAGAACTACAGGGGGGCTGAAAGGATTTCTGTGATGTTATAGAGCTTGGACTTCAGAAAATGAGGATTACTGATACATCAGCAGGGGTAAAGATAACTTCTAATATAACCCATGAGCCCCCATGGAAATGAGTAAAAAGGAATAAATGTCCCTTGTGTGGGACATCTGAATGAAGGCATCTTGCAGAAGACAAAACAACTTCAGACGGAAGAGAAGGAAGACATCAATAACACAGATGTCTCACCTGTGAAAACATGAAAATTGTCCCTACTAGTATTCATGAGCTCCCTGAACCTCCTATGTTTGGGAACAATTTCTTACGGACTTCAATTACAGGAAGAAAGGTGCAATCAATCTACTTTCCTTCAGTGATGGCAGTGTTAGATTGTGGTGGATAGAGGAAAGGAGGAGGAAAGGAGGAAAGGAGGAGATGCATTGTCATCTTCACTGCTCAAATGCAGACCTCAAGACTATGTGAGTGTTTAGGCTGCACATTTTGTACAGTAGAGAAGTAATATTTTCAAGTTGAATACAAATTCTTTCCTGTGTTTAGGACAGGTGAAATAAAGAGTGTAAGAAGAACGAGTTTTTCAAGACTACTTAGAGCAGAGTGTTCAAGGTATCCAGGATGACACTTCAGTATTTCATTTAGATAGTAAGTTAAGGTTTTGCTAAGTTCAAGTATTATGCATTGAATCTTGTCACATTTTAAAAAACTAAAAGGTGTTTTGAAGTAACCACAGAAATCATTATCATTATATTTGCACTGAAAAGTTTGAGTAGTTCTTGTATTATATATTATGCAAACTATGCACCCTGGGGCTGTGCAGATGCATTTATAAAATAGCTATAGTTTCCTATTATTTTATTATGATTGCAACCTAGAGATCCATGACCATTCTCAGGAATTCAGTGTTTTATAAGAAGCTTACTGCTTACTTTTAATTGTGACTTATGTAACATGTAGGGAAAATCAGTCTCTCAAATTCTAGAACATCTCGTTAAATCTCTAACTGTGTAGAATAAGTGTGTTTGCTGCTCTGAGGTGTGATTCAGTGATGAATAGTATAGAAATTTTTAGACGAATGCACTTCAGAAAGTGCATCCCCCTTGACTCCCATGATCTTCAAAAAATCTCTTTGCAAGTAACCAACCTATCTGGATTTTTAGTGTTAATAAAAGAAACTGGACAAGAGAAGTGAGAATGTCATTAAACTTGAGCTCATACAGTATATGAGACCCAACTTTATTACTTCATGTATTTTTTTCAGCTACTGCCAATTGCAAAACAAAAGCAGTAATTTTGTACTTTAGAGGAAGTAACAGCAGCAACTACATTTTTAAGTCGTGTAATTTTTCTCAAGGTTTTTTGTTTGAAATCCTTTTTTTTTTTTCAAATGTAGACTTGCCATGTGTGCTGGTTTTCGCTGCGATAGAGTTAATTTTCTTCATAGTAGCTAGTATGGGGCTATGTTTTGGATTTGTGCTGAAAACAGTGTTGATAACACAGGGATGTTTTAGTTACTGCTGAGCAGTGCTTACACAGAGTCAAGGCCTTTTCTGCTCCTCACACCACCCCACCAGCGAGTAGGCTGGGGGTGCACAAGAAGTTGGGAAGGGACACAGCTGGGATAGCTGACCCCAACTGACCAAAGGGATATTCCATACCACATGACATCATGCTCAGCATATAAAGCTGGAGGAAGAAGAAGGAAGGGGGGGATGTTCAGAGTGATGGTGTTTGTCTTCCCAGGAAACCATTACGCGTGATGGAGCCCTGCTTTCCTGGAGATGGCTGAACACCTGCCTGCCGATGGGAAGTAGTGAATGAATTCCTTGCTTTGCTTTGCTTGTGCGCACAGCTTTTGCTTTCCCTATTAAACTGTCTTTATCTCAACCGACGAGTTTTGTCACTTTCACTCTTCCAATTCTCTCCCCCATCCCATTGCAGGGGGGAGTAAGCAAGCTGCTGTGTGGTGCTTAGTTGCCAGCTGGGGTTAAATCACAACACCATGAGAAAGCCTTTTTATCAGGCCAATGTCATCCTCATTATTTAAAATGTTACACTGACTACAACTATGATTAAATATTTATTCAGATGCTTATTACCAGTATTTATGGGCATCAATAACCTACCATCTAAAATTTTATTCAGTCAACAAATATCCTTCTATATTTAAAGCTAATAATTTTAAGTATGTGTGTATAGAAGGTGTTGATTCTTTGAAATTACACTTATAGCTGGCCTTCAATTTTTCAATATCATTTCGTATTGAATAATGAAGTGTTTTATTGAATAATTCAAGTATCTATGTCATATTAAATTAGCATCACTACGTGCTGCAGTCTCTGAACGTTATGCATGAAATAACATTTCTGATTTACAAAGACACTGTAACCTGGACTGCTTAATAAAAAAGAAAAGAGGCTTAACTCCAAACATACTGCTTTCTTACCTAAGCATGCACTCCTTTTTCCTCAAACTCCAGACATTTGGCAAGATGGATAAACCTTACTAGACTAATTTTAAGGATGAAACACCATAAATGGTCTTCAGAATATTCATGCACTTCTCCATATTCAATGATTTGAATATCCAGGGACCTCAAGGAGACCAGAAGCCACTGCTAGTGCCAAATATCCATACTTTTAGTGGCTATTGAATGAAAAGCTTGAGAAAGGAGCAAAACCAATACTAATCCAACAACCAAGCAAGAAATAACACAGATCTATCAGTAAGAAACAAAACCTGTTTCAAAGTTTCTGACATTAGTCATACTACATTAAAGTCTTCCTTCTTTAGTTTTCCTTTTTTGTGGGGGGAAAGATGCTAGCTCAATATTACTAAACTATCTGAGTATGGACAAGAAACAGCATAAAAGACTGTAACCTCACTTACTGGAGGAACTAAAAAGAAGAAAGTGCAATAAGCTTCAGAGTGGTATTGCACTTTTTCTTAAGAATTACCCACTGCTACTATAAAAACATTGTCCTTAGTATCCTAGCTTTGCCTTGTAGAAATTTTCATTGCTTTTTTTCCAATTTTCAGCACGAATAGTTTCTGTAAAAAAGTGTTTAAATACACTCTTTGATCAGCACTGAATACTGAAATAATGACTAGGTTTTATGGCTAATACTAGAGACAGGAAAATCCATTAGTCTCTCTCTGCTTCAGCTTCATCATTTTGTAATATTGGGATAATTTTCAAATTTTTCACAAGAAAATGTGTTAACCTCCATTAGTCTCCAAGGAAAAACAAATAAAATATGTCTTCCACATTGAGAATAAATGTATGCTTAATCCTCATACCAAATATCACAAACAGACCAATGTAGCTTAGTCTGGTTTGGGCTCTGCTGAGTGAAACGCTGAGTTTAAACACTGAGTGAAATACAATCTTTTGATTTCAGCTATGAATACAGCAGTTCTTAAATATCTATTTCTCTATTTTTAGCTTCACAAATCTTTATGGTAAACTGACAGACCACACTAAATGAGGTGCTAAGGGTGCCATCTATATCACAGCTGGGGTTTTTTTAATGTTGTTTTTGACCCACTGTATATATTCCATAGATATCAAAGAGTTGCAGTAGGGTTTGTTGTAGAAGTATGCTTACTTTCATTAAATCAGCTTTAAAGACCTGATCAGCAAAATTATTATAAGCGTTAGAATAACTTACAGCCTATTGGAAGAGTCTGGCCTCGTCCCACAGTGGGATGTTTTCTTCTCACAAAGAAACTGTAGAACTCTCCTCCAGTAAACTATAGTCATGCTCAGCCATCTGTCCCTGTGGTGCTGAGTTTGGGGGTCCAAATAGGAGAATTAAAATTAAAATCTTGGGAGTGCAGGGGATAATGATTTACACCCTTAGACCTCCTGAAGCAGGTGTGCAGCCTGCTGTTGAAGTTAATTACCAACCATTATCAGTGAAGCTGGCATATTGCCACTTTTCTAAAAGAATTTTTTTCTCCTAGTGTAGGCTGAAAATACTCTTCCTTTTCATTTCAGTCTTCCTCCCATTTGTGTAAGTATGTCCCAGATTTCACCTTCAAATTAATCACCTTCAAATAACAATAAACTCTAGATAATTACCAGTTCAGAAAGCATTTAGAAACGCCAAATGGGGCAAAAAAAACCAGGCCCTTACAGCTTAATTCATTTACTTTTGCTAGGAGCTATGATGAACTGAATGGGTAACTAAAATATTCAATTCAAGTATTGCTATTTGTAAAGTCTGTTAACAGGTTTGCATACATATGTATAAATGAAATGACAGCAATAATATTCAGAAATCAAAATATAGACTTATTTAGTCTTTTGTTCCAGGCCCTGTTACTGCGACAGTGTAACTAGCTGGCACACCACAGTGTGAACAGAAATAAGATGCTTCTGGATCAGAAATGTGCTATCATACAATGCACAGTGGATGGATTTGGGATTTCCTATGGCATTATGGCAGATCTGGTACCGGTAAATCTTGTCGCACATACAAATACCAGAGAAATGTACAAAATTCTCAAATTTCACCTTGAAAAAATTTCAGGGAGGAAGAAAAAAAAAAGTCACTGAAATATGGTTATGCCATAAGGCTTTCTTACAGTCATGGTCAGAAAGTACATAGCTAAAATTAGCTGATCAACTCAAAAATGTAATAGCTAATTAGCTATTTTAATTTTAAACCCATTAAAGAACTCCAAAAGGGGAAGTGACAAATTGTTCTGCATTACTGTTTTCTTTGATCAAAATTCTACCCTCAAATGCATCTTCATATCTCTGTTCACTTTTGAGGGCACTGTAAATGCTGCCTGCAACGTGGGAATTATAGATAAGTATGGAATTCAGAAAACTACATTTCATGATAAACAGTGCATCCCCTGTAATATTAAAAACACTTGAACTGACAACACATCACTCCTGTAGTAAAAAAGTAATAGGATGGAATTCACACAACCAAATGCAGGTGCCTACATTATGCAAGTCATTCAGAGATGTGTTATAGTGAGTGAAAAAAAAATGTGTATCTTGGGTGAAGAGCATAATTAATCTCCCACCAAAGTGGATGAATTCTATTCTTAAAGTGCCTTTCTTTCCCAAGATTATGAGTAGAAGTGAAGGTGACTAGTGCAGAAGTGGAAACCTAAAGATGAGTAAAATAAATTCCACATAATCTATCTAGTTCTGAAATCAGAAGCAAAACATGAGTTTTGTTCTTTTTTTAAAAACACGAATTGTGCTTACAAGTCATATCTAAGCTAAGATTGTGTTTATCATATGATTTTTTAAAATATTTTGAGTTCTTCATTCTTCATAAACTAGCGTCAGATTATGTTTAATTTAATAAAGGGATTCTTGCTGATGACAAGTTTACAGAGTTCTGATTGTATGCTTTTAGCCATGATAATAAAAGGAAACCAGTTCTGAAGCTGCCTTTCCATCAGATTCAAAAATGCTTTAGTGGTATCCATCAGACCACACCATTTTAGAGAAAAATATGTTCTCACTTTTTTGATGTTTTCAGAGAATATAACATTAGGATGGTAACATAAACCAGTAAGAATTGATGTAATGCATATAACAATAGAAAAATTTAAAAATAGTGTTCAGATAACTTGTTAAAATACTTTTGGTAAACTTTGTGTTCTTTTTAAAAAACAAAAGGAGAGCTTAGTGTGTAATGTGAATTTTATTAAAGCCAGTGGAACAGCAAGACTAATATAATACTACATCATTTTGACAGGTCCTGAAAGACCAAGAAAAATCTAAATAGAAAAATATATAAAGATGGTCTTTGGGGGTTCAGAAACGTCTATAGTATAACACTTTCAAAATGTAGTTCCTTGAAGCACATAGTAGATCTTATTTCTTCATCAGTACCACATATATAAGCCATGTTACTTCACACTACTCTGATTAATGTATATGTAATATACATCAAGCCAAATAATGTATTTAATGTTCATAGCAAAATACAGAGTGTAAGGGTACGTGGGAGTTGAGAACACCTGCTTCGTTAAGGTCATCTAATCAAGGACCTTTGCAATGCAGAAGGGGATAATATGTAAAGGGGGAAGGAATGAACAAGAGCAGTCGAGACACAAACCTGATGGACACAAGATAACAGAGATGATGTGAAAGACCAAAGTCTCCAGTCAGTAACTGATGGCTCCAGGCACAGCTTTGGAGAGGGTCACCTAGACTTTGTAGCTGATAAGAAGGGGTAAACAAGAGGAACATGAGGACTTCTTTGCTAGCAAGCCTCAAGCTGGACTAGCAGATGAGGAGGAGACCCACCAGTGTGGCAGGTAAGAGGGCTCAGGGTATGGGCAGAGGTATTGGACAGACAGAAGGGCCATGCCAGTACTTGGGGATCTGCAAATGTGTGTGTGCTTGTGAAACTAGTGTCGTGTGTGTGCTTTCACTGGTGAACTTCAATCCTGACCAGCTGAAGAGGAGGAAGGGTGCTTGGCTGGTTGTGCTTACATCTCCTGCGCATCCTGGTAGTGTTGCATGAGGGTGCAGTTCAAGGCAGTGCCTTCTGCATGGCAGCCTGTGTAACCATCTGTGTCATCATCCTCTGTGTGTCCTCTGTGTTTGTGTGTATGTGTGTCCCTGTGATACACATTTAGCCTTGCTACTGGTTGAACCCGCAAGGGGGGGAACCAGCAGCTGTGTCCATTGCCCCGGGACGGAGACCCCCAGGTCCCCGAGTATACCAGGCTGGGCTCCAGTAGCCGGGCAGGGGGAATCCCCGCAGGCTCCAGAGCTGCCAGAGGCCGTGACCACGTGTAACACCCCTTAACACAGAGGATCACAGTACTGTATGATGAAAATTTTTTAGCAATCTGTCTGAAAAAAAAGTACCTTAAAAAAAAGATATGCCAGAAAAATAAGTGAATGCATTTTTAAAATATATAATGCTTTCAGTGAAGACAACAGCTCTCCTTTAGTTAAGTGAAACTGCAATCCCTCCTAAGTATAGTCTTTGACAAAACAGCTATTGTACACTTAGACACAGAGAAGGTTTTAGTGTCCTGAGAGGTTCCACTGAATCACAGGTCACTTATAACCTAATCATGTCCCTTTCTGGAGTGGCTTATTTTGAAAATGTACAAAATTCAAAGACTAATTTAGAGAACAATATTGCTCTGAGTGGCAATGGTAACACAGAGAGAGAAAAGATGCCGACTTTGTTTCACTTAGCAGGAACGGTAGAAGCCTGTGAAGCTGGAGTGCAGCAAGGATGACGTAGAGCAGCAAGGAAATGGATGACATCTCTGTGCATATAGTTCTGTTAAAGCTTGCTGAATTTAATTTATTATTCCTGCATATCTATCTAACACATTTAGGTCATATTGGGCTAAATACACACACACTTTTACATGCCTTAACAATCATGTATTGAATTGAGTCATGTAATTCTGTGTCTGCAGGCTGTCTTGTTCTGTTAGTGTGCATAATTGCAAGACTAACATTTAAGTTTAATGGTGTTAGAAGAATGGTCTGAGGTTAGAGCTGCTTCAGAAACAGCAAGATCATATATTTCTTTTATCACAATTGTTATAAAAATGGATTGCATTTTTTGCCTTTTTTAATTAGGACTGTCCTATTAGTCTATTATTTGAACTTGTTTGCCTTTACCTCTTTAAAGTGAAGATGAAAAATAGTCAGGTTTTGGGTTTTTTATTTAATTCTCCACTGATATATTTTGGTTACAAAAGCTGCTGCTGCAGATCTACAGGCTGGGGAGCAGCTCTGCCCTAAAAGCCCTTGGGTAACCATGAGCCCTCACTGTGCCCTGGCAGTAAAGACGCCGAAAGCACCATGGGCTGTAGGAAAAGGGGCAGAACCAGGAGACCCAGGGAAGTGGTTTTCCCCCTGGGCACTTGTAAGAATTCATCTAGATACTGTGTCCAGTTTTGGACCCTCTACTACAAGAAAGACAGCGACCAACTGGAGGGATATCAGGGTAGGCCACCAAGATGGTGGTGGCTGGAGCACTCGCCCTGTGAGGAGAGGCTGGCGGAGCTGGGCTTGTTCAGCCTGGAGCAGAGAAAGCTTTGGGGGGACCTAACAGCAGTCCCAGTGCCTGTGGGACGTCCTTGAGATGGAGCCAGGCTTTTCACAGTGCTGCTGGGTGGGAGGGCGACAGACAGTGGACGTAAATTGGTAAGACAGAAGTTCAGGCTGGATATAGGGAGAAACTTTCTCCCAACAAGGAAGGTCCAGCAGTGACACAGGTTGCCCAAAAATGCTGTGCAGTCTCTGTCCTTGGAGGTTGTCAAGACCTGAGTGGATAAAACATCCTGAGTAACCTGGTTTGTCCCTATAGCTGACCCTGCTGTTAGAAGGAGGTTGAATTGGAGACCTCCTAAGATCCCTTCCAGCCTGAATGACTCTGTGATTCTGTGATGATATTTAACTCTCTATTGTTTGCAGCATCAGTCATGCTTTTAACCAGATAAGTACCATACCTGCTTACTGTTCACATTCATTTATAGCCACTGATGAAATTACACATGGACATTCCTTAAGCGGTTATTCCAACCTTTTTTTCAAATCATCAAGCTGATTAAAGGTGTTGGAGAAAATAATTATTCTACTTTGTATGGGGATTTTGGGGGGTTTTGGTTTTGTTTTTTCCAAATAATTTTTTAAAAAAATGTAGTCTGTTATTTCTGCTGGCATGTCCAAAGTTGACCATCAGAGATCAGTAGGTAATCCTTTCATGATCTGAAAGAGGACGATCAAGTATAAAATTGTTTATGATACAACAATAACTTGTAAAAACAGCTGTCTGGATTCACTGCCTTTGAATATTTATTTTTTTGTCCTCAACAAAAGCATAACATTTAAAGCTGTGTGTAGCAGACAGTACTTTCACTAATGGTGGCCACACGGGTTTTGCTACTGCAGTGAGAAAAGACAGCAGAGTACCAGGACAAGCAGGTGGAGTGAACAAAAATACAGGTGCATACCTTGTCACCTCAGCTTTTATTAAAATAACATAGCGTTGGGTATTTTAATCCCAGGATAGGAGAACAACTGGCACAGCAGATCAAGAGTGGGAATGATGCAGGTGTGTGTTCTGTGGACTCAGCTTTTTGAACAGCGTTAGTGGTTAGCAGGCTGACACGGAAAGGACAACAGATAACATGATTACAGAAAATACTGCATTACTTTTTATTACGCCGTGACATAAAGAAAAGCACAGAGCGGGTGGCATGCTTTAATAAAAATTTTTAGGCAGGCAGTATTTTGGGGATTGAAGAGAAGCCAAAGCTACCTGTGAGTATGATGAATAGTTTCAAATTTCCTGGCTTTCTGATTCAGATTCAAGTCTGGAAATTGATCCTCCTATCTGGTGAGACAGCCTAAACATGGGGCCCATATTGTTCTCAGGACTAGTTCCCTCAGGTTCTCTGGTCAAATCTTCTCTAGCTAACCAATTGAGAATTCTTCAGGCAGAGGAGAGAATACAAGGGAGCTTCACAATAATGGCATTAACGTGGAAATGCAGGAGTCTAGATTCTTTTCAATACTTAGTTAAATACAAAGATCTTGTTGTGTAGCTCAGTTGCTCACTTATTCAAGGAATTCTGAAATTATTTGTGTTTTCTCACATTCACATAAGTTTCTTCATAGAAATTAACAGTTTAAGAGGAAAATTTAGCACTCCTTTATTCTCTCTGCAAACTCCCTGATGATGGACACTCTACAGGCTATTTTTCTGTACAGATCCGAGTGGTAGTTTCTGAGCATGCTGTAGGTGGTTTTGGGGTCTAAACCCACAATTCTTTCTGCTTGCTTGGTGCAAACCTTCAGGATCCTTTAACACACCAAATCCTCTTTCCTCTATCTCCAGCTAAAGCCAGATGATCTGTATTTTCAAAGTCCAGGGTAAAACTGTGACCTGGAAGTGGTTTGTAAGGCATTCGGAAGGTATTGTGGGTAAAAACATTTTGCTACTGAAGAATCAGTCTTTGAATTGAACCCTTTCATTCAAAAAAATTTCCACAGGCAATAGTATCCCCTCTTACTACTGACTCTGCTTGCTTGGCAATTAAATAGTATATATTTAGAATTATAATTGTTCTGCAGATTGCTTAGTTTGGTTAAGCTGCCTTATATGTAATTTGAAGCAAATGAATGCAATAAATTGAAGCAAGTGCTAGAAGTCTTCACATTTTTCATGCAAATTAAGGCAGTCAATGTATGAAAAGACCTTTAATAATTAAAACTCTTAAAATTTAAAACTTTAAACCACTTTTTTCCCCTGCTTCCAATAGTGGCTAACACTGATTTGATACTAATAACATAATTTATCATGCTTTGCAGGTAGAGTGATGTTAAACCAGAGGAAGGATTTCCATGGTCAGCTCTCAGTAACCAAACAGCCGAAAGATACTAGAGAAGAAAACAAAATCACCTTTATGTGCAATTAAATACTGTCATTAAAGACAGTTAAGATTAAGAAAGTGTTTAGTCACAAAATCAGTCTCGCTCTTTATGCAAATATCACCATGTGCACCTAACTAGTTGGGGATGGTCAGTTACTTTGCTGTGATGTATTCAATCTGAAATCCAACACTGATCAGAGACCTGACAGCTCTTAACATCACCATGGATTCTTTCAGTTTTTAAATACCGAAAAGTAATTAAATAATAATTTGATGGATATAGTATGGATAAATGGGGATGGCAGGCTAGCTGGCTAGGAGGGACATAAAATCTATATTTCATAGTAATTTGTATAAAAATTATAAAGTTGTGGTTTCACTTACCTATGACCAGATCTGAAGACACTGTGTAGTTATCATTCTCTATTACATTAGGCAGTTGGTCTGCTCTTCTGCTGACTTCAGATTTTTGGGTGATAAATTCCTTGCAGGAGTTATTTGGAGTTTGTAATTGGAGTTAATTGGAGTTTGTAAAATACCCAGCATGACAGGGTCCTGGGTATTGCTATATTATTGATGAACAAACACAGTATTATACCCCCCCTGGTATTTTATGTCAGTGAATGCATAGGGTTGGATGGCTTTTGCTGTTTTTTGTTTTCTTTATTTCTGTTGCCTAAGAGAAATTAAACTCTCAAAGCAGCACTTCTCTAGGGATTTGATGTACTTCTTAGGTAAAGCATTTGACCTCAGGACTTACAGTATATTTCTTACTCTTGTTTGTATGTCTCTGGAGGGTGTTCAGCAGTTACCCAGCTGTATGGCATCTGATTTGTCTTGATGCATTTTGCCTCTTTCTGTGATATACTTTGAAACATTAGCAGCAATTTGTGACTGATAATGGGATATATTTCATGTGAAGGTTTGCAAAAGATAAGCAACAATAAATCCAAACAGCTCCCTCAGATTGTGACGGACTTGTAATGTAAAAATAAAATAGTGTTTAGGAAAATTTAAAAATGGACCACTACTGTTATACAGAATTCAGTGTACCAGGGAGCACACATTAAGAAATGCAACTTCAAAATTATATCAGTCACATTTGCAATATATGGCACAATCAGCTGCTTTTTTTGACTAGGGCATATGTAATGCATAAGCAAGTGTCATTTCCCGATAGATTTTTCTTTATGTCCATCATTTCTGTGTATTTAAACTGTACCTTTGAAATTATGCTGCTGAATATATACATAATCATCAACTGGCACTAAATTTTTAAACATGCATTTATTTTTCTGCTCTCTTGCAATAAACTCACTCTTATCCCTATAATTTTAAACCCTTAAACCAAATTTATTTTAACATAATTATTGAGTAACAGATAGACCTGAAGGACAATTGGAAGCTCTGAAAGCAGAAGCATTCTGACTACATTTTCTGTCAGTCTGCATATACATTTGAATGAGAGAAAGATTTTTAAAGGCAAATTGTGCATAAATATGATGGTTTGAAGAGTCTATATATACAGCCTACATTTTTTATGTAAAGTTATGAATTCACTATATGGTCCTCAACAAAACTCCAGATTATGCTTGGAGCATCTAGCCCCTCTCCTTCTCCACTGCCTCCCTACCTCCCCTGGGCACTGAAATTCCAAGAAGCACGCACCAACACTAAAAGGTCAACAAAGATGCCACTGAAATGTAGCTGCTCTAAAACACAATTTTTGCTCATTAGAAAGGATTGAGTAATCAGGCTGTAAATCACCAGAACAGCAGTTTCATCTGTCAAGAATCTGTGAGCACCAAACAGGGGCTTTTCAGGCATTCACCTGACAGAAAGCCTGGAAAGTTGTGAAAGGGCAGTGACTGTGCCCATCAATCCCACCAGTCAACCGGAGCTGCCTCTACCAGACTGCTACGAGACAAACACTGCTTGTCTGAATGCAGATAGACCTTGATGCACTCCCATGGGAAAGAGGAGTTAGAATAAGGAGCAGTGCATTAGGAAAATAATAAACATGCTAATCTCTTGTACTTCCTTTAAGTAAAGCATCATCACATTTAGCAATTCTGTGCAAAGCCTATTTGCTTGCAGCTGTACACTTTTAACTCTTCTGATGGCCCGTTAAACCAAAGAAATCTTTTAAGTGAGGTTCTGAGAAAAAAGTCTCCTTGGTCTTTACTGCAAATCCCAGGCATTAGTGCAGCAATTGTATTTAGGGCTACAGGGAGTTAAACAGAAATTCTCCCTTTTAAAAGTATGGGACATGAAGTGTAGCATCAGTTGCCTTTACAGACTCGAGAGACTTGAAACTCCGAGATTCAGTGTCTGGATCTTCTGCTAATAGTCTACTGATCGGATGGAAAGTGTTTTA
This sequence comes from Gymnogyps californianus, assembly GCF_018139145.2. Lineage (NCBI taxonomy): Eukaryota > Metazoa > Chordata > Aves > Accipitriformes > Cathartidae > Gymnogyps > Gymnogyps californianus. The sequence goes on along the minus strand of NC_059471.1, from coordinate 13,949,255 downwards.
TCTTAGGATTTAATTAGTAAAATGACAATGCTAGGGAAATTTCTAGGCCAACTGAGCTTACTGGAGTTACTCCAGATTTAAAAAGTTTCTCTGTAAAATGGAATTTAGCCCTTAATATATGACTAATGGTATGAACCTAAATTAATGCAGGTTTTTCTCACTTAAGCTTTTACTTGAAATGATAAAAAATGAATAAAGTTAATACAATCATATTCTTCTATCAATCCTTCCAGAATATATCATTTACCAAGTTCTGTCTTCATTACATTCTATGCTCTGTAGATTTTCAGGTATATCAGAACAAAGAAAGGGACCCAAGAAAAAATCACTTGCCCATAAAAAAGAAATGTAAACTAGTTTTGAATGCACATCATGCTTTTTCATCTTTGACAGCAGCAGTATTTCAGAAGATACCAGATATGAGGTATTTATGGCAGGTGCATTACTACTTAGAAACTAATCTCACACACATGGCTGTTAACGTGAAATATGGATTTTAATAATCCAGCTTGGTGAGATATGTGAGCCTGCCTGGTGGGGATGTGATTAGCCACAGTCTGCAAGATTAATTGAGATACACAGTGCAAGATTACATTTAGTGAACTCCAAGCCAGTCTGATTATGCAAGAGACCACTTAGTTAAGGCTGTATCTTTATGGATATAAAAACAAATAAATCACAAACTCTACTGTGACAGGAAAGTCAGAATGGAGACTGTTTAAGTCAGTGAGCCCAGTGAACAGATCGTCAAAGTAAAATATCCAGATAATTTGTAAGCAGGAAAAATAAACAACCAAGAACAAAAAAAAATCCCATGTAGTTCAAATACAGCAAAAAACATATAAGCAATGAGATTTAAAAAGTCTGCCATCATCATTATTTTAAATTGATCGTATGAAATTTACTTTTTGTTTAAACATGGTGATACTCATTCAGGAGAGTACTGTTTTAAAAGGTAATTTTCTTTTTAGTTTACAGCGAAGTCTAAAATTGCATCAAGATCAGAACTACATGAGCTACCAGCTTGAATGATTAGATAACTTCAGAATGGCACTATCAGGAAAACTTTAAGTAGTTTTAATCCAGTATTATTATTTTTCCATAATGAGTGTATCTTCCAACCCACTGCATTGCTGAAGACACCAATTTGTAATACAGAAGCAAAAAGTACAGGGCGGTACTTGCAGAAACCAGTGCAGCCTGGGTTCAATGCCTTTCTCTACAGGCTATCAGTAATTTGGATAATCTACCTACTCACTCCTTGCCTCAGTTTTCCTGTCTGTGAACTCATTAGTAGCTGACAGAGATACTGAAGGGTATTCAGATACTATTGTTTTACTTTTAAAAACATCTGAGTACCAAATGTAGAGAGTGCTTTCAGAGAAAATTCATTGTTACACCTGGTAATAACTTCAGAGGACCAGAATCTTGAACAAAACACTTACAATTATTCATGTAAAAGTGTAGATTTTCTTTACATGCCGTTAATTTTTCTAATGGTACATAGGTTGCTAGCTGCAAAACTAGTAACTTCTGGAGTCATCTAACAGATATTTTTTCTCATTCTCTCAAATCACAGCAAGCCTAGCACAGATTAGACAGTCTTCTGAATTAGAGATGAAGTAAACACACACAATAAGAAATGGCAGAATAAGGCATTGTGAATTGTACTTCATTAGTTTACTTCGATGGGTATGGTTTAGCTTAAATTATTCATGAGAATACTTTGCACTTACTAGTAAATGTCGTATCTTATACATAAAAATACTCAGCTTTTAGTAATGTGGACATTAGTCAATAACTTTGCTACTAAAGGATTTTCTGAATAAGAAAAATCTTGCCTGTGTGTATGTACATGTCCCAAGGAAACGCTACAGCAGTAACATGCAGAGTAAATGGCCACTGAACTCGCTTTTACTCCAGTTCACCAACCACATCATGCTGATGTTGGATTTAGCAATCCTCTACAGTGTGACAGTCTGATATTCAGTGCTACAGCACAGGTTCCAATACCTCTTTATTGTTTTTGCCTTCCTCAAGCTATGTCTCTTGAAGCTCTACAGGATACTTTCTCCTCACTTAAATGCTTTAGGTCACAAGGCAAGCTAATATAAGCAAAACAGGAGAAGTGATAGCCACAGATAACGCTCGGGAAAGGATGAAGGAGAATGATCAAATTTCAGACCTTGTCATTCGATATCCAGCTGATTGGTCACCAGGAGGAAAAAGAACCCTGAAACACCCAGAGACAGTAGTACACCAACACACTGTGCAGAAGGGCATCCCAGTGAAACGGGACTAGACTATGCCAGTTTGGTTAAGGTTTTAATGTTCACAATATATCGTCATAGAATCATAGAATATCTCAAGTTGGAAGGGATCCATAAGGATCATCAAGTCCAACTCCAAGTCCTTCAGGGATTCTGTTACTGCCATAGATTTTCCAGCAAAAACATTTATTAATTTGTGTGATGTACAGGAAGTTGCACTGTTCAGACAAAAAGAAGCCTGACAATCTAGTAGAAATGGATATTATCTTTAGGTTTTGATGCAGTTGAGAAAAAAATAACATACATGCAGTAGAATTAGGGTACAAACTTTAATGTTACTACCACAGTAAAAATGATGTAGCGGGGGGGTTGGACCAGGTGACCTCCAACAGTGCCTTCCAACCTCAACCATTCTGTGATTCTGTGAAGGTCTTACTATTACTTGAAGAAAGTCACAGTATGAGCATGAATCCTTTAATTAAAGTGATAGCTGCTGTACTGATGATGTAGATTCTAACATTCCATGCAAGTGTTTACTTTTGGTTTCTGTTAAAAAGATCAGCCACAGTAATTTGGTCACGTACATCTTTGCTTTACATTAAAGGACAGGATTCTCAGAAATATCTCAGTAACTTCGGAGTCAAAGTTTCATGGACAGATATTTTTTTTTTCTTTTCATAGATCACTAACATTCTTTAAAGCTGGATATTTAAAATTAAAACCAAAGAGTTCTCTCATTAGCAAATCATATACAGACACTTAAAATGCCTTTTAATTTTAGTGGTTTTGCTGACTACTTTGAAAAATCAGTCAAATTTGAAAAAATTATGTGAGAAATAAGAAAAAGGTAGGCTGTAATATTACTGTGCCATAAAACTTCAGTCAATGAAAGAGATCTTCAGTTCACAAGCATTCCATTCACATTACTGTATTTCCACAAAGAAAAATAATTTGTTTTGCATTTCATCCCTTAAAAGTACTACTTGAATATCTAACCAATGTTAACATAGGCTTTAGGTTTGCAAGACTAAATGACTTATCCTTCACTTTCATTTATATTTCCTGTCTTATTTCTAGAAAGTCTGTAGAACATCATTATATAATACTCAGTGTTTTATACTTTGAGTCAAACCGAATTTAAATTGTGCCTGGGTTTTGCAGTTATTTGTTGTAGAAGAAAGAGGTTATATCAGAAATTAATTTATGCATATAGAAATGTGTATAAATTATGTGTTCTGGGTAGCCTAGTATAGAATCGTATTTTCCATGAATACAGACATTGATCGAAAGAAACACTAGAAACTTCTCAGCAGTACCTAGGTAGGTCTGCAGTGCTTAGTATGTAAGAAATTATGCCAGGCATCTTCCATAATAAGAGATAAACTTCTTAACAGTAAATAATAAATTTCTTCTTTCCATGCAGATAAAACAGATGCAGATATCTGCATAAATTTTCAAAAGAAATTCAGAAATATTCTGAAGTATGACAGTTTTCCCATGAGTCTTTTGCTTATTTGTATTTTTCTATGTATATAAAATCTAAATCTTGTGCTCTTAGTGATGTCTATAACAAAACCACTATCTTTGAAACTATCTGAATGTAGAACCAGTTTACAAAGTAAAAATAAGCCTATGCAAATACAACCACTATGTGATTTGAAGAGTGAAAGTGATGTGTTGCCCATGAAGTAACATCCTTGGGAGTATGGTGGGGGTGCCTTCCCAATTATGGCTTTTGATACTGCTGACATAAGAACTTTGCATAACATAGTGCAAAAATAATGATGAAACAGTGGCAAAGTGTCTGGTTTATTTCCCTTTTATGTCTAAATCACGCCTTTTCTCGCACCTATTCCTTTTAAAGTGGTATAAGAGTACAAGTTCCAGTCTCTCTTTTCTTTAGGATAAAAGTGATATTTAATGACAGGAAAAAAATTCTTTCAACTATATAATATGCAAAAGTGTGCATTCACAAGAACACACATGTAAAGACACAGATTTATTTTATATTTTAGAGATGGCATACTGGACATAATGAAGACAATTATTTAAAATAAAGAAGATTTTTCAGGTTTCAATATACTTTGAAAAAACAGTGCTTCATTTATTGAATGCTTCAAGATATCTTTATTTTGATATCCTAAACATTCTTTATAGTACATTGACAGTAACTAAGAACAAGGTACACAGAGTTCATAATGCAATTACACCTAAGTTATGCTTTCTTTTATGTGTAATTAGAATTTAATTCATAGAGCCAAATGCTTAATTACATGACGAAGAAGAATTACAACATGTATTAAAAATAACAGGTCTGGTCTCTGAACAACAAACTGTGAAATTAGAAAAAGACAAAGTTATTCATTCTATTAATAATGAAAGGGGAAGAATAAGTAAGACTTGCTCTTTATTAATTTTGTTTTGTTTTATTGCTAGAATGGTTTTTTTTTTACTTCATCTTATAGGGAGAAGCTTTCTGTTTCTGCTTGACCATTTGATTTTTACGGTACCCTTAAAAATACCACTAAAGGAGAATATAATTACTTTCTCTTTCATTTAGCAATAGTGAAAAATCACATGCGTTTGACCCATCCCTTTAGATTTGATTTGAATTTTGGACTTGAGAATTAACTACACTCAGTGTTTGAGAAATCACGTAATTCTGTTTTCTTCTTTAGCACGTCATTAGAGGGTAGGTTTTTTTCCCTGAGAAGACATAAAAGTTAAAACCCTAACTGCATTGTTAATAACAGAAGAATGTTTCTATTAAACTCTTTTTAATGCACTTTTTTGTGTCTATGTACATATTTTAGCAAAACAATAAATCCATATCCAATAATATTAAAATACACCACATGTGGAGTAGAACCATTCTTAAAGATTTTTCAGAACAGCCCTGTGTCTTGCACCTTTTATTAGCAATATGTACACTGAAACTACAAAATAGTTACCACTCTTCAGATGTTATTTAGACAGCTATGTAAAGAATTAACGTACAACTGGTCAGGGCTAGATTTCTGTGAGTGCTGGCATGTATAAAAAAGGTAATAGAGTGTATCATAACTTCGTTTGATCTAAGCAGTTTGTTGCTTGTATTTTTTCTCGTCAGAAAATTACATAAAATGAACTGATACTACCTGTATATAATTTCTGTAGTAATGGCTTTTCAACATGCATATGCTGTACTTCTTTATACTATACAGGTACAACAATTTTTGTACAGCTGCCTTTACATTGTCAACAACATATGGAGTTACGTCAAAGGAAGATGGTTAGAAAATCAGAAAAAAAAGGCTAGAAGGGACCTCTGTGATCCATCTAGGCTAGTCCCCTACGCCTGCAGCAGGATCAATTGCGTCTAACCATTCCTGACAGTGTTTGGCACCAATATATATTCCACAATGTCCCACAGTAATTTTTCTGATGTTTAAGTATCCATATCAAATTAGAAATTTTTCCTTAATGTCTATCCTAAATCTCTTCCATTGCAATTTATTCCTCCTATTTCTTATGTTGTTTCCAGTGAACATTTTATTTTATTTCTTCTTTGCAATTACCTTTTATTTACTTACAAAGAAACACCAGACAAACCCAGCTGCTCTATCCTTCCTTCTTAAAGTTTTATCTGCTTTAGAATAAGCAATGCAAATAAGCAATCTTTCTACCATTCTCCATATGCTTGCTTGCTTGTTTGTTTTTTCTGTTGTGGTTTTCTGATCCCTTTTCAGCTGAGCATGTCACAGTACTCCAGGCTGAGCCCTTACATTGGAAGCAAAGGTTTCGTTCCCACCTAGTGAACAGAGTCAGTGTTCACACACGGCACTGTAAGGTCTAGCTGCTTCCGCATGTATGACAGCAGTTAACTCTGTTTGTTTGGCTTTTGACCCTTCCAGTTCTTTCTGAAGGACTGCTGCACCTACAGGTACTTTACTAGAGGAATGGCCACACTGGGACAGGACAAAGTTCCGTTTAACCCAGTAACTCCAACAGTGGTCATAAATGGATGCCTAGGGATGAGTGAAATTGAGGCAAGCATACACGTTGCTTCCCACTCTGTATATTCCCACTCCAAACCTCTAATTATTTTCAGACTGTGGAACCACTTTAATTGATTTGATTATGTTTTTTCTTGATATATTGCAATTTTCTTGTTACCTTCCAGGTACTTTCTAACCTGTTTTTTCCCTTATTTCTTTCACTTATTCCCTGTTATTCTTATCTTCTTGTCACTAGTGTTAGTTACTTGCTGTTTCCTGAAACCTCTCTTTTTTCATTTGAATTCATTTGAAAAAGATATTAAATATTTAAGATTTTACAGAGCAATTTGTAGTTGCCTTTCCTGTCTGCTGAATTGCAGACTACCATTTTCTTTGTTCCTTCTCTTAATGCTTATATACATATCGAATTAATTCTTCTTATACTTGCTGTTCCTTGCTAGTTGTTTCTGATTTTATGCCGCATTCTTACTAATTCTGCCAGTGTATACATTTTTATACTTATTCTAATGTACTATGCCCATTTCCACATTCAGCACACTTTGTGTTTGAGATCAATGAAGAAAAGCTCATGGACCAGCAAGTTGGTTTTTACTGTACTTCCTATTTTTTCTCTGCATAAGAATAATTTTGGTTTTGTGGATTTGCTTCACTACTCTAGTCCTTCAGACTTTCTTCTGATAAGACCTGGACTCTGGATTTATTGAAGGATGCCATAGTGAAGTTCAGTGTCATTACTTTGTTGCTCTTCCCCTTTTTTTAATAATAATCACGAATTTACCCAATTTTCACCACCTTACCCAAGCTGCCTTCTACCCTCACACTCTCCAAAAATTCCTCTCTGTGATTACAAAGTCTAGAAGCACTTTCCCTCTGACTGCTTTCTTCACAACAAAATTCAGGAAGTTGCTGTAAAGATTTCACAGGTTTAAAAGAATTTAATTTCTATATCACAGGTTTCTCATCAGATGATGTTTCCCATTGACACTAAGTCTCTTGCTTCTAACAGCCCTACCAGCTAGTCACAAAACCCTCTCCTTAAGCTTCCTGGTAGGTATCTCTAGTAAAAGTCCATCATGACTAAATGTTTGCTTATATCTATTTTATTATTGATAGAGTCTTTCAACAGATATATTTTCCTGTGCATTTTATAAACCTGAGAACATCAACATGCATCTTTCACATGTAGGGCAACACTTCCTCTCTTTTCTCTCTATGTGTCTCCACTGGGGGCCAAAAAAAAAAATCTGTATCAATATTACTGCCATGAGAATTATCACAAGTCTCTGTCATGCCAATCAAGTCACAAGTTAAACTTGTAGCATTACTATATTAAGACTCTCAGCTTCCGTTTATTCTCCATACTTACAGCAGATGCACACACATGCGCACACAGACAGCTTCTTCCAAAACATTTGCTGCCTTGTCATGCGTGTGTGTCCACTGGCTCAAATTTCCTTGAAATGATGGGAATTTTGGAACTTTCTGGATCAGGTCATAAGAGGGGAAAGGATTTGAATTAAAAGTAACAAGCTATAGAAAATTATGCCACTTCAGGTATTTCATTTGAAATATGCCTGGCTCCTGAGGATTCAATGAATTTATAATACTTGCTTCAGGTGCTTCTTACAGAACAAAATAATAAGGGAGGAAAGGAAGTGTGGTCGTACATACCAGTGAAAATTTAAAGATTAATAAAAAAACCTTACATAGATTCAATGTGGGTTTTGATGAAAAACAGAAAGAGTAATAGATTAATAAGGATGTTCTGCATACAACTGGAACAGACAAGACTTAGAAATGAAATAGATTTAACTCATGTGGCTATGTTAAGTTTGTGAAACAAATCTACAAAAGGCAAAAATCAAAGTTACTGCACATACAATGTGCTAATAATACTCTGGCTAATGCAACTTTAATAAGGAAGCTAAATTAAATTTAAAAGAGAAAGAAAAATATACAGGTCACTTCACTAGAGTTTGATTTTCCGCTGCTACTGATATAGGTTATAATTTCAGTAATCAAAATACCTGTCACTGTACTCTGTCAGAAACATCACAGTTTTTTATGAAAATACATATATTTATTTATTAGCAACGAAACACAGAGGGAAAAAAAAAAGGTGGGAGGAATGATGAAGGTGCTATAGAAAAGACAGAAGAGAGGAAAGTTAAAAGCCTCCCGTCAGGGGACAGATTTGGGGATTTCTATGGATGTGTTTCTACTTCCTCAAAGAGAGGAGCTTAATACAGAACTAAAGTGTTAAAGCGATTGATCCGTATTATAATATTGTCTATTTTATATGATTTTTAAATAGGCTACATTAACTCCATTTAAAGGAAGACTAATGCACAGTTAAAAGGTATCCTACTTATTATAAATGAGATAATTTGGGAGATAATTATGTGCCTGGGCTGCTTGACAGCAACCTGTTGAAATGGTTTCATGATGGTAGTACTTTTCATTAAATATGTCTGTTTCCTATGGATAACTTTCACATTAAAAAAAAAAAAAAGCTTTTTGTTTGTTTGTTTTCGAGGGGTTTTTTTTGGTAGGAAGAAAAAAAGGGAAAGAACAAGGTTGAGCCAAAAAATAATTTTCATTATTCACTGAATAAATGAGTTTCTGAAAAGTATGCATGTTCATGGACAAAGCAAGGTGATTCTCTTGTGATATAATTACAAATAAGGTTTAGAAGTAACTGCAGTACCTTCTGTTGATATTTATGAGCATATGTAACGTACACTACTATTACTTCTAATACAACCATTTTTTAATTCATAATTTGAGTGAACATGTGGATTTTATCAGGATATTGGAAATCCATGTGTTGCAAAAAATCTGTTATAAATGTAGGTAGTGACATGAGAAACTATACAGGTAAAAGCCACAGGGGCTAAAGCACACTGCTTCAGTTGCAAAATACAGAGGCACCTAAATTAAAGGAAGAAACAAAAAAAGTGGCCTTCAACTTTAAGGAACAAAGCTGGTAGAAGTGCCTGAAAGTCCAGGGCAACAAATCATCAGCAATATGACAGAGTAGCCCTTTTAAGCCATACGCCACACTGCTTTGAAGAGATCCTACCTGGTCCCTAAAGTACCACGAACTCCATGGCTTTTGGTCTTGGAACTTACTCAAGGTGGAAGTCCCAGGTGGGACTCCTTTCATTTGATTTTGGACATCCATAGCACAGTTGTCATGTACAGGAGATAATTCCACTTGGTCTCTTCATTTTAAGTGGAGAAAAAGATGCATTTTTTAGAACAGAATTCATCGCCACTGGAAGGAGATGAATCATGCCCTGAAAATGCCTCCATTTATTGCCACGAAAGGAACCTGGAGTGATCAACTCAACTGTATATGTTTATAGTATAGAATCTAAAATTACATGAAAGAAACCCCCAAATTCATTTGATTTGCAGATCTTTGCAGTGGGGACTGTGGTCCAAATATACAGGGCCTCATACTAAGCCAGTTACTTCATCTCAGTTTCCCTTTCCCACAAGCTAGTCCTGCATTCAAGGTTTGCCTGTTTGGAGATATGAGATAAAACATCTCCACAGGCTAAGCCAAATGACTTGAATTCAATTATTCTTTTTCAAGGAGATAAAGCACTAGACGTTTCAAGTGAGTTTGAATACACATACTCCAAACCTCATAGTTTATTTCAGTATGTTCTCTGAGATCTTTTGGGCCCAACTAATGTAGCACGAAGCATGTCCATGCAGTTACTTTCAATCTGAGAATGGCTCTTGGTCCAAAATAAGCCATCTCATGGCATTTCTGGTCTTCCAGTTTATTTTATACGGAGATTTCTGAACAGCCATAATAAGTGAGAACTGAACCCTACTCTATCACATGTGAGCTCTGCTATAATAAAACAGTTCTCTTGGCTATAAGCCAAACTATTGACTTACTAGCTTAATTTCTTTATTTTTAATTCTGGGGTCCCAATGTCTGCAATTTCAACCTTATTCTGAGGAAAACTGAGACTGCAAACAGAAGATCCAATTCAAAATGAATTAGGACCAAGACTGCCTTCAAGATTAAAAACTTCATAACACATTCTCAGAGAAATTCTCCAAATATTTACCTGAGTGAAAACAGATATTTAGAATGTCACAGTTACATGGCCCTAGTAATTAGATATCTTATTAGTTAATTGAAACTACCACTGGGCAAGTTTGAAAACCTGTTTTATTTGTTATGTTTTAAATCATTCACCAACTATTTGATAACTCAGTGCTCCTTTTTAGAAAGTAAGATGATTATTTAACTATTTCTTACATTGATGAAAGAGATTTAGACACATGGATCACAACATTTTGTAAGGTAAATTTTCCATTCATCCAATTTCCTAGATAATTTCAGTGTGCACACAGATGAAGAGAGACAGTGTGCACCTGTGTACATATACTGTGAACAATCATTTACTTTATGGCCCCTAACCCAAATGGCAGTTCATATAAACAGTGTGGTCTGTTGTAACAGAAATTTCTGCAGCATCGAAGGCTAATATGAAACTATTTTTATAATTTAAACAAATAAAATTCATTGCTAGCCTGTATAATATGATTTATGAACTTTTTTATTTTGGTACAGAAACTGTAAGTCCATTTTATTTCTTTTTTACTTTGAAAAAAAGAAAAAAAAGCTCTGAAGAAGGACAATGCTGCAGACATGAAGTGTAGTTTTACGTAAAAATGTAACATGAAGAAATTTGTAAAGATTATGTGATGAATGTATATCACAGTTGTCATACTTTGCAAGGCCTGTGAACTTGTCAGGATTTGTCTGAACTTGTCTTGGCCTGGCGAAAGCTTTGTTTTAGTTGCAACAGCTAATGGAAGAAGGAATTTTTAATTAATTTGTTTTACTTTTGCTTATCTTTAATGAAGTATGTGGTATAACCATAATTCTTATACAGGTAACAAAAAGTAGTTGCCCTGTGTAGAATTAAGTATTTATGGCCCTAGGATAATGGTGTAGTACAGAGGAATACTGACATGGTATGGTAGAGACCTCAAAAGTGGGGACAGAGGATGCAGTGCAGAGGAATGCTGGCATGGGGTGATAAGAAAAGGGACACACGATGTATGACATTGGAGACCCCAGAGCTGCAAACAATTATCTATACTCAGTTAAAGAAATGCAGACGTGAAAAATGAGCAAAACCAGTTTTAGGTATACCGAAGACAGCAAAGAGCAGGTATCCAGTGTAGTGAGACATTCCCTATTTAAAAATGTGGATGTAACGTGCAGATGAAGATCAACAAAGAGCAAGGTCAAAAAGCAGGGTAGGAAACATAAAAAAAAGATTAGCCTCAAGTGGACCTTAGAGCTGGAGAAACAGACAATCGGCATCACACTCCTGGGCAAGAGACTGGTGACTCGCTGCAACACGCTGCTCAGAATGACACCAGGAACTGCGGGACCCAGAGGGGCCGGGGAAGGCTGAGCACAACAGCAGAGAATAGGGTGGATAAGTAGGAACTGCTGTGTAACCGTTTCCACTGTGTCACTACTGAGATCTTTTCTGCAACAGCATTCTTTACTGTATTTTTTGCTTCTTTTTCCACAACCATGAGACCTAGACTAATATTTTTAATTTTTTATTAGATTGTTCAAATTTCAGTTATATTAACAATAAATTCTTGATTTTACATATAAGGTGTGTTTCCTTTTGCCCTCCAGATTTTGAGTGCCACACTAGATTTTAATAGATGAAGTGCTGTAGTGGGATATTAGTAAGGTGCTTGGAGTAATGTGATTAGCACATGACAGCGTGTCCTGGCTAAAAAATTCTGTATGTTTTAGTAACAGATGCATTGTTTATGACAACTTGTATTTAAGAATTTCTAGTAGCTACTCAGCTGGGCAGTATTTCAGAGCAGTGTGGACATGAACAACCCACACTGTTTTAAACAATTCTTTCTTAGTGGTGTTGTACAATGTGTTTAAAATAATCTCTGCTTTCATAAAATATTAATAATTTAAAAAGGAACAATGTGATACTACCAAAAAGAAACACATATTTAAAGTCTTCATTGTATGACATTTTATAGAGGCTTTTGTAACGCAATTGTACATCATAGGTACGCTGACTGTGGAGGCACAGAAAGATCTGTCACAGAGATGTGTGATTCTTCTTAGGCAAATGCCAGAGTCTGAATAGAGCTGGAGAATGTAACTGAATCCATACTATTTATTTTCCATATGTGTACAAATTCACCCATTTTATCTAGTATCTCATCTTGTCTAGTGTCTTCAAGCTTTTCGTTTTACTGTTATTTTCAACTTTATTTCCCTTGCATATCAACTTTCTTCCTACAGGCAGTATTCTTGTCTGTTAAATCACTATATTGGACCATCACATTAGCCTTTACACACATTACCTGACCTACTTCAACCTTGAAAATTATAAAAGAATGCTTGTCTTAAATCCCAAATTCTGAGTTCTTTTGGACGAAGTTCAGGAAAACATATAGTACTGTAAATCCTAGGGACATCAAGCTTAAGAGTGGAAAAGGTGGGGAAAAGGTGCATCCTTCATTTATCAAACATTGTTTTGTACTGAAAACATAATGGAAACATTAATAATACTTAGAGAGGGAGAGAGAGAGAAGAATTCACAGAACCAAAACTGAGATCTATACAAGCAGAGATTTAATATAGAGGGCTGGCTGGGCAATTAGGGTATATGTGCAAACATTAAATAATGGGCTATATGTCCTTAGTGAACACTTCCTGCAAAACAACTGAAAACTTAGTGTTGTCAATTAATTCTAGTTTAGATTGATGAGAAAGTTAAGTGTTAAATGCTCATTCAATACTACCTATGAAAGAGAATCTAAAAAGCATTTAATAGCCTAATGACACATGATTTGGGAGGGGTTTTTTATTACCATTTTCAGTTAATTACTTAGAGCAATTACAGTCCACAGCTTTTGTTACAAAAATATGGACATCCTTAACCACTTTCATTTTAGGTCTATTTTCTTCCATATCACCAAAACATTCTTTTTGACATTAGGCATACTCTATTTAGCTAGATCTTTCAAAAGTAATAGAAATAGCATCACCTGAACATTAAGAGGAATGTATACCCTAATTATATACTGTAATTATATATCTAGAAATAGCTTTAAGAAATAATGGATGCACCCAGAAATGAGTTCATTATCAAGTGACACATTTTTCAGTAGCCTACTATGAGCACCAATACATTGCTTTCTCACTCTCCACTTTTTACAAGCTTTATACTGAAATGGATTTCCCAGTGAGATTCATATCTATCTGAGTGCTATTCACACTGTTATTCACTGTAAATATCTCCAGCAGCCCTATTAACTTTAATGCATTAGCTCTTCTTCTATTTATTGCAACTTAATGAATGCATAATAATTTTAGTTTAGGACAGCATTAGCAGGATAGATTTTCCAAGCTCCTGTAGCTCAGCAGATGTACTATCATAAATTACTACAAAGCTACATGCTTTTTTATGATGGTCATAAGAAAATTATTAGAAAACCATTTTTCTGTTCTCCTACAGACTTGGCATTCAGAAAGGCTACAGGTTTAGTAAAAGCATCATGTCTGTCTGCTATAATCAGCATATGTTCCACAAGTAACCAGGATTTAAGCAGAAATGAGGATATAAAACCAGCCCCCACAGAATTCTTTGAGGTAGGGCAAGAAGACAAGAATCCAGAAGATATACCATCAAATACCAGAGAGCTGGTCGCGTCTGTCAATTGGGACTATTATTTTACATTCTATACATAACAGGAGTTCTTCCCCTTCCCTATTATTTGCAACAACTCTCAATAAAAATGAACCATATCTTTGAGGGCTTGTTGAGGGCCTCCATGAGCAAATGAAATATTTGTGTCATTTACTTCACATCTATAAAGATAAAGCAATGAAACAGAGATGGCTGAGTGGATTTCAGGGAAATTTTGATGTTTTCCGAATAAAAAAATAAAATGTTTCCCGAATCCCTCCCACATTTCAAAGCAATGTTTGAACCCCTGGAGAGCAATTTAAGTAGCTGTAATATGCACTTGGATAATTCATGGAAATCCTACATTTAAAGTGTTAGTATGACAAACAAATCAGCTCACTTTCATCTAATTTTAGGCTATTAAAAATACTAATCCAGCTGCAAGATCCAGATTATAAAACCTACAGACATCAAAATAAGTTAAAAGAAATAGAGATACCCAAGAAAGACCATCACTTCCTAGTGTGAAATGTATGGTGAACATTGGATGACTATTTATGGCTTAACAACTTGTGCTATATTTGGAGGTACAAATATAAATTAAATTAAAAAATAGTATTAGTTTTACATATTCATCAAAGTAAAAATAGCTATCTGGAGCTGAATCTCAGTTACACCCAAGAAAGGTTTCTGGAGGTGCATACTGACCTGCTGAAGAAGTAAGATATCCTTACAGACCAGAGAGAAAAATGCAACGTTTTCCACAGCAAAGTTGAATTATGTCAGTAAAATGACCAATCTTCTTTAATCTTTCAGAGTGTTTTGGTTCTTTCATTGACCTGTTTGAAATACATTGCAAGATAGAGCCCAATCTAAAGTCTTCAAGTTTTCACATTTTTCAGTGCTTCCTTTTTCTCTATGTGGCCAGTAAGAGATGTTTCTTAGAATTCCCCATTATAGCTCAATGTATCCACACGCCGTTTATGATCTGGAATGCTTGCCTTAGGCACGATTCTTGAACCATGCTATTTTATGTCTATGTAAAACCTTGTGATGTCTGAAATGAGCTCAATTATTTAGATTTTGGTAGCTATCATTTTATCAAAATCTCCTGAAAATGTTCATTTGTGCCCCTTTTTTCAAAAGTGCTGGTGCAGGACTGAAATACGCAAACTTCTCTGAAAATCCTGGGACACGTCAGCTTGATGTGCTACAGGTGACAGAGCAGACAGCCTGCCCGCCATGGAACAGATGTTTCCTTCACATTACTATTTCTTGCAATAAACTGTGATTGATAGAACAAGCATGCAACTGTGAGGAGTCTCACATTAACTTAAGATTATTGTATTTTGTCATAGGATAAATGTATACATTTAATATACTCTTACACCCTGCTCCAAGAAGTATCCTTCATAAGCAAAGCAAGGTTTAGCTTCCTTCCTGTTGGCTGGATGAAGCTTTTCTGGATCAGGAATTCCTCACCTCCACAGGACCATGAACTAACAGTTCAATACCACATGTATTTCTCTAGAAATCACAGGGAGAGACACAAGGATATATCATACCTTCTATTCTCAAACAGAAATTAGAAATCTTATGGAAATCACTACATTTGGTTCTGACTAAAAGTTCACATGTGTGAGCAGTTATTTTAAGTATCTTTGACTTGCATTTTTCATTGAACACAGTGTGTTAGCAGCTGGAAACTCTTGCACTTGACTCATATAAATGAGACATACATATTCCATGTTACATTGAGTGAGATATGCCAGGCTGCATGGAGTAAATTTCCAAGAACTGTCTTTCAGGGCAGATAGCTTTGCACTGCATGTCATCGTCTCTTCTTTGTATGGCATACAATGATGGTAATGACATCATCACAGGTGTGCTAAATCAGGGGTGAGGCATCTTGGAAGTGTTTTTTTTAAATAACATGTTCTCAAGGGAACAGTACCTTCCAAACATGCCAAAGAAGAGTTAAACTGTACTCTACTTTGTAATAAAGGTAAAGCTAAGCATTGCAATTTAAATTCTTTATAATTTGCTGGCCAAGGACTTTCCCTTGGTTTAATTTATCTAGCTTTCTCTGTGTTTTTTAATATATATATATATGTACTCTCATGTACATGTGCACATTGTGTGGAATGTGTCAAAACTCAGCAATTACACTATCTAATCAACCTCTTTCTGGTAAGTAAGGGAATTAGAGAAACCTTTAATTCTGTTTATTTACTTAATTCCATTGGATTTGAAAACATAATGGGATAATTTTTCAATTTAGTTCAGTATGTTTTATGCATAAGTAATAAACATTAAATCAAATTATTCTTGTTTACACCTTAAAAATAATATTCTGGGTGAACTAACAACATAAAGATCTATTGGTTTTTATATGTCTTCTTCTGTAAGGAATTTCTCTCTTTAAATAAGTTGTAACCTTTTTTTTAAACAGGAATTTCTAGAATTACATGAGACCTTGCTGTATTGCTGCCTTTCCATATTATGCATTATGCAGACTTTTTGTTGTGTATATTAGTACTGTTGTATCTGCCTGAGTAACAGTTACGCACAAGTTAAATCATCAGTCCTGAATTCACACCCCCCTACTTAAGTTAATGTTAAAAAGTTAATTCCAGCTTTAGAATTACTTCAGTTTTCCTGGTTTTAGTGTGAGTGTATAGATCAGTATGCAACCTTAGCTAGACCTACATGTACTCTGGATCTAGAAGGACCACTAGCACAACCAGTGCGGAGTCACTGCTGAACCCATAGGAATGACCTTGAGCATCTGCAGAGAGTCCAGGTCTCAAAATGGTGAGCTGACATCCTGTGCGTCCCAGCACCACACCATAACTGAGAAGATCAGAGGAGGAGCAAGAACGGAAAGAGGCTGGGTATTCCTCAGCTAGCACTGAGCAGTTAGATGAGTGAGATTTCATGTAAACATGTGACGGACAAGTTCTTGATTGGAAAAGTGAAACTGAGCGTGAGAAAGGGCTAAAGGAGATGTCTGTAACTGTAATTCAGATGAATACAGTATTTTTCTGTCACAGAAAACACCATTTCTGAAGCTGATCAAATAATAATAATAATTAAAAAACAAAACAAAAAAACAACAGAAAGAGAGAGACTTAACTCTTCTGTCAGCTTTTTTTTTTATTCAACAAATGCTGAGAAGATAAGTTGTTCTACAGTCAATTATGCTTTTTTAAGCAGGAACGGTCAATATGAATAACAAGAGAAAAGTATGCAAAGATTAGAGTTAGTGGATTAAAGTTTTCTTGATAGGAAATTAAGGAATACACATAAATGCTTTCTTTTCTACAAAGAGTGGGATTAGTATGGCAGAGCTAATAAGGGTGATTTTATGGATCAGCACTTGACTTGGACTCCAAACATCTGGATGGGTTCCTGGGTGTTATTCATAATACTATCACCGATGTAATTCTAGATTTAGCATGTCTTCTTTCATTACTCTTGGTTTCCTTTGTAGACAATAGAGGTGGGCATCCTACTTCTACGTAATATTTCCTCTGAAGCCTCCTTTAGGAATGTAGATGTGTTAACTACAAAGATTCACCAGAATCCACTGTCCCTGTACACTAAATACGTATTATCCTGCACAAATGAAGCACTAGGTTATCGCTGCATGTAAGAGAACATCAGAGTTTGCAAATGAACTTAAGTCCCCAAGATAAGTCCATTTGCTGAAGAAGCCTCTGTTATTGAATAAATACTCGTTTCTCTAAAGGTATTTATGACTGCTGTCCGACTTGATGGTGACCTAGCAAACTGCACATGACTGCTTCCCTCCAGGGAAGGTGTTCTGCTGAAAAAGGCAGAATAAGTCAGGCAGCAGAAGCGCAGAAGCAACTACAGAACAAGGTGCTTACAATCAAATGCTGCATCAGGGCCCAAAGTAGCTTGACATAAGCCTTGACTAATGATTTAATTCAGCCCTTCAGCATGCAGGTGTATCTGTTCTATCATCTAGAGGACATGCAAATCACTAACACATGCAAAGAAGGAGCTGATGTTACAAGATAACAACAGTAATGTGCACCTGTGATTTAGAAGGTAAATCCAGGCCTTAGAACAGTAGGCTACATAAGTTATTATAAAACCCGTTTGACTCTAGAAATCAAGAGGCTTGCTGTATATAACACAATAGTTCAGCACTTATATTTTGATATCTTACCAAAGATTTAATTCTAACTACAAACAAAAATCCCACACTAAGGTTTATAAACAATCCCAGATATTCATAATTTATGACTGGTTTATGCATAATTGTCAAGATAATTTTGCTGGAGCAGAGAAATGGGGTGATGTCAACAGACAGTGGCTGACTACTTGCCTTCTCTTTCTTTGAGTTAGCATTTCAGATTTGGAAATGTCTAACCTACTTACAGCAAAGTAAATTACTGATAATACTTCATGTTTTCATCCTTTCACTCTAAGATTAATTACTTTGCAGCCACTTCACAGAATTTTTGTTTGCCTTTCTTTGTATGGGAGCATATTCACATATAAAGAGGAATGAGGGATTGAGACTAGGAAATTGCTTTCATTTTCCTCCTATCACTAAATAACCTGTCTTCTCAATATCAGGCTAAAAGGTCAATATCTAATTTAGGATCCTGTTTCTATAATCCTTGAGATGAGTAACTCTTGACTTCAGGTGAGATGGCCTTGTGATTTAATGCTTTTTTAACATGAGAAAAAGCTGCGGAATTTGGCCTGTGCTTAAAAGCAGTCATTGAAAAATGCACAGTGCAGATTTTCTTTTCCCTTTCCTCTCCTTCTCCTCTCCTCTCCTTCTCCTCTCCTCTCCTTCTCCTCTCCTCTCCTTCTCCTCTCCTCTCCTTCTCCTCTCCTCTCCTTCTTCTCTCCTCTCCTTCTTCTCTTCTTCTGAACATCTATTTGCTGCAAATTCTTGCACAACTCTTGGGGCAGTTGCCACAGCTTTTACAGAGCTCTGTGAGCTAGTGCTTTTCAAGTGGCTGTGTTTGGGTATATCGGTAGTCCAAAAAAAAGGAATTAAAGAATGAGTTTGATCATTCTGGATTATCCACACTCCTTAACTTCCCACACTTTCAATGCTCTGGGCACACAACTTTTAACTTCATACTCTACCTCTGTTTTGGGCAAACCAGCTCTCTCTCAACAAACCTGCTAGTGGAAGAGCTAGCCCTAACCATTTTCCCTTTGGCCAAATGACCATTTGCTGACTTTTTTCCTCCCAGCCTGGAACTGATCTCTGATACATTTTTATTTAACATTTTAGACATAGTTTTTGAGCCCACTTCTCTGGAATAGGATCTGCAGCCTGTTAAGACTCAGATTTTTCTTTGAGGAGGTTGCATTAGATATCACAGAAAAGCCATAATCTATCTGTCGTTTAGTACTTTCACAGGTGTGAGACCTACCAGATTCCCACAGTTTCAGTGCTATGGGCACACAAGTTTTAAGTTCATTCATGTAAGTGTACATTTAGCTTTGTACAATAGAGAAAATAATTTATTTGTTCTTCAGCAAAAGATGGGCATCCAAAGAAAACAATAAAACCATCTGTATATATCTGTATTTTCCCCTCAATTTCTTCTTACAGTTTTGACAATTTGGGGGGGTGTAGGTCAGACTATTTATTGGAATTTCAGAGTATTCTGTTGCACATACTTTTTTCTTTCAAATCAAGGTATAATTATCTCACTCCTGCAATCAAGTTTGTTTTTTTCTTAAGTGGCACTTCTGTTAAGATGAACCTCTCTTTAGCAAACAGAACCCTTCCATTGCTTTTCTTTGCAATTTTTTCTCCATCTCAGTGAATGCTGATGAAATTATATATATATATTGTCCTGGTTTTGGCTAGGATAGAGTTAACTCTCTTCTTAGTAGCTGGTACAGTGCTGGATTTCGGATTTAGTGTGAGAATAATGTTGATAACACACTGATGTTTTAGTTGTTGCTAAGTAGCGCTTATCTTAAGCCAAGGACTTCTCAGTTTCCCATGCTCTGCCAGCAAGCAGGTGTGCAAGAAGCTGGGAGGGAGCAGAGCCGGGGCAGCTGACCTGAACTAGCCAAAGGGATATTCCATACCATGGAACGTCATGCCCAGTATATAAACAGGGGGGAGTTGGCCAGGAGGGGCGGATCACAGCTCTGGCATTGTTCAGCAGGTGGTGAGCAATTGCATTGTGCATCACTGGGTTTTTTTTTCTTTTTTTTTTCCCCTTTTTTTTAATTATATTCCTTTTCATTACAATTATTATTATTTTTATTATATTTCATTATTATTCTTGTTACTATTATATTTTACTTTAGTTATTAAACTGTTCTTATCTCAATCCACAAGTTTTACCTTTTTTCCCAATTCTCCTCCCCATCCCACTGGGAGCGAGGAGAAGTGAGGGAATGGCTGTGTGGTGCTTAGCTGCTGGCTGGGGTTAAACCATGACATATATATATATATTTTATATAGGTATAATTGAGAACTAACAACTTTAAATCCATGCTTTTTCTGAGGGATTTTGCACCCCAGCCCTCTCTCTTTTTTCACCCAGAAAGTTTTTCCCAGTTCATGTTGCCTTCTTAGCTGAACTGTTGTTTGGCCACAGTCCAGTCCATAAGGTTAATGGCTGATACTGTTTGTTTTGCAACTTCATCTAGACAAGCAGATTGATTTCTGTTGGAGAATTTGTCAGTTTGTGATGGAATTACTTAATGCTCCTTGAGGCATTCAGTAATATAGTGATTTTAGGAGTTAACTAGCATTCTTCAGTGATACACAGACGGATGCCCCAAATTGTTCCAGCAGCTATATTAAAATATAAATTTCCCTGATTATAGGAATGCAATGTGAAGCATTTACTACAGCATCATACATGCCTGTTACTTACAAGAGTCTGTCTTATTATAGTATGCATTTTAAGTTCACAATTTTCCCTTTACAGAGTCTTCCTTTATTTCCGCCTTGTGGTTAATAAGCTACACATTCTCTCACATCACTACAAATACACACTGAACAAATACTTAAAGAATTTCAAACTTATTCTAACTGCTCTACAAAAGGCTAATTTATTATACCTAATATATTGAAAGTTACTATTTCCATTTTAATATACAAAGCAGAGCAAAAAAGGAGGATGAAAACTATAGCAAGAGATTGCTCAATGACATTTTAATGGTGTCGTGGTTTAACCCCAGTCAGCAACTAAGCACCACGCAGCCGCTTCCCCCTCCCCCTCCCAGTGGGGTGAGGAGGAGGAAAGCAAAGGAAAAAAAAAAGTAAAACTCGTGGGTTGAGATAAGAACAGTTTAATAACTAAAGTAAAATATAATACTAACAATAGTAATAATGAAATATAATAATAATAGTAATGAAAAGGAATGCAACAAAAGAAGGGGGGGGGGAAGAAAAAAACCAGTGATGCACAATGCAATTGCTCACCACCCGCTGACCGATGCTCAGTTAGTTCCCGAACCGCGATCCGCGCCTCCCGGCCAGCTCCCCCCTGTTTATATACTGGGCATGACGTTCCATGGTATGGAATACCCCTTTGGCTAGTTCAGGTCAGCTGCCCCGGCTCTGCTCCCTCCCAGCTTCTTGCACACCTGCTTGCTGGCAGAGCATGGGAAACTGAAAAGTCCTTGGCTTAAGATAAGCGCTACTTAGCAACAGCTAAAACATCAGCGTGTTATCAACATCATTCTCACACTAAATCCAAAACACAGCACTGTACCAGCTACTAAAAAGAAAGTTAACTCTGTCCCAGCCGAAACCAGGACAATATCCACCCCTTATTCTATACCATTTACGTTATGCCCAGATCCCACACTTTCCAATACATTTCCAATTAATCACCATCACCTTTCCTGTCTTTAATATATACGTATAGATATCATTCCCGCGATCTATGGGCCATCTCTATCAAATGTGTGTTGAGTTCATTCAGTCCATGACTTTGAGCTCCATCTATCGTAACAGTCTGTCTGGGCAGGAGGGATGATGCAAAGTCCGCTCAGTTGGTAGAACAGGATTGGGCTTCGGTGTGATGTGGCAGGCAGGTCATATTGGGCGCAGCAGGAGGATGGTGTGTGTTGTCGGATTGTTGCATGCTGCAGTCAGTCCTGGTTCCATCCCTGCTGCACTTCACTCAGCTTTGTCAAAGTTCATTCTTCATTAATCTAAGTAATTCTTACTATAATACCATTAATATAGCACATAATAATTATAATAATGATGACATACAGTGGCAGGATTATATAGCAATTAATAGCATACAATTCAATCTATTGGCTGTTCTCACCTAAAATCAAATCCCCTTGAGGCACACATCGGACTTCCCCGTCCTTCCGCATCACCCACCAAGTGCACCCAGGCCCTTGAGCAAAAGCAATCCCACGAATGGGTTTGCCTTTGCCTGAGGCAGGAGTAACCCAAACTGTTTTTCCTAGCATATTTTTTATGTGCACTACAGGGACCTTATCCCCTTCTACAGTACGTAAAAGTTCTGATTGGGCAGGGCCAGCTCGATTGGCAGATCCTCTAGTGTTGACTAACCAGGTGGCCTTTGCTAGATGTGTATCCCAATGTTTGAAAGTCCCACCACCCATTGCTCTCAATGTAGTCTTTAACAGTCCATTGTATCGCTCAATTTTCCCGGAGGCTGGTGCATGATAGGGGATGTGATACACCCACTCAATGCCGTGCTCTTTGGCCCAGGTGTCTATGAGATTGTTCCGGAAATGAGTCCCGTTGTCTGACTCAATTCTTTCTGGGGTACCGTGTCGCCATAAGATTTGCTTCTCGAGGCCCAAGATAGTGTTCCGGGCGGTGGCATGGGGCACGGGATATGTTTCCAGCCAGCCAGTGGTTGCTTCCACCATCGTAAGCACATAACGCTTGCCTTGACGGGTTTGTGGGAGTGTGATATAGTCAATCTGCCAGGCCTCTCCATATTTGTATTTCAGCCATCGTCCTCCATACCAAAGAGGCTTTAACCGCTTGGCTTGCTTAATTGCAGCGCATGTTTCACATTCATGGATGACCTGTGCAATAGTGTCCATGGTCAGGTCCACCCCTCGATCGCGAGCCCATCTATATGTTGCATCTCTTCCCTGATGGCCTGAGGTGTCGTGGGCCCACCGAGCCATGAATAATTCACCCTTATGCTGCCAATCCAGATCTACCTGAGCTACTTCAATCCTAGCAGCCTTGTCTACCTGTTGATTGTTTTGATGTTCCTCAGTGGCCCGGCTCTTAGGTACATGAGCATCTACGTGACGTACTTTCACAACCAGATTCTCTAGCCGGGCAGCAATATCTTGCCACAATGCAGCAGCCCAGATGGGTTTACCTCTGCGTTGCCAATTACTCTGCTTCCATTGCTGCAACCACCCCCACAGAGCATTTGCCACCATCCATGAGTCAGTATAGAGATAAAGTATTGGCCATTTTTCTCGTTCAGCAATGTCTAAAGCCAGCTGGATGGCTTTCACCTCTGCAAACTGACTTGATTCACCTTTTCCTTCTGCAGTTTCTGCAACTTGTCGTATAGGACTCCATACAGCCGCCTTCCACCTCCGATGCTTTCCTACAATGCGACAGGACCCATCAGTGAACAGGGCATATTGCCTCTCATTTTCTGGCAGTTTATTATACAGTGGGGCCTCTTCAGCACGCGTTACCTCCTCCTCTGGTGATATTCCAAAATCTTTGCCTTCTGGCCAGTCTGTGATCACTTCCAGAATTCCTGGGCGACTGGGGTTTCCTACTCGACTTCGTTGTGTGATCAGTGCAATCCACTTACTCCATGTAGCATCAGTTGCATGATGTGTACAAGGGACCTTCCCTTTGAACATCCAGCCTAGCACTGGCAGTCGGGGTGCTAAGAGGAGCTGTGTTTCAGTACCAACCACTTCTGAAGCAGCTCGAACTCCTTCATATGCTGCTAATATCTCCTTTTCAGTTGGAGTATAGCGGGCCTCAGATCCTCGATATCCCCGACTCCAAAACCCTAGAGGTCGACCTCGGGTCTCCCCAGGTGCTCTCTGCCAGAGACTCCAGGTAGGGCCATTCTCCCCGGCTGCGGTGTAGAGCACATTTTTAACATCTGGTCCTGCCCGGACTGGCCCAAGGGCTACTGCATGAACTATCTCCCGTTTAATCTGTTCAAAGGCTTGTTGTTGCTCAGGGCCCCATTTAAAATCGTTCTTCTTCCGGGTCACTTGATAGAGAGGGCTTACAATCATACTATAATTTGGAATATGCATTCTCCAAAAACCTACAACACCTAAGAAAGCTTGTGTTTCCTGTTTACTAGTTGGTGGAGACATAGCTGCTATTTTGTTGATCACATCCATTGGGATGTGACGACGTCCGTCTTGCCATTTTATTCCTAAAAACTGAATCTCCTGTGCGGGTCCCTTTACCTTACTCTGTTTTATGGCAAAACCGGCTTTCAGAAGAATTTGGATTATTTTCTCCCCTTTCTCAAAAACTTCTTCTGCTGTGTTGCCCCATACGATGATGTCATCAATGTACTGCAGGTGTTCTGGAGCTCCACCTTTTTCCAGTGCAGTCTGGATTAGTCCATGGCAAATGGTGGGGCTGTGTTTCCACCCCTGGGGCAGTCGATTCCAGGTGTACTGGACGCCCCTCCAAGTGAAAGCAAACTGTGGCCGGCACTCTGCTGCCAAAGGGATTGAGAAAAATGCATTGGCAATATCAATTGTGGCGTACCACTTGGCTGCTTTTGACTCCAGTTCATATTGAAGTTCTAGCATGTCTGGCACAGCAGCACTTAGCGGTGGTGTGACTTCATTCAGGCCACGATAGTCCACTGTTAGTCTCCATTCTCCATTAGACTTTCGCACTGGCCAAATGGGGCTGTTAAAGGGTGAGCGAGTCCTGCTGATTACTCCTTGGCTCTCCAGTTGACGAATCAGCGTATGGATGGGAATCAGGGAGTCTCGGTTGGTGCGATATTGCCGCCGGTGCACCCTTGTGGTAGCAATTGGCACCTGTTGTTCTTCGACCCTCAGCAACCCCACAACCGAAGGGTCCTCAGAGAGTCCGGGCAAGGTGGACAACTGTTCAATTCCCTCTGTCTCCAAGGCAGCTATACCAAAGGCCCACCGGTACCCTTTCGGGTCCTTGAAATACCCCCTCCTGAGATAATCTATGCCAAGAATACATGGAGCCTCCGGACCAGTCACAATGGGGTGTTTTTGCCACTCATTCCCAGTTAGGCTTATTTCAGCCTCCAATACAGTTAACTGTTGAGATCCCCCTGTCACCCCAGAAATACAAATAGCTTCTACCCCTTTATAGCTTGATGGCATTAAAGTACACTGTGCACCGGTGTCTACTAGAGCTTTATACTCCTGTGGATCTGATGTGCCAGGCCATCGAATCCACACAGTCCAGTAAACCCGGTTGTCCCTCTCCTCCGCCTGGCTGGAGGCAGGGCCCCTCTAGTACTGGTCATAGGATTCTCCACTCACTTGTAAAAATGGATTAGAATTCCTTTTCATAGAATCAGGAGTAAGATCAGCAGTAAGATCAGCCCTTCCACTTTGTCGGCCACACCGCTCGCAGTGCTCACTGGAGGCTGAAGCAACCATTTTCCTGGAAGAACCCTCATTTGTAGTTGTTTTTCCTCGCAATTCCCGTACCCGTGCATCTAGGACTGAGGTAGGTTTTCCATCCCACTTTCTCATATCCTCTCCGTGGTCAAGCAGGTAAAACCACAGGGTACCCCGTGGTATATACCTTCTCTCTCTTCTCTCTTGCCCAGAAGAATACCTTCTCCTAATAGCTGAGGTATTGGTCCGTACAGGTGGAAGGCAGAACCTATCCTCAAATCGCTGGAACTCTTGGGACCATTTCTCGGCTAGCGTGTCTGGCAGTTTCTCCACAGCCGCGACGAGGGAGGAAGAGAGACTTTCTTCGTATTGCCGAAGTCGGCGAGCCAATTCATCTATTGTTGGTCCCTCCTCATCTTTCCAGTCCACTACTGCCAATGCACTGGCATACGATGATGGTGTACTTCGTACAAACTTCCGCCACATGGGTCGTGAACATTGGACTTCATCTGGATCTGTGGGTAACTGCCCATCGTCTGGGTCATAATAAACCATCTCCCGCACGGCTAATTCCCTCAGGTACTGGATACCTTTCTCCATGGTGGTCCACTTGCCTGGCTGACATACAACATCTTCTTTGAAGGGATACCTTTCCCTCACGCCCGATAGAAGTCGCCTCCAGAGGCTGAGGGCTTGTGGCTTTTTCCCAATCGCCTTGTCAATGCCCCTTCCCTAGAAAGGGATCCCAATTGCTTGGCTTCCTTACCCTCTAATTCCAAGCTACTTGCCCCATTATCCCAGCATCGGAGCAGCCAGGTGATAATGTGCTCGCCTGGATGACGGCTGAAGTCTTTTCGCATATCTCGCAGCTCACTCGGGGATAGTGACCGGGTGATTATCTCCGGTTCTGCCTCTTCCTCCTGTTCTCGTGATGGCCCTGCTTCACCTTCATCCTTCGCTAAGCGAGCTGATTTTTTTTGTATATTTCCTCTTCTGTATAGGGGCGATTGATATTGGCACCGGTTGATCCTCTAGTTCAGCTGCATCATCCATCGCCAAGGTTTGAGTTGCCACAGTGCCTGTTGCTGGGGTTTGAATAGCCACAGTGCTTGTCATAGGGATTAGAGTAGCTGCAGTAGCTGTCGCCAGAGTTTGAGTAGCCACAGTGCCTGTTGCTGGGGTTTGAGTAGCCACAGCGCTTGTCATAGGGATTAGAGTAGCTGCAGTAGCTGTCGCCAGAGTTTGAGTAGCCACAGTGCCTGTTGCTGGGGTTTGAGTAGCCACAGCGCTTGTCATAGGGATTAGAGTAGCCGTAGTGCCTGTCGCCAGAGTTTGAGTAGCCGTAGTGCCTGTCACCAGAGTTTGAGTAGCCGTAGTGCCTGTCACCAGAGTTGAAGTAGCTGCAGTCATGGGAGCTGATCTCTGGGTGGTATTTTTAAATAGTTGTTTAACCCTAGGCAAGATCTGAATCACATTCAGGAACAGGCTGATTCCTAGCAGTACGACCATACTAAGTTCAACATCCCAAGGATATTCAAAATTTACAAACTCCTTCAATGCTATTGCAATTAACCTGGTAAAGAAAAGGAAGATGTGGGAAGATGTCTCCCCAATAGGTTGGCTCCCCGAGGAGAAAAGGTAGAAAGTGCAGTTATTAATATTCTCTAGGAGATAGCACCCGAAGTACGGAGATCTCTCCTCCACAGATTGGTTCCCAGAGGAGAAAAGGTAAAAGGTACAATTATTAATAGTCTCCCATAGGCAGCTCCCGAAGTACAGAGGTGACAACAATGCCGAGTACAAACACCCGATTAGTTTCACGGCTTGCACTTCTATCATATCATAAACCAGTGTTACAAACAACAACAACGTGATAACTCTAGCCCGGTTCCCACCGATGATAAACAGCACAACAGGGAGCATATACTGCAAGTAGGGCATTACATAACGCAATTTCAAGAACCACAACACCAACTTTGAGAGCAAACGAACCCACATTGTAACCAGTAACTATCAAACCAATATAATGAATACTTATAACAAGTTTGTTTTAACACACTCTGATCAGATCTGTCGTTATCTCAACCCTTCGTGCCCCACGTTGGGCGCCAAAAAGGCTGTCGTGGTTTAACCCCAGTCAGCAACTAAGCACCACGCAGCCGCTTCCCCCTCCCCCTCCCAGTGGGGTGAGGAGGAGGAAAGCAAAGGAAAAAAAAAAGTAAAACTCGTGGGTTGAGATAAGAACAGTTTAATAACTAAAGTAAAATATAATACTAACAATAGTAATAATGAAATATAATAATAATAGTAATGAAAAGGAATGCAACAAAAGAAGGGGGGGGGGGAAGAAAAAAACCAGTGATGCACAATGCAATTGCTCACCACCCGCTGACCGATGCTCAGTTAGTTCCCGAACCGCGATCCGCGCCTCCCGGCCAGCTCCCCCCTGTTTATATACTGGGCATGACGTTCCATGGTATGGAATACCCCTTTGGCTAGTTCAGGTCAGCTGCCCCGGCTCTGCTCCCTCCCAGCTTCTTGCACACCTGCTTGCTGGCAGAGCATGGGAAACTGAAAAGTCCTTGGCTTAAGATAAGCGCTACTTAGCAACAGCTAAAACATCAGCGTGTTATCAACATCATTCTCACACTAAATCCAAAACACAGCACTGTACCAGCTACTAAAAAGAAAGTTAACTCTGTCCCAGCCGAAACCAGGACAAATGGATACAGGCATGCAGCGATCTGAACTGTGGCAGAAAAGCATTGTTTGCTGGGCACTCCTATGCCATTGGCCTTTAGGAAAGAAGGATGGCTTTTGATCTCTTTCTAGCTCTGTCTCTGACTTTGTGTGACCTTTGGCAAGTCACATTAGTTGGGTGTGCAGCATCCATAAAAATTAGTAAACTATTGCTTTACTTGTTCTCTTGAGGTTTGTGAGGCTTAATTAGTGAATTTTATAAATCTTTTCTACACTCACAAATGCAAAGTGCTATAAGGACAAAGTTTTATTGTCACTATTCCTTTGGGAAATGAGTTTCTTAGAGCTGTGGGAGATAATTAGTCACATTTTGCAGGCTGTGCTACAGCTAAAACGACCATTAAAGTAATCTCTTATATAATATGAACAATACTTGTTCTCACAAGTTTGGCAAAATCAGATGTGGGTTCTGGGTTTCTGACGTGGCCTTTTCCTGCCCTTCTACAATTTGAAAACTGTTAGGATGTTAGGATTTTTTCCATTTCCTTTTGTTTTAAAATGGTGATAGGTTTTCACCTTATTTCTAGAAAACTGCTCATATTGAATGTTTAGGATATATGTTTTCCCCAATTCCTTGCAATTGTTCACAGTTGTAGCCATAGAAACTGTAATCGTCCTTCTCAAAATACTTGGAATAGCCACAAACTATTTTTGCTAGGAAATCTTGTAATTGAAATAAAATTGGCTGTGAGTTTTGTTATACAGGCTGTGACTGATGGCATTAAGCCTACCTCAAGCTGC
Source organism: Gymnogyps californianus (assembly GCF_018139145.2). NCBI lineage: Eukaryota > Metazoa > Chordata > Aves > Accipitriformes > Cathartidae > Gymnogyps > Gymnogyps californianus. The sequence goes on along the minus strand of NC_059471.1, from coordinate 13,920,176 downwards.
CTCTCAGCTGGCCATTTGCAAATGGGCTGATTCTTTTTCTGAGCAGCCAATGTCACCTTTCTTCATTATTTGGAGGAAGAGCACATCAACCGTCTAAGAGTCAGCCTTGTTTAGTGGAATTACAGTAGCCTGACTCCCTTTGTGGCATTAAGGCACTTCTGAAAAGTTTATCTTATGGGCCAGATTTTTTAAAGTAGATGCATGAAGGTACACATACACCTCTCTCATGTTTTTATTCTCCTGATGTCTCTATCTCCTTTATTAAACTTTGTGAATTTTCTTTCTTAACATTTAGCTAAGTTGCATGACAATTTCATTTTTTCAGACAGATCCACTTAGTCAGAGAAAACCATCAGGTTATAGACACTTATTTTGTCCTTTAACTGTTTTTAAAAAAAATATGACCAATATATTCCAAAACTTGCTTGTCAATCTGGATTCTACTGTGTATCTTTCTGAATGGTTGGCCAGGTAGTTTAAAACTTTCACTGCATCTAAGATCTGTGCTTTGGGGAACTCCACTAATTGCTTACAAAAAATCCTTATCCACGTGAACATTCTCATTTAGCAGTAACCTCAGTCACAGTACTCATGATCTTCTCCCATTTTATTATCATGCACAGACTTTCAGCAGGTACAATTTCTTAGGTAACTCGAAGAAAGTGCTTATATCGCTCATAAACTGTGCCATGCCTCCTTTTTCACTAGCAAATTCTTCCCAGACAAGGAGTACTATTTATGTTGCTGTTCCAGTCACATAACTTCACCAAACTTCTGTTATGCCAGCTAAGTCATATATGTGATCATAACCATAACATAAGATGCTGCTGTTTACATTTCTTGCATTAATAAATATTCATATAAAATGTTCATCAATTTGATTTACTAACCACTTTCTTCTCCCTCCTTTCCTTATGATATGAGAAATCCTCTCACCTTTGGTTCACAGACTTTCAGCCAGGTTGACAGCATTCTCCTGGAAAAACTGGCTGCTCATGGCTTGGACAGGTGTACTCTTTGCTGGGTAAAAACTGGCTGGATGGCCAGGCCCAAAGGGTTGTGGTGAACGGAGTTAAATCCGGTTGGTGGCCGGTCACAAGTGGTGTTCCCCAGTGCTCAGTATTGGGGTCAGTTCTGTTTAATATCTCTATTAATGATCTGGATGAGGGGATTGAGTGCTCCCTCAGTAAGTTTGCAGATGACACAAAATTGGGCGAGAGTGTTGATCTGTTTGAGGGTAGGAAGGCTCTACAGAGGGATCTGGACAGGCTGGATCGATGGGCTGAGGCCAATTGTATGAGGTTCAACAAGGCTCAGTGTGGGGTCCTGCACTTGGGTCACAACAACCCCATGCGATGCTACAGGCTTGGGGAAGAGTGGCTGGAAAGCTGCCCGGCAGAAAAGGACCTGGGGGTGTTGGTTGACAGCCAGCTGAAGATGAGCTGGCAGTGTGCCCAGGTGGCCAAGAAGGCCAACAGCATCCTGGCTTCTATCAGAAATAGTGCGGCCAGTAGGACTAAGGAAGCGATTGTCCCCCTGTACTCAGCACTGGTGAGGCTGCACCTCGAATACTGTGTTCAGTTTTGGGCCCCTCACTACAAGAAAGACATTGAGGTGCTGGAGTGTGTCCAAAGAAGAGGAATGAAGCTGGTGAAGGGTCTAGAGAGCAAGTCTTATGAGGAGCAGCTGAGGGAACTGGGGTTGTTTAGCCCGGAGAAAAGGAGGCTCAGGGGAGACCTTATCGCTCTCTACAACTACCTGAAGAGAAGTTGTAGTGAGGTGGCTGTTGGTCTTTTCTCCCAGGTAACAAGTGATAGGACAAGAGGAAATGGCCTCAAGTTCCACCAGGGGAGGTTTAGATTGGATATTAGGAAAAATTTCTTCACTGAAAGGGTTGTCAAGCATTGGAAGAGGCTGCCCAGGGAAGTGGTGGAGTCACCATCCCTGGAGGTATTTAAAAGACGTGTAGATGTGGTGCTTAGGGACATGGTTTAGTGGTGGAGTTAGCAGTGCTAGGTTAATGGTTGGACTTGATGATCTTAAAGGTCTTTTCCAACCTAAACAATTATATGATCCTATGATTCTATGATTAAAAAGGTGATAATAATGTTACGACCTAATTTAAGTGCTCAGTTAGCAAGTCAGTATGGTAAGGCTGTCTGTTTTTATTCTTCTTCATGAGGCAGCTATCACTCATGAAGCTTGTGGAACTTCATCCTGTGGTGTAGGAAGCCGCTATCTGGAAATACTAGCAACACAGCTAGGCCTTCACCTCCAGGATATCCCTGTCCCTTCTGGAGCCTTGACCTTCAGCTGAAAAAACTGACAATAATGCTATCTATGCCTTGAGGATCCAACTCTAGCAGTATCTGTAGTACCTCTATAAATGAGAATCATGGACTAGTGGCCTGTGTGAAAGATAGGCCACAGCATACTTTCAGTAACAGCTTGAACTTGGTCTCCCTATACCTGCTGTGCCTTACAGACTAGCAAGTAGAGCAACTTGGCGTCTCTGGAGTTCACTACAACTGCTCGGCAAAAGATCTGGGCTTCCTGAAGAGTCTGTCTGTGAGACAGAGTTTATATCTAGGGCCTTACTGATTTGGGAAAGCATGCTGTGGACTTCCAAAAGTGTGTCCTGACAAAAGAAACCATGACAGCACGAAATTCCTCTTGCCCTCTTTCCATAGTCCAAACCATAATCCAGACGTATCTTGAAATTTTTATTAAATCTTTAACACTCCTAAGAAAGTTCATAAAAACGAAGGGCAAGTACAAGACCATCTAAATGATGCTAGTATGGTAAACCCCAAAACAAACCAAACTTATGTTGGTGTCATGAAGCATTTCAGCAGTTCTAATGTATTGAAGATAGCTTGCTTTCCTCCTGATATTTATAGAGCGTTACACATGGAACCTCCAGATCCTGCAAGGGGTCAACAGGGCTCAGTCCTCTCTATAGTCCATTCAACATTTACCTGCAGTCACATACCGAATATTCAGGAGGTGTCCTCCCAAATGAAGCAACATATAAAAGGGAACATTTATACTCATTATATGTAATCACAATACCAGTACCATGACAGATAGGATGTAGAAATTAATTTTGACTTGTAGAGAACATCCACTGCAGAGATTCATGTATTGCAACATGTTCTCTCTCAAAAATAAATATGCTTCATATTTTTCTAATAATAATAATAAATGGCCATTTGTGCAGTTGGTGAAAACAGTATTCTAGTCAGTGGAAACCAAAGTATAACATGTGTTGTGCTTCATTCCTGCAGTCTTACTAGATCATTCCCAGCAAGAAGCCCTACAGTGAGTCATAGCTATAGACTATATAAAATATTTTTTTTGCTTCCAGTAACATGGTTCTTTGAGTATTAAAGGTTTGAAAATCTTTCACCTGATGCTAGCAAAAAGCTTACCAAATATTAACATCAAAAATCTTTTTTAAGATAGAACAAAAATATGAACTACGCAATCTGATTTATATACAGAGTTTATATTTTTCAGAGTACAATAGTGTTTATTGAATCTAGCTGTTTTACTTATGTAATCACAGGAAGAATGGTCTCAACCCACTGCACAGAACAAAGGGACTATTATAGAGAGAAATACTGCGGACCTATGTGAAAAAGTGTGTTCCTATGATTTTGCTTTCCTCTTCTACTAAATATTCATTCATGCATCTCATCCTGGTGAGAGAAAACAAGAGGGAAGCAATTTGAAATATGCTCATCCATCTCCTGCATAATCTTCTTTTCCCTGTTCTCTGCACGCAAACAGTATTAAATTCCACCTGAACAAAGATCCACAGAGAAACAACTTAAGATATAGATATAACATAGTGCTCACCTGTGTTTGGAAATGCCTCAGTCAAAAAGTGGCAGCATAGTTGTTTGCACATTTTGTGCTGATAGATGATATGTTACTGGCATCCTGAAGAGTGGCATTTTGATAAGGCTGAACTAGACAGCTCTTTATTTGGATAACCTGCTAAATGGGAAGCAACGTAGTACGTCCTTTCTCTCCCCATTTGCTTTATAATTGTCATCAGCTCCTGACAATTCCAGTTTACCTTTCAGCATTGTAAGACAAAAGTTAATTCTATACTTTTCTAGTTTGGTTTTTTTCCCCCCAAATCTAATTTTTTTCTGCACCACATTTGTATGAAATGATACGCCAAAGCAGTAAGACAGCAAGTGTAAGAGGTGGGCAAATTTTATTGTTTTCTTCTTCTTCATCATGATATTTCTCTTAACTTGATAATGTTAAATGTCAGCAGCAGGTGCTGTTTGAATCAGTGCTGGACAGTTTGACTAATGCTTTACAATTTAGGCATGGCTTTTGAAAATATTGCTGAATACTGTTTGCCTGTCTAAACTAATGAATGTTATGGTTACTTGCCACCATCATCAATACAGTTAGTGTTAAGAACTAATGAAGACAGTTTATAGGTTTCCAATTACTTTTCTTCTGGGGGAAAACTCCAATCAAAATAGTGCTGAAAACACTGTGGCAAGCCTGCTACACACCACCTCTCGCAGTGTCGCCTTCACTGTTGTAACTGATGGGCAACATTTATTCCCAAAGAATTCTTAATATACTCAAAAGGTTGTAGCTGTAAGAGACTCTATGTTGGCTCCATGCACCTGCTACTGATAGTGATTGATAGTTGTTGTGATTTTCATTGGTTAGGTTTTTCTTGTAGCAGTTGACTAAAACCATCAACATATCAGAACTAAAATATTGCACAGCAACTTACCAATTTTTTTTCTTTTTTCCTTTTTTTTTCTCTAAGATGAAACAGAGATAGTCATGGCCATTGCTACATGCAGGGTATATAGACAAGGCAGACTTGGTTTCAGTTCTCTTATCCGTTCTATTCAGAGAAAGATTGTGAACAAAGGTACCTCATCTTCAGGGAAGCATCACAGCTGCTAGACGATAGGATAAATATCTTAGGGTTGATATCCCACAGTTTCTCCTGATGAAGGTTTTGTTTTGCCTAAACCTGATTACACTGGGGCATGAGATGATGGAGATATTCCAGAATGAATACTACCGAGTAGATTGCCAAGTTTTGTGAAACTTGAAATCAAACGTATTAAATTTGTCTCCCACAGATCATTTCAATGCTTTAACAATGTTTCACTTACTATTTTGTTGTTCTCTGGCTTGTACATTTTAAATTTAATTTTCACTCTGATCTATATTTTTCATTGCAAAACCCTGTAATTGTTTATGAACTGAAATTGTCGTTTCTTCTCCCAGTAAACCTGGTTGCTAAGAAGGAAGCCTTAATCTCTTTGAAATAGAGCCTTTTGTGCTGTCGAGAACAATAGAATAATAAAATATAGTTGTAATCATTTATTTACATTAAATGACACTGAAGATTTTCCAGAAATTTCTGTGCAAACTGCAAGGAAACTAGCTTTTAAGCTGATGCCCTGAACTTTTTATGAACAGAATGGAGAGATACTTGTCTAAAACAAGGAGCTATAAAAGCCAGCTGACAGAGCACAAAACCTTTTAACATAAGAAATAAGAAATTCCAGACAGGAATGGGCCCTTATTTTCAGTGTAAGAGATTCACCAGTGCATGTGGATATAGGTATCTGGCTCTGGCTCGAGATGGAGCCATAAACTGTCCTCTGCAGAGCAGTGCTGAATCAGCTCTCTCTTGTGAAATGAGACAATAAGCAAGAAATAGATTCCTGTCTTTTATTCATTAGGAAAGATTCAAACTGCTTTTTGTACTGTGGGAGCGCAAGAACTCCTATCTATCACCTCTGACAGGGCTGCCCTAAACAGCGTGGCAAAAACATTCCGGATGAAGCTATCTCAATCTCTGCTGCTAAAGATGCTCCAAGTGCCATGGGATGTTCCGTTATCACAGGAAGGATAGGGAAAGACTTCCTTGCTTAGTCACTGGGGATCACTCTGAGGAGGGAGGAGACCAGGGAAAAGTTCAGTTCTAGTCTATCTTATAACAATTTTAATTACTACAGCTTTAATTTTCCTGCTTCATGTCAGGCTGGCATTGTATCTATCTGGGAGGGAAATCCTGAACTGTTCCAGCTCAGGCTCCACAGGCAAGGGAATACCTCACTGGGGAGTCCGTATGGGGCTGTGATGTGAGTGAGTTATTTCGCTGCTCCCTTTCACAATGTGGATTGTTGAGTGCACATCTACTGGCACAAACTTAGGCACAAGGGGAACATCTAATAGAAAGTATATGTACCCAGAGTCTAAGTATTCAGAAGTTTAGGCAAAGACTGACCTGGGATTTTGAGGTTTATTTTTTTTATATTGGGTACCCACAAACTATTATGAAATGAACCCTGAAGTACTTCACATTTCTTCCTCTATTTTAAAAAAACCCACAAATTATAATTGTATCAAGATATGCACTGTCCATGCTGGAATAAACAAACCAAAGCAAAGCAACTGCTTTTAGCTGCAAAAATTCCAGCTCCTTGCAATGTATTGCCCGGATCAAAAATCAATACTGAAAAAAGGACTCAGCAAAAACAAATTAACTGTGCAAGTGACTTGGACTTGCTCTGCAAATTTTCTTCTGCTGTTTTTAACCCTTTAAGATACCAGATGACTGGTACATAAGGGAAGAGGTGCAGTTTTATGATTTGTTTGTTTATAAAGTTTTAGCAAAATTTGTTATCACAGCTTTCAAGGTGAATCTCAACATAAAGTTTTCCAGGTACATTCCGATTACCACGATAAAAGATGCTTTCTTTTCAAAGATGGATTAAAGAATATATGGTACTTTTAGGACTTGTTTCAAATATTAACAAAGGAAAATCACACTTGATCACTCAGGCATGACTTTAGATTCCTTACTGGTACATAGATATGAAATTTAAATTTTTGGTGTATTTTATCTACTCTTCTCTCTTTTTTTTTCATGGAGTACTTTAGATGCTTTTGTTCTGCAGTTTACTAAATGATGGCTGCATTCCAAACAGATTTAGGAAAGTGATCAAACCAATATATCACAATACAATTTTCTAAGACTGACTGATTCAAATAGGCTGCTGACTAAGACTGCCAGAAAACAATGAATGTTCAAGATTACTCAGAATGTTAATGTGATTTTTTTCCTTCTGTCCCCTTATCGTTAATTAAAATTAGAACAGACTCTTTCATCCTCTTTATCATTACAGCTTAAACAGCTTCTGACTGACATCTCAGCTGACTTATTTGCCTTCCTAACTTTTACACATATGCCAGTCTGGCCACACATCTAGATGGTAATTTTTCTTCACGTTATTTGCAAGTCTAAACAGTGTTGATGGATAGAAGGAACTCAGAATTCCCTCTACTTCCAAGGACAACTTTTTCCTTCATTCATTCCTTATGCACTGGAGAACTTAGACATTTGTGAAAAGTAAAGAGTAGATGTATATATCACCTAAATGGTTATAGAAGTAATGGCAATTGAGAATAAAAATAAAAGCACTAATTTTGGCATTAAAAACGTATGGTAAATTGATAATACCATTAACTAGGTAGCATTAAGTGCTCTCTATTACATCAAGATACATTTAGAAGTATATAAACATTATATTCTATAATGTATTTCCTTTCCAAAATCTGTTCCTCAGCAGAATCACGTCATGTACCTGTTACCATTTCTATGATGGAATTCAGCCAATATGTAACATGCTAGAAGGATTCCATACACCATTTCATTCCCAATTAATGACTAGAAATACAGCTGAGGAATTTTCTGGACCGGTCCCAGTGCAGATTGCAGCTTCCAGGACTTCTTTAATGCATGCCGTTGAACTATAGCCTTTGTAGTGATTCCAGTCATGAACTTTCATTGTGCAATACACTATGAAAACATGCCATCTAATTCCAAATATTGTGCTGGTGTCTTCTTTTTCTTTGAGAGAACGGGCCAAGAGTTATAAGAATGTGTCTTTAGTTCTTACGTTCCCTCTCTCTCTCTCCTGTCTGCTCTCTCATACCATCTCCCCAAATGCCAGGACAACTCTTAAAGGGAAACCAGTAAATTACCTATTCTTTGATACAGCTTTATAACAAAAACTAAGGCCTTAATACTTTTGGAAACAGTAAAAGCTGTATTTAGGACAAGCCATTCATTCCTTTTACATTGGCCACTGGAAAATAAGATGTCATTCGCTGACTAGATGGGCTGGGAACAAAGCAGTGGTCACAATGTGAATTAATAGATGCTGAGGTATACGGCTCCAGAAAAGCTCATTTATATCACAAGAATAACATGGCAAGATCTTCATAGATCTTCCTCTCATTCTTTTGTGCTGTGGGATGATTAATGGATTAGATATGTTTGTGTGTTTGTGTTCTCCCATGTCTGGGATTCCCAATATAGACAAATGCCTCCCTGCTTCAGTATCACCACAACATTTATTCATTTTCTAAAAGCAGAAACAAGTAGAAAGAGGAAAAATAATTTTCAGTTTAAATTCTTCATCTTTTCTTAAGGATATTATTTCTCCCTTTTCACATTCTCTGGTAAAATAGAAGTTCTTTCTGTAAAATAAAACAAAACACAAAAAAAAGAGAAAAATTGTTTCGAGTTTTCATTTGAGGTATTTTTTCATCTGTAGCTTTTGTACTTCCAAAGCCTCAGTACAAGTGACTGCAGTTAAGTGAAATCTTCAAGTCCCTAAGTAACAGCTTGAGAGAAACAGCAAAACTGGCATTCACAGAAGTTATGCGCATATTCCTTCAATTAGCAGTGAGATACTTATCCTTATCAGGAACAATGTCATTTGTAGAGCTTCCCTGCCTCCTCATCTGTTTTCACAGCTACACTGAATGCATTTGAAACTGAAGAATGATCAAAATCTAAACAGCTGTCAGTTTGCAGAGTCTCCAGCCTCTGCATATGTGCTGCCACTCTGCCAAGGCCATGCCTAAATGCCAGTTATAACAAGGAAGACATGCATATTGTTTTATATTAGTTGCTACTAATTTTCCCAATTATTGTGGCTAGCGCTATTGATTCTTCCATCAAAATGAACAAATTGGACAGGAGAAAGCACTGGAAAAATCAGTGTCTAATTATAAACACCCTCTAAACAACACCTCCATCAGGAATAATCATGCCCTTACCGTCGTTGCTACATATTCAAAATCCCAAATGAGGAAAAAACCTCTCTTCTCCTTGCAATTAGTACTTATTGTCTGCTTGCGCACACCAATTTTAAGCTCTGCAAAGTCTGGGATGGTTTTTTTTGTTTCTTAGTGTTCAGAACCTGAGTTTGAAATTGGTAGTCTCTATATGTACAAATCCCTCCCAGAAATTTTCAAGAATAAGAACAGCTAGGGCCCAAAATCACAGGAAAAATTCAGAAAATACATATTCATGTTATTCCTATGACTGTGGTACCCAGTATACCTAAGAGTTGTCTTCTCAATCATTTCTTTTTGTAATGTACCACTCCTAGACTGTAAGATACTTCTGTAAAAAAACCACTCGCGTACCTACCTCTAGCATTGCAACTTACAGCTCAGGCATGGCAGCTGCATCTAATGCTTCCCATTACTCTTTCTTGATCATATTTGCCTTTTTTCCCCCATTTTTTTCTAGGCATTCTGATCATCTGCCAATGTCTTCCAAACTGATAGCATTTTAATAATAGTCTGATGTTTGGAAATGAATGCAACAGAAATGAGGGCTGTACAGCTAAAAGAAAGGAACAACAGATCTAGAGATAGAACTAATATAGAAGGATGTACAGCTGTTGTATTAAAGTGAAAAAAAAACCACTGAAGAAAAGAAAATGGTGAAAAATTCAGTTGAAAACCATGTAGTCCTCAGGTCTCTTTGTATTATACAATGATTCTTGATTTTTGAAGTGAAAAGCCACAGTAATCATGACATGGATGAGAATTAAAATACTGATAATATAAATACATTAAAAAGGGAAACTGGGCATCTAGAGTGACTAGAACAGTTGCAGGGATGTATTTTGCTGGCTTTTATGTATATCACCATGCACTGAAAAGATGAAACTCAAGATAGTTCTTAATTCTTAAAGAGACAAAGATAAACATAGAGACTTCCTTTCAAGTATTTTATTGCATGTATAAATCTATGTTACCAGTAGTTTTAATTAAATGTAATTCCTCTCTCTGTCTACATCACTTTCAGGACTGAGGTTAAGGAGAGAATTGTTGTAATTTTTCATACAAATATAGATAATATCATTAGTTTCCTGAAAGAAACAAACAAAATGGCCTGTGTGTATTTACTTTCTACCTAAATCCCTCCAGAGCAGTTTCAAGTAGTGATATTCAATGCTGTACCATTGCAATTGCTATTTGTCCATACTGGTCTTTACACGTAGACTACAGGACTTTAGCCTACCTTCTGGCAGGAGGCTGTTCTCAATTAACATCTATGGAAATTGCTGCCTGGAGAACAAGAGAAACCTGACCAGGCAGGATTTGACTCCATACTCTTCTCTTTTTACAATTTTTTGTCAGAAAACAGATTTTCAAACAGTTTAGCCAGTAAGGTTAAACTAGCTTGTTAAATGAGCTAAGACTAGGATAGTTAAGTAGAATTCCACTCTTCTTACAATATAGTTTCATAAATTTTGTGGAGAATGCTGTAATCCAAAGATAGGAACATTAGAAATACTTAGATACTGAAATTCAATGGACATGTGAAGAGCTGCTACATTTCAGCGGTGAATTAAGTTACCTCTGAGTACTTGTCATACAGGCATGCTGAGTCTCTAAGCACATTTAGGACCCTCCATCATGAAATGCACTATATAAATGTAAATTTATACTAATATCTAGACAGTATCGAAGTTATTCCATAAACTGCAAAGTGATGTGTGAAGTAGAGTAAGAAATGAATCATTGTGTATCACAGTCAAAGCTACTTGCATACAAGTAGTTTATGACAAATATTTTACATAATATACTTCATCCAAGAAAGAAAGAGTCAATTTGTATACATAAACACAGACACATACTGCAAATAGTGACACTGAAACACAGGTATATTGGAAATAACTGACTGAAGAGATAAACTATCTACCAGCCCCATTTCATTCGTAGATGAAATGCCTTATCAGTTTAAAACGAGATAAGAATCACAATACTATGGAATAGGCTAGCCTTGTTTTGTAAGTCTCCAGCTGATTTTCAAGCAGTTAATTTTGGGGGTGGTAAAGGGAAGCAAACCCAACAGAAACACTATTTTTTTGATTTGTGAATTCAGAGAGTATTTTTCAAATGGACATTCTGGAGCCAACCTTGCTTTGCTCTCAAGTCTGGTCCTACCATCCAGCTTCACCCCACCTGACTTCAGCCACTTGACACACTTTAGAAATGTAATAACTAGAGTTTCTCTTTCAATTCAGGGGCGAGAAGAAACACTCTAGAGAGCAACATTACTTACTGAGGCCTAATCCAAGGCAACCAAACCTGATCCTTCATATCAAAATCTTCATATGATTACACTCACAGGATTTGTACTACATTTTTCAGGGGGAGGCAGGAAAGGCAAGTGATGCCCCATTGATGCCCAGTTGTAAAAGTGCGATGACAACTCACCACCTCGTTTCAGCAAGGAACTGGATTAGGCATGTCAAGACAAGACCCATGACATGGGTCAAGAGCTTTCCCAGCTGGTTTCCTCCCACATCTGTGGATTTAGCCTAGACGAAAGCCCTTCTCCTCTGTGGCACAATACAAGTCCCATGTGGTAGATCAAGCAGAGGACATAAAGTTGTACTGCCCATTAGCTACGTGCAGCCCAGCAGTCAGTTTTGTCCAGTTGTGACCTGGCTTTCAGAGAGACAAATAAGTCTGTAAATGTTAACCAATCTAACAAATTGTAATAATTCACCTCATCTTTTATCTATAGGCTTTAGAAAAAGGCAACTGCAGTATTAAAATGTCAAGATGTTTGTTGTTATTAACAAGGCCAAAAATAGAACTTTTAAGAATGTGAAAAATGAGGGCAGCTGAGTTTAATACGATCTCTGATGACCTGAAAAAAAAAAAACGTTTACAGTTCTTTTGCTGTGTCCTAGAACAAGCCAAAATAAAGCTAATTTATCTCCAAAACAGCAAATTGCTTTTTAGTAAATGGCCCACGAGGGGGCAATAAAAACATTAGAGAATCTTTGACATGGTAAATAATTAAGACACTGGTCAAAATCTTGATAGAATGTCCCCACTGCCTGCAAATTACAAGACCTCAAGGGTACTCCTGCAGAAAAGGAAATGTACAGTAACACAGGAAATGACTCAAGTGCCAAGTCCAACACAATAGCATTAAATATTAAATATTAAGTAACAGCAAGCCCCAAAGGAAGGGAACTTTATATCATGATCTAATTTATGCCCTGTATCATGGGGACTTATACGTGTTAATGGTTCAAGTGATAAATTCAAATAAAAAACCCAACAGTGTAATAATCTAAAAAAGGAAGTACATTAATAGGTCATGTATATGGTAATAACCTCTTAAATTGTCCAATTAAGTCATAAAAGACAAAATTAGGTATCATAATTAAGTATTCTATAAGCCATTGTCTAAAAAATACTCAACACTTTCCCTTCATTTGATGCAATTTTAAAGACAGTAGACCCATACTGAAATATTTTTATTTCACTGAGCTACAGTAACTTCTGAGCAAGAGCGATTTAGATTCCCGAAGCACTATGATGATTTTCACCAAAACCACCTTTGCTTTTAATAATCCAAGACCTGTGCTGCTCTAACTCAGTCAAATAATATCTCCCTCCCAACTGCAACAGCAAAGTCAAGTACCCAGTCCTCCATATAAAATGCCAATATTGTTCCCCTGAACTCTACTTATTTTTATTGGGGATTAGCTAGATTTTAAATGAATTGTAAACACAAAATCAATGAAAATCATGTCATAAAAGATGAGATAACATACATTAGGCAAGAACAGAAACAGATTTTCAGAATGTTACCCTACATTGTAAATGCAAAATAATATTTTGAGTTATTCTAAAAATCAAATAAATGTAACAGAGTATAATCAGCTCTGCTAGGTTAGCCTATATCAAAATGGAACCTTGAAATAATCTTATTACTGCACCCATTCCAGCCAATGATTCTTTTCCTTTTTTTCTTATTTCCTTAGCTCATGTTACAGCTCTTCGCACGTACAAGCGGCTTAATGTAAATTATGAATAAAGCCATTAATTAACAGACATTACACTAACCTTATATCTTGAGACAGCACAACATATTTACACCTACACAAGGCAGACAAGGGCCGAAAAGTATTCATACATTTAAGTCCACTGGTACATTGCAGCCGTGCTAATATTTAAGGTTTGAGTAACTGCTAATCTTCACTTTATACCAAAGTGCATGGCGATCTTCTTGTGTGAACAGCTATTGCCCTGTGACTAACTTAAAGCTAGAGACTCTTGGACCACTTGTAACTAAGTCATGCTTGAACACTGGTCACAAATTTTGAAAAACTATTATTCTCAGCAGGCCTTGGCTTATTAAAGAAGTAGAGATGAGCATACTTCTGTGCTGTCCTAATTCTTTTCAGATGGTGACAGTGTGCTTGGCACTATACAAAACTTAGAGCTGAAAAGAACCCTATTAAGAGTCATATAAAATCCAGATATGGAGGGGCATCCCTTACATGTGCTGGCTAATCTTATCACAAATTCAGGGTGAAGTTTGATGAACAAAAATTATGATTTTAAGGCAAAAGCATGTGCTATGTTAGAGAAATTAATAATATAACAATGACCTTTTGGCTAATTGGAGTTGAAGGACTTGACAGAAACATTTAGCAGGAGCGCTTTGAAATAGGAACCAAAGCATCAGAACAGGAAAACAGTTTGAAACACAGGAATAATGATGATGAGTACAAAAATAGAAAGAGGAGAAAGCAGTGATATAGATTGTTATGCATATTGCTTGAAGAAAGTAAATGAGGAACTTCATTTTTCTTAAGTCCAAAAATATCAAAATGACCTGAAAACCTAAATCACATTTTCAAACTAATTTAGGACAATAATCTCATATGACTTTCAGAGAAAAAAAGGACTTATAAGCAAGTACAAGAATATCGCTCTGACCCTCTAAATCTCTTGCTGCTCTTACAGGACTTTCTAATTAAAACATTATACAGTGCAACATCACTTACAGACTGCAAACAAATTTGAATCTAATTGTGCAAGGGAGATGAGATCTATCTGTACGTGTTTGCACATCTGTATGTGACACACAGTGGCTTCTAAATTACCTAAGTCATGTAGTCTTGCATCTAATATGGAATAATGCCAGGCAACAAGACAGGCTGTGGTCAACTGGTTGGAAAGCAACTTGGCAGAAAAGGACCCTGAAGTCCTGGTGGGTGACAAATTAACCATGAGCCAGCAATGTACCCTCATGGCAAAGGCGGCCAACAGCCTCCTGGGCTGCATTAGGTTGAGCTTTGCCAACAGGTTGAGGGAAGTGATCCTTCCCCTCTGCTTAGCACTGGTGAGGTACATCTGGAGTGCTGTGTCCTGTGTTGGGCTCCTCAGTACAAGAGAGACATGAACAAACAGAAGCAAGTCCAGAGAAGGGCCACAGAGGTGATTAAAGGCTTTGAGCATCTCTCTGACGAGAAGAGGCTGAGAGAGCTGGGACTGCTAAGTTTGGAGAAGAGAAGTTGAAAAAGAAACCTTATTGCTAGCCACAACCACCTGGTCAGAAAAGATGAAGCCAGACTTCTCAAAGGTGCATAATGATAGGAGGAGAGGCAACAGACACAAGTTGAAACATGAGAAATTTCTGCTGGATACAAAGAAAAAAAATTACCATGAGAGTGGTCAAATACTGGAACATGTTTCCCAGGGAGGCTGTGGGTTGTTTATTTTTGGAAGTCTTCAAGACTCTAATGGACATAGCCCTGGCTGAGCATCTTGATATAATTACCCCTGCTTTGAGCAGACAGGTGGACTACATTACCACTGGAGGTCTCTTCCAATCTCAATTGTTCTATGATTCTACTGTTTTCTTCTGTCTCTGCGTTTTCACTGGCAAACCTTTTTAAAAATTTAAAAGAGACCAACCAACCAGAAAGCAACATATGCTGTAATATGAAAAAATACTTTATGGCAAAATAACTAAACATCTTTGGCACATTTGGTATTGTTACTTGGGCTAATGGTGTCTGTATTCAAATAATTAAACCACAGAAAAATGCATAGCACATAGGGGTCATACTTTGAAAACAGCCCTTCTTTGTGCTGGCCGTTTTCCAGGTGCTCACAGCTCTGTGTATACAGACATGTGTTTATCAGCCACCCATGACAATCACCTAACGAGGGGAACTTGTTTCTGCAAAATTGTGTTTTGGAGATGATGAAAAACAGAAGAGGAAACCTGGTTAGAACAGATCTGAATTTTGACTCCATAGCCCTCTCTCTACATTTTTCTAAGAAATCGTGCAATGTCAAGGAGATAATAAAGACTTTTTTCAGTCAGTGTCATTTACAATTGACCAGCATTTGGTAACACAAGCTTCTGTGCGTTCTCTGATTATGTTCAGTGGGTTTACACTGAGACTTACACAATCGTATCTTCCCACCCTGGGGAAATTCCTTTAGCAATAGATCTAGAAAATGCCAGGATCTGTAAGATGAAACTTCACATGGTCTTCTGCTACTATGTCAAAATGTGGGAAAAATTTGAATATTTATTATGAATCAGTACAACACTGATATAGATGATAGCACTGAACTAGATGATCTTTAAGGTCCCTTCCAACCCAAACCATTCTATGATTCTATGATTCTATGATTCCATAACAGTTATGATAGTGATTTATGTAGTTTTTAGTGTACTCTAAGAGAAAAGAACAATTACAGCGGAAGTGGAACTCAAAGAAAACTTATTATTTATTTATCTAGGTTCCTGAGAAAAAAATTATTTGCACTATCAAGTATATTCATTTTAGCAGTACTTTTATAGTCTACTGAGGGCATTACAGTCCATCATCTGACTACAGTCCAGAATATATTCTTCTTTTTGTGTAAGCACTGTCAAAGAAAGCTTTTAAACCTGCTGTTGTGGGGTTTCTTTAAAGGACAATCAGGAATTATCAAGTAGAGAGGGGCTGAATTAAAAATCCAAGCTGTCCTTATGACTAGGCATAATGTATTAATTAAAGGCAAAACCATTTGTATTTCTTTGACAGCAAGAGATTATTATGTCAAGGTGTTATGACACTGTATAACAATGTCACAATACTGATACTTTCATCCCTTTTTCATGGGTGATCATGTCATTACAAAGGATGTGAAACACAACATCATACTAAATCAGCCACATAAATCTATGTAACTCATAACTTTGTGACACCATTTGTGCTGCAAAAGCTGTCTTGCTGAAGGTACAATGGGTCCATCACAAGAGAGACAACTCACTTCTTATTTTCATGTATTTGAAATTCTTGCATGTCTGTGAAACACGGAGATAAAATATTTTATTTAAAATTTAACAAAATTAGAAAACATACACGAAATATACCACAAGACTATCAAGAAAAACAAACTAAATCACATGCACACAAATGCACACACATATACACATACAAATTCTAGGTAAAAATGATTAATGGAAAGTATACCTAAAAGATACAGAGGAAATGGAAATGCACTTTTTTTTCCTTATAAAATAAGCTGCAGAAAAAAAATGGCTAAATTATAAACATTTGTATTCTGTGATTAATACTGTTAATCTATAGATACAGAATATATTTCCCTTCCTGTTCTTCTTGCTAAAAAAGGTCCAAATCATCAACATGTATTTTTACCATCTCTTCAGGAAAAGTCTAAGAACAATGTAGATACCTGTGTAAATTGAATTTTCTTCTTTTTTCTGAACTCTGCTGAACAAGTAGAAAATAAATGTAAAAGAGGAAGGAAAGCAGCCAGCGTTCTGGGTTCCACTGGGAATGTAAAGAACATGCTGCTGGTGATATTTCTGCTGTTATATTTAGTGCCAACAAATCTCCAAAGAATTTTTGTTTCACAACAGCAAACTGTTGCAAACCTTAGTTAATGCACTCCGCATAATAGTACTTCTAAATTCATACAAGGTTCCTTTCTGCTTTCTCAAGCTAAGAACCTAGAGACCCCAAAGCAAGACAGGGAAAAATAAGCTCTGCATACATTAGAAAATACATAACTACAAAGCCTTAGTCTGTAGACTTACTAAGCTTTTTAGTATTCTACTTTACTGTCAGTACAAGCTATTTTACAAGCATTGAAGCCAACAAGTCAAATGGGTAGACTAATGTAATGGCTAATACAGCAGTATTAGGAAGCATGTTTTGTCTAATAATGAGATGGTAAGAAAATGTATGAAAAAAGAAGACAGGAGAGAAGAAGTGAGAAAGAGAGAAGAAAACGGTAAAAAGTTGCTACACCTAATCTATCACATATGTAAAGGTCAACTGACAAAAAGAAAAAAGGTTTTCTCACTTTGCATGGCAGAAGTAATGCCTCTCTAACTAGCAAACGTAATGCTCAACATCTGCTAACTTCTCTGAAAGCAGAGAAAGACCCAGAGAAAGAAATTAATATCCACAGAAGAGGAAGACTTGAGGCATAAGGAAGATTAAACCATAGGAAAATGGATCTATTGCATGCAACCTTCAGTTAAGAAAAACAGCTTTGGCATGTGATTGCTGCTTCTTGGCAAACTCATTGGTGCCTACATTGATTTTTTGAAGCCTTTGACTGTCTTAACCGGCTCCAGTACTGATTAACTAATTCACAGAATGGCTGAGGTTGGAAGGGACCTCCAGAGGTCATCTGGTTCAACCCCCATACTACAGCAGGGCCACCTAGAGCTGGTTGCCCAGGACCCATGTCCAGACAGCTTTTGAGTATCTTCAAGGAGGGAGACTCCACAACCTCGCTGGGCAACCTGTGCCACTGCTTGGTCACCCTCAAAGTAAAAAAGTGTTTCCTGATGTTCAGAGGGAACCTCCTGTGTTTTAGTTTGTGCCCATTGCCTCTGGTCCTATCACTGGGCACCACTGAAAAGAGCCTGGCTCCGTCCCCTCTGCACCCTCCCTTCAGATATTTATACACATTGATAAGATCCCCCTGAGCCTTCCCTTCTCCAGGCTGAACAGTCCCAGCTCTCAGCCTTTCCGCATAGGAGAGATGCTCCACTTCATGGCTCTTCACTGGACTCCCTTCAGTATGTCCATGTCTCTTTTGCACTGTGAAGTCTAGAACTGGACACAGCACTCCAGGTGTGGCCTCACCAGTGCTGGCAATGCTTTGTCTAGTGCAGCCCAGGATACCATTGGCATTCTTTGCAGCAAGGGTCCATTGCTGGCTCATTTTCAACCTGTTGTCCACCAGGACCCCCAGGTCCTTTTCTACCAAGCTGGTTTCCAGGTGGTTGCCCCCCAGCACATATTGGTGCCTGGGGTTGTTCCTCCCCAGGTGCAGGACGTCACATTTCTCCTTGTTGAACTTCATGAGGTTCCTGTCAGCCCATTTCTCCAGCCTGTTGAAGTCCCTCTAGATGGCAGCATGACCCTCTCAGCCACTCCTCCTTGTTTTGTGTCAACAGCAAACTTGCTAAGGGTACACTCTGCGCCATCATCCAAACCATTAGTGAAGATGTAAAACAGGACTGGAACCAGTATTGATCCCTGGGGTACACCGCTGGTTACTGGCCTCCAACTAGACGTTGCATTGCTGATCACCACCCTCTGGGCCTGGCCATTCAGCCAGTTTTCAGTCCATCTCACTGTCTGCTCATCTAGCCCATACATCAACAGCTTGCCTATGAGGATCTTATGGGGACAGTGTAGAAAGCCTCACTGAAGTCCAGATAAACAATATCCACTGCTTTCCTCTCATCTACTAAGCCAGTAGAAGGCTCCTAAGATTTCATCATTGAAGGTTATCAGGTTGTTCAAGCATGACTTCCCCTTGGTGAATCCATGCTGGCTGTTCCTGATCACCTTCGTGTCCTTCACGTGCCTGGAAATGGTTTCCAGGATTAGTTGTTCTATCCTCTACTCAGGGGTCGAGGTGAGACTGACTAGCTTGTAGTTCCCCGGGTTCTTCTTGCCCTTTTTGAAGATGGGAGTGACATTTGCTTTCCTCCAGACCCCAGGCATCTCTCCCAGTCACTATGATTATTCAAACATAATCAAAAGTGGCCTCACAAAGACATCAGCCAGCTCCCTTAGTACTCATGGGTGCATCCTATCAGGTCCCATGGACTTATGTATGTCCAGTTTGCTCAATTATTCTCTCACCTAAATTAAACAGTTTGCTTAAGTATTCTCTAACCTGATCCCATTCCACTAAGGGTACAGCTTCCTTGCTCCAGACTTTCCCTCTCATCTCTGGGTCCTTGAATTTCTGAAGGCCAGTCTCACTAGTAAAAACGGAGATGAAGAAGCCATTCAGTTTTTGGTTTTGAGGAATTCTGTGTTTGAGAAATTAGACTTCTAAGATTCTAGTTATATAAAAAAAAATTCCATCAGTAATAATCTCAATCTGGATTCCTATACTTCTTCACCTGCTATTAGTCTTTTGTGCATTAGAAGTACTGGACCTATAGGCTAATGCCTGGAATAAGCCCACACTTTATTTTTCTAATTCACATTTCTTATTTACATGACTAAACACTACGCACACCCTTAACAGTGAGCAAAGAGAAACAGATCGCCACAGGATAATTTTGGCATCTTAATTTGGGTTGAAGAACCTTCCTGAGGTGTCGCCTTTTCTTTTTTTGATAATACAGGGGGTCAAGGAAGACTATGCTTTTGCTTTTAAGCACTTCAGTTAATTCCTAAAATCTGGTTGAAGGATTCCATTTCTATAATTATAACCTGTTTAAAAGCTTTTGCTTACTCTATCATTGTCACACAGTTATGCTGCTCATTTTGAGAGTTCACGCTTACAGAGATGATGTGAAAAGGAATGCAAAAATTAACTGAATGACAAGAGATAAACCTGGGAAACAAGGTGAAACACCAATTGGAAGCTATACATGTACTAACACCCAGTACTTCTGCTTTCCCTAAATATTCTCAGTAACTGTGAAATAACAGTGGGAGAGGCAGTGTCAGTTATAATACACTGGTAGATGATTTGATTTGCTGACTTATCAAAGAATAGTGAATTGCATGCTTCAGCTATCCAAACAGTCCTGTGAAACTTTGGTATGCAGAAATTTGTGATGATGTTATTGCCTTATCTCCTGAAACACTGTAAATGCTGTCATTATTCTTGAATAAGGCAAGGTGGTTACAATATCTGGGAAAAAAAAAAAAAAAGTACCAAGAGGAGAAACACTCTTTAGCAGGTGTCTATCCAACATGTTAATACTAATTATACTTTTGTTAACCATTATCTAAATTCTATCTGACGGAGATATGCTGAATTAATTCTATTCTGATTTCTTTTTTTTTTATTATTTCAAATGAAACAAGTGAAATATTCCCATTGTTTTGTCTGGAAAATAAATGACAGCTGAGGAGAATACTATTTATCTAAGCCTTGACAATGACATAAAATAGAAGTATCAGTGCACTAAATATGCATTGTTAGGCACATGCAGGTACAAAAAGTTGTGCTAATATAAGTATTATGAGACTTTTATTGGAATATGTGGAAAAACCTAGAAAAGTGCTCTCAGGGTTTTAACACTTCCATCACATGAGAAAGTTCATATTTCATAACTAAGAATAGTCTGATTTTGAGTAACTGTTTCTGAATGTCTCATTTTATGTAGAATAAGACTGAGACACCCATGAAAAGGAGAGGTATGCAGAAAAGTATACACTGTAGGAACCACACTACACTGTAAGAACACTAGTTGGAAAGATTAGTAAGGGTTTGGGGCCAGGAAACATACAAATGTGCGCACACTAAATGGAATCATGGAACCAGGAAATAGATCGTCCTCTATTAATTTAAACTGAGGTCAAAGTAAGAAATACTCATAGCCAGCTTGGCAGTTGCTAGTTCTACCTACTAGGTATGGATAATTAAAAAAAGAAAGAGTTTTGGTGTGCACATATCCCTTAAACTTAAAAGACTCTTTTATTTGGAAAGGCTGTTTTCACAATAGGCAACTGGTTGGAATATATGAAATTTAGTGTCCTATATATGAGATCAAATTATGGTTACCTTGTAGATTAGTGACACAGCTTGGAAACAATCAATTGGTCAAAATAGGCACCAATTAGGCTTTCAGCCTGGATCCTAAAATGATCTCTCAGGAGTGGTTTTTTTGTCTTTGTTGATGATACACAGAGGATAGACTCCTAATTTAATGTGCCTGAAGTGGATGCCTAATATAGGTAGTAAAAATATGTCCACTTATTTCCAAAACTCTTAAATAGGAGGATGATATGCAAAGCAAATATATGTATACCAGTTTTATGAAGCAACAAATATTTTAGCAGATCTACATACTATTTCAGATAAAATAATGCTTTTAAAAATTAAATCTCAAAAATCTAATTGTTTTTCATCTTAATCAGAAAGCAAGTAAAAACAAATGCTATAGACCTCAGGATCATTTCTGAATAAGGTTTCTGTTTGGAAGATAGATTGATTCTGTTTGGTAGTCTACAGTTAAACATAGCAGAGGTACAATTTTACAAGGTATTTGCAAAACATCTTTTAGAAATGAAATCTCTATATCTCCACAGATGAGATAATTAGAATTTTGTAGTTGGATGATTAACTGGGAATACACTGTTCTAAATCTTTCCTTAGTGTTTTGAAAAAATCTACATTTCCACAAGATGTATTTGGATTTTTACACTTGTATCTATTATGAATTCAGGCAAGTACCAAAGGACTTACTCTCCAGTCATACTCTACGGCTTTAATTTCATTAAAGCAAATTCATTTCAAGCTAGTTTACTGTTAAGACAGCAGGGTGTTGTAAATTTTATTTTAACTGTTTGGAATGTATGATCCAACAAAATTAACAGAGAAAAAACCCCTCCTGCTGTTGTGAATGTACTGCTATTAGGTTTACTTGCTGAATCTCACTTGCCAGTGGCGGGGGGGAAAGAAGTAAATTAGTCAGAGTTTTAAAAAGCTCAGGAAAAGGCAACAGAAATTAGATTTGAGCAGTGATTGGGCACAAATCTATCTTACAGAAATCTGCACTAATGCATTTGTATAAAATAGATTATATTTAATCTTGAAAAAAAAGAACACTGTAACTAACATGCCTGACTTATGAGACTCAACTCACTCTATCACCAATAGAAAGAGAGCGAGCCATTTTCACAAGGCCACTCAGCTCATCCAAAGTCTGACGCAGACTCCATTGAAGGATCAGTATCTATTTAACAATTGTTTGGCATTTTTTTTCTTTTTTCTTTTCTTTCTTTTTAAGGGGCAAGAGGAGTACCTGAAATTCATATTCCTGCAAAATGAAGATCAAAGAATAGTTGGTAGTACATGCTGGTACAAGGATGTTCTTGCTTCTACACCGTCTAAGAGGAAAATATCACTGGCTGCCACAACTTGTGAATTACAGGGATGCTCTTTGGGCCTGGTTGAGGGAATACAGAGGTTAGAACAGTTGACTTGACTAACACTTTTTGCAGTTGCAGGAGCTACAGGTCAAAATTCTCTAGCTTGTTTTAAAAGTCCAGACAAAAACATTTCTGATTATTTAATCTTACATTTATTAATCTGTGATGTTTGAACGTTTCCTAAGAGGCTCATGGGGATGTCTTGAAATAGGTTATACCAACATCTCTAAGTAGCACAATGTCTCATTTTCTGACTCTTCTCAGTACATAATACTTCAACACAGTCCCTGAAATTTATTTTTTCTAACTTCAGTTTGAAGCAAGAATGAAGGCAATATAGACTTGCTGCTAGGAGAATGGGGTGTAGCACATGAGGGAGATGCAGAAACAGTTTTACTGGCAAATCCTAAAAGTTGCATGATGAAGAAATTTTTTAAACAACAAATTATTTCCTAATATGACAAGGGGGTCCTTGCATTTTCTTTATGAACTAAAATATAAAGCAATTGTGTAGGTCAAACACAAAACTGATTAAATAGCATACGCATATAAATCAATAAATCCCATTAAAAGCAATCTCTATTTGCATTTTGGCCTGTTTGACACCATTAAGATGAAGCTGCTAATCTATTAATTCCATCAGTATCTAATACTCTGAGATTAGAAATAAGAGGGACTAATTGTGAACTAATTAACAGAAATCTTTGCCTGCTGGCATAATAATATGTTGTTAATCTAAAATTTAACTTACAATCTTGCTATATTATTACATCAAGAACATAGGGGCTTGTTTTTCTTAGCTAGAGTATGGCCTTGAGTATTAATCATCTCTAAGTGTTTGATTCTTGGAATTCATAATAAAAGCTTAAGAGCAAAGTTAGGTATTTAGCTATTTGCAGTTTAAATTTAGGATGGAGGAAAACTGCTACTAGTATAGCTGCCAGCTGTGGTCATGTCTCACCTGACACAAGAACAAAACAACTTCCACACTAACAAAAACATCTCTGCAAGGAATAAAACACGTTCTCTGGGTTCAACTGCAAGAACTTTTAAAGTTATGTCTAACCAGTTCCCAGAATACAGACTCTTAAAGAGATGACAATCCTTTTACAGCGTTGTAGTAACCTGGGCAGACAACATAACAGGCTGCAGAGACGCTTTCACAACCAGAGCAAAGACAAGTTTCAAGGCTCCCAACCAGAAATTAACTCATCAATTGCTACTTTTGGCACTTTTTTTTTTTTTGGTGTTGGTTACTCTTAGATAAATTATGCAAATACTAGACAAATCTACTTTGAAATGAATTATGAGAATATCGTGATCAGAGCCCTGGAAAGCAGTTTTGATTAATTTCTCTGCAGATACATTAAAATTCTTTGTGGATTTAGAAACAGGACATAGATCTATTTTTAATCCTTTACTTTTATTTCATGCCACAAAATCTTCATTAATAGCATGCTGGGACTAGAACTAGCTTTTTTACTTTACAATTTCTCATTTCTTAAACATCAAGAAAATACCACAAACACTGTGATTAATTCTGTCTTTATATACTTTACACAGATGAATAATATCTCTATTTGATACCTCCAAATATTGTAGGAATTACGAGCCTTTTAGAATGTTCTGCAGCACTGCCTACATGGCTGAATGAAATAATATGGAGCTTCCCCTAACTAGCTGTTACAGAAGGAAAACTGATGGATGTGTGTAAGTAACAGAGGGAAAGGAGAAATTTATTTAACAGTTCACAAGAACAGATATAATAAAAATGTTCCAGGAAGACTCAGGTTGGAAATGAGAAGCCCTTGTAGAAAGGCATATGCTTTCTCTCTAGTCGGAAGATTAATTAGTATTTAAAAATGAACTTTTTCGCTGACATGAGTAATGTAAAAATGAGGATAATTAAGAAAAGTTCATTACAGAACTCTATAATTTATGACAAAATACACTTTATCAAAGTGGAAACTCAATAATTTCCTTTTTAAAGTATTGCTAAGAATTAGAAATATTTTTAATCGTAACTTTCTTAAGTTTTAAGTCAGAAAATATGTCATTTAATCATTGTTAAAGTATTTTGCTTGTTATAAAAATTCTTATCACAGGTATTTTAAAATCTTAGCAGCAAATATAAGAACAGCTGACCAGAAGAAACCTAAAAGTACAGAAGACCTTGTGGGTTACTTGGAAAGGCTATTGAACTGAATGAATATTTTCTTCATATATCACACACAGTTAAAAGGCTAAATTTTTGCTTTAGATCTCCTACTTAATTTTTCTTTTTTTTTTTTTTATTTTAAAGGAATTTATCCTCCCTAATTGCTATAGAAGATCTTTTAAAATTCCAAGCAGTTGTAATAATTGAAAGGTGCAGTACAAGTTACAATAAAAATGCTATTATTACTTCCAATTATTTTATCCTGTGTTAAGCTCTGTGGATTTCTTTCACTGTCTGGAGAACTGAAGTTGTGACACATACAGCAAAACTCCATAAACCTTAAAAAAACTGCTAAGAAAAAATAGTCTGGCATGACGACTATACCGTCAGATTGCACTACAGTACACAGTAACCTGCTGTGCAAGTTGGGAGACATGCAAATTTATAGCCTTAACTACCACAGATTACAGTATAAGTTATAGCCATTATTTCGGACTATCATGAACAGAAGACAGAAGACTGAGAGTTTTAGAGGAAATTTCTTTTCTTTTTTTTTCAGTTGTTCACAGAAGTACGTTTTTTCAGTCCTAAATCTATTCTAACAGAGGAAATTCTGAAACGCAATGGAGCACACATAGGATATCTTGCCAAACCAAGCATTTGTAATTTCTTTTGACATCCTTAAAGGTGCAGTTTATCATTTCTTAAATCTTGAACAGTGATACATCCTTAAAACTAAAGAATACAATAGAATTCTAGAGGTACAAACTGGTCATCTTTTAGATCTTTTTGTTTGTCTCGTGCTCCTTCCTGTTAGACAAGCTAAACTGATTGTAGACAAACTATACCAGAAGTTAGACAAACTAAAACAGATGTTAGGCTAACTAAGTCTAGCACTAGGCCCCATTTCACCCAATGAGGTAAGCAATGTGCAAATCAATTATGAAAGTAACTTAAGGAAAGATCTGCCATAGTTTCTTGTTCATTTCACTATGGCCATTTCTGTTTGAGTTCCCTGATTTGTTCGTTATTTAAGTGCATTACTACTTGTTGACAAAGTTTACTTATTCACAGACTGTATCTTGCACACTCTAACAAATTGTTGTAACTCAATTCTTTTTTTCTTTTTCCCTTGGAAATCACATTTATTATCATTCTTCCTTAGATTCTCCAGTTGGTCCACATATATATTGATGTGTGGTGCCCAGATTAAGTCCATATTCCAGATAATACTGTGTCAGTGCTCAATAGAATGGAAGAATTAATTCATATATATATATATATATTTAGAATGTCCAAGAGGAAATGTTACAACATTTAGAACAATGTTCTTGTATATATAAATATCTGAACTCACATGTAACAGAACTGAATTTGTCTTTCAGACATCAGTACCCAATGTCTTACTGCAAAGCTTAAAAAACTTTCATAAGTGAAGTTTTGAAATATCAAGAGGAAAAAGAACTGATCAAGAAGAAACCTGTTGGTACCATTAATGGCCAAGACAGTTGGTTCTAGGTCACTTATTTCACATGAAGGAAATAATTGCTAGTGGATAAGTAAAAGTATTTGGTTAACTTTTGGTATTTCTGCACATTCAGATTTTCTTCTATAGTTCTAAGGCACTAAGATGCCGTAAAATCCATTTTTCCTGAATGAGTCACATGATTTCACAATTCTCTTTGGTGACACTTTACTGGTTTACCAATTTACAACTGAATTCACTGGCCAAGTTTTTAAATTCTTGATATGTTAAAATAGAGATGTTGTTATACTCCATCCACAATGGCTTGTGTGGTGTTTCTGCAAGTCACAAATTAGAGTGAAATCAATATTTTCTAAAATTCTGCAGCATGCCAATATTTTATTGAATAACAGCACTGTTAATTGAAAAGTGTCTTCTGGATTATGTACAATAATCAAAATTATTGGTTTTTAAATGCCGTAGAACTCTACTACAGAGACAAAAGGAAAAATTATGAGAACCTAACTTTTTATTCTCTA
The DNA here is from genome assembly GCF_018139145.2 of Gymnogyps californianus. Lineage (NCBI taxonomy): Eukaryota > Metazoa > Chordata > Aves > Accipitriformes > Cathartidae > Gymnogyps > Gymnogyps californianus. The sequence goes on along the minus strand of NC_059471.1, from coordinate 13,893,437 downwards.
TACCACCTTTCCTTTTTAATATCAGTTTTACTGATTTTTTTTCAGTTTTCCAAGCTTTGACATAAGTGAAGGAATTTGACAAATCATAATTAAAATTATGGTTTCTACTGTCTTCAGTTTAGCTTAATTCTCACACTCATGGACTTAACTATCTTTTCTTTAACCTTTATTATGAATGTTAAACATATTAAAGTGATAAATCCAACACAGTTAAGAAGTGTTAAGAACTGTCTGGCAACTGGAAGACATAAATTCTATAATTTTTTTATTTTCTATCTAAAATGATTACCAAACAATAAAAATTCAGTGAAGAAAAAATATATTACAAACAGAAAAACATGTTACTTTGAACTATAATTATTTTAGACAAAATTTAATTATTCTGATATATTATAGAAAGCAAACTATAGGTACAAATGCAAACTCTACCGAAATGTAATGTTTTCCTGTACCTGGGTGAGTAAGGTCACCAAATCAGAGTACAGGTACACGCCATCAGAGTGGGTTTATGTACCTGCAGGTGTAATCATTTCACTTCTCATCTTCTGCCCATCTGTGACATACGTAGATTTAGAATAGATCATCACAAACCTAACTTTATAATATCTTAGCACAAATTAGCTATGAGGCAAAAGGTATTCATTTCTGTACTCTACCATTTCAGCACATTTTCATTCTACTTTTTATTGTTGGATATTTTTGCTGTGGTTTGACCCCAGCCAGCAACTAAGCACCATGTAGCCACTCACCCCTTCCCCCTCCTAGTGGGACAGGGAGGAGGATCAGGAAAAAAAAGTAAAACTTGTAGGTTGAGATAAGAACAGTTTAATAACTGAAGTAAAATAAAATATAATACTAACTAATAATAATAATAATATAATAATAATAATTGTAATGAAAAGGAATATAACAAAAAAAAAAGAGAAATAAAACCCAAGAAAAGACAAGTGATGCACAATGCAATTGCTCACCACCCACTGACCGATGCCCAAGCAGCGATCCACCCCTCCTGGCCAACTCTCCCCAGTTTATATACTGGGCATGACGTTCCATGGTATGGAATACCCCTTTGGCTAGTTCGGGTCAGCTGCCCCGGCTCTGCTCCCTCCCAGCTTCTTGCACACCTCCTTGCTGGCAGAGCACGGGAAACCTAAAAATCCTTGACTTAAGATAAACACAACTTAACAACAACTAAAACATCAGTGTGTTATCAACATTGTTCTCATGCTAAATCCAAAACCCAGCACTGTACCAGCTACTAAGAAGAAAATTAACTCTATCCCAGCCAAAACCAGGACAATATTCACCCCTTATTCTATACCATTTACGTGATGCCCAGATCCCACACTTTCCGATACATTTCCAATTAATCACCACCACTTTTCCTGTCTTTTAATATGTACATACAGGTATCATTCCTGCAGTCCATGGACCATCTCTATGAAATGTCTGTTGAGTTCATTTAATCCACGACTTTGGGCTCCATCTGTCATAACAGTCTGTCTGGGCAGGAGAGATGGTGCAAAGTCCTCTCAGTCGGTAGAACCGGATCAGGCTTTGGTGTGGTGCGGCGGGTGGACAATTTTGCGTTCTAAAATCCTTTGTGAGATGTTTTCCACTTTTAACTTTTTGAACAGGTTAGTGCTTCAATGGCAAGTGAACAACAGTTGGAGAGTTAGAGAAGAACATTCACACCACTTGCTTTAGTCATCTAGATCAAGCACTGCATTTAAGAGTAGTTTCCACAGGGCTAAAAGAAAAACAGCGTCTCCAGAGAGGCATTCAGAACTGCTAAGTTACACTGGTGCTAATGTCAGGAGATATTTATGAATATACTCATGTTTTTCTTCTGAAATCTGCTGACTCTGTGATCCATTGTTCTTTTTTAATCACTTTAAAAATCAATGCTAAATTTCAATGATGCCGCATCCTCTTACAGATGATGAGACTATATTCTTTCCTTATCTGACTCGCTTAAATCACAGGCTCAGTCTGAATGCCTGTCTTCACATTTCTTCCTGGACAAGACGAGAATGCTATCATTCACAGTGTTATAGGGAGTGTAAATACTATCACTTGCAATTCTGTGCTGAGCAAAGATGATACTGTTAATGGCTGAGTGGTGAGCCATAGCAAACCACCTACAGGTTTGTACTGAGCTAAATTGACACTACTTATAGTGCCGTGACTAAAACACTCCTTTTCACAGTTGCACACCATATTAAGGGCAAACACTAGAAGCACAGGCCATGGTGCACTCACCACAGGGCTCACACCCCAGTGAACATCAACGGTACATGAACTGTTTAACCATTGAGCTCATGAGCTGCATTAGTTGTAGTGGTGCTAAGTTAAAAACATTAAAAAACTACACAACCCTCTCACTCTGCCAACACAGAACCACACAAAAATCCCAACCAAAACCAGCTCTGGTGGGGTATTTAACAAAATACTAGATAAAGCCTTTCTACTTGAATACCCAACATTAAGGTTAATAAATCCAATGAAGTAAACTAAAACCACTACTGAAAGTGGCCTCAGTACATAGCACAGCTAGCCATGCTGAATAAAAGCCAAAATTGCAGGATATGTTCTTCAGTATTATCAGCATTTTCACACTACTGCACTTAATAGGAAAAAACCTACCTATCGAAGCAGTCCACTGAGCAAAGCAGTTACCAGTCACGGTGCTGTACAGAGCTCAATAAACTCTGCCTCCCACAGTCCTAGCACTGAACAATATATGCACATTTCATACTTTTTGACAGGAGAGGTATTTATTTTTCACACTTTATTTTCATTCATTTTAGGATAGAGATTTAGTTACACTACAGTTAAGAAATTGCTCTCACTAAACTGCTAGCAGCAATTTAAACAGAGAGCTATAGAGTTGACAAGTGCTTTTTAAAGTTTGGAACAGCAAGAGGTTCACTCATAGTTACCTATGTTCATGTGCTCACATACATATGAAGTGTATTTATTCATTATTTGATAAGATATGTGATCTCTCCACATCAGCCAGCTTGCCTCCAATGTGAAGAAACTGACAGATTTTATTCTTACATAATGTATTAATTCTTGCAAATATACATCAGGTTCTCAACACAGGGGTTCATGCCTACTTTTTTGGGGTGACTCCAAAAAGGAGCAGTGTTTTCAAATGGTAGTAAGACCTTTTACGTGATCAACGATAAACAAACAAACAGAGAAACAAAACCACACCAGCTTTTTTAGCACATGAAGACTTCTTCAAGTATGATACAGGCAACAAATATTAACTTCATATCAGGTAAGATTGCTCTGAGTTTAACCTACTGCCACTACTCGGATGGGAAAGTCTGAAAGAAAAAGATAGTTAACACCTAGGGAGCAGAGGAGAATATTTGCAAGGAGACAGGTTATCTCATCACTACCTCTAACACGGGTAATTATCATATATAAAGAACCTACAGACTTAAGCTGTGGGAGGAAAATCATATCATTGCAGGAAGTTTATAACCTTAATAAGTACATGACTTTTCATTCCAGCACAGCAATGAGTTTAGCTCCCTGGATCATTTCTGAAGGTGTTTTATACATATTCTGATTTTTTTGCCCCCAAAACTTAAATGAATACTTCCATCTTTTATTATCTAAATTTATTCAGTCCATAGTAGCAATTTGATTTCTCCCATACAGTTTTTGTGATGTTATTTGCTATAACAATCTTTTGCATTTGAATGAGCAGGGAGGTTTCATTTATCCCAAATGTGTGGTCTGTGGTTTGTCAGTTCAATCTCTTGTTGTTGCCAAGTATATTTGATCACACTAAGTAAAAACTGAAGAGATCCCCATACACACTTGGCAGTATACCACCTGAAGAGTCCTGACTGGAAAGTTTAACCAAAGAAAAGTCAAGTCTGGAAGTCTCAAGGACACAGGGAATTTTTCCAATAATATGCTTGCTACCTAATGTTGGAATTGAGCAGTAAGAAATAAATACATAAAAACCCCTTACAGTTGTTTTTTTCCTAAGATCTTGATGTACAGTGTAGTATTTTTCTCAGCCATTTAGGGCAAAAATTATCAGCAATTAGAAGAAAGAAGGTTTTTCATACTGCTATATTGTATTTCTATAGGTAGGAGGCAACCTCTAAACTAGATTCTATGAGGAGGTTTGAGCTTGGCATTTCTTAAGGTTAAAAGCACTAGGTGCTATTGCCTGAAATAGGAGCTGGACCTTTCAATGAAGGAATTAATGCAGTCCAAAATTATTTAGAAGGCAACCCAGTATTATTCTGTTCCAACACAGGCACATACACACACACACACACACATTCACTCACATCCTCCATAGAATTTCTATTAGAAACTTGATAAAACGTTTAATTTTTAAAGATATTTAATTTTGCTTTCCAAGTTGAAACATTGTCATATCTGCCAGCTCTCCTAGTAGAGCTGTTCCAATATTGTTTTAACCTCATTACTAGAAAACTGTATCTAATTTCAAAGCTGAATTTGTCATCATTTCAAAGGTTTCACTGCCTTTTTATTGCATTCCTATTAGAAAAGGCCAGGCCAATGCTTAAGAAACATTGTTCTAGCCTCTAATGACTTTTTGAAATGAAGTTAATGACTTATTTTATTATGTATTTGTTATACTGTTAGTGCTGCACTGAAAATGGAAATTACTCTGCATTATGAGCTAACTGTTCCTTGTACATGTCTGGCACTAGAAGGAAGGGAAAACAGACTCAGTTGCTTGTTGAGACCCAGTATTATTGTTTTTATTACTTCTGATCATGAGAAGTAGTCATCTAGAAGCACACTTTGGGAAAATGATAGTCACTTCATAGAATGAATTATTTTTGCCAGCAAACCTATTACAAATATTCCTACAAAACCCTTATCACTGTTGCAATGTGTTGCACAACTGCTGAATTCCCAGTAATATGGATGAAAGCAGCAGAGGTTCCTGGGGGTGAGAACTTCTGGTGAAGCGTCACCCACTGCAGCAGTTAGAAAAGTAAGACATGGAATATCTGGGGAAAGTACTAAGAACTACTTTGAACATCTTGCTGGCCAGCAGTAGGAAACAGGCTTTATGAATTAAACCAGTGGATCGTGAGAGCTGCCTTTAGTTGGCAGATGCCATCTTTCACTGTGCTGCATAGAGCTGAAAGGCTGTCCTCCATGGTCCTGTTCAGCTGAACTTTTGGCTGAAGGTAAACATTTTCCACAGTAGCTGACAGGGAAGTTTGGTGGTTTGTTCTGGTGATTACGTTAAGTTAGACTCTACACAGACTCTATGACCTTGTTTACAGTGGCTAAAACAAATTTTAACATTACTTTGGGGTAAAAAAAAGCAACATTTATCAAATAGAACAGATTGACTGTCCTAGTAACCAAAGTGCTCTATTAAATATTAACTGTGTGAGCCTCTTTTAGTGACAGGATAGAGATGTATTGCCTCGCCGCATATGGTACCTAACTGGAGGTGCTGGATGTAAGGATAAAGTTCCTGAATACGCTCAGAGAAAATAATGCAATTCACCACCTCCTGTTATTGCTAAAGACACTTGAAGTCAGGAAGGTGCTTGGGCGTCAGGGATCTTTTCCTGGTACGCCATGGCAGGACCATTTTCCCTAACATGTGCCTGACTATGCTGAGCCATCCTACAGCCAGGATGAGGAGACGACCTGATGAAATAGCGTTCATAGTCTACCCATAGTCTGGGCTCTTCTCACTGACCCAACACTCACAACTATTCATTTTTGCTCAGTCAAAGCTTTCATTGCTATTTTGAGATAGTTTTGTAGGTATAGTGTATATGCTACCTTAGGACAAAGGTATCTGCCATTGTTATGAGTATTTAGTATCTGTTCAGAAATATGCTTTCTCTCTATGTTCTTTAATCACACAAAAACTTGAAAGATGTCTAACTTTATATCCTTAACGTTAGAAATTAGTCTGTTTTAGTGCAGAATTCCAGAAAGCAATTCAGATTCAAATGAGTTTAGCTACCTTTTACAAGTGGCTGTCTCTGTCCATTGACTATATAGGGAAGGAGAGCAATTATTCCCTAACTCAGACATTTCAGTTTAAACGTTCAAGTTAAATGAGATGAATCTGGGCCTGCATGGTTGCTATTTTGTCCGGCTCTTTGTGACAGCTTCTTAACAACAGACTTCTCCCTAGTAGCAGGACTTTAAAAAGACGCTTTTATAGCTTTATTACAACTGTTTTCCTACTAGCCCATTATCTTTCTATTAGCCCATAAAAGTAAAAAGTCTGAAGTCTCTAAAGAAAAAAAAAAAATCAGGCAAAACATCAAGCAAAACAGAATGACTCATTCCTTACTGTACTCTGATATAAATGCTAGGTTATATCAGTGCTATAGATGTTGAGCATCCTTAGCTTCAAATGATGGAGTTTTGAAGTTAAAAGAGATTTAGTCTCTAATATTTTAACCACAAAGATGGAGACAGATGAACAAACACTTTAATCTAAACCATTATAAACTGATAATACTGATTGACATTTTGACTCCAGGTCAAGATGAGACTCCAGAAGTACAACATCAGGACTGAGTCCCAACAGCATGTCATCTCCAATATCATTCAAAAAATATGAAGAGAAGTAGTAGAGTCATTATCCCATTGTGTAATCTTGAAATCAATAGATTTTTCTGTGTAAACTGCCAGACAGAGAGGTAAAATCATTATCTTAACACAAAAACATTGCTTCATTATGTTTTTGTATAATTCTATCAGTAAAAAACATGTGATTTAGTATCATACCTAATGCAATAGAAAATATTTTAAAAGCATTAGATTGCAATAGGCTGACTCTAAACAGTTTGCCACATTAAGACTTATCCACCAAATAAGAGGAAAAACAAAAACGAAGATAGATGTACAGGTCAGGGTTTCTCCAGATTGATGGTGACAATAGAATGACTCGAATCTATTTTTCAGTGGGTATCACAATTTTTTTCTGAAAGAAAGTTTGTCATTCCAGTTCCAAACTGGAGCTAATCTAAGTACTAGTTTGCTAGACAATGGTTTGTATGATTGATGATAAGAGCTTGTTAGGAGGTAGGAACTTTTTAATGAACAAACCTAAGTGTATTAAACTGAGAAAGTATAGTTAGGTAGGTAATTAAAATATGTTCCAGTATGCCAGTGATATTAGCAGATGTGTTACTACTGTTATGTCATGAAATATCAATCATTAGTTTAATTCTTGTATACATGACAATGTTTTTGTTCTGATTATAATTATTGTTCACGTTTACTATGGACTTAGCCCTGAAAAGGCCTAGCTTATCAATTACTTCCATGCTAAAAGAAAGGCATCTGGTGGTTGCCTAACATTTGGTATCCTGCAAGTTGAAGCACCACATATCACCATATGAGCATATCATTACATAGCCCCATCTAGGTATAAAAACCTAGATAATGTATTTCAGAAATTCTTAATCACAGAAAAAAAACCCACACATGCAAACAAGCAGAAGGGTTTCTCATAAAAATACTTTCTTATGTGCATGCTCAAAGTGCCTCTTTTCACGACCACAACTTTTCTAGTTTTTAACCCTCCTGATTGCTTAACATTAAACACGCTTCAAGATTCTGGCAGCAGTAAATCATTTTCACCTTTCCATTCTTCTTTTGAATTAGGAATTATACAAAGTGCAACATTCAGCAGATAAGTGCTTTCCTCCCCAATTCAATAAAGCACTGAATCCAGGAGTGAGCATGTGGGTAGCAGTGTACCTTGGATTTCAGCACTGCAACAAATTGTTCTTCTCTTACCTTGCACTGTCTGCAAACGCAGGATTTCCGGATGGGCAGTAGAGGGGTTAAGTGTGTCCTGACTTTTCCATTTTACTTGGAAGACTGAGAACATGAAAGTCCCCAGGCACTAGTACTTATCTAGAGCTCTGTCTCCAGGCTTTTATGCTCAGCTATCAAAGGTGACGAAGTTGCACGGTATTTGCTATACTGTTATCAGTGCAGGGCCAGGGGCAGGGGGGAAGGTGGGTAATTGTATAGGCTTATCAATGATAAACACTGGCCATCCATGTGTTTGTCATTCGTTTGGCAGAGAAGCAACCTTTCACATACTGTCTGCTCTGATGCAGGAAGGACATTGTCTAAAAGGGGGAGGAATAGAAACGAGAAATAGTCCTGGCACTCAGAGTGGTATGCATATTTTATATGGTTTGGTTAATGAGTTTATGAACCTTAGGCTATGAATTTTAATCCTGGCAGTGGCTGCTGGAATTCTGCAAGTCACATATTGAGCAGGTTTGAGATGCATTTTGGAAGCTGATAAGTGCAGATGATAGAGACAATTCCTAAAAGCCTCCAAGTAGCCAGATGGAGAGGGATGGACATAATAAAAGACAGGAAGCACCTCAGATTGCTGCCAGCTGTAGGTCCAAACTAGACAGAACACTTGTGTTTGTTCCACATATGCTTTCTTACTTAAGAGCATTTTTTGTAAGTGTCCATTCATATCATATTCTAGCAAGGAACTGTTCAGAAAAAGTCATGCTGTTTTTAATTTTGAGCACCATACTGAGTGATACAGAAAAAAATTCACTATTTAGGGAGTCTTTGCTTAGTAGTGAGAAAGTTTTATGTGAAAAGAAATGAATGGTAGATAGAGATGAGGTTTAAGGACAAGTGTTTACCCACTTGGTGCTATGAGCAGTGACCACTGGGTCTCAGAGGTACTGCCTCTATCTTGTGAAGCCTTGCTACTTTCATTATACCCATCATTTTACTGATGCCATGAATTATAAAGTCTTACAGAGGAAATGAGTCTTGCTCTGACCCGATTAACATGCAGCAGGTAATAACATAGAACAAGTAGATAAATGGGCAGGGGAACAAAAAGGCATAAGGGATATATGTTAGATTAAAACAGAATCAGAACTCTATAAATGCCATTCACTCTATTATGTAATCTTTAGCATACATTTAAACTTTGAAACATCTTGTCACAGGCAGCAATAATTATTAAAATTAAATTATTTATTAAAAAGAATAACTCTCAAGCTGGCTTTTATCAAGTGTCTTACATCTGCAAATAAAAGCCACAGCCTTACTTTTTTTTATTAACCATGAGCTGATAATCTGATGTGATTTTGTTGTGTTTTAAAAATATTTCTCCTCTTCCTGAAACACAGATACATACCTGTTTGTCTCATTCCAAGGTTAGAGAGTGCTGTTTTAAAAGAACACCTTTCAGCAATATTCAATTCCAGCTTCTCTGAGAAATCAGTGCAAGAAAAACTTAGCAACTCTGGACAAAGAAAAGGTTCTCTGCTTAGCTGTTACTAGTGTGAACCAAAAATAAATAGCCTTTACTACACACTTAAGAGCAGACTGCAAAGTGATTATGGGGAACCAGGACAGTAAAACCCCGGGAACATACCCCCAGTCTCATTGTATGCAGGACAGTGTGTTCCAAACCATAAGGTCATGATTACGCATGAGGGACACACAGGTGATCAAATCATCCAGAAAACAAAATTGCTGATGCCATACCCTGTATCATTCTATGGTTTTCCACTGAAAAATCACAAATACACCTGTTAAAATGTCCTGAACATGTCATTTGTAACTATATTTATATATGAAAGCTCTCAAGAAAGTTAAAAATACCAACAGATTAAATTCTGATGAACTTGATTTAAATTTAAGCTGGCCACCTCTGAACTCACTTCAGATATTATTGTAACTGAATCAGATACGAAAGGCTCCTCTGAATTTCAGATTAACAGTTCCCCCTTGGTAACCTGTTCCCTTACAGCTTGAGGTCTTTCCCTACAGGAAAGCCTCATAGGAAGAAGGGGAAGGAAAAAAAAAAAAAAGCCCCAAAATAAGTATTTTTTCCAACTGTCAGTTCAGAAGTGAGGCAGACCCTAGGTCTAAAATGACAGTTTAATTCTTCTTCAACTCCAATTTGGCTTGAAGGGCAATAATACGCCATAAGAAAAGAAGCAACATATTATCAATCTTGAGACCTTCTTTGCATCTGTTAATTATCAATATTTCATAAATGTAAAGTTTCTGAGAATGTAAGTGTATAACTGTGAGCTGTAGTCCCAGACTACTTTTTGCTTACACTAAAATAATTAAACTTGAGTAAGAGACATAAGTCAGTCCTCAGTTTTGTATTCAGATACATTTTTCTCCACCCAAAAATTATTTTCCACATAGCTTAAGCACACTTGCATACATTCATGCATAAGCAAAACCCAAAATACCAGGGTCAGCTTTAAGACAAAAATAATATAAAAATAGAGTCAACACAAACTAGAGGCGTCATCTATTCTCTTCTTGGATGATTTCCCTCACCACTGCAAAATCAATACAACAATGTAGTACTCTCTTCCAAACACTGGCTTCTGCAAAGAGTGATCCCGTGATCTGATGATTTAATGGATAAGTACTGAATTTTAACACAGCCCAAAACAACAGGAATTGAATGAACTTTATTTTACTGAAGCAGCATCAATATCTATTGCTCTATCATTAAGAACAGTGCATTCAGGCATCTAACTTACTAGGCTACCTTGAATTGCATCAGCTGTAGGAACTATTTGCAGTTGTAAATATGTTCTTCTGAGTGTTGTAATATAAAAGCAGTTCCAAATGCAAAATGAGGTAATCAAATGTGAAAGGTATGGAGACAGTAAATTACCAGTTACACTGACGATCTAATTAAAATAACTTTGAACCCAATTTTGTTATCTTTGGTTAATTTCAGTTCTTATAGCATTAAATTTTCTAATTAATGATTATTATTAATGAAATTACAAAATTATCTTTGTGTATGAGAAAAATACATGTGTTATCACATTATATTCAACAGGATGCGAAAACAAGTACTGTAGTTAAAAATGATTTCTTACAGGAGTCTAAATCTACTCCAGTAATACAGAATAAACCTTTAAGAATCCTAAAGAATCACAAATCAAAATGAAATGTAAGAAGAGGAATGCTTTAGAAACCATCAGATAAAAGTAGCAAATTAACAGATGAGAGGAATAGTCACATGATTTTAAACATGGTGCTGAATGACTGGCAAGAGTTTTCAGGGTATTATGTTATTTAAATAAAATACTTCTGTAAATACTGACTTTCAGTTTAAATTCCGAAGTAGTTACGTATTTTAATGCTATATTAGAATTAGTCATTGCTAATGCTCTAAAGCCTTTGCAAGATGTTGGTTTAATATACGTACCTAAACAATGGTTGTGATAAACAGCTGAAACTCATTCCTGTATATGCAATTCTAGTATACAGAATTGCCAGCATATGAAATGTGTCTCAGAAATTTTGCAACATGTTACTGTGTTGTACAGAGTTAGATAATTCTATTTGGAGCAAACTCTACTACTTGCAAGTATTCTGTTTAACAGCGGTTGAGGGTAAAGAGATATTAGCTGTGTGAAACCAGCTGCAGGCTCAGGTACATTAATTTCACTGTGTAATACCTTCTGCCAGATGTTGACTTTTAACTCAAAGTTTGCAAGGTAGAAGATATAACCCTTAGAAGAAATTCTAGATTTGAATTTCTGAAATGCTTCTGAATTTTGCATCAAAGTTCTTGGAAAATGTAACAATAAAAATATAATTTTCAACTTAAAAAAATTAAAATTACATTAATAGAGGGTGGTTGTAAGACAATACTACTAGAATCACCAAAATACTTATGTTGCCAAGATTGATAATGTGCCTGACAATAAAAGACAAAAAAGTAAAATATTCCCTGTCCAAAAATAATGGACTTAGATAATATAAGATAGTGAAGCTAACATGGAGAAAACCAGATTAGATCAGACTGTTTCATGTATGCATCCAAAGCATGTACGCTGATATCCACAGGCACTTTCCTTTATTAAATTCCTGTGTCCAATATCCCAGTATTATAACAAATTAAAATATTTTATTTCATTGGCTTTTACTAAATTTCACCTCGCGATGACATAACACCAATGAGTTTTGGAAGAATTTGAGAAAAGAGTAGCTTAATAACTGTTGATAGGCAGTATAAGGGGCAGCATTAAGAAAACGGAGCAGCCAAAAAAGATCAGTTAGAGACAATATGCTATCAAATTACAAAAATTCTCATGTGAGAAGCCTAAATTATTATTGGTTAACTCATTTTATTACTTGCAAAGGTAAAGACAACTAAGCTAATGCCAAGAGAAAAACCTGCAAAAGAAATACACTTACTACATGGACAAAAAGCATAATGATCAATAAAACATACACAGAATTAAGAAAAAACAAAACAACCTAATAAGTAGTTTCCAAAACCAGAATACGACCCCAAAGTGAAACATGCTGCAGCAGTTAGCCTTTAAGAAAGCACTGTGCTAATTAATAATTTTGCAAATTATTTTCTTTTTTTTTTAATAATAAAGTGGTCATTGTCTTTTCAAATGAGATATGTATCTGTTCTCTCTTTTAAATGTTATTCAGATTTACGTACAAATTAAAGGCAGATGGACAACACTTTTAAATCTCTTAATCTAAATTTTTACAATTTCATCACTTAGGCAAATAGTTTTAATAATGATGTTGATCTTCTCTGGCATGCTTTTACATCTTCCTATTTCTGTTTGCAGTTAAGAGCCTTGAAACAATAAGCAGAGTTTTCTTGTTTTTGTTTTGATTTACCTGAAAGACAGCCAGTGAGTGACAGAAACAGAAACAGTTTCCATGACAACCACATCCTTGGTCGCAAAGGTCTTCAGTCCCTCTTTGTGCAGCTGTTAGCAACGTTGACGTTTCTTCATTAAAGCTTAGCCTAGTGAGACAAAGACAAATCTCGGTTAGGAAAATTAAAAATATCTTGCCATAATATGATAGACAATTCAAAAGACAAAGCTGGTCCTAATGCAATTGAAAGTCTAGTCCCAAAGAACTCTGTATGCACAGGGGCAGGTAGCCTGACAGATACTCAGAGGGATCTTGTTCCAGCAGTTATCTGTGTTAATAGCTGAAATGTCTGCGGCAGTGCTTTGGAGAGAGAGAGAGAGATATATGGATATCACCCTAAAGCTGTATGTGTATTGAAGCTTTGAATTTCCAAAAAGCCAAACTTAGACAGAAGATAGTACACATATCTTTCACAGTAAACATATTCAAAGCATATAACTTGGCATGTGTTCTTCTTTTCCTGAAAGCAATATGTTGATATTTGGTATAAAGCATTTTAAAAAGCCCAAACCAAAATAATAATTTGCTTTAGGAAAATTCAGGCATTTTTACTACTTGCAAATTGGGTTGAAATAGATTCCAGTTTCTTCCAGTTTACTCAGTGTGTAAAGAATCTATCAATACATTTGAAACAACCACCATTTATACAGAACAGATTATTCATACTTATGTCCTTCTACCACTCCTCAGATTTTTGTTTCCTATCTGTCCCATGACTCGTACATACATCTTGGCACACTACATCTTTGATCATTATGTTCTTAGCTATCGCTTTAACAATATCGGTAACTTTAACACATTGGAACTTAGAGATTTTGTGTTCAAATGACTGCAAACTCAGTCCAAAATATGAGAAGTTTCAGCTTGTTATGTACGGACATGAGTGTACTTCTGGTCTTTGACTTGAAAAACATGAAGCTGCAGACATAAAGTTCATTTCTTACACTTAATCAGTCATATCTGTTTAGGAAGCCTTTGAGATCCTCTTCTTGGAGCCCAAGGAATCTTCAACCCCTAGAGGCTGTGATCCACAACTACAAGAGCAATCCCACAGGACAGAACAAGAAGACAAAGGAGAATTTGCTTTGTTCCCCTGTCAAACCCTTTTTGGGGATAATATGACTCCTTCAGATTATAATCAGCTTAGTTACATGCCACAGTTGCTGCGTCGGGGGTCCTGTATGTTAGAACACTCACAGTAAGAGAGCAGAGGCAAAGCTCAACACACTTGCCGAAAAAAATAATAATTTCGTAATGTAAGAGTAGGTTCCTGCTGGATTATTCCATTTCAACTGCTCTCTGAGCATCTCTAGTTGTAACCTATTTTGACTGTCTTTCCCTCATATATAGGGACAAACGTGTATGCATACACATATAGAGAGACACACACAGTGTGAGCACACGATGACAGCATCTGTTTAGGTCGCTGGTAGTTATTCCTGCGACAATCTAAAGGTGTAACTTGTCAGCTTTCATTTATACAGCACAGCAGGCACGGTTTTCAACACAGATAAAAATTCCCACTTAGGATTGTACTTCCTTCCAGGTAACTCAGACCAGGCAAACTTCGTATCGGGTGCACACATTAATATAAGCATCTCTGAAAGAGAACATAACAATCTGGTAGTCAAGTGACTTTACACATAGTGCCTGTAGCTCGTCTAAACCTCCACAGGAAACCTCCTCAATTAATCATTAATGTCAGCTGCCTTTGTTTTTCACTTCAGTGATAATCTGCTTCTCAGTCACTCTGTTCCTTTGGTTAGTGAATTATCTCGTTCAGCATTTTTTGCCGGCCAGGCCTTTGGGAAATAAGTGTTTTCATTAATATTTAATTTTTTCCCTTACGGCCATATCTGTTAAAGAGGGTAAAGCACAGTCTCCCCCCCCCCCCTTATTACTCTTTCTTCTTTCTCTTTTCCTCACTTCTCTTCAGCTGCTTCTATAATGGTGCAACACAGAAATTATGTTAAGTGGGTGATTTCTCTGTTGCATAAACAGGCAAAAATATACCAAAGTTTCCAGCATTAAAGTGTGAGATTGCTGGTGTTGTTGTTGTTATTAGTATTATTATTAGGTATTATTGTGCCTATTGGATCAGACTGTTAAAAAATAATATTAAAGGTTGTAATTGGTAGAGCAGAAACAGGATGAGGAATAACTGGAGCCAAGCAATGGAAACATCAAAATAAAAGATGCACTTATACACATTTCTCTTTGCATTCTTGAAACATGATGATTTTAAGCTCTCTGGGAAAAAGGATATATTTTTAATGAAAGTTTCAGTAAAGACAACAGAGTTATGACAACTTGTGCCAGATAAGGAGCCTATAGCTAAATACCTGTAACAACTTTTACATGACGACCCTTAACTGTCACCTACATAACCTGACCCTATAAATGTAAAACAAACTTCAGTCCTGTTACACAGGCATATTAAAATGTAAAAGCAGAGCACAATGACAGGGAGATGCTCTGAATTAAGTCATGAATGTTGGACACTGACTTTCCTATTAGGATATTTGTGGTATAAATATGTTGGCTTATCTCAGTAGGAGAATTACTAGCAAAACAAGCAAGCAGAAAATATGTCACTGTATACCTTTTTAAAAATCTAGCTAGAAATCTTGATTATTATCATAATGAAAGGATCTTGCATCTTTACTTATTTTTTTCTATATTTCTTGTTTCTTCAGGGATACCTGGCAAACACTTTATTGACCATATGGACAAATGGAATGCATAGCAACATGGTAGGGTTATCGTACGTCTAAGAATTGAGGAGTATAGTTCATACAGTCTGACAAGGGCATTGATATTGCATATATGGGGCTACCACATGGCATGTGGGATAATCATAAAGGTGCTTTGCAGGAAATAATACAGGCAAGAGCATGAAAATGCTATATTTAATAAATATAAGCATATAGTCTAATTTCTGCTCTAGATTTAATGAAGGGATGTACTGCTGGCTTTACTATCATTGGCTGTTATCTGATCTTTTGGATGACTGGACTCTCACTTTTAGAAAGCCTTGGGTGATTGAAGAATTCCTTTATGCTTATAGCAAACAGACCAAAGCTGCACTAAATCCATTAAGAAGAACACCTTCTTTCTTGTATAAAAAAGAAGAAAAAAAAAGAGTGTTATTGTTTTAAAAACAGTTAATGAATATTATCTTAAATCTTGTGAGAAAGTTCTCGTTCTTAAAACTGGCTCATTCTTAAAGTAGCTTAAGGGCATATATACAAGCAGTATTCAGTTGTTCTTGGTTTGAAAATCTTGTTAATTTTGTGGATATTTATTCCAGCCCTGACTATCTCCATCCCAGAATGAGGAATCTTTTAAAACAAGCATTTAGATTTTAATCCGAAGAATATAGAACAGAATGTACAGTCACTTACCAATGCAAAAGAATATAGCTGAAGATGCTGCGCAAAAGGACTTTAAAATCATTTCAGCTGAACAGTATCTATTTTTTTCCCCCAAATATAAATTTGGACCTTACAAAAATCCAACTGGCTTGTTTGGAACAGTTTGTTGGCTTCATTGGTAATTCAGTGCAAAAGAAGAAAATGAAGTTGTCCAGAATATATTATGTTCTATAGATTTCTTTTCTGTAATAACATGATTTGAAAATGCTCTACAGTCTAGTTTTTAAAAGTAAGGATGGAATGTTTACCATTTGTTGACTTTTTTTCCTGTCCTGTTCTTATTCTGGTTTCTTCACAAAATATGCACATTCAGTGAGCTTTTTTTTTTATACTGAGGATATGAATTTTCTCTGATGGCAATTTGTAAAAATCAGTGATCTAAAATAAGGTTGATGTATATAATGTGCAGGAAGTAATTTACCTAAGGAATTTAACTTCTTTTTCTGCACAAAGAATTAGCAGATGCAGGATTTCAACTTCCACATAGTACTTTCCACAGTCCTTTGTTTTCCCCAGAATTTCTCCAAATTTCTTTGCAATTTATTTTAATTCTGTATGCTGATTGTAGACAACTTGTTAAAACATTCATCATTCAGTATGTTTTAATGAATTGTTTTGGCTAGTAGTGACAAGGTGGATATTGTCTCATGGTTCTGACTCCCAAAAGAATTTGTGAATACTTAGAGCATGAATACTAACGCAGTGTTGTCAACACTAATGTGCAAGACACTTGAACTAGATTCAGTAAAACCATGGTCTTTCTAATAATAATAATAACACCTACTATCATTAATGATTGTTTTCTGGCACTTAGGATAAATTTATATGCAAGTGCAAAGAGTTGTTCTTTTTTAAATTAAAATAGTTAAGAAGTGAAGCTTTTAGCATAGATACTGTGATACTGATATCAAAGTGCTTTCTTCCATTATCACTACCTCATTTCACTTTTCCATTATATGCATATTTATCAGTTTATCTGTACCAACATGAAAGGGATGATTACTTAGATCCGTATGCTCTCTCAAAGCAATGCAACACAAGTCTTTGTCTCTACAGTGACTATACTGCTCAGAGGAAAGGATGTGACTTGTTGCAAAAAAAAGTTTTCTCCGCAATATTTCTTTTTCCTATATCAATATATATTAGAGGAAAGCTCAAGTCACTGGCACTTCGAATTATTTAGTTTTCCCTTTCCTTTAGAAAAAGGAAACATGCTTACACGTAATGAAGAAATAACACCAGTGATAAGCAATTCTGATGTTCTACATGGACTTGGAAGAGCAGAAACTGCAAAGAGTAAGATATTAAGCTATTGACACCCACATGTCTGAAAGGAAAGAAGAAAATAGTGTATCCTATGAAGAACAGATATGCTTACATGGTTTTAGATAGTATTTTTAGGAAATATTTTTCTTCACATTTAGTAAGTGGAGGATGTTGGCCTAGGGTGCAACTAAACTGCTAATAAGATTCCTCAAGGTGGCAAACCTATGAAATCAATAAATGCAACGAGCTAAGTATCACTGACTAGGCTTTCTATAAAAGGCTTGTTATACTTTTGGAAAAAGACAGAGGCCTAACTGAAGACCCAGTTTAAATCACTGAAATAAAACCTTCTAACGAGCACCGAAGTCTCTGTCCTTCCCTGCACAACCTTTACCTCAATCAGGGCTTGGAAGACATGAATCAAATTGCCACAGTCAGAAGTTCAGCCCGTCTTCCTTGCTCCCATGAGTATCAGGCCAGGTAATGCTCAGTCCATGGAGAATTAGAGGCTTTAGAAAAGCAAAGGCTCAGATGTTACAAAGTTCATCATGAACAGAGGAGATGGCTTGGCTGGAAATTTTTAAGAAGAGCTTGCCTGTTGCAAGTTCCTTGATGATATATTTACATATAAAGTTAACTACTAGACCATGATTATGACAGACACTGGTTATACAGAATATAAATAACCTCTGTTGAGTTCGTGTTCCTGCTTGCTTTCAATAAACAATTAATTTGCTCAGTCCAAAGTCTTTTTGACAATACTATTTACAAAATGGTTTAAATTTAATAAAAACATATTAAGTTAATATTTGATAAAAGTCATACCGTAGACACTTTTACAATGAAATGTCAGTGGAATTTGTTATAGGACAAATGAAAGTGAAATTATATTAAGCCAATGTAAACAGCAAGGCGTCTTGTAGGATTGATTATTACCCCAAGGGAAGATCATTTATTTCCAAGGTTTAATAATAGTTCAACCTATTGTAAAGAAAATTTAATAAAGCACAAGTTTTAGCAGTTTCATAAAACGATTTCTGAGTTGTTTTATGAACATTTAATTTACTGCTAACAATATTAAAAGTTCATTCTGCAGTGGAACCTTTCCTTGTCAGGTTCCTCCTGGCAAGCAACCAGGACTTTCAATATCTAAATTAATATTTTATAAGTTTTTTTTATTCATGATGTTAATATAGCTTTCAAAGATAGGAGTCAAGTTCTGGGAAGAAGCGTAGAATGCTACTCTACAAAAGAAGCAAATTGGCTGTTTCTGAAATGCAGATCTATCACAATTTCTATATTGGTGAATGAACATCTGAACTACTGCTCTGAAAAACAAAACAAAATATTTGATTGCAAATGCTGAATAAGAATCTCAAAATGCCTATGAGTCCAAGAGGTTCTGAATTATTCAGATAAACTAAACCTGTTTTGAAAACTATGCACAGTACCCATAAGAAATTAATATTGCATTAAACATTGATTATTTTCTAGTATTTTAATATATTTGCACATACATATTTTAAAAAAGAGTTTTTGAACATAAGATGCAGCACGTCTCCCTTTCCAACAGATGCATATCAAGCTGGTGACGAAAGCAAGGAAATGATAACATTTCAGCCAATTAACTGCATTTTCATTGTGTTTAATATTACTTTTTTGCCAAATCAACCATTAATAAGTATAGTGGAGATTAACAAAATTATTTGACCAAGAAGGCTGGTTTAATGCTGAATTATTTCAGGGATCATTCAATGTTATTTGCCAGAGAAGCTAGATCCTCTTTGGGATTCTTACTGCAAATCAGACATAAAATGTCATCAGCGTGCTCAGGGAAAGGAGAAGATGGCAGAAATAGTTCTCAGCTTCTCTAAACTAGCAATAGTGAGGTGCTGCTATTTGGTTACATTCACTTGAACATAGCACGAAAAAATTAGAGTACTGCTCAGACAAGTGGCTCAGGATATAGCTTTAGGTACTGGGTGGTTAGAAGGGGTACAACCATGGATCCTGTGCTACTCCCAGGCACTGAGGCAGCTCCAACATGCTGCTCCCATTATAAGGCACAGACATGTTCTCTGGTGAAAACCTACCTATTGGATGAGGCCTTCTGAAAAGAAAAGGAGTGGAATTAATTCTAGGGTTTTTTTTCCCCATCCATTTGTCAAACAGACTGACAGTTTCTGAAATTCAGCTCACATTTCAGAGAACAAGCAGCTGCTGGGGATGAAGCAATTTAAAAAGCCTTGGTGCTCTTGCTTAGGTACGTGAATGAGCACTGCAACACGTATTGACCTCATCAGCGTGATTTTCCAGTTTCTTAAAAGCTGGACTGGAAGTAACATAGATTTGCTCACAACTACCACAGTTAAGCTCTCTCATTTCTTGTATGAACTTTATGAACAGTTATGTCTTAAAATCCCACAAGCCCTTATGACACTCTCCTCAAATTTTTTGTAGTTGTGTCAATATTAATCACATATAAGTAGTAGGAAATAAAGAATAAAGAGGAAAATTATGTATAATTTGACACTTTGGAAATCAGGTATATAAGCTCTCTTGTTAGTAAATGAAAAGAAATAGACAATCTGAAGGAAAATTCATTCAAACCATTTTCGACAGCTATTTTGGAGTGAGATGAACAACCTTATTCTTTTTGCTAACTGTGATGGAAACCTGATTGCAGCAGAAGCCTAGACAGCTACCCTAAATTATTCAATTAACTTTCAGATGGCTAAAACTGAGTGATAGCAGTCTTCACTTGTTTGTTCAAGCCTGTATGAAAGTTTCCACTAGATGTGAAAAATTGAACCGGTCATTTAACTCCTATCCCAGTGGTCTTGCAATAAAATCACCCTTCCTCTATGACGGACATTCCTCCATATTTTGCTTTAATTACTCAGGAAATATATTCAAGCACTTTTGTTAAGTCTTACGGATGCCCTCAGAGAACTTGAGAAGTTCAGGGAGGAACAGCTATAGAATTGTGGGTCGTGTTAGCGACCTGCCTTCAACCCGCATTGTTTGTATTAGACTTGATTTATTTGCAACCAAAAATCACAGGAAAAAAGATATATTCTTATGCTACTCTTTTCAGGCTCACTTACTTATATCCAGATACCTCTGGGGGATCGTAAGATGTGCCAGAGTAATCACATCTGGAAATTGTCTTTTCTCTGCCAAGCAGGGGGATTAAGGACAACGATAGGACCAGCATGACATTGTTGTTTTGTGTCTCAGCTGTACTCAGTAGTTCTACCTCTAACACATAAGAGGAGCAGCTCATCTTGGCCCCTCTTCTGCAGCAGCCAACTAGTGCCAAGAGGGAAGATGACTGCAGTTAAATAAATATCCTTGACTGCTGCTTGCGTCTGGTATTGTATCAGCCAGTATAAATAAGCATAGCTTAAGCCTTCCACTTAATGCAACTACCAGACTAACGATATTATGCATTTTAATAACACAAAACAGCATCACCACCCAGCTCTCTACAAGGATATAAAACCCTGCAGATTGTGCGTATATCATGCTCTGAAGTAGTGGCCACAATCTCTCTGTGGACCTGTAAATTCAATTCATTTCTGTGCTCACTTCCAGACAAATCAGCTCTGGCATAACAGGGTGTATTGCGCACCAGGGTGTTCAACACTACACATGAAAAGGATCAATACATTTTCTGTGCCTAAGACATGAGATCCTATTCACTTTATAAAGCAGGTGCAGGGCAGGCTCCCAAAAGTGTGTTAAGGAAAAGTAAGATCCTTCAATATCCTGCTTACCTTCTGCATATGGGCCTGACATGATGCTGTCAGCCTGTCAGAAGGACGTTCATACAAAAAAGATGTAGGCTACATGCAGTGAGTGGAGGAGGCTGTTTCGTGCGTAGAGAGGATGGGAGACACAAAGAGAGGTTTGTGGGTAAAAAGATTGTATGTGAATGATCCGTCAGTGCGTATACGCTACAAGTCTGCCTCAATGCCGATCCACAAATTAGAAAAATGACAGTACTGTATAGAAAACTTGTCTTGACGTCTCATTTGCGAGGTCCAGGTCAATACCTGTGTTAGTCACTGTGGCAGATTTCACATTAGTTCAGCCCTCAGGTTTAGGTAACGAGACCAGTTTTAGACAATTATTTTATTTTAACATAATATATAATCAAATAAATACAAAATTTTAGCTGAAAAGTTCCCTCTAATCATAGAATCATAGAATCATTTAGGTTGGAAAAGGCCTTTAAGATCATCGAGTCCAACTGTTAGCCTGACACTGCCAAGTCCACCACTAAACCATGTGCCTAAGCATCGTGTCTACATTTCTTTTAAATACCTCCAGGGATGGTGACTCAACCACTTCCCTGGGCAGCCTGTTCTAAGCAAACCAGTAGTCTGCTTTTCAAATATGAGATGTCTTTCTGTAATTTTTATACTGTTATTTGAGAAAGAATAAAGCACGTGTTCTCCAAGTTGAGGTGATCTGTGTATATAGACCCCATGACAAGGGTACATCACCATTTTACAAGGATTTTGCATAAGCACAAAGGTTTTATTGCTTACATATTCAGATGAGAGGATTCTCCGCAAAAATGAAACAGGTCAAAAGGATTACATCTTCAATTCAAGACAGGATAAAAGTTTCCTAAGCTAAAGAGACACAAGTCACTTTAGACACTTTTGGAAACAAGTCTTTACACTGAGTATATTTTAAAAATATATACCTAATTCAATCTCAAACTATTCAGATTAATAAGAAAAAAGGAATAAAATATTATTTGTTTTATTTAAATGGTTGGACTAAACTATCTCATTACAATTAACAGTTGTCACATCTCAGGATAGCAAAGAATTTATTTAATATACAGTAAAAAGACATTATCTTTGGAACTTAGCTATTAGAGCTATAGATAAAGATGTAGAATTTGAAAATGCATCTGTAAAAATAAAATTAGTTTGGAGAAGATACTTAAAACACTCAGATGTTGTTTTGAAACAGTTATGGTGGTTTAAATGTTAATAATTTTGTTCTTAGCAATTTTCCACTTGAAACACTGCAATACATTTTTAAACTGCCATACTGAAGAATATTAATGATGCAACAAATTGACTGGTGCTATAGAGATGTATCTGGGTTTTTTTATGAGCATATTTAATTGCACATGTTTCTTAAGTTTCTAATTACAACCAGTACTAAAAGTGTCTAGATGCTTAAGGATGCATTTTTATATTTAAACATACCTCATTATTATTACTTATATGGCAGATAGTTCACTAAGATATAATGGTAGGATATTAAAGTGGATTAGAAATCTCATTATTAAAACACAAGCTTGTCTGAATAGAAAGGAAAAAAAAATAAAGTGCTCTAAGTGGAATAAGCACCTCTTCATTTTCTTTCACAAATCTCATTTTATTACGAGCTAAATGTCAGAGACATAAAGATGTAACTGGTGGCATGATCCCATCAGGGAGGTTTGTATCTGTTATCATACTGTATTTAACATTATTTTTCCAAAGATTTTAAATAAGGCCAGTGAACTTTACTACGGGCTTAAATTTCAACCAAATGTGTTTTAGCCTATCTGGGTGTGGATTGTTTCTTTTTAAAGAGTAAGGTATAACTGCAGTCAAATAACATCTCTTCCTGTACTTTAACTGAGTATTAGGGCAGACACCAATTATGAAATTGTGCTGTCAGGTTACCCCTCTAAGGGCAGTCACACACTTCATGTTTTCAGTGGCAAATTGAATTTGACATTTAATTTGAAGCCCAGGATACCATAATGTAAAACCTTCTGCAGTATTAGTGATAAAGCAGGAGGGCAGACATCCTGGCTGCCTCTTTTAAATAGTCCTCTCCATATTACCGCTGCCTTCATTATTTTCTATAGGGATTTTATTCCTCATCTTTAAAGGAAAATTCCAGTAAATGTTTAGAATCACAGTAGCTCACAACCAGAGCATTTCAGGTTCCTTTATAGATTCAAATAAATGATCTACTATAAATTTTATCCATACATGCTATCCAGACACCCTGTCATTTCTGAGTTTAGAACAATCCTTAGACAGCATAACTCTTAGTAGTTGGTGGTGCTGACATTTTCTCATTTGTTTATACTTTGGAAAATAGTTTAATTTCATGTTGCACAAGAAAGTGTGCTAATAGTGGTTGCAAGCCTTTTATTGATTGAAGATTCAGTTGCAGAGATTTCTGTGTAAGTTGGAAGCCCTTCCTTTAGTGCACTTCAGAGTAAAGTATTGGAACGTAGTATTTTCAAGAAACAACTAGAATTCCTCCTTGCTTGACAGAATAGACAGATTAAGGACCAGAAATTAAGAATGTCATAACCTGAAAGTGCAGAGGCTGGTTTGGTGCACATGCAAATGGAATTTAGCCAAGATACTTGGTTAATCATCACCTTAGAGGTTGTCATTACATGTCAAAAAAACCCAAAAAACAAATTAGGAAAGTTCCTTGTCCCTGTAAACTGTCATAATACAACAGCCATGAATTAAGCTGTGAAATGTATACAAGCTCAAAATCAGGCCCGGAGGTTCCAGCCGTAGAGTACTACATAACTAACAATGGATCTCTGTGCTATTCAATATTCAGACACAGATATAATCCAGACCAAATAGGAGCATATTTCCATGGAATTATCCAGCCCACACAACACATTCATATCTAATTCATCATAACATTAATTTTGTATAAACTAGGACTATCTGATTGGCATGAAAGTCTGCAAAGACCAAGTTATTTCCCATTTTTTTCCTACCATTTCTGCATCTTGTATGAAGTGGCTGAAATGGTTTTAGTATCATTTTTTATTGTTGGCATCCTAAAATGGAGTTTACTGTCATGAAGATCAACAGCTTTAGCGCTCCTTACAAAGTACCCACATTTCCCTAATTATACCACAAAGTTGTCACAGTTCTGTCAGGAGAACTGGAAGGATATCTTCAGATTTTTTCCTCATTCATTGGTTTTTATTTCTGAAAGAGCTTCTGAAATAATTTCTTATAGTTTCTGAAATAATAGTTTCTGAAATAATTTCTTAAAAGTTTTCTGGGGAGAGAAAATCTTCCTTAACTAAAAGTCATGAGCCTGTTACTGGTTTCCAGAGAGCAATGTCATTGATTGTGTTGATAGCACTTCTTTCCATTGATCTCCCCCAGTTCTTTTCATGTCTATCAGAACTTGTTTTGCAAAAAATTTGTCACTTTTCTTTAGCTTGTGAGTTCCTACTGTTTGTAGGTTGTGTTCAATGACAGAGGACGATTTCTTTTTTATTTCTTTTCTTTCTTGCCGTTCATTAAGGCAGAGAATTTAGAATTTAGAAGCAAGAACACAAACTATACACAGCTTAAAGTTTTCAGCATGGCATTTTCTTTGCTGTATAAGGTGCTTCACTTTGGCAAATTCATGTTGTCTATAAAATACAAACTAAGAACAACAACTCAGCAAAATGCAATGACACATAATGAAAGAACTATGTACCTTTTGCTGTTAGTGTGCTGAAATTCTGCTAGTGCATCAGGTAAAAATCAGCCAGTTAAATACAAGTCTGGGGCTACTGGATGTTCTGGTACATGCTGGACAAGTGCTGGCAAATCCTATTAATTACCCAGAGAAGGCTCTATCAGGACAGAATTTTCAGTCACTTGTTTGACAGGAAGTGAAGTATCAGGCCCATCACTGCATCTACTTAAGATGATTTTTTGTGCTTCTGGAAGATATGTGGAATGATGCCTGCTTTTATTAAAAGTTTAGCCATTCCCTTCCAAGAGACAGAAACCCCTCAGCACAGTCCTGATTAGTGGTTATAAGGGAACCAAGGTGGAATTGAGGTAGGAATTGAATGTGCTTCTCTTCCCTCCCTGATAATTAATTGGAATCATAAGTGCTTTATAATTCAGTTTCTAACCTCTGCTGCCAAAAAAGAGTAGTAGGATGGCTAATAGATGGCGTGACACTTATATCTGAAAATGAATGCTGTCTCAGGATGCCTTGTAACCTTCCTGCTCTTCACTAGAGGTTTCATGCAAAGCGGCAGAGGGAGAGAAGATGTCAAGAGGACACAGGGTTATGTAAAATAAACTCTTAAAAATAGTCTGGTAATGCCTTTTGTTAAATGTGATGTTATACTTTCCATTCTTCTTATCTTGAGTGTTCCCTTACATTCTAGTTATATTAGTTTATCCATAAAAATTAACATGATCTCTCTGTACAACTTAGTATTGTGACAGGTCCCACTATAAAAATATCTGAGCAATTGGAAAGAGAAAATAATCCTTGGCATATTCACTTCTTTTCTTTCTATTTTCCACATTATGTTGGATTATTTAAAGATTATTAAAAATAAAAGAATGAGGATGTCATTAAGTTTGATTATGTAGATTACTACTGAAAATGGAGAGGCAGGTATTGTCTGTGCTTTGGACATTGTTTGTGAGTAGTGTATTACTTGCAGTCTTTCTACTTATATTTATGGGACTCCTTGGCCCCTCAAGGTTACCTATTAAAGGGCCAAATCTTTGTATTAATTAAAGTAATAAATAAATAAAATAATTAAATAAATTAATCTGATTTTAAATTAAACTGATTTTATAAATTGAACCAGACTTAAACAAGGACAAAGGGACATTAGAAATATGATAATCCTTCACAGCTAATTATACAGGAAAGCAGTCGTATGGTAGCTTGGCCTAATTCCAATAAATTGAAAGAGAAATTTTCTAATTGTAGATCCTTCACTTCAGCACTGAAAGTATATAATAAAAGATAATCTCCCAGTATAAGGAAAATCCAAAGCTAAAAACACATGAGAGAGTTCAAACAAAAGGGGTGGGAAATATCTTATATAATTATTTAAAATTTTCAGTAAAGAGGACTTCACAATATATCCAGGGGAAAAAAAAAAATCCTTAATTTGAAAATATTGCCACTAGTTTACCACACCTCCATTTACATCTTGTTAGTATTTCAGAAAATTTAGCTCGTGGAAGTACAATTAAAAAGAATTTCAGTTTCAAGTTCACAGTTAGATGTGCGGATCTCTTCTGACAATTTATTCACTAAGGAGGCAGACATTAAGAAACAAAACTAGGCTACACTCATTCAAAGTGCTTATAACGGTTATGCAGACATAAAAAAAAGAAAATTAGTTAATACAAATATTACAGCTGAAAGTGGATATTATAATCTCTTTTGAGTTTATTTTCATAAGCTACAGGGTGGAGAATGTTTCCTGAACCATAGAAAACTCGTGACCTTCAGAAAAGACATAGCATGCTGATATTGTGAGGAATTAAATTATGCTATAATTAATCCATTTAATAAAATAATTAATTTCCTTACTATACTCTTTGCTCCCAAACAAACTATTGGGGTGAGGGGGGAGTTGGGTAACAGTTTGTACAGTAAGAGGAGGCAGCAGCTGATGAGAAATGTAGAGCCTGGTTTCTCAGCTTCCCTGAGAAGGCAGAAGATGGACATTCCTTCACATCCATCCACTTTGTGTCAACAAAATTTAGTCTGATTATTCTGTTATACTGGGAAGAGAGGGAAGGAATCTCACCCTCCTCCGGATGGTTTGTGGACTCACTAAATATAGCAAAGGTGCCACAGTTTAAGGAGGATCATCCAGTATTTTCAGCATTGCAGAAGAGGCGGGGAATAAGGAAAACAAAACAACTCTATGATCTGAATTCAGTGAAGGGGAGACATTAAGCGGTAAAGGTAGTCTAAAGACCAGAGGGGAACCAATGTTACCTTTTCTTATTTGTAAACTTCAGATTTGAATTAGCTGTTTTAATTGCTTTGGTTTTTTTTAATTTTAATTTACCAATTTTCCTCAGCGGCTCTTTTACAATGTAAATTGTATGTCACCATCGATGACCGAGGTGAACGATTAAAGACAGATCATGGCATTCTGCCCCCAAATAACTTCTATTTTCATAGCACAAGCAGATTAAATATTACAAGATAGCTACAAATCCAAAAATAAATCTGCTGTGTCTCCCATTCCTATATACACCTCTGTAGCACGTCTTACCCCAAACTGTCCTTGTTTGTTGGCCTCTACAGGCCAATCTTTGCCCTTGTCTATTTGCATATAATATACTAGAAAGTTAATGCAGTACGAGTTGCCTCACTGTTTAGTATCTCTGCTTTTCTTCCTTCCACAAACAAAACATAAAATTTGGAGAAATCCTTTTCTCCCTTGTGAACACTCGATTTTTATCATTCCCCATCACCTTCAAGAGTCTTCAGGAAGAAATACAATCCAAAAAGACAGAAAGAAGTGAAAAAAAGAAAAAAAAAATCAGTCACACTTCCTTTCTGTGGGTATTTTTATCAGATTCTCTCTCTCAGATGATCAAGGACAGGACTGAAAATTCTCTCCAGCGCACCATTTCCTGCTGTTGCTTCCGCCAATTTCCCTTGGCTACTGCCCACTAACAGCAACTCCAAACAGCCATTGGCAACAACAGCTTCCAAGCTGACAAAATCAATTTTCATTTTGAACAATATTTATAGAAACAATAACACCCTCTTTTAACCTTTGTCCATCAAACAAAAGGAGATGATTTCATTGTTCATACCATTATAAGGTGTAGCTCTTTTGACAATGCAACAGGAAATGTAAATACATTATTTCAGATATACAATGTAGTGTCACACTAATTACAAGTGCCTCATGTGCCATTTTTTACAGCTTGGTTTATACAGTAGTTTAAAATCAGGTGAGAATAAATTAAGAAAATCCACAGACCACTAGAGATTTTTAGCACCCGACTCTCTTTCCTACAGGCATCGCAGTGTTCATTACATTCCCCTGCATGCCACTTCTCCTCATGAAGATAAAACACCATGGTTCTTCTACCCTTCACCATCATTTATCCCTTCACCTTTCCTAATGCAATAGCCATTAGGTCCAGGTTTCTGGCTGAGACACGTATCACTATGTTGGGTCACAACAGTACCAGTTGGCTGGGTCTGAGCAAGTTGGAAGACTAAATACATGTACATACAGATGTACATATATTGTGCCTACACATATGTAGGCACATATATACGTTCATTTAAACCTGTGCTGGTTTTGGCTGGGATAGAGTTAATTTTCTTCATAATAGCTAGTATGGGGCTATGTTTTGGATTTGTGCTGAAAACAATGTTGATAGCACAGGGATGTTTTAGTTACTGCTGAGCAGTGCTTACACAGAGTCAAGGCCTTTTCTGCTTCTCACACCACCCCACCAGCGAGTAGGCTGGGAGTGCACAAGAAGCTGGGAGGGGACACAGCTGGGACAGCTGACCCCAACTGACCAAAGGGATATCCCATACCATATGATGTCATGCTCAGCATATAAAGCTGGGGGAAGAAGAAGGAAGGGGGGGACGTTCAGAGTGATGGTGTTTGTCTTCCCGAGTAACGGTTATGCGTGATGGAGCCCTGCTTTCCTGGAGATGGCTGAACACCTGCCTGCCGATGGGAAGTGGTGAATGAATTCCTTGTTTTGCTTTGCTTGGGCGTGCAGCTTTTGTTTTACCTATTAAACTGTCTTTATCTCAACCCATGAGTTTTCTCACTTTTGCTCTTCCGATTCTCTCCCCCATGCCACTGCAGGGGGGAGTGCGCGAGCGGCTGTGTGGTGCTTAGTTGCCAGCTGGGGTTAAACCATGACAAAACCTTACCTTATTGTATTACACACTGAGAAATTTAACTTGGCAAGACTTCTATCAAACCGAAACATTTCAGTCTAATGTCCAGATGTTCACCTAATGTGATCTTTATAAAAATATTTTGTTCCATAGAGTTAAAAAAAAATTTTTTGTTTTTTTTTTTTTACTTTTACCATTTTTACCTAAACTTTAAAGACAGCAAAACTGTCAGTTTTTTTTTCAAAATTAGAAGGCTTTTATGGAAAATAAAGCTATTGATGTTATTTCTTGTGTGATATACCAAGAATAGTTTTGAGACTTAAATCTCATTTGTAAAGTTAAATACATTACTTTTAATTTCTCAAAATTTTGTGATACAAAGGGAAATTGTTGCATGGTCTTTTAAAAAAACAGTTATTGTACTAAAAAGCAGTATTGGTAATTAAGGCAACATATTCTACCTACTAATTTGAGGAAAAGATCCAGAACAGTAAAAATGGTTTGTTTGTTTATTAAAGAACAGATAGTATTACGTTAACTATCTTAACTACTCACTCACACCACCATTTCTGAACAATGTCTTTTCTATCAAGAATACAAGGCCTTTCCTTGTATTGGGTTAAAACAAATTCTCGCTTAAAAATATTCCAGCCTTTCTAAAAAATTATTATTATTTTTATTTTCTAGAATATGTTATTCTTTAGGTGGCTTTCTAACTTTCCCACTTATTTCCTACAGACTCTAAGATTTTCTCCATTTTATCAAATACTCAAGCTTTATTTTTGCTCTCAATAGGGAGTGTTATAGACAAGCAATAAGCCTTACTGGTTTTTCGGCTGCTCTGGCCAGATCTCCTCATTCTTAACCAGAAGCAAGTCTAATCTGGGCACCTCCTCTTCTCCTCTATCTATAATAAGCTCCTTCCTAATTCTTAGAAAAACTGATACCTGGTACTAATCGCAGCATCAGCAGCTCCTACTTTGAAAAGCATTTCATAAACCATGTACCTCAACATGAAGAACTAAAGAGAAACAAAAATAAATGAGCCATTAAAATGGAATCATAATGTTGTCCTATCTTCTGTTCTTATTAATACATTAACTTTTTTTTTTCCTAATTGAGAGCAGCTATGGAGTGTTAGAGACAGATTTTGTAATCCATGCCACTGTTGTCTGGGATTTTTTCCCTCTGCTAATCTTTCAGCAATAAATTATTAGAACTACAGAGAGATAAAAATCATACTGAATCAGAAAAGCATGAGAAACTGAAGAGAATCTGAAAAGGCTGTATTAAAAGAAAATAAAGCACTTTAAAATGGTTTTTTTTGCCTACAGTTTTATATGGGCTTTTGTCACTAACAAGCATAAGGAGACCAGTTGTAAATATAGCTTCTGGAAGGACACAAAACCAAACATGCTGAATCTTGAGCTATTCTGTCCACCACTGTTGAGTCATAGACAGGAAGATTTTTCATAACTGCTGTACACACCCAATACTGTCTGTGAACAGATACTTCTCTTATACACCTTCCACTGCAGGGCTTCAAACACCCACAACAGCAGCCGGCAGGAGTTGTGCATGTACCCTGGGAAACCTTCTGACACTGCCACATTAACTGCCTTTAGCAGAACTGCATATGATTCTGTGTTTGGTTCACACAATCCCAGTGGAGGGCTGATTTTAACTCAAGAAAATCCTCTATGTGTGGGAGTCTACCTCAAATGGACATTATATTATATTTTATACTAGACGGATAAGAAAAATAATTTATATTTACTGCACTATGATATCAATATTCTGGATTTTACAATCCAGTTGTGAGAATGAACCCTGAGAAACCACCTATGTAAATGGACCTGACTAGCATAATTAGCATTGCAGAAGAGCACTCAGCAACATCTTACAGGATTATACTTTAGCTGAACGTCTCTAATACATCTTCACTCATTAGACACATTCTTTTCTCTTTGAAGAATCAAAAATAGCTGTATGGCATTTCTTCAAGCTATACATACGTTCCTCTGATAACAAGTTTGAGAAGCTGCAGACCAATGTGAATTTATAAGGAAGTTAAAAACTGATGAAAATCATTACGTGAAATGAAAAATATTGCTCAGCAGCCTTAAAGAGGGAACAGTAGCAAAAACTAGAGAGAATTGCATCTTCAGTCTAGTAGGAGATATAAAGCATAGATCCAGAATATAAGCATGCTATTTAATCCTTAATTGATGTATTCATCCATAGGAATTAGATTTTGCTCTGAAATCAGGTTACCAGATGAGTAT
The DNA here is from genome assembly GCF_018139145.2 of Gymnogyps californianus. Lineage (NCBI taxonomy): Eukaryota > Metazoa > Chordata > Aves > Accipitriformes > Cathartidae > Gymnogyps > Gymnogyps californianus. The sequence continues at coordinate 13,862,062 of NC_059471.1, read as the reverse complement.
AATTTGCAAATGCCAAAATGTCTACTGCAACTAGAAAAGCTAGCTGACTGTTAACGGAACTATTTACTATTATTATAACTTGGTACAGATAACACATTGGAAAAGATTTCTTGGAAAGCTGTCTTAAATGGAGAACTTTCCAAATGGAAAGTGAAATTCCTTATTTTTGCAGTTATGGTTGTGTTAATGCATGTGACACTCTAATTTTTGTGCTTTTTTTTTACCCAAGATTAAATAGATAAATCCAGATCTCGTTATATTACTTAATTGAAGATCTATTCAAAAGGCCTATTAAATAAATAAGAATAAGATATATGACAAATTATAACTACTGCCAATTGGTAATAGGCCCCTGCCCTTAGCTGATATTTGATCTGTGAATGAACAACAGAGGAGGTGAGAAACCGAACCAGTCAACATCTCAGCCTGAGAAAAATAAGCTGTTATGTTAGGGCTTTCTGGAGGAATTTAATTGCCTTCATTCTGCTGATTATTAACAGAGAAAACTAAATAGCCATCTTTATAACATTAAAGAAATTAAGTAGCTCTTCAAGGAAGTAGAAACAGATGGATTAACTTTTTGTGTACTAACATTTGTCTGCAGAGAGATACAATAAGACTGAGACAAATTTCTTCTTCCTTCCTAAGAAAGTATAAAAAATGTATCAGCGCTTTATAAGAGACAGTCATTTCATTTTCGTAATCAATTTGAATACTGTATCCTAAACAAGCAAAGTTACAGGCATGAAAGTGTCATGGGGAACTATGGGGAAAATTAACTCCATCTCAGCCAGACCCAATACGTTCAGAAATAATGATAACAAAAAAGGTGTAAAAAGTTCTTAATGCATTTTCATGAACTTTTTTGATCAATCAAGGAAGATTAATCACTTAATATTGTTATCATTGTATACAGATTTGAATGACAGAATTCACATACATGAATCTTTTGGTATCTTAAAATGGAGAGACTCCACTTTTTCAAAGTAAGAAGTATTAAAAAGGTTAACACCTATTTTTTAAGAAATAAGTGCACATAGTAAAGGTCTAGGAAAAATGAATGTACAAGACAACATTCTGCAGACAGGAGAATCCATGCACCCAGTAAAGTAAAAGAGGTACAAGATAGGATATGCTCTAACCAACGCTTTTTCTAAGGAGTAGGTTATATTGTCAAAGAAGAACAAGACAAATGTTATTTAAGACTTAGAAAGCAAAACCAAACCATGGAGTAGTCAGTTTTGATAAAGAATACATCTTTTCATTTAAAGATAATTTAACTAATATCAGCAGATTCTTTGAATATTAAAAATAAGTGACGAATTACAAAAATAGAATATGTGAATTATAGGATTTCTAAACCAAAATTCTAGATTCCCTTGGAGGGTGCTGTAGTATTTTCATTACTAAGTAAAAAGATAAAGAGTTTATTTGAATGATAGTGCAAATAGGATTTTTCTAGTAGAGTTATTTTTGGGCCAGTAAGGAGTTGAGCAACACACCAATGAAATTGCTATCAGCAATAGGAAATACCCAGATTATGATGGTGGAAGAAGAAGAGCTGCGATACTTGGAGCAGTACAGTTTTGTCCAACCTCAGATAACGTATTGCCAGAGCTGTCTTTTTACAATAGAATATGAGGGATTTATAAAGACACTTGTGAAACAACTTTTTTTATGGATACAGCTGACATGGATATATTACTAACAACTAGCAAAACAATAGACTGATACTAAAGGTTTATAAATCTATCTGAAAAATAAAACAAAAAAATCAACAAGCTGAATGGTTTTTATGCAAGTTTGTACAGTACAAACAGCAAAAACCACTGGAGTTTAAAGCAAGGGACATTGAATAGTCTGCTACAGTTAAGAGTCACCAGGAGAAGGAATTAATATTTTTACATTTAGGTCAATGGTGTTTTCAAATTACTTTTCCTTAAAGAAAACTAGTTCTCTGTTACTGAAAGTTTGAAAAAACTTTAAACAATTAAAACATTTCAGAATGTCAATGTTGAAGGTTATTGAAACTAATGAAATTGTTATAAAAGTTTGGGACTTTACTCATCTTCTGTCAACTAACGTATCATTACATTTTACTACTTTCACAATAAAGTACCTACATGTCTAACATTTAAGAATCAGCAGTTGTGTTGTCTTTATTGTTAGAATGTCAATTGTCAAGATTAAAAATGTGTCTAAAAAGTATCATCATCTACTTTGTCCCATTTCCAAATATTGTAAAACAGAACCATATTAGAATAATATGTTTCCTGGAAAGGCAAGATGAGATAGTAGAAGCAGCAGAACAGATTATGAACTTTTCTGATGAGCGTGAAGATATGTGTTTGATAATAACCAAACTTTCCTCATTTATTAGTTCATTCTTTTTTCTTGTCAACAACACATGTTCAGTTCTCCAATATATGTGACCTATGCATGCTTTGCAAGGGCCATGGGTTTTATTATCAATATTATTTGAGATGTGGAAATCCCCAGAGAGAGTGCTAAATAGTTATTTTGTTGTTGCTGAGAGTTAAATGATAAGGAAAAGAAATATTTATTTCCTATTACTAATTTAAATACTCCTTGCCAACAATTGTCAGCAGCAAAAGTTAAGAATGCGGGCTGCCAAAGGAGAGCTTGATAGCGCAGAATTTCCTTTTGGAATGACTGTCAGCTAAAAAGATCAGGTGAACAGAAAACTAAAGTTAGCCTGTTGAACTTATTTGCAAACTAATAATAATTAAAAAAAAGTTTGGCATCAAATGAAATATTTTGCTGCTGCATTCTAAATCAGTTTTGGTTTTTATTTTAAGTGGTTACTAAAATTATATTAACTTTTTGATATAAAGCTAATTATACAAAGACATTTCATTTATGTTCCTTCACATAGTTTTTATGTTGCACAAAAGTCATATTGTTCCCTGAGAAAGGAGTGAATTTAAAATTTCAGCTAGGCTTATATCAAACACATTTCAAGCAATAAAATGAATTGTTTGAATCATAAGTTTTATGTCATTCAGGATTATCTCAACTATAGGCAGAGGTGATGCTTCACAGCCCTGGAAACATGAAATTTGAGTGCTGTAGCCATGCAAGCAATTGGAATCACAGAAAGCTGTAGAATGCAACTGACAAGCACTTTGTGTTAGAACAATGAGCAAGATGCCTGGCAGTATATCAAAAGACTGATCAATGTCTACAGAAGTCCTGTATTATATGCATGTGGAGTAGCAATTTTTCAAACATGGCATTGCGAGGTACATAATATGCACTAAATGGATCGCAATCCATGATTAGGGCTTGCATGTGTATTTAGCAAAGGAATAACATGATTACCTGATTTGTAATGCACAATAAGAGATGCCATTTAATAAGAGAACATAGGAGGTATGCCTGTAAGGATTATAGCATGCAAAGAGTATAAAGATGAATCCTAATTTGCGACCATGGACTCAAACTGCTACAAGGTGAGATCCCACTGTGTGCTACATATCACCTGAGTAGCGAATTTAATTTGCTGCTGTATTTTATCACCCTGAATAAAAGGAACTGTGGAGTCAACCTCTGACTCTAGAAAAGTCTGAGTGAATTCAGCCTTTGAAAGAAGTGGAATTTGAAAGGCGCTGGATGAATTAAGGGCAGCTAGGTGCTGAGTAGCTGTGTCTCTAAATGCCAGCGCTGCTCACTCAAGGTGGCAGTCCCAGCTGTAGTTTAACTGTATGCTTGTCCTTCCACAGAATTGTCACCAACATTATTTGAAGTTGGGAATAGTCATTCTCTATATAATTGACTTTAGTGTCACTATAATAAAAAAGTCATCAGCTATTGTCTCTGGAACTTGTAAGTACCTAAATATCACCTTATATTGATTTTTATTTTTTTATTTATTTACTGTTGTGTTTTTTTTAAGATAGATGCAAATGTATTTGGGGAAGGTCTGTGACACTGGCTAAGATTTTACACGCGTTCTGCTCCATAGAGACCTTAAAAATCTTCTGAAGCATTTTGTATGCCTTGGGAAAAGGCTGAAATGAAATATAGTTACAGTCTTCACCCTTTCCTTTTTCTTTTTTCTTGCCAAGGATGATGTATCAGGTTTTCAAGTGGAAGATGCATTCTGATACATAGCAGTGTTACACTTGCTTCTTTCAGAACACATCTACAGAGTGATTGTGATAGCAGAAAAAACAGCTCTGCAGAGTAAATAAAAAGTATACTTCTGCTTTTCAACACATTAATTATTTTTTCCATTGGAAACTCTCTGATGGGTCAGCTGCACATAGCATCCCTTTGGGCAGGCATTCAGATTAAACTATAACGTGGTTTGACTCCGAGAAGAATCAAGGGAGAAAATATTGAAAGACATCACTGAAAGTCTAGAATTGCTTTTAGAGTACTGAATTTAATTTGAAGAGATACTTTGATCGTTATTTAACTCTTATGACCAACCAGACAGGCTGCAAATAAATGGCAATTTGCTTGCTTTATTTTGTCTTATAGATGGTCTCGGAGTTCCAGTATAGTCTCCTGAATTCTCAGTTTAATATGTGGCTAGTAATATTGTCTAAAAAACTAGCCTATGCTTCTTTAATTCTCCATCTATTTTCTAGAACCCTAGATGGTTGAACTTGAAAACCAGGTAGGTCTTGCCTTTCCATATATAGTCATCAGGTCCTCACCTCTCTCTAACTATTTGGAAAAAGAAAAAGGCGCATTCACTTTAAATAGAGTAAGGTATGTGCCCATTTCTAGAACTACATGTTCTACTTTAAGAGAGTGAAAACCATGAACTAATACATTTCTAGGTATACACATTTTCCATTTCAAGTTTCAAAAAGAATAGGAGATTCCAAATTATAAAGAATCCAGGAAAAAGCTCTTGTTCTTGACATTTCCCATATATGCAGAAAGTTCAGACAAAGATATAATGAAAAAATAAAGAAGCTGGCAAGTCAAAAGTCAAAATAGAAAAGACCTAAATGTCATAGAGTCTGATTTTCAGGTCTTTTGTCTATGCAACTTTAAAAGCTTAAAGCAATGGTGCTTTCAAATTAAAAACTTATCTTTCTATAAAGAAAGGTTTCTATGGTGCTTTTTATAAAGGACATAGGAAAAAGTCACAATGAATGAAGTCACAATGAAGAAAATAATTATTTTCAAAGAAATTATTACTTTTGTCTTGATATTTTAAACCTTGAATTACTTCTCTCATGGATGGTTGTATAGCCTCCCAATAATTTTGTATTTGCACTGTGATCCAGTGATATGGACTAGCAAATTCAAACACTGATAGTGGCATGTTACAGTAAGAACTTCACAACAAGGTTTGATCTTGAGTAAATACCCCTAGGTCAAAGCAGCCATCCAGTCTGAACTCTATGGTAGTGCTGATGATAACTCTTTTTGCCTTACTACTATTTTAGGGCTTGTATGAGAGTGTCTAGCTGTAAACATATCTTTAAATTGCTATAATAATTGCTAACACTTCAAACAATTACCTTCTTTGAACTGTTCCTCTTTGGTTACACTAGTCTTTTTTTTTTCCTGTAAGGTTTCCTTTTTTCTACCTTTCCATTTTTCTGCATGTATCAGAGAAGTACGAAGATCTTTATGTGGTGTTTAAAATACTCCCCTTCCGTCTAGAGTGTAAGACTTTCATAGATACAATTGATCCGTTTCTAAAATGAGACACAGCATTGTGCTAACTTTCCTCAAACTGTATGAAATTGCATTCTTTACTTATAATTTGCTGTCCAAAATGAGACCTCCCAATGAAATTGCTTAGATAGATAGAAGTCAAAAAATAGACGTGACAGACTTCTTCCTGTAGTTTTTGGTTCCCTCTACAATTTACAGAGTTATCAATTCTCAGCTGCCCTTCTGCAGTAGCTCAGAGAAGGCTGGAGGTAGGCTGAGGCAGAAGAACGGAGGTGAGCGTTAATGTCAGGTGGTGCAGAAACACCCTCGTTTTCTGAAGGATTGCTAGTGGATAACACTGAAAGCTGTTACGGCAAAAAGGCATGGAAATAGCTAACTTGAGGAAATTCCAGGGAGCAGGAAATAGTGAGGATTTCCTCATGCTTCTTTTTTTTCAGGCTCTTACACAGTAAAATCCAAACAGTATCATGTGGAGTGATCCAGTTCTGTTCATTGCTTTTCCCTGAAACTGTCCATTGGCACAGATTTAGAATCTCCGTATCTAAGCCTTGCAGTAAAGATCAGATCCGGTCTTTATTACTTACCCATTAGACTGTGGTAAGAAGCAAATTACTTTGAGTCCTCTAGAATTTTTTTGAGTTTTATAGGTAGTAACATTGTAGGTCTGCTTTAAAAACAAACTGTACTTGTCTTAGCAAAGGACTTTGGAGGTGCCTTGAGGAATGCTTTCACTCTCATCACTGAGACATGAAAAGTCATTTGGAAAGTTCTGCAAGTGACTCACATGGCTTATTGCCTACAGCATCTGCAAAAGCGTTGATAAGAACAATGCCTAAATTAAACTGGCACTGCTGTATCCAAGAGGTTTTTCTGAGTTGCACATGGTTTACAAGCAGCCTTACAAAGTGGGAGCACAAATGCCTTTCTTCTACATGGCCAGGGTATGGAGAACAACATTCCTTCCGACTGGCATTGGTTCAAATATTATTAATTGCTACCAGAGAATAACTTTATGCTTGCGATAGGTTCAATGCACAAAATCTATCTTGCAGTTTATGATTTTGGGAGGGAGAGGGGTACTGGGGTAAGAGTTGGTCAAACAACAGCTACAGAATCATATTTGCTTTCCTTCCTGGTTCTGGAGCTGTGAATCTCTTTTTAAGCATGTATGCAATGAAACCCCCCCAATTTCTATTCATATCAAGTCCCCAAATCTTGTCACTTTACCTTGTACATGGAAAAAAATCTTAGATAGTTATACTACACTGCCAATTTTAGCACTACCCTTTTTTGTCTTTTAAGAGGAATTGAGGGTATAATCATGTATGAAGCTTGATTTTTCTTCCTGAGTCAGTATTGAACAACCTATCAAACATGAAGTAAAACTTGCTACCACAGGAAGTCACTAAAACCAATATTTTACAGTCAAAATTGAAAATGCAGTTTTTACAGACACACACATGGAGGCACACACACATTAATTTGAGCTGGCTAATGCTTTTAAGCTAGAGACCATAAAACCCCCAAACTTTTCACCTCTTAATATGCTATTTCTATAGTTACTGAAGTAGTTTTACTGAGCCATTTTCAGTTACTCTTTGCCTGACTGCTTCATTTCTTTATCCATGTTGGTTGGGAATTTTTGCAATGGCCTTAAGGAGTCAGACACATGTCTGGCACCAACATTTCATAGGGATGAGTGGCTAACATTTGAGATTGCTCTGTCAATCATGTACTTGTGTGACTGCCAGTTAGATGCAAAATTGTGGACAGAAAAATTAGATTATCCTTTTCAAAAGCTACTATGTAGTGATAACAGTAAAAGTTACCTGAGGGGTCATTTTAAATGTTAGACTTCCAAATCAGAAACCTATGAAAGGTTTGATTCTCAACTTTTTATAGTCCTGAGTACCTAGATTTTCTATGCCTTGCAGATCTCCAAATCCCTGAATTTAGCATGGACAAGTACCTAAAACATACCCGCCAAAAAAAACCCCTTCTTTTTTCAAGTTTTTTTTTACTCATCATCAAGCAAAAGCAATACTATTTTTGAGCAATACAGCTGTGTAAAACAGCTCACTGCAACTTCTGCACATCCATAAACTTCTGTTTCAAGCACTAAACTATCGGCCTCTTCTGAAACCTATTGTTTCTCTAAGTGACTTCACAGTATTAGATCCTAGGACTCAAGATATGAAGAATGTCAGTTTATATTGAAGCAATTTCTTCTTTCAATTAAGCAAAAGGGTAAACAGTTCAAAGTATATCCCATCATGACTAGATGTTTTATGCAAATGGCTATGATTAAGAGCTAAAAATACTTAATCTTCAGTTGCACTTTACAATCTGGTGCAACAGAAATGCAAAAAGGGAAGGAAATTCCTTTATTTGCTTAGGTTAATCTATATGTTTACTGCCTCTTCCACTAAGTCAGTTGTAGGTACTGACCTCATGGTATTAACTGCCATGGAAAATGAGTTAATGCCATATATATCAAGTCCTTGTAATAGTAAAGCTAAAGAGTAAATCATTGAAGCATTTCCAAGAACAGAGAATAATTAACCAAACCTTAGAAGACTTAATACTGTGCTGATATTGCTTTCATCTCTAAAGATAAAAGAACTGTTTCTTTCTCACATCCGTCTCCTGCAGACTTCAGTTTTCTTTTTACGAGCTGAAATGAAAGCTGACAGTGCTAAATTTACAAGTACACTAATGTATGCATATCACTGCTGTTCTAAGTGTGACTTTGGCCCTTAAATATCTTTAGGTTTTCCAAGAAGTTAACAGTGTTTTGAAAATTTTCCTGCTAATCAAAAATCATTTCTGGAAGAAACCCAATGTGTGAGTGATGAACGAACAGAATTCTACTGGGGAATGAAAGAACTTTCTGGTTTTTTTCCAAAGTATCTTCCTGAAAATTGAAGTGATTTCCTTTCATAAAAGATTAGCTGATAGTCAACCTCATCAAAACATTTGATTACTAATACAGAACAATCACCCACGGCAATTTTTGTAATAAACACTTGAAAGAAAATCAAGATTAACATTTTCAGTTACCTGAAAGAAGCATTAGGCTGTATCATCTATTTAATAACTGTCTGGAAGAAATAAAGTACAATACAAAACACATGTTATATGCTTTGCTTTAGAATTTGCATTCTTGTTTTGTGGGAATGGGAAATTTCTGTTAGGACTACAAAGATGACATCAAACTTGACAGTTTCTGGAATCAAGTACCTGTTGAAAAAGAACTGCCCACCTACCTGCCAGCTTGTTATTTAAGCACTTAAAATTAATTCCCTTTCCTTACTGTTGCAGAACAGTTGCTTCAGAGAATAATTTTTTCTTTAAACGTAAATGACAACTTTAGGAAATAAAGTATACATTCTCCTTAAAGAAGATTCAGAATTTCTTTGAGCCACAAACCTAGGAGATCAGCATTATAAGAGAGAACACAAGGAAATATGTATGTCCTTTTACAACCACAATAACACACTCTTTTCAACTAGATACCTGAGAAAGAATGTTAGAACTAAGAACCACAAAACTGTTAATTAAGAAATTTGGGTCTATTACTACAGGATTTTCAGGGTTGAAGCACATATTAAGAGAAAGTTTGGTTCATGGAACACAAAAGTTTTGTATTGTGCATATGAATAAAATCTTCAGATTTTCTTCAATTAGCCTTCAAATTAGCAGGCATTCTCCAAACAGGAAGAGAACAAGGCATTGTTCATTATTACAAATGAAGCAATACTTAAGGTGAGTAGTTTCTGTCTGCTACACCATGAATATCTCAGAAAGATGTGTTTTACAGGATTAGATATGAGAACTTTGTAATAAACATTTTAAAATACATTTATAACTGAAAGTTGAAAATGTATCTTCCTTTTACTGCAGGATAAGAAGCACCTGGCCAGAGCTACTAATGTGTGGTAAATTGTCATCTTTCAGTAGCACAGGTTTTTCTTTAAAACATAATATAAGATGCCTCTCAGATATTAAATCCCTGCAAGAATGGGAAAAACCATCACCTTGCTTTCAGATAAATAAAAATACAAATATTATTCAAATAAAAGAAAATAAGATTATAGCACTTGATAACAAAGACATGCTTTGTAGTTAAACCTAACACATCTAAAATATTATTACCATGCTAAACTAAAAGTGTCCATTGTCTAAGAACTTGCTTGAGATCTGTGCTAGAAACACCAACTGAGGAATTGTGTCTTGGGTAGACACCCGTCAAACAACAGTCTAGAAACACAACATCACTTCTTCTACATGAAATATGACTACACAGGCAGGTGATGATGGATATGCATGCTAAGCAGAAATGTAGCATGAACTTATGACTTCTAGGCTAGAGGCAATTCATGAGTTTGTGTTTATCTAAATGTATATAGGTATATATAGGTATAATGTAAATAGGTATATTACAAGTGGGATTAGAGAAGACACGTACAAGTTAATATCAGAGTAGGCATTTCTGTCTTACTGTAGCATAGTTAGCCATGTAAAACAGTGTGGCTTGCTCTGGGGAGTTCATATTATTATGTAGGAAACCTACGAATGAGCTCACAGCTCTACAGGTTATTGTACTGGTATTGTATTTATTGTATTGTATTGGTCTAGTTTTATTGTATTTAATGTTTTCATCTCAAAAGTTGTTATCTCACTACAGATGTGGGAGAAACATCCGTACAAAACTCTGCAATATCTTTATGAAACACATCACAGCTATGAAAAATAGTTCTGGAAATTGTCATCTTATTTCCCTGAGTCACTACCTCCAGATCCTAAACACAGAAGTATAAACGTGAAAACTGTTAATAATTTTCTCTTCTGGTGTATCTGACAGACATACTATATAACATGAAATAATCCTAAAGTCCTTCCTCAGATAGGCAGTGCCACATAACTGTCTCCATATCCAGATGTTAAAGCTTGCCACTTTCCTCACAGACTTCTTTTGTAGTGCACACTATATTATGCTGTCAATATAAACATGTGTCACAAAGAAAAGTTTATTTGTGGAGGCAGAGCCTCGGAAGAGGAGGAAACATAAGACAAAATCAATACAAAAACAAAATCAATAAAACAAATTAGATCTACAGTATTGTTCATCTTATTCCTGTTTATATTTTATTTGCCAAGCCCTCAGCAGTTTTTTACTGTAAATTAGGTTTTTGCAATTCCTCCAGTGTACTACATGAAGCGTTCCAGAAACCAGATCTAACTGTAGAACTTAGAGGGTACACGAGTCTTGCTTCTTCACTTATGGATAAAAAAAAAAAAGAATATGAAAGTAAATAAATATTAAATAGTTACAGCAGATAATCTGAAAGTAATTTATAATCTGTAATGTGGGAATGTGTTTATTCTAGCAAGGATTTACCAAAGGGTGTGTCAAAAGGGGGATATTCTGATCTCTTGCTAACATGAACCACTGTGGCACATACGCTTCCACGAACATGGTGACTTTGCACTCATGAGACTACAGAAAGTCTTGTGCTATGGATTGGGATGAAATGTCTTTGAATTTAGCTCATATGAACTTGGTGGCTTCCTGCTTATAATAATGGTCAAGCAATGCACTGCAGTTCTTGAAATGGTAGCCATGTGGGCTGGGCAGCAATATTCAAAGTGATGGGTACCCACATTTCAGAATGCTACCTGTATTGAGTTTACATGGCAAGGTTTTGGTAGCGGGGAGGGGCTCAGGGCTGTGAGAAGATGCCAGACACTGTCTCCATGTTGAACAGAGCAAGTTCCTGACAGCTACAAGATGGACCTGCTGCCTCTGTGATAACATATTGAAGAAAGGGTAAAAAACACTGAGCAACAGCATCTGAGAGAGAGGAGTGAGAATATGTGAGAGAAACTGCCCTGCAGACACCAAGGTCAGTGAAGAAGGAGGAGGAGGAGGTGCTCCAGATGCCAGAGCAGAGATTCCCCTGCAGCCCGTGGGGAAGACCATGGTGAGGCAGGCTGTCCCCCTGCAGCCCATGGAGGTCCACGGTGGAGCAGATATCCACCTGCAGCCCGTGGAGGACCCCACTTCGGAGCAGGTGGATGCCTGAAGGAGGCTGTGACCCCGTGGGAAGCCCACGCTGGGGCAGGGTCCTGGCAGGACCTGTGGCCCCGTAGAGAGAGGAGCCCACGCTGGAGCAGGTTTGCTGACAGGATCTGCCCTATGGGAGACCCACGCTGGAGCAGTCTGTTCCTGAAGGACTGCACCCTGTTGGAAGGACCCATGCTGGAGCAGTTTGTGAAGAACTGTAGCACATGGGAAGGACCCACGTTGGAGAAGTTCATGGAGGACTGTCTCCCGTGGGAGGGACCCCACACTGGAGCAGAGGAAGAGCGCGAGGAGGAAGGAGTGGCAGAGAACATGTGACGAACTGACCGCAACCCCCATTCCCCATCCCCTTGTGCTGCTTGGGAGGGAGAAGGCAGAAGAATCAGGAGCAAAGTTGAGCCCAGGAAGAAGGAAGGCGTGGGGGGAAGGTGGTTTTAGATTTGTTCTTATTTCTTATTATCCTACTCTCTTATTAATTGGCAATAAATGAAATTAATTTTCCCCAAGTTGAGTCTGTCTTGCCCATGACAGTAATTGGTAAGTGATCTCCCCGTCCTTATCTCGACCCACTAGATTTTAATTTTATTTTCTCCCCCCATCTTGTTGAGGAGGGGGAGTGATAGAGTGGCTTGGTGGGCACCTGGTGGCCAGCCAAGCTCAACCCACCACACTAGTAAATGAAATGCATATGAGAATAAGGATGAATCCTAAGGGGGAAAAAAAAATTGCTCCTCCGTTACAGTTACGACAGTGCTTTTCCTATGAATGATGATTGCTTTAATTAAAAAATAAGTAAGTAAATAAATAAATCCAAGCATGGATGAAGAATGAAGACAAAACCAGGGCAGAAACTTATGGAATAAAAGAAACTAAAATATATGTACTTTTGTATCATCCAAACGTTTTCCTCAGTTTCTCATCTCAAAGAGTAATCAACAACAGAAGCTTAAGGAGGGCTTAAGAGCAGGGCAAGGAAAGAGCGGCCTAAAACCTGGTGTGAAAAATTAAGGTAATGCTGGTCTTTTGCAAGCAGCAAACAGTATTAATGTTTCTAAGCATCAGGCTAGATGACTAAGGATAATCTCTAACATACATTTAACTTGAATATGGCACAGATGAAAAACAGAATCGAGAACAAAATATATCAGAAGAAGTAGGAGGATATTCAAACTTAAAGAAAATTAATTGGTCATCTCTACTGATCTCTGGAGTAAGTGTTCTTAAGAGCACATTCCTGTACCATTAGTTGATCTTTTCTAGATGTACTTTTCTACCTATACTTATTCTATGTTGTAGACATCCCTAGTATTGATGGCAACTCCCATATTTTGATTTTAAAATAAGTATAAGATTTCACTACCACAAAATCCACTTGTTTTAATGTGCAGGAAGCGTAGCTGTCTAGAACAGAAGAAATTTGTGCTTGTCTCCTGATGTATCAAAATAACATGAGAGAAAAGAAAGGATTAGTTCATAAACATGAATCACCAGTATTTCTGGCATGACATTTCAGGCTAAAATTAATTTTATCAAAAAAAACCCCAAATCACCCAAACTCCTCCACATCTCAAATTTGTGTTTGAAATAGGCATCTAGAGACAGCTCAGCCCATGCTTCAGTCTAATCCCTCCCAAAAGTGATACGGAATCTTAGCTTACTTTTCACAGTCAGCTTAAGCTTGCAAACACACTTTGTTAATGTAGCTGAAATAGCCTTTACATGTAGGAGGCGTGTACTTTAAAGTAACAATGCATGTGTGATGCTTGAAAAGTGTTACAGTATAGTGGCTACATGGAGTAGAAAATAAACTTGTTAGCTGTCACTCTAAAGTGATCCGTTCCCTACTTCAAGTGATGTGCTTTGAGGCCACTACGAGCCAAATTTAGTCTCAGGAGAATGATGAGTATTTACTTCACTACAATAAATCAATCCCAAAAGCCAATGAAATATACTGGTATGAATTTGTCATACTATCTGCTTGGTCTGCTTACTATCTGAAAAATTTTCACCTACTCTAGCACTAGATTACCAGGACCTGATTTTCAGGCAGAAGTCAGATCTGACTTCTCTTGTCTGTTTGTATATTTACTTGAAGTGTAGCTATTGCATCAAAAACTCTACAAAGTTGTTATCTGCTCTTAGAACCCTTCCCTGACAGTTAACATCTTTTTTACATGAGTGTGCACCTCAATATCATGTGCACGCATGTGTGCATGTCCCTAATGGCTTATACAGTCAGTTTGGAAATCATGCTTAAGATGATTTTTTTCATCAAATTCTATCCTGATTAGGTATAAAACCCCTTTGAGATCCATTCACATTCACCGGTTTCTTTTACTATCTCTGTTACTCTTTCTTCAGAGCTCTCTCATTCACATCTCAAAGCCTCAAAAGCTATACAGCTGTATCAAATGTTACAGGAGTTTTCTCCAGACTTAACAGTATGGTCAGCTTCAGTCCCACATCCATTTGCAATCTTAATTTCCCAACTGAAGGCACTGGAACCGCACAACTATCAGCAGAGTAATGACATCTCTCCATCTGCCCTTAGACAGAAGGAAAACTATCCTTGAGGTCAACTCATTGCGAGCTTTATACATCTCATCTTTCGAAGTTATCATCCAGTTCATTTATACTAGATCTGTCAATTAACTGATAGTTCCCCCACTGGTTGTGCCTGTATCCATGCTTAACTATATCACTAAACATTGCTTCTCTTTTCTTTAGAAAGTGTGGCCCTGTGTCCTTGGGAAAAATATGTTCTCTTAACTGAGACATGATAAAGTATCTTCCTTTAGAAAAAAAAATAATAATTGCATATATTTGTTCTTTCTGCTCTTACCACTAGGCTTCATAACCCATATTTATTTTCTTCCAAAGCAAGAATTCTGAACACAGTTCGTTTTTCTTCTATCTCTACCTTTTTTGGAAAGTGTGCCTACTGCCACCTCCATAATATTGCCAAACTCAGTCCCTGCTTTTACCATGACTTCGTTGGCATTCATATTGTTTCCTAATCCAGTGCTGCAGTCACTGCATTATTTATGATTTCCATGTATCCCTACTTCAGGGAACAACAAAGTGATACAGCCCGATTATCATTCTACTCCAAGGCAGTATCAACCTCTTGAAAATGAGACAAAAGTAAAGGAAATAAATACCTATGGAACAGGTAAATGACAATTAAAGAGGAATATATTAAATAACAAATAATTTAAGAGCTGTAGATAAAAGTCTTGAGTTAATAAACTGTCTGTTTATTATTATTGTTGACAGAGTATAATATGCAAGCTAAGTATCATGAAAATGAGATTTCAGAATGTCATCTGACTCCATTGCTTTTTAAAAGACATTTGAAAATTACAACTTTCTGCATTTAGGTATAAGACACTTCATTTATCTTCTTATGTTTATATTCATGACTATCTGAGGCAAACTAATTTAGGGAAGATTTGAGTAAAATGGGTTTCAACATAATCTTTAAGAGCTCTGAACCAAGTCATTCTTTTAGGAAGGTACTTAGGAAGCTGGAGAGGTTGCCCTTAAACATATTTAAAAAGCATCCAAGCAGCAAAGAAATATTTCGGTCCAGTTGGAAGGAAGTATGTTATTTTTCCATTACTATCAATTTATAAATTTGTATTTAAGGGATAGAATTATTCTGTTGACTATCTGGATTAGCTGTAGTCCAGCAAAGAGCAGCTGCTATTCAAAATGCCTTCTTCAGACATCCTGTTGAGATAGGGTACTCCTGCATCTCAGGATTTCATAGAAGGTCAGGGTCATAGAAGGTCAGGGTCCTGCAGAAGGCACAGTCCCAGGACCATTCAAAGCACAGTCACCCAGAGCTAACCAGAAGGAAATATCAAGCAGAGAGGTATCTCTGAATTCTCATTTTGTTCTGATATTTAAGCATGACACTCAAGATTATGCCTCTGTACATGCAAATGTAGGATGCTGAATACTTTCCCAATGAAAGAATCCTAAGTAGAAACTCCCCAAAACCTCACTCTGTGTAGGAGCATCAAGGTGTGGAAGTATCTAGCTTTTACATTTATTGTTAAAACACCAGCAGAGGAAATGGGTTATTCTTTCCTATCTCAGTTCAACTTTGAAAACTCAATGCCATGTTTCCCAGTTTCCAGCTCCTAAAATGCCAGAACACAAAATAGCACACATGATTCTCATTCCTCATGCTGAAGCCAGTTTTGAAATACAAAATTACCAGACCGGACAGAAAGAAAAAATGAGAGAATTTGATCTCCTCCATCCTTGGCAAACCTGCATTCCAGTTCCTGGTCTATGAATTGTTTCTGGGTTGAACTAAAAGGATGTTTAATACAAAAATGTTCCAGTAATCTGCAGTGCAGAAATGGGGAAGGAAGTCTCCTCACTGCCAAAAGATATAAGAGGAGAAGCTCCTGTTCAGCTCTGCGTTTAATGGCAGAAGGGGAGCATACCAAGATGCTATCAGAGTAATGACCAGTTCTGAGTTGCGATGAAAGACAGTTGTCTGAGGAGAAAGGATGAGAGCTGCAGCTTAAAAACAAACAAAAAGAGTCCATATATATAACAGATGTCGCTATGGTCTCGAAGGCTGTTTTGAACTGGATTGTGGCCATGAGCTTCGGAATGTTTGGTGCATACATAGCAACCAGGTCTTTTACAATTTTTTAGGTCACAATAATCATTTCATAGATCATTTTCTATAGAAACTGAAAGGTAAATGCTAAAGGAGCATCAAAGTCCAATATGTGATGCCTTTTCATTTCATATAAGCTTTCTGACCTGCTCTTGAATTTAAGCACCTACATTGTTGTTTAAATCCTATAAGCCCCACATAGGCACTACAGCAGGCAGTCTGTTCTTATACTACAGCTCATTCTGCTTTTTCTCTCCTCTCCCAGATTATATAGCTAAAATAGACCTTTCTAAGGATAAACTTGTTTTTATGAATTTACCAATAGCAATCCAAATATTTCTATATTTTTTTTATATCTTTACACCTTTTCATAAAAACAATGATGCAAACTGAATTCTTTTTTCTAGCATTCCTTACAGAAAACAGTTATGTTATATGCATTCTATCTAACAATTGATATGGTAGAACGTGAATTTCACATTGTTCTACCACGAAAATGCAGTTTCAGTGCTGCTTTCTTAAAAGTATATTTCTAAATAGTCATTTAAAGCCAATTTAACTTTTTTAGCACTTTCCTTTTGGAAATAAAACTATAGGTAGCTACTCTTTGTGAAAATTCAGTGAGATTTTGTTCTATCACCTTTTGTAAAAACTAAACTATGTCAGTTTGTGTTCAAATTTAGTCCAACTGACAAAGTTTTTGTGCTTTCAATAATTGGTTATTGGAATATCTTTGGATAGGGGAGGGGATTTTTTTCTTTGTTTTGTTTTGTTTTTGTGAAGAAATACAATTACTTTTACTCTATACTATAAACTCTAGTAAATGGCTTGGAGCTAGAAAAGGTTTCACATTATCCTAATAAACCAAGTTTTAGATGTGATAACATTTTTAGCTCATTCATTTTCTTGTAAAAGCAGAGATATTTTTATGTTAACAGGATTGGTACTGGTTTGCTAACCAGTCTCATTTACTGCTTTGATTTTTTTGCCCCCAAGTCTTGTTTTTCCTACCTGCTTCAGCCTCGTGCAAGGCTCAGTCGTTCTCAAAGGATCCATCCTGTGGCCCACTGATCCTAGTTTTCCCTTTTGCTCTGACTTCCTTGAATTGAATCACTATGTTCTCCCTTCATAGAGACAGAAGGCTGTGTTGCCCACACTAAGAAATCAGCAGACGAGAAAGTCGAGCCTAGTGTATAAAAAGGATTCTTACTCCTTCTGTGTGATTTTGTAGCTGCTAGCATGCTTTTTTCTGTCCTCAGAGCTTTACTGAGCTTTTGCTAGCTCACAAAGGTGATAAACCTCTTTTCTCTGGAAATCTGTCCCTCAACAGTCATTGCTCAAAAACTATGGCTCTTCCCTGTCCTCCATTCTGGAATGCTACCTTAAAAGGCATCCTTTCTCATGGTAAAGTTAATCCCTGGAGACAAGAATAAAATTGTACACTGGATGACGTAGCAACAGCCAAGTGCTGTAGTAGCACAGTGATACAGGAAGGAGTGCTCTGCATGGGAGCCAAATCCAGCCAAGAGCCTCATCATTCCATGTCCATCTGCAAGTGTGTGAAAAATCCTGGCGAAGGAATGAAGGCTCAACTTGGTCGTAGGAGAGCAGAAGCTGGAATGCTACATGGTGCCATAACCCAGTGAGATAAGAAAATTTATCACTATAGTTCAGAAGCTGTCCCTCCCATGCACCAATATCTTGCTTTTCCCAGTCTCTGCCTATCTTTCCTTCAACCTTCTCTGTTATTTCCAGTTCTCCTTTCTTTCTACACTTTTTCCTCTACCCTTCAGTCTTTCCCATCTCTTTTCTGCTAACTCTTGCCTCAGGGTACCATCTATTATTCTAAAATACCATCTATTATCCTATTACCTAAAGAGGCTTCTTCAGCTTTGCTACGCTGTGTTTATAGTCAGCTGGTATCCAGACACATCAAGCCTATAAGCGTTTCCCTTAACATTTTTCAAGTTCAATCTCCAAATGGCACTAATTAATATAGCGTACTCCTTACTATCACAAAAATGTTTCCTTCTTTAGATGTATTGGAGTTATACTTTATGGAAAATATACCTACTTCCACTTACACAGGCATCCATTGGCATCTGTTTACTCATCAACAAGTAAACTGTTTGCCAAAACTGTTTGTGGATGCTTTGCTAGAAGGTTCATAATGTACTTTTGCATATCCAAAGTCAATATTGTCACTGACAGTATTTCATTAGCAAGTTCTCCTAAGATGATAATTTGATTTGATTAATTGTGAAAGCTGAAAATTTTAGGAACCCCCCGGTGAGCAGTAGCAGTCAATGGGAATCACAGTGACTGGCAATGAGGGGAGGAGACCTCCCAGGAGACAATGCTTGCTATCAAGTCTGTTGGTAATGAACACTGCTAGTAAGGTTAGAACAAATAGTTCCTGAATAATTTCAATTCCTTGCATCTCTTCTCAGTATTAGTAATGAGTTTCTAGTTTATGTCTTGTTAGAATTAAGAGATGTTTACTTTTCTATTAAATGTCACTCAGACTGGTCTGGCAAGTACCAGGAATGCCAGTCCTGGCGGACTGAAGAAAAGAACTGCTAGGTCACTCTTGGAGTTTCATGTATTTCACCCAGGCTGTCAGGATAAACAGGGAGACCCTCCATCAGAGTGAAGGCACAAAGATGAGAGTGTTGATTCTGTTTTGGGAAATATTACTAAGATAGACACCTACCAAACTTTGATGAATAAAATTGCTTGGTCAGAGATTTGAATGCTAGTAAAAGACATTAAAATGTCATCCATATATACTTTTGGAAATAAATATCTCATTAACCTTCTTTAAAAATCAAACATCTTGCCCTTGATGCAATTATAAAATAACTAGAACAAGGATTAATAAAGAAGGAAATTTTCCACTAAAGTGAAGATGTACCCTGTGGTCAGTCTAAGGACAGTACACAGCAGGGGCTAGTCCTTTTCTTTCAAAGGCTGATAGCAGCTTCAGCTGATATCAAAGGAAGAGTCTTGCTATTAAATAGCTTGACTACAATGTCCAGTGATATTCTTTTCCTAATCCTTCCATTTGTATGAATCTATTAACTAACATAAAGCTTGCAGTATGCACTGAATGCAAGACTAGCTATTCTCAGTTAAACCCAAGATGTCAGCGAGAGAATATCTATTCAAATTGGAAGGAATTATTTATCTAAAAAAAAATTCAGAAATTGTCGTAAATGTCACAATTTCCCTCAAGCTCACCTTTAAAATCTGATTCAGATTTATACTGACTAGGTTACAGCTTTACAGTCTCCAGTACAAAAATGTGAAAGTCATGGCGCAATGTACCGAGAAGCCCACCCCAAATGATAATGGGCTTTAAGATATTCATCTTAAAGTTTCTCAGAAAGATCGCAAGTTCTCCACTTAGTTTTCTGTGTTCAGTGTTACCACTAGGCTAGAATGCTTAATACTAAGCAGAACATCTAGATCTATGTCAGCTACTGTTTGTGTATTGATTTAAAACAGAGTTTTAGATAAAACCTATTTCCATAATCTAATTTTGAGGTGACAAAAGCAGATGAGATTCAGTGATTAAAACGGCAAGATAATTCCTGCTTTGAAGGTACAACTTCACTTACTCATATGGAATGTCAATTCCTAAATGAACAATTAAAGAAAGAGACCTGAATGTCATTTGGCAAAATCAAGAAAAACATCTGCTCTGTGTGTAGCAAGTCTCTCAAAAAGTACCTGAAGCTTATTTTCTGGAAATGACTAGGTATTACTATTCCTATACTATCTATTATTTTTTGGAAAGGACTAGGTATTATTATTGCAATTAAATTTCCCTTTCCTTTTCAAGCTTGAGGTTACATTTTTTTTTCCTTTATGTGTCTCCCTCTAGTTTATTACAGAAAAAAATGACTGTCGTTCCATGCATCATGTCTCAATACTGAAAAAATACCGAAAAAATATCCACTCCTGATCCACAGTACAATCTGTTGCTTGCAATTTTAACAAGCAGACACTAATGTTTGTTGCCTTATCTCGCATTGTTGCTCATACTTAGGACAAATGCCTGACAGGTAGACATTTATTCTGTATCTTTTTTTTCAGAACGCTCCTCAAACTTCTTAAACAATGATTACTACCGAAAACATGACAGCAGTTAGGTTGCCATGGGGCCAAAAGTACTCATCCATTCCTCCTGCTAGGAATGGCTGTATGCCTCCACCAATCTGCATGTCTTGTCTTATGCTCCACTCTGCCCCAGAATGAAATTATCTTATTATTCGGACTTCTTACACTATTTGTTATCTTTAGGACTCTTAAGTGCTAGCACTATGGATATAGACAGTTATTCCTCTCCACAAAAAAATAAACCCAATAAATCCAAGTTTTCCAGTAGCTAGCTTTGTACCAAATGATTCTTTTGTAGTAGTAACTTTTACAAGAGTGATGGATAGAAATTAATTTCAGTAAAGTCTGATTTTCCTCTGTCCTCCTTGGTATATTAAGACTAGTTGTCTAGAACGTCAAGTATTTTGGTTATTAAAGCATCCTGCTTTCTGACTCCTGTCTTTCCTAATGAACTGTCAAGTCATCTGTTCTGCCCATGGTCATGATTTACTAACCATAACTGATGGTGATATTTTATGACATGCATTTGCCTAATTTGGATGCCTTTTCCATGTAGCAATTTTACTAGTGTGAACCTTATGTTATTGGTAGACCAACAAAGATTTTGTAGTTTTAAATCAATTTTTTAAATCCATTCAAAAAAATCTGCATTTCATTAAAAAAAAAAAAACCAACCAAAAAAAACAACAAACAACCCTCTCCTGCAAGCGTACACAAGAACATTCAAGGCTGAATTTTTCCACTACAAAATCTGTGCAGCCACATTGCATGAACTCCCTGAGAAGAAAGCCAATATCAAGGAATTAATCGTCTATGGGAACTAAGAATGTAGTTGAAGCCTCTTGGCTCTTGAACACTAATCTTAGTTGTGAACAACAGCAAGCAAGATCTCACATTGAAGTAGACATTTTTAATATCATTATTTTTTCTGTACAAGAGCAGTCCATAAATCATAACAAGTATGATGTGATAATAAAATCTGTTCTTAAATTCTTTCAAATAACTTAAAATGTTTTGTTTCTCTCTTGACATGTGTAAGATTTGATAAAATTTACTTTATATTCTTATTATAATTGGAGGCCTGCTTCTCTACATTTAACTTATGTTTTGTAAGTTTTTAGCCAATAAATGCATGAAAGGGAGACACAACAGTTCTTTCTGATGGGTCAAATACCGTGTGTGAACCAGAGACTGTCACTATTAAAACTGTAAATGTGTGTGTGTGCGCACGTGCCCATGTGTGTGAGAGTGAGAGAATGCTTCTTTAATTTGGTGAAAAGTAAAAGTATTAACTAAGAGTCATGGCAAGCTTTCGACCTTCAATAGTTCTAAGCTTACACTACGTACACAAAGTACAGATCAATGCATTGTGAGCATAATATTTCACAGATGGCTTAGTTTAAAACTTTTAAAACAAGTTTGATGACAATTAAAAGCTATCCTAACTTTATTCTTATTTAGGGGATTTATAGTAAGTGCTTTGACAAGTACTTAATGATGTATCCAATGATATTGTCAACGAAAAGTAAAAGTCTTATTTGGATATGACCTGGTTTATCTTTCTAAAATGTAGAGTTTGCCAAAAAGAGATTGACTGCCAAATATTATGCTAATAGTAATTTTTTCCTAGGTTTGAATATATTTTACTTAAAAATCAACACAGACTACGAAAAAAAATTACTATGTATCCTCACATTGATGACATCATAGCAAAAAGCTATTACTTCTACTGACAGGTTTTCTCTTATAGTGAAATCTACGGTAATAGGACACTTAGAAATGTTAGCACTTTCCAATCTTACCACCTTGATCAACATGAAGATAGTCTCACTGTGCTTCCATAGCATTATAAAAATCTGCAAATGACCAGCAACTGTAACAAAATAATTTATACAAAATAAATATAAATGGCATCTGCTGCTCAGAATACTTTAGCCTTATAGCCAGAATTTGACAGGCATATTCTAAGCAAAAATGTTGCTGAGTTAGCATTTTCTTAGAAGCTTGTGGGAAATTAGAGGTCTATCAATGACATGCATCATCACTTCAAATGAACTGTGGAATCCAATAAAATAAGTGTGCAGATTCCACATACTTGGAAGTGGGCACAAAAATTTTGTAATTTCTCATGATTTCATGCAATGGATTTTTCATTATTATGTCATTTTTGGCACTTCTGAAATTGAAAACGTAATAAGTAAATAGACTAAATCTTAAAATAGCTTAGTAGGAGGGAAAATGACTTAGGAGGGCTGAGGATTAGGCCTGACGTATTACTTGGACCATGAAGTTCTATTTCAATGGTAGAAATACTGTCACAGCCTGTCATGCTTAGCCAAGATGTAGAACCTAAGCAAATGTATAGGAAAGGATGTAGGGCAAAATCAAAGAGCTCTGCCAAATGTCCTCTTGTAGGGGTGCTTTAGCATATTCCTGCCCTAATGTGAATGTCCTGCCTAATGCCAGAAACTTTCAGCCTTGTAAGAGAGAACCGCATGTCTTGGCCTAGCAAAACCACATAAACCCCATCTTTTCATTAGCAGTTTAAATTAATGCATGAGAATGCAAACTGAAAATGCTAGAACATGTTTTCTTTTCATCACCTCCTCCACAGGGGCAGTAAACTTTACCAGGAAAAAGGCAGGAAAGCTGGAGGTACATGTGTCACATCAGCCTAGCAAGATTCACTAGAGGATGTGTATCAAAACCCAAAGCATTCTGTATTAAAGGGGTGGCCAGCACTGCTAAGGAGGAGGAGGGAAATAATTTTTTAATCTGCTTAGCAAAGATGGCAAAGAATGTACATTGTTTTCTGGATGACCAAGATACAGACCAATGTGTTAGTACATCTGAAAAAAACAAAACAAAAGTCTCTTTGGAGGCTGAGAAATTATTATCTGTTACTTTCCCAAAAGATATTTCCCACAGAAAATACTGCATGCATATAGGTACTGTCTATTCTGGCACCTCTCCTGAAATGCAAAATAGATCCCTGCATATGTATTTATGCACAGTGTTTTTAATAATTTAAGATTGATAACCATTTCCATGATTCATCAATTTAGGCATTCGTCATGTAATTTTCCCTAATATTGATGTAATTCTGAGGCTACAGAATTAGAACAATTTCCATGTATTCCATAAGCACTTGTTTCTTTTCTATTAACTTGGTCCTACTGAAAGTTAGTTATAATTTCTAGATTACTTCTTTTCCTCATCAAATGAAAAGCATAATTCATTTTTTCTTTTATTGTCTTTGCAGAGAAATATGTAGCCTGCACAATTTTGCCAAAGAAATCTTAGAATAGAAGCTTCAGACAAAGTCCTGGCTGTATTGAAGTCAAATGCAGAAGCGAAATTTTGTCCTTAACTTTTGGCACATATGTTTTTCATCTGAGGTTACCGGCTAATCAAATACCTTATAAATCTTCCTCTTCAAAACAGTAAGCCTTCACTGAATGTTTCTGCTTTGATAAGAAACAAGACTAACACATTCTGTCAAAATTATTGCAACCAGAAGAATAGTTATTGATAATACTAGAACATCATAATTATATGGTTATTATCTTGAAACTACCCTTTTACAAAAGATTGAGAGGATATTATTAACATTAATGTGAAAGACTTCTGGAATAAACAACCTATAGAAATACACTAGAATGATTAAAGAACATGGTACACTACACATAGAGATGAGATGAAGAATAAACTGAGATTCAAAACAGAAATAATTAATCCGGTACACTAAGAATAATGCATTATTTCAGACATCAGAATTGAAACACTTGCCTTGGAAAAAATGAAAAAAGTTTTTCAGTATTATTAACTAATGAAAAGAACCTACTTTTTGCCTTGGATGGCATTTATGGTGGTTATTCTCCAAAGCCCCTAAAGATAAGCATACCTTTTGTTCTAATACAGACTGTTTATTTCTTTAGCTTTGGAATAGCATGTGATTTTTAAATTAATTTCATAAGTTGTATGAAAGCCACACATTTGTTTCAAAAGTCTCAAAAAAATGTTGCTTGGTTAATCTCAAGTAATTTAAATTATACAAGCTTTGGAAATACATTAGAACAGAAAGGATTGAATAAAGGTAAATGGAGAGAAGATGTTGGCAGGGGAATAATTAAATTTGAAAAAATGTCTTTTTTGTCTGGAAATTTTGTATTTAGCACTAGAGTCAAAATCCTGCCTGAGGCCTCATCTCTCAGGGGATCAGAAGTCTGTCCAAATCAACACAGTGTGTATAGTTCATAGATCAGTATAAGCATTCTGATGTGAGGATTTTTTTTCCTCCCCCAACAGCCAGAATATAGGTTATAAATTGCAGAAATTCTGTTTTTCAAGTCAGGATACAGAAACTTTAGGAAAATAATGACAGTTCACTATCTGGAATAGTAAATAATTTCACTATTAGAGTACTCAGTAGAATAAAGAAACAGAAAATGAATACATTGCATTGTCACACTTTAGACCAAGAACTTGATTTAGGGCACACCACATACAGGCATCCTGACAGATTGCTTCAGTAATCATCTTGATTGTCTCCTTGTTCTGACCAAAACCAGCCATCCTTATCAAACTCTAACTGTAGATAAGAGCTAATATGAACGTAAGAATATCTTACGAAAACAAAAAACAAACAAACCCTCTTTCATCAGAATATTCAAATGATGGTTCTTGGTCTTCCAATTTTCTCTGTATTCCTCCATGGAAAGCCATAAAAGGGCAGGATTACAAGCAGAGTTGATATGGTCAGTTTTAAGGGTAGCAACTGGCTGCATTTTTGAGAGATGATCTTCTTTGTCACAATATTAAATTAAATGTGTCATACTAAGTCTCTTGAAACCCATGCTTAGAAACATGACAGAAAAGGTTTCAGATAGAAAAAGTTCCAACAATTCTGTGCATAAGGGAGTAATTTGTTAATATAATAATCTTCTTTTCTCTCGAGGCTTAACGCTCAAAGATAATTGTAATATTTAAAATGTGTTTTTAATATTGACATTTAAGATTAAATACAAATTTTTACTATTTTAAACATATATTTAATATACCAAATACAATAATTCAAAAGTCATAAGGTTAGGTGTACTTGTGCTTTCTGAATTCATTTTGTCTGTATCAGATTATTTAAAGCCTTTAGTAGGTACCTTTTCTTAGAAGATTTTCCTTCTTGTTAGAACTGCTTTATTACCTAGCTGTTCTTTAAATAGTTCTTAAGAAAGCCATTTCAATTTAATTTCCATTT
Source organism: Gymnogyps californianus (assembly GCF_018139145.2). Classification (NCBI taxonomy): domain Eukaryota; kingdom Metazoa; phylum Chordata; class Aves; order Accipitriformes; family Cathartidae; genus Gymnogyps; species Gymnogyps californianus. The sequence continues at coordinate 13,836,295 of NC_059471.1, read as the reverse complement.
TCACTGAGTTAATTATACCTTCTGTGTAGAAAGCATGATGCGTGAGAGTGAAAAGGAATTCTAGTCAAGTCCCTCAATATTACAGAGAAGTACATTGTAGTATCACTTTCCTGAACTTGACAGGCCCAATTCTCAAATATGATCTTTTCTTCACACTATTCCTATTGGAAAGACTTGTCATTCCTTTATGGCTAAGGACCATTGCATTTCCTGTGTTATTTTACAGGGATTATCCTTTTTTTTAATTTTTTTTTTTTTTATTTGAGACATTGTTAAGTATTTCTTCCTCTGGTAAGTGTTCTTTGTACCTATTCCTTTCCTGAACGTAAACACCCACTCATACGTAGTATTCCACACAAAGTTTTAACAGTAGCTGACAGCACTGCATTAACATTTCATCATTGTTACTGAAAATATTTTGCTTAATACACAAAAGCATATTAGTCTCTTTCTCAGCCACATCAGATAGGTAGCCCACAGCCAGTCACTGTACTACTAAGACAGATAATTTCCTCTTTGGTTTCCAAGAGCTGAGTTCCAAATTTATAAGATCATTATCTTCTTTTTACTAATTCCCTTGAGTATTCTCTTTCCTGAAATTAGATAATATTAGGAACTTGAAAGTCTACATGATTTAGTCAAACAAAATTGTCCCTGATATTCAAAGCACAAATGGACTTCTGACTATCATTCACAAAAGCTAGAGCATAAATAGTTCATGAGAGCTTCTACTGTCTGTAAAAAGTGTTGCAGATCCATCTGACTCTACTAGCCAGTAGTACAAAGACTGCTTTTCAGTTCAGTTTACAGCAGTTTGTGGTTTTTAAACCAGCAGAGAACCTATTTCAAACATCAAAGCATTGAAGCAAGTGCAACTTTTGCACTTCTTAGACAAAAAAACCAAAACAACTTGAGTCATCTCTGACTCAGCTCAGTCTATGAATAGTCGGTATTCAGATTTTGCATTATTGAACTTCCAAGTACTTGCTTCAGAGGACTAAGGCTTCAGAACAGATCTTAACAAAAATAAAGGATATTGGTATGAAAGACTTTAAACAGACTAAAGATCACAGTGAACAATTCTGTGATCACCTCAGGAGCAAGACATTAGATAAATAAATCTTATTACTGAAATTCATTCTTTACAGAATCTTCTTACTATGAAAATATAAGATAAGGCTAGTACAAGTCCTCATTAAATAATAGATTTACTATGTTGTGTACTCTTTAGATTTACTGTGCTCAAGAAATTGGCTGGCTCAGATGACCGTCAGTAATTTTTTTCTATTTGCAATGAACAGATTAGTACAGAATGCTCACTTCTGAGTTTAAAATAAGACAGACATATGAATGCTAACTGACATACCTCCTCATCTGTTGCAAGTCAAACTTTGCCAGAAATAAGGAGATAAGACAGCAGAGAGCAAAACCAATATAGTTTCTTAGAAAGTTGTAAAAGTATTCCTCAGCTTAAGTATAAATCATAGGAATAATATTTTGCAGTAGTAGGTTGGCTCAATGTGCTGCAATGACTAAAATTAAGATAAAAGCAGAAATAAGCAAAAAGCTGTTCCACATAAAATCACTGATAACACATAGTTTGTAGTTAGCAACTACAAACATAAGAGCTCTCAGTGGTAATTGAACAATATATTTCAAACCAAATGAAATAATTCCATTTCGAACTTTTCACCTCATTTGTTACTTTAATTATTATATACCTTTAAATTAAAAACAGCAATCAAAGGAAATGGTTCTAAAACATTAACAGTGAAACATTTAGGAATACTTGTAGGAGCCTGTCAGACTTATTATAAACAATCTATTTTTTCAAAAATACAGACTAAAAATGGTAAAAGCCCCAAAATATTAAAAATTCTCCAAAGCTTTAGATTAATGTGCTGTATAGGTAAAAATGCCATTTTTAATAAAAAGAATGCAAATAAAATTGCTTCAGGAGGTCTGTTGAAATCCAGATAAAGTACACTGATACTCTAAAGTTCAGGTTAAAGATTAAAAATTATGAAAGTGCAGGAAAAAAACTAAAGCCAGTAGTGTATGATTCATTGAGTGCAAGATTTACATTAGTGAAATAAGGGATTAAGCCCTAAAAACCAAAACAAAACAACTTCAATTATTTAGATGCAGAAATACATGCTTTTTATATAAAAATAAGACTTCAGTAACTTTTATCTCTTTAGAAAGCATACTATCCTGCATACTATGGTGTTACATGAATAAAAACAAACAAAAAAAACCCCATGACCAAAGACAACCAGGTTAATAAACAATACTAATATTTCAGAAAAGTCAAGTTTTCCTCCTATTTAAAGCCCAGAAAATACATATTCTGAGTTAGTCTGCAGTACCACACAATTTAAACATAATTATCAATATAAACTCCAGAATATATATTGACTACTCCTTACTGGTCCAGGCAAAAATTAAACTTCAGGAAGTTCCAGTTTAGAGGTATCTTACAGTAAAGACAGGAAGACTTTTTTTTGTTTATGAAAAAAAAAAATTAGTTAATTTTTACCCCAGTAGTACACAACTTAAAATCAGAGGGCAACTAGAAAGGTAACTCACAGAAATTAATACACTCTGAGGAAGAGCAATTAAAAAACATGCTCCACTATTTTCTGCGGGGAACATCAAAAAGTTTTAAGAATGCTTCCACTATATTTTCAGAATTCTGCATTTTTAGATTTCATGAGCACCTGATACATTCATTTAATGCAGTATGCTTGCAGTTTAGGAGAAAGTTTATACATTGAAAAAAAGAAAGTTAAACAGTATATTCTAAGTTGAGTTTTATGGTTAATAATGATAGTTAAATTCACAAAATCTCAGAGATGCCTTTGTGTTAAGAAGACTACGCAGCAGTTTTAGTTGTAATATTAATATCTAATTCTCTTTCCACATATTTTTGGTGTGGTTTTGGCTGGGAAAACTTAAGGTTGTATTCCTCAGATGTTAACTTATTTTTGGGTAGGGTATCCCAGGCTTACGCAACAGGGAAAAAAAAGTCCCTTGTCATTAAAAACAAGAACCCTGAACCAACAACTTGTCAACTTGTAATAAAATAAATACATTTAAAGCTAAAACGAATAAAGCAGCTTACAAATTGTCCAAAAATAATTGGATTTTTGCAGGGAAATTTCTTGCTCTAGTAGCAAGAACTGAAAGAATAACCAATGTATTTGTCTGCCACACCTATAATCTCTATCATTCTAAAGAAGAAAAGGTTGTACTGGCAAGTTAAAGGTCTCCACATCATCAGAAAACTCATCAAGGTACTTAAAATGGTTGAAAGGAGACTTCATGTTAATTCAACAGAGGCACTATCTAGGTAATTCAGTTCCATATTGCGAAACGTCTCTGTACGGAACAAACACCTTAGACCTGGCAGGATTCCTAAGGCAGTCTGCTTTTCTGCACTATTCCAAGACCATTCCTATTGCAGCCATTCTGTATCGATTGCCATAGATCATTTCTCATCCTTAAACAGGTTCATTTTCATTCCTGGTACATTAGGTACTGTTTCAACCTCAATCTGAATTGCTGTTTAAGAAGATAAATAATCATAAGAAGTAATTACTCAACATTTAAGCTGATTTGTACCTGTAGCTGTGAGGCTGCAAGATTATCAGGAATATTACGTACATATTCTATTCCTTTGTCTTCTACCTGAGAGAACAAATGGTTTTAAGTTGTCTAAATTTGGACTAAGAGAAGCGTAGTAGGTTTCTTTCTTTCACACTTTTACCACTCCAGTGGTACCACTTTCGTTCTATCATTACACGTCTGGTAAAAGACAGAAGAGAACTCTAACAAAGAATGGAAGTTCAACAAAATAATCTTTTTTTACTGACAACAGTTTTTGGTGAAAAAAATAATGACCTGTGGAATTTGATGCTGATATGAAATATACTTCCTGACATCATTATGTATCATGAACAGCAGAGTCTCCAAATTTTGGCCTATACTGCAGAATTCAGTTTAATAAGCTGCACTATATTCTACATAAGGATGTAGTTAATCAGTGGCTCTGTTCAGGACATGCAAAGTTGAAAATTGTTCCCAGCTGTAGATTTATGTGCACAGGAGAACATCTCTGGCCACACTGGACTCTGAAGAGATAAAAGTAAAACCCCTCTGTCACAGCAGCATTTGCTTCAAGTACTCTTCCCATCCCACCTCCATCTTCCCAGTCTCAGAGGCAGAAGCACACAAGCCATGGGCTTCTTTCAGCATCTTATCCTTGGGATAAGAAAAGTTACTGATGAGAAATCTTAAACAGTTCTGTCTTAATATAATTCTTAACAGAAAAAGTCAGTGAGATAATTTATTCTGTTTAAGAGAACTAGACTGGTCTTTAAAAATATCATTCCTTGATTCTTTTTATGTTCAATTAAAAAAAATATTTCAAAGTTTTTCCACTATGCACTCTGGTATGTATCCTATTTTATGCAAACATATAATGAATCCTTTTATGCTTCTCATTAACTGAGTTATTTTCAGCACGCTTATGTTCTCTGCTGTTCATATCCAATTTTACCATATATTCCAAATGAGAACAAAAAGAACATATTTCAGGCTTTTACTGAAGCTAAATATTTGCACAAAAGAAGGTGGAAAGTATTTAAAAGTTCAGTGATTCTATTGAGATAACAGCAAGTATCACGATTATGCGGTATTTCAAACAAAACCAGGAAATACTGATTTACAAACAAGTACATTGAATGTATCCTGCATACAAAATTTTTGACCTTAAACCCATAGTAATTTGCATCTACCATTCTCATTCTTTGTTTTAGCTGGCTGACCCTCAGAACACAAAGTCTAAAGACAACAGCAAATTTGTATTTCACCTAGATTTATTAAATATTTGTAAGTTCATAAAGCTCAGCACTTTGAAAATAAGAATTATCTTTCATTTACATTTCTTTTCATATTTCTGAGATTTTATTGCTGTCAGCTATGGCTAACCATCTTGTGTTAGGAAGCAGTCAGGACTTAGAATAAGATGTCCAGCATTAACCTTTTTACCTAATAAAACATCAGTACAGCTCAATTGCTCATGGCATTGTCCTCAGTCATTTAATTCACTTTCTATCTGCACTCAAGAGAAAGGATAGCAACATTTTCTGCCACTCTGACTATCAAGTAATTCACCTCAGCCTGTGAGGGATTAAGAGGTAAGGCAGTTTCACGTCTTAAGTTTTCAATCTCTTTCTATGAATAAGTGCTGACAACACAGTTTTCACATACCAATTTTCATCTCATGATCAAAGCTGCATTTCTATTAGTTAAGAAAAATGCATCTCTATACACATCATTTCAAGCCTAAGTTCTTAATAATCAAAAAGAAAAACAAAAAATAGGAGTACAATTTACAGTCATATTGCCAATATACTAAGGCCCTTAAGTCAAAGCTTTCTCAAAAACTGTACAGCCTCTGATTAGTATTCCAGAAGAACTCCCACAGAAACATTGCCCCAGTTGTGCTGGGCACTGTTCAGGCACACACATTCCTGTTCCAAAGAGCTCACAGTTTAATTTCAAGCAAGAAAATTGAACAGCAACAAGAGAGACCGATGGAGACCAATAAATTAAGCTAAAGCAGCTATTGAAGACAAGCTAAAAACCAGGAGTGAGGCATGGAGTAATATCTTCCTTAGGAGGCTAATAAAGAAAATTTTCTTCTGTCCCATGGAAGTACCTATCAATACACATTTCTCCTTTGATTTTTCTAAAACCTTTATGTTTTCCACTTGTAAATGACAGAACCATGTACACACTGCGATGGTCTTATAATAGTGGTTCATCCACTTGAATGAAAAGTGACTAACACTAACTGCCTGGAAGGAGCAGCAAGAAACCTCTTATAGCAGCCAACTGTGCTTCCTGTGCATTCAGCCACAGTTAGTGTTTACCAGCAACAATTTCCTTTCAGTTACATGCAGAGCTTTGGTGAACTTACCTCATTTCCACACCATTAACTTCCAAACATTTTTTTCTTCCCACTGTCACTCACCATGATCGCTTCTGTGTTTTTCTGTCAAATCCAATAGCTTCTCCAGCAGTCTCGCTCTGTCTATCTCAGAACAAACCCAGACCTTGCTCCTTCTAAAGGGCCTTTCTCTCATTCACATTGGTCTTTCTGAGTAGTTTGGACAGTACCTAGGAAATTGCTCACCATCATTTTTCTATGTTCACCCCAAAAGTATAAAGCATCCCATGATCCCAGGTGTGGTAGGCAGAGCCAATTTAAATGGGTTACTTAAAGGAGCAAGACACAATACTTCACTTGCCCAGCCAGCAGTATTATTGTGCCAAATGCCAAGCAGTTCATGATAAAGCATGGGGCTTTATCTCCTGTAAATAGGATTAGCAAATGAAAATATGTATTCTAGTTTCATACAGCAGGATTATCAGCAAACCAATGCATTTCTGTGATGTTCCTTTTAGCTTTATTTTCAGATGAGTACTAAGACAGCTTTTGTTAACCTCCTCTGTGAAAAACTGCACATATTCTAATGTTTAACATGTTAGATTGCAGATTTAGACTATAAATTTTAGATCATCTCTTTAGTAAGAATACTAGAAATATCTGTCATAAATTTTCCTATTAGAAGAGAAAAAATTGTGTCATAAAATCACTACAAACAACAAAGCAGCTTAATGCACCAAATTTATAGCCACTCATTACATCATTTGAAATATAGTATTGTGTGCTTCCAGTTTTAAGGTATCCATTTTATATAAGCACATTTTTAAAAATAAAAGGAAATACTGCTGCACAAGTTTTTCTTCATGACTCTCCCAAAAGCAGATTCTGATAGTTAACTATTTTTGAGAAGTCACTGAAAATGGTAAATCACCTGCTCATGTTAATTCAATGCCAGTTCAAGAACGTTGTATTTGTCATCTGAAGCTTCATAGTATGTCTCTGAAACAGGGTCATGAAAATTTATCATGTAGTCTCATACTGAAGCAACATAAGACAACCTTCCCTGAACTGTTTCCATATTTACTGTAAGTCCATCCTCAGTACAAATTACTTAGTTTTATTTGTAATTTAAAATGTAATGTAATACACTTACGCAAAAAAAACCCTAACCTGAACTTTCACTGAACAGCAAAAGTAAGTTTACCAGCCTAAGCATGGATTATCTGAGTTGATTCTACATGATGGTTGAAATATCCAGAGACTTACTTTCCAAAGAATGGATGGCATTTACTGTCTGTGGGACACACTTCCTGTTAAATACATGAAGGAAATAACAGCACAGACAGAATTTGCATTTCCTTCTACAGCAGTCAGAAATAAAGACATCAGGTTACACAGAATGTAAATCTCTCATTTGTATTTGCAAAGAGTGAAGTCAGGACCCTGAATTTTAGGAAAGCAAACTTCCAGCTCTTCAAGGAGTTAGTCAATAGGACCCCCTGGGAAACTGCCCTCAGGGACAAGGGCAGGAACAGAGCTGGCAGATCTTTAAGGACACTTTCCATAGAGTGCAAGAGCTTTAAATCCCCAGCTGTAAGAAATCAGGAAAGGAAGACAAGAGACTGGCATCGCTGAGTGGAGACCTGCTGGTCAAACTAAAGGGCAAGAAGGAAATGCACAGGCAGTGGAAGCAGGGACAGGTATCCTGGGAAGAGTATAGGGAAGCTGCCTGGTTGTGTAGGGGTGGGGTCAGGAAGGCCAAGGCGTGGCTGGAGCTGAACTGGGCAAGGGACGCAAAGAATAATAAGAAGGGCTTCTACAGGTATGTCAGCCAGAAAAGGAAGGTCAAAGAAAGCCTACCCTGCCTGACGAACAAGATTGGAAAACTGGTAACAACAGATGAGGAGAAGGCTGAGGTACTCAACAGCTTTTTTGCCTCAGTCTTCCCTGGCAATCTCTCTTCCCACACCTCTCAAGTGGATGGACCGCAAGACAGGGACTGGGGGAGCAAAGTCCCTCCCACTGTAAGAGATCAGGTTCATGACCACCTGAGGAACCTGAACATACATAAGTCTATGGGACCTGACGAGATGCATCCCAGAGTCCTGAAGGAATTGGCTGCTGTAGTTGCCAAGCCACTCTCCATGATATTTGAAAAGTCATGGCAGTCAGGTGAAGTCCCCGGTGACTGGAAAAAGGGAAACTTTGCGCCCATTTTTAAAACAGGGTAGAAAGGAGGACCCTGGGAACTACTGACCTGTCAGCCTCACCTCTATGCCTGGGAACATCATGGAACAGATCCTCCTAGAAGCTACGCTAAGGCACATGGAGGATAGGGAATTGATTCGAGACAGCCAGCATGGCTTCCTCAAGGGCAAGTCCTGCCTGACCAACCTAGTGGCCTTCTATGATGGAGTGACTACATCGGTGGACAAGGGAAGAGCTACGGATATCGTCTATGTGGAATTCTGTAAGGCCTTTGACACAGTCCCCCGCAACATCCTTCTCTCTAAATTGGAGAGAGAGGGATTTGATGGGTGGACTGTTTGGTGGACGAGGAATTGGTTGGATGATCACATCCAGAGGGTAGCGGTCAACAGCTCAATGTCCAGATGGAGATCAGTGACAAGTGGTGTCCCTCAGGGGTCTGTATTGGGACCAGTACTGTTTAATATCTTCATCAATGACATAGTGGGATCGAGTGCACCCTCAGCAAATTTGGAAATGACACCAAGCTGAGTGGTGTGGCTGACATGCCTGAGGGACAGGATGCCATCGAGAGGGACCTGGACAAGCTTGAGAAGTGGGCCCATGTGAACCTCATGAGGTTCAACAAGGCCAAGTGCAAGGTCCTGCACCTGGGTCAGGGCGACCCCCATTATCAATACAGGCTGGGGGATGAAGGGATTGAGAGCAGCCCTGGTGGATGAAAAGCTGGACATGAGCCGGCAATGTGCACTTGCAGCCCAGAAAGCCAACCATGTCCTGGGCTGCATCAAAAGAAGCATGGCCAGCAGGTCGAGGGAGGCAATTCCGCCCCTCTACTCCATTCAGGTGAGACCCCACCTGGAGTACTGCATCCAGCTCTGGAGCCCTCAGTACAGGAAAGACATGGACCTGTTGGAGCAGGTCGAGAGGAGGGCCACAAAAATGGTCAGAGGGCTGGAACACCTCTCCTATGAAGAAAGGCTGAGAGACTTGGGGTTGTTCAGCCTGGAGAAGAGAAGGCTCCAGGGAGATATTACTGAGGCCTTTCAGTACTTAAAGGAGGGGTTATAAGAAACATGGGGACAAACTTTTTAGCAGGGTCTGTTGCGATAGGACAAGGGGTAATAGTTTTAAACTAAAAGAGGGTAGATTTAGACTAGATATAAGGAAGAAATTTTTTACAGTGAGGGTGGTGAAACACTGGCACAGGTTGTCCAGAGAGGTGGTAGATTCCCCATCCCTGCAAACATTCAAGGTCAGGCTGGATGGGGCTCTGAGCAACCTGATCTAGTTGAAGATGTCCCTGCCCATGGCAGGGAGGTTGGACTAGACGACCTTTAAAGGTCCCTTCCAACCCAGACTATTCTACGATTCTATTTCATGATTTACTTAAAAACTAATACAAAGGCTCTCCTTTAAAATGCATACATTTTATATATCACATAATGCAACAGTTTCTTCTCCATAACCAGTTAACATAAATCACCCTGCTGATTTTTCTCCATCGACAAAATTTAGTTGTGTACATCTGGATAGCAAAACAACTTCTTGTTATATATGAAATCATAAATATTTGTACCCATGATGAAAAATATCAAAATATTTTAAAGCAACAGGGTGCTTCCCTGCCTGCTTCAATATTGTTATAAAAGGAAGAAAAAATATTGCATATAAGTATCTTCTGATCTTTCCTCGTAATTTGTAAAACAAAAGCAAAACATTCCTTTTCAGTACGACTGAGGGATACAATGCTGAAACTGTCAGCTAATAGGCTAGCCAATTGTTGCCTTCATTGCAGACAATGTTGGATTGACAGAACAACTAGAAAGTTGTATACTAGAATAATAAATGGCATTCTAAGATGTATTGCTGTCCAATCATTAACCAGGTGAAAGCAATTTCCAATACTGACCAACACTAGGATCTAAAGACCCAGGGCAAAAATCCAAGCTACTAAATTCATTGGTTTAAACAATTAACAGACACAGGGGAAGAAAAATAGACAAAAAAAAGAAAAAAGAAATAGAGTTCTAAACTGATGCAGACCTTCACAAAGGGAAACTATTTTCAAAGCTTGCAATTAGAAAATTCTCTGTTCAAGGACTGACACAGTAACACCCTCCTTCTGGAGGAAAAAATAATAAATAGACATGGGCTTTAGCATATTTAACAGCCATCTAATTTCACATAATCACTTCATTTGAAATATCACTACAAACAAAGAAGCAGTAAAATACATGCAAATTCTCTTTATTAATTCTCCCTTCTAAAATATCTGTTCTGGTTTCTACCCTCCTCCCCCTTTTTTCTTCACCTTAGCAATGATTTCTGCCTCTCACAGACTTGATTGCTCTGATGACCTCAATCAAAAGGCAATTATCCAGTGAGGATGGAAGGTAATTATTCCCATCAAGGAGAGATTGAATGCACCTGAATAGACAGCTGCAGTTCTTCCAGGGATTACATTATTACTATAGAAATTGCCTCCATTAATTTGTGATGCATGTCAAATTTATGATAAAAAGTTGATTTGTTTGCAGGACACCTACTTTTCCCATTTCACCCAACACTCACTTTAAGGCAAGAGCAACAGTCAATTGTAAGTTACTTGGTATATAAGTGACAACTGTCAGCACGCAACCATCGCTCAGGAGTGAATATGACACAAAACCAGGAAAGGGAATTGAAGCTCCAGATAGATGTATGTTATATAACTCACAGACAGAGCCAAAACCATATATACTTCAGCCCAAGCTTGCCAAAATCCTGCTGTAGGGACAAAAGTATAGGGACAATAAACATTAGTAAAAGAACAATGGTAAGGCTCAGCAAGAAAATAAGTTTACTCAACATATTAACCATCAGCCTTAGATGGGAAAATGTTTAATTCTAGCAGAGAAAGAATATAAAATCTGTAAGTTATTATGAAAGGTTTATAGTTCAATACTTACAACAATGTCCTATTTTTGAAAGAGGCTGACAACCTACCGTCTCTCAGACTGCTGAGGACCTACAAGTCCTCAGACTTATAAGGCACATCTTAATGCTGAGCCTTTTCTGGAAATTCTGGGTAAGGACTCTAATCACTGTAATCACAAGCTAAAATTCTGCCTTCCTTAGGCAGAGTTATACAATTGAGAAATGGGATTTCTAACATAAAAATTCAAATTTCAGTAGATTTGGATATACCTCTATAAGTAATGTAGAAGTGATCAGATGCTTCAGAATCGCAGTGGGTAAAACTGGTCCCCCTTAGGGCTGGTGTTTGCCCTGAATTAAAAAGGAACATTTCCCTCAGCAATGCTTACCTCCTAAAAGGTGTGAAGCACAGAAGGCTGAATCAGAATGCATTTTACTCACTTACTGCTGAACTATAATGAATTTTAATGGACAATCAGCCAACAAACATGTTGTTACATTTTATTAGAGATTATTTTTCTGCATAGGCTACATATGTAAATCTTGCATTTTAATGCAGGCAAAATATGTAAAACTTACCATTCTAATGCTAATAAATTGTCATAAATCTCAGCAGGAAGGTCGTACAATGTAGTCTTAATTAGGTATGTACATCGCATATTTAATTTAGAAATAGGGGATTTTCTATTGTAATCTTACATCCCTTCATTCTTGGAAGTATAATATCCAGTCCCATTGACTTAGTAATCTTAAATTTATCATTTTTTTCTATAACCTTCTTCTAGGACACTAAAGTCTCCAAAACCATTTGCGTTCTTATTATCTCAAAAGTATATCACACAACATTCTCTCTTTTAATGTGTAGTCCAAAAGAACCAAATATTTTTCTCAGCGTCTTCAACTTTTCACCATCATCTCCATCTCCTCTCTGTAGTTCACTAGAATATGAGAGGAGAAGGGAGAGGAGAAGGGAGTAAAGTGTGAAAGAAAAAAAGCTGAGAACAGAAGGGGGCAAGTATTTGCCCTGTCTATTTTAAAATTCTTTTTTTACTTTCCAAAGTAAAAGACACAGCTGAATTTCCAGCCTCCAAATGATAGCTGTTCAGTTCAACTGGCTTTGCTCTTCTAACACATGTTTTTCTGCTTTTTTTGTTCTTTGTATGTTACAGAAAATTTGAAGTACAGTCAAAGTTCACTTCCTTAAGCCTATTTTACCACTGACTAAACATACAAGTCCTGTTTTAGCTTCACTTTTTTATCATTACTTAGAGCTGTGTGGTGGTCTCTATCTTCAAATTCTCAACAATCAATGTCAGTTCATACATAAAATAGCTTTTCTTTTTCCAGGAAGAGAATAGCAGAAATATACTGTAGAGTTTGGAATTTCTACTGACTGGTGCTTTATTAAGTTTCTGTACATCAGATATGGATAAAAGAAAACACAAAACTGTATTTTTCATCCCAGAGAACTTTTGATACATGTATGACTTCTATTCAAATTATCTTTATATTCATAGTTACCGTGGTTAAACCTAGCTTTTGCAAGTTGCTAAACCTTCAGCCCATACATTTTTAAAAGATTGTCAGTTTCTGATTTAATTACGGTCAAACTGCTTCTAGATATGTGATACACTATATAAAGAACCTAAGAATTCAGGCATGTTTTCCTGTATCTTAACTAGATGCCAGACAGCCTCCTGGTAGACACTTTTCTATTTGGTGTTGACCCAGGTAACACAAGCTCCTCGCCAGGGTCATGCAATTTTTGCGCACAAAAACTCTCCAGTCCCTTTGGGGTATTTCAGAGAACATGGGGGAACTGGGCACTTAAGGAGGCCAAGTGGCCAGGTTTCTGGATTTGCTTTACTCTTCAGTGAGGAACATGTTATTGGTGGGTTATCTTAAGAGCATTCTTATCTCAAGCTAGGTTAAAGAAAAATGCAAATAAAAGAAGTTATTCAAAACATCTAAAATAGTTGACACAGTTACAAAAAAAGAAGAGGAAATCGGCGTTTAATCTACTTGCACTATGATTAAATAAAAAACCCCTTTATCTAGCAGGTGTCATGTGGACTTCTCCACCATCTGTGGATTTTATTTTTCTCCATGCCTTGCACCCCAGGTTTTATCCCTGAAAGAAAACCTTGTCTTGGTAAGACAGACTTGGTTTTAGAATTAATTTCCATTTTGGAGCCCTCCAGCGTGTCTAGAGAGATTTAATCTGTTTTTCTAAAATCAGTTTACCTCTCTTTCATTCCAGTGATAGTCTGACCATCCATCTGAATCAAAATAAGCTTTCTTTCACTTCCTTAGAAGCGCAAATTTCTTCTTAGACCAGATCAGTTCTTATACCTGACAGACAATTTACCCATTCCTTCACCCAGTGAAGGTATAAACTGCCCCTATCTCTTTCTCTTTGGGTGAATCAGGGTGACTTTTTACATTACACAAATTGCAGCAGAACTCAGGCCCTTGGCTGATAGCAGCAGTACAATAGTTTCTTCCCTCTCCCTTCCTGACATTGTATGTAAGTGAGACCTAAGGTGACCTGAAGAGAAGCTTTTATTTTGAGTTGGGTAGAGGGACCCTTTTCCAAAAAATCTGCTGGTTGAACTTACTCAGCTGTGAATAAATTATTATTAAATCTGATGGAAAGGAAACAACAGTGTCTGTCTGGCAGGGAGTGAAAAAAGGGTGGAACGATTCTTCATGGCAGCAGCCTGCTATTAGTCGGACTACGTACAGTGATTACACCCACAGCACAAATGCTGTCATGTGAGGTACCTTCTCCATGGAATCTTGCATGTCTACATGGATGAATATAGTGGAAACAAATACTTAAATTGGATACATAGTTCATTACTGGTTCTTCACAAAGACACTGACATGAGTATAATTAGCCTTTCTGGTATGACAATGGGCCTGGGAATACCAAACCCCAGCCCCAACATCCCTCCTAGGAGGATGTTATAACACATAGCCTTTTTATTCAAATCCCTACTAAGCTCTTGCAGTTTGCCAGCGAGGATCTCCTCTTTCCTTATCGCTCTTAAGCACTGAGGGAAGCTAGTTTGCAATCAGAAGAGTAATAGGAATAGCTGCTGCAGCAAATAACCCCTTTGAGAAATAGTGCAGTAAGAGGTTATCAATTTGGAGCAAACAGACAAATTGTGCCCTGGGCCTCTGGATATATCTGCTACTGCATCCAGTACTGCATTGATTCACAAAGTTGAATATTCAGTTTGTTGCTGCAGAACAGTAATCGAGGTGTCTTGGGTAATCTAAACAACTGAATTAGTCATGGTCATCCTCTACTAATTATGGTTATTGATGAACTGCTTTTGATTTGCCAATAAGTTTATTAATAAGTCCAGAGTACAACACCCTCCATGCAGAGACTAGTTTAAGGGTAAATCAGAATAAGGTGACTTACAGGAAAGAGTACATTACCTGGTAGCACCAAACATATCAATTTTATGTTGCCAAGAACTGCTGATAAGAAAATTTTATGGCATGCTGTGATATACAGCTTTAAATTATGGAGTTATCACTCACACTGTATATGCTTTACAAGAGATTTATCTGCATCTTTAAAGGTTTATACAATTAAATATTCCTTTAAAGATCTATACAAAATGTAGAATACTTTAAAAGATACACATCTAGAAACCATAAAAGTTCATAAATCATTTAAAATGAGAACATGTTAATATAAAAAAAAGCAAAATTTAATAATAAATCACACTATCAGCAGACAAAGCCCAATTACCATTTTAAGAGTCCTGGCTTCATTTCTGATCACTACTCACTAAGCAGAGATAAATGGAAAGGAAAAAAAGAAGAGGAGGAAAACATGACAGCAGGTCAGCTCTGTTGAATTTGTAGAAGTTAATAACAGAAATGTGAACTTTCTACCATGCTTTGTATATTAACACGTATGATCTTTTGGGACTATAATGTAAGACTGTTAAAATACATGATGCTGCTCCGTATTCATTGCTTTTCTAATAATAAAGAGTGATGAATGACTGCAAATATCTATTGCAGAAGTGGATGAGGGATGGATATAATGAACACACCAAGGGGGTGTATTTTAAAGCCAGTATGTGATTGTAGTATGCACAAAACCAATTATATAAGTAATGCCCACATCACTCATGCTCTGTTTTGCAGATCAGCACACATTTTAAAGTTCCTAGTAATGAGAACTTTGCTGATTGTTACCCAGGGAGGGGATTTCAAGCAGCCCTTTTTGAAAAAACAAAAGACCAACCAACATATTTTTACAGCTTTATTTCCTGCATTAGAAACTGATAGCCTTTATGAAATTATGGAGGAGTACAGCACAAAAAGCACACTTAGAAATATACTAATTCCTTGCTAGGGAGACCATCTGTAGCAGGAGATTAATCTTCAAATTCAGCCTCTCTCAGCTTAACTCTGAAGAGGCTCATACAGACAGTGAGTGCTAAATGGAAGAAGGGTGTCAGAGTTTGACTACCAGATGTAATTCACTGGTTTATAGTGATCATGGTTTATACTAATCTGTTTTGCTTTGCTCTGAAGCCAGCTGGGAAAGCTAGTGAAGCCTGGCTTTAGCTGCAGAGCAGCCCACAGCCCACCTGACCATGGCCTGGCAAGCTCCTCTCTGGCCTCATCTTCCCCATCTATGTGGTCCTCTGCCTGTCTCCAAATACCTGTTTTTTTGACCCAGTATTCAAAGTAAATATTTTACCAAACACTATTAAAAAAAAGATGTAACTTCAGAATTGTGTGGTAATTAAAAAAAAGCATATTTCATGCACAAAATATGTATTCAGAATGACTTACAGAGTTTGTGCCCTCTCCAGTTGCATTAATTCTGGTATTGATGTAACTGTTTGCAACCTCATTCCTTGTGCTAACCTCGGAGAAAACTCACCTGAAAGTGAGCAATTTTCTGCAAGGTTAGCGTGCTAAAATGCCTCAGGAAAAGGGCTGAGGAGTTGAAAGGGAGGTGGCAGGACTGCACACAAGCAGGGAAGGAGGAGGGGTGGCAGGTAGTGCGAAGCTGAGCTTAGGCTGGAGGGGAGCCCCAGGCTCCAGTGCCACATTTCTGCAGCAGAGAGGACACAGGTAGGACAAAAAGCATTTTACTTTTCTATGGCTGCATTGAAAATGAACTTAAGACTTAGATGGCTAAAGAGACTTAGATGGCTAATGAACTGATACGTCTCATGGCTGCTAATGTTCTCTAGGGTTTCCCCTCCCCCTTACAACATCCAAATGTGCTTTCCAGTATCCATCTGTTGGATCTTGTCTCTAGCAACTAGAATTGATCCCAAATATATATTCACTTTGTCTTTCTATGTATTATCATATGTATTCTACATTACTGTCACACCTTTCCACCCTATAATGTCCCTTAGACATCATACAGGTTTCATTATTTCTACAATCCCCTTAAAACTTCCCATAACAAGATTTATACAATCCTACAGACCTCTCAAATACCCTGTAGCAAGTTTGCTCTTACCCATGAGACCCACGATGATCTTGTTTCCTGCCTTTTATCAGTTATGAAGCTCTGGCTGAAGCTCTCCAAGGCTATGCTCCACTGATCCTTTCAGTGTCCTGCAAGCTCTTGGCCTTTGGTATTGTTTCTGTTACCTCCTAATCACTTAAGTTTCTGTATCTAGATGTTTAACTTATTACTTCTCCTGATTCTTATTATTGTTTTTTAAGTTGGATTGCAATTAACCAGATATCATCACAATCCAGATGTCCTTACATTTCAGGTGTCCACATACCTTTTACCATCCACATATCCTTATAATATAAATTTTTCAAAGAGAGAGACACCTTAATTAAGGGATTATGACAACTGCCATTTAGTAGCCTCAAAACAACAAGAGTCTGACTGTGCAGGATTGTAACCTTACTTTCTGGATTATTTTCAAATTTACAATGAGCTGCCCTTCACAATCACCGGATATATTGAAACATGGGACAGGCATGGACATGTAACTTCAGAGTTTAATGATTTTACAACATTTTCTAGGAGAATGCAAAAAATGTTATCCCTAACGGTGATGTAAAAAAAAAAAAGCCTGAGTTTTCAACATGACACAGAATTCTGATTTTCTATGTAAAGATAATATTTCATCATCAGTACAAAAAGTTCATAGTATAATAAAAATCTCCCAACAGAACCAGAATACTTGATTCCAAGTTCTCTAAGGCAAACTCCTTACTTCTCTTACTTACATTAAAGTTGAGTCATTCTGAGCAACAAGCGAAGCCTGAGGAGTATGGATGTCTCCAGCTCTTTTAGTGACATGCCCTCGAGGAGTTATGCCTCATCATCCCTCACTAGACAAAATCTTTGAGGGTTTTCAAGGACAGCTCTAGACAGAACTTGTTGCAATATTCTAGCCCAAAACCACAGAGCGCTGCGGGCAGGTTTGTGTCCATTATCATCTTTGAATATTTCAGAAATTAAAATGGTTATACAAATGTGATGCCTGAACTATTTCACTATGAGGCATTACTAGTCTACACTTTGATGTTATTGAATTTTACCAGAGACGTCATCTCTAAGTGAAACAAGGGAAAAATTGCCTGTATTCTTAAACAGAATTCGATGTAGAGAGAATATGTTAAGCTTCTGTAGCAACTGTAGAAGCGGAAAAAAGGAAAGGTAATCAAAATCAAGAGGAAAAATGGGAAGAATAATAAACAAGGAAACCTAGTTGATGCTGTTACAAGGCGTACATAATTCTGAAAAGGAAACCTATTCAGAAGGTGCTCTGATCTGTAGGATGTACTTTCTGAAGTTGTTTTGGGGTTTTTATTTATTCCATGGCACTAGATTACAAATTCAGTGAAAGGAATTTACAGAAATTTATGTATCATCAATTATTTATACAATCAGTTGTATCTTCATTGTTTAATTACAATACATACTTTTTATTTCTTTCTAACTTCCTTTAAGTTTCTTTAAATAATTTAGATCTTCGAGTGTTCATAGATGGGGGATATTAATTCTGGGGAGTGTGATGCCTAACAACTAAACCCTCTTAAAAATGTTTTCTTTAAGCATTTATGAGATTTTTGAGGAAAGCAAACAAACAAACAAACAAGCCAACAAATAAAACCCCTCTGTTCCCAGGTCCAGTTAAATATGTCCAAATTAAAGAAATCCAAATAAAATAAAGTAAAATACAAATTTACAGCAAAACCAGTCACCTCAAAGTATTATTTACTATTTAGTTTTTACAGAACTAAAAATTAGAACCAAAGTAAGTAAATAAAAATTAAGAAAATAGTATGGGAATTAATGAGATGTTACAAATTGGAAAATGAAAAAAAATCTTTCTTAAAGTATTGAAAATGAGGTTTTAGATACTTTTAAACATTTTCAGCTTTTTTTGGTAGATATTTATTGTCAACAACCCTTTCTAATAAAGTGAAAATAATCCTGAATATTCCACTTAGACATTATGCTACATAAAGAAATAATTATGTAATTGAGATTATTCATCTAAACCACATTATTTCAGTTGTCCTCTCTTTCAGCATAGCAGCCTGCTCAGATGGAAGTGATGCAAACACCTGTTTACATCGTCTAATTATCATCAGATAGTGTTCAAATGTTATACCTATAGAATATCTCAGTGATATACTTGTTAACTTGAATTTTGACACGCCCAGCTTAAGAAACAGGTTTAGGAAAAGAATATGAAGTAGAACAACAAAAAAAGACAAACAACCAAACCCATCAATGATCGATTGCACATACATGCTAAAAGGTGTGAGAGAGAAAGTTATTTCTGGCTACTGTACTGCAAGGAAAACATAACTCAGAAACAGTTGTCACAGAACTTCTTTTCCCATTTCTTTATTTTATAGTGCATTGAGAGTTAACACTGATTTAGCATATGATTGTGAATATGTTCAGCCATTTAGACTATGTACAAAAACTTCTGTCTTCCATTACACATTGTAAAGTAGCAATTACAAGTAAAGAAGACATGCAGGAGAATAACCAACTTTTAGCTTTTTGAGGATTCTGAGGATTTTATTTTTTTTTCTCCCTGAATAGTTTGCAAACTCAGAGAATGTTGAGAAACTGTGAAAAATCAATGTAACACAGTCTCTTTGTGTGAACTCTCTATCTGGTAGTGGAATGAAACAACTCTCATGAGATACTGGTTGCAAAAGATTCACTGGGTAATTCTACAGTTTTAAGCAGTTTGGTTAACCATCAAATACTTAACCAAATGCAACTCTGAACCTAAATAAAATCCACCTTTCTGAGATTTCTGCAGTGTTCAAAATATACCCTGACACAAATTAAACGTAGCATTGTATTGAAATTTTTATTAATGGGTGTTATGTCTGGCCAAGACTTAAGATTGGTTATACAGTTTTTGTAAGTATTATGAAATATTTATAATTAGAAGGATTCTTATTTTGTAAAAATAATTGTCACAAAGTGACAGACCTGCTACCTGCCTTTTCTCATGATTTTCGTATTTCCCTGCCATAACTGGCTGCAAGTTTTTCCTCACCTGCTAAATTATCGAGTGACAGCTTTGCTCAGAGCCCTTTTGAAATTAAAAATAATCACTTGAACTTGAGTCACTAGGGGTTAAACAGCATTATAACAACTATTTCTGAAATTAAACTGCAGTTTGATTTCAAAAGTAATCAGACTTTTGGGCTGGATTAAGGAATGGCACTGTTCTTATAAATGTGATTTTTTTAATTAAGAAATCATTAAGGAATTGCTAAATGAAACCCTGCATCAAGAGTGGCAAAAAGTCATTTCAGTTTCTAATCATAATCTGTTTAAACTCCTAGGGGCAAAAAGTAGTTTGTGTTTTATATTTTCTTGCATTTTAACATCATTGAGGAACATTCCACTTCTACAAACTTCTTTTTAGATATGTCCTGTTTCTGATCTTTCAGATGTTTCCAGGGGAAAATTAATTTAATTGAATGAAGGATGGCCATGTTTAATGATTTTTATCACTAAATTTATCCTTCTGAAGTATTTTAGACTTCATGAGCTTTTTTTAAAGGACTAGAGAAAGTTGCTACTGAATGGGACACATAATTCAACAAGTTTTTATGACTACAGCCAGAAAATAAGTAGTAAAGGTTAAGGAAATTCCAGAGTAGATCTGCCAAACTTACCTAGGTTCTTATAGGATGATTATCCAGTGGTGTCTGACTATTTAAAAGTATATGAAGATCTGCAGTGTGTCTTTGGAAATATTATTTAATCCATATCAGCAATAGAGCTAGCCAAAATGCTAAAATACTTAGCAAAATGTTCAAGCAAAAGAACTTTTTTTTTTTGAGAATCTCTTTTAGCTGAAATAGTATTTTTCATTGAAAACATAATCAATTACAAACATTTTGACAACATACTGATCTTTTCCACAAGCAGGTGATTATACTATGTTCTTGTATGACTGTCACAGAGATGTTTTTCTGTAGATGTTTGCAAGTACTCCACAGAAACAGTTATGGTTGCTTCCTATAAAAGCAAAGAGAAGCTAGAATTTAAACAAAGAAGCAGTCATGGATGTGCACAGACTTTTTTTTTGTTTTCATTGAGGAATATTATCACACCAGGCAACAGTCAAATTACATAGCTATAAACTTCAAGTTAATAAAGACTGGCAAGGATAAAAACCAATAATTAAAGCTTAAGACTGGCAAGATCTTGAAACATTGCTTTTCTCAGCTTACTTCCTTAGACATTCTCACCAATGCATAGCTAGTAAATTCCTGCTGATGTTGACTCCACCACTCAGGCAACAAAACCAAAAATTAAAGTGAAATGTTTCCATGAGCATCATAGGTCAGATTTGTGGAGATCACTGTCATCACTTTCACTGAGGATCAATATATAACTTAGTCTCTACACATATCCAGTTTTATCTAACAAATTTTCTGCTAGCACATGGAAGATGCTCTTTATCTCCACTATTCTTTATAAAGTTTTATAAAGTATTTGGTCCATTACTATTTATGAATAAATTAATCATTAATTGTTCTGCAGACATTCTGAACTAAACTTCCAGTCTGTTGACTGGAATTTGTAGTGATCTTGTGTTATCCTTTTCAGTCCTACATTTCTGTGATGTAAGTCTTCCTAGTTTAAAATGAAATACTATCCTCATACTTAAAGGTGAAGTAGGACAGGCTGGCCTAAACCCATTAGAACAAAAAAAGGAAAAGTGTTAGATAATGCTCAAGTGTAAAGAGAATGTTGTTGATGAAATCATATTACAATAATAATATTTAGTGATAGTATTTCAGCTTGTGACTTGCTCATACCAAACTCATCACAAGTTTGAAGCTACAAAATCAGCAAAATGGCCTTTAGCTTCCTCCTGTTTCCCAGCCATTTTATAAACACAGGCAGTGCACAAACGCTTATCACCATGTCTTGCAATCGTCACCACCCCTTCAACTAATATCTTTCAGCTTATGTCCAAATGATAGAATAACCCAATATTCCACAGGAAAAAAAACAAAACAAAACATAATAAAAACCCACACACACTCTTATGGAGTACTTTTTCTCTCTTTTTCCACTTAAATACACGGTTATGACACTACAGTGTTTCATAAGCCTTTCATGTCTGCATAAATGGGTGCCTAAATATCTTTTCAGATTTATCCCTAAATACCCCACCCCTAACTTCAGGGAACCTTTGATGTTTGGCAATGCAAGTGTTGTCTGTGTTCAAGGAGCTAAATTCAGCTTCCATTTCCTGGATTTCCTGTGAACATCTAGGTCAAGGTGGTCTCAACAACGAAAAGATTTGAAGTGGCATCCTCAGTGCTGCGAGACTTTACTAATACAGTCTTCCTTACTCACACTCAGTGAAACTCTTTCATTATCAGCTCTGCCAAAATAGTTGAACACACTCAAAATACCTGCCTACTAAGAAAGATGCACAGCAATCAACCATTAACCCTTTGCTACTCTCTTTTTAACTCTCCTCAAAATGCTGCAAAAGTATAAGGTCCCAGAGCATTTTATAATTCAAACTAAAATTGGTATCAAAAGGCAGGACATGTTTCCCTACAACCTGGCTCTAAACTCAGCCAGAACAAGCTCAGCCCTCTGGTGCACATCACCCATGTAGCACACTGTGCAGTGAAGGGTTTCAGCCTCAGCATGAATGATCTTCAACCTAATTTTGTCAGCTTTAAGGATACAAGTTATAAAAGCAATCCTGTATTAACTGTAAAACAGGGTTTGATGTGTAGGCCTGTATTTTAGCAATGTTTTGCAAGAAGTTCTGGACAAGTGCTCAGCAGAGGACATTTTGCTTGGTATCACCTATGAAACCATCGCGCCAATTCTTACTTGCTTTACTTCTGAAATTGACTTTACTAGGATTGTTTACAATGTAGTAATATCTTCAGGCGCATTTGGAGTTTTCCAAGAAATAAGTAGGATGCTTGCATTTAATCATTACTTATTCACCTCAAAGATGCAGTACCTCCCCCGAAACAGAGATTTTAATCTAACACTGTCCGAAAAAACCTCTCCATCCTTTTGAGAGTAAGAAGGACAGACTGTCTCAGTTTAATATATGTATAATTTTTTTCAGCCATGGGAACTGAAAGAATGAGTAGAAAATCCTATTATCTAGCAATATCCTGTTAACTTGGTAGAATAAAGCCAAGTTCTCCCTTGTTCTTTTAATACTGTTTCCTGAAGAATTAATTTAAGTATTTCACTTTTTCGTGTAAGGAATTAACATATATGATAAAGGATCAGGGCCAGCACCTGGGAACTGTGGTATTTATGCAGGTCTCCAGGGTCTCCAGAATCATACTTATCACTCCTGGAGATACATCTTTGTTGCCAAGAAATCCTCTGAAAAAGCCTGCCTGAGTAAAATTAGTGTTTTAAAACAACCTGAATTAAATATTTGAGCTGATACAGAAATTTGAAATAATATTTGAAGAAATTACTGTTTCACAAGTGCACAACATTAAACACAGTGCTCTTGAAGCACTCTTTTTTTCTTTAAGAAAGCCTCCCATTCAGTGATTGCCTAGCTTGGGAAACTGTAATTTCCTATAATTATTTCATTGCCATTGGTGCACTGTCACTTTGGTGTTAGCAGTGTTACATGCTTTTTTAAAGGGTCACCATTACCAATTCCAGTCCAGGCTGGATAGACTGACATGACAACAAGATGGAAAGGTTACTTCTTAAACATATTAGCCATGACACACAGCACAATCTAACTCAAATGAAATTTGACAGTTTTTGGTGTGCAATTCCTTGTTTTAAAAACGGACTAATGATCTAATTAATTCATACTGCTGAGAAGCATCATAGTCTCAAGAATGAGCACTCTTTAATGATTTTATATCCTAACACTTCCATAAATGTTTTAAGAAATACCTTAAGAAAAAAATAAAAATGGTCAGTGCATTTTAAACCTGTTGGACTGAACCAGCGACCTGTGAGCACAGTAGTTGAGGTATGCTTCCGTATGAACTGATTCCCTTTTGGAAAATGTCCCATTGAATGCTTTCTACTGGCTCTGGAAATGATCTGTCAAAAGATGCTACTGCAGATGTTTCCATTTGAGAGGAACTCAGGAAAGAAGTAGAGGGAGAGGCACATCTCCTCCCAAACTGCCTGTCAGTCTTGTTCAAGAGCAGATCCAGAAACTAAAATTTATCCCCTTTGGCAGCAGAGGCTGACACATTTGTAAAAGAAGGTTTTCCATGAAAAAATATTACATAAAGTGTCATAGCACTGGTGAGAGAATAAGGATACACCCACTCAGAAAGCTTCATGTAAAATCTTTACCTTTCAGATTCTATTTTCACAGGAGGATGACATAAATATGTTACAATTTTTTGAGCAGGACCTTTCTAGTGTCTTGTTTATGTAGCACTCAGCAGTAAGCAGAGTGGGAGCATTGTCATTACTTTGCATATTATTAATTTGATTTCTGCAGATTCTCCTGTGACTCTCCTCAGTCATCTACACCTATGATGTCATGTACGATGACACTATGCTGACTTCTGTTCTTTTCAGAATCTTATAAATGGATTATTATTTCTGAGTTGGGAACCTGAGAACAGGGTACTATTTGTATGAATAACATTAAGATGTAAGGGCAATATGTAGACATACCCAAGCTGGCAAAAAAATATAAAAAATCAAATGACAGGAATCAGGAAATAAAATATTTCCACCTAATGAAAAGGAAATTTTTACCTGTACATTTTGCAATAAATTTTCCAACATTTATATCTTGATCAAGGTTAAATATCATTCTAGTTACCAAGATACCAGAGAATAACGTTACTCTTGGCTAGAGGAAAATGCAAAAGTACATTTCCAGTTACAACTGACATAATATTAAGAGAAAATCCTAGGAGAGAGCCGTGAAAAGGCATTTCAGACAGTAGAAGTTATCTGTGGAGACACTCTGTATAGTTTGTTCAGGCATACAAATTTCATTAAAATAATTGTGATATCAGAGAGATCAGAAACATTTGAAAGATTTAAAACAGTTGAATTTCATTCCCAGAAGCTAGATGAAACATTCACCTTTCTTAGAGTATTAAGAAATATTTGCCATAGCAGTTATAAAGTAAGGCAACTGATAAACAAAAGTAATCATGATGCGCAGTTTTAAATCAGCAGTTTTAAAAGAGTTAACCAAGGAGCAATCTGGTCTGCTGGTGTCCTGTTTCAAGCCTTGAAATACTAGAAAGTCTAGGGCCATGGAATAAAGTTGATGCTGTGGCAATAAAAAGAAAAATTTTCATCTGGATTAACCAAGTAATTACCAATCTATCAACGGCATGCCAATCTGTTGAAAAATAACAGGTAGGACTCAATTAATAAAGAAGGACAAGGCCATGTTAACTGGCATGAATTATACAAAAGTGCTGATAGTGTACTTAATAATTAAAGGAAGGCAATTAATCCAAATCAGCATGGATTTATGGAAAGTAGATCTTAACTTAGATCTCAGATATCTTGGAGGGGTCTTTCTTTTTTTATGCAGTTATAAATTTGACTGATAAAAACAATAGTGCTGATACAGTATGCTTAGATTTTAAAAAGGCATTTCTTTTGATACCACAACTATTCAAATTAAATTGTTCTCATTTCTTATTCAAAATGTAAAGTATTCTGAGCACTGAAATCAATAAAACACTGATTAGTTGATAATGTGAGCAAAGAGAAGAATTGTCTTTTATTAGGATGATTATATCCTGGGGTCCCAGATACCTAGTCATGCCCAATACTTATTTCATGTAATCTAAAAATGACCTAAAAAACCTCTAGTCCTAACAAATAAGATTTGTAAATGCCACAATAATCAGACCACTAATCCTGGATTACCTGATGAGTCAGGAAAAAAAAAAAAAATCACCCTCCCCCCCGTAATTTGTTTTTTAATGTCACTAAAGGCAAAATAGCGTTACTAAGTACCAAGAACATGGGCCATATTTCTAGGACGAAAGACTCTGAATAACTTCAAAATCAAATCACTACAAGCCAATGTCACAGGCAAAATAATAATAATTAAAAAAAGCTCTGGTGGGTAAAATAATAAATATTGTGTATATATGCCAGCTCTCTTACAAAACTCCTACTCGAATACTGTGTTTATAATTCGCAGAGGATATTGAGAAGCTGGAAAGGGTTCAGAGAAGTGCTATTATTGATTTTAAAGTGTGGAAATTATGCCTTCTAGTGAAAAATTCAAGTCCTTATACTAATGGAAACGTTAAAAGTGGCCTGTCCAGGAGTAAACTACATTTAGAATACAGAATAGCCAATGGAACGTTTTATATATTAACAGCATGATGTCACAAAATCAAAGGCTGAAAATTAAAGCTGGAAATTCTTAAGCTGAAATAAGTGCACATTTCATGCTCTAAGAGATTAAGCACTGGATCAACTTTGCCACAAGCTTTTGCAGCATGTTCGTCAACAAATGTGTTTTGTTTTAAAGCTTGACTTTTTTGTCCTCAAATATTTGCTATAATTATAGAGATTGTATGAAGTCTATTGCCTGATTTAGAGATATCAGACTAGGTAGTTGCAATACTTCCTTTGGTGTTACTTTAGAATACTGGCTCACTCTATTACTTAAACGTAGTTCTCACTGATCATTTCTCTGAAACAGTAAAAGGTGCACACCTTATAAGAATAGGATAGTCTCCTTGATGATATTCTACAATATGGAATACAGATATTTAGGGAGTAAACAGAACAGCTTATCTGCAGTTACCGTTAATGTTGCTTTCAGTTTACATTCTTATCAAAATTACATCTGTTCTTACAGCCTCGTTCATTGCACTGAGAGAAAGAAAAAACCTTACTAATTCTGCTTAACTGTAATAAATTCTGGTAAGCAAACTCCACAACTGACTGGCTTGAGGTTTTGCTAAGGCAGCTGATCGATAGGCATCAGGAAGGAGTGCAAGTTTAAGAAATGCCAAGCATCACTTAAGAGCTGGTTTTCGATTTTCCCTTTTTACAGATCCAAGTTCAAAAAACTTTAGAGTACACACATATGTTGGAATGTATTCTGTATTTTTTTTTTTAATATTATGGATTCTTGAAAGCATCACTATTGAGAAAATACAGAGATCCCAAAAATTTACATGTTTGGAAACATGTCGTATATAGCCAGTGTCTTCCATTCATTCAATGTATAGACAGCATTAAGCTTTGTCTGAAATCCTGCTGTTCCAGGAATACAGTTACTTGAATCAGACATATGTTTAAGGATCTGGTCTATGATATGTGTCTGTCATCTACAAAAATCTCTGACATGGAAACAAAACCCCACAGGATCCTACTTACAGTGTTTGAATTGTTTGAGTTTCTTAAGAGAGACATTAAATTGGCACTTACACTAATAAATTATTATTATAATTGTATGGAATAGTTTGAGATCGGTTTTGAGTATGTCTTAAGAGAAAGCTACAGAAACCTTCTCAGCAGGCTGACACTTGTTGACCTGACTTCTACTTTCATAACCCTTTAAGGGCCAACATATTTTGCTGATACCATCCCCTGAGCCACACTCATTAAAATTCTTTGTATCCGTTTTTATCTGCACTGCAGGATCATCTCTGGAAAGCTGTATTTTCATTTTCACAAAATAGGTAAAATTATTCATAAAGCTGTAAAGTAATTACTTTGCAATTACCCATATTTATATTACCTTTTCACTTAGCCAGTTGAGATCATTGGCCCAGTGACATGAATGCACATATTTCTGCGTGAAAAAAAGAAACAACATGCTAATGAAATGTGGTGGAGTATAATGTTTCATGTCCTCATGTTAGATGAGAAGAATTCAAGGCCAGTGACACTGTTTTGGAATTATGGATGTGGATGCTTTAGATTGGAAAAAAAAAAGATGTTCTTTCATATCGCATTTGAAAATTCTGAGATACACTGAAGTTATGAATTATAAGCACTTTAACATTTATTGTACTCTATCTAATTATTATTAACCACAAAGCTATTTAAAACCTGAACGCTTTTATATGTTTGCCTTTGGGACTAAACCCTGAAGTACCAGTTCAGGAAAAAAATATTTCTATGCCTTTTTTTTCCCCTTAAAACCAGAGTTATTCATGACATAAATCAGAAAAATATTAATTTTTATTATTTCATCTCTGAAAAATTAATATATTACCTTCAAAATAGATGATTTTTTTTTTCTTTGAAGCTAAGTGTTACCAAATACTAAGGAGTAGCATGATGGTTGGGTAATTTTGTACCTTTGTTTTGTTCCGTCTCTGGAACATATATATGGACAAAAATATTTTACCCTAACTAGATACTGGTTTCCATACAGGAGCATTAAAGTGAAACCTAAATGAAGTCTAGAGAATCTAATGTATTTCTCCTGGCCCTTAATTCAGCCAAACTCTGCAAATGGTTCCCTTGGTATTTTTTGAATCAGGAGAAAATAACAGGGTTTTAATTCATACGTGCAAGGGTGAATCAGTACTTGCTGAAATACACTGAATTCCTCTATTAATGATCAGACAGAGAATATAGCAAATACTCCTTCTCTTCCCAATATTTCCTTGGCAATGTATCCAAATCTCTTCAAGGCTATGTAATTTCCTGCCACACCTTCACTTCCAAATGGTCAAGCTACCATCTTCTTAGCACCAATGTTGCTTATTCTGTAATGAATTACAATTTAAATGAAGTTCAATATCAATGCCAGTTCAGTTTATACAAAACATTTGACTTCTATTGTCTCATAGCAGTAATGGTAGTCCAAGGCAATCAATATAGGGCTCTTTGGCTCTGCATCCCAGGAAATAAACCTCAAATACGTAGCCCTCCAAAGTGCACAAAATATCTCTGCCAGAGCTATCCTTTATAACTGAGATGACCATCAATTTTGCAACTATTTCAGGCCAACCCTAATGAAATATCAGTGCAATCTCTCTCTCTCTCTCTGAATTCATCAAAATAAAAAAAGAATGATGTAAGGGTTTTACATCATGTCTCTGAAGTATAACAGTTTTTCTGTTTATTTGATATCGTGGAATAACCTTCACCTTCACCAGCTTTCCCACTTTTGTTGACTGAATTCCACTAACCCCAGGTGGCACATGAACGAAGATGTAAATTAAATTTGACATCTCTATTGACTGAGTCAATGAAAGACAAAAACCAAGCACCACTGATTTCCTAAATGTTATTTTTGTATGGAAAAAAAATCCACCAAATAAAATTCTATTCAGAAGAAATTATTTCCTCTTACGATAACTGGAATTACAATATAGGTGGCTCATGTGCAGCTTACTATTAAAGTGGTTGATTACTTTGAATAAACATTCCTTTGTTGCGGTTACTCATAATGTTTGACCATTCAGGCCAGTTTTACATGTTTGTGATATTGCTATGTCTTTTTTTGTTTTTTCTGAAGTTTATCCTAAGTAATTTACGAGGCATTATTGCTGAAATTAAAAGAAAATATTGTTCTGCTTGTACTAAAACCTAAGCTGTTACAGTCATAAAAATCAGGAATACTAGCACATCTAGCTCATGTATCTGGGACTTCAGTTTTGAGAAATGTGTTGCCCAGATGCCATAGGTGCTCTTTGCTCATTCTTCTGAAAACATGTATAAACTTTACCTTTTATAAATCTCTGCATTGTCAATACACACAGATGGTCAGATCTGCCAGGTCTCAGCAGCTAAATGCTCTGGGGACTCAGCATGTTTCACTTAACACAGCCTATATCCCCTACTCATATTGAATCTTGTCTTTGTGGAGAAAGTAAGATTTTTTCCTCCAAACACTTCTTCCAGGGCTAAGGACCATAATGGAAGTTGGCACAAAACACATAAGGAAGACCACTGTATTTTTCTATAGTCAATAAGAGAGGAAAGAAGAAACAATTTTCTGAAATATAGAAAGAACAGGGAAAAGAGAAAAAAACAGAGGATGGAACAAAGGGGCAAATATGAGTAGCAGAAAGAGGAAGAAGAAAACATTTCTCACGGCCTGTCAAAACCTCCTGAAAACCAGAGTGAACTACAAAACTTCCCTAGAGGTAAGCACAAAACAAATGACTGCTTTCCAGTGTTGTCCTGGTTTTGGCTGGGACAGAGTTAACTCTCTTCTTAGTAGCTGGTACAGTGCTCTGTTTTGGATTTAGTGTGAGAATAATGTTGATAACACTCTGATGTTTTAGTTGTTGCTAAGTAGCGCTTATCTTAAGCCAAGGACTTTTCAGTTTCCCATGCTCTGCCAGCAAGCAGGTGTGCAAGGAGCTGGGAGGGAGCAGAGCCGGGGCAGCTGACCTGAACTAGCCAAAGGGGTATTCCATACCATGGAACGTCATGCCCAGTGGTTAGCTCAGTTGGTTAGAGCATGGTGCTAATAATGCAAAAAGGTCACGGGTTCGACCCCCAAATTTTTAGTATATAAACTGGGGGGAGTTGGCTGGGAGGTGCGGATTGCAGCTCTGGCATTGGTCAGTGGGTGGTGAGCAATTGCATTGTGCATCACTGTTTTTTTTTCCTTTCCCCCCCTTTTTTTTGTTATATTCCTTTTCATTACTATTAGTAGTCATAGTATTAGTATTATTGTATTTAATTATTATTATTGTTAATTTTATATTTTACTTTAGTTATTAAACTGTTCTTATCTCAACCCACGAGTTCTGCCTTCTTTCCCGATTCTCCTCCCCATCCCACCGGGAGCAAGGGGAGGGGGACAGGGAGCGAGGGAGTGGCTGTGTGGTGCTTGGCTTCTGACTGGGGTTAAACCGCGACAAGTGTATATCACTTACATGCATCCCTTGGTAAAGTACTTTTGAAAATCCCAGTCTGAAGATAAGGATTAACAGGAAATCAACAGATAACAGGAAATTACTGTTAAAAAAAAAATCAAATAAAATCTCCAACTAATTAAAAACAGCGCCCTCTGCCCTCCTCCAGCCCCCGCCCCCCACCAGTGAAACAAAAATGCATCACAGGTATGGCAGGCTGTAAAGAAAAAACTTAAAAGGTACAATGTGCCAGACTATAAGTAACCTGAAATCACCCTGGCATATGTAGCCATTCTGATACAGTTTTTAGTTACATGATCACGTAGTATTTCCCACGGGATCCCTACCTCATTTAGGTACTGTGTACTGGAAATAGACAGGATTATATGTTTCAGACAGCTGAAGTTCAATTTGCAGGGGTCCTAAGTGTTGACAGTCAAAACTGAAATCAGTGGGAGCTCTGCTCTGAATTAAAGTTCTGTGAAAGTGCTAAGAAAACTGGAAAAAAAGTCAACCTCTTAGCTTCTTGGGTAAGGCATAAAAACTGGTCAGCACTTTTGGAGATGCTGCCTGTCATTTGTGACCAAGTTCCCTAGTAAAGTGGGGATAATATAATGTCACCTCAGAAAACCACTGTAAAGATAAATTCACTGACAGACTGGAAGAGTGAAAATATTCTGAATGAGGACTCCAGAGTCAAGCTCCTATGAAAACTGATAATTCTTTGTTTGCTAAAGATTTGCTAGGTATAGAACAGACGGGACTAGACAGGACTGATATAGAACAGGTAGGACTAGATAAGACTCCACAAATAATGGAAATAAATAATATTTTTTATTTTAAGAAATACACTAAATGTCTGTGTTTCAGCATTACACAGAAATGACTGCAGTCAACCATCCTGGACATGGACATAAGCAATTTCATTAGCCACCCTCTGTTTATATGATACAGGGTCACTACCCTTTGAGAGCTAAGTGTATGTCCATCACAGTAATAATTTTCTCCATAGATATAATGTTGACTGTTAAGGTACTAGAGGACAATATCGTAGAATCACAGAATCATACAATGGTTTGGGTTGGAAGGGACCTTCAAAGATCATCTAGTTCAACCCTCCTGCCATGAGCAGGGACAGCTTCCACTAGATCCGGTTGCTCAAAGCCCCATCCAACCTGACCTTGAACACTTCCAGGGACATCCACAACTTCTCTGGGCAACCTGTTCCAGAGTCTCACCATAGTAAAGAATTTCTTCCTTATGTCCGATCTAAATCTATCTTCTTTCGGTTTAAAACTGTTGCCCCTTGTCCTGTTACTACAGACCCTGGTAAAAACTATCCATCTTTCTCATAAGCCCCCTTTAAGTATTGAAAGGCTGCAATAAGGCCTCCCTAGAGCCTTCTCTTCTCCAGGCTGAACAACCACAACTCTCTCAGCCTTTCTTCATAGGAGAGGTGTTCCAGCCCTCAGATCATTTTTGTGGCCCTCCTCTGGACCTACTCTAACACATCCATGTCTTTCTTGTACTGAGGACCCCAGAACAGGATGCAGTACGACAGGTGGGGCCTCACGAGGGCAAAGTAGAAGGGGAGAATCACCTCCCTTGACTTGCTGGCCACGTTTCTTATGCAGCCCAGGACACAATTGGCTTTCTTGGCTGCAAGTGCACATTGCCATCTCATATCCAATTTTACATTTACCAATATCCCCAAGTCCTTCTCCACAGAGCTGCTCTCAATCCATTCATCCCCCAGTCTATACTGATACTGGGGATTGCCCCGACCCATGTGCAGGACCTTGCACATGGCCTTGTTGAACTCCACGAGGTTCACATGGATCCACTGCTCAAGCCTGTCAAGGTCCCTCTGGATGGCACTCCTTCCCTGAAGCATATCAACTGCACCACTCAGCTTGGTGTCATCTGCAAACTTGCTGAGGGTGCAATTAATCCCACAGTCTATGTCATTAATAAAGATATTGAACAGTATCGGTCCCAATATGGATCCCTAAGGGACATGACTTATTACTGATCTCCACTTGGACATTGAGCCATTGATTGTAACTCTTTGGATGTGGCCATCCAGCCAATTCCTTATTCATTGAATAGTTCACCCATCAAACCCATATCTCTCCAATTTAGCTACAAAGATGTTGTGGGGGACCACGTCAAAGTCTTACAGAAGTCCAGATAGATGACATCACTTGCTCTTCTCCTATCCACCAATGCAGTCACTCCATCACAGAAGGCCACTAGGTTAGTCAGGCAGGATTTGCCCTTGGTGAAGCCATGTTGTCTGTCTCGAATCACCTCCCTGTCATCCATATGTCTTGACATGTCTTCTAGGAGGATCTGTTCCATGATCTTCCCAGGCATGGAGGTGAGACTGACAGGTCAGTAGTTCCCAAGGTCCTCCTTTTTACACTTTTTTAAAATGGATGTGATGTTTCCCTTTTTCCAGTCACTGGGGACTTCACCTAACTGCCATAAGTTTTCAAATATCATGGAGAGTGGCTTGGTAACTGTATCAGCCAATTCCCTCAGGACCCTGGAGTGCACCTCATCAGGTCCCATGGACTTGTGTATGTTCAGGTTCCTCAGATGGTCTAGAACTTGATCGTCTCCTATGATGGGTGGGACTTCATTCCCCCATTCCCTGCCTTGAGATTCAGGGACTCGAGAGAGGTGGGAAGAGATATCGCTGAGGCAAAAAAAAAAGTGAAGTACCTCAGCTTTCTCCGTATCAGTTGTCACCAGATACCCTGTCTCATTTACCAGGGGGGGGTACAATTTATTTTGTCTTCCTTTTCTGACTAATGTAACTGTAGATGCCCTTCTTACTATTCCTCACTTCCCTCAATGTAGCTCCATCTGTGCCTTAGCTTTCCTGATCCCATCCCTACACTTTCAGGCAGTATCCCTCTGTTCTTCCCAGGATGCATGTCCCTGCTGCCACTGTGTATGCATTTCCCTCTTGTGTTTCAGTTTGACCAAGATGTTCTTTCTCGGCCATGCCGGTCTCCTGCCTTATCATCCTTATAGTCCAAGCAGAGTCAGCCTTCTGGAGTGTGTATTGCTTGGAACAGTGTGGCATTATCTACAATAGACATTTTTTGTTTACCTTTGGGACTAAATCCTGAAGTTCTAATTTGGGGAAAAAAAAATTTAAAAAATCAATGTACCAAACTGGCCTGTCAGCACCAAGTAGTAGCTCAGATATAGAGATAAAAGCATTAAAACACAAACCTGTTATTTCTAATCTTGCACAAGCAGTCATTCATTGACACTAATATGAAATTCAAATGTCTGTGTTTTGTTTCTGGGGAAATGAGCATTGTTTTCAACTTATATGTGCTCTAAATACAAAATAGATCATCCAATTCTACAACAAAGCCAGCTAGAATTCTAGAGAAGCTGAAACAGGATGGTTTTCAGCACCATTTTTGCCAAGGAGATCTATGCAAATACAGATACAGAGAAATCTTCTCTAGTTTTATTTAGCATAGGCAATAAAACAGACATCAGACTGATTTGAAAATGTGTAGCACAGTTTTTAAATTGTTTCCCAGTACATCTAATGCAAGGGCTGCGGAGTGTCTATTCTATAAGCCATAACATATGTCTATCTTTGCCTGTACAGAGGAGGGGCAGCACTAACTTCAAGGAAGCTAAAGACTCCTGTGAACCCCTGAACATTAAAACCCATTGTTCAATTCCTTCTCAAATTAATTTTGCCTACTTGTTGGTCTGAGAAAGATGAAAAAAAATGTTAATTCCTCCAGGCCTCTGCCAGTTTTGGTCTAACAAGGAAAAAAAATTTCTTCTCAAGCCTAAAGCAAACTGTCAGACTTTCAGCACTTTAAAAACACCTAAAAGTACAGTAGAGGGAAGGAGGATGGGGTAGTGACAATGAGCTTTGTAAAGTTTTTGGCAAGCATTATAATGAAGAAGGAAGGTGAGTGTACAGAGCCAGTATCTTTCCTCTCTCTCCATCTGGTAACTGAGGCAGAGAGACTCCATGCTATGAAGTGGCCTCCCCTTCATTTTCACATGATTTTCTCTCTTTTTTTGCACACCCTTCTCAATCTGTAATTTGGTCATTTCCACCATCTGTTAAAGTTGGCAGAATGGTGACAACGGCTGATCAACAACTTCCCTGTGGTTTCCAGGCAGATATTGCTTGCACAGACAAAACAAGTTCAAATATTTTTTCAAGCAATGATAATTAATTTGGCTAGCTGTTCATTTCAGCTGAATACTTAACACAATATGCAGGTTTTAAAATAATTTATGTGATTTTTTAATGATGATTCAGATTTTAACACTATACATCATAACTATGTACTCCATTTTTGTATCAAGGTAATAAAAGCTTGGAAAAGCGTATTAGAATTCTAAACACTGCATTAATGTATTTATGCTTTATAAACACATATTGAAGACTGTTTGTTCAAATTCCATCAGGGAAAGAGAATTATCAAACGAAAATTAAATTATGAAAATGAGAATTAAATTGTGTCTCTTCAGCAAAGATCTATACAGAAAATACCCTAATTTCAAACTACATTTATGTCATCTGTATATTGATGTAGTTCCATTAACTTCCATGGATCTCTCTGAAATTTTCACCTTTTCAGAGAAACGGAGAATGAAGCTCAGAGTCTAGCCAAAAAAAGCAAGTAAGTGACAATCATCTGGAAAAAGGTTCCAGACACTGCAACGTCACACTTTTTCATTCAAGACAATGTCAAAAATCCCACTGGCAGCACACTAAAAAAATGTCAAGGGGGAGGGAGAAACCAACCACTTCTTCTTGCTTCAATAGATCTAGTAAATTATACGTTTATTTGCACACATACACAGCCTTGCTCTGTAACCAGACCTAAATATTTGCCAGTACTCCTTGAATTGCTTTGTGCATACCTTTTCAATTTTTGCTTTTTGAAGAGTCAATTTGAGAGTTAAATTTGGAAACTTCTCAATACAAGGAAAGCTTCATTTAATTGCTCAGACATTATACTGGAATTTGTTTTCATATTTTCAGGATTTGTGAAGTATTGAGGTAGACAGGACAGGACTACCAAAGGAATCTACTGTCTGTGCATTCATCTAATCACAAATTTTAAGTAAATGGCAGGAGAAATAAACTACAAACCTGAAAGCTCAAGTTGCAGCCTATATGTTATCTAATTTTCAACAGATATATTTGCTACGAAGAGTGAAAGTGTTCTCTAAGCTTTGGCAAACTGATCAAGTTGTCTTGCAAATCTACAGGACTTAAAAAAAATTTAGCACATTCATTATCTATCAAAGTTAAGCTTACTTTTCTACATGTCACAATTTCAGATTATGCCATTCTGGAAGTTATGTACTTCTCTGAAAACATCTTATGTCATTCTGCAGTGTTTCTATAGTGCTTCAAAGATCATATTTAATTTAAAATAACACACACAGACTCATTTGTTTAAATACTAATTTTAATATAAGCACTATAAATCCATTTACTAGGCCAATTATTAAACATTCGAAATTCAGATAACATCTGATACCACTTCCACTGACTGGCCAGGTAGGTGTTCTGCTATTTAAAAGATCAAGAAAACATAATTCAGGTCATTTCTCTTCCTAAGTGGTTATGTATCATGTGATTAAATCCTTAAAACACATTTCTGAACTAGATGATTTACTTTTGTCAAGTAATTTTAAAATGCTCCCTACATAAGGTCTCAAAAATTCTAATACCCTTGATTTTCTTCATATTTTTTTCAAATAGTGAATATATTAAGTCTTCCTCTGAATGGTATCTGTCAATATCACAATATGATAGCATTCAAACATTTATTATCTGCAAATGCAGAACATCTGCTATATTGTCACTTAGCAACACTGTGCAATAATGTTCCGTTCCCCCCCCCCCTTATTATGCAAAATGTGTTCAGGACAAGAAATGCTGAGAGAAAAATTGTTCCTGCAGTGAGATATTTTGACACAAAAATCTTTTCTCATCAAGGATGAAAAGCACCTTGTCATTCATTTCTAATTACAGCCTCCATTCTGTCAGTACAGAAAGATGCCAACTCCCCACGGTGATGTCATACATTGACATTTACAAAACTACATTGGACTTTGTCCACTCTTGGTGTTTGCCAAGATCAGTCAGTGTCAGCACTGATACACACTGATAAAGGGAATTTATAATTACAAGTGTTAATTGTGTTTAAAGTCAAGAAAAGGACATTATGCTTGCTGATATCGATAGTTGCTGAATCATCTTCTAAAACAATGGAAAAAGCTTCATTTCATATTCCTATTCTGAGATGCTAAGACATTAAACTGCAATGACAACAGAGATTTCACACTCCAAGAATCAATTTGAAAAGATGTAAACTTATTAAAGATTAAAATGAACTATTTAGTGTTCTGCAATTAGTGTTAACATCCAGGCTAAAACTACCAGCGGGGAAATAGCTGAACGGAAGTGGTAACCATGTGAGAATGCAAAGCCTTTGAGAAATTCTAATCCTGGCCAAAAGAGCATTAGACAGTCTAATTCAAACTACAGATGCACTGATATTAGCATAAATCAGGAGAAGAGATAAATAAATCTCCCTCATTATTTCTACTTAACATAGTAGCTCTTATTAATATTCTGAAAGTAATAGAAAATACTTGTAGTTGTATAAGTATAAGCTAGAATTTTATTTTACATCTTATTAGGAATTATTTACAGCTGTCAAGATAACCACAATAGCAAGAACTTCGGAGCTCTTGACATAATTGTCCAATAAGCATTCTTGGTAATTTCAAGATGTCGTGATTTAGAAGTCCAGTTATGAAATTATTATAGGGTCTCCAAGTTATTAATGAACTCAGCATAGATATGAAACATTACTGAGTTACCTGTGGTCCATAATATTTTCATAGAATCATAATCATAGAATACCAGGTTGGAAGGGACCTCAAGGATCATCTGCTCCAACCTTTCTTGGCAAAAGCACAGTCTAGACAAGATGGCCCAGCACCCTGTCCAGCCGAATCTTAAAATTGTCCAATGTTGGGGAATCCACCGCTTCCCTGGGGAGAGTATTCCAATGGCTGATTATTCTCATTGTGAAAAATTTTCCTCTTGTGTCCAACTGGAATCTCCCCAGGAGATTTTGCCTTCTTTAAAGTCAAGGAAGAAACTTTTCTCAAGGAGAGCATGATATACTATATTGCTTCTAATACCTTGCTCTGAACTAAGAATTGGATTTTCTTCTTCTTGAGCTAAGACTATTCTTAGTGTCTTTTTCTAGCTATGTATGCTACTTCTTATAGAAAACTGCCCTTGGGAAAACCTGTCCCAAAATATTATGAAAGCATAACCTTGAGAGAAAAATAAAAGTGGGGCAAAATCAGACGCCAATTGAAGGGTCACATTTTTAAGAGTCCCTATGAATTATTATTCTACTTTCTATCTAAATATTCTTGCTCCAACAAGAAAATCAAACTAAAATGCACAAAATGTATTGAATCTGTTACATGGACGATGATCTCTATGGGAAAGGCACTGAACAAGTCCCATTTTAATATATAGATATATAAAAGAAATACCTGGGCTTTATGTGTACATATATGTATATATGTATGTAAAATACTCTACAGTGTCTGACTTATCATATATACCTCACAAGATGGATATCAGACTCTATGAGATACTTATAATATAATATGTATTCACCGTGGAACAACAGATTAGTTACTACTACTAACCTGTATGTGGGGGACAATTGCATGTAATCCCAGGGTCTTTTTTTTTTTTTTTTTTAATTAGTATTCTACAGTTTTATTACATTAGTTTCACAGACGATTCCTTTGGCAAGGATTCAAGGTTAATCCACCCTCCCAGTGCACACGTGAATCTGCAGTGCAGGAGGGTGTCCTTGTCTAACAGTCACCTCTAGGGTGGTAGAGACTGGGTTGAGATAAGGGTTATCAATAGACTCACGCTGCGAATCTCTTCTTTTGAAATTCACTGCAGTGTTCTCATGCCTACTGTTGGTATTCCGGTACTTTGAAGCTGTCCAGTTGGCAGCTTCAGTAAAGCAAGTATTGTTGATAGCTGCAGGGGACCCAATGTAGACATCTATTT
Organism: Gymnogyps californianus; assembly: GCF_018139145.2. Taxonomy (NCBI): domain Eukaryota; kingdom Metazoa; phylum Chordata; class Aves; order Accipitriformes; family Cathartidae; genus Gymnogyps; species Gymnogyps californianus. The sequence goes on along the minus strand of NC_059471.1, from coordinate 13,797,764 downwards.
ATCAATAATTAAAATATATGCAGCAGAATATTTGCTGCTGTAGTCATCTTAGGTTGTATCCTTATTATAGAGTTTAAATGCTACAAAACCAGTGCTTATGTCCAATAAAGAATCAAAAGCATTTTTGTAGAGTGGAATTTTCCAAGCAGCCTGTGCAAGTTTAGTGTCTGGCCTTAGCTAGATTTTCAAAAGAGTTTGACAGAAACAGAAAAAAACCAACTCTAATCTTCAGGAAAAAACCAACTACCCAGTACTCTGTTGTAGTTTAACCCCAGCCAGCAACTAAGCACCATGTAGCCACTCGCTCATTCCTCCACCCTCCCAGTGGGATGACGAGGAGAATCGGAAAAAAAGTAAAACTAGCGGGTTGAGATAAGAACAGTTTAATAACTAAAATAACATAAAATAAAATATAAAAATAACAATAATAATAATAAAATATAATAATAACAATAATTGTAATGAACAATTTTTTTTTTAAAAAAAGAGAGACAATCAAAACCTAAGAAAAGACAAGTGATGCACAATGCAATTGCTCACCACCCACTGACCAATGCCCAAGCAGCGATCCGCCCCTCCTGGCCAACTCCCCCCAGTTTCTATACTGAGCATGACGTTCCATGGTATGGAATACCCCTTTGGCTAGTTCGGGTCAGCTGCCCCGGCTCTGCTCCCTCCCAGCTTCTTGCACACCTGCTTGCTGGCAGAGCATGGGAAACTGAAAAGTCCTTGGCTTAAGATAAGCGCTACTTAGAAACAACTAAAACATCAGAGTGTTATCAACATTATACTCACACTAAACCCAAAACACAGCACTGTACCAGCTACTAAGAAGAAAACTAACTCTATCCCAGCTGAAACCAGGACATACTCAAAAAGTTCAAGCCAGATGTTCCAAATGAATGAGAAACAATTACAAGAAACTTTATTTCTCAAAGATTTTCATAATTTAGAGCAGTGACAAAGTGACAAGACACACCACGAGGAAGCACTATGAATTTCACTGTGATGTTTCTGCAGAGCAAGATATCTCTAGACCTAAGCAAAATCAGGAATATTCATGAGGCACATGCAGTACCTAAATTAGATTTCATTCTTCACATAGCCATTGAAAATAAAAGGCTGCTTTGTGTCATCCTCTGGAGACACCTCTGGAGATGCTCTGAAACTTCTGTTTGTAATTGTGGCTTTGAAATGAGGGGATGGCACAATGTGAAGATAACCTTGAATTTCATACTTTAACTTAATAAATAAAGAAATAATAAAAACAAAACTTGAGGAAGGTGGGAAGAAGAACGAAGTTTCCACAAACACAGATCAGCCTAATCATGTCACATATACCTGATGCATATATAAAGGGAAACCTTTGCTGAGATTCACACAAACTGTAACAGTTATGAACAAACAACACCTCAGGTACCACGAATGCGTTCTCTTGGTGCAAATAGCAGTGAAAACACCATTAGAGTGAAAATAAAGTTTTATTATCTCACAACACCGATTCTGGCTTGTGAGTGTAAATGCAGCATGTTGATTTTTCTAATCTTTGCAAACAAGCAACTCAACTGAGTTACAAGATATTTCATTTTAAAAATAAACACAATTATCACCTTAATTAAAATCTTATGCTATCCGAAGGACTTCTATTCTACCAATGCTAAACAATTGGAAAGTTATATTAAATAGACTTCTTTCATTTTTGAACTTCTAACAAATGCCCATAAGGCACTAAATACTAAAACTTCTTAAATAAAAGTATCATGTTTTTTTAATTAGTTTTGTTAAAAAGAAGACTCCCAGAAGAGATGCATGTTGCATCTCTACCTCAGCTGTGGAGACAAATGCCAAGAAGCACGTATCAATTTTACTTCTCACCCAAAATAATCAATAATGGCCGTGATTTCCAGGGTAGACAGTCTCTTACTGCAGGGGTTACGAAGCTGGTCAGCACTCATTGTATTACAGGAAATGGAAACCTGTCAGCTAGAACTAATGTAGGACAGTGAATTCCCTTTTCCACCTTCATAAATTGATACCTGGTAAGTTCTACCTTTGAAACTCTTCTAAGATGAATGATAAATCGAGGTACAGATTATTCTAGGAAGTGAAATAAGGGTATGGATTACTCTAAGAAGGGAAAGGGACTGGAGGAACAATTCCTGAGAACTAACCTCTCTCATGAACTCAGGTGTATATTTTGTTTTCTGAACTAAGACAGTAATCAGTGTAACTTAAATACATGACTTTTATCCAGATTTTTCATAGCATCAAAGCTCTGAAGCCACATCCTTTTATGTGTCACGTAAGAAGAAAACAGCCACACCTCTGGCAGTTTCTGGCCAAAAGCAAGGCTCTTTAAGGGTTACTTTAACAATGCAACCGTGGTAAAGAGAACTTTGCTCTTCATCTAGTAGATAGGGCATTCAAACAGCCTGTGGAAATGTCAAATTTTGCCCCTAGTGTTTGGGTCCTGAAGGAGGCAACATTCCATTTCATCAGGACGTAAGTCTTGTTATTGATCCACATTTGTCTTCTGGATTGTACAACACCCAGATCCTGAGTGGGTTTTGAGGTATAGAGGAGTGGAGAGGCAAAGTAGCAGTGGTGTGTTTGTCTAAAATTAGAATGCTAGAGAAAAAAAGGAAACATTAACTAAAAAATCTAAGTGAAATTAGCTCCATGATTAAGTAGAAGTTCAGTGGGAAGGTGAACTGAGCCTACTTTCCTCAACAGTGCTTGCATCATACTTTAGGTGCCTGAATTTTTATGGGCTTCATGCATAAACTTCTGCTCTGTTAAATATGACTTAGCTGATTCCATAAAAATTCTGAAAGCAATGATCATTTCCATTTGGCAAGATCTTTCCAAAGCTCGGGGTAAAACTTCACTGAGAGATTAGCAATAGCTTCTAAGGACAGAATAATAAATTGTCTCTTTAAATTTATTCTATAGTAAGAATTAACTCATTCTTTTTAATAACATTCAAGTGTCACTTTTTTCAAAGAAATCTTCAAAGAAAATTTGTGAACAATTTCTTTACAGATCGGGGGTAGTGTAAGAAATCATACAAAAAATCTTTCAGAAATCAAGAGAAATTAAGAGTGTGGAATGCAAGCTCTTACTCTCTTTTCCTCACCATGATTTCATCTTCTACTGAAATTTAACAGACACCAACTCAAAATCTAATGCTGTTTTACAAAGGTTACTTGGTAATCATTTCCACAGAATTGACATTGTTTTACTCTGATGTATATAAAACAGAATTTAGGCCACAGTGAGATGAAGTGAAGATACTTTCCACAAATTCAAATAGACTCTAAAGTTTCTAAAGGAAAAAGACTCTTAAAACTAAATAAAGATTATAAGCATTTGCTTTTCCAAATGCTGTCAAATTAAAAGCTTTTATGTAACTCTACTAATATAGAAAACTCTGGACACATTACTTGCTCTTCAGTGCTCTTAGTGACATTAACTTATTACAATTTTAATTTATAGTTCAAAACAAAATTGTATTAAATGAACCTTAATTAATGTTTTATTCATTTTAAAAAGGCAATTTTAGACATAAGGAGGTTGACATTAGTCACATACAATTATTCTGAAGTCAGCTGCAGTGTTTTAAAGGTGCTGTAAGTCTGTAACTGCTAAAAAGTTTATTTTTAAAACAAACCCAATAAATTCCACAAACAGAAAGATGTGTAAATGTACAAACGTTCTGTTTCAATTTAGTAAAGCCAGTAGAGTTGACCATCTATCTATTATCTGGTGGGTTTTTTTAAATAAAACTAAAATTCCCCTTTGAAAATAGAAGGATTTAAATTTCAAAATGTATGTAGGTAGCTGTATAATCAACTGTATTTGATTTCTTGTTGGATCCAAATTTCCAAATCCCTTGTCAAACACGCTATCCACACTTACTAAAGAAAGAGTGTACTAAATCAAGTTCAAGATTTTTTTTATTATTCAAAAGAAAACATTGGCTAGATATTTATTACTCTATTCTTGAGCTACATCCAATTACTTTTGCAATGTACGGCACATTTCAGTATTTGACAGAAAAATAAATTGCCAACAAAGAAATAAAAAATAAATAAAATACTCTCTCACATCTCAAACCACAAATGACATTAAATACCAATTCCATTCCAGAGTAAATACATTTGATTAGCACAATGACTTAAAGGAATGATTTGTTTCACCAGATGCAGTAAATCTGCCATTTATTCAAATATTGGTAATCACTCTAGTTGAACTGCATAAAGAACATGGAAATTAGAGGAAAGATAAACAAATGCAAATTGGTTATCACAAGGTAAATACACTATAATGAATTCTCTATCCTATGTAAGCAGCATCATCCCCAGCAGCCTACTTTGTTCTTAAACCAGTGAATATATATACAGAGATGCTTAAGACTGACTTTAAGTCAAAACATTTACAGAACAGACTTGTAAGCTTCTCTTGTGTGGCTGTAAGAGATCCTGTAGCACCCAAATCAATATGCACTGCTTCTTACTTCTTGATTACGGTGTTAGGATTTCCCCCACGCTCACTTTCAGCAGGTGCAGAGCCCTCCAACAAACCTGCCTGCACCCTGCAGCCCAGTGACTTTCTAGGCTCTTCTCTCTCTTGCAGGGTAGAAACAGAAGTGTGGTACAAAGCAGCAGAAGACAGAAACAGGCAAGTGGAATTGCTCCCATGAGGGGTGCCCACATGCTCCCCTTGCCATAGATACCAGTAGCTGGGAGAGTGGCAATGGGACTTCATGCCATGTGAATGGATTACCCAGCACAGTCCGAGAGCCTGTTTGCCCAAATGCTGACGACCCTAGAGAGGAAGATGCCAATGACTGCTAGATTAAATGGTAAGCAGGGGATTACCAAGAGATATTGGAAACAAAGAAGTGAGCTTGAAAAGAGGTACAAAAAGTCCATGGCAGTTTGACAATGCCAGAGTCACCCTGTTGTCATTGCGATCTCCGCCTAGGGCTGACAGAGCATCCTCGCCATCGAGGGCCACAGGGAGCCGCATGCAGTCAGGGCACCAGTGGTGCAGGTTGCAATGCAGGGCCCACACCTTGGGTGTGCACCCGTGGGGGCCGTCTCAGCAGTGGGTGGGCCGATACGGGTGCAAGCAGAGCCAGAGCATGCAGGCAACTGTGCGAGTGTGTGTGATTCACACTTCTGGGGATTAGTTATAAAAGGCTGTTTAGAAATTTAAAGAGGTTTCTTACATTTTTATCTATGTCTAGCATTGTGGTTTATCTTCAGTATTGTTGATATTGATCCTGAATATATGGGTCATTGATTGTTGGTTAATTATGTGTCATTAATAAATCAATAAACCACTTGGAACCAGATTTTATTTAAATCACCATGAGTTGAGCAGTTTTTCTGTCCAACTTTCTTATAGATAGACTTCATGCTCAAAGAATATGTCTTCAAACAAGCTCTAAACATATGGCAGAGAAGGAACATCCAGGAGCCAGAAAAGGGGAACACATTTCATACCCAAATGTTAAGCAGAAGCTTTCAATAGAGGACTGAATTGTGGTAAGAGAATGAAGGTTGTTTAAATCAGGATATTGCAATAGAAATGGCAAATATAACTATGCATTAGTAGATATACAGTATAGATGGGTCAGAAGGTGACTACAATCTTGACCGTACAGGTATAGTCCCTTAAAGTAGATGAAGGCTCTAACAGTTAAACAAGATTTAGATTTGGCCATTTGACTGAGGTATGTGAATTGAGAGTAACAGCTCTTTGAAAAAAAGCCAAATGATGAGAAAATGCTCTTATAATAAGAACTGTGAAGTTCTGTTTTGCTAACCATAAGGATGTAATTTCCTCAGCACTTCATAATAAAAGAGTTATATGATAAAGGTTGAAGGCATAACACAAACAGCACATACTCTGAAGAATACTATTTCACACTAAACACAGGTTGTATTTATTAAGGTTTACAGAGTTACAACATAAAATCCTGTTATGCATTCTCTGCATACCCCATTTTGCAAAACCTTAACAAGATGACTTTTGTAACGTGACACTGTAGAGTGTTGCCAAATGAAGTTTAACACGTAATACTGGGCCGATTCATCCCGACTAGGCATCCCAGGTTCCTTTTATTGACAGACACCCTGAGGATGATTTAGATGTTGGTTGGACTGAATTACATTCTGTTATTTCTTTCCACTGATTACAAACAGAGACTCAGCAATGAGGCTCAAAGCCAATGATGTGCCTTAGGCCTGTAGTAAAGTGTATAGAAGGAGAGTGACTTCCTTTTTTAGTTGGTTTTTTTTAAATTAGTATCTGGAACTGGCTGTTTCACGAATGACAAGTTTTGTACAAGCAAAGTTAAAGATAAATAAAGAAATCATGCTCTCTAATTCATGCATGCATTTCTAACCTTGTACAACTGGAATTGAAAAATGCACACTCATTTATAAAAAGTGTGTTTTAACTACATACAACTTACAATGTATACATTATCGGATAAATAGACACTACTGCATATGCATCTGTTAATTCAGTTGCTAAGATCAGTACAGTTGCATTTATTTTAATGTGCAAGTTCCAGATTGTTGTTTAACTGAACATTCATTTGTCTGGAAGACTGAATTTATGTGGGCACTAATTTGTTATGGAAAATGAATGCACTATGCAAGAAAAACACACATTTCTTCTTCATCAGCCAAATTATTTTTAAATTTAGCAACATGACTGATTACTTATGTATGACAATTACTACATTTTCAAATAGGGCCATTTCATAGTTACTTATACTGAGGTCTTAAGAATTATTAAGATTTTATTTGTTTTTATTATGAAAATCTATGAAGAAAAAAAGAAATTATATTGATAGGTTTCATACAAGCATAAAAATATTAAAGAAAAGCATTTGGCTTTGAAATGGAGTCATTCTTCATCCCCAGTTGAATTATTACTCTTTTGCTATGTTCACAAACAAGTCTCTTGTACAAATTATGATCTACATATTGGAGTTTTAATAATGCTGATGATTTGGTAGACACTCAGTAGGATAACAATATACGTTCATTTTCCTTTCTACAAAAGGCAAAATAAAAATAAGTAATAAAACCAATGTTTAAAACTCTCTTATTCTTCTGCTGCTTAATTATATATTCCATAGGGAAAGCAAAGGCAGAAGCGGAAATTCAAGCCTAGTTCTTAATAATCCAATCTAATTCTCACACAACCCCTTATATTTCCTTTATCACCTGGATGGTTATTTAGTCAGCAGTTATACTACCACCATCTATGCTATGGATTTTACTTAACTGTTAAAAACAGAGAAGCAGACAATGTTGGCCCCTTGGAGTTGTTCAGCTACAACATCTGTCTCACTAGGCTTTTTTTTTTTTAATTTGATGCAACTTTATGCAATGAATATTTTTTGTTGTCCTGTTTTTATTTATTTTTTGTGCTCTGGTCCCCACACCATTCTAGTGAGTTAAAAGGTTGCAATGTGTGGCATGCCTTCTATTTGCTAAATGGTTTGGGAGATTATTTGACTGGCACAGCTGTCTATCTTTTTTCACTTTATCTTCACATAGTGTTTATACTGGGTCATCTGTTTCCCTTTTGACATGATGTTGTCAGTCATTCCATGAGCTCTGTTGGGTTTGTCTTCAGAGAATGAATTGTTCATTTATCAACTGATATTGCTTTAATCAGATCCTCTTCTGAGGGTTTTCTGCTATCCTCCCTTTCCTACTCCACTCCCAAATCCTAAAGTGTATTTTAGATATGAAGGGGAAATTCTAATTGTAACTGCTTAGCAGTGGTAATTTGTGACTGAGGAATGATCTGGCACAGAGGGCAAGAAGGCCTAACTACAAGAAGGGGTTAAATTGTCTGGAAGCAGGAATGCCAGAGACAGAAGGACTCCTTGCAAGGGAATTAAGTTTCCCTTGGTGATGAGATAAGAAACAGCCTCAGCATTGTCTTGTAGCCATCCTGGAATGGGATCACTCAGGGCCCAAGCTCAGGGGCCACCTTTGGGCAGCAGAGTTGGGCTGGGGGATGGACCCATGGGCGTCCTGAGGTGCCCCATGCAAATGCTCTTGGGACTGGTGCTGGTGCCAGGGTATATAAGGAATCTGCTTGTGACACATCTTTGCAGACTGCATGTAGAATCACCTATTGCAGTAGGACTCTGCCCAATGCATTGTTCATTAATTTTTTTTTTTATATTTAAGTGCAAACGTGTGTTTAATTCGCCTCGAGGGATACCATGAAAATTCCTTAACAGCTACCAAACTGATTAGTCACTGTAGAGTTTTAATGAGTTTTGTTTGTTTGTTTGTTGTTTTTTTCTTTGGGGGTTTTTTTGGTAGTCTATTTAATACAGAAACACAAGAAGGGATATAATGCACCTTCTAGTTCCATGTTACTGCAAATTTTCTGGCTTTCCATGAATCCATATGTCCACTCAGTTCCTGTACTATTAAGTTTGAATTAATTTGTGCTTTTTTAATGAAAGTTAATATGCTCACTCCAAATTCTCTGTAGTATCAATAGATATTTTGGCTTTGAAAATAATGCATATACAGAATTTTTGTAGGATTCTACTTCCCAGACAGACTGTATGCTGTTCTTCAAATTTCTATAAATTTCATGGACTTGTGCAACCCTTGGCACTGCTGGAAACCTTGCTATTAACTACAGTGGAATTTGAACTAGGTTTTTAGTTGATTGTTTTATAGACTTTCTACTTTCAAGGTCTTTTATAAGATGAAAACTAGTGATTCAGATTTTTCAGCTATATTGCCTGTTATTCTACCTTTCCTTTTATTCCAACAGTTCAGATCAAAGAGTCTGTTTATACAAATAATCATATAGTTAGCCTGTAAAATACTTAAGGTTCTTCATAAGCATTTTATCAGATAGGTCATTGAACTGGCATAGTTAGGTCAGTTGATTTATCAAACAAAAGAGAAAGACAGAAAGTAAAAGACTGTGGTTTGTAACTACACTGTAATGAGAAAAGCATAGTGCTACTTTACTATATTACTTACAATCTTTTGAGTTCCTTCTCAGCAATAGCTCTGGATTTCCCGTGAGCGGTGTTGCTCATGGGACATAGCAAACTGATTTTCATATAACCGCATATGCTAGCTGGGATTTTAACCTGCAGAAGCCAGTGGAAACATGTTTCTGACTCCCTGAACAACAGAGAATAGCTTTTGTAATTCCACAGTTTCTGTACAGGGATCATTGTCCTCATCAAGGGACTAAGTTCCTTTCCTGCCCCTCCCCAAAGTTAGCTATATTTCATTTGTGTATGACTTACAGAGTTAAAGAGATTTTTAATGGGAAAAAAAAATCCATTTTATTTTTATTTTATGACTTGTTGCATTTATCTTAATAAACACTATTAATTACTTTTCACCAAGTCTGTGAACTAAGCAATTCCTGCCTAGGGTAAAAAAGTAATGTTCAGTGCCGGGCAAACTGAACTAAATAGATAGCACTGAATGTTCTCTACCCCAAACATCAACCTAGCTTTCATTTTTAAACCCAGTAGGCAATAAAGTCATATCTTTTTCCTAATCTATAGATAGTAGGACAGGAATCTATTTGAAAATTTGCATTACAAAAATAGTTAACTAAGATCTATGGATTAATATCTATTAAAAACTGAACAGATCTCCTTAAGTACATGTTAATTATCAAAAACACATTTAATATGAAAAAGAAGAGCAATTACTGATTTTATAAATGATCTTGGATAGAAATATATATAAATTCTTGAGGGATGGGACTAGTACGGATACATCAAAGTACTGCAGATACAAGTGAAATGCTCAGAGGGTAGCCTTGAAACTGAGCTCAGAGACCATTTACTGAAGTTTGTGTAGCCAATTTTATCTTTACTAAAAGCTCCAGAACAAGTATCAGCAAAAATGAAGATCTGCCTAAAGAAGAATGAGCTATATCCACCACATTTATATGTTTAGTAACTCCTTCACAATAGGATGTTATCTCTACAGGGAAGTAGGTAAGGAAGTCTGGAGGATAAGAATGTGTTTTCCCACACTGCAGAGTCCAGTTAATCATGTTACTGAAGATGCATTCATTTTATATACAGAAATTAAGATGTCTCCCCACCTTTCTTTTCCTAAATTTGAAAATAAAAAGAAAATTTCTTTGACTTTGAACAAATAAAACAAATCTTTAGCTCACATTCACTACAGAAAACTAAGCAAAGTTTTCTCTCAGTTTGAAGTGTGTTTTGCCAAGGAACTGCTGACTTTTCCAGTGCTATTCTGTTCCCCTTCTACTTATAGTTAGGTGTCTGGAAACTTTATACATTTGCACAAATCAAGGTTTAAACAAGGGTTTCAGTTTAAACTAACTAACTTGGAGTGAAGGATTTTCAGCATCTAATTCTGGAAATTGAATTTTGCTGTATAAAACATCTCAAGTGCTAACTAGGGTTACTGTTATGACATTTAGATGCTGTGTTTTACTTACTAGAAATAATCATTTACCTAAATATATTTTTATATTGCCTAGTCCTCATAAACAATTCAAGTATAAATTCTATAAAAGATTTCTTGCACTTTAAATCGGTTAACATATCACTTTTATTTGCTTACTGTATTTAAAAAGTTATGCTGATTTTTTTTTCCTTTTGCATTTGTGAAAGAGCTTTCTTGAAGGACAGTGGCTTTGACTGTCTGGCAAAAATGGGGACAGAATCTCTATCAAAAGCCTTGTTTTACAGCATTCAAGAATACCTCTTTCTCTACTGCATGCAGCCACACAAAAACTTTCTTGAAATCCAGAACACATTCAGCCCACCAGATAACATTTCTATCAAGACTATTCTTCAATATATGTGCGTCCTTCCACATTTTATTATTTAGTAAAGTAATCAGTTATTTCTTTCACGAGTGATGTTGAGACCTTGTGGTCATAATGGTTTTATTAGTCTATCTAGGTGTTAATGCTTTATCTTATAATTATGTCAGACTATTCTGAGTGATAACTAATTTACTTGTTTTTTCTTAAATGAATGCAGACTCCAAATTTCACTTGCCATTTACAAATAAATAAATCACTAAATGTAACTTCTGAACTGGGATGATATTTAAATGAATATTCAATTACAATATGTTTGAGACAACAGGATTAAAATTAAATTTTACTTTTAGTGTTTCAATAAATTAAATCCCATATTTCCCAGTAATATTTTAGGAAATCTGCAGCCCTTTTTCATTTTAAATCAAGAATTTATTGAAAAGATTTTGGAGTAAAGGAAAAGAAACACTGAAAAAGCTACGTTTCCCCTCTATTCTGCTACGATAAATGGTGAAATACAACTTTCAGCTATTAAATCACAAAGACTATGCACTATTTTTTAACAGAAAAGAGGCAGTCCATGCTTTTAATGTTTCTTAAAAAATAAAAAAAAAATCCATAAAAAGAGTCTCAAAAAGAGTGCAGTCACTTATTCACAAGATCTATTGACTGTAACTCTTGTGGCTTATATAGACACACTGTTCTCCCTTTCTGGCTAGAAATAAACCTGAGAGAAATCACCCTATAAATGTTTCCCTTTCTCAGATATTTGCATTAGGATGATACACATTTTTCCTCTGCATGTACATCCTTTTCCCTTTTGCCTTGAGAAGGAGTAGCAGTGAGCAGCCCACACTTACATATCTTTTAGTATCTAAAAGCAGGAAAGCACAATCCTACCGTGTGCAATGATCAAACAGGAGATAAAGCCATGAACTAACAGGAAAAACTGTGCAAAAACAACAACAATTTATACACTAATAACTAGATCTAATAAGAGACAAAAGGGATAAAACTAAAACATACCTATACTTAAGGGTGTCAAAGGAAAAAAAAAGACAATAAACTTGGGTGTGATGTGTAAAACTACTTCTTCCTTTTGCCAAATTACTCGTAGAATGTTAATTTCTACCAGTTTCTTAAGGAGTTCCTCAGTATGTTCACTGTCTTGAAAGTTGCTACTCTGATGACTGCCATGTTCTTGGTTTGAGGACAAGACTGGTTTCCTGGGAAAGCAGAGGTATGCATGAGCACCTGGTGTCAACCAGGGTGAGTGGAGCAGCCCCATTTAGCTATTTCATTTTGGAATAGGAACTGGGACAGTTCCCACCCATTTTAAAACAAGTAAACAGGGATGTCTTTCATATCAGTTAAAAGTTGTTCTTTTTTTTTTGCTCTCTCTCTCTTGAACAGAGAATGTGATATTTACAGGAAACTGTAGCTGTGCAACTATCACCAAAAGAAGCAACTGAAGAATTCCCCTACAGAATCATATTAGATCATTGTGGTTCTTACGTTATCTCTTATCTCCTTCTGATGTTTCTGAACTCAGGAATTTTTAAGAGGAGTTACATAGGATCCTCTTTTTAAAAAAAATTTGCATCCCTTTGGATGCATGTATCAGAAGGCCAAATTCTGCTTTTGGTACATCAGCAAGACTGATTCATGCTACTGTAAATTAAAGTTGGTCTTAAATCAAAAAAAAGTACCAATTCGGTCATGTTTCTGAATCTTGTCTTATGAAGATAAAGAATGTCTTATTTCCCACTTCTCTGAGAATTTGCATATCTAGAATACTGCATCTGGGTTTGGGCCACTCGGTACAAGAAAGACAGTGACCAACTGGAGGGAGTACAAGGGAGGCCACCGAGATGGTGGGGGCTGGAGCACTTGCTCCATGAGGAGAGTCTGGGGGAGCTGGGCTAGTTCAGCCTGGAGCAGAGATGGCTTTGGGTGGACATAACAGCAGCCCCCAGTGCCTATGGGGAGGTCACTGAGGAGACAGAGCCAGGCTCTTCACAGCAGTGCAAGTTGGGAAGATGAGAGACAACAGGTATAAACTGAAATGAGAGAGGTTCAGTCTGAATATAAGGAGAAGCTTTTTCACCATAAGGACAGTCAGGCAGTGGCACAAGCTGACAGAGGTTGTACAGCCTCCTTGCTTGGACGATTTCAAGACCCAACTGGATGAAGACCTAAGCAGCCTGGTCTGACCTCAGAGCTGACCTGCCATGAGCAGGAGGTTGGACTGGAGACTGCCCAAGGTCCTTTTTCTATCTGAACACTATGATTTTATGAACATTCCTTTTTATTCAGAGCTACTTAATTTTACCAGATTTGGTAGTTATCCAGTTTGTTTCATGTGATAGAAAATCCAGGCAAACATCAGTTACAAGAAGTGATTTTACAGTTGCACAATCAATAAATCTGAAGTCTATACTTTCAAAAAGCCCCCATGCAATCCCATAAAAAGACACGAAAACCAAGGTAAGAGCCAATTATGTGTGACTGCCAAATTCATTAACATTAACTAACAAGACTGTTGACTTCTAAAATTGCTTGCATCAGGTGGCAATGACAAACTTGGTACGACAGTACTTGCAAAATGTCATTAAATATTTTGCAGCTCATTTCTATCAGTACCAAATATTAGATTAAGACACTAACAACGTTCATATGAATTTCAAAGAATTAATTTCAAAACTTCTTTAGAAACCCCACTGCATATGTGATTAAAAGGATGAAAATAGCTTTCATTCTGAGGACTTTAAATAGGAAAAATGCTCCTGCTATACAAATAAATGCCAATAATTAGTATAATGACAACAAATAATACTGAGCTTTGGTTCTTCTCATCCTGTCAAAGCAAAAATAATTATTTTTTCCCCCAAAACTGCTGATAAAGGAGTTGTGCTGCATATTAGAGACATTTAATGCTTATTTTCAGAGTGTCTCTGTTATCCTATGTAATGTTTTAATTTTTGTGTGAGGCTATGGATTTTCTACTATTTTGTTAAAAGCATTGTAAAACCCAGAAATATATCCCATTTGCCAAGACCTCTTCTCTAGCTTACAGTACAGAAAAGTAATCTTTTAAAGAAGTGTTTTATTTTGCTATTTGTAGCTTCAAACCCTTCTAAAAAAATCCACATTATGCAAACAAAACTAATTTTAAGTCAAGTGGATATTTGCAAGAGTTGAGATATGAATGTGGGTTCAGGTTTGAAAACCTGAGACAAAATCAAAGTGTGTTGACAGCCTCTTTATCTCTCCTAGTTGTGTAAAAGGCATCATGGTATAAGCACCTTTATGGCATTTTAGCGTGTTTTTTTTTCAAGTCTAGGGAGATAAAACAAAACAATTAGGGAGATAAAACAAAACAACAATTATAAACATATGTTTTACAAATACTTCTGAAAACTTGAAATGTACACGAATGTCATACAAAACCAGAAACACCTGTGCTTATATGAAGTTAGTTATTCTCAAATGTTGTGCCTGTATAAACTGTATAATGAAAATCTTACACAAGACTTAAGCTTTCTCAATGGCTTTTTATTATCAATTTCAGTCCATCAGTTTTCTGTACTGAAAAAAAATCATGAAAAATGTGGGCATCTTCCAAAACTTCCTCTAGCTCAGGGATTTCTACAGCTGGCTATCACCCAAATATCTGAATTCCATATAAAATGATAATAGTTATATAACATCTGAAAAGACATGGTCAATGAGCTGTCTTCAAGATTCAGATGCTTATTGCTTTGAACGTTTACATTCACTACTCACACAGTACGTATGGCTAACAATATAAGACTTTCTCCTGCTCATTTCTTAGGAAAGGATGGGAGACTGTGCAATATCTTTCCCAATATCGAGCTGCCTGCATCTATCCCCACCGTGAATGAGTGGCTGCCTTGTGGTTAATCTCAGCCTGGGTGCTGGGAGACAGCGGTACAATGGGCACAGCCAGACATGCCACGGCCAGGTTTGAGATCGGGCTTTCATATTCACTATGTGGAAAGTAGGCATATTTGGTCTTTATGAAAATTTTAGAGCTGTTTTTAACAAACACTGGAGCCTGCTTGGACCTTAATGGCTTGATAGGCTTGACCCATTGCTGCTTTCCTGAAGAGCATGGTGCCTCCCGAAAATCAGACAAGAAGTGGGGGTGAGACCCTACCCCACTTAGTTTTGCAAAAGTAGCTGATCATTCAGCAGTGGCAAGTGGCATCCCCAGTGGAGTGGCTCTGCATGCAGTTCATTTCTGTTTACATTGGGATTTCTGATGCTATATCAGTGCAGGAATCTTCCCTGCTTCAAAAATTAAAGCATGCTTTGTGGTTTAGTGTGATAGCAAAGCCAATGTGATAGCAAGCTGCCACAAAAAGTCGAAGTCTTGCTGCCTTGAAATTTCCCTCACATCTAGTATACTGGTTTAGCCACAAAATGAAATGAAATTAAATGAAACCAAAAAAAATCTTTTCCACTGGATCAACCAATTATGGATTGACTACAATCTGTAGATCTGCTACAGGGAAAAGAGGGTGGCAAGGAGAAAACTGAGCCACATCTTTTGCAGTGATTTGTCATTGGTTAAGCTTCGTTGTAATGTCAGACTGAGCCTAAGTAACTATCTTAGGATAAAATCTTTTCTACTTTAGATGACATTGAGATGTATAAAAAATGGCTTCTTCTAGGGAGAGAGATTTATAGTAGATCTGAAACCTGAATGCCTGCAATTACTTAAAATAGTATTTCTATTTTCCCCATTCTGCTATAACAGAAGGCAGTGAACCACTATTAATATGTTACACATTAGATTCTCATTAGTCTGTAGTGAACTGTAAACATATATATCACAATTTAATCTATCAGGTTATGTACTCAGTATTAATGAAAATGATACCAATATTTGAATACTTCAGGACTATAGTCTAATAGGACCTCAGACATTATTCTGAAGACTTTCAAAATTTTTTATATTAACATCAAGTCTTAATTTTATAGCATTTTAGCTTTTGCAAACCTATGCAGCAGCAAAATATAAGAGTTCATCACAAAATTAAAATTAAGCAATTTGGTATAACATAAAATTGAAGTCTTAAAGTAATGGGTTCAAGGTCTAAACCCTCTGATATTCTAGTTATTTCTATTGTAAACACATAGGCAGGAAAGAGGGGAATCACTCTAGTTATTTCAGGCCTTGAAAACATGAATCTTCTCAAAATATAAGCATGCCCATTGGCAACAAGATATCAGACATAAAGCCCAAAACCTTTTAAACCTTCCTTTTAAAATCAGTGTGATGCAATTAACCCTACTACTTTTGATAACTCTCATGATTCCCTAGCCTACGTTGCTGTCACTGCCTTGAGAAGGAAGTTGTTACTCATGTGAGATGATTCACCTGCTAGCAAAGCAGCTGCTGCACTGCCACACTTTGCCTCCAGCAGGCAAAACATTTTATGTAATATTGAAATTTGAGCCCTTCATGTGTGAAACAGACTCCAAAAGAACCCTTTTCTGATTAGAGCAATTACGTCTCAAAGATATTTGACGGTATTTTCCAGCTCTAGTATTTCTAGTTCTATAATCTATAATCAAGGGAAAGCTGTGCAGGTGACTTACATGCTCAATGCAAGCTTGAACATCAGTCCTAAGTCAGAAAACAAAGACTTCTACATGGAAAGCCTAACTGAATCATTGGTCTATAGTAAGTAACCTTTGGTAATACTCTTAACCTGATTTTTGCATTGATATGGAACAAGTATGATGTATCTAGCATTTCTACAGGAACTTAAATGTAGTTAAAAAAAACCCAAACAAACAAAATAAAAGATTTTATTTCAAATCTTTTTTGAACGCCCAAGATTAAGAATCTGTTTGAATAAACAGTAAACATTTAAAATTTTAGATCCCTCTAGCTCTTCAAAATTAGGTAGAAATAACACGCAAGAGCAAGGTATCTCAAAAGCAGAACTCCCGGGAAGAATCTCTTTTACAAAATTATTTTGTTCTGATTGGAATGAAGAAACACTGAATATTCAAGTAGCCAATGGGCAGATTTCTATACATTTATTTAATTAAACTCATTAATTAAACACAGACTCATTTTTTCATGGCAAAAATCACATGGTGTATCTGATTTCAAGCTTCCTGGTTCTCAGAGAATTATGTTAAAGCTAGAGATACAAACAATTAGGGTAAAATCTAAAATGATCAATGCCTGAGACTGAATGCCACTATATGCACAGGTGGTGAGACTTTCTCCTTTGCACTTTTCTAAACTCATACGTCCCAAAAGCAATCACAATTCCCAGGAAAAAGCTACATTCATCAACTTCAGAGCCACAGTTATTTCTCTTTTAGCAAGGAGAGAGTCAGTGTGGATAGCTTTAGCTGGCTATATGCTGAAAAAAACAACTTTGTTAGATTGGGGGAACTATCCCCATGGAACGTGAATTGGCAGAAGGCCAGAGTCTGCAAGGAAAATTCAAAACCAGTTGCAGCAGAGCAGCAACCTAGATCTAAAGTATCAATTTTCAAAACAATCGAATCATTACTTAACATATGAAGTACTGAATAATATAATATATTATTTTATTTGCCCTGAATACATTATAATAACCATTAGAAGTGAATTCAGTAAACACTTTTTTTCACCCATAGTTCTGAGTGAGTACAATTTCTGGCAGCTACCCAAACAGGCCACCACGAACAGGATAATGTGGCAATCTGTTATCATTAGCTCTGTTGGAAAGGTTCTGAAGACACTAGAGAGAATTAAATGACCTGGAAAACTCAGTCTATGGAAAAGTCTATTGTACTCATCTCCGTTATTTCCACCTCTACGCATCACTGGAACAGTGGAACAACATAATTTGCAGTGGTGACAAAGATAAAGGTCATTTTTCTGTTTTTCTTTTATCCAGCATGAGCCATTTAAGGATTGTAAAATTCCACACATACAGAAAATTATTAATTCGTGTCAGGTCCTTCCACTCTCTCAGTACGTTAGTCTATTGAAATCTTCACATTTGGAAGACAATGCAGAGTTGTATTCTTGAAAATCACTGCTACGTTTGTTCCTGTCCATCACTGTTACAACTGTCAGAATTTCAGATCGTCTAAAATAACAATATACAAACCCCCTATACAGCCCATTTCAGCAACTGTTTTTCCTAACTGGTGCAATATTTTCCAGCAAATTTTGAAAGAAAGAGCAGTTCTAAAAAGATCTATTAAATGTAATCACTATGCCAAGGTCCACATGGTAGAGATAGATACTATAAAAAGACTGAAATAGCCTATTCAAAAATATGCATCAGAGAGATTTCTTTTGTTTATGTAAGCTTTGCCGCTGTTGTTCTTCATTTATCTGGGTGATTAAGTTAAAATGAAGAATCAGACTTTAACATGCACCAGCTATTCTGATTTAACAGTTGTGCATGTAAGCCTTATTCCTGGGAAATCCAGCAAAAGATAAGTCCACAGAAATGAAAGAACAAGGGAATTAGCAGAATCTTAGGCAAAAAAATGGAGATCTTTTGCATTTTGGGAAAGGAGGCATGAAAGTATTCCTGGACCTCAGAGCTGAGAAAAAATTCAAGGGACTATAGTCAGGGGAGCTGAGTATTTTCCCTAAATCTGTTTTATTTCACACTG
This sequence comes from Gymnogyps californianus, assembly GCF_018139145.2. NCBI lineage: Eukaryota > Metazoa > Chordata > Aves > Accipitriformes > Cathartidae > Gymnogyps > Gymnogyps californianus. Next base: position 13,779,263 of record NC_059471.1, on the reverse strand, counting down.
TGTACTTACTGAGAGGTGGAGGGCATGGAGTACCAAAGATTTTGTTTTGAGGGCATATTCTTCACCAGTAAATAAGCAGCTCCTGCTTAGGCATAAAATTGTGCCAAATCATCTTTCTTCTTTATAGAAGTGGAACAAAACACAGTGTGATTTGTGTTTCACTGGAAATGTATGTTATTTTTTTACATAGGAATTTCTGTAAGTGAACATTTTAACATTTATTAGGAATGAACCACATGAATTTAAGAAACAGACACAAGCCTCAGTTCTGCTCTATTGCAGCAGAGGATGAAGTTAACATCATGCACAAAGACTGGCAGGCCAGAAGTTGGTTCTGTCACGTGATATTATAGATTAATGTAGAAAGAATATCTACATAAATGATCCTGACATATTTGTCGAAATTGGACTATCCAAAGCCTCCAGTCTGAAGACTAACAGAATTCTGACATACAGTATACACAATTATTCAGCCTATAAATAGTTATTATTTTGAGAAACAGAAATCTGTAGGAAGGTAAATTCTCAAACAAAATTATGGCTTAAATTTATCTTTTCTGTTCTTTGGCAAGAAAGAGAAAAGAGAGTGCTTTTTTATTTATAGCTTGGGAAAAAGCCTCTTCCCTCTTGTCTCCTCCTACCACCTCTTGCTCCTCAAAGACATTAAAGACACCTCGTAGATGCCAGAATGCCCACTTTGCATGCACTCAGAGCCAAAATACTTTTTTATATAAAGCATATCCTTCAATAAATCTGCTACTCTAATAAGGCTTGTACAGAGAAAACAAGCTAAAATTCACCTGCCAATCTTTCCTATGTTTTTAGTGGTTGCAATACCTTGTCAAGAGCAGGAAAATGAGTTAAACTGTGTTATATTTAAAATGACACTGTGAATCTACTCATATCAAGTTCAACAGTTCTAATTCAGTTATGTCTGTTTGGAGGTCACTGTCTGTCTCATTCTTTACAATGACTTTCTAGTTTTCTGATATGATTCTCAATTAGTTGGGTAGGCAGGTAAAACATCTGACATCCAACAATGAACTATGTGCTTCCAAATATGTTTGCACAGCCACACGTTACACTTTAGCAAGCTCTTTATGTTGACCTATTAATAAACCATAGTTTGAGGTTGAGAATGAAGACTCAACTCAAAAATTAATTAGAGGTGTTCTGAACTACACGATCATAAGTCATTCAGCTATTAAATGATGAAGCACACCAGTTAACAGATAACCACAGACGTTTACTCCATCTTATTTCCATCTGTGGATGTATTCATGATAAATTTAAAGTGAATATCCATCGTTCATCTGGATAATGAATATCAGATTCAAATGACTCATACCTACAGCTGCCATATCACACTGGTTTGTATCACAATAGGCTCTTAATGAGCACACCACTTTTCACATTCACCTGCTTCATTAATACAGATTTGTATTTATTTGAATAGTCTAATAAAACATGCAGAGTTACACAAACCACTTAATATTAGTTGGGAACAAACTCTGACTGCCTAACAGGGGGCATTATCCTTGAACTTCAGATTTGCCTTCATGAGAACTTGTTTGTGATTTCAGATTCCTGTAGCAAACCCACCATATTCTAGAACTAGACTAAGACACATTGAAATACCTGGGAGGTTAGAAGTGCAATATAGACTTTGTGTCTAAGTCCTGTCTACAGTTTTCCAGAACTAATCAGATGCTATCAAACATGAGACAAAAATTATTTTAAAAAAGCTATTCAGTGCATCCAGGTTAAGAGTATACTGCAGTGATTATTTTAAAACATTTACAAGGAGTGGCAAAGTCTTTCGAGACAGAAACTTCTACAAACCTATGGTGAGAAACATAACAATATTATCCAGAAAACTGGATTTCTTTTTTTAATCTATGTTCCATTTGTAAGCTTATTCTGGTTAAATTGCTGGTAAGAGCTTCTGTGTTTGATTTTAATTTTATAAACTAATAAATACAAGCAATAAAGCTCATAAACATATTCCAAAAGCAGTTTAGTTTAAATATCCACTACCTCAACTCTCCTATTGGCTGTACAGAAGTTGTCCTTCAAAACAGAAATGATCTCCATAGAATAAGTTGTGTATGAGTGCAAACCAATGATGCTCAGGAGCTGAACTGAATCAAAATGTATTAGAACTCTTTTTCAATAATCTGTGGGGGGAAAAAAAGAAGTTACTTGTATGTGTAGAGCTATATTTGAAGCCTTAGATCACTCAAACCTTCTTGTATGTGGAGATCTGTTCATTTGACTCTCGTGTTTCATTCCTTGTGTGTTGCATGACATGGCAGTGTTGGTTGGCTATATGAATTAAATCTGAGATACCTGTCTTGTTTCGGAATGGATACAGGATTCAAAAGTAGGTTTTTTCATGCTGTTAGGGGAAAAATGCTATTTCTTACAGCAGCAAAAATAGAAACAGGAATGAAAGGTTCTTTTTTATCTGCTACCCTATAAAGAAAGGATAGTACTGAGAAGAATGGAAATTACAAGTTTACATTATTAGCCTTTTATGTTTATGTATACTCATCTATAATGGAAGGAATATAAAATAATTTCTGTTGTGTGAATTTAAACCACCTCATGAATATTTTTCTGAAGATGCTTTCTCATATTATTATTTTTTTGAAGTAACCTTTTCCAGATAACATGCAACTACAACTTCATTGATTACTTTGTTTTCAAATTACTTATTTGAAATTATGCTAGAGGCATGCGTCACCATTTAGCTTGTTATCCTAAAAAATACAGCATAAGACTTCCTTAAAATAATTATTGTTTGAACTATCCAATCATGAAGTTAAATTGACAACAACAGAGCAATCACAACACTTTGAACAAAATTTGAACAATTGTAGCATCTTCAATTAGAAAAGAAAAAAAAAGCCTACCCTAAACAAAAAAAACCCCACTGTTGTGATGCTATGTGAGCCTTTGGATTAATTAATTTTCACATTAAGGCTGAAAACCAGCCTTTTTCCTGCAGAAGTCTTTATTAACTAAACAGTAAACACAGTTATACCATCTTAAAGCTTTTCCTTTTTTCAGTTTTTCTTGTACCTAACCTGAGTTATGTTCTCAGATGTTTCTTCCCTTCACTTTTGCAATACTTTATCGTGACTAAAGGAGTCACAAGAATGTTCTCCTGTTCCAAATTACTCTCTACTTAAGCTATTTTCCTGGGAATCAGTCAGCAGCATGGAACTACATCTATTAAATAATTTTGGGCCTAGTAAAAAATAAGCAAACAAACAAATAAAAGCCAATTAACTGTCCTAGTCAGACCTGTCTATGTCATTGCCAGGAAACACATTAGATGTCTCAAGTTCTTCTACCAAAGGCACTGTGGTAGAACTAACTACCAATTTCATAGCTAATGCACTTGAGAATTATGAACAATCTTTCCTCACTGTATTGGCCTTGAAATTTGGATTGAAAAATTTACCTAGACCTTGTCTTTGGAAAGGCACTGAATTCAGGGACTAGAGAGTAGTTTTGACTTACACTGCATATTTAAAAAAGAAAAAAAAATCAGTACAAGGGAGAAATTCTGATGCTGTTCTCATTAATTTTTTGTAGATCAGCCTAGCAGACAAGAATTTACCTAAGTGATATTACAGCTCAATCCTGTACTGCTTGAATGATTCAAACCTGCATCTGCAGTCCAGCAACCATTTAGATTTGTGAAGTAGAGGAAGGCAGACTGCTTACCCTTCTGTTAGAGCTGGCTCACCTTGTAGAAAACAGTGAAATTTTATAGAGATTATGAAGAGAAAGCTTACCAGCGATAAAGCCACCGTATGGGAAGAGAGAGAATTAGATCTGACTTCCCATTCCCTTACATTATTTGTATGTTTTTTAATCACTAATGATAATAACCTATGTGAGTAAGTATCCATGTAAGTAAGCCTACAAATACACTCTTCTCCCAGTCTAGCTGTTACTCAAATCACCGATTGGTAAAAATTCATGATCTAATAAACCTTCAAAATTGTATTTCATGGCATACCTTTGGCACCTTTAGTAAAGAATGTCATCCCTCCCTCCTGTCTTTTAAGCACCTGTTTGTTAGCAACCATTTAGAGACACATCCTGAAAGGGGTGAACCATTACTCATCTTTGAGAGGAGCAGCTTCAGCTCCCACCTCCGACAGAAGCACTTCCACACAACCACTATTTATTTCCTTTGACTAAAATATGAGCTTCTGCAGTCAGCACCTGGATATTTCAGATCTCAGCCATGAAGCATGTCATTTACCTAAGAGGTAGAAAAGGCACTAGATACTCCTATGAACGGAACTGATTCTGTAGCCCAGTGAATAAGACATTGCCACTACTATTAACGGGCCATGGTCTTTGTACTAACTTTGCAAGACTGAGGCTTGTCAGGTTTACTTTGTCTGAACTTGTTTTACCTAGCTAAACTTTGTTGTAGCTGGTAGAGCTGTAACAGCAATTTTCGAAATGACCAGGTAACTAAGTCTATTTCATTTTGCTTTTGCTTATCCTTCTATGGTACAATTTTCATGTAGGTAGTAGTAGCAAGTAGTTATTCTGTGTATAATCTAATATTTATGACTCTAACATAATGACTTAGCATAGAGGAATATAGCTGTGGTATGACAAAAGAGACCTTGAAAGTGGGGACGCAGGATGCAGTGTAGAGACGGGCAGGCACACAATGATAAGAGAAAGGACACAGGCTGATGATGGAGATCCAATGGCTATAAACAACCCACTAATGGTCAGCTAAGGAGGTGCAGACCTGGCAAAATCAGTTTTACAGGCAACAAAGAGAACAAAGGACATGTATCTAACATATGTAAAGTGCGCCATAAACAGTACATCCAGATGAAGCACGCACTTGAAAACCAGTGAACAAATAGCAAGTTGTGAGCATGCTGGTAAACACAAAAATGTCCCTATGTGAGTCTTAGATGAGAAGGAATAAACCATCCACATGCGTCCCAGTGAAGGACTCCGGATGCTCACAACTAGCTGTACCCTCTCCCCAGACTGAAGCCAACCTTTGGATCCAGAAGTGTTGGAAAGTCAAACTTAAACACAATAAAAGTGGTAAATATCAGGAGTGTGTGTATGGAAATTTCAACTTCTTCTGCAATAGTATTATTTTCTTTATTTTCTATTTCTTTCTTTTTTCTGTAATAATAAGAACTGAACTAATACGAATTTTTCAAGTAGACAGTTATGATTTAAATTATACTAACAATAAATTATTGAATTTACATATAAGGCGTGTTTGTTTTTTGGCCATAAAAATATCTTGAGCATAAAAAATCCACTTCCTTGCAGCACCTTTTGGAACTAATTCCTAGATGTTATTAAGCTGATCAATCATTTGCCTGCAGGGTTTACTGCCACACCTGGGAAAGGAAGACATTGCCCTTAAGAATCATGCCATCCTGTGCCGTTTCATATATATATATATGTACATATATATATGTTGGGGGTTTTTTTTTGGTAGTGGAAATTAGAAACAAAGATAGAAATTCTCTGTTGAAATAATGCCAAATCACGTATCTTAGGTATGATTTGCACTTAACTTTTCTGTTTCCTTGAGTTTCTTTCTCTTGCATAAATTACAGAGGTATATATCCATGATCTGTCTGAGTGTGTGTGTGTACAATATATGCTGTTACTGTGTGTTCATACATATTTATATGCCTATATAGTAATACTTTTTATTTTTAGACTGATTTAACATGAAGTAACAGGAATAATTCATCTGGGTTTTTTACTACTAATGGTCACAGGTTTCATTTTTTAAAACATGTTTTGTTTTTGAAATAAAAATAAATCTATTATTTTCAGCTTTGAACTGAATGTCAAAAAAATAATTGTGCAAAAAAGGTTGCAAAACAACGTGGAAGTACAATGCATTAAAAGGAAAAGAACCACAATGTATTCAAACTTCTTATTAGATAGAAACATCTGCAGATCACCGAATTCCACAGAAGGTAGGCTAGCCATTAGGTTTCAGTAACTGGAAGAAACAACAAATCACAGCTTTTACTTTTACAGCCCATTACACCCAAAGGTCTAAAACCTTTCTGTGGTTATTTGCAAGCCTCAGAGTACTCCAGCTGCAGAGTCTTATACTTTCCAACTTTCTCTGACTAATAGATGCTATACTATAGAGTGAACAGGAAATTAGAAGAGAGGTGTAAAAGCAGTATCCGCAGAAAGGCTATGCAGGAAGGCTGTGAAGAATAGCTCACTGTAGGGCTATACAGTCTCCCAGTGAACCTCAGACAAGACAGATTACATTCTCATTAATGACCATTTAAGAATCAGTGAATTTTTATATGTTAGAAAGGGGAAGCAGTGATAAAGTTATTAAATATTGTGGAAGGGCAAGGTAGGAGAGGGAAATAGAGAGGTAATATGTTTGGGGAGATATTTGATTGAGACCTGTTGTAGTTAGCTAGAAAAAATAGCTTCAGAGATGTACAGATCTTTCTCCCACTTTTGACCTCTCACAGGAAAGTTATACCCTGTTAAAGTTTCATTCTGTGTGGAAGCGCAATATCCTTCATTTTTCCTTAAAGTATCCTGGCAATTGACTTGCCCTTCTGCATTTATTAAACAAATCTACTGCTTCTGATGCAGCATGCTTCAGAAAAATTGTTACCTTTTGCTTACCTGCCTATTCAGTAACTGAAATGGCTAAGTCAGATCTTCCTCCCACTTCATTTAGCCTCCTATCTGTTGTGTCAAATGGGCCTACAGTTCCTAGCTAATTCGAAAACATGTCAGGGCAACATCAGCTGTGTGGAAGAAAGAAGCTTCTCTAAGAAATGCAATGCCTCCCACATTGAACTAGAGGAAACTCTAGGCATCTTTAAACAGTTGAAGTGGGTCTTGCTATCTGTGTCTATACTACAGGCAAGAGGTTCCTGCTGTGCAACCCAGGCTACCTGGTGACTGCAAGGCAGACAGCACCATCCTCAGCAAACATAGTTTCCATTAATATCAAAGATGATTGTGTTCCTAAATGTCCTCTGGGAGGCCTTGTACTGTAGGTTGCACTGAAGAACATGCTTGCTATAAAAAAACAAGTATTTCCACTGTGTATGTGTGTTTCAAGACTGCTTTTGCATTCTTAGTGCAATGTTTTCCATTTAGCATCTTTTTCTTCTGCTTTTCTGCTTCAATCTATTTCTGGTACTGTACAGTCTTCACAGGTGAAGATTAAAAGGGAATATGAGAAGAGACACAGAGAGTAGGTATACCAGGAAATCGTAAAGGCAAGAAATTGCTCCTGAGGCTCCTTATCAAGTGTACTGGTCATTACACAGGTTGTCATATTTCAGCCCAAGCCTTTTAAAAGACAAGACAATTTAAAATCGAGCTCAAACACTTACAACTACTCCATGAGTTAGTAATTTCTCCCATCTCACATTATCTTTTATTTTCTGCTTTGAATTTATCTGTATAGGAATCAAACATATAGCACATACCTTAATGGAACATAAGCAAGGATTTTTACTGGTTTATTTGGAAGTGTGAAAGCACTTCTGTACTTGTGTGATGGGCAATAGTTTGGTCAGCTCAAAGGAAGCTGAGTCTAATTCCAAACTCAAATGAAGAAGAAAATTATTCCACTTAGAAACTAAAAGCCAAATCCTGCAGTGGTGAGAAATTGTTATTTGCAGGCACAAGGCAAGCAGGCACAAGGGAATGATATATATCACATAGTGAGTGACAAGTTATGATCCTCAGAGTGATTTTTAGCCTGTTCACTGTAGTTAATAGACTCCACCTCTAGGAAAATTTTTACATATTCTGTGAAATTAAGAATTTCTTTCAAATATATGCATACTCTCTGGAGCCCAATAATTTCAAAAAATTAATTTCTTAATAAATTTTTCGTCTGGTAGATGGAGGTGGGGTGTGTTATTCAAGTCTTTAAATGTATAGCAACAGGTCCATCTCTGAATTTAAAGGATGTCTTGATATTCACAAGTACTTTTGTACTGTCTGCTGACATACACCTTCCTTCTACAAGCTTCGGCAACAGTAGGTATGATCCCAGAATAGTCCTTCTTCTCCCCCTGCATTATAATAATAATGGTGACTGTAATATCTGTAACACCTAGCACTGGTGTTGTCTGCATCATCAGTTGTCTGTATCACGATTTTTTCACAATAGAAGTAAATGTCCATTTTCCAGAGGAAAAAACATGGAGAGATGAACTGGCAAGCGAAAGGTCACCAGCGGCCAATGCCAATAAAGATGAATGTTATAATGAGCATTTCCAGTAAACTGTAGAGTTCAGTAATGGAAGAACCCAGTTGCTTAGATGAAGATTTTGAAAGAACAAAATTCTACGGCAAGAGATAATTCCTAGCCTTATACATGAAACTTTGAGGACACACACTCAGCTACAAAAGAAGATCATTTGCCCAGTGGGTAAATGTTTGTAGGTGGTGTAATATTTCTGAAAGAACAGAAACATCATCACCTACTGGCTGTTCCAAGTGAAGAATAGGCATTAATAACATCTATCGGCTGCTCAAAGTGGTGGTGTCCTATGCCCTCTTGTCTCTACAATATAAACAGGACTTAATTTTTATCCAAAATGGAGCCTCTCTCTCTGAGAACTTCCCATGCTGCATGTACTTTTACTTGCCTAAACAAGTTGAATTCCACACAAACTTTCTACGAGATCTTGAACTCTCATTGGGGATGCCTTGCTGACTCCAGACTCCGTGACATGGATCATTTTTGAAGTGAGACTCTGTCTGTTACCTTATTGGTCCCCACTTTGGGCCCACTTTTGAGGTTGGTTCTGTTTGTCCTCCCACCTCTGGGATGTTTGGGTCCCTCTCGGTGATTGGTTTGTCCTTCCCTTTGGGAAGGTTTGGCCCTTTCTGAAATCTGTCTAATTCACTTGACACCAGTATTATATATCCATGGAAGTAATCTATCATAAGTGTATCTGCTGTTATATTGGTGATAAGTTGCTTCACTAATGATAAATTTGTAGTAACCTGTAATAGTTATTGTTTGTTATATTGATTGTTGCTAATATGATTGGTTGCTGCTATTATTGACTGCTGCCATAATACTGATTGATACTATATTATTGATTTCTGATAGTAATTTGTAATAGCTGGATATATATATATATCTCCACTTTATTAATCATATGTATACTTGTTAGTGGTGATTTGTGTGGTATTTGTGATACTCTGTAATAAAGTAGAGAAATTTAGAGGATAAAAGCCTCCATCTCCTTGTGTATTATGGAATCCTACAAACCCACGGTAGCAATCTCTATACACGCACAGGTTGGGTAACCCTTTAGGTCGTGACACTTTGCTACTGAGTTTAGTCTCACATTTTTTTCATGCATATTGTCTTGTCATAGTGTAATCTCCCCTAAGTGCCTTGTCATGCAACTAAGCTGGCTCCAACGCAGTAAAACATAGGTACGGTGATGGGAGAAGGAAACTGTGAGCAAGTTCATTGGCCAAAGATGTTACCAAACTCCACTCCAACTGGATCTTCGTGTTCACAGACAGGGCTGTGTTGCTGCACCTTTCTACTAGATACGATGTTTCTGCTGGCACTGCTGCTGCGTCACTGTCAGTAGAATAATACCTTTTGGAAACCAGCACACTGTCATTGCTGGTTGCCAATGCAAGTAATCATCTCATGATGAACTCTTCTGAGCTCAACTTCTGTTACATCTGTTTGCTCGGATTCTTTTTAATTGTGGCAAAGCACTTATTTTCAAGTCTAATTAACGGGATGCTTTCTTTCACCTTTGTAACCACAGATGATTTTTCACAGATGTATGTCACTTTCTAGGAGGAAAGACAGGATTATGACTAATTCTTTTTTTTTTTTTTTTTTGACTCATAGGGTACCCAATAATGTGGATCAGTGTGCAGTGACGACTGACTGAATCTTGTTTATCAGAAGTCCTGGTGAATAGCCACAGTCTAGCAAACTGAGTCTAACTTTCAGCTGGGTTATTTCCATCTGGTCTTGTTTGTAATGCTTCCAGTATGTGTAACTTAATAATACTAACATGGCTAAGTAAATGTCTCATTCTATAACACAAGCAATCCTAAAAAGTCTTATAAACATTTCCAATCAACAGACCTTGTGAAGGCTATTATTTTCTATTTGCAGATAGGGAAATCAAGGAACAGTATTTTTCAAGGCAACATTTAAAAAAAAATAATGCTTGAAATCACCTGGGGTTTTAAGATGTTGACTTTGAAACACTTTAATACTATCCTGATTTTTGAATATGTCAAGCACCTGCAGCTCTCACTGCCTTTAACTGCTGTTGTCTGAGCTGAGCGCCTCTCAGAACAAAACTCTGTGGTAGGTAACAAAATGAAGACACCCAAACTTTGTGCAGATGCTTGTAAATTTGGACCTCCTAAGTGATTTGCACAAAGTCAAACAGTGAGTCACTGTCTAAACAGTAAAAGAAATTAAGTCTCCTGCCTATCGCTGTACTTTACTTTGGAAACATGCTGCTTCCCAGATAGCAGAGTTCCTTCAATTAGAGAAGAGTGGTCTATTAAAGCTGCAAGGAAAATAGCATTACTTAATAAGTCACTACAAGAGAATAGGTAATGCAGGAGTAAAGATCAGACAATACACTGTGCCTGTAACTAAAAAACAGTAAGGACAAAAGGTAACTGAACTGTTCTCTGATCCAGACAAAGGTACTGAGGTGTAGCATCGTGATAACTGCAGAGTGAAGAGGGCTGAGCTGTTAAATAGTGGCCACTGTGGCTTTGCTATGTCATTCACAGCATTTTCTGTAGCGTTTTCTACTCAAGCCATGGTAAGAGTAAGTTATACTGGGAATGACACATAGTTGCCACAGTTCTGTGCAAATTAAATATAGGTGGAGTAAATAAGATAAAAATCAGAGATACATCTTAGGGCCAGTCATATAAGAATTTAAGGAAGATCAGCAGAGTATGTTTCTTTGTTTATGAAGTGGATGTTCAGGGGACAGATGTGCTTTGAATGCTTTAAACATAGTAAAGTTCCTTTCTAAAAATATCACTTTAGTTAAAGCCATGTTGAAATTGTGGTAGACAAAGTGTGCTGGTTAGACCAGATCCCAGGCTTAGAACTATTGAAGGATGAATACCAAAGACATTAATTTGTATTTAAAATGTTACTGCAACACACATGAATGTCTGCACACAGACATTCCTTTCATTGCCTCCTTAACGGGAGCCCAGCTGACCGGGCTAATGACTGAAGCCCCCTCTGTCACCCTGAGACCATTAAGTGCCCACAGATGTCCTCTTGCTCCCCTTCCCACATCACCCTGTTCTTCAAATCCCAGTTAGGTTGCAGCTAGTGCAACTGTCTGTCCCAGAGAGCCCATTAGGTCTTTCTTTGTTCTCATTACTGGTGTTCTGAATATCTTCCTTTCTGCCCTTCTTCACTTCCTCCATTTCTCCTTCCCTTGCTTCTTTCCATCAACCTTAGAAGTTCACCTCTGATAGAGGCTAAAGTAAAATGGGGGGGAACACTGCTACATCTGTAGCTCACGAGAGAGAGCGGCTCACAAGGCTTGGGCGGGGCCTGAAGTAACAGCAGCAGATTTAAATGTGGTGTAACTGCCATCAACAGTCACCTGCTGAGGTGATCAGCTCCAGTGCAGGTGTGTTCCACAGAGGAGCAGGGGACTGCGACGTGCAAGGGGGGGTTTCCTGAGCCAGGGAAACCCCAGGAGAGCGCGGAGACCCACCAGGAGCTGGCAGCTCTCACGAGGGAGAGCGGCTGACGAGGCATGGACGGGGCGAGGAGTAATGGCGGCCCCCCCACTCCCACACAGGGCAGCCCTAGGGAGCGCTGTGACCAGAGTGGGCAGCCAGGGCCTGGCGCAGCAGTCGGTGCGGCAGCTGGCGCAGGGAGGGCACCTCTTCGAAGGAGGGACATTCCACTGGCCGAGTGGAGAGGTTCCAAGTCCACACAACCCAGCAACCGGGCACCGTTCTGTGGCCATCTGTGCAGGTCAAGGGCACTCGTCCTACCTGACCCTCAAGGCAGAATGGTGGGCACTCCTCTGAGAGCAAAGGCTGCAGCTCCGGCTGGGGCTCTGCACCATCTACCCCAGCGGTGGCCGATGCCTCCACCCAGACGGAGCTGCTGAAGGCAGAGGCTGCAGTGCAGAGCTCAGACTGCAGGCAGTGCCTAGACCTTTCTCCTGGGGCAGGGACAGGCGGCAGACCTGCCTGCAAAAGGTGTGCCCAGGTGGAGGACCTCCTGCAGCAGGTGGCTGAGCTGCAGGAGGCGGTGAGAAGGCTGCGTGACATCAGGGAGGGTGAGAAGGGGTTACACAGCTGGTTCCAAGTGCAGTCTGCAGTGGACCCACAGCCTACGGCCAAACAGCCAAACCCCCCCACTGGCGCACACGGAGGGGAGGGAGGCCAATAATGTAGAAGAATGGAAGCTTGCAATGGCAAGGACCTGCAGGAGGAAGGGACTTCCCCTGAAGCCTGAGGTGCCCTTGCAGAACCGCTTCACCACTCTGCAGACTGAAGAGGTAAGACCCGTCACATCAGGAGACGCGCTGGAGCTGAGTAAGGCAGCCCGATCTGCTCCCCGTATAACAACCAGGGCAACTAAAAAGAGGCGACGGGGGATAGTAGTAGGCAACTCTCTTCTGAGAGGTACGGAGGCACCCATCTGCCGACCTGACGCACTCTCTAGAGAGGTGTGCTGCTTACCGGGGGCTCGTATCAGGAATGTCACCGAGAGACTACCAAGGCTTGTACAGTCCACCGACTATTCTCCGCTGCTGTTGTTTCACGTGGGCACCAGTGATACAGCTGGGAGCAGTTTGAGGAGTATCAAGAAGGACTGCAGAGCCCTGGGAGCGGTGGTAAGGGACTCTGGAGCGCAGTTAGTTTTTTCCTCAATCCTCCCGGTCAAAGGGAAGGGGTCTGAAAGGGCCAGTCGAATCTGGCGAATCAACAAATTGTTACAGGCCTGGTGGCACAGCCAGGGGTTCAGCTACTTAGACCATGGGACTCGCTTTGAGAAACCTGGTCTACTGGGGGCTGACGGGGTCCATCTGTCAGAGAAGGCGAAAGAGCATCTTCGGTCATAGGCTTGCCAAGCTGGTGAAGAGGGCTTTAAATTAAAGTTGCTGGGGGAGGGGAACCTCAATCCATCCCACTCCTACCAGTTTGATGCCAGTGCCAGCAATAGATACCCAGAGCCTGGAGAAGGATCACAGGTGTCCTGATTTCAGCTGGGATAGAGTTAATTTTCTTCTTAGTAGCTGGTACAGTGCTGTGTTTTGGATTTAGTGTGAGAATAATGTTGATAACACACTGATGTTTTCATTGTTGCTAAGTAGCGCTTATCTTAAGCCAAGGACTTTTCAGTTTCCCATGTTCTGCCAGCAAGCAGGTGTGCAAGAGGCTGGGAGGGAGCAGAGCCAGGGCAGCTGACCCAAACTAGCCAAAGGGGTATTCCATACAGTAGAACATCATGCTTAGTATATAAACTGGAGGGGGTTGGCTGGGAGAGGCGGATTGCTACTTGGGCATTGGTCAGTGGGTGGTGAGCAATTCCATTGTGCATCACTGTTTTTTTTCCTTTTTTCCTTTTTTTCCCTTTTTGGTTTTTAATATTCCTTTTCATTACTATTATTATTATTATATTTCATTATTATTATTGTTAGTATTATATTTTACTTTAGTTATTAAACCATTCTTATCTCAACCCACAAGTTTTACCTTTTTTTCCTGTTCTCCTCCCCATCCACTGGGAGCAGGGGGGAGTGAGGGAGCGGCTGTGTGGTGCTTAGCTCCCAGCTGGGGATAAACCACAACTCAGGTCAGCAGGAGAGCACCTGAAGAGCAGCACAAAGGAATTCCAGCCACTCCAGCCAGTAAGTCAGCCTCATTGGGGCCCAACTTAAATGCCTCTATGCGAATGCACATAGCATGGGGAATAAACAAAAGGAGTTGGAGGCGTGCACATGCTTGCAGGGCTATGATCTTACTGGCATCACGGAGACGCGGTGGGATGGCTGCTATGTCAGGACTGTTGGAATGGAAGGATACAGGCTCTTTAGGAAGGACAGGCAGGGGAGATGAGGAGGGGGGGTCACCCTCTATGTCAATGGCCAGCTGGAGTGCATGGACCTCTGCTTGGGGATGGATGAGGAGCCAACCGAGAGCCTATGGGTCAGGATTAAAGGGAAGGCAGGGACAGGTGACATTATAGTCGGGGTCTGCTACAGGCCACCCGACCAGGAAGACCGAGCGGATGAGGCCCTCTGTAGACAGATAGGAGCAGCTTCACATTCACAAGCCCTGGTCCTCATGGAGGACTTCCACCACCCCAATATCTGTTGGAGGGACAACACAGCAGGGCATAAGGAATCCAGGAGGTTCCTGGAATGTGTTGATGATGACTTCCTTCTCCAAGTGATGGAGGAGCCAACAAGGAGAGCTGCTCTGCTGGACCTTGTTCTCACCAACAAGGAGGGGCTGGTGGGGAATGTGAAGCTCAAGGGCAGCCTTGGCTGCAGTGACCGTGAAATGGTGGAGTTCAAGATCCTTAGGGCAGCGAGGAGGGAGCACAGCAAGCTCGCTACCCTGGACTTCAGGAGAGCAGACCTTGGCCTCTTCAGGGATCTGCTTGGTAGAGTACCATGGGAAAAAGCCCAGGAGGGAAGAGGGGCCCAAGAAAGCTGGTTAGTATTCAAGGATCACCTCCTCCAAGCTCAGGAGCGATGCATCCCAACAAAGAGAAAGTCATGCAAAAATGCCAGGAGGCCTGCATAGATGAACAAGGAGCTCCTGGACAAACTCAAACACAAAAAGGAAGCCTGTGGAGGGTGGAGGCAAGGCCAGGTAGCCTGGGAGGAATACAGAGAAATTGTCCGAGCAGCCAGGGATCAGGTTAGGAAAGCTAAAGCCCTCATGGAATTAAATCTGACCAGGGACATCAAGGGCAACAAGAAAAGCTTCTATAGGTATGTCGGGGATCAAAGGAAGACTAGGGAAAATGTGGGCCCTCTCCAGAAGGAAACGGGATACCTGGTTACCCAGGATATGGAGAAGGCTGAAGTACTCAATGACTTTTTTGCCTCAGTCTTCACCGGCAAGTGCTCCAGCCACACGGCCCAAGTCACAGAAGGCAAAGGCAGGGACTGGGTGAATGAAGAACTGCCCACTGTAGGAGAAGATCATGTTCGAGACCGTCTAAGGAATCTGAAGGTGCACAAGTCCATGGGACCTGATGAGATGCATTGTGGGTCCTGAGGGAACTGGCAGATGAAGTGGCTAAGCCACTATCCATCATATTTGAGAAGTCATGGCAGTCCAGGGAAGTTCCCACTGACTGGAAAAGGGGAAACATAGCCCCCATTTTTACAAAGGGAAAAAAGGAAGACCCGGGGAACTACAGGCCAGTCAGTCTCACCTCTGTGCCCAGCAAGATCATGGAGCAGATCCTACTGGAAACTATCCTAGGGCACATGGAAAATAAGGAGATGATTGGTGACAGCCAACATGGCTTCACTAAGGGCAAATCGTGCCTGACAAATTTGGTGGCCTTCTATGATGGGGTTACAGTATTAGCGAATAAGGGAAGAGAACCACATGTCATCTACCTGGACTTGTGCAAAGCATTTGACACTGTTCCACACGACATCCTTATCCCTAAATTGGAGAGACATGGATTTGACGGATGGACCACTCGCTGGATAAGGAATTGGCTGGATGGTCGCACTCAAAGAGTTGTGGTCAACAGCTCGATGTCCGAGTGGAGACCAGTGACAAGTGGCGTTCCTCAGGGGTCGGTATTGGGACTGGCGTTGTTCAACTTCTTTGTCGGCGACATGGACAGTGGGATTGAGTGCACCCTCAGCAAGTTTGCCGATGACACCAAGCCATGTGGTGCGGTCGACATGCTGGAGGGAAGGGATACCATCCAGAGGGACCTTGACAGGCTTGAGAGGTGGGCCCATGTGAACCTCATGAAGTTCAACAAGGCCAAGTGCAAGGTCCTGCACATGGGTTGGGACAATCTCAAGCACAAATATAGGCTGGACGATGAGTGGATTGAGAGCAGCCCTGCGGAGAAGGACTTGGGAGTGTTGGTTGACGAGAAGCTCAACATTACCCAGCAATGTGTGTTTGCAGCCCAAAAAACCGATTGCATCCTGGGCTGCATCAAAAGAAGCATGACCAGCAGGTTGAGGGAGGTGATTCTCCCCCTCTACTCCGCTCTCGTGAGACCCCACCTGGAGCACTGCGTTCAGCTCTGGGACCCCCAACATAGGGAGGACACGGTCCTGTTGGAGCGAGTCCAGAGGTGGGCCATGAAGATGATCAGCGGGCTGGAGTACCTCTCCTATGAGGATAGACTGAGGGAGTTGGGGTTGTTTAGCCTGAAGAAGACTGGGGAGACCTTATAGTGCCCTTCCAGTACTTAAAGGGGGCCTACAGGAAAGATGGGGAGGGACTCTTTATCAGGGAGTGTAGTGATAGGATGAAGAGTACGGCTTTAAACTGAAAGAGGGTAGATTTAGATTAGATGTAAGGAAGAAATTCTTTACTGTGAGGGTGGTGAGGCACTGGAACAGGTTGCCCAGAGAAGTTGTGGATGTCCCCTCCCTGGAAGTGTTCAAGGTCAGGTTGGATGGGGCTTTGAGCAACCTGGTCTAGTGGAAGGTGTCCCTGCCCATGGCAGGGGGATTGGAACTAGGTGATTGTCATGGTTTAACCCCAGCCAGCAACTAAGCACCACGCAGCCACGTCCCCCTCCCTTCTCCCAGTAGGGTGGGGAGGAGGAAAAAAAAAAGTAAAACTCATGGGTTGAGATAAGAACAGTTTAATAACTAAAGTAAAATAAAATATACTACTAACTAATAATAATAATATAATAATAATTGTAATGAAAAGGAATATAACAAAAAAAAAAAGAAATAACACCCAAGAAAATATAAGTGATGCACAATGCAATTGCTCACCACCCACTGACCAATGCCCAAGCAGCGATCCACCCCTCCCAGCCATCTTCCCCCTGTTTATATACTGGGCATGAAGTTCAATGGTATGGAATATCCCTTTGGCTAGTTCGGGTCAGCTGCCCCGGCTCTGCTCCCTCCCAGCTTCTTGCACACCTGCTTGCTCCCAGAGCAGGGGAGACTGAAAAGTCCTCATCTTAGGATAAGCGCTACTTAGCAACAACTAAAACATCAGTGTGTTATCAACAGTATTCTCACACTAAATCCAAAACGCAGCACTGTACCAGCTACTAAGAAGAAAATTAACTCTATCCCAGATGAAACCAGGACAGTGATCTTTAAGGTCCATTCCAACCCTAACCATTCTATGATTCTATGATCTGAAAAGAATTCTTTATAGGTTCAGATGAAAGTGCCTGGCTCAGCTAAGCAGATACTAGTGTCTCTGTGTGCTTTTTATGCTTCACCCTTTTTTTTTTTAAATGTCTCAATGGTTCCCAAATCAATAATGTTCTTCCTGTTAGTGCTGGAACACTCTTGAGTATTCAGACATGCTTTGATATGTCATCAACAAAGTCGTCATGTTACTAGTGCATGGAGAAATATTATCAAGTAAAAAGATCTCTCCAGCTCATCTTGCAAAACAAGTCATAACAATATTTATAATATTAATCGGCTAACAACATACAAACCACCCAGGGAACTATAGGCTGGTCAGCCTCACCTCTATCTCTGGGAAGGTAATGGAACAGCTAATCCTGGAAACCATTTCCAGGCACATGAAGGACAAGAAAATCATCAGAAATAGTCAGCATAACTTCACCAAAGGGTTGTCATGCTTGACCAGCTCGATAAACTTCCACGATGAAATGACTGGCCTGGTAGAAGCGGGGAGAGCAGTGGATATTTTCTACCTGGACTTCAGTAACACCTTTGACACTGTCTGCCATGAGATCCTCGTAGACAAGCTGTTGATGTATGGGCTGGATGAGCAGACAGTGAGGTGGGTTGAAAACTGGCTGAATGGCTGGGCCCAGAGGGTGGTGGTCAGCAATGCAAAGTCTAGTTGGAGGCCAGAAACTGGCGGTGTACCCCAGGTGTCAATACTGGGTCCAGTCCATTTTAACACCTTCATGAATGATTTGTATGATAGGGCAGAGCATGCTCTCAGCAAGTTTGCAGATGACACAATACCAGGAGGAGTGGCTGATACACCAGAGGGTCATGCTGCCATCCAGAGGTACCTCAAGAGGCTGGAGAAATGGCCTGACAGAAACCTCATGAAGTCCAACAAGGCCAAGTGCAAGGTCCTGCACCTGGATCGGGGCAATCCCAACCTCCAACATACGCTGGGGACTGCCCAGCTGGAAAGCAGCTCGACAGTTCCTGGTGGACACCAGGTTGAACATAAGCCAGCAATGGGCCTTCACCATAAAGAACGCTAGCGGTATCCTGGGCTGCATTAGGCAAAGTATTGCCAGCAGGTGGAGGCAGGTGATCCTTTCCCTCTCCTCAGCCCTGGTGAGGCCACACCTGGAGTGCTGTGTCCAGTTCTGGGCTCCTCAGTAAAGGAGACATGGACATACTGGAGAGAGTCCAGAAAAATGCCATGAACATGATGAAGGGACTTTCCTCCTATGAGGAAAGGCTGAGAGAGCTGGGACTATTTAGCCTAGAGAAGAGAAGGCTCGGGAGGGATCTTATTAATGTATAAAAACACCTGAAGAAAGGGTGCAAAGAGGATGGAGCCTGGTTCTTTTCAGTGGTGCCCAGTGCTAGGACCAGAGGCAATGGGCACAAAATAAAACACCGGAGGTTCCCTCTGAAGACCAGGAAATGCTTTTTTACTGTGAGAGTGACTGAGCACTGGAACAGGTTGCCCAGAGAGGTTGTGGAGTCTTCCACCTTGCAGATATTCAAAGGCCACCTGTACATGGTCCTGGGCAACCAGGTCTAGGTGGCCCAGAGGTCCCCTCCAACCTCAACCATTGTATTGGGTTTGCGTGGCAAGGTTTTGGTAGGGGGGGGCTACAGGGGTGGCTTCTGTGAGAAGCTGCTAGAAGCTTCCCCTACGTCCGATAAAGTTAATGCCAGTGGGTTCCAAGACGGACCCACCGCTGGCCAAGGCCGAGCCCATCAGCAACAGTGGTAGTGCCTCTGGGATAACGTATTTAAGAAAGGGAAAAGAAGTTACAGGGGAGTAGAAGTTGCAGCCAGAGAGAGGAGTGAGAATATGTGAGAGAAACAACTCCACAGACACCAAGGTCAGTGAAGAAGGAGGAGGTGCTCCAGGCACCGGAGCAGAGATTCCCCTGCAGCCCATGGTGAAGACCATGGTGAGGCAGGCTGTTCCCCTGCAGCCCGTGGAGGTCCACGGTGGAGCAGATATCCACCTGCAGCCCGTGGAGGACCCCACACAGGAGCAGGTGGATGCCCGACAGATGCTGTGACCCACGTGGGAAGCCCACGCCGGAGCAGGCTCCTGGCAGGACCCATGGACCCATGGAGAGAGGAGCCCATGCTGGAGCAGGTTTGCTGGCAGGACTTGTGACCCCACAAGGGACCCACACTGGAGCAGTCTGTTCCTGAAGCACTGTACCCCATAGATGGGATCCATGCTGGAGCAGTTCGTGAAAAACTGTAGCCTGTGGGAAGGACTCACTTTGGAGAAGTTCATGGAGGACTGTCTCCTGTGGGAGGGACCCCATGCTGGAGCAGGGGAAGAGTGTGAGGAGTCCTCCCCCTGAGGAGGAAGGAGAGGCAGAAACAACGTGTGATGAACTGACCCAAACCCCCATTCCCCGTCCCCCTGCGCTGCTCGGGGTGGGGAGGAGGTAGAGAGAATCAGGAGTAAAGTTAAGCCTGGGAAGAAGGGAGGGGTGGGGGGAAGGTGTTTTAAGTTTGGTTTTATTTCTCATTATCCTGCTCAATTTGACTAGTAATAAATTGAATCAATTTTTCCCCAAGTGGAGTCTGTTTTGCCCGTGACGGTAAGTTGGTGAGTGATCTCCCTGTCCTTATCTCGATCCACGAGCCTTTCGTTTTATTTTCTCTCCCCTGTCCAGTCGAGGAGGCGGAGTGATAGAGCGGCTTTGGTGGGCATCTGGCATCCAGCCAGGGTCAACCCATCACAACCATTCTGTGATTCTGTGATTATTTATTTAGAAGTAGTCCATGCTTCATTGTTTTCTCCAAATCTATACATTCACCAAATCAAAACTAATACCAGTCTTTCTTTCAGTTTTGAACAAATACCTGTGTTAGCAGGCAAAATAAGAAAGTGAGATTAAACTGCCGAGTTTTGCACTGTAGTCTAAAATGGGCTATCCATACCACCTATCCTTGAGAACATCAGTGTCGCGGTTTAACCCTGGTGGGCAGCTAAGCACCACCCAGCTGCTCACTCATTCCCCTCCCCGTGGGATGGGGGAGAGAATCAGAAGGGTAAAAGTGAGAAAACTCAGGGGATGAGATAAAGACAGTTTAATAGGTAAAGTAAAAGCTGTGCACGCAAGCAAAGTAAAATAAGGAATTCATTCACCAGTTCCCGTCAGCAGGCAGGTGTTCAGCCATCTCCAGGCTGTGTAGAGGTTACTTGGGAAGACAAATGCCATAGCTCTGAACATCCCCCCCTTCCTCCTTCTTCCCCCAGCTTTTATTGCCGAGCATGATGTCATATGGTATGGGACATCGCTTTGGTCAGTTGGGGTCAGCTATCCCCGCTGTGTCCCCTCCCAACTTCTTGTGCACCCCCAGCCTGCTCGCTGGTGGGGTGGTGTGAGGAGCAGAAAAGGCCTTGACTCTGTGTAAGCACTGCTCAGCAATAACTAAAACATCCCTGTGTTACCAACACTGTTTTAATCACAAATCCAAAACATGGCACTATACCAGCTAGTATGAAGAAAATTAACTCTATCCCAACCCAAAACCAGTACAATCAATTAGCCCAATATGTTTTTTTAGGCTTCCCTATGGTTAACAAAGGAAAAATAGGGAGTAGTTTACATTAGGAACTAGTTCAGCACAGTAGGACGAGATCAGTATATCAAAGAGTTAGCTGAGTTCCCTACTTGAATATGAATAGCTACATATGGCCCATGGGGTTTACTATGGGGTGGGTTAGTCTGTACTGAACATCCCTACCACACATGTGCTTTGAAGCTGTCCAAAGGACCGGCTGTTGGTCCTTGGTCCCCATTAGGGACTGGAGAGCCTTTGCTGCACTCCTGGAGTGGAATTTCCCACTTTATGTCCTTAAAAAGAAATCTGTTTTGTATATATCAAAATCGCACTGTAAACCAAATATAGACACAGAGAAGAAGGATGGTCAGGGTATTTACATCAAAACTGCACTAGTGCTTTGAATCAAAATCCTGATGTGTTCCCTTTTCCCTCCCTTCCTCTTCCCTTTGTTTTTCTGTTTCCCCTCCCATTTTACCCTTCCCCTCTCCTCTCCTCAGCAGGGGACCTCTCATGATTGATTGACATTTCCAAAGGAAGAGAATTATCTCCTGAGTAGCTGAGCTGCTAACATGGAACACTATATCATGCTTAACAATTATCATCAATATTTATAACACTTTTATGTAAAACAAGTTGAGTCACATTAGCAGACAGGAATGAAACCTACATAGATTCATTGTTAGAATTGTGAAGCAGCAGCAGCAGGTCATCTGCTTAAAATTCGACCTGCATCTCTCTTGAAAGGAATTGCCTCTTTAACCAGTTTCTCCTTTTTGAATGACAGACTCACTGGCTTTTTAAAATGTCATCCTGTTACTCTGGATATATGAATACAAAATTTTCCAAATTTTGATTTTGACTTTGATAAGGAAGGAGAATAGAGACATAAGTTAGATTTTTTTTTTAATATGCTTGAGGGTGGGGTGGGGGAGCTAACATTTAATGTATTTGATTATTGGACTTGAGGAATTTTCTAGTTAAGCTTGCCATGAGAACATTGAAAAAAATACTGTAGAAAGAAAAGACTTATGATTGTATGAAAGGACTCTCAAAGATGCAACAATTAATACATTTATGTAAGTAATACAAATATTTGCAGCCTATTAATTTCAGCATGTAAAACTGGAATGTCCCTGCCCCTAGACAAAATTGCCAGAAGCCACCTTGGCAAATTACTGTTCCTTATGTGCATACTTGTCCTTAACCTTTTTAAAGATATTGATCCCTCATTGTTGCATAGGATGAGCACACATCTCTTTTTCTCCTATATAAGTGAAGAAGCAATTTGTTGTGAAAAATTAAAATAATTTGAATTTATATTGACAACACATAATAACAGTTACAAAGTGAACAGATACAGAAGTTTGTTTAGGTGTGTGTTCATGCAGGTACAAAACTAAAAAAATTCCTATAGTTATTTATCAACTGAAAATTAGTAATAGTAAAAAAAAGGAAAAAGCTATAATAAAGGATTTTCTGTACAGGTCTTTCTACAAATCCCAGAATAACCATTAATCACCAGAAAAAATAAACTTGTTCTTGAGAACACATTTCATCTAAACAAATTGTTCTATCTAGCCATGACTTTTTGTATTAATGAGTATTTTTCTAAAATCACTATTATTTAAATAAACATGCTATTTATTATCACAAACCAAAAATATAGTGTTATATGAATTTTCATTATTACAACAACCAGTACATAAACCATAGCACCACACAGGTTACAAGGTAGGTTACAATAGCTGTGGGCTGAGTCAATGAACGATCCTGTGTTCACAAAGGGATGACCTTTTTCTTAAGAAAACATTTTAGTTATGGATTTTAGCAAATAACAACAATTTAATACACACATATGAAGTAAAATGGAAGCAGTTAAGAGTTTCAAATACATTCTAAAAGGGGAATTGATTTTGGTATTCCTTTAAAAGCAATCTAAATTTTGGACTACTCTCTTCTATTAACCCTGCCTGAATTAAGATCTTTTCATCAGACTGGAGTTGAAGCAGTAAAAGAACTGTCTTTGGATGGAATATAACACAAAGTAGTGCCAATATTTGAATGAAAACATGGTTAGCTCAAAATTACCCCCATAAATCTATATTAAGATTACTGTGACCTTTGTAATGTGTGAATTGCTTTTTTTCTCTACTTACTGTACTTGTATAAATAAAACTAACTGGAATTTGAGTATTATTCATATTCAGCATTGGATAAGTACTGTGGATCTAAACCAAAAAACTACCAGATTCGAAGCATGTATCTTGTTTTGACCAAGCCAGTTCTAATTTGAAAGCAGGCTTGTTTTACCTTGTCACATATATTGATCATCTTTCACTCTGTCAATTACCATATGAAATTCTCTGAACTCATAACACTTCTCTCTCCTTAGATTCATTGTGGGGAGAGATATAGTAGCATAAAATTCTTTCTTGTTTTATATTTGAAATATGCACCATATATCCATTATCTGTTTTTTTCTCTTTCAGAATGTCCTGAAATTATTTGATTTTTAAGTAATAGTTTTCTTAACTAATGGCAGAATACTAAGAATGTGAGATGAAATTTTATGTAGCTATACTTTTTGAATAAAACATCTTTATATTTAGACAGGTAATCTTAACATTGTGTTCAATTTGTTATTTCTTATGCATTTATTTCTTCAGTTGTTTTTGAAAGTCAGAAAGAAAAAAAAAAAAAAAATGTCTCAAATCCTGACCCTTCAATCACAGCCAATAAAGTTAAATACTGAATTCCTCTTTTCTGACATTAACCGAGTTGAAGGGTGGTTTGTAATATGTGCTTCATGCTTTTTCAACTCAATCTCAAAACACGTCAGAAAAAAGGGGTAGGTCTCCAAAAATTCATTTTCCAGTTAGCCAAAACAAATAGACTTGATTATTTTTATGGGAGGTTTTAGAAATGAATATACATTTAAAGATGGTGACAGCATTATATCCTGACAGGTTTTCACCTTTCAGCTCCATTGAGGAAACTCGTCATATGATCATTTTTAGTCACTGAAGAGAAATGCACTTAATTAGAGCAGGCTCAATGGATATATGCTGACAGTTATCTGGAACATAAATTTTGAGGTTTAAGTCCACGGAAAACATGAAACTTCAGTAGAAAATCACTTGAGTTTCAAGAAATTGTAGGAACATTAACTAAGCTCAGTTTTTCAATGAAGTGAAATCTTAATAAGCTGTAATACTTCCTTCCTTCA
Organism: Gymnogyps californianus; assembly: GCF_018139145.2. Classification (NCBI taxonomy): domain Eukaryota; kingdom Metazoa; phylum Chordata; class Aves; order Accipitriformes; family Cathartidae; genus Gymnogyps; species Gymnogyps californianus. The sequence continues at coordinate 13,755,047 of NC_059471.1, read as the reverse complement.
ATTTTCTTGAAACTTTGCAAAACTTTGCCTATGGCAGTAAATGTGCCAGTTTTTAGGTCAAAGGAGTTTGCAAAGACAAAGGAAATGCAAGTAAAAGTAGAAAGTAACAGTGTTTAAAACTGGCAATTGTGAAAACCTAAATATAGACTCAGTGCTTTTCTGTAGTAATGCTAAAATATTATAGCAAAACAGGTATATTTCTTGCACACTGTTACATAGACATCTGTCTATTTATTCATGTACCTATCCTCTCTCTCTCTTTCTCTGTATGTCTTGTAAGACTCTGACTCAGTATTCATTGCCTGATAAAATGAATGTACTGTAAAAGTTTTTGTGGAGTCAGCTAATGAACTGATTCCTAAGGAATTTTAATTCCTTTTTATATTTTCAGAAATAACCTAGAATTCCACTGCAATATGTGTTTTCAGACAAAAACGCTATTGAGGAAAAGCTTGAGGATATTCTTATAAACTGAATAATGATATTGCAAAACAATGTAATGAAAATGGGACTTAAGAAATATTTTAAACAAAAGCATTCTACTAAATTCTGAAATAAAGATATTTCAGTGTAATTCCTAAGAAAGCTAAGCCAAGCAAAGCTGAAATTTGAAATACAAATGATGAGGTTTGGAATTCAAAGCCTTTGGAGTAAGAATTACATCTTAAATTTTCTGTTCTGTCAAGGAAGCCCTGTGTGACCTTGAGCAAATCAAGACAGGCCTGATATCTACGGACCTGTCATCTCCAGCTAGAGTATTGAAATAGAAAGTGCAAAACTTGCATGTGATGCTGGTATCTAGACTCTTCAGACTTCAAGACCTATTGTATTAATACCTGGTGATTTCTGTTAATTCCTAAATGGGAGCTGAACAGCTTTGAGAGGCTGAAGTTAGTCCTTATTTGAGCAGGAGATTGCTGTAGATGATCTCCCCTCAAACCTAATTTTTCATATGACTGTACTAAACATCCCTGTGGTTCTTTTCCTTATTTGTAAGTGTTTTCTCCCTTACTTTGAGCAACTAGTTTGCTGAGCCAACAGCTGTCTTTTACTGGTTTTCTTAGAGTGTATAATACACAAGCCATAATTCATAACCTAGTCCCATAACATACATAATCACAAAATCAGGAAGGTGTATCACTATGATGTTGTTAAATGACTTGAAATCAGTTTCTGTCTTTGGAACTTGACTATACGTCAGACTTCTGTGATAAATTAATATATTTCTTCTAAAAATGGTGCTAGCTATGTTAAATTATACCTTAAGCTGCATGTAGCTAAGGGCTTTCTAAAAGTCAGCAGACATCTTTGCACCCAGCCATTCATATTGGCATGTTTAGGGAACAAGTGCTGTAGCATTCCAAGATATGTGAGGAAAAATTGTTCTTGAGCTTCAGGTGACTCATTCTTCTGCTCTCTCAGATATGCATGCTTTGGTCAACAGCTCTGAACATCATTTGCATGTTTTAATTTGTGTTACATCACACTGAAGTGAATAGGGGAATATCAACAATTACTGGTCCTTGAATGATAAAGCACAGGCCAAGTGAAATTGGTGTGTTTGTTTAAAAATGTATTGTGATTGGGATTCCCAAAAATTAATTGCAAATGGGGTCAGGGAATGCAACTGAAAAAATCAATTCATAAAAATATTTTCTTAAATTTTTAAATTCAGGAAAAATAGAAGGACATCAGCTTTCATATACAGTGGAACGTTAGTGACCCTGATTCGAGTTTGAATGTAGTCTATAAAAACAGTAATTAAATTTAGTGCACATATCTCAAGTACACCTGTACACTTCATTTTGTTTTTAATGTATGTGGAAAGATTCTTTTTGCTTGTGATGAAAAATATGACAGTGTGACATTTTCTTTAATTACAAACTCTGATGTGTTTAGTAGCACAAATTTGGCCTCCAACTTGACAGTTCTGTCTCTTAGAATCAATGGTTAGACTCGAGGGCACCAGCTTGGTCATCAAGATCAATATTAGAAAAAGTATAGCTTGTCAAGACCTCTTGGCCCCTTATTGATTCAAATAGGGTACTGCAGAGAATTTAATAATAATGTTACAGCTGTTGGCCAACAAACAGAAGCTTCTTTCATTGATTTCAGTAGAGGCAGATGAATAACACAGAAACAGGATTACCGTAGACACTGTAGTAAGACTTGTTACAGAGCTTCCAAAACATGCATTTGGGAGGTGTGGTGGTTGCATGGAAGAATTTTCAGGCAGACTAAATTGGATTCATGTTTGAAAGAATGCAAATTGCTGAAACTGACTCAAGAGAAGGATTTTTACATTCCCTTAAAAAAGTATACCTCATTTCTCCAACCTGGGCAAAATCCCCTAATTTCTCTAAGACCTCATGAAGGGTTTTTTGGTGTGATGGTTGTTCTCTCCCACATTTTTATCCCAATGTAATGTAATTTAAAAAAAGAAGATACTTTAAAAAAGATCCCCATTTTTCTCAGTAATCCTTTCTGTGTTCTGTCTCTTGCAATGCCTCCTCCTGAAATTGAAAATGTCAGATATCATTCCAACACTGTAGTTTTAAACAAATAAACCCCTGTCATTTACTCCTACTCACTGGGAAATTTGAACTTTTTTTTTTGGAAGTTTTGTAAATAACAAAAGGTTTTACAGAGCCTAGGAAGGTCTGAGCTCTTAATTTACCTTTAGTGCTTAGAATAGTGCTTGGAAAGAAATTTCCCCATGGCTCAGAGAGCACTTCAAAGAAAACAGAAATGCCTCTTAGCATCTATTTTTATTTGGAATTTATTCTTTAGGGGGTTTATGATAATAGTTTAAAAGGAATTAGTTAACATTAGCAGCAAGTAGTTAAAGAGGATCCTCTGTAGCTCACTGAAGGAAACAGGAAAAACCCTGCATCTTGGTGTATCACTGTTTTTTTCTCAGATGTTTTCCTCCAGCTTCATTTCCCTTATACTATGACAAATGGAACTTTTTAAAGGGTTGGAAATACTTTGCTAATATTTTTAAATGATTAATATGTATAATACTTTAATTTAGCAATTGTAATAATTGAAAATAGAAGCATAAACTGTGCTATAAAATAACGGAAAATAATTATATTTGCTGAAGGCCTGCTATGACACATGAAAAATTCTGCACCAAAAGAGAAATGAGGACAGGAGCAGATGAAAAAGCCCAGTTCTCCTAGCTTTTTTTCCAAGAGACAAAATCCTTCCATCCTAGAAACAGATTTTGTGCAACCAAGTTCTCTCTTGTTATAAAGCGGCAGGCAGACAGATAGTCACACAGTCATATCAGTGGCCTTGTGGATGGCAATGTAGTGTTACTAGTTCCCACCTACTGAACCTATTCTCCATCCCCTTAGAAAAACAGAACACCTCTAAGGAGCTGCATTTTCCCTCATCTCCTGCAAAGACCAAAATATTGAGAGCAGCAGAAGTTAAGGCCCAGAGGGGCAGAGGAAGACATGATGTATAGTCCTGTCAGTCCCTACAAGCAGACTGCAACCAGCAGAAGAAAGTTCCTGCAATCTCTCCAATGCTCTAATCAGTAGAGTGTGGACTGGGACCAACACTGGAACATGCTCACAGGGAGCCTTTATTCTTGCAGTGCTCGTGCTCTTGCCAGCAGTTTATGTTTAGAAGCAGCCTCAATACACATTCAACTCCATGCTGAAGTTAGTTTTGGCTTGTCTGTTTTTTATTATGCCACTTTTCTATTATGCTGACAAGGTATGGGAATACAGCTGTATGGCTGATGACTTTTTAGATTATTCTAGCGTTTGCTTTGTTTAATAAGCCATATTCATTTACTGGAACTCAGAGTCCTATGTGTTATACACAGCAATTTATGTTTAATTTAGCCACATAGAACTGAGATACCACTGGGATACCTGGTTCAACATAGCTTAATCTTACTGAAAAAAACTTTCGCCTAATGAAAGGACGAATTATAAGAATGCATCTTTCACTCTCTTCCTTTCAGTTGCACCTGAAAAAAGCAGCAGCATTTTCCAGCCAGCTACTGAATCTGATACTTAAAGGTCCCTGATGAATCAATTATCTTCTAGTGGAATGTACTTCTTGCTTTGCTACCTGCGACTGTCAATTCAAGGTTTCACTTACCTCTCTCTACCTTCTATGTCTATTACTCTTTTAAGACATATTATTATTGCTTCATGTACCTAGAGGGCGAAACAGCAATCAGGCCTTCATTATACTGAGCATTATCCAATCCAGTAAGGATGGTGTTTGATGAACAACTTATTCAATAGCAGTGCTGGCCTAAACAGCACTGCACTCCCCTTCATCCTACCCTGCCGCAGCCCTTGGATGCTCATCTTGGGCTCTGTTTTGATCACGTGGACACTGCCACTGCAGGTACTGTGCAAACTGGAGATCAACCCTGCCTAAAAAAAACCCTATCGACATTCCCGCCAAGTATGGAATGATGTTCTGCCACTTCTTGCCACTGACTGTATAAATTCTGGGATAAGGCAAAGAAAATGGGATAAAATGCTACCCTGATCCTCTTTTTCCTCTTTTCTGTGTTAGACAACATGAATAGGAACATGCAAATTATGTTCTGATCTTGCTTGATACACCTTTTTTCTGTCTGCAGTTTAAAACCAAAGTTAACTTCCCTCTTTTTAATTCCCATTATCCCACACATTTTTCAAGGTATGTGGTAAAGTATTGCTGCTTTCACGCTAGTCACCATTTCTTCTCTGTTAGTCAGTTGTCTGTTTTCCAGATGATACCTAACTTTGGGAGTCAGGTGCATCTGACTTTTCCCATCAGCTCTCACCTTTCTTCTGTAACCCAGTTCTCTCTTTACCCAACAAGTTAGCCTCTCTGCCTGTTACATCATTCTATTAATTATGACAAAGGAGAACAAGTTAGACACGGATTTTCAGTCAGAAATGCAGATGTCATTTCAGCATCAAGAAAGAAGAGACAAAGCAGAAGGAGTTAACAAGAACAAAAAATTATTAAGGACCAAGGAACAAGTCTAGAGAGAAAACATTTAGAAATACTTGAATCTTGATTTTTCTTTCACGACTTGTCTCTCATTTATTACTTACAGCATGTGGCAGATTAATGAGAAGTCATGTGATTTAAATACTGTGCCTAAATTACAACTAATGTATAGGGCAGAAGTAATAATGATCAAAAAATACTCAAGGACCATAAATGTTCAAGAGTAATTTGTTTGCTATGTTATGGGAGAAGCTAAAACTAGGAGGAAGAGATGAAATTAAGAAAGGAAAAATGCACATTAAATATTAGGGAAAACATTTTTCCAAACATTAAGTATTTTCCATTATAGAATAATCAGTACCTACTGGGAAGTTAAAGATGCTGCTTCTTTGAAGCATTTAAATTTTCCTGGGAAGAGGTGTAAAACAATATATATAATTACGCTACAGTCATGGGTCAATCAATCAAAAAACCTAAGAAATTAAATATTTATTATAGTGAACTTGAACATGACATTCTGGATGTTTCACACATCAGGAAGAAAACTGGAAGATATTTTACAAATTTATCAGCTAATATGTGCTAATAGACATGTTCTGAAATACTGCTATTAATAGGTGAGGTTCAACATCAGAAAATCCCAGAGAAAGATAATATAGTTTTAATCACCATTACTTTTGTAACAGGTACTAATTAGTCTTCAAAATGGTTGATTATTTGTTAGCAAAGTCATCCATATCCCATTAAATACTATTTCATTGCAACCAATAAAAGCCCACAGATTTTGTACTGACCTGGCAGTCTGGAGCTGTCTGTTTTTGGCTGAGCTGATTTTACTTTGTTTTAGCAATGACAACAATTTTCTAGTAGCCAGGTTACTATTGTCCGATTTCTTTAATTGTGAAGATCAGATATCATAAAACTACAACAAACTTGTGAATACATAACAAACATTAGCCCAAGGAAACATAATTACACTGATGTTAATCAGTGCTGGGGAAGGCTATTATGTAACTTCAGTAGGTAATGGCTGAAAACAGCCAAACTTAAGATGGAAATAAATGAAGGGAGATCAAGCCAAGTAATCTATGTTGTAAGAGTATATAAAAAAAAAAAATCTAAGTGGAATCAAGACTGTGTAGGAAGATGTTCTCATCAGTGTCACGCTCCTTTAGATGGAAACTCAAGATGCTGATGAGTTGTTGTAAGTTCCTTTTTGAGGAAGACTGAAGCTGTCAAACTTTGGATGCAGAGAAAAATTGGAAAGGTGAACATTATACCAGAGAAAGGAGATAGGTACTGGGAAGTTTCTGTGTATCATTCTTAACTATACTATTAATTACAAGTGTTTATCATTGCAAGGGAACAAATAATAATACCTGTTTCTGTATCATAATTAGATCATTAAAACTTTAAATAGATTAACAATAAATTTTTATCTGCATATATAAGGAATGTTCCCTTTTCACCTGTATCAAAGTTTTGATTGTAACATATTTGCTAAACATGTAATTTTTATTGTGAAGACATGAAGTTGATTTCTACCTCATGTCACACCTATACAAAGAACTCTGAATCCAAAGCTCATGGGACCACCAACATCTGTCACAATTTAAAAGGACACCATTTGTCGGCTGTGTCAGTACATACTTGTAGCTCCCACAGGTGCTAAGCAAAAAGCATGAGCTTACAAAAACATTATTTTAAAATATAACCTGATTCCTAGAGCTTTTAAACAAAACTACTTATTTTAATAGCTTGTCACCTATGAAAAAGTACAGGTAATATGTCAACCTCTGTTTTGATTTCCTTACCTCAGAAATAGGTATAACCTATTACATGTTATAATTGGAGATAGCAAATCCATATATCCCTTTGGTCAGTTGGGGTCAGCTGTCCCGGCTGTGTCCCCTCCCAGCTTCTTGTGCACCCCCAGCCTGCTCGCTGGTGGGGTGGGGTGAGAAGCAGAAAAGGCCTTGACTCTGTGTAAGCACTGCTCAGCAATAACGAAAAGCTTCCTGTATTATCAACACTGTTTTGGTCACAAATCCAAAACATAGTACTAGATGAGCTACTATAAAGAAAATTAACTCTATTCCAGCCCAACCCAGTACATACTCAAAATTCAGGAAGTTGGTTACACTGAATTTCATGTAAAAATTCCAGGCTCTTGATTTTTGGACTTCTAGTTCCACAAAGGAACAGCTATACAGGATGAGACCAAAGTTCTATCTAGCCCAGTAAACTGTAGGAAAATGACTCAATAATACAGACTTAGAAATAAGGCAAACCTATTGTAAAATCTTCACAGGTTTCAGGAATCTTTGATGCAGAGATCTTTCATCAGAATTTGTCCTTAAAATTTGCTACGTATGAAAGGCAATATATACATAAATATTTTATAATATTATCCATAATAAGAGATGAATGTCTGAAGACAGAGTGGAAATCATTACTTGCCTAAAAATAGATCTTCTGTATTATATCTTCAATATTTTGCACCTCAAGACCACGTAATAGCATGTGAAGATGTCATTTGAATGATAGCAATTGCCTGAATATTAGCGTTAACATTGAACCCGTTTGCACAATCACAGCCCAATTCAGCGCATATCCATTGCTATTTATCTCCGTTCTGTAGATTCACCTGCCTTTTCCTTAGTATGAATAAATCATTAGAACAGATGGCAAAAGCTTACCAATAACAGGCACTGTCATTCTCAGCTTAAGCCCACCATACTCAGTCAACATATATTTGCTAAAGCAAAACAGCACTTCTGTGTTATGGGAATGTATTCTGTTAGAATTGCTGATCATATTATTTTAACAATTAACCTAAAAGGGAACTATTCACCCATTCCATAGAACTAGATCCTTTCACTACCATCTTCAGTCAATTACAGATGGCTTGTTCTGATTATGTTCACTTCTTTGAAGGCCATGCACACACAAACCACACACATACAATTTCATATCCTGCGGTGAGAGAACAGGATTCATTGTAAAGCAGCCAGATCTTGAAGACGAAACATTATTGAAATGCGGTGAGACTATTAGTGAAAGATCTTACTGATGTATAATTGCTTATGAATGTGTTTAGCTGCAGCTCAGGCTGATAATCTTGCAATTGTTAAAAATTCCTGTCGGCATAGCAAAGTCAAGAGTGAACTAACATTTTCTGCAGTCCTTTCTTTCTATAAGTAATGTGAATGGTGTAGCTTCACCATTGATCTAAGTAATAATAATAGAAGTTTTTTCACTAAATTTTCTTACTAGCACTCACACTGTAACCACCCATACAGTATAAAAATGTACATATAAAAAGTGAATAAAGATAGCATAAACAAAAATAGAGATTGAAATAGTAGTCTTTGCTTTATCCCTAATACATCTCTGAACTGTCAGATATCATTTCTGTCCTTTGCATCCTTTGTTTATGATTGCTATTTCTCTCAGATTGTGTTAAGACACTAGCCTGGAGAATGTATTTTTTATTTAAAATCAATTTTCTGTTTACATTTAAGTCCTCCTATGCCCCATTGAAGTCACCAGCTGAATATCATCCAGAAATCATAGCGTGTTAGTGAAGCAGTGCATGCTGACCTTGTTTTATATTGATGTGCACCTTGCACAATAATGCACTTTTCTATAATACTAACAGACAACTTGTAAGTCAGAACTGTAAGAATAGCCCATGAGTAAAAAGGCCTGGGCATGTATCCTTAATCCTACCTTGCCAGAAAAAGAAAGGAATAAAAAATTTGCGTAGCTTTCTTTCAAGGTTTTTTTAGATCTGATGTAGTGTGAATTTAAGCAGAGGTGAAACATTTGAGCTTTGTGATTTGCTGATTAATATATTCTATAAAAACTCAGTGTACCCATTAAGGGTTAACCATTCTTGGACCTCACAACCTAGATTATAATGGAATGGGCATTATTTCATTTTCTCCAAGTGATGTATTTCTGAAATTTGTGAACTGCATAAACAAATTTTGACTAGGATTAATGCCATTACTGGGAAAAAAAAAAAAAATCTTTCCGATAAGTTAAAAATGTTTTAATGGAACTTTTAGAATGCCTTTGAAGTGAATTTAGTGAAGATCAAAGTGAGAGATTTGACAGTCCTAGAGCCCAAACTGAAAAAAAAATATCCTAATTAGCATGTTGCATTAATCACAGACTGAGGCACTGTGTTTTCACAGCCCCCGGTATTATGATTCTACTAACTTAAATGACATTGATACACTTGTACGAGCCAAAAACATATAACAAAGAAGATAGGTATCCCCTATGCAGAGCAAACACTGATAAGGAAAATATCTAAGCAAAATAGAGTATAAAAATGGAAATTTCTTTTATTAACACATTAAATGGGTAGTTGTTATTTATTATATCCACAGATACTCTGCCACTGTATTACTTTGCAGTTCAAAACCTTTTAAACTACCTGAGTGTTACAGAAGATTTAATCTTAAAACCAGTAAGGACCACTAAATTATAAAGTCTGACTTCTTCTATAACACAGGCACTGTAATTTAACCCTGTTACTCTTGCAGTGAATGCAATAGCTTGTATTGCTATGAAGCAAGACTTTCCTTCAAGAGGTGAAGAATCTATCACTCCCAATATCTGATCAATTATTAAAGTGTTATGCCATATTTCTGACAAGAATTACTCTGGATTTAAATTCCAAATATTGGCTCTCATTACACCTCTCTTAGCTAAATTAAAGAGTCTTTTGGTATTCATTATTTTCTCTCCATGAAAGCATGACTCTAGGAAATGTTGAAAAATGTGCTTGACTAAATTGCACTAAGACTTTTAATACACTATAAACATGGTTTAATGATAGTATAATCTTACACAGAATACTTATGAGTACTGAACAATTACTTGCAGATAACTGACCAGTTAATTACCCATAATCATTTGGCTCATTTGCTTACATAGCAATACTTGTATTTTAAGCAGAAGTATCAAAGGACAAAAGATTAAATCTGCTTCTTCTAACCATTCAAATATCCACCTTTACCCATATGGAAGATTTTGGGATGGAATTCTATGAACATAAAAAATGAGGATTTACAAAGTCCAAAATCTGGAATCAGGTTAAAAATAATACAAGAAAATTTGGGTTCATAAGGTCTAAGTGAAATTAAAGCAGTCTAATGAATATGCATCAACATTAAAACATCTTTGATATTCATCGTTTTTGCTATCATCAGAGGATGAGTTATAGGACGGTGTCCATGCTTAATAATTGATTAAATGAGTAGTTGAAACAATCTGAGCCTAAATAACATATAAAATATTCTGAATTTTATTTCAAATACTCAGACCCACACAGAACGAAAGAACTACTGCAGAGGATTTTCAGTGTAAGTTTCGGCTGACCACAGACTATTTTTCTGACACCTTATGGCAAGTCATAAACTAGCTTTGACTGTGAGCATCACTTGTCCTGGGTTGAGTCTCTTACTACTAAAGATCATCTACTAAAATATGCATATATACGATCATAGTTGATGAGTGTGTATGTTTCTGTGTGCAGCTCTGTTTAATTCATATTCTTATGCCTGTTTCCTCTCCCTCCCATCCCATGGTCAATATCTACCAAACAAAACAGGTAAGTAGAAATCTCGATGTTACTAAGAACTCACAAATTTTGTCAAAATCGGAATTCCTTAGGTGAAAAGAGGAGAGAGGCTTTCTCAGTGAACCTAATGAGAGACCCTATGGAGGAAATGTGTAGTGGAGCTTTTTCTGGACTGGACTTCAAATAATCCAATGGGTGCAATGATATTACACATGTTTCAGCAGCAAGAAGAGTTGTCAGCCTCAGTTAGCGCCTTGATAGACATGCATAAGTTTGTATAGGACTCAAATCTGTGGGAAAATAGACTTCATTGATTCTGCTGCTCAAAGAACAACTACTTTTTCTTTGGAATTCCTTTTCACTCCTAGTCTGAGTTTATATTCTTAGGGATTGGTTATGTGGAGACAGCACCAGCTATGCCAGCATCAGGTTTACTAGTTGAACTCCTTTACACTACTAAGATAGCAAAGAGACTATGCATTGTGCAGTGTCTGGGGACTACAGCTCTTGAGTTGGGAATCTCCTTTCAGTCCTATTGTCCCTACTGCTCATACAAGCAGTTACACTGTGGAACACAGTATTTTAGTCCAGACTTGTGTTGCAAAGATGTGGCTTCTCATTCCTGATTCACTCTGACATAGACATATGTGGCATAAGGGCTATATCTCATACCTGCTGCACTTACAAGAGTTTGAATTAAACTCTCGTACTCACCTCAGAGAAAAATATGATAAAACATTGTTGTACGGCAGAGTAAAGAATTATTGATTATTGAATTTAGATTAATAAGGATGCTTTCATTACAGTTTGCTTAAATGCTTCTTCTTGTTGTTGTTGCTGGCTTCTAACCTGACTCTGCACATATTGAAATTGATCACCTTATTTAAATAGCTTGAGAGTTTGAGCCCATGTAAGGTTTTCCAGAAAAAAAAAAGTTGCTCATCTCTACAAATGACTACTGACAATTAGGATTTATAAAACTCTGTTGTCTAGATAATGTGCAGGCTAAACCTTGGTGTACTGAATTATTCATAACCAAACAACAGTCTCTGGAATGGTTTCATGTTTACAAACCAGACATTTTAGAATTAGCCCAAATCAGCAACCACATTTCCGTGTGCTACATATAATGAGGCAAAATTGATGGTAGACTTTGATTAAGAGACCCCAAGCTGACTGAGAATATCAGAAGTGATTTGTTCAGCTGATTGGAGGAAGAAAGCCAATGGCTTCAAGCACTTTCATCCAACTATTCAGAAAATTACTACCAAGATCATGGAAATAAACAGCTGATGAACTCACTCCTTGGGCCAGGAAGAGATGTGTGGCAAAAAATACCTGAAGCAGTGGCACTCACTTGCTTTTTTAGTCTTTTGTTATTCTGCTTTATAATCTTTGATAGGAATGTGGGTTTTTATCATTTGTTTCACTGTAAGTCTCTCATTGGCACTTCCAACTGATCAATATTTGTATTTCTCAAGCAGTCCAAGAGCCATACTCCAAAATCAACTGACATTTTTTTTTTTTAAATCATTACTTTTTGAATGGAAACATACTGTTCACTGAAGTAAATACTGGAGTGCAATTTCCCATCCAGAAGACAGCATAAAAATGGAATGTAAAGATTACCTATTATGTTGAGCCATATTCCGTTATTATTTCTATGTATATCCATTCCTGTCTGTCCATCTGCTGCCTTTCACTGTTACATTTTAAAGTTATGTGTAGAATATGATTATGTTATACATGTTACACATAAAAAGCTATATCATTTTCCTATTTCAAATGGTTCTATTAATATTCTTTTTCCATATGTGTGAATAGATTGCATAAAAGCTTTTTTCATTTCACTACATAAACATAAATACATGCAAAACCATAGTACAGAGCTCAACCCTTTCAATTAGTTTGGTTCTTTTGTATATAAAATCATAGAACTTACCCAGCTTTTGAATCCAAATAAAGAGGTAGATGCATCATAGACACAATTCACAACAGTAATGTGAGCAACTTAATTAAAAGTGGTCATAGACAGCTAGAAAGGAGATGGGAAAGTTAAATGAAATAAGTTTCAGTAGATTTCTTTTTTTGTTATCATCTCTGACTGATGTAGAAAGTTCACTGACAAAAAGTGAGGGTCGAGGGAGAATTTCACACATGATGAAATACCTGGTTTGATGAACAGGTTTAAAGAAAGCATTTCATATAATGTGAATATATAAGAAACAAAGCAAATAAGTTTATGAGGAAAGAACAGCCCTGACTGATAAAGGAGAAAGTAACTTTAGTATTGGTAGGAGGAATGTAAAAGGAAGCCATAAATCTGCTGTTTATAATGATCTGGATATAAAAACAATACATTGAAGTATGAAGAAAAGCAGTTGTGAACTTCTGCGGGTTTTGTGGGGTTCTTGTTGGGTTTTTTCTTTTTTTTTTTTTTTTTTTTTGGCAGTGTTGTAGTCATGAATCCTGTCAGAGCATTACCTTTAATTGCTTTTGAAATGAGAAATGGAGATTCCTGTTTCTACCAATAAATGTCTACTATGTTCTTAGGGATAAATTTGTGCAACAGCATAAAGAAAACAACTAATAGGAAAAACCTTTCAAACAGTGCTGTGAGTATGTTTCACGCTCTCCTTTGTATTTGGAATCTGGGATAAAAGAGGTTTTTCTTTTTTTCAGCCAGTACCCTATCAGCAGGATATCCAGACTCTGTGTGTTACCTAGATGTCATGAAAGTACCCACTGCCATGAAAGTATCTGACATCATACATTCAAAAACAAATAGATCAAAACACTGGAAGATTAACATGCACATTAATTAAATTTATCAGTGACAAAAACTTCGATAAAAGTCCAAAGATGGAAAGTAATGATTTTATTAGTAGAATGCAATTAACTTCTACACACACCCCCACCATAAAAGTCCTGATGTTATGGAAACCCATTTCACAAACATTGTCAAAGGGGCTCTCCTCTATGTCAGTCTCTTGTCTTCTCTTACAGGTTGCCTTTTCTGTGCTGGTTTACACTTTTATAGATAAGAAAGTAATGCTTTTGTCATTTGTTTTCTTGCTTTTTCAAATCAGAGACTCTGTACTATGTTACATAATTTTTCCTCATTATGTTGCCTGTTTCTGCAACTATTAAAATGCATCTCTGCACTCTACTTCATTAAAAATGTAGTTTTTTAAAGTATGTATAACTGAAAAAAGGAGCCAGTGATCACAGATTTTCTTTTTCTGGTAGGAGTTTATTTCCATTAAGGCTTTTGCTTTTCAGTTTGCTTACCTTTCTCTCAAGTCCTTCCATCTAGCTTACGCCTGCTCTGAGCTTCCAGCCAAGCTATTATCCATTATTCGTTAAGTCATCCTTCCTATGTCGAATTTTTTTTTTAGTTACCCCACATCTTCACGACTTCAATAAATGAGAGTAATATTGATGGTGTACTATCCAATGCAAAAACACTGTCAGTGCAAAATAAAATTGTGTGTGTGGGGGGGTGTTCCCTGTAAGAATGTTAATTTATAGGAGGAAGTTTTATATCTAAGGAATAAAACTTTTCAAAGTTAAGCTTCTAACTCTTAGTAAAATACCAGCAGCAATTAACTGTTCAACATCGCTCCATGAATACCTCTGAAAGGAGTTTTCATGAGTTTGTTTCAATTCTTCTTAAAAAAGGACAACCATTTTTACACCTCAAAAGAGCAGCTGCAGAAGTAATAAAATTTTAGACTTCTCATGGCTTTTGATCTTAAGGTTACCACATAATGCAAGGTATTTTTGTTACAACATGGATTTCATGGACACAAATTGTTAATCTATGCTTCAGTTTAATTTGTGAATGCCATTTGATATTAGTTTGTTGTTATTTTTATTACTTGATTTACTATATTACTTAGTTCTGCGTAATGATATTTTTTCACCAAGAACAGTGAATAATGATGTAAACTACAATATTTCAATATACAAAGTATGTCATAATTGTTTTCCAGATAGGGATACATAGTTTTTAGGTGCACTTTTATCCATCAACACCTACAAAAGGGATTTTGTTCAACTTTGTGGAAATACAAGAGAACCATGTACTTAAGAACATGAAAAATTACACACTGAAATAAACAGCCTACTTGTGCTTAAGCATATTTAAATTCAATTCAGTCCAATTAAACTAAATTGAAATAGGGCAGAACACAATTATGAAACCTCCTAGATATGTCAAGTCCTTTCCTCTCTGTTTTTATTCTGTTGTTTGCTTGTTTAGGTCTTTAAAACTCTTAGGCAGCCACAGACAAAAAGCCCGTTTTAGGTAACAAGAAAGAATAAAGTGTAAAAATAGATATCTTGACTTGATATCTTTAAAATAAAGATTCCTGACAAAATAAGTTTCCTGCATATATAAAATTGTTTTCTTTAAGGGTTAGCATTGATATTAACTGAGATTTTAACTTGCTTCCTGTGTGCTTTATAGTGTCATGTCATTGTATTTTCATGAAAGACAGAGATTCCTGCCTAGAAGAGTCAATAGACTTGAGGTTAAGATACTGAGACTAATAAGGTGAACGCGGATTGCCATAATTTATGGTGTTGGCTGTAAGTCCAGGCAGCAATAAGTAATTTTTTTATTCAGTTTGGGAAAAAAAAAACCCAAAAACCAACAGGGTTTGTTTTCACACAGAAGAAAAATGAATGACAAAAGCTCATCATTTTTCATGAAATTGAAGTTTTGACTTCTAACCAGGAACAGAATGACATGTTGTGATTGATAATGACTGATGAGAGACTGAGATGTGCTTCAAAATTAGACCAGAGGCCATATATCATGAATATGGAATTTCTGAGCATTTTTGGCAAGTTCAAGTGGCTGAATAAGCATAAAAGGTCCTGCCATAAACTGGCATTAATTAGCAGAGCACCAATGAGTTTAATAATGTTTTTCTGATTTAACCCATTTGAAGACCTGGCCAATGGTTTTGCACATGTTACAAGCACATTGAAGTGCTTTGTTCAATTTCTTTATTTTAGCACAGTTCCTTAAGATTACAGTCATCACAAAGAATTGGGAATTTATTCAACTTCATCTGGAATTGCAATTAGGAGGCATTATCACATGGTAGCCATTCACAAAATCATATATTCAAAGATATAATTTTAACATGAAAACGTAAAAATGAAAGAAATGCTCAATTCTGTTACCACAGGTATGACCACAGCACTTTGAAGCACTGACATATACTTCCGTAAATCCAGAATTAAAGGTTCAGAAATTTACTCCAGTTATTAGTTGATAAGTAGGTATTTCAAACACAGATCTTCTATAATTATTACATACTCTATCCTTTACATACTACTGAACTCTTTTACTATATAATATGAGCAGAGCTACTCTATTATATTGAGGTGAAACTTTTATCTGCTAAATGGAAAGGAGATATTAGAAAGATCCAATGTTCAGTTACTTAATGGAAACTAATTTTTTAATAAGCTTGTTACGTGCACGGGGAAGGTATGTAGAAGGTAAAGTCATCACAAGGACAGTTTTTGGGAGGGGAAGTATCTCCTCTCAGCATGCCCCAGGTCAGTTCAGCTGAACATAGTCAAAACTGAACTTCTGAGATTTCTTCTAGAACCTTCTCTATTTTCAGGTACTGTTGTCCTCCTTGCCATTAAAATATAGATACTGCAAAAACACAAGGCTAGGGGAAACCTTAAAGTTTATCTAGTGTATTA
The DNA here is from genome assembly GCF_018139145.2 of Gymnogyps californianus. Taxonomy (NCBI): domain Eukaryota; kingdom Metazoa; phylum Chordata; class Aves; order Accipitriformes; family Cathartidae; genus Gymnogyps; species Gymnogyps californianus. The sequence continues at coordinate 13,738,744 of NC_059471.1, read as the reverse complement.
TCCTGTCCATAATTGCTATTTCATTTACTTTCATCTTACTTTAAATATCAAGCATTACCCACTGCAATGTTCTAAATCTGCTGTTTAGTCTCTTGTCCCCTGAAAGCAATGCATTTCTTTCTTGTGCCAAGTCCCTACTTACTTTGTCATGTCTGTCTTTACAAAAGATATATCATTTTTCCAACTTTGCTTCCTTTTATATTAGCACATAATAATAACACCAACTTTGCTTTCTCTTATATTAGCATATAATAACAGACAATAACAGCACAGGTATTAACACATTCAAAACACATGCAAGAAGTTAAGTACTATAATATCACCAAGGATGGAAGGAAAGAAGAACTGAAGTAGAGATAAGAGCAATCAGTCATATGGATTTTCACATCACCAGAAGATGTAAGATACTACAGTTGTGAAGATAGCATAAGAATGTGGAAGAATAAAACAGACTTTCTAGTTCTACTCTATCATTGAGTACAACTTTGAGGACCAATTTGCCAACTTCTGTTTAAAACATTTCCATGCTGATTCTGCTACACTGAACATTTCCTTTGAATGGATCTACACTATTGCAGTCTTCCTTTATATCCCCTTTCATTTCTTGTCATAGAAAACTGATAGTTACCATGACTTTAACAATAGATATGCAGCCTAATCCACTGTAGACTGAAGTCTGTTAAAGACTTTTCTTTGACTAAAATGAGCTGGATTATAGCAGTATTGGTTTCCAAATAAAAATACTTGTGAAGGATTCAGAGACATCAGGCTGAACACTGGACAGCCCCATATAATTTGTTCAATACATTCAATTATTTGTTATAGTTTCTGTTCTGTTTTCAGTTATTTGCCAGCTTTTGAAATGTTGAAATTAAGAAAGGAAAGTCATCATTTACTGGATTCCATACCACGCGTCCAAGTTGTGCCCTCAAAAAGATACTTCAGCTTTTCAGCCTTGCATAGTTCAAAAGTCTGCATGACTTTGCATTAAACTTTTAAATCACAAGTCATGTTTCATCTGGGATTTCAATTAGAAAAATACAATTTCCACCAATCATGCTTTTATTAAGGAATTAGAAATTACACTTGATTTTTTTAATATCTTTATAGAATATTTATGATGGAAGAAGGGTATATACACAATATAACTTAGAAAGCTAGTCATACTATGATCAATATGTTAGTGTGGTGGGTTGACCCTGGCTGGATGCCAGATGCCCACCAAAGCCGCTCTATCACTCGCCCTCCTCAGCTGGACAGGGGAGAGAAAATAAAACGAAAGGCTCGTGGGTCGAGATAAGGACAGGGAGATCACTCACCAGTTACCGTCATGGGCAAAACAGACTCGACTTGGGGAAAAATTAATTCAATTTATTACCAGTCAAATCAGAGTAGGATAATGAGAAATAAAACCAAATCTTAAAACACCTTCCCCCCACCCCTCCCTTCTTCCCAGGCTTAACTTTACTCCTGATTCTCTCTACCTCCTCCCCACCCGAGCGGCGCAGGGGGATGGGGAATGGGGGTTTGGGTCAGTCCATCACACGTTGTTTCCGCCACTCCTTCCTCCTCAGGGGGAGGACTCCTCACACTCTTCCCCTGTTCCAGCGTGGGGTCCCTCCCACGGGAGACAGTCCTCCATGAACTTCTCCAACATGAGTCCTTCCCACAGGCTACAGTTTTTCACGAACTGCTCCAGCATGGGTCCCATCCACGGGGTGCAGTCCTTCAGGAACAGACTGCTCCAGCGTGGGTCCCTTGTGGGGTCACAAGTCCTGCCAGCAAACCTGCTCCAGCGTGGGCTCCTCTCTCCATGGGTCCACAGGTCCTGCCAGGAGCCTGCTCCAGCGTGGGCTTCCCATGGGGTCACAGCCTCCTTCGGGCATCCACCTGCTCCGGCGTGGGGTCCTCCACGGGCTGCAGATGGATATCTGCTCCACCGTGGACCTCCATGGGCTGCAGGGGGACAGCCTGCCTCACCATGGTCTTCACCATGGGCTGCAGGGGAATCTCTCCGCTCTGGCGCCTGCAGCACCTCCTCCCCCTCCTTCTTCCCTGACCTTGGTGTCTGCAGAGTTGTTCCTCTCACATATTCTCACTCCTCTCTCTGGCTGCAACTTCTACTCCCCTGTAACTTCTTTTCCCTTTCTTAAATATGTTATCCCAGAGGCGCTACCACTGTTGCTGATGGGCTCGGCCTTGGCCAGCGGTGGGTCCGTCTTGGAACCCGCTGGCATTGACTTTATTGGACATAGGGGAAGCTTCTAGCAGCTTCTCACAGAAGTCACCCCTGTAGCCCCCCTGCTACCAAACCTTGCCACGCAAACCAAATACAGTTAGCCACCTCCAGAAAGTGTACCTTCTCTGGACCTTCTCTGAATCATCCTGTGGAAATTCTTATTTTTGTCTTCTGACTCTAGAAGACACCTGGCTAATTTATATTCCTCAAATAGATGCTTAATGTCAAATATTAACAAGGAAATGAATAGAGGAGCAACAAAAATACTACTAATACAAGAAAAGAAACTGTACTCCATTGAGTAGAATGCCAAATAAATTCCTTGAGAAAAAGGCTAATGATGAAGGTATGCCATATACTGTAACAGGCACTTGAAATATCCCTATGGTAATGAAACAATGAAAAGCAACGAATGTAACAAAGATGTCAGGATGTGATCATTTTAAGTTCAATAATTCAAGAAAATAATAATCCAAGGGCCAATGCCTAGAAAATTACTGCAGAATATATACTAATTCTTAAAGTGTGTCTAAAATCAAGTAGAAGGGTTTTGGTGGAGGTTTTTTCTATAATGACTCCTGTGCATTCACTGAACATTCATTTGCTTATATCAAGAAAAAGAAGTAGAGGCTGGCTAAGTACCAACAAAACATTAACAATAGTGAATAATACAAATATGAAAAGAAGAAAAGGACAGAAAAGAAATTATGAGAGAGTATTTCTTGCAGGGGTTCAAGGCACTATCTCTTCAGTCTCTTACTTCTGAGGACAAGACTGAAGAAAGAGTGCATACATTGATTCTTTGAGTGAAGTAAAACCTCTCTCCATAAGAGATGCTACAGATCATTGCTTTCTGTTTCCAAGTGTGTATTTCAATAAAAAGAATTTGAAAAATCATATCAACTAGTAATTCAGGCACACTGCCTGTTATTGGATCCCCTTGGTATGGTAATGAATGCTCTTCTCAAACACTGATCAACTTCCTTCTTGACCTGCTCTTAGGTCCTGTTCATAAGGAGAGCTTGTGGACCATCATCATTTAGGGCTTATTACAAAATCCACTTGAACCCCTCGAGATGAAAGATTCTCCTTATTAATTCCTTGCCAAAGAAAAACCTTTGACTAATTTTGACCACCAGAAACACTTCTTCAATGAGGTAGCTATCAGAGTGTCCTGGTTTCGGCTGGGATAGGGCTGCGTGGTGCTTAGTTGCTGGCTGGGGTCAAACCACGACACAGAGCTATATACACTGACAGCTTGTACTAGCCTGTGCCTCATATTGAGATTGACTCCTTGCTGCCTGCAAATATGACATTGTGAAAACTGAACAATCAAGAATTTTCTATGCCTACAGAAGCTTTCCAGAACCTTTTGTTCCTGTGGAGTACAGGGAATAAAGATGCAAGGGAAAGAATAAGGAATCGACAAAATAATTCTGTAGACCCAAGGTGTGTTTTTAGATTATTTTTGCCAGTGCATTTAGCAGTAGGGGCAATGTCCCTAGTCTTCACAGTGTCCTTTTTCTATGGTCTATGTATTGCAGACTCCAGGGTGGGTGTTAGTAGCTATCATGGAGATGATCATGTGTCTCTTTTTCCTCTGGGAAGGATAATATTCATATATTAAGGTTCTGCCACATAGACATATGTAAAAATAATACGTAATCCTCTTCACAGTAATATTCTGTTGGTTTTGGAGATTTTGAATCAGTCCCATTTGTAAATAGCAACTTGTTCCTAAACTTCAGCTGAGAATAGAATAAAATAAGATGTTACCTTGAGTATCTCTAAAACTCTTCAGTGCATTGCATTTTTTTTCTTCCCAATTAATTGAAAAGCCTACGTATGATTTAAAAGGTTTTCTAGCTGGTCCACACAACAGGCTGTTAAAAAAAAAGAATGTAATTTCAGACTGCTGAATCTAGCCAGTGAAGTCAGTGTTAGCAATGTCTTGCTAACCTCATCCTGAAGTAATCACAGACAGAAAGAGAAATTTTAATTATTTTTAAGCAAAAAACATTTTCTTATCTACCCTGAAATACACTGATCTCTATCTAGCTACCTATCTGTATGACCTATATGTATTTAGTTATTCTATTGTAGAGATCAGATATTCTAAACACATACCTTATGATTTAATTAACAAATTAGTGAGCACTGTAAAGCTGACCTTCACCACTTCATATGCAAAGAATTCTCTTTTTATAATTGCCCTTTTTAAACACAGAACATTATGAGTCTATGTTATTAATCTGCAGAAGATATAAAGAACCTGTCAACTTGGGAAGACCTGGGAAAACAGAAAAAAACAAAGCGCCTCACTACTAATCCTTTTGAAACTTCCAGGGCTTGGTCTCCAGACAGGCCATACTGTAAACACTGTTCGGTTATTGGTGCTGATGAATCGAAGAGTATGACTGTGTGATACAAGATATGACTTTTTGCTACTGATGGCAGGAATTGATTTGCTGTAAATATGTTACCTTGCATTTTTTTGCAATTTTGAACTCAGATTATTCATTGCTGTTTCAACATTAATAGACACATAGGAGAAAGACGACAGACTGTAGAGACAGACTGTAAGAGGAGAGCTAGCCAGATATCTGTGGCAGAACTACTGAGATATCAGGTAGAGATCTAGAGGAGATAAACAACATGTGGAAACTAAGGAAATGAAAGTGATGGACTTTGAGTGATTTCAATTCCTCGAATTAGATAAGAGTCAAAGAAGCAGCTTCTCCATCAAGTTGGAGAGCATCAGGTTTCTGAAGATTTTTTGAAAAAAGTAAAATTTTCAGGCAATTGAAATGTAGATGGTAAACATAGTTTAGACTCACAACATTAGAAGATCCCTGGTTATGGGAGAGAGATGGCTGATATACTGAACCAGTTTATATGCAAAAAATAAATCTGAGGTTGTTACAGTAGGATCTGAACTAGACACTGTGCAAAGTATGGATTATTCCAGAGTTAATAATTTATATAAGATTAATATAGTGACTCTAAATGCTTTGTGTCTCTGAAACTTTGAGGGAGGGGAGGGAAAGTATCCAGGGGAAGACAGATCCAGCGGTCCTACCTACAAACAAAAGGGGAAAAAAAATTGTACCAAAAAAGATTTATATATGAAGGTAAGAATTGAAAGCCCATGTGTGTCTCACTGTTATTATTTATTTTTGAAGAGCCTAAGAAATGTCTAAGAAAAAATAAGTCACAATAGGTGACTATTATCTGTGTCACACACATGAAGGTTTGTTTATAACCCTGGGAATTATGGTATGTAAGTATTCATTTCTGGTTTAGAATACCTGCTCTGCTGTAACACTAGCACCTGCATGATATTTATGGAAATAAACACAACAGAATGCATCTTCGCTTCCTCTCACATAGTAGGGGTAGGCAAAGCAGAAAAAAATCAAGCAGAACATTATTTAGAGACAGTAAGGCAGATGTGTGGGTTTTCAAACTATTTTAGTGTACTGGAATACTACAGTGAAAGGCTGGATTTTCTTACTGTGATCTTTTTCCGTTTCTACAAGCAACAGCAACAGAGAGAGAAAAAAAAAAGAAAAAATAATAAACCTGTAGTTTCACCATCCAAGAAAAAAAGTCTCATTCAAGAAAGAAAATTCCTACCATGATAAGAAAGCTAACAAGTCTACCCTGGTTTTGGTTCTATTTTCAAGTACTTTATTTCATTGCATATTTTTTTATGTAGAAGTTATGTATCATATGCAGACCTAATGTCTTTGTTATCACTCAAAATATGTTGAGAAATTCAAAATTAAAGTACCCCATTTTACCAGTTACATTAACAATAAAGTAGACAAAGCTGCAAAGAAGTCTGTGGTTTAGCTTACTTAAGGAAAATACCCCAGAAGGCTCTAGCAAATTTAGATTTTAAATCTGAGTTTTAAGGATGCTCACACATTGTTTTAGTCCCCACCAGGTATCTAGTGAAGAGATGCAAATCAGAAGGAAAAATTCAGATTGCGGGTGAGATACTGGCCAGCTACTGAAAGTTCATGACTTTGTATAGTGTCCCATAATTGAAAGTTTATGGCTTGCTTCAGAGTACAATGACAGTTGGGGTAAATATTTCCATTTTTCAGTAGTCCTATTTATTAAAAATATGAAAAGTGAAAACAAATATCTTATTTCTCTTCTTTGTCTGGTCTCCTTAGCTAATATTTGAGCAAGTAATCACTATTGCTACGGATGCACGTGATAGCTATGATCAATAGGATGCTGATTTTGGGTAGGGTTTGCCATATATTTTGTTACAGTAGGGAAAAGCAAAACTGAAAACTGACTGAAAACTCATTAAAACCTCAGAAATAGATAGGGATGGAGAGATGGATAAAAAGAAAGGGAATTTCAAATAGTTTTTGATTCTAGACAGGGTTAGATCATGTTTTGAATGAAAGGGAAAAGGTGGTTTTTACATTATAACTAAATAGTATCTCCCGTAACTGTTTCAATGTGACATATTGATAATTTGCTGTATCACATGGTGTATCAACTATTGCCTGCTGAATCTGGCAGCACTCTTGGAAAAGGAGAAGTGATATAGGTCAGAGAAATGGGAGGATATAATGTTGTTACATTTCTGTCATTCAGTTCTACAACAAGCCTCATGAGACAGTACTTCTGACAGCAAATCCTGTCAAAATAAGAATCCTGAATAAATAACATGAAGTCAGTTCTGTGAGATCTTGGCCAGGAAGAAATAAAATTCCCAATAAATTTAATTTATCCTTTGATTGCCTTATACAGTCATGATGTCCAGATGACCATGCAGATGGTCCCTGCATTGGCAAAAGTTAAAAAGAATACTTGTAAAACTTAATCTCAAAACTCTCTCATAAAGAAAATTGCAGGCAATTGGATAAGGTCATTAGCCTGTTAAATAAATCAGAAAAAAATATTCTTTGTTAAGGTCAATCGATTAACAGTTGGCAGTAAAAAATGCACTGTTTCAAAGTTATTTTCCCTCTAGTTTGTTACATTCATCGCAATCAAAATAATAAGTTACAAAACCAGATTTGTTCAGACTTGGGGTTTATACTTCTCACCATAAAATATGTATTGCATGACTCACCTAAAGAGCCACAAAACTCACATAACTTCATAGAAATTAGGCTAATATACATCACACTTTCATATGTTGTGAATTTCAGAGTGCCCATGACAGTTAAGGTTCAAAAGCAAGGCCTGGTGCTGCACCACGACTCATATGGAGAACAGGGTTGTCCCACCGCCCCAGGACATAAGTAACCAAACCTGAACCCTCCCAGACAAATGTTTGTCTAACCTGTACTTGAAGTCTGTCATTCTGCCTTGCTTCAGTCTTTTCCTCTCTAGACTGATCTGAGTTTTATCTTCTTTCACTAGATTTAAATGTGTCCGTGCCCAAGCTGTTGGCAGTGGGGGGCTGCAGAGGCAGCCTCTGTGAGGAGAGGCTGGGGCTGCCCCATGCAGGACACAGCCGGTTGCGGCTGGTTCCAGCTGGTTCCAATGGACCCACCACAGGACACAGCTGAGCCCATCAGTCAAACTGGTGGCGCCTCTGGGAAAATATAATTAAGAAAGGGCAAAACCACCACACAGCAGTGTGAGGGGGAAATGAAAAAAGAAAGGTGTCAGAAACTATCCTGCAGACACCAGCGTGAGTGAAGAAGGAGGGGGAGGAGGTGCTCCAGGTGCCGGAGCAGAGATTCCCCTGCAGCCCATGGAGAGGACAGCGGTGGAGCAGATACCCACCTGTGGAGAACGCACACCAGAGCAAGTGGATATTCCCTGGAGGAACTGCAGCCCATGGAGGAGCAGGGGAAAAGTGTGAGGAGAAGGAACTGTTATGGACTAACTGCAACCCCCATTCCCCATCCCCCCGCGCTGCTCGGGGCAGGGAGGTAGACACAGAGATGAAGGAGTGACTTCGAGCTTGGGAAAGGGAGGCGAGGATGGGGGAAAGGTGTTGTATTTATTTGTATTCGATTCTCATAATCCAGTTCTATTTTAATTGGCAATAAATTAAATTTTCTCCAAGTCTAGACTGTTTTTCCCATGATGGTAATTGATAAGGGACTTCGCTGTCTTTATTTCAACCCATGAGTTTTTTCATCTTATTTTCTCCCTACTGTCCCATTGAGGAGGGGGAGTTGGAGAGTGGCTGGGTGGGGGTCTGGCAGCTTGCCAAGGTCAGCTGCCCACAGTATAAAAGATCAGAAAAGTGAGGGAGAAAAAAGAAAAAAAAAATCCCAGACCCCACAAGAAAAAGATACTGCTTGATGCCTAGATTATTTCTTCATAATATATAGTTTGGCAATTAAACACATTTCAGGGAGAGCTTATGAGAAGAAATATATGGTTTCAGTCTGTGCCTGACTTGGCCTTTACCTGTGAGGAAGGACTTGCTAAGAATGTTACATGGCTGTCCAAATCTATGCTGTTTTGGAGCTGCTAATTTTTTGAAGGAAAATGAGCAAATTTTGTATGGAAATTAAGGACTTCAGTGACTACATAACTGTCCCATACCTTCCTTACACAAAATCAACTTTCACAGCAGAACTGGACTTTGGAAGGGCAAAAACATCATTCAGATTAAATCTAGATATTAGGTTTTGAAAGGAAAAAATAATTATAAACTGCATTTTCTTTCCCCTCCCCCCTCCCCCCTCCCCCCCCCCCCCCCCCCCCCCAAATAAAGGCTTAGGCTTGAGGGGTTTTCCTTTTTTATATATATTTTTTTATTTTACTTTTTAATAAGAAACATCATCTGGGAGCCAAGCTTTTATTCCCAAGCCATCATAGCCAAATTTCACAAGAGAATGCATTTGCAGAATTTCAGGAAGAATGTTGTCATAATTGAAGCCTATGTAAGAATAAAACAAATTGCCTTTGTGAGGGGTTCTATTCTAGATGCACAGGTCAATTTTGACTTACAATTTCCATTTGTGCCAGTGTAGGATTCAGGGTTGTATTGATCTTAATGGTTTCTGTAGGAAACGGCTTTAGGTTACAAAAACCGGTGTTTAAATTTTCTTTGTTTTTTTTTTTTAATTTTATTTTTCAGATCAGTATTTTATTCTAGTCTATTTAGGATTTCAAACTGTGCACATCACTGTAATCATCTGAACCTGGTCCCCAAAGCCAAAACTGCTTGCAGTCTCCTCAATCATTATCATTATGGTGTAGCTGTGAAACTACAAGAGTTTTGTTTTAATGAGCTACATTTCTTGTTCTAACAAACCTCAGTGACAATTCTCATCTCAATCTTGTGAAAGCAGAAGAAACACAGTGCTGCTGAAGGTTTTTCTTTTCTCTTTTACTGTCTACTCTATTCCCTACTACAAGTTTGTAAGGGCAAAATGCATTTTTTTACATTTTACTGCATTGCAACGTAAGGCCTACTGACACTTACTCTGCAATCAGAAGCCACAGCTGTATGCTCAGTTAGAATGAACTGGTGTAACTTTAGTTGCTTCACTGGACTGGCATAATTTCTTATCAGATATGAAAACTCAGTGATAGCCACTAAATTAGAAAACACAGTACAGTCCAGCCAAAGCATCACTGACCTGTTTTTCCTTAAAAAAATGCAGATAGACAAGTATTTTAGGTTAAAAAGGACTATTTTAATATAGCAATTTCCCTGAATGCAACTCATTAGACACACACAATTTATAATGACATTATCAAAATGTCTTCAATAAAAAAATAATATAGACCACCACAGTGAATTAACACACTTGAATAAGAAATGTGCTGCTGCCTGCTGCACAGAACAACAGTTGGATTTGGCTGTATGTGTCAGATCAAATCATAGTTACTAAAAGCATTCACTTTTCTGACATGAACAGAGCAGACAAAAAAAACTTCTTGGAGAAGGTGTTTACCCCAAGGGTAAATGGAGCTAGAGATCAAGACATTCAGGAGCAGGATACCACTGAGCAGATGCTAGGTGATGGCAGGAATTAAGGACGCTCATGGTAGAAATGCCTACTGCCAGATGCAACCACCCGAATCATTGTGAGACAGGGTGCCAAAAACATGGGAAAATGTGAACAGGGATAATCAGGAGTGAGAGAGAGAAAAGGTTGGCTCTGGTTGGCTATATTGAAATGGGTGTTTAGGAATGACTGTCAGATTAGAGCAGCAAGAAATGACTGAAAATCACTGAGAATTTTCAAAAATACTCTATTTTAGAAGGGCAAAGGTCTGGATTCTTGGAACCACTGTGACAGAAGGATTTAGAAAATGATCCTTCGCTGAATTATGAAGGTCTGTAGTAGGACGCACCACCAATGACTGTATCATTTCTCAGGCCATATCTTCCAAATCTCATCTCTAATATAAAGACAAGTCTGCTTATACTGTTATTTGTTTTGACAGTTCAACTATTCCTGCTTCAATTTACACTTCAATTTAAGGTCAAAATCCTGTTTGATTTATCTGTTATGAATAGCCACACATAAATCACTCAGTAAAACACTGAAGACGCATCTTTAGACCAAAGTTTGCATCACTGAATTTTCCTGAGGAACTCGAGACCAGAACTGGACCCTGGTTGTTCTATGGACCATGAGCATCTGTGGGAGTGAAGACATATCCATCAGGAGACTTCCTCGGTTGATTCCTACTACTCAATTCCATGAAGATACACCTTTTTTTTTCCATTCATTTACAGTGTAGCATTGGGCTTATTTGTGGGTCTACAGAGAAAGAGGGGTGCCATTGCACTGTGCTGCCACTAGCTAGGTGAATCCCACTGTGAGACAGCACATAGATGCAGTGTTCCTAGATCCTTTCAGCTTCAATTCAGTAATCAGAAGTATCCACAGCTATTTGAGATTTCCTACAGTGCCTGAAACATCTCCACTGTGCTGACACATGTTCCTTTCTGCATCTCTGATGGTGGAATTCAGGCCTAGCTTTAGGTATCTATAAGTAGGTATCTGCATGTACAGTAGATGTCTGAGTCCCTAATACCAGCCAGCATAGCTTTGAGAGTGATTTAGCTCCTCTGCAAACAGGTGCCAGCACTGGTCAGCCAAGTGCTTAAGCATCATCTAAGCACTGACTTTGTTGCCTTGGGAACGTTTCTGCTGCTCAGCCTTGGGCACCTGGTTTCATCTGAGACTCTCTAGTGAATCCCAGCAGCCCTCCAGACACCTCTCCCAGCAGGAATTTGGGTGCAACTCCCTGCATCAGATCTGCCAGCCCCACAGATGTCTGCAGTGGATATCTGGGTAGCCTGGGTGTGTCAAATGACAGTAGACACATCTGTATGGGCAGTCAAGCTCCAGATTTGCATTATTTATAACACAGGGTAAACATGTAATGCACAGTTGGAGATCGCAGTTTAGGTATCTGGACCATTAACCAAATCCCAGTCCTGGATGTAGGCACATCAGAAGCCAAGTAAACCTGAAGTCCAACTGATTTCAACAGGAAAAGAAAATAAAGAATAAAGAGCAGGGATAATTTAAATCTTCAACTGGTCCTTCCTTTGAGGAAGGTGTCTATAATCAAATACATAGTATATAGCCCAAACTGAGTAGATAGAGCACTTTTAGATATTTTTCAGGAGGTGTCAGCAGGTCTAATTTTAAAAGGGCAGGTCAGACTGTAATGGTACAGCTAAGCTTTTATTTCCTCCATAAGAAGGTTAATACAGTTTTAAAAGGTAAGAAAAGAAAGAACATGCTGTAACCTTTTATCCTTGTCTTTAATCTGACACTAACAAAAACCGAGGAAATGCAGCCTGCCACCTCCTCTCACATCACCACACGCTGCTGTGTGCCTGGAGTTCCCAGAAGGTGGTATCAGTCACAGACACATGCAGATTGGTGGACAGATGCTTCCAGGAGACAGACATACACACCAGTCCCCTCACATTGCACGGAAAATAAGAAATTAACTCTCAGGAGAGCAGTGACATGGAAAGAAAGAAAAAAGTGTTGCTCTCCCATGATTTAAATATCAATTGAGACTGTCAGTGCTGTTAATGGTCCAGCTATTTGGACTGAAGTCTTCATTATGCCCAAAAAATCCTACTTAGGGCAACTGCAGGGTTCTGCTACGCCAGTGATAATATTGCCAGCATGATCCTGCCTGTATCTCCTCATGAAAATTATCCCATCTGTGTAGTGACATAGGAGATAAGCACGTTTATCCTGTGGAGACATCACTGCTGGGCTGGGGGTGGGGAGAGAAGACCTCATGTGGAGGAGAAAGAAGCTACTTTTCATTGGCAAATGATTGTTTCTGTAGGCCTTTTGGTATATATCAGGACTAGAAGTTCTGGCAAGGTGAAGCTATCAGACACTAGAGAAAAAAATAAAAGGCTCTTCAAATGGTTAAAGGCCAGGAAAGGCTCGCTATGTTTGAAGGAGCTCCCTTGAGGTCAGGCCATATTGCTGATTACGGCAAGAGTCCTGGGATGAAGTAGAATGGTTTTATGGGGTTTGAAGGCAGGTATGATTTGCAGGCAAAGCAGCAAGGGGAGATCTAGCTCACAGATAATTACTGCTTTTTATCATTTTTTTTCCCCTGTTGAGTGCTTTTAAAAAAAATAGTGCCACAAATTTCAAAGAGTATTTTAGACAAATTCTAACCTTATTAAACTCTTAGCTAAATGGCAATTATAAGACTATATACAGTAATGCAACAGGCTGACTGGACTCCTCCCCTGCCAACCCACACATGGAAGACAAAAAGCGGACAGAGATACTGCTAGGCATATGGGGAAGTATTAGCAGACACATTTATAGGGAGAAATCATAAAGCTGTCTTCCACCATGCTTATTACCACGTTCTCTACTTCTTGCCTATCAGAGAACAGTGGCTTTTTATTGCTTTCTACTGGACCTGGGCATATCTGCATTTAAAAAAATAACTGCAGGCTGATAATACTGAGAGAAATATAAACAGAGCAAAGATTCAAGTAGGAGACTTCAGGAATATTTAGGAAACCTTACTATGTAGTATTTATTTGGCCTGTTTAACTTTCATTCATTTGCACAAATGCTAGCTAAAATACAGAAAACTCATTAATATGTAGGAGGGATTCATAAAATTATTCTAAGAAAAAAAAGTTCCACACAACTACTTTCTTGTGACTTGTCTGTACTTAGTGGGACAAAGGAAAACAAAAATCCGTCTTACACAAGCTTCTGGCAATTTCATCTCTTCTGCTGAGAAAAATCCCAGCTGACTGCAATACAGGATTTGTGGAATATTTGAAATTCTGTAGTTCTTACCAACACAGGGACTAAAAAGAACTTTTACAGCATTGTCCTGGTTTCGGCTGGGATAGAGTTAACTCTCTTCTTAGTAGCTGGTACAGTGCTCTGTTTTGGATTTAGTGTGAGAATGATGTTGATAACACACTGATGTGTGTTGTTGCTAAGTAGCGCTTATCTTAAGCCAAGGACTTTTCAGTTTCCCATGCTCTGCCAGCAAGCAGGTGTGCAAGAAGCTGGGAGGGAGCAGAGCTGGGGCAGCTGACCCGAACTAGCCAAAGGGGTATTCCATACCATGGAACATCATGCCCAGTATATAAACAGGGGTGAGTTGGCTGGGAGGGGCGGATCACGGCTCTGGCATTGGTCAGCGGGCAGTGAACAATTGCATCGTGCATCACTTGTCTTTTCTTTCTTTTTTTTTTTGTATTCTTTTTCGTTACAATTATTATTATACTTAGTTAGTAGTGTATTTTTATTTTTACTTTAGTTATTAAACTGTTCTTATCTCAACCCACGAGTTTTACTTTTTTTTCCTTTCCTCCTCCCCACCCCACTGGGAGGGGGGAAGGGGAAGCGGCTGCGTGGTGCTTAGTTGCTGGCTGGGGTTAAACCACGACACAAATACATGTAGATTTTAGAAAATTACAGGTGTTATTTATTTGTCTGTATTGCGTTTACATGGCAATGTTTTGGTAGCGGGGGGGCTGCAGGGATGGCCTCTGTGAGAAGACGCCAGGAGCTGACCCCATGTCAGACGCAGCTGGTTCCAGCCAGCTCCAATGAACCCACCACTGGCCAAAGCTGACCCCATCAGCGACGCTGGTAATGCCTCTGTGATAAGATATTTAAGAAAGGGTAAAAAACGCTGTGCAGCAGCTATGAGAAAGAGGAGTGAGAAAATGTAAGAGAAACAGCCCTGAAGACATAAGGTCAGTGAGGAAGGATGGGGAGGAGGCGCTCCAGGCACTGGAGCAGACTCTCCTGCAGCCAGTGAAGAAGACCATGGGGAAGCAGTTTGTGCCCCTGCAGCCCATGGAGGACCACATCAGAGACCACTGAGAAAATATTGCCATGGGAAGTATCACTCTACACGTGCTGTTTCTTACATTGCACCTCTGAACATTTATTGGCTACTGCTAGAGACAGCATACAGACTTACATGGACCTTAGCTGTAACACTGCTGTGTTCACTTTTGATCTTATTCTGCTAGGGAAAGTGAGTTCTCAGAAATCTTAGAAGTCTTAGTGTTTTCAGAACTCCTAGAAAGACATACTAGACCTCCAACAGAAGTGATAAGCTAAAGGTAGAAATTTCCATGCAAGTTCCCTTGGGATGCACTGTGTGGAAGGTTTGGGGAAAAGATTTTTGGCCTTAAGAACTGCTAAAATAATTATCTGCAAATAAATTAGATCTGATTTCTGAAAGATGATATTTAAATAATTTTTAAGTTGTTTAAGTAAGCAGCAACTCTGAAATGCTCAACACCCTTAACAGACTTTGATATCCACTATGAGAACTAAAAGCACTCAGTACAGGCTCAGATCCATAAATAAAAACACTTATTAGAAACAGGTTTTACACCAGAATATAGCAAGGACTTTTTATATGACTCTCTAGGTTTTAATAGATGGACATTAGAGACCTTAATGTAGTAGAATATTATAATAAACCAAGATGGGTACTAATATAAATGTACATTAACTCATTTGCTAATGATCAACATCAGCCATAGGGACAGCTGCCAGCGGTTTCATGTCTTTTCATCAAAAGAGAGACAGAGCCTATTTAAATGTTTTAATTGTTGGGAAAGAAATGGATTTGCTTTTATCTAATCAATACTACTTTGACCAAGAATCAATTAAACTGACAAAGCTTCTCATATTGAAGTAAGTAAGGGCTTTAATTAAATTCCATTCTATAGTTTAAGCAAGGCATAGGAAGAGAAGGAGCATGTAAAGGCTACTTTTTATTTGGTGTTTATATTGGTAGTACGGTTTTAGGAGTAAATCATAAATTAAACTGCAGATACATTAACATTTTACTTTATATCATGCTACACATCAAAATAAAACCACAGATACATACTGGTCCCATCTATTATTATATGTATTTCTATTTTGAATTAGCACAAAATGGAATGCTCTGCATGATCTTTTATATTACAGCGACATGGTATGTAAAAGGGCATCCTTCTATTTCCTCAGAAACCATCATTAGTACTAAACAGACTCTCTTTGCCTATTTCTTTAGAAGATCACTGCACAAAAATGAGACACTGCAGAATAACAATAGGTTCCATTTAATTGGTGCAACCCTTCCCCCTGCCTATCAGCAGCACAACTCAATATTCACTCTGAGGCAAAGGAGTTATTAAAGCATTTCAAGTGATATTTTCAAAGGGAATTTTCCTTTTTTCTTATTACCTCTTCAAATCTGAATCACTGGGTGAGGAGGGAGGCCAAGGGGATGAAAAAAAAAGCTTAATTCCCAGGAAATTATTGAAAATGATGTCATGAAATCAAACAGTGCTTTGGTATAAAAAATCTTCAGAAGAGAAAATACACTTTAAGCAAAAGACCTAGAATACAAAGTCTTTCTGCAAGTGGCAACACCTTAGATCACTTAGCCTGGAGCTTCTATCATTTCAGTCTCCTGATGTAGTGCTATTTCAGTTTATTTTCCTCAGGCTGCTTTGCTCGCTAGGGCAAGTAATTAGAGTAGCAAATAATAGAGCCAGAGTCCCAAATTAGCTTTCAATATTATCATCTTTTTGCTAGTGGCTAAAACAATGCTAACATTGATAAATCTACATACCTTCCTGCTAAATAGCTATCAAAATAAATGATTTAGTAAAAACCATCTTCAGCATCCTTGTTCTAAAATATGCCCTTTTTGTGCAAATTAAATAGCATACTAAGTGATTAGCAGGTTCCTCTGGTTAAATATTCTTAATTGCTCAGTGGTTCAGTCCATATGTGTTTCACCTACAGCATCTCTTATGTCATTAAGTGTCTCCAACTTGTGGCATGGTGGCAAGTTTTCTTTTGACATTAATAGTTTTCAAAGATTAGCTGGTTATTCTTAATGTGCTGGGCACATTTGCAAAAAATAAGATCCTTTTTGACTTAAAGTGTATTTTCTTTTTTCCTCAAAGTGTAATGAAAATTACAGTCCTCAAGAACTAGGTCAGTTTTTTCCAGCGTAAGAGTTTTTTCTGCTTCTAAATGGATTTTTTGAAAATCAAGATGTTAATACGTTGGTTGGATAACCCCCCCCCTACATACAAATGTATATTATATTTAATGTTTTATATGATATCACTATATACAATAAACTATTTCATATATGCAAATGATTTAAACTGAAACAAAAATGTTATGAACATGATTTTTAATTTCTGTTTCATAGTTGAGTTGAAACTTTCACTTTTTATTCTGCTTTACAGCATCTACAAATTCTGAAATGTTGAAATTTCCCACAGAGAAATTACATTTACTGAACATCTTTAAGTGGTTGCAACAGCTGTGGGTAATTGTTCAAATTATTCTGGTATTTATAGCCAAGGTATAATCCTTCTATAATTTCAAAACAACAAATAATCTTCTGGAACAATATATAGACAAAAAAACCCCACAAAACCCTGCAAAAATAGGCTTCATGCTTACCTCAGCTCTGTTCACAAAGTTATAGCAATGTACCACTGATGGGACTGGGTACAGTATTCATGCTGTATGGTAATGTTGCCAAATATGCTTTTCGTAATTTTGCTTTATAAGAAAGGTAAAAATTGTGTTTGAGTGTTATCTCGGAACAAAACATTTCAGAACTGTAGCTATTTTCACATAATTAAACAACCTGTGTTCCAACATTTCTCTATTCCTTTAACATTATAGACAATTGCTTCCTTCCTATAGCAATTTGTACTTATGTTGAACAAGAAAATATTTTGAAAGTCTTATGATATTGCATAACAGCTGAATAAAATCTCTCTTTTTCCCTCAATGATGTCAGTAAGATGTCAGTATCATGCAAAAGGAAATTTCTTTGGTTTCCTGATATACAAAGTTTGTAAGAGAATCCTCATGTTTGGTACCTCCCTTTTCAGCAACAACCTGCAATATCCAGTTTACGGTCTTTAGGCTCATGTGTTAAAGGGCAGTTTTTTCCTACCATGGCCATAACACAGTTCTATGGACAGTTCGGGGTTCTGGTTTTCAGAGTAGTTTTCCTTCCAGACTCTTCCTTTGAAAGGGAGGAAATGAGCAACCAACAAAGTCAGCTCCACCAATTGCAGCTTTTTTTTAAAAGGGTCAGGGCCGCTATCAGGACAGGATTCATACAGGTGAGCACAGTTTTTTCTTCTTGCATCTGTTTAATAACACCAGTTCTACAAAGAACTTTGCAAGGAAAAAGCCCTGTTTGGCTAGTAAATGCTCTGTGATGTTGCATTTAATTAACATCGTGTTACACTTATTCTGGAGCAGTCATAATTTATTTTAGTAATTAGAGGATCAAGACTTCATGCTTTTATTTGACTGCTACTTCCATTTCAATAACTCACATTTAAATACGTTGTCAGCCATATTAGACAGAGCTAGCCAGGGAGATGGTGAACGCACTGTCATATTATGGCATGGATGATATCACAAAGTGTACAAGGGTTATATGGGCCAAGGCACTGCTCTCCTCATGCATGAGAGAAGTCTCAGAGAACTGGGGAATTACAAAGGCTGGATGACCTGTCATGCAACCTGGGACTGTCAGGCAATGATGCATGGGAATACAGGCCTTTGCAGAAATTACCTGCTGCATGTGTGCTTTTCTGTCTCACTCAGCCCACTAGAGATTGGCGCACAGTCTTGCCACATGCAGATATTTTTCAAGTACAGACCTAGCAGTGAAGAAGCATTCTTATTAAAAAAGCCTATTCTCACTTGATAGTGGCAGCGTCTAGAGTAGGTCACCTGTCATTCGTATCTTTTGAGTTCTGTTCCCCAGTTTATCAATAATTTTGTCATGATTTAATGATTTTGATAGATGCCTGTAAAGCTTCTAGAACAATAAGCATATTTAATAGGACTGAAGAAAACATCAGCTTTCTTTCTGAGCAGGGAGGCTGCAGAATCAACCTAAGTACTTTCAGATTCAAGGTTAACTAAGACCACAGAGTGTTGCTTCAGCACAGTAGATGGCTTGAATCTTTTAGACACGGGAAAAATATCAGGATTTAAGTGTCACATTAAATTTAGCTAGTGAACTACTTATACACTTTTTGAGGCTATTTTTTTGAGGATTTGAAGACCCTGTTTTTTGGCTTTCTGTGTTAAACACTTGGTGTATTTGTCAGCACTTCCTGACGAGCAGTAGAATTTTCTATCATAAGTAACTGATACCGGGAAAGAATCTGTGTCTCCATTTCCATAGATATAGCCTTTTTTAACCAGCTAATAGGGTATAATTGGTGGGGTTAGCAAGGTTAGCTACAGATCTTCAGTTAGGAAAAGACAGTTGCAGCATACCATATTCAAATTAAAATAACAATCTAACACAAAAAAAAAACCAAACCACCACTATGTTTTCCCTCCAACATCAGCTAGAACATAATCTGCTCATGCCATTGCTCCCCATTCAAGCACTAATTTCACATAGACCAAATCTTAAGTTTCCCCTTTTTCTCAGATACCATATGACATATGATTTTCCCCATCATTAGCATTGAGTTTGATAGCTTACTAGATTGCATCATGATGTTCTTTTAATTGGATGATTATGTATATGCCCCAGGCAAGTTACTATGCTAACATCTGATGATTTAGCAAACTGATCTGATTTTATTTATTTATTTTACTTCTGGCTGAAACATTTTCTAGTCTCAATGTTCAAAGTGTAATGCCTTTGTGAAAGCAGCCTAGATTCAGAACTTCTGGGTATTTGCATTAGTGGTAATGAGGGATGCCTTGAGCCACAGGAAAACATCTTTTTTTTTAACGTACATGCTTAACTGTTGTGCTAGGTCCCTAACTTTAAAAAGCCCAGCTTAAATATTTATGAAATGCCATTGTTAATTTTGAACTGAGTAACAACTGATTATCTTTCACAGAGAAATCTGCAAGATCTGCAGTCATATTTCTATGCTGAGTTGCAGGGTTGCAGATGTTGGTTTGGCTCTCCTGGGCCAAAGGGTTCAAACTACACTAAAGTTTTTCAAATGAAAATTTAATTGAAATTATAACCAAGCTGTGGGGGATAGTTCAAATTGGGTTAATGCAGTCAGAAAATAGTGATTTAGGATGATGGGTTCAGAGCTTGTAATAGATAACAACTTTCTGGATTTATTTGGCATTTGCTTGTAAACTATACAGGTCTCCACATCCAGACTGTGCTTGTACAACTTGTACTGAATGTGTCTTTTTATCTTTCAGCTCTCAAGACATAGGATACTCCAAAACAAGTCTACTGCCGAACTTTTCTGCCCCCTCCCCCCGCCCCCAGTCCTTTAAGAAAGGAATTTCTACAATAAAGTCTGTAGGAAATGCAATGGGTATAGATGTATAAACAGGCTTAATCACATGCCACAATGAGAAAAGAGTTATTGTGTCCACATTTCAAATTGTGACATGAATGTTCTGTAAACTCATTCTTTGACAGGAGCAGAAATTTTCAGTAATATCAACCAAAAATGAATCTATAGCCTTTTGACTGGAAGAAAAACTCCACTAACTCAGTCCCTGTGAGGATAAAAATTACTGGATTAGTATTATTAAGTTTTGTTTGATTTGAATGAATAATTATTTTGTGCCAATACGTTACTGCTTACATAGACGTTTCACCTATGCTCTTTATTTCATTTGATTATAATTCTTTCCCCATAGACAAACCTGTCTATGAGGCAAATACGCTTGACTGAATAGTAGTGAATATTTAGATAAGGTACCAATGGCTGGAGGGCAACTGCAATATTCAGCAATTATATGTACAATACACCATGCCCCAGTGGGATTCCTGCTGAGAATGTGCTTTGCATTGTGTAGAAACAATCAAGGACAGAAAAGAGCCACAAATATTCACATTAGGCAGTTTAATGTTGGAGACTATTTCACAGGATTGGTTTAAAATAATAGATACCAGTGGAGTAAGAACTCTGGGAAGAAACAGAGACAGCTATTTCCTGAGGAACAGAAACCTTTCTGTGCGATTAATAGCATCTGTTACTTCTGCTCTACTAGTTCCATATTGTTTCCTCTCCCCAGACCCAAAGGAGAAAAATAAAGCCTTTTTAGCCAGAATGGAAAAAAAACCTCTTTAACTTAAGTCAATAATAGTAATCCTGTTTATTCCAAGTTCCACTGTGGTTGCTTGGCCCTCTGAATAGCATAACAAAACATTAAGCAGCACATTTTCAAAGAACAACCTCGTATCTGGGCCATGCAGTATGAAGCATCAAGGAAATGGCAGAAAGATTTTAGCCACCTGACTTAGAGAGAAAATTAATCCCTTGAAAAGGGCTTGTCTGGACTCTATTGCTGCCGTTATGAAAGGCACATTTAGTGAAAGAAATAAATTGGTTATTACTCGTACATTAGCGATCAAGGTAAAACACAGTTGCTAAACAGAAAACAAGTTCTGCAGAGGGTATTGGGTTGATGACCCCATTACAGCTAATGACCTTGAACACCATTCAGACTTAGTTTAACACTCCAAAACCTGTTGGGCACTGCTCTGTTTTTTATTTAATTAACTCTCAACATTCTTACATGCCATAGTACAAAAGACAAGAATAAATATCTTAAAGCTGCTTAAATTTAAACAGTCTTCATTTATTTCAATATCTCTTATGGACACTGGATTTAGAAATCTCAGCTAAGATATTTGAAATATCCATATGAAATGGAATATTTAATTTTATGATGACACATAGAATTCACTTGGAAGGCACAATGATTACTTACAGTTCAATAAATATCCCAGCATCTTTGTATGAGTAAGGTGTGGTTAACTGTGAACATTTCTCCTTGTTTGCTTGTAACTTCTTTTCTGTCTACCATCTCTTTGTTCTTTTTCAAATTCTATCTTCTCTGCATTTTCAGCTAAAAGTTTTGCTCGAGAGTGCCCTTAATCTGGTTGCCGAACACACCCCAAAATGCTAGCTTGAATTCCATAATAGCTGCAATTTATGTTAGCTTGACTGTCATGGGAGCTGGGCTGAATCTTTAGTGCTGCAGTGAAAGGCAGAAGCTGAAATTACAATTCCTGGGGTGCTGAACCTAATCATTTTGTTCTGCTCATTCAGCCAAGTTCTACTCGTGCAACCTGACTACATAGTGGAGCTGGCCAAGTAGCAGCCTAGATCTGGCCCAGGGGATGAGTTAACCTACGTCACTGAAACAGAACAGCAAGACTTGCAGGTTAGAAGTGGAAGAAGAGATGTGTCAGAATTCCCACCCTGTTGAAATTGCTCCCAAGGAAGAAGAAAAAAAAAAGCAAGAGAAGAGATAGGATGTGGTAGGAGTGTCACAAGGCACGCGGCAGTAAGGGGATCTCCACAGGCCACTGGAGAATTATAGTGACGTTGCCCCGTGTGATTAAAAACAGGGGGACAAATTGTAGCGAGGGGGGGAAGGAAGAAAGAAAGTGCTGAGATGATAGACAACCTACTTAATCAAGGACTAGAGCAAGGTGCTAAAAGCCATTTGCTTCTTGCACACATTGCAGTAAGGATTGCATAAAGGCATACAAAGCCTGTAGACAGATGGACTGAAGTAACTGTGGTCAATACTAAACTTTTCATAGCATCACAAAGCATTAGACTTCATCACCATTATGTTCATCTCTAAATGGAAAGTTGTGTTGCTTTAAAGCTGCACAATTGCCCCAATCCCTATTGTACAGATACTTACTGGTATAAGGAGGCTAACAGAAATATACCTACAGGAAAATTCTGTAAAAAACGCTCTTCTGTCAAATACATATAAGTGCATGTTAAGGATTTTACCATTAGGAAGAGGGCCAAAGGGTGGGAATTGGTCTGGCTGGGACAAGATTGTGGAGAGCATATGTTAATGGGCTTTTTGTGTAGAGATGTTGGGGGAACTTAAGGGCAGATGGAGGCCTGGAATGAGGGGCCAGGGACATAAAGAAATAAAGGAAATGTAACGTGAACGTAAGGGACATTAGAGTGCAGAAGTGGAGGGGTACAATGAATGGATAAGGAACGCTGGTAGAATGAATATAGTTATAGGAAGAAGGATTTAATGGAGCTGTATAGCACATCCTCCACTCAATAACATTCAGTAACTCCAAGTCGTCCACCATGACTTTGTGTGGCTTACAGTTTAACTATTTCACGGATGAAGAGGACAGCCAGTATCAATCCTTGCAGGGTTTATTAGCTGATGTGTGAATAATGTGTGATGCCAGATGAACACAGTCATGCTGCTTTCCAAGGCCAAATGTTAATCTAGAGAGCATAGGTTTGCGTGGAACCAATTTGTTTTTTTGTTTTGCTGATGCTTGATGGCAGTGATATACTCACACGCTTGAATATCTTCTCATACTCCATTATGAACATTTTTTCTTTCATAGGGCTATCTCAGACTCCCTTTGCCCAAATAATGGAGCACAGATTATCTAGTATACCCTACTGTATTTTTCTTACTGCTAGGTAGCCAGCTTGGAAAAAACTTCCCTCAAAAATCCTAAAATTGGCCAACACTAATAGACAGCTGTGTTTCACAGTATAGGCAAACTCTCTTTCAGTTTTAAATATGAGCTGCTTAAATAAGAGGAATTTAGCTGTAATTTACACCCACAGCATGACACAACCTTTTAAAATCTTTATTGTTGTCTTCCGCCAATGCCACAACTGGCATTACTTGTAAACAAGACTTTTCCAAATTGAGGGAAGAAGCATTAAAAATAGCCATTTTGCCAGTTCAGGCATGTCCCCTCTCAAGACCTCACCAATAGACATCTCCCTGTTTTACTTGCATACAGTTAACATGGCTACAGTACAAAGGCCAAAATACTCTTGCCTTACTCTTGGCAGTAATCCTTTTTAAACTGATATGAGTAAGCTGGGACCTTAGGCTGCAGCCATATGAGTCTTATCACTAACTGAGACATACTAACTACCTAGGCAGTAAACACAAATGAGCAGAAAGTTCAAGCTTAATCTTATTCAAAGCAAATTATTAGTTCCACATTTTCTGTGAAATTCTGTTGAGGACAGTGAAGTACTGTCACAGATAAGTAACATGTAGTGATGCTAGTTTGTTCTGAGTCAACTTAAAGGAATGCTGTCAATTTAAAAGTCTTCTGTGTGATTTTTTAAAGTCTTCAATTGTTACATGCAACTTCTTATATTACTAGTACTGCATGAGATTGGAAAGGGAAAAATTCCCTGTTCAGTTTTGCTGCAGACTGTACAAACTTCTTTTATTCTATAGTTATTGTCAGTGCTGCCTTCTGTCTGTGGTTTTCTCTATTGTTTGTGTGTCTCTTTAAAAAGACAGAGAAACACATGAAAATGAAACACCAAAAACTGTATGAGCTATCTGTCTGCTTATGGTTCCTGCCTGTATTAGAGTTTGCATCTGATAGGAGTCAACCTGAGGTCTGGCATAATTTCCATGGACTGTTTCTGTATTTTATATTACATTACTGGGTAAAAAAAGAGCTGATGTTAAGACCAATGTTTTGGTCTGCTGTCTGCTAGCTGGCTGCCTTAACCACTTAGCTAGAGAGTCAAGTTTCCAGCTGTTTGTCCTCCTTTTGTCCTCCAGGCTCTTCTGTTGCCTCTCATACAGAGGTTCACATTGAAGAAAAGATGAAGCAGGTGCCTAAGCCTAGGAGCAGTAAGCTTCCAGAAGCTATTTTACCATTCAGGTTAAGAAAAGCCTGAAGTCTCAAGTCTCCTACTTTGTAGTTTAGAGATTTTATCTTTGGACTTTAAGCAAAAAGTAAACAGTGGTATCAATGCTGCCTCCTTTTCTGGTACTTCTAAATAAAAATGATGGTGATACTGTATCAGACAGTGAAATTAATTATGCCAGTATGAGATAGGCATGTAAAACCTACCAAAGACCTTTACATAAAGGCCTTGTAACAAATACTGTATCCATCAAGGGATTTAAGATCTGAGATATTTGTGAATGAGCTTTGAAGCAAGTACGTGCAGAATAGTTAACTTGATAGATTCTTGGATATCTACAGTAGCAGAACTTTAAGTAACTAAGCAAATGCTATAGCAGAAATGGATAAGCTGCAGAGTCATAGAATCATAGAATGGTTAGGGTTGGAAGGGACCTTAAAGATCATCTAGTTCCAGCCCCCCTGCCATGGGCAGGGACACCTTCCACTAGACCAGGTTGCTCAAAGCCCCATCCAACCTGGCCTTGAACGCTTCCAGGGATGGGGCATCCACAACCTCTCTGGGCAACCTGTTCCAGTGCCTCACCACCCTCACAGTCAAGAACTTCTTCCTTACATCTCATCTAAATCTACCTTCCTTCAGTTTAAAGCCTCTACCTCTTGTCTTATCACTACATGCTCTTGTAAGAAGTCCCTTTCCAGCTTTCTTGTAGGCCCCCTTTAGATACTGGAAGGCTGCTATAAGGTCTCCCCGGAGCCTTCTCTTCTCCAGGCTGAACAACCCCAATTCTCTCAGCCTGTCTTCATAGGGGAGGTGCTCCAGCCCTCTGATCATCTTTGTGGCCCTCCTCTGGACTCACTCCAACAGGTCCATGTCCTTCTTATGTTGGGGGCCCAGCATAAGTCTCAGATAGTTACACAAACCTTCTGTGGATTTTTTATCTTGGACTCATACTGACAAAATCTTAAATAAATATCCATTGCAATTCATATTTTTTATAACTCCCAGCCTTAAACTCTATGTGTGTATTGAAAACTTAGTCATTGTGAGCTTTTCAATTAGCTTTGTCTGGGTAGGTATACTCCTGGACTAAATTTATATCTATCTACATTACTGTGTTTGGACTGCTTTCATTCATTCTTTGTGGTCAAGTGTTCTAGCACTATAGGAAAATATATATCTGTGTAGATGTCACAGGCCATCTAAGCTGCACATTGGTCTCAAGATTTTAAGAAATAATTTGGACTTAATTACACCTGATTTGATTATCCAAGACTTAATACATAAACTACATTGTGCAATTGTTCTGATGGATAAGAAAGAAGAACAGATAAGATCTTTCTGTGAAGGTAAAAAAAAAAATCCTTTCTGGATCCAATACCAAGATGGTTCTGCAATCTTCTCACAGCCATTAACACGTTCACATTAAAAGATGTGAGTCCAGGCTATTTGTACGGTCAAAGCTCAGAAAACTGTTTTGGTCAACTGTTGGGGTAGTCCATTGCAGCTGGGAGTTAATATCTTCAACGAATAAGACAATCTGCCATGCGCAGCTAGACCAGAGTTTTGGAACAGAAACAGAACTTCCTGTAGAATCAGGAATTACGGGCAGAGCAACAGGGGACTGTCAGCTTCTGATTCACTGATGGCCAGCTTCTCCTTACAGACTTTTGGTTCATATATTATAGACAAATAATATTTTGAAGCATTTGAATGTACGCATACAAGTAAAATCCCTTGTCAGACATGTGGGATATAAATAAAGGCAACCTCAGTAGTTCGGTTCATATGTCAAATCATACTTGTTAGCATCTTATCCTAAAATGTCATGAGGAGCTGTATGATGGGAATTTCAGTTAGAAAAAGTGTTAAGGTGAACCTCTCTACACATTACCATTAAACAATGGTGACACAACTGGAGTACAAAGTTCCTGAATAGAAAAAATGAGATCTCCAGGGTGACACAACAATAAAAAAAGGTGGGTGAGCAAATCTCCCCACTGTATTCACCTACATCCCTAGGAGAAGTCTTTTTTATTCCTTCCTCGCTAGGACCTTAGTGCACATCTGTCCCCTGGTCTTCTCCAGGGTTACCCTGTGGCTGCCTATGCAGTCTCTCTGTGCTCGCTCTGCATCTTCACTGTGTTCTTTTCTTCTTCCTGCACGTCTTACCTTGCACTTGAGAAGTCCCCCAAGCGACTTATGAATTTCTAAATGCTTTCAGGGAAGGAGCAATCCCTGCCTGCTTCAGTTGGGTTTCATTTGACCCTGATAGCAGGCTGCCTTCCTCTCCACAGCCCACCTTCTCTTAACAGAACAAAATAGAGCATACATTAGCACATACTAGACAGCGAATAAACAAATCACTCAATGTAAACTGCTACAGTGGTTGGTCTTCACTGGTCAGTGTTTATTTTCCCACTCAAAGAACAAGAATATGCCCTCTGCAAATAAGCCGCTGGCAGTAAGGGAACTCTCTTTCTTGCTACCTTAGAACTTGGAGACCTTCGAAGGCTGAACTGCTGATCTCTAGTCTATTAAAAAGGGGATCCTTGTCCTCACAAATCCATAACTTCCCCAGCACTGTAGAGGACCGTTGCTTTTGCAAAAGTTTTGTACTTTTTTTTTGTACAGATTTTTTGCAAAAAAGACATTTTGGACTAAGTGTCACTAATTTTCCTCCCTCCCTCTCCTTTGTCTTTAGAGTCTCTCTGCTGACCCTTGACATTTACACATCCAAATAATGAATTTTCTCCTTTTTTTCTAAGACTGTGATGATTTTCTTACTTTTCAAATTACAAAATTTAGGAACAGATAATATCTTATTTGAATTTCTCTGCCTTTATCCATTTGCAGTACAAGGTTATTTAAGTGTATGTCTTTCACTGTATTACTTAATGCCAGAGCCATTATTATTTCCTTCCCTATCAGTTGATGCACATATTCAGCTAAAAATCAATTGTGTGCCACATCCGCAAACATACCCTCAGTCTTATTTCCTCTCCTTTATATTTTCCACTCTTTGCTTAGATAGTTAAACTTCCATTAATACCACTCAGGACATTTCAACGTTTTTTCTAAAAGTTCCATCATTTTACAGTGTCTTAAGTGCAGCTCCAAGTGCTTTTTCTTTGAAAGTTATTTTAAAAGTTGATAGTTTTTGAATAAATGATAAGTGCTAGCAGATTCGGAATCCACATATCTATGCCTATTCATGTATGAGAAGCCAACACTTGTCACAGGGAGTATTAAAATACAATGCTGAATCTAAATGTCATTAAAGTTTGGTAAGAATGAGATCTGGGTTTTGTAAGCAGCTATAATTTGTTAAACCAAAGACAGATATTAACATCTGGTCTGTTCCTGGTGATGGAATGGTATTTATTGAATAATAGATAGTAGAACTACAGCTGAATTCCTGCTCCTTGCAGTGAATATATATTACAGATGCAGCTACAATGGAAGGCAAACACATTCAGCTAATTGCTCATGTGTCATAAATGCAAGAAGACAGGTAAAACTAGAGTCTATAAACATTTTTGGTGACAACTGACAAGATTTAAGCCTTCTGTTAGGTTGGGGTTTTTTTTGTTAAATACTTTTTTCTTGTGGTTCATCTTCAAAAATATGTTTCCTTCTTACCCTTTAATGTGAATATCCCAGGTTTAGTTGTCAAAGTAAATTTCATTTAAGCCCATATTTTTACATTTTTCTTTCTGTGAATTACTCATTTATTTATATAGGGTTTTTGCTGAATAGCATGTTTATATATAGGCACTTTATTATTCCTGCAGTAGAACTTACCTGTCCTTAAACAGCTGCTCATATATCCCAAATTTAGCTGTGTTATATAGCTCATCTCCATTTCAAGTGTGTACTCTTTATCTCCTCTCCCCAGGAAAGTACTTTAAATTTTTATATGCTTACCTTTTTCCTTTTTCTGATGCAAGACATTCATATGCTTTTCCCCTTAAATTTAAATTTAAACTTCTCTTTACTGCTTCTGTTTGTCTTAATAATCATAATTGACTCATATTTGGTTCTCATGTACCCTAAAGTGCTTTTGTCTTGCCTGGCATGTGGCAATGCAAACAACTGAGTTTCTCTTACTGTATCTGGTTTTGAAGGCAATAAATAGAATACACAGAATAATTTCTTTAAGTAAAGCTTCCTGTCACTTTTTTTTTGTTGTTGTGGGTTTTTTTTCATCTAAGTATGATATAACCTTTATTCTCTGTGTTGAGTTCAAAACTTAAAAGTTTCCTGATAAATTCAGTAGCAGCATAATTAATTACCTTCCTTTGTTTCCTTGCTTTATTGAATCCATAAAGGTGGTAGCAATCATAAGTTCTGGTAGGGCAAACACCTTACCAATACTTATATATTTATGTGACAACGTCCTAATTTATGTGAATTAATTATTTAGAAATTGTTATTTAAAATGTAGATCTGATTCCATACACTATCAAAGTCCATTTTCCATCTTTTGACATGTTTTCTGTGCAGTTAGTCCCCTGAAGGTGAAAAGCAGTCCTTGGTACAGCTCTGATATCAATTAAAATAACCTGTTCTTTCTCCAGTGAATAGACCTGCTGTTGTCACTGAAAGTACTGCATGAATTTTCTTTGGATAATCTTTCAAAAATGTGCATCATTCCTTTTACTTCTGTTGCATCCTTCTAGAGGTAGTTCAATTAGGGAGGCAGAACTGTAATTGTCTCCTATTAATGATTATAGAGTCCAAGGGAACTGTATTTCTAACTTAAGGATCTCTGTCAATAGCTTAAAGCTGATAGCTGAGCGGGATGAATCTCAATCCAAAGTCCAAACCCAGATATTGCTCACAAATTCAGACAGTGCTTACAGCTTAAGTCTCTGCTGAAGAGCAGAAGTCTTTGGATGTATTCATGCGGAGGAAAGAAATAAGGAATATGAAAACTCAGGCTTTCCTCCGTCCTCCACCCAGTAAATCCATACCCTCATAACCTATTATTGTCTGTTATTTGTTCATAGTTTAACTAACTGCCAAACTAGCCATAAACTATACTGAGAGAAAGCCTGTGAATTTTCAGCTCAAGTGGTTAACACTAAACACATCAGAGAAATCTAAGCACTGCATATCTGGCACTGTATTAAGGTGCTTAATATCTGACTAAACTGTGGGAAAACATTTCCAACTAGCATTTAGTTTCAGAAACTTCTGCTTTTATTTCAGAGCTGAAGAAGACCACCTATGCCTGAAGTTCTATTTAATTGTTTCGAACTAGACTGGCTGATATCATAAAAATATTACCTCCTTCTGCAAACATTGTTCTATGTATGTGCTGAGACCACCATGGTTACAGCAAAGCACTGCTGAAGTGTGTATTGGGTTTGCATGGCAAGGTTTTGGTAGTGGGGGGGCTACAGGGGTGGCTTCTGTGAGAAGCTGCCAGAAGCTTCCCCTATGTCCGATAGAGCCAGTGTCAGCCGGCTCCAAGAAGGACCCGCCGCTGGCCAAGGCCGAGCCCATCAGCAGTGGTGGTAGCACCTCTAGGATAACATATTTAAGACGGGGAAAAAAACCCTGTGCAACACCAGCAGCAGTCAGAAGAGAGGAGTGAGAATATGTGAGAGGAACAACTCTGCAGACACCAAGGTCAGGGAAGAAGGAGGGGGAGGAGGTGCTCCAGGCCCCAGAGCAGAGATTCCCCTGCAGCCCGTGGTGAAGACCATGGTGAGGCAGGCTGTCCCCCTGCAGCCCATGGAGGTCCACGGTGGAGCAGATATCCGCCTGCAGCCCATGGAGGACCCCATGTGAGAGCAGGTGGATGCCCAAAGGACGCTGTGACCCCATGGGAAGCCCACGCTGGAGCAGGCTCCTGGCAGGACATGTGGCCCTATGGAGAGACGACCCCACGCTGGAGCAGGGGAAGAGTGTGAGGAGTCCTTCCCCTGAGGAGGAAGGAGCAGCAGAAACAACGCGTGATGAACTGACCACAACCCCCATTCCCCGTCCACCTGAGCCACTGGGGGGGGAGGAGGTAGAGAAACCAGGAGTGAAGTTGAGCCCCGGAAGAAGGGAAGGGTGGGGGGACAGTGTTTTAAGATTTGGGGTCTATTTCTCATTACCCTACTCTGATTTCATTGGTAATAAATTAAATTAATTTTTCCCCAAGTCGAGCCTGTTTTGCCCATAATGGTAATTGCTGAGTGATCTTCCTGTCCTTATCTCGACCCACGAGCCTTTTGTTATATTTTCTCTCCCCTGTCCAGTTGAGGAGGGGAGTGACAGAGCAGCTTGGTGGGCACCTGGCGTCCAGCCAGCATCAACCCACCACAAAGTGCTATATCAACATTACTTTGATTTCCTTTGCTTTTTTGCCTTCAACATGTACAAGATCAAGTTAAGAGCAAGGGACAAGTTCATGTTTGGTATGTCTTTTGACTTTCTTTCTGATTGCCTGGTTTTCTTCTGTGAAGCAAGAAACAACCATTGTATTAGAATTGTGTTAGGTAAAGTGATCATTGATTAATTTATCAGCAAGTATATATGCCAATATTTCCAAGCAACACTGCTTTTCCTAGTTTTACAGTATCAATATTTTTACATATGAGAAAACATTTTTGGCTGTATTAGCCAAAAAAGTCAATATTGAGTCCTAAAGGAATATATTCTGCACAGTGGCATCTGCCTATCCTCCTTTGAATATATCAGGAATACCCCAGTTTATACAGGGGCAAAAGTCTACAATCAATGTATTATTTTACTCAAATGAAAAGAGGTTGGTTTTTTTTCCTTAAATTGCATTGTTTATTATCTTTATTATTACTGATTTTGTTATTTTTAAATTCTTTTCTGAAATTGTAAAAAAAATCAATTGAACAAACACTATGATTTTGCTTAGTGTTAGATATGTTCAGTTTTCACTTAGAACATATAGATATCTTTCAGTTCCTCTAGGAAACAGAAAAGAAGCAGTTTACAGCTGCAGTCAAAGCAAACATCATCTACAATTTTTTTATTTCTGTGACTTGCCAAACAAGCACAATAAAAGATTTAATAATTTAACATTCAACAAAATTCTTGTCTCTTTGCCTAAGTATGGCTGGGTTCTCTCTCTCTCTCTCACGTTCTTAACTTTATGAAGCTCAACCAGTTCCAGGGACAGTTATTCCTCAGTTACTGTGTTCTGAGTAAGAAGAATCCTGTGCAACCTCAGCAAATAGTGTCTGTCAGCCATTTACATTTCTGGAAATAGCCACAGTTTCTTTGATGGTAGGTAAAGCAAAGATTCCTTTAAAAACCACAGGATTCTAGATGCAGTCAGTGCATCAGTGGAGATTAGGAAGACATGTATATTTGGGAAATCAAATTGAAAAACCCCATAAGTGGTATTACTTAAAAAAAGTACTTATTTCTCTTACTCCTCTATCCCCAAAGACTTTCATTCTTCTCTTCTGAAGTCCAGAACAACCAGGCTACAAGACAAATAAATTTTGTGCTGAAAGGATTGCTGTTGAATGCATCTTTAACAAATTCCCTTCATTTTAATAATTTTGCAACATTGGTAGTTATTACATAGTAAAATTATGAGTCTGGAAAAAATGCCAAGCAAGGCTTCTGGTTTTTTGTTTGTAATAGCTTTTTAATTACTAGAGACTGGAGTTTTCCCAGTAGTCCAGAAAAAATCAGTTAAAACTAATAAAAAAGAGAGGAGGAGGGATTGAGCCTGTGTTTGAAGAACAAAGTATCCTTGTAGCTTCCTAAAATTCTGAATTTGAAATACTATTAGAGGGAGACTCGTCTGACTGACTACTTTTACATACTGCCAAGGCTGGAACTTTTCCTCGAAGTGTCGTTAATGCAACATTTTATTCTGTTCAGAAAATTTAAAAAATAAAATAAAATAAAATTTCACTTCGAAAAATGTTACCAAATGTTACCAACATATTTTTAAGCAGTGAGATGTTCATTAAAAAAATAGAAATGTCTGCATAAAAAAGTGTTTTGCAGAGAGTAAAACTGATTATAGACATTGAGATAGGAAATGGGGGATCATTCATTATTACTTTGTAGGGAGAATTTCCGTCCAGTCAGCAAAAATTTCTTTTAGAAATATTCTTTTCTAAACAGAAAACCTCCTTTTTCAATTTTTTAAAAAAATGCTATTACATTAGTTTCCTTATGTAATAGACACATTACACTAGAAGCATAAAATTACATTATTTTCTTTGGAGTAAAATATTCCCTTTTTCTGAAAAGTATATTTATTTGTTGTCATTCAATAAGCTATTTTCAGCCTAGTGATCCTTCAGAAGTAAGAAGAAAATGCAAGGTACCCCAAATTAAGCATAATGTATGTCTTAAAAATGTAAAAGGCATAAGGTAATGGTTTTAAACTAAAAGAGGGTAGATTCAAACTAGATATAATGAAGAAAACTGTATTATTATCTCCTTGAATGAGACATAAAATAATATGGTCAGACTCACTCAAGTACATAAGCAGATTTCATTTCTTTGTTGGACATCAGCAATGTAGATGTCTCCATTTGTCAAGATGAATCCTACATTATGTTATTAATAAAAAGACTTACTGGACAGGTTATTAACTATGCTATGATTTTGAAATTATCATAGAGGTAAGTGGTGGAAAGGTTGAGTTTAGACAAACCTCTGTCATGGATCTATTTCCACTCTGGTAAACATTTCTTCCCCATTCCATAACACTTCAGGGCAAGAAGAGACCGTATATTGCCTGTTAGAGGCAAGAATAACATTTGAAAGAAAGTCCTGGCTTTATTTCTTCATATTTGCATGACGCGTGACTGACAGAAAAAACATAGTTTTGACTGTGCCTATCAGCCAAAGCGTCCACTTCTTTAAATGAAAGGAGAACCTTTCAGTTACCTGGTATTTCTAACTGAGATATTGTGCAAGGCACTGAAATACATAGTTGGTAAGGAAACAGACAGTGCCCTTCTGATGCAAGGAATTGCAAAATAGATGGTCTAGTCCTCGACACAGTACAGTTATTTTGTCATGCCTTACTAGTGGATAGCGCTTGTGTGAAATAAATACAAGCAAGATCACTCCTGTGTATCTCTCTGATGTCATAAGCTCCAGTAACACCACACACACTCCTTACTGTTAATGGTGGCACTTCTGAAAGAAAGTGTGTGGATAACATCATGAGGATTTCTTACTAAAGCTCAATTCCTTGCAAGCCTTTGCTGTAGTCTGGGGACAGCAGTGATGGATGCAGTTTAGAACAGGTCTCTGTTTGCTCTAATACTGAATATGAAAACAGTACTGTACAAGACCAGCTCAGAGTGAGTTCAAAGATAACTTTACTCACTGGATACTCACTCAGCACTACATTAAAGTCACAAACTGGGCTGTGGCACATGTTATGTACCAAATTTGCCAGTTGTGCAGTTTGGATTTACACAGGCTCCTCGCGCCCCGTTTTTGGAATGGCTAAAACAAGAGCTGGAGAAAGCACTGGCTTACAAACCTATGACATAATAATTTTAGAATAACCGTAGTTCCTAAAATGAGACTTAGTAACTGGATAACAAGCATATATGCTGTATTTTTGAGAATAGACAGGATCATAATTCACAGGTTTATCAGCCAAGTCACCAATTATTATATTAAAACATATCTATTATTTAGAAGTTCCTTGTTCTTTCTTTGCTAATATTTGAATCGGTGGGAAATGTTATTATGTATATGCATAGAACAGGAACAGCTGAACTTGGTAATGCCAAACCTGAGTGCTGTTCGCAGTGTACACCTAAGTGGAAAATACGCAACACCTGAGCACACGAGTTCACCTTCACTTCCCGTACTCTATCACACTCTGTAATATCTCTATTTTTTGTTTGCACCTGTCAGATTGCTGCTGACACCTCTGAAAAAAAAGTCACATTATTAAATTTCAAACAGGTATATGATTTTGAATCAGAGATTTTTTAATACAGTTAAATGAATTTCATTACTACTAAAGCCTGCTACTAGCTTAGATCAGTGTTGCCTCATTCTGGGTAAATCAGGGTTCATACTACAGATCTAACTATAGCTATAAAAACAAAAGCAACAACTGTTCTCTGTGATTTCACTCAGGACCAGTTCCCAGGAGTGACTGGTGTGGATTAATACAAAAAATACCCATCCTCTATCAGAGGCATTTACACACAACCTTTTGGTCACAAATAATTAACTTTCTGAAGTAAGCTTAAGGTATAGTTCTGTTATCTAGACTGCAACACATCTTTTATACTTAACCTTGATCATTAAAGCTGGCAGATTTCACTGTATGGAGCCACAGGGTGGCTTTTTTGCAGTATGAATTTGGCAGAAGATGTTACACCATATCAACTCAACATATTGAGAGGAACTCACATCTTGTATCTCATAGCGCCAAATTTAGAATTTAAAGGCTCACTTTAGTAAAGACTTTATGGAGAAAAACACACTAAAAAGGAAAAAGGAGGCAATTTTCATATTATGATGTATCATTTCTGTAATACTTTAAACCAAGTAGATTTTACTTTTCTAAAAAAATACAGAGCCACGACACTAGTTCCTTTTATGTAACTCCTCAGTGGATGAAACTTGCTTTAACAATATATGCATTAGGACTTATTAAAA
This sequence comes from Gymnogyps californianus, assembly GCF_018139145.2. Lineage (NCBI taxonomy): Eukaryota > Metazoa > Chordata > Aves > Accipitriformes > Cathartidae > Gymnogyps > Gymnogyps californianus. The sequence goes on along the minus strand of NC_059471.1, from coordinate 13,703,750 downwards.
CATCCAGGTAACAAAACCACACCATTGTTTAAAGTTCCTAGATCATAAAAGCTTGTGTGACACCTTTAGAGCAAAATTCAATTTAGATAATAAAATGCTGCCAATCTAAAATTCTCTTTGCTATCTTAGTCAGCTAAGCTAAGTTTTCATATTATGAAAACTGCTCTCTACTGTTGCTCTGTGAAATAGCTGCTCAGTGAAAACAACAACAAGAAGATAAGACCCTATATGTAACTTTATTGTGTTTAATGCAGGCTGCTACTAAATGTAGAGGTGTTGTATAAATATAATGTATATATCTATGTATACATTTGTGTGTATAAATATGAATATATATTCATAGCTGCCATTAGTGATAAAATTTTTAAGATCAATATTTTAATTAATGTTGATTTTGTCAAAAAATAAAAGATTTTTTTTCTATATTATTTCAGTTCAAGGAATTAATATGTTTAGTTACAGTTTCAGAAGGAACAGTCTGTATTACTGTTTTAAATGCTCTCGTATTGTCAGAAACTTGCCAAGGTCTTAAAAAATTACTGACAAATTAATCCTGGCTCAGGTTTTCATTGGTTTTGTTTGAAATATGAATTGCTCTTATAATTGGGCACTGCCTATGTTGTTAAGGTAATGTAAATGTGTTAGTGTATGCAATTGTTACTTGAATTCTTATACTTCAGGACAAACATAAAAACAAACTTTGTTCTTCCATTGCTTTCCTGCAATATAAACTTTAAATAAATAAATAATAGTAAAGAAAAAAACCCAAACAAAACAGAACAAAAACCAGAAGAATTTGCCGCTGCAACTGTCTTAAATTCCCCAGGTTTCCTGCTGGTACTACATTGTTTATAATGATTTGTGGCACTGGTGGATAATACTACATAATAGATATTGCTCTCTCTTACTTAAAACAAAATCAGAATCTGGGTTTGCTTCATAAGCAAAATATCTGTTCAGCCCATACTGTAGACTGAATAATATCAGATACACTAAAGCATTAGAACCATATTGAGTATCCTTATTTGTGAATCACGAAAAATCTGTTTAAAAGACTTCTGTGTCTAAACCCATTAATTCCTTAATTCTGTATGCCACAAAACATTGTGCATCACAACCATTTCTGGGAAAATCTACTGCAACCAAAAAATTAAGCTGGAAGTTGCCTTACAGTGATGTTTTCATTTTGGAAGTTAGGGTCCTCTGAAGCAAAAGTCATATGTGTGTTAGGCCAGTGCTCAGCAAAGACGAGATCATGAGTGTGTTGCTGAGTTTCTTCCCCAAGGCAATACTAGTGTTAATTATAGTTTCTGTTTACGAATTAGAAGAAATTCTGTTTAGAAATCAGAAGAATTCATAATTCACCGCACCAGAGGAACATTCGTCAACTGTTTAACTTTGAAGTGTCAGACTGAGGTTTGGCTCATTCTTCTTCATACACAATCCGTTCTATCAAGTTTTGCCAAAACCAAGACTGCAAATCCTTAATAACACAGAGTAAAAATACATGTAAAACAGCCAAATTTAAAGGTTATAGGGAAGCCCAAGATGATGAGACTCAAACCCTGGGAAGTAAAAAAAAAAAAAAAAAAATCACCATCATAAGTATTAAATTATTAAGAATTATTATCTTCTGTCATGTATTAAAAACTTCAGTTCCATGAACCGTATGATGCAGAGAAGTGTAAGTCTTTGACTTAGCTACACACATGGCATCATTTTATGTCAAAGTAAATTAAATGCAATATTGAAATTTTCTGATCAGAAATGAGAATATTTTTTATTGTTCCAGATAAAATTCTAAACACATTAAGGACAATCTGGAAAAATATAAAATTTTCTACCTTCTGGAGATTTTCAGTGAAACCCAATATTAATTTCAGAATTATTACTGGTCAAGTCAGTAGTAAAATGTCTTGACTGAACAGAGGAGTGGTCCAATATAAAAAAATAATTTAAAATCCCCTCCCTCATAAGTATTTTCCTTGCCTTGCCTTGCCTTGCCTTGCCTTGCCTTGCCTTGCCTTGCCTTGCCTTCTTTCTCTCTTTCATTCTTTCAGAGAGAGAATATTTATAATTAGCACAGTATAGGTAAAGTACAATGATCAATCAAAATGCTTGATAACTTTGCTGGGATTCATATTTCTTTAGTTTATATACCTCTAGTGATACATTTCATCCTTATTTCAAAGTCTAAAATAAGTCAGATGACTTGCCTCCTGGAAGTGCTACTCTCACTCATTTTCTTCAGCTCTCCAAAAAAAAGTCTAGATGAACTCAGATTTCTACACTCTCGATGTCTAAAATTAGGTGAGATAAATGATGCATCTCAAACATCTGAGAACATCTTGCCAGTTTAGAGATGTCTAGAAGACAGAATATTATATATTACATAATCCTATTCAAAAACGTGTTCAAGTCCTTAAAACATTAATGTAATTTCCATCTTTAATTGTGTCAGACAACACCATCACTGTCAAAATCAAGTTGGAAAACTCACTAGTAGGTTTTCATGGCTTTCTGAACATGAGTCTGACTCTTCACAGAGAGTTCAGAAAGCCCATCAGCCTTTGGAAGCCATTGAGAGGATGAATTTAGTCTCCAGTACACTTTTGGTGATCTTCAGGGTTGAGACGAGCAAAAGTCCTGGAAATCTTAAAATGTTACACATTCTGTGTATTCCTTTCCTGTTTACTCTACTTAGTTTTCCAAGAGTGATCTTTGAGGTCTTTGGTCAAGTCCACAGCATCAAGCTGAGTGATCCAGAAGGGATGGATACCAGTGTCATAACTCCCACCCCTAGCAAAAACACTATTAGAGCTGGCAATGCTGGATTATCTATCCATTTTCCATCTAGTGGCTGTATTTATAGTGACACTTTCACTCCTCAGTATGGCATGCAAGTAGCTACAAGGAATATGTATGTATATTAGTGAAACATCAGTGTGAGGCTACATACTCATATACTGGTTCCCATACTTTCGTACTGTTTCTGAGCATCCTCCTGAGGCAATTTTGGCCCATGACAATTAGTACTCTACAAGATAACACACAGTCCCAAGGCCCGTTCTTGGGAAAGGAAAGAGAGGAGGGAAAGAAAGTTAGGTCAGAGGTGTTAGTGGCAACGTGCCTTGGCCATTATATTTATTAGGCTAGAAATAACCCAGAACTCTTTGGTAGTAGAACTAAAATGTTAATTTTAATTAGCACTGAACCTGAAATTGTTAAATTCAGCTAAAAGGACTAAGAAGAGATGGATATTATGATTTGAGGTAGAATAATAATCCAGCAACTTTGACAAATACTCAGAAAATATCAACAATGGAAAATACATCATGTGTAAATGTATTATACATGATGCTGAAGTATATTTTCAACAGGAGCACCCAAGTATCCATATTCTCCAAACATATCCAGATGGATTTGCAGAGTATTGCATGAGTAAAAAATAAAATTATTCTGAAAAGTTAACCAAAAATTGTATTTTAAATTATGTAACTTTTTTTTTCAGTTGATGCCTGCTTATTTTCCATTTACTTGGAGTTCTCCAATTCACGAAACTGACATTTGGTTCACACAGTAATATTTTTTGTACTTTATGAGAAATCAATTATGATTTAGACTTTGCAGGGAGTTAATGGATAGCAATTTAAAGAACTATTGCTGTGCTTCAAGTAAACATCAAGTATCTTATTCTGCCTACATAATTTTTGTGTTCCTACCACTTAAACAGCTATTAGGAAGTGCTCCCGACACTGTCTTATGCTGTGTATCTGCAGAATTCCACCCCATTGCTTCTGATCCAGATGTTTTACATTGGTGAATGTAGCATTTAAGAGACAAGGTAAGGCCATTACACAAAGGTAGTGTAGTTGCATTTGTTTAGAAAAAAAAAATCAAACCCAAGGCAACAGATTCTAAACTAAAAAGCTATGAAAATCAGGATAAAAAAATAATTAAATTTGCTCAGGAAACTTAGGAAACACATTCAGTCAAACTCAGCCTGGAATAGTTGTGTATCTGAAGGTATTCAATATGCTAAAAGCAGCTGTGATCTAAATGGATGCGTAAGCTACATGGAAAAAAATGCTTATGATTAGATGCAAGTAGTAAAAGAGTGCAATAAGCAGCACTTTCCATGCAGCAGGGCAGTGATACTGAGGTGTTTTAGCTGCAAAGCACTGCTTTGGTGACTCAAAGCAGCCATAAACCTCACATATGGATTCATCAGCCTGAACATACCAAGGAATCTGACCTTTTTGAATATGAAGCTGTTGCATGTTACAGTCTATTTGCCATTTAAACTTATTTGTGAGAAATTTAAGCACTTAGTGTGATTTGCATTTTTCTTCACTTGAATTGATATTGGCTTTATTTTCATCTACTGCAACAAATGTCTAGCAGGAACAGCAGAGCAAAGGCACCTGATGCCTTGTTTGCTTAATATAAATGCAAACCCAACACAAGAAACAAAAAAGTCCACTTACACCTCAACACTTTTAAGGGTACAGCATAAAGTAGATGATTAATTTTTCTCATGAAGAAATTTGTCCCTATCTCATGACTGGTAATGTGAACACTCCAGAGAGACTATGAAGGGAGAGACCTTGATTAGATGCCTATTTTGCGTTTCTTCCACTGCTACATGATTGCTGTTGTCCACTTTGCAAGTCTATATCGGCACTGCATGTGGCCATTATAATTTTTTCATAGAGTTATAGTCAAGTGCTAGCTTACTTTCATCTTTCACCTGCAAAAATCTAAATCCTGATATTTAGCTTCTTTAGCTGTAACAAAAATATATACATTATGTACATGAATATTCTGGTTTATGATCCTTTCAAAATCAAATGTGCTCTTTAAAGCTGCATCTAGCCTATGGACATGAGCACTGATTTTGCTTTGTTATGCCTGGGCACAGGTAAGCAGAAAGCATGAGATCATAACCAAGTCTGCTGAGTCCTAGTTAATAATATAAGTGGAAATGGGCAATCCATGATCAGCAACTATCCTTGTTTTCCATATGGTAACACAAACAAGAGACATCATGATTCACAGCTCACCGCTTCATTGTCTGGAGTAAAGATAAACATTTGCTGCACTGGAAACATGAATTTATCTAAGATGTACCAACAGAAAAGCCTTTCAAGAATTCCTGACTTTCTCTAAATGTTTAGATTTGTACTCTGTTGTTCTGAGTAATAATTATTTAACTTCTTTGTGAAAAAGAGGACCTTTTACTAATAGGCTTCACACTGCATGCTGACATTTCAGCAGATTGCTATATTAGTTCTATCATTCAGAGTCATGAATTATTGATTCACCTACACTATTCTCCTTCAAACTACTGAACTACTCACCATTGTACTGATGCAAATAGCTAATAAATAAGTAGAATGTAAAATGACTTTATTCAGCTTTAAAAGAATATCATAAAGTTTTAGTAGAGCCTGTACTATTACTAGTGCTAGCCAGGTAGTAAATTTTGTTTGCAGCTTTCAGGCTTTATGCACCAGTCTGCCATCTCCAAATTAGTTTCAGCTTCATATTTCATGGAGATTATACATTCATTTGTGAGGTAAAAATGCTGCTGTTCTTCCAGCAGTTCTTTACCATCTTTGCATTCTCAAATCTCAATGTGCTGCTCCAGGGATCAGAGCTGTCCTTCACCTTCCTTTTATTTACTACAGGATGTAATTCTTTCCTAAGTTACATTTGTGCGAATCAGGAAAGATTGTGGCAATAAGTGGAGTTGCACCATGGAGAGAAGTATCAGGTACTGTTTATTTTCCAAGAAAGCATTTGTTATTAAGATTAATAGCTTATATTGACAAAGTGAGATAATAATAGACATTCTAAAGCATAGCCCCTAACATCAGCTTTTAAAGGCATGTACTGTCTGCTGTAAAGGCTGGGAACATTATACAGGGTATTTCAGATATTCCACAGAGCTGTAGAGCATTGTGTTACAGTAGCTTCAAAATACAGATAACCTGAAAAACTTTGATTGTAAAGCATCCTGCTACAGTGGGGATTTTTTTATCAAAAACCTCAGAAGAGGTTTTGGTGAGCTCATCCTCTTTGCTTTTGTTTACTGGTCATAGAAATTTAAAATTTTTCTTTTACTGCAGGAACTATAATAGATTGACTACTGAGATACTGATACAGTGTGTGCAATACAAAGATAATCACAAGAATAGAAGGCAATATTGGAATATTTCCCCATTGTCCAAACTCACACAGAAAAATAGCAAAAGCAGTGATTAGTTACACCTGGACCATTTTCTCTGAAGGTAGTCATTATGCTACAGCACAAATTTAAGACTTTTTTTGATGAGAACGAGTGTTTTTCTGTCTCTTTAGACCCTCCATATACTTTTTTCATTTGAGAATTTTTGAATTTTCTCTTAGACAAACTAGAAATTTTACTAAGAATGATCTCTGTAAAATATTTTATTTTCCATTTAACATAAAAAACCCCCTCCAACCCCACTGTGGTTTTATGGGAAATAAGGTTTTATGGAAAACTCAAAAATCAAAAAACATCACTTGCCTATTTTAATACACGAAAATAAAATTACTGTAGAGATCATGATCAGATCTTTTGTCTCCTGGAAATATTAAGGTTCTTAAACAGAAGCCATCTAGCTGAGTTTCTGAAAACCAAATGAGTACAGACATACCTGCTCGATAATTTGGAAACACCTGTATGGAAACACCTACAAAACATTCGAAATTCCTTCGTTCTAGCTTCTGGGAAAGTGAGCATGTCCCACAGAATTCAGCTCAGCAGCTCTCAGCGCTACAGGGATGTCAGGTCCAGGAGAGGAATTAGCACTAAGAGGAGCATGTTAATGGCTATGAGGCTCCTGAGAGCATGCAGATTCGGCAGCAACCTCTCCTTTGGCATTGCATTGGGGTATGGTAGTCCTGAAGTGACAGAGCTGACGGTGGGCCAATTTACCCAAAGTGGGTTTTACAGCTTAGGCTGCAGTCCTTGCAGCCTCGGGGGCTGGCTATCACACCTGAAATAGTCACTTCAGAGCAAGCTCAAGTGTATCATCTACAGTATACTCTAGCCATTTCTGTGACTGCAGTGCTGAAGTACTTTTATTTTTATCCATTGCACCAAGTTTTTATGCTTTGCTCATAACTGGCAGGGCCAAAAAAAACCCCAAACCTCATCCATAGTTGTTAGGTGCCCTAATTACTTACTTCAAATGACATGATTCTTCCAGAAAACTTTTAGAATAGCTTTAAAAGCTCTCAACAGCTTACAGCTGAAAGCCAAATGTATAGGTTATAATTCATTTACACTTTGTAAAACTATGTAACTCCTCAATAGCTGCCACAAATAATTTCAGTATGGTGTGGTCTCACTTAAACTTTATAAGAAATGCAATCTAAAATCTTTCAAGTAGGAAATTCTGGGTTTTTTTTCATTGGCATTATTCCAACCTGTAACTTCTCTTGTTCGAGTCTTGATCATTAGCCAGCTTCTCCAGAGACCATTCCACATACTCTGCCTGTTCCGTGTGTAAGGACCACATCTAGTTTAGTATTTATCTGTCTTCAATTTTTCTATGTTACAAACTCCTCTGTTCATTTAAACTGTAAGGTTCTGGCTTTTCGGGTGCACTGTAACAACCAGACAGCAGTAGGTATGTGTATAGAGAGAGAGATTTAAGTTCCTAATTATAGAGAGAGGAAATGTATGAAGAATATTTCTTGAATGCTATTTTTATCCAACAGATTTATAGGATCCCTTTCTGCTAAGCATTATGCTAGCCATTAATTATATGATAAAGTGTTATTTTTTTCCTATAAGATCCTTTGTGCTCAACTTCCTAATGCTTGAGCACTGCAGTTTTCAACCTTCATGTAGTTTCGAGGTAATACACAGAAAGAAACTTGTATGATACAGTAGATTGAACCAATATTATGTGTCATTGTTCTCTCATCTAGCTTCTTTTGGAATATTATTGATTTTTAGTGATTTTGTGTGTACCAGTGCAACTATAAAGCTAAGCAAGGCTATGTAAGATACACATCTTATTGGTTTTAACCCTCCACTATCTTTTCATCCCTATCTTTCTTTTCATCTTGTTTTAAAAGTGGCCATCCTCTGTGATAATATTTCTTATCATTCTCTTTTTTTTTCTTTTCAATGAAGGTTACTGTTTTTTCATAAACTCAAACTGAGATATGCATCAGGTGAGGTAACTTTAAAAACAAAAAAAAAAACAAATTATATTTACAGTAGTGAAGGCAACAAATCAGTTCTCTGTCTGTCTCTCCATCACCACCCTGGCAAATCTTCTGTGTTTCTGGGTTCTCTTTTTCTATGGGAAGGTCTACATACGCACTTACGACAGTGATTACCAAGAAATCTGGACCACTTTAGAGAATCTTTATGCAAACAGTATGGAATGCACCGAGCTAAAGCGATTTCCAGTTAACTGAAGGGTGAGGGAGAAATATGGGGTTTCATGATTTATTGTCGTTAAAGTGTCTCTATTTGCATTTGGACAATTTTCACCTACATAGTAGAGTACATTTTGAAAAATGGAGTAGAAGGCATTTGGCTATAAAGCTACTACGTGTTCATGCTTTGTAAATACTCACAAAAAATGTACATGAGAAAGGAGGGTGCATATTATATAAATTAATCTAGCCCCAAAGTACTATGTTCATGCTCGTGAACAATTTACATGTGTGGTATAGAAAATTTACTGCACAATAAAAGTAACACAAGGTTTTTCTCAAATGTTTATGTACTGGTATTTATCCTACTGCTGAGATATAAAAAATAATTCTGAAGATCTTCTAGTACAATATGTGGATTTTTTCCCTTTCTTAAAATTTTTCTCAGGAGAAAAGGAAAAAACCAAAGATAATCCCTACTTTAATTCTGCATTTTGGGAAAAAAAAAAAACACTATGTATGTGTAGAGCATTGTGAGCCTCATTCAGTAATTTCCTTCCTATTTTTAATTCTCATAATTTGCCTGCATTTCATAAGGCGCTCTGGAATTGAGCCAGTAAAGAATGCAATGACATGCTTTGCTTTGAACATGTGCAAAGTTTTCTGCAGATGCTGTCTTTGAGATACATTTTTAAATTACTTCCATGGAGAGTCAGTGCAAACTTATCTAGTCGGTGCATGTGTAGTCACTTTGTGCAGGCAAAGGGAGAGCAAAGAGCAGTGCCACCAGCGGCTTCATGGCTGGCACAGGCTGTCAGTCCCCGGAGGGCCAGGCACCAGGTTCTCTGCCAGAAGTGCCAAAGTCAGCATGATTTTAATAAATGAAGTAAAAATAATGTTTGTTTGCCATGTGAATAATCAGAATTTATATGATGTTTTACAACATTAGAACCAAATATCTCTGACCACAGTAATTCCACAATACATCTCAGTACAACTAAAATATTCTGAAAAGAGAGAGAAAAATGCTCATAATGTCATGTAAAATACTGAAATACATATAGACAACATATCTGAATTTTGAAAGTACCCTTTTCTTGTAGAAGACTCTAACCAAGAAGTGGATATATGCTTCTTCTGAAGTTCAAAAATTTTCAAAGAACAGGAACTATAGCTCAAAAACAGTGCTGGATTTGAACATATGAGACAAGACAAATTATTCCATACAAATACTTAAATAAAATGTACAGACTGACCCAAAAGAGAGGCCACCTTAAATTTAGGCCATGATTATCAAAGTATTAAACAATGGGTTTAATATACAACTAGATTTTTTCATGATGGGAAAAGCATTAAGCCAAAGTAGGAGGGTAAAATTACATCAGACTTATTTGAGACCACAAGCCTAAGGCAAATATACAGTAGTTTGACAAAGCTTTATAACTAATGGATTGCATTTCTTAGACTTCTGAAGTATGATTCAGTTTAATAGACAAAGTATTTTGAATAACTTCTATGTGGAAATATACTTTAATTACCTCCTGATTTTATCTCATATTCACCTGGAAGTGAAATACTTGGTATGAGTCGAATTGTATATAACAGGACTTCAAATAGGTATTTCAAATCTGCATACAGGCCCTCAGTAAAAATAGTCCTTGGTGGAAATAAAGTCATCTTTACCTTTTTCATTAATGAATGAAAAATCTAGCAATATTCCCTCTATTAAGTAATGAGAATGCGACATTTAATTATTTTTGCTATACATGATAAGCAGTCTATTTGAAGGCATATGATTGTGATATTTTCTCTGTAAGTCTAGAGGTGGTTGGACTTTTTTTTTCTATTTTTTTAAGTTCAGTTACTCATCTATCACTAAAAACATGTTTTGTATACATTTTAGGCCACTGTTTCTCAATGTTGGATCAGAAAAGTCTGTGTCTGCAGGACAGCTCATGAGGTTCTTACATGATTTGCTCAAGACTTTTTACAAATAATCAGGTCTTAGTGATTTATTAACCATCTTCAGGTAGCATGTCATATATTTACAAGGAAAACTGCTCAAATCCAATAGTTCTTTCTTGCTTAAACATACCAAGGGAGTTGACCCAATGTCATCTCATTGACTTCAGTGAGCTCATAACCACAGCAGAAGCCAACACCTCCTATAACAATTCACAAAGAAAGGACTTAAGTGAATTAAGGATCGTTTTGAAACACTAAAATTCCATATCGTAGAAGAGATGCTTTTCAGAATGGCACTTTGTTGGTATACAGTTGCACCAGAATTTCAGTTCTGCTTTTGTTAACATAGCACTGATGAAGAATATAAAAGTTATGGGATAGCAACTAAGTCCTTTCAGAAAATGAGGATAAAATCAACAAACAAACAAGCAATAAACCCCCAGCACTTCATTGAAATTGTTAAAGCAGATATGACAGAGGTAAAAAGATGCTGAATTTGAATCAGTATTTTATTCACGTTGGACTGGAAGTGTTTTTCTCCCCCTGCCACTGGCAACCTGTTTGGTGGAACCATGTTTTAAAGAGCATTTAATAGTAATTTCTAAAATAATATTCAGTACACTCTGTGCTGAAGGTTAATCCTTTGGGTATTAATTTAGCTTTATCACAAAGCAGACAGTGTCTGTATTCATCTCACTGCACTTAACATATTACCAAAATTAAGGTCTCTATAGGCAAAAATAGCTTTATTTCAAAACAGTGAAGCTTAGTTGATGCAAAAGTAAATACAGTGTTTATTGCAACTGTTTCAGTACACAGCACAAGAATGTGCATTTAGTACTTAAAGAAAGTGAATCATCTGAATCATTTGAAGAGTACAGGCTCTCCAGCTCTGCTGTTTATTTATACACACCATATATTCTGCAAATTTCTGTTGGCATACAGAAAGTTCAGTTTCATACTAAAATAGCCTCTGATACTCAGTCTTTTAAAAATTGCAGTCAAATATCCTGTTAAAGCATAAATCTTTATATAGCATATTAAATCTCAAAAAGCTATCTACTTAACTAAGAACATTTTCTCAACTATAATTCAGCTCATTCTACAACTTTAAAAAGACTATTTTTATTATTAAAAATAAAAATATAAAAGAACTAGCCACACTTACTAAAACAAACTTATTTTTAGTCATGAATTTAGCAATGCAGAACATTGTCCTTGTTTAAATGTGTTTCAATACGTTGCTCACTGCAAAAGTGAGGATTTACATAGCCATATGCTATAATGCTTTATTACAAGGTGTTAACATATACAGGGTGACCAAAGTCATGTTACTTTCCTCAGGCTCACTAGAAACAGTGCCTGAAATCACCATGAAACACTGAATGAATAGCTAAAAAATGCCAGTGTTTATATGGAAAACTATTATGTCACAAACAGGCTCATTTTGTCATTACCTATTATTAAGCATTCACAGGCTTGCGAGGCTTTCCATCAACATGTCCACAACAAGACTGATACAAACCAATAAATAAATATACGAGATGCTATGCTAATATCATGATCAGTTACCTGTGTTAACGTGGTCACTCAGAATACGGTCAAATGCTCAACCTGTCCCAGCTTCTCCTTAGCAGACAGCGTTCCCATTAGCAATCCAGTACGGCAGAAGGACAGTGACAGCTTAGCTGGGTAAAATTCAGTGTTTATGATACAATTATTGTGCTACTGATTACTTCAGACATTGGTGAGTTAATCCTTGAGGTATTAATTTACTGCTCTGACTGTACAAAACATATCCTAGTGCTTTACCCCTTTGAGGGTTGTCACTGTAATTATTCCATATGGCATCACCAGTAAGGCTTTCCTGTGCATCTTTCCCAGTAAACAGATTTTAGGATATTTTCAAGTCAGTCAGCTAATGAAAAAGAACTTTACGCTGCTTTCAAGCACCGCAAAATACAGCAATCCTCTTTTGAGAAGAATTTCACGATTTCAAAGTCTTACTATGTTTCAAATAGGAAGAATCTTCCTTATTTCAAAAAGTCTTTCTGAAAGAAAGTTCTAAAATATTATTCTGATCAAACAGAATTCTGGTTTTATATATACTGATATAGGTACAGGTTTATCAACATGTATTATGAAGAAAAAGAAAATTTAAAAATTTTATTAAAAAATATTGAACCAGGCTATCTCAACAAGGCTGAATGCTCCAATATTATTTTTTGAAATTAAAATTGGAAAAAAAAATAAAATTAAAAAAAAAATCCTACTTTAGTAAATAAAGTGTACTGATTCCACCACAGTTTTATATCCTAGTGTCAAAGTTTTTCATAACAATTGATATCTACTTGGATTTAGTTGCAACTTTAAAAGGAAAAAAATTCTATTGATCAGGAGTAAAACAATGAACATAAATTCAGTCTCCAAAGCTGGAAAATCCAAGGCAAGGATGATACCTACTGGCTATGTAGTTAACCTTGAATTTGACACATTTATTCTATTTCCCTCTCTGTCACAGTGTCTTATTTCAGTGCTACATTTCTTTGTGTGTAAGGGGAAAGTGAAGAACAGAGAAGAAACACTTTCAAGAGGTCTTTGTCAAGATCTTTCCTGAGAGAGTCCTAAATGAGCTAGTTAAGCTTGGGAGATAGGGCAGTATTGTCATGGATTAAAGGCTGTCTAGGAGCAAAACGTCAACGTTTGCAATTGAACAACCATTTTTCCCTACAATAAAGGTCAACAGTATGCATCTTAAAGTCTCAGGAAGAGTATAATGATTTATCTTATTTATATTATCTTAAAAGAGAGCTAAAAAATGAAATTTTGCAATGAGACAGCATTACTTAGATTTTGGGAGGACTGGTAAAGATTTCACATCTCCACAAAATTGGCAAATAGGCAAACTAAATGTTTCAGACTAAATGTTTAACTGAAGAAATTGACCTCAGCATCATTTTAGAAAAGGCAGTTAAGATCTCTTTGCAAATTATAAATAATAATAATAAAAGACACTTAAATAAGATGTTTGGAAATAAATAAGATAATGGGCAATCTGGAGCATATGTTAATGCCTCCATACGAATCAATGTTGCAGACTCATTTAGTTATGCTACCTGAAGTAGCCATAAGACCCTCTTCTTACAGAAGAAAGAGAGGAATACAGAGAAGAGCAATGAGGTTGACTGAAGGCTTGGAGCTCTTGCACAAGAAGGACCAACATGACAAGAACTGTGATAATATAGAGTACTTATATTGTAATTTTTTAAAAAAAGTATATAAATATGATTATTATTATGTTGGTTGAATTACACAGCTGTGCTTATTACTGTTATTACCACTGAATGGAGTTTGTGAAAGTCACTTTGTGATTATACATACACAAGCCTGGATGGAATTTCACAGCTTCTTGTCTGACCACTTTGAAAGTTTTGTGCTGCCTTCTTTTCAGGTTGCAAACCAGTTCCTTCAGGTTTACCCACTGCTGACAAGCTTTTGATAATACTGCTCATTTGTTCTTTGTGGCTCATCTGAGCTGTTCCTTCCTTTTACACATCAGAACATTGTTGTGTTGATGAATGCAAGCAGCCCCTTTGATCTGTGGGCATTTTTTAAAGCAGTCAGTAAAAGATTGCATAGCGGTTAACTAGTAATTTCTTTTTTGAATTTTGCTTCTTTAAAAGCAAAGCAGTGCTTTAGAGAAATAACCTCTCCCAATTTTTGTTTTTAATTACAATTTACGAATGTACCTTAACATTGTCATTGTTCATTTCCAACAGCATTGGACTGTTATTAAAAAAAGTCATAAATATACCTGCAATGTAATTTGTTCTTGCCATTGTTTGCAGAGTTTCAAAGTGGCATTTATTTAACCAAACATAGCTATCTACATGTCTGCATCTAAGCTAGTCATTTTTGTATCCTTTTGTAGTCAAGGAAGAGAAAAAGACACTTCTTAGGTGGGAATTATATCATCCTAAAAAAGATATCCAAAAACCTTCAAATGCATCCAGCTGTAAAAGCAGGTGTTTCTCTCCCTTGACTATAAAGGGAATCTGATTAGCAATGTCTGCTTGGCTCAGACATTGATGTCTACACTGCACATGTCTAAGATGAGGTGAGATAAATCCCTGGTTTCTGCTTTCCCTTCACCTCTGGGCTCTTTCATTTGAGTATCATTTCAATACATCACCTGTACCTCTGGAAAGATTCCAAAGCCTTGGTATTCCTCCCTGAATTTCATATTACTGGCATTTCAAGCACTGGTTTAAGAAATTGCTGAAAAGCAACTTTGGCCTTAAGGAATCAAAAATAATTCCCTCTCAATATTCACTGAAGAAAATGAATGCCAAATCCAAAGTCTGATCTCTTATGTGATAGAAACAATACAGGGCTGCCTGGTCAGCCATGAGCTCTCTCTTACAAGACATTGAAGTGGAGCTTTAGGCTTTAGTAATCAGAAAAAAACATTTTCATGCCTGAGTGACATTACTTTGCTGCATTTGCCCTTCAAGTCCTTTGAAAGAAAAAAGGAAATTCTCAATGCCTTCAAGCTACAATTGGAATCAGAATTTATAATGCTTAGGGCGTGGTGAATTTAAGCAAAATTTGATGCACAATTTAAAAGCAAAGTGATAATAAAAAGTATGTGATTATTCCATTCAAGTAAATCCATCTTAAAATACACTAAATACACTTAAATACACTACTGTATGTCAGTCATCTACCTAGCTGCAAACACAATTATCTGTTGGATCAGTAATTTTCAAACTCTCAGTTTAAAATAAGTGAATGCACTCTTTGGACAAAACAAGCTGAACATTCCTCAAATATCCTAATATGATAGATACATTGCAAATTGAAGCAGGCTTTATATTCTGAAGCAAAATAAGGCCAAAGTCAAACATCATTGTGCCAGATGCACAAGGTCTGTGTATGCCACCAATTATGTGTCTACTTAGAGCACGCACAGGCCATTTGCTTAAGGGGACTGAAGAGAGGGATATAACCAGAAAGGCAATTCATTCATTACTGTAGTTTAGAAACTTTGCTTCAATCCACTCAACACTTAGATTCTAATTTTCTCTTTTCGCATGCACGAATCGAAGCCTCAACAGGTATTAATATAATTTTTATTATAGATAGGTGTGGATGCGATCTGTAGCTTAAGTGCATTCAGTAACACTCAGGAATGCTGTATATTCCAAAGCTTTGTGAGGTTCTCAGATGAGAAAACAGACAAGTGCAAATATTATTAGTTTCACAGGAAAACAAATCTCCAGATGCACAATTTGGCAAATTCCAATATCTAACATGTGACATTAGCTGCAGGAAGGAGCATAAGAAAAATAAGCAGACTATGATAGTCTGTTCCTCAGTGGGTATCTTCGTGATCTCTGTAAGAGATTGCCTTAAACCTTGAAACACAAAACTTAATATACTTTCCAAAGTTGTGAAAATTATGATAATTGTTAGATATTTTTGTATCTATACAATTACTTCTCTTTTGAATCATCTTCAATTTGTGGTCTCGATACTCAATAGCAGTGTGTTTCACAGCCTTACATGTTTCACAAATTATTAAACACTCCACCAATTTACCGAGCGACCTTCAGTGACTCTGAATACTGTAATTTAATTAAAAATATTGTCATGTTCATATGTAATGAGATAGGAAAACAAAACTTCTCATCGTTCTGTTTCAGTCCATAATACAATAACATCATGTCCGCTCTTGTCTTCTAAGGCCAACTGTTTTTCTGAAAGACAGTCTGCTCTTCCTCGTTTTCATCTCCATTCCTCTATTACTCTCTACCCCACTCTTTATCCATATAATGGCTTTGATGATTTTTTGACTACAGCTTTACCAAGAGTAGCCTCCTCCTTATCTTAAATTTAATTCTCCAAATTCAATAAAAGATTTGCTTGCAGGTACAAAGCATATGAGCCAACCTCTTGTGAGGGATCTCATGTGCTCATGTCCAACACATAATAATAGATGGGATCGAATGATAAAAACACAGTAGAATTGATTAAATTGCTAAAAGCTAGTTTTCCTTCAGAGCATGCTGTTTTCCTCCATGCCTTCCCCCTTATAACAGCTTATTCTCATATATTTTCAATTTTGAAACATTCTACAGTGGTAGCCACTTATTTCAATGAGATTCAACAATATATCATCCGAGTGACTTATGAATGTATGCACAGAACCATAGGGAAGGAAAAAAAAAAAGAAATTGAATGTTACTTCTCTTGGCAACATCGTTACTATACCATTTATTGACCTGACTCCAATAACAATAAATACACTTTCACATTGGGAGAGAATATACATCTTTCCAATGTGAACAAAGTAGTCTTATGTTTATCACACTCTAAAAGTTTTTAACATTTCTTTGGTTTAAATCCATGGAAGAAATGAATATAAGGCTGATCCTTTGAGAATGGGAATACATTATCTTTACTACAATGCACTAACAAACTTAGATTGATTCATACAGGACAACAGTTTCGTAATAAATGAGTCAAATGCTATTGTGTCTTGTCATGTTCACTGCAATCACTTGGCAGTTTTAATACACCAACAAGAGAAATGTACTACACTAGAATGTCTTGATATAGACAAAAAAATTACCTGGCCAGAACTGAACATCTATGCTTGTTTTAGAAACGATTTTCAGGACAATTTGAACTACATGCATGTCCTGGAACAGGTTATTACTCACAGTGGGGTGGCCTGTTCTTTAACTGGTTCAATGGAGGTCTAAGCATGCTTCCCATCAGAATGCCAGGTACAGGCTGTCCAAACGTGTATGAGCTTACTACAGTGAGTGGATTAAAAATAGCAAGGATTGAAGAATGGGCAATAAGGAGAGTGGAAAGAATATGAAAAACATTTATAAGAATTTCAGCATAATTTACCTATATGCAAAATCTCACACACTTCTGAAGATCCAAAATGTTTCAGGCAATTTCTTTTAAATTAAAAACTAATAATCATTTAATTGCAGATTTCAAGCCTGAGGGCAACAGAATCACAGATATACATGCACAGTATGTGAGGGAAATATTGGAACTTTGGGGAAAAAAAGAAATGCACTTTTATAGGTTCTTGATCCCTACTGTGATTTAAAAAAAATTCTTATGACAAATATTTTAAAAGATGTGTTACTTAATTAGTAAGCAAAGAAAAAGTGTACAAAATACTCTTCTCTTATTCAATCTTCAATACATATCTTAATCTTCAATGCATGTCCATTCTGGACAAATTTGTTGGACAGCATGTACCAATGCATGCAGTTACTGCTATGGATGACTGTGAAGTGTGTGTACAGATAGTTTCTGTTATAGTGTTTTTGTAACTTTTCCCAAGATCACTTTATACAGACTGCTTGTGTCTATCTATTTATATATAACTTTTACAGGTTACTTTTGCCAATAGAGTGTCATTCATCTCAATTACTGCCAGGTCACTATTCCTCATCTTATGGAAAAAAATAGTGCAGAAAAATTCAGTAGGGTGATTTGCAACTGCTGATGGGTATAGTGACGAGAAGAGTTTAACAAAAGAAGGTTATTTCAGTGCCCAACCTGGAATGAGTTACAATATTTCTATAGTAAGGTACCATTGCTCTGTTTGTATCTCATGTTGGCCATGAGCCAGCTCCAATAAAGAGACTGCATGACTATGTTGTGAAACATGAAGTCCGAGATAATATACCCTGACTCTCCTCAGGAATTAACAGCTCAGGTCTGGTGACCTAACTAGTATCATCACATAGCATTTTGTTAGTTTGAAACATTGGTAATTACATCCACATTTCTCCTTAACTGACTGTATTATCAATAATTTCTGGTTCCTAAGTCTATCGAAAATACTGCAGCAGCTTGATGGGTAAACTGGGTGAGCTCAATCAAAACTAAAGTAAATCAACAAAGAAAAAAAGATCTCTTTGGCAGTGTTTCTTTTTCTTTACAGTGGAGTCATGTTTTAGTTTCCTTAGTAAAGTCTCTGCTTCCTAGTCCAAGAGTTTCTGCCATCTATAGTATAACTGAACTGAGGACACCAGTTCCAATTTTGCCATTAGGGCTCCTTTTCAAGGGGCAAAGGGCTGAGAAGGAATTAATTTCCACCCTTCCCTCATCTTTCTTCTGAAAAAAAAAAGCAAATGAAACATAGTGGTAGAGGTGATTTGTTCATTAGAATTTAGCAGAACATTTCTACAGCTTGAAAACAGATTCCTCTTTCCACTGTTTGATGTGCCTTCCACGAGGCCAGGGAGGTGGGGACAGCTTTTACCTCTAACAGCTTAAATGAGGTCAAAAGGAGCAAACTAGCAGTTGAAAAATTGAAAATTTGCTTGAGAAGAGAAAGGAAAGAGCTCCTTCTTGAATTCCCAGTTACATCAATGCCCTGCAGGAATTAATTTGAGTGGTTGTGTTGCCTGTGTTTTTGCGACTTTCTCCCCCTCCACGACATGACTTTTCTTGACACTATTGCAACGCGCACATGCATTAATGTACTGTCAGCATGCTTTACTTTTTTGCATTTCACAGTCATCTAGATTCTGCAATAGCAAAATCTCTAAAAGCTTTGAAGACCAGTTTTTCTCTGAAAAGTAACCCCAGCAAAAAGTGTCTCAGTATTCCACCCTTGTCCCTTGATGATACTTTCATCAGCTCTGCTCCATTTACAAGCAAAATAACCTCTCTCTCCAAAAAAACCCCAACATTCCCTAAAAACTTACTTGCTATCAAGCAGGATTTGTACATGGCTAGGTCTCTCTAATCCTACAGCACTATATCGCTGTCTTTTTCAGGTTGTGCTCTCGCTCAGAGTAGCTCTATTTTCTCACTGTAGCTAGGAATTTAGATTTTGCAGTACTGGATCAGACAGAAGAGTCATCAAGCTTAATACCCTTCCTTCAACAGCACAGAGAAGTAAATGCTCTAGAAAGTGAAAAAACTCCTGACTTTGATAGGGGATGATGTGACATTATAGCTCTCATCCTGAGCTGATACAGCTAGAAATCAGCTGAAATCTGGAAGTATGACATTATAAATTCCTCCTGAAACTTACACAGAGAGTTTTGATAACACCAGATATTCTTTTATTCAGTGTCAGTCCCTTTTTGAGACTTGTAAAAGGAGAAAAAAATGCACAGATACAAAGTGAAGAATAACTGGTTAGCAGTGATATGATACAAAAGGATGTGGGAGTTGTGATGGATCATAAATTGAATATAAGCCAGTAATGCCCCACAGTTACAGAAAAAAAGCAACTCAATCTGGTTTGTCTTAACAGAAATTACTTATATAATAAGGCAGAGAGATAATAATCCAAATTCTAGTTGCCTTTTGTGAGGCCCCAGATTTAGGACTATTTTAGATTGTGGGGACACCACACTTTATTAAAGATGTGAAAAATGGAAAGGACAGAGAAAAACAAGCAGGTTAAAACAAGGCTTAGAAAATGTGTCTAGTAGAAAAGCTTGAAGAAACTGATTTTTTTTAAATAAAAGGTTCAAGAAGACACAAAGATAGTCTTCCAACTTATAAAATACTGTCAAGCAAAGGATAAAGAAAAAGAATTCTCGATTTTACCTGGGGTGAGCAAATATTGTCAGAAAACCTTGCTTACATTTTCAGCAAAGATTAACAATTGGTGTACAGGATAAAATTCTACAGTGACTTGAGTGCTTGAACAGGACTCTTACATACATCTTACAAAATCTCTTAGAGATTTTTAAGCTGTGAATATATGTTGAAAATATGCATTCCTTCCCTATTTGATTGACAGTCAATATACATGAAGATGTGATAACAATAAACAGGTAAGTTTTAGCAAGCTGGAAATTATTGCATATATTTTTGGTATATCTATATATAAGATATACACCTATATCTTATTAGCATGGGTTCTGTGGGAGCAAAAGCAAATTGCAAAAAACCACAAACCCTCAAAGATGAGTAATTCCATTCAAAGCAATCACTACAGTAGTATCAGCCTCTGAAAATATCAGCAGTACTTCTCCAGATATATGAAATCTTCAGACTCCTATCTTACCTGACTTTTGCTGCAAGCAAGGTTTCACTGGCAGGATGTCTGAGGGCATCAGGTGAACTCTGTTAGTCATTGTATTTTATTGTTTTGTCTTATACTAATATAAAGAGGCCTTCATTGGTGAGCAATTATTTTCCTAGCGACAGGACAAGAATAAATGTGCTTAACAGAGAAGATTAGGTTTGATATTAGGAAAATATGTATAATTACACAGAGAGTTAAATGCTGAAAGCAGAAGCCATGGAATCTCCTTTCCACTTGAGCAAAGGGAGGAAAAGTCAGGCCCTGGACAGTAAAGTTTATGAGGACTGCATGGATTTGCTGTATGCCCACAACTTTGTTTCCATGAATAATCTACAAATCATAGAATCACAGGACCAGAGAAAAATAGGGCTGGCAGGTAGCTGAAAAAATTGTTTATTACACAGCAGAGTAAACTGTAGTTGTACGCTTTCTATCGTTAGTTTATCTAAACTGTTCTTAAAAACCTCCAGCAATGGGGATCCTGCAACCTCCTTAGGCAAGCTGTTCTTGTGTTCGTGCTCTTAAACCAGCCTATGTACAAATCCCTACAGAAACAGATTCTACAACAATATCCAAAGCCAAGTGAAGCAAAACCGAGACAGGGAATGGGGGAAATACTGCGATCAGCAACTTCTGATATCGATGCAATTGGTACTTTGGAAATGTTACTGATAGCAGAAATCACTGGCATATTTTCCTCAATTCTTGTTTTATTAAATCATGAATCCCACACAAGAGAATAATTTAATCAGCATAAAACTGTAGAAACCTAATTTACAGTCTGATCAAACTCATTACTACAGACAGGACTTGTAGCAAGTGGGCAGACTGTCCGGGCTGTGAATATAAGTTTGGCCAGTATCTGGTATCCTGCAAACCAAGCCTTCTAAAAGAAACACAGAAATGTAACTTTCTGCAAGAATGCACAATTTTTAAAAGCTTGCTATATTTTTCCAATTCTGTTGCCACTTGAGAGCAATGAACTCCCATTAGTGGGAGATGAAACAAAAAATAACACTAAGAAAAAGATATATGAACAGAAATTCATTTGTTTTTATAATATGCTAAGTTAGCTAAATATAATTTATGTTACACAAATGACGAAAATAAGTGTCAGTAGCATATGGATATGGTCATTTGTGTTGGTGTTTGCTTTTTTGTGCTGATGACAAAAACCATATATCTGCTTGAAACAGATGCACTGTAATAGTGCCTTTAACTAAATTCTATAGTGTATGTCTGTGGATGGAAGAGCCAATAAGCAAAACTGCCCCTTTTCAGATTTCATAGCATCAAGGGAATTTTCTTTCCAGAGTGTGAATTTTTTGCATATATAGTGTAGAACGCAATGATGTGACTGACATTGATTTTACAAATAACTTACTTGATGCAAGGTATTAATGCCATATGTGCTAATACAAGTGTTAAGAACAGATGTTTTCTTCAATAAATTTTTCAAAGTAAAATTGTATCCTACAAAGCTGAATGTTTACTGCACACATACATAACTGCATTTTAATAATCTCATTTTAATTGACTTTCAATTCAGTGAACAAAGTAATAAAAAAACCCAACCACAATATCTAACTACTTAAAAGAATCAGTCTTAAATATCCAGTGATTTATTTCTTTCTTTCTTTCTTCTTCAACCTACAGCCAGACAGATTGAAGTGGGGAAAAGAAACAAAGCCAGAAAATATTGAGACCATATGTTTTCTCAGGTTATTGTGAAACCACCCCAAATTGCTTTTACACTAATATTCCTGCACAGTCATGCAAACGTTAATTATATGTAAACATGATGCATCTTTCAAAACTATATGGTAACCAGGGACAACATTCTTACTGAAGTTTCTTAGTCACCAATAGCACTTTCAAGTTCTGGCACCAACTCATTCTAGTAAAAGAGCACTAGATGTGCTGTCTCACTTGGGGAAACCTTGTCCACAACTCAGGAAAAATTAAGCATGTATACCAATATTGGAAATTATGTTGATAAAACTTTTATAAATACTTGAGAATGAAGCAGAGAACAAAAACTTACTGTCTTTTTTTTTTTTAATACAGTGTATGAGAAAGCCTTTTTTCTTTCTTTCTTTTAATATCCTCTGTGAGATAAGCTAAAAGACACTACTGTATTAAAAGAGAATCTCCTTCCAGACATAGAAGCTCCTTAGAGGCTATCTCCCAGGTGGCAGAAGATCTGCCATGAGTTGGATTGCCCTTTTGAAAAAAATGCCATCCAGCATTGTTATCCTAGAATTAAAGGGAATCACATTTCCTTGAAAAATGTGTAATTCAGTTATAAAAGGAAAAGCAGTAATATGCAAGGTTTAGGTATTTGTTCACCTACGCTATGAGCTGCCAATATTTGGAGTAAATTAATTCATTCAGCTTGTAGTCTTGTTTTTCCTTAATTTAAAAAATTTCTTAGTGACAGATTGCAGAAGTAATAAAGATAGCTAAAACATGAATTTCTGCCATGAATTATTAATGTTACAACTACTTTAAGGACAGGTTAAATGTCATCAAGGGCCTCCATAATTTATTAACAAACAAGATTAATGGTCAAAGTCTTCATGTCATTGATATGAGAAATTTGGACTGATACTATATTTTTAGGCTTGATAGTGAACTCATGACATTGAAAGATTTAAATGGAGATTTATTTGAAATGTGTGTGAATACACTATATATCTCCTATTCTGTAAACAAAGACCATGTTGGGTTGGTGACAGAGTGTTTTAGATGAAGTGATATTAAAAGGGATGCACACACTTGGGGCAATCAAGGAACTGCAGACAAAATGAATATTATGATCATAAATGTTTTTGGAATGCAAGTCCAAATAATCATGTGATCATGTGATAGACTACATTCATCTGAGGTGTGAACTTTTCCAGCAAAAATGAGATCACAGCCAGTAGCTAGGAGACTACTATCTTTGACCTCAATTTAAGTACGTATCTAATGACAGCATACTAGTTTACTCATGGTGCCATTAAAAAGGTGAGATTTTGGGTGAGGAATCCGTTTCCAGCAGAAATCACATACAAAAGTTTTGGCAAAAGGGCTCATTAAGACTGACTCTCAGTAATCTCAGAATGTGTAGTTATACTGTAAGTTTTGGGGCACCAGAAACAGCTAAAGAAATTCCTGATCCTGATTCCCTCTCTTCTCCACCTTTTCTGAGGCTCGGGAAGGGAGGGGCTTATTAACCCTGGATTCATTCAAGGTTAGTGTATATAGAACATCCCTAATTGGCAACATAACTGCATTGAAATGACTGCTTGCGAGAAGGTGAGTGACCTTCTTACACATGGTGAGTGTACAGGAATGCCAAAGCTTTCCCACCAAGGATAATGCAGTGGGTTACCGCGTTCTCCATTTCTAATTTGACTGGCTTTGAATATCTTACTTTCCTGTTCCAATATATATAATAAAATTTTGTAATTCAGTCCTTTGGAAGGGCTTTTTATGTGTTTTTCTCTTTTTAATAAGTTTAACAGACCTCAATACTTAAGCCACTGAATTTCACTTAATACCAGGAGTATGGCCCCATACAACATATGTCGTCTGCTTTGTGTTCTGTCTCTGGAAGGTTACTTTTTTCTCATGTTTGCACTTTCTAGCTGTATTCTAGACTACAGTTATTAAAATTCGTTTACAGGCCAGCTCTTTCAGAAATGTTAGCCTATGATTGATGTAGACTATTGAACATTTTTTAATTCTGTATTTGTTGCTCCAGGATACTGGTTAACAAGTTATTTCATGAGCTGATTCCAGCATGGCACAACATTTCAACGAACAAAATATCATTGCCAAGCCCTATTTAGTTTTGAATATGAATTCGTGAACCTCAAATGTCTGGAGTTGATTGAGAAATAACCTACAAGGCTGGCAGACTGCCTTGTATCACATAGATGACTGTTCCACTTGCCACATGCCAATCCCTTGTATAGCTGCTTCCACATTTAGAACTTAATTGTCCCTTCTGCTTCCCATTTCTATCTTTGCATTTGCAGTTACTTTTAATGTAACAAACATGATAGTGATGAACAACAGAACTGTTTGAATAAGTACCCACCTATGAATGTCAACACCTGGATGGAAAATAAGTGAAATGCAGGTTACCATCTTGAATGCCCTATCCATCAAAAATAAATAGTGGCATACAGAAAAGTTTCTGTCCTGTCTTTTATATAATATATTTATTCTATTAACTTGAATGTATCTCATGTTATGCTGCATAGAAATCAGTGATAGCAAGGATTTTGTTAGGTAAAATGAAAAATATGGAATTTTAGTGTTTCCTTGTTATCTTCAATGAATTATGTTAAATAGAGACATTTAAATCAATTGGTCTATTAAACTTATGTCTGTGCTAATAGGCCTCACAGGCAGCATGGTGGGACAGGTCATGCAGCCATCTGCATTTAACTCAGTTTTAAAGTTTGCTTTGACATTTACTTTTATGCTTCAGGTGCTGTGATTAAATAGAAATGATGAATGAGTGCTGTAAATGACTGCTCAATTGTCTAGGGTACAATGTTACCACTTCTCTGGCATGACCTCTAACTAATTTCCTCTATCACTTTCTCTCCTGATTTATTCAGAGTATTCATTTCTGACTCCCAGATATTTCTAAATCCCCACATTTTTCTCCCTGTTCAGCCATTGCTCTCTCCCCACAGGGTTTCCATTCACTTTTTTAATCAGCACAATGTAATTGTGAAAGTTGTTAGAATTCCTACAAGCATTAGATACTGAGGTATTGCCTGTTTCAATTGCTGTGGGACAAACTTATATCAGCTTATCCTAGACGTACCCAGGTTAGATGTCTACACCAGAGCTACTCAGCTGGGCTTCCCTTACAGTCAAGAGAGGGAAATAATCACTTTTGGATATAATTTGTCTTATTCTAGACTGAGATGAATTGTGGTCTACAAATGCTTATTTCTTATAAGCGACCATCAGGGGAACAAACAATTATTAGATTGGATATAGACGTTAAGCCTTCAGTGAAGAGATCTGATGTATATGTTTATGTCTGGTCAGAGAATAAGACAATATTACTCTTTCCAGATTCTCTGAGATACAAAATACTAATAATTGTATGGGCTGGATGGATTTTGGATTAATTTAGTTCCCCTTAAAAAGGGAAAAGGAAGACAAGACAATAATATCAAAGTGATTAAGATTCTGTTGCTCATTGCCAAAGAAAGGAAATTATCAAAAGCCTCATAGACAGGTAATTATAGACCTACTATACAATCTTCCTGGCTTTCTTATTTTCCTTTTGGTAGAACTAAAATTGATTTGATTTTAATTCCACTTATACATCCAAGGCAGACATCCAAGTTATGTCCACGCTGTTCATATCATTGCACTGAAAATGGCACTATTTAGGGATGCCCCGAGTCTAAAGTTGGCCATATTGTGGACAAATTGACCATGTTTGGTCTTCTAGCCAGTCTGAACTCAGCCTGAACTCTTGCGACTAAACCCACCTGATCTTATGTCTCACAGTATCCTAACACTCCAATGAGTAACTTCAGATACCTTCAAGGTAGGACCTTGCTTTTCCCAGCTCTACACCATCAAAACCACAAAGAAGAAAATATATTTGATCCTTGGGAACATTCTGTATTCCACCTGAAACTGACTTTTCCCCTCAGCTAATTGTAGCAGGGCCATCCCAGAAACAGTTCTCGCTTGTTCCCACATCCAGGCAGCAAAGATGAGGGCGGCAAACATGTTCGGGGGGGGTACTCCATATGGCACTGAAAATGTAGCCAGACAGTTAGGACTTTTTATGAAGAAAAAAGTCAAGGAGTCTAAAACACAAACACTTAGACAGTCACCTTGTAAAGAAGTGAGGAAGCCTTCCTGCCTAGAACTGGGAGAGGCTCAGGAAAGTTTAAAGAAAAGGCTGCAGAGGTGAGCAAAATGCACAAACTGGATTCAATGACTATATAAACATCACTGAAGAGATTCTTTATTCTGCCACTCTCTACTTTTCCTCTTTCAGAAAATGAGTGATTCTTTCTTCATTTGCAATGGAATTTATCTTCTGATTTATGGTAATATGACTATGCTCTTGATGGAGTATTTAAAATCCTTGAATAACTCATTATGACAATTCTTTTTCCTTTTTATTTCCTAAATAATCTTCACAATTGACTGTAATTCGAATCCAAGAATTGATTTTGAGTCATTATCTTCCATTGTGCAGCCAGTAAACACTTCAGATTCTGTTTAAGGTGTACATACACTTTTAACAATGAGTTCTGGAAGACAAACATGGAAAAGATCATTTTAAATGATGCTCTGAATGACTGCATTATTAGCATGTATAGTAAATTTCTAAGGACTGGTCTTAAAACTGAGTTGTGAGAAGAAACTATTCAGTATTAAACAATATTTCATTTCCTATGGTAGTGCCTATTTTTTTTCCTTCTACTATGTTCTGCTGATTCTATGAAGATCATTATTACTATCGCAATTTTAAAATCATTCCAGATAAAAGGGACATTACCAATGGATTAAACAGATGATTGACGTATTGCTTGGACATTTTCATTTGACAGTGTGACTTATTTATCACATTTGACAGTTGAACTTCTTTTACAAAATCAATATATTACTTTGTATTTCCTGACTACTTGGTACTGAGACATCTGGTAGAGAAAACTGTTCTATATTTCTATATTCTGGACAGAAGTCTTCTACTCAGCCACCAACATTGTTTTGAGACAGGACTGACTTCTATTCCATATCTCTTAGTATTCAGAACCTGGTCTTCAATCAGAAACTTGTCATTAACAAGGAAAAATATCTTTGAGGAATATGATTAATTGCAAATTAATTCAAAACACTTTGGTTACACAGTAGATTATATGGGGCAAAGACAGTTGCCTTTGTCAAGATTATTTTGTCCTACGAGCAACAACATAGTCAAATCTAACCAGAATTATCATTTCATTTTGAGGTGCATACATTGCTCAGAAGACCTGAATACTACAAACTTTAGAAAGCAAGGAAACTCAGCGAGATTCTAGCTTTTAGCTGCTAATAAAACCTTCATCTAGGCATTGTATTTCCAGACCAGCAAAATCTGGAGCCTACAAAGATTCTGTAATCCAAGTACCAGATATCCAGCATGTGTTTAGGACAGATGGTTAGTAGGGTGGCTACAATAGCTGATTAAACAGGCAACAATATTAAAATCACTCCAAATACAGCTTTTAGGGAAATATCTACACACTGATATTCTGTTTAGATTATTGCATTTATCTACATAATTGTTAGCCAAAGCTGTTGATATGACCCAGTTTTGCACTGACATCCTTCCAGCTGGATATTGTCAGTAATACATTCTTAATCCGATTCTTAATCTGTGGTAAATGGTTAGAATTAAATTCTCTGATAAATGTAAAGGTCTTATTTGAGTTCCATGAAGTGCGTTTGTCTTCTCACATAAAAAGGTTAATGTGAATAAGAGATCTGTATACTCTGAGGGAAATGGTGCAGAACCTTTGTTAGATTTCTGTTTGAATAAATCCATACCCAGTTCTCAGCACTGTAAATGAGCTTTTAGTGCAAAGTGCTTGTATAGTTCTGCCAACCTATCCTAAGTACAGTTTAGGACTTTTGCTGCTTCTCTCTGTAGAGGATCTGAATAACTTTGATATCAAATCAGTAAAAGATTAAAAATTGTGTTCATTTTTTAAAGTGTTGAGGCTCATTGTTACTCAGAGCAGCCTAGATCTCTACTGATACTAATTTTGGTGCCACTTTCAGTGGTCAAAGATCAGCACTCTGGTGGGAGTAAAACACCAAAAGGGAGGTGTTTGATTGGCATTTCTCCCTGTTAGGGGTCAAACTAGAAAGGAGATTAGAAAATCTCTGATCAGAGCAACATTTTGGATCTGTCTTACTTCCCCCTTCCTCCCTGCCTCAGCAAAAGAGTTAAGTGGTCAAAAATGGGGAGAAGCAATGCTAAGTATTTCTTTATACAGCATGCTGTACTTAGTGTTTCCTGTGAGGTAGAAGTGATCAAACGTCATCTTTTCTCCAGCTGCTAATGCGTGTCTAGTTGTTACCTTGCATGCCTTTGAGAGCCATTAGACCTATGAAAATGTTGCAGAAAGTTCCTATTCATTTCATCCTTATCTACCTCCTCCTTAAGTTTAAGTCAGTGATATTTGGCTGGTTCTTTATTTTTACAGGTGTCCTGGTTTTGGCTGGGACAGAGTTAACTCTCTTCTTAGTAGCTGGTACAGTGCTGGGTTTTGGATTTAGTGTGAGAATGATATTGATTGATAACACGCTGATGTTTTAGTTGTTGCTAAGTAGCGCTTATCTTAAGCCAAGGACTTTTCAGTTTCCCATGCTCTGCCAGCAAGCAGGTGTGCAAGAAGCTGGGAGGGAGCAGAGCCGGGGCAGCTGACCTGAACTAGCCAAAGGGGTATTCCATACCATGGAACGTCATGCCCAGTATATAAACAGGGGTGAATTGGCCGGGAGGCTTGGATCGCGGCTCGGGCATCAGTCAGCGGGTGGTGAGCAATTGCATTGTGCATCACTGGTTTTTTTTTGTCCCCCCCCTTCCTTTTTTTGTTATATTCCTTTTCATTACTATTATTATTATTATATTTCATTATTACAATTGTTAGTATTATATTTTACTTTAGTTATTAAAATGTTCTTATCTCAATCCACGAGTTTTACTTTTTTTTCCCTTCCTCCTCCTCACCCCACTGGGAGTGAGGAGGGGGAAGCGGCTGTGTGGTGCTGAGTTGCTGGCTGGGGTTAAACCACGACAACAGGCAATGAGAATCTGGATGACAGTGTTTTCTGTTTCCTGATGAAACAGTACATACAGCTGTGCACCATCAGCATATGGCAGGCATTTAAACCTGTAGCATTTTATAATATCGCTGACTGGTTTAGCACATATGTTGAACAGGGAAGAGGAAAAGATCTATCCTTCTGAACCTGCAGGGAAAGAAAGGTTTCTCATTATTGACAGTATTGTCACACCTGAGATTTATCTAAGAGAATGGAGTATAATCGTGGGTGATCTGTTCTTTCAACTCCTACCGAATATTTGAGATAATATTGCAGTACGCCATGGAAGACATTGTTACAAAAAATGAATAGATATACGAGGAACAGCGTGGATGCCTTTGCTCTGTCTTTGGCTAGGAAGAGATAATCTCTCAGGAAGAATGGCTCTATCTCTGCAGCAAAAGTTAAATATAAAACCTGATTCTGGATGTGGGAAAGTGGCGTAAGGCAGGAGATAGGTAGCAACTATTGTCAAGACACTTAGTTAGGCACAACCAGAGATGAAAGTATAAGAATACCTAAACATCAGCTCCAGTGAGTGCCGAATGTCTATGCTGACACTCAGAGCATACTAAAATATCTTTTAAGTGTAGTGTCTGCTAATCTATTTTCAGTTTCCTGACAAACTGCAGACATTCTCAAAAAAGTTATAATCCAAACCAAAATAAACCTCCGCTCCCTAATAAAAAGAACAGATCTTCCCAAGTTACGCATTTGTCATTCAGCAGCCTGAATTTATTAGTGATGGTGTCACACCCACTTGACTGTCCTGGGAGGACCCTAAAGTATATTTTATTTTATGCAAAACATAAATCCCCCAAAGTCAACAACACAACAAAATGCTGAACTCCTCCTTTTGGTATGTGTCAGCTACATTGTTTCATACCTGTAACCAAGTGTTTGTTTTGATCCCATGATGTAGGTTGATGGAATAATAATGAGAAAATGGAGGACAGTGGAGAAACCATTAAGCAACTTTACAACTTTTCTGGTAATATTACAGCATAACAATGCAATAATCGTATTATACATCTCATGGACTTTTTGAACAGTTCACTTTGTTTTCTTCCATCTCTAGGAGTCCAGAGACACCCCCAGAATTATCTTCGTTACCTTCCTGAGACATTATGTTGCCTCGCCTTGCAGAGATGAGCGTCACCTGAGTCTCCCATGACTCATAAGAGCAATGCCTCTTGTTGAGAGGCTTGCTGTACAAAGGCAAGAGGTGACTGCATATCTCTGTACAGCTTTTTCTACAACCCTTCACAAAACAGAAGATTCATGTCAAACTAATGAAAAGGCCATTGACTTGAATTAGAGACTTTTTACACATTTCATTATACAGTTTCATCACCAGAAATGAAAAGGTAACAGCTTTGCAATATTAAGGAGAAATAACAGCTACAGTGCTGCCAGTAGCCAAGAGAGGTGCAAGCGTACGGCCAGAACCTGAGCACTGCTGCTCCTGAAAGACCTAAGAGTCAAACTGAAAGGTGTGAAAAAACTTACTAGGAAGTATTTTTAGAAGCTGTAGTTAGACATTATGATTTGCATATTTGTCTGATAATTGCATCTCATACCGAGGTCTACAAAAATTACAGCAAAACAAAATATGATCTTAAAATTGCAGCTGTACAAGGTATCATTTTAAAGGTGTTTAACATCTGTACATATGCAGCTGCAATCATAAGCCTGAAGTTCTGCATCAAATAGGTGGCAGGACAGAAATAAATGTGCAATTCACAGTACTGAATTATAATTCAGTTATAAAAAGAGAAGTGGTAACATTGCTATGTTCTGTTTCCTTGAAATAACTCTGAAAGTCAACTCAGTTGAGGAACACAACTTGTCATGACTAGCTAGTTAGGCCTGCAGGATTCAAGGTGCTGGAGAAAGCATTCCTCATGCGCAGTTTCTATTTAACCTATAAAGCGGAGGTGTGCTGGTTTTGATGTGACATCTCGAGGCTTACAAAGAGCAGAAAGCAGCACAGTTACAGAGGGACAAACACCACAAATTGCTGCCATATCTACAAAGGAATCAGATCCCAGTCTTTCTGATCTCCTGCTCTTTTTGCTTTTGACTGCAATCATTAACTCTGGCATTAACCTTTACTATTATTATTATTATTATTATTATTATTAATAATAATAATTTGGATACTTGGGGAAGGTAAAAAATAAAAAATTATCCATTAGCTAAAAGACACTGAGTTCTATTTTTTGTGCCAAGCACAACCAAGATGTAAATGATTATGTAAGAAATAGAAAGTGATACTGGCATTGCATCCTTCTTTAGCTACTACGTATTTATATAAACTATTTTCTGGCATATCAATATGTCATTCCCTTTGTTGAATTCATTCAAGACTAGAACTTCCAAACCACGGTGAAGAACAGGACATAAAATTCACATTAATTTCAGAGCAAGTAATGGGGAGAATTTTGAAAACAATTTTGAAGGCTGTAACTTATGCCTTCACCTCTGACAGGCCATGTTATTTACAGCTTTGAAATAAAAGTAGACTTCAGGTCAGGCGTAAGACACAATGCACACCATTTATGCCAGATTTCTGCATGATTTTGGAAAATAATAATTGGACCTGTGAGCTCAAAGTAAAATGCTTGCATTTCAAACAATGACTTAAATGACGTGCAATGGGAGCAGGGACTTGTTTCATGTCAGTGATCTTTCATGTTTATTCAGAGAAGCTGCTGCTGCTTGCATTTTGTCATTTTTACTTTTTCTCATGTGCGTACTGCTTCGTGGCTATAGAAACAGCAAAGAAAACTAGTCTGTTGCTTTGAAACCTATTATTCAGATGTTTTCATCTTCCCCCTTTTTTTTTTTTTTTGGTCGCCCAGTGTTACTTCTTTGCTCATTCCTCCGGTTTGCTCATTTCTCTGGTCTGAAGCTTTGAAAGTGGGGAGTAGAGGGGTTTTATTGTCATTATTTTAGTGCAATATTATTTTAGGGAAGACCAAAAAACCCCGCCTTCTTCAATTATGCTTTAAATTTCCAGAATGGCCAAGTCAGATTTCTTCTGGGGAAAATCTGCTTTCTCATCTGAGTCCATGAGCAAGCACAGTCCCCCGCTCACAGCTAATGGAAGGAGAGAGGGGAAGAACAGATGGGGTGTAGGAGACAGGGGGAGCCAAAGCTGTGCCACAGTGCAGCATGCCAAGCAGCAATTTGGTCTGCTCCATGAACTGCTAATTAGCAAACAATTAAAACTACAATATACACAGTGGTGTCAGTAATCTCACAGTTATGGGAATTATCCCATGATCTAGTAAGATTAAATGAGAATTTTGCTGTTAACTATTTTATCCTCTTTGAAGAAAATGTTCTTACGTTATTGCCTTATTCAGTAAATCTTTCAAGATGTGGCTTTTATTGTTTTTTGCTTAGATAGAAGTGTAAGTGTACACATCACTTTACAAAACATGCTGAATGACTAATGCCTGTCTCAAAGAATTTGCAATGGAAATAAAAAAGATATCAAGAACAACTGTTCAGAAAACAGATAAGGTAATATCAGGAGAAAAAAAAGAGAGAAACATAGGATGGTTAGGCAAAGAAGAGGACTCTAATTAAGTATTTGCTAATGAGTTCTTGTAGAGTATCATCAGCACTGTTGTATAAAGACATTGCTGAGGCAGAAGCAGTCATATCTAAACTGGGAGCTCTGCTGCACTGTAGGGGTGCTGCGACGAGCAGCACACGTGGCTAACGGGGCGGATGGGCACCTGCGTTGTATCTCACACGTTTCCCCTGTGCCCAGTCTCACTAACATGAAACAACAGAGGAGAATATTTCTGAAACGAAATATGGCCTCCAGGCAGCACAGCTGTGCTGTGCCATTGCCACAGGTGTCAATTCCTTAACCATTAATTGCAGCTCCGAAGTCGCTGGGGAAAGGCTTTCCAACAGCCCTGCCCTGACGACTGTCCCCAGACACAAATCCCTATGGCTCCTGCCAGAAATTGGCCCTATGAATCTGGAAGCTCCAAGATTTCCTACTGTGGAAATAAGAACTTGGATCTATTTTGAATCTCTGTTTCCAGTGGCTTCGAAGTTTACCTCTACATGGCAAGAAGTGCAGTATGTTCTAGAGCTGGCTGCTCTGGAGTTGCTACCACAGCAGCCCTGGGACATTCCCACTGGCAGACACATTTTCATACTTCAGGTACTTGTAAGAAGGACTAGGTTGAGGCTTTCAATATTTTGGTCTCACAGTTGGTGGGAGGACTTCCTCCAGCTCTGCAGACCCAGAGCATCCAGACATCCTGGCCCCAGTCCTTTTCAAGGAATCCTATCAACTTCTCATTGAACAATTGGCTAGTTTACATTTATTCAAGCTTACAAAATACTTGTCAGGATATCAGAAATACCAAAGTACCATCGGTTCTGCACAAAAGCTGAAAGATATAAGAAAAATAAGATCTTGTCCAATTCCTGCTGAGTCAGGATAAATACTTTTTTAAACATCCATTAGTTTCAGATTACTTAGGGCCCAGTTAATCACTCTATCAATTAAACAGAAGTGTAGATGTTGCTTTCAGTGAAAATAGAAGTATCTGTTTATGTTATATTTTATACAGCAGTAGTCGTAGAAATTTAGGTTTAAAAAAAATTATCTGCATTTTTAACATGAAAGACCCCAGATAAAAAAGAAACAGACCTTCTGCTTATTTTTGTGCATGTAATATTTTATGCCAGATGTAGTTATTGCTATGTATACATACTACATTTTGACTCCACTTAAAACTGTCAGGGAAGGGGGAGAGAGAGGAATTACATCCCCTGCTCCATTTAGTCCTTCTGTATTTTAATACAAGTGTTGAAACAGGTACTAATCCAACCCAAAACCATTTATTCAATATGAAACACATCTACTTGTGTAAATTAGGCAGCAACTTTGTGTTTTAATTGAATACACAGAGAAGTCTTCTGGGGCAGCATTACTGCTCTGCAGTACCTGTTCAGCAAAGAAAGACAGCTTGCTCTGAGCGTTCTGGAACCAGGTCTCTGTGCTAATCATAAGAGGAAATTATGGGATTTGATTAGAATTAAATGTTAATTACTCAATAATATTGAAGAAAAATAATCTGTAGTACTTAAGCTTGTTAGTTATGTAAAAGTCATAAAGGAGGTATACTTAGTAAGAGATTTAATTAAGCAAACAGGTCTTCATGCCAAAGTCAGCTTTCCAGTCTTATGGAACAACAGTCCAATGATTCTGCTGGGTGTACTTAGCTTGTTTGTTGTTCAGTTTTAAGTCTCTGTTCAGTAAAGAAGTCAAGAATGTGCCTAACCACCAAAGAGATTTAATCTAATTCATTAAGACTTAAATTTAGGTGCATGCTAAATATCCTGCCAAAGTAAGAACTAAATGGTGTAACCAGTGTGATGTTTAACAGCTGTGGGTACAATTCAGCCTTAATTTTAAGCAGTTGCTTGAATCATATATATTTCAAATTGGACAAAGGTCTTGCTATCTAATTAAGAAACTTATATGGCTTCACCACTGTAGTATCTGAGCACCTCATAATCTCAAATATATCTCTGAGGGAACAGCATTAATTCCATTGTAGAACTAAGACACAGTGAGACTGAATTGAGAATAAATGCATATCTTGCCCGTTTGGAAGAAGTCATATTCCAGCCTTACATGCCAAACATCCTTGTAGAGGATTTTATAAGAGTTAGGAGCTGAGAGAGAGATTCATAAAAACCATCAAGCAAGTCAGCACAAGCGGTTAAGGAGAGAATGACATTCACTGATTATATACTGAAACCCAATTTCTGAGAAGACAATGCCACAATTGCCTTGACATTGTACATAAAATGGACCAAATTCAGCAGCTTTGAAGCACTATCACAATGCGTGACAGTGGCTGAGGGACTATCATGGGAGACTGGATTCAAATCAGGGACCTTTGAGTTCAGACAAGAGTAGGTCTTTCATTGAACTCCAGGGAGAATATAATCATATGGTTAAAGGAATGAGATGATACACCTATTGCCCTTTCCTTCAGAAACTCACATCTACAAAGTGAGGTCTCATCAGGAATAGGGAAGGACTAATATTTAACATACAGGAGCTACCAGCTTTATGGAGACACTATTTTTGTGGCTGTGGGCGTCAGCCACAATAGAGGAACCTGGGAACCTCACTGATAGAGGTAACACACAGACAGAAGTGCCAGTCTTGGAAAACTCAGGGATTAGACAACAGCAGAGCTTTTTGAATGTAAAAAGTTGGCTCATAATTGTGTTTTGTTAGTCTAGCCTTGAGCGACCTTGTGCAGATCTCCCAGTTCTCAGATTGCTAGCCAAATCCCTGGATGTTTTGGGGGGGTTTAAACTGAGACATAAGAATTACCACCCTGACTCAGAGCCAAGCTTAATCTAGCCTACTACCACATGTCAAGGACAGACTTCACAGAAAGTTTCCAGAAATCCCAGTATGAATAGAACCTGGCTATTTAGCAAAACCTTGTGCCATTCAACAATCATTCCAAAATTTTTTATTAGCATGATGTAAAGCAGCTACTGGGTTTAAAAAAGTAAACCAAGCTTGAATGCTTTATTGGGGAGGGATAGATTTAGCTCATGCTCAGTATTAATTATTTGCTTGATAGACTGTCTGCACAAGGAAAAAATAGATACTTAGATGACAGGGAAGATCAGTAAAAAAGTATCGATTCTCATCATCAGATCAAAAAGAAAAATAAGCTATTCTGAAAACTGAGTTATCTAAACTCTAAACTATTTCATACTGTAAGTAATGTCATGGGCCATCCATTTCTCATTAACACTTGTAACAGCACAGTTTGGAGAAAATGTTTCATATAGGCACAGTGAATTGAAGGAGCAAATTAAAAAAATAGATCAAGTCCCAGAGTAAATTATGATATCAGGATTGATTTCAATGAAGTCAATCATATTTATGCATATACTTCAATGCTTTGCTGAATCGAGGGTTAAAGCAACACACTGCAGTATAAATAATGGATACAACTAGTTATAATACTACATGAAAATAAGAAAAGCAAATTTATTGAAAATACTCTGATTCAACTAAGTTGTCAGATATTCCAAATCTAAAATACAGCTCTGCATTCCTAGATAACTCCCTGAATACCTTGAGGCCAAGTTATGTTCAGCTTCATGAAGATTTTTTATCAAAAAAAAAAAAAAAAAGGAAAAGTTTATCACTGTGTGAGCGGAAGACCTTAGTTTCTGCTATATAGATATTCTAAAGTCCAAAGTTAACTTTTCTTTGCAAATTACACCTATTGACTTTTGCTAACAAAATTCCAGTCCTGCATAGCTGTTACAGAAAACCAGCACTCTGGAGATACAGGAATTGTTCAGATAACATTATCCAAAATCTCTCAGATGGGTCCTGACACAGAATTCTGACACCTGCAACATGAAAATTTGGATTTGATCATCAAGTACCCAACCTCAAATTAACAAAACAGTGCAAAATGCTGTTTATGAGCAAAATACAAAGAAACAATGAACACTTAAAAAACCACACTCAAACAAATAACCAGCACCCCCACTCCCACAACCTTTAGGAAAAAAAAGACAGTAAGGAAAGTCTACTGTGGAAAGACCTCTCTAAAGATCAGATCAGTAGCACCTTATTTAGCTTGTCTCTGATATTTTTTCTTTATTACAAATTTTCTATAATCCTTTTCCCATGCAAGGACATATACCTTTCTAGTCATAAATGAGCAGTGCCTATTTGTGTGAAATTGAGGTATGAAGTATATTAAATATTACCAGTATCGAGAATGATTTCAGGTAATCTACAGACATTAATCCATTGAGGAGGGCTTCAGCTACCAAAATGAGCTGAAAGCTAAATGCAGAGTAATTCAGACTACAATAAAAAGTTAGTGTAGGAATTTTAATACCCTCTTGGTTGTCAGGAATGAAAAGAGGAAATGGAAATATTGATTTTTGCTGAGAGGTCTATTAAAAAAGGAAAGTATTACAATTCTAGTTTATATTTCCATACAAAAAAATGCCACTTGGGGAGACTAAATATGACAAGGCTATTAAATAATAAAACTACTAGACAAGTAAATATTCCTTAGAGAGTTTCACCACACAAAACAATATCAGAAGTTGGATTTGCACATTTCTTTCATCAGTAATGCTCTTCTATTTCAGAAATGGAAGCATATTCTATCTGGCTTGTATCTAATAGCAGAAAAAACAAACATTACTAATGTCCGTGATTTTGACTCTGAAGTTAAGCCAAACCACGACACATGCTCAGTGTAGACAATGCTACCTGCATACTACAAGATTCTGCATTTGTGGCTTAATCAGAAGAACTAATTTAATGCTGCCCTAATTTATACCCAACAAACCTTTTCAGTCCTGCTTCTATTATTTTCAAGATGACAATCCTTATACCTGTTTATTTTCCCCGAATGGTTAAAATATGTTAAGTGAATAAACATTCTGTTGATTCCTTTATAGTTATAAACCAGTAGATAATAACCACATTTGAGGTATTTTTACTTATTTTTAAATACCTCTTTTCATAGTTCAATGATTCCAAGAACATGTTTGCTTCAGCTTTTAAATAAATGAACATGACATTTCTTACTTCCTTACTCTTGCATGTTATTGATGCTGAGGATTTATATCAATGTTGCTACTGGCACCCTTACATCTTTCAGTTGTGCAGCCACTGTTTCTGGTTTCTCTCCAGGATAGCCTCTCACTCACCTGCAAACTGACTTCTACAAGATTAGTCTTACTCTAGCCCTGACATTCTCTCTTGTTAGTGTTAATTTTTCCAGTGAATTCCTTTTAATTTTCAAAACATACGCTACATTGTTGAACTACTTGGAAATGTGCTCCAGTATCAAGGAAAGAGGTTGCCTAAATGCCTTTATACCTGGTGTTCAAGTTACTCGGTCACTTCTGCCTTATTACCTGCAGTCAGAACAATTGAAATACAATGTTGACATCTGCCTTTTTTTTTATTGGTGTGTTATAGGGATTTTTGTGTTTTCTTCTATAAATTTCATAGATTTTTCCTCTTACTTTCACTTGTGAAATATACCAGCAAATACTTTGAATATTTGAATGAATATTTGCTATGAACCTTTAACGGTTCTTAGGAACCGTTAACTCTTTAACTCTTACGAAATGAATAATATCATACGAGTTCTTTCTTTTTCAACTATACTTATTCCTTATTTTTTCATTAAGAATATACACACACAAAAATCAGCATAAGCAATTTAAATGCTACAACTATCATGACTAATGACATTGGGACAGAAAAATGTATGACATCTGGAAGTCAGTACCACTGGAACTATTGAGTATGTTAATTAAATAATCCCCTTGCTGAAAGACTAAATATACCAAAAATATAACATCATGCTTATACAATTTACATATAAATACATGTGTGTGTGCATAAACTATGATGTTTAATAATCTCTCCTGATCTTTACTTTCACTTAAACTAAAAAAGAAAATCTGTATGCAAGGTTAGTTGAACATAGCTTAGTTAAGTGAATCTTTTCATACTACTACACTGTTTTAGATATTTTTCTCTGGAGATCTCAGTAGCACTTCTCCAAGGTAGAGATTGATATTCACATCTTAAAGGTGGAAAGAGTGAAGATCAGAAAGGTTAAAAGCCTGCCTGAGGTAGTAGAGTTGGTCGATAGCAAACCTGGGATTGGAATCTATAGCTCATAGTTGCCATGCCTGTACACCATTTTCTGCTGGAAGACAGCTTCCTACTGGAAAAACATCTCAAACCTCCCCCCAGAACAAACCCACCAACACCCCCCTAAACTCCTACAAATCTCAAGATATTTTTTCTGCTCCTAGACTTGATACATCTTAAGTCTGTAACAATGAATGAATGAAGGAGTTTGTGAAACAAGTGTAAATCTTAGCCTAGAACTTGAACTGAAAAATAAATAATAACAAATATTTATGTGAATTTCAATTAAGAATTAGAAACTGCTGTGAAGCTAGACTTAAAAAAAAAGGAGGGAAGGAGATGAAATGTAATCAGGAGAACTCTCTACTTGCTCTAAGACAGAGAAAAGACAGAAAAATTGCTGAAGGAAAGAACTGCATCAGGAAAGGAGTCTGAATAAAATGCTGAGGATCAAGAAAGAAAGTACATAATGAAGCAGTACAAAGAGCAGAAAAAAACCCAAAAGTTCTGGTGGATTCCAGTTTCCTCATGGGACCTAAATCAAATATTTTGAAGGCCCCATCCCATTCACAGTGTGGAGTTTTTACAGGAACTCTGTACTGAAGGAGTAGTGCATCCAAGCCTGTGGCTTGCAAAGGTACCACAGCCATCTCCAGGAGAAATTGCTGGACCTGGAAAATTCTGTGTGCTCGTACTGACCTCTAGTGACTATTAACAGTGTCCTCCAGTGACTATAGCCCAAAGGGTCCTGTCCCTATTACATGCTTCACCTTCAAGGACTGACCTTGTTTACTTGGTAACGCTGTTGTTACGCTTGTGATATTTTCATGTACTACAGATACCAAAATGGTTGGAAATGGATGCTACAGGCATTGCCATTAGAATATTTTATGCTGCGTCTTGTTATCTTCTAGATTCTCTCTTCATGCCTAAAACAACAGGGTGGAAACTCCAAGACCTTCGCTTGCAAGCGCTAAGGAGAGGGAAGAATCACAGTGCCTCGGAACAGTGCCACATGCTCTGCAGGCTACAGCATCAGTATTCAAACCTGTAGCTAAACTATGCAGTTGTAGAGTTTAACATACTAAGCAAAGAATTTCTTGCAGCAAAGGAGGTATTGTGGTTGAATACAGAGAGCTAGTGTCTATACTGATGCTCATTCTGTCCTTTCAATTACTATGATGAAAACACTTTTCTAGTTCAGCCTTACTCCAAAAAGGTATTTATCTTGTGCTACTCACTTCATCATGTTTCTATGCTTCTCACATTTGCCACATCTGTCAGAATCCTGTTCGTATTTCCTGACATATTCCATCATTATGTAATGAAATCGCTTCACTTTTAAAGGGGATGTGATGAAAAATTGCATAGGAAATTAATCTAACTATTGTATTAGTTTTAGAACTAGAATCTAAGTCATATTTGAAGGACAGGTAGATTCAGGGATATCTGGTTTTGTATCATCATTGAAACATTTTAATAATTTGATAAGCAAGTTTAGCATATAGTCATATCAAAGGGAAAAAAATGTACTAGTACATGCATTGTACCATGTCACTTCCAAGAAGTCCTGCAATATAAATGGTGAAGAATAAAGCAGTATCTTTTAAAAGCATGCTAAGTAAATATAGCTATCACTATACAATATCACTACTTGGAAGTGTACTACAGGTAACAATAATGCTTTTCTGAACTAATCTGAGATAATCATTCCTGTGATTATCTGATAAATATATTAGTGTAAACTCTGAACATTCAGATGGGTTGCTATGGTCAATAATTTGAAGGATTTATTCAGATTTCACATGTACAGCTTTGTTTTAAAAAATCAATATAAAGTGAACGTAGGTGAGGTTTCATCAAACACTTCTAAATCTTGTTGCTTCTTATTTGTCAGGAAACACTAACAGAACAGCACCTTTTACTTTATTTGACTTTTCAGATATGAAATCAGCAAGAAATATGAAATTCAGTAGCATTCAAAACATTTTTACTATTACCGTAAAAATTTTGAATTTCAAAACATAAATTTAAATTATACCAATGTCTTGATCCTGTTTAGTCATCTCTGATGATCTTTTAAATGGTCCTTCTCTTATCTATTTCCATATATCCATCTTAGTACTGTACTTTATTCACTATACATGTAAGATGATATATACATACATATATACACACACACATTCCCTTTCAGGAAGAGAAATACTGAGTCACAGAAACAGAGCGGGAAAGCCAGAATGTATTTACATTGTGGGATGAAAAATTCGATTATGCTAAGATGAGTTAACTCTGGATATTTGTAAAATGTTTTACTGTGTTTTAAAAATATGTTCTATATGCTTTAGTTTTTATAATCTATGTGACTTAGATGTGGACCGTAAAAAGCTTATGATGATAAAGCTACCAATTAATATACAGTAGTGCTCAAAATCAACGTGGTGATTACCATAGCAGAGAAATCTATACATAACATAAGGAAAAATAGACTGTAATCAGTGTTTTGAGGAAACCATTTATGAGACCCCTTTACCTGGGTACTTAGACCTAGCAATTGGCACACTTTGTATGTAAATCATTCACCTTATTGTACCTCTCTTCAAGACACCTCTTACCACAAGATGCAACCAGTCTTTTCCAGGACCTGTTACCCTCTGCAGGACCAGGAGATAAAAAAGGCAGCTCAAGTCAACAGGATCTGCCTGTGAGCTCAAAACCTTAATGGTTTACCTAAGATTGTATCATACATCTAAATGAGTAAGTTTTCTGATTCATAAGGAGCAGTCCTTAGCAATCTCCTTTTTGGAAAAGGAGGGCCCTGCAGTGGGAATATTGGACTAGAAATTAAAAGACATGCGTCTTCAGTTTTCCCATCTGCCAGTTTTTCATATGACCTCAGGTAAGATATGACCTAAGACAATGGTGGATTTCATCTGACCAGATGTAGAAACCCTTCCCTTAGCCTTGGACTACAGTTAATAGAGGTGAATAGACACTTTTAGTAAGCAATTCATCTCATTCTAATGTAGAACATTAAATATAGGGGTCTGAATCATGCCTTTCACATATCCACAGTCAGCTTCTTTCTATCAAGAATGAAAATAGACAATAGTAACAACCTTGATATGTATATCTACGTTGTAGGTATAAAGAGGTAAGAGATTAATTCTATTTTAAGATTTGTTTTGTTTTGTTTTTCTGTGAAATGGGATAGTAATATTCCCCTCCCGCTTTTCTTTGTCCTGGACAATTTATCTATGCAAAACTGCCATTTGCCACGTATAGTCACAGCGTCCCACACAAGGTAATACTAACATTGACTGGTATCTCAGAAATTACTGCAAGACAGGTAAACAGTTAGGCCTGCTCAGTGTCCCATATTATACAAAAGTAAAACATAGAAACACAAATTCGAAAATAATTCAAACATCATTTTGTCCACTATTTATTTTAGCTTATACTTTCTAAAACGTAAGGGTGATTTTCAAAAGATACGGGTTATGATATAAAGTATTATTTGGCCATTTTCACACTGAGAAAGACAAATTATGTAGGTTATATTTAACAATATTAAGCTCAGAGTTTTGTTTACATTGACATTAATAGTTGGGAAGCTATGCCTGTAAAATTATTTTATGCATTTATTTTGCATACACTATATGGCTAAAATTAACATAACCTTAGTGTTTAAGATACACTTTTCTTGTGTCTGAAATGCAAAGTCTCATAAAGATTTTATTTAGAATGAAAAATAAATATTACTATTACTAATGCTAGTGGTCATTGCTAGTGGTCAGTGCTAGAAATCCTCGTTAGGAATGGGGAAAGAGTGAACCAGGAAGACATCTTTACATCTTTTCATACAGAGATCTTTAATGGAGGAAGAAATAAAGCAGAGACTTTCAAGCCAGAGGAAGGCATTCAAACATGGAACTGATATGTCTTCCACTTCACTCAGGATCATTTTTAAACAATGACAGCCAGCTACTGCTTTTAACACATTGGGGAAAGGTTCTGCATTATGATATTATAGTATAATTGTAAATAAAAACAGATGATTGTGAAAAATATAGTTACAGGACCATACAGTAAGCAACAAATCTAAGTGTGAGGCTAGAGACCTAGATCCTCTCCAAAGAAAAGTCACCGAGTCATGGGCAAAATAACTCAGGGACTTTAAAGGGATGCCATATTACTTTGCATTCTCATTAGTATTTATCTTACCTAACTGGAATTTAAGTTCTCCAGGGCAGGGAGTAATACTAATTCACTGTGAATATTCTGCTAGAACAGGATCCCAACCTCCATTAGTACATCTCAGTGCTATGTGAGTATACATAACATTGTAGATAAAAAAAGAGATGTCATTTGAATACTTCGCATCTATTACGAACTTATATTTAAAAAAAAGTCTCAAAGAGTTTTCTGATGGCTACACTTCTTTGAGTCAACCCCAAATTTGTCCAATTGTCCTCAAAAGAAAGTGATTCTTTATGATCTTTCACTCGATATTACTGATACCCAAAACCCAAGAGTATTTATGATGTAAAACTTACAGGAAGCTTCCTACGAAATAGAAAGAAATATATCCTTCTCTTTATGAAATTCTGTCTTATTCTGCCTTTTAAGCTTTCTAACTTTAAGAACTTCATCCTTGTCCCAATCAATAAATCGGTCAATCTGAACTGCAGTCCTTCGTTGGGCCTACATAAGAAATCAAGATTCAGCCAGTTATTTGAAGCTTTCCTTCTCAGTTGTCACTGGTCTCCAAATAGAGTATCACCTCAATTACCAAGATCCAATCTGTTTTACTTCACTTGCTCTCTTCATTTATCCTTTAATGTAAAATCACTATCTCATCTCTGAATATGAATAATCACAATTGTTAAGTGCAGATGATATGCCACACATCTAATTCTTCATCAGTGTTATTGTGCCCATTATTGTATGTTTAGCAAAACCTCACTAATCAATAAGAGCCAGCAACCACTGTAAGAGAATCAGCTGTCTCATAGGTCTCAGTCAAGATTCAGGTACAATTGCGCGCTTTCATGTTATTAGAACTCTTTAGTTTTAATAAACATTGTAACGTATCTTTACTGTTTGTCTCAAATTTAGAATTATTGAATAACTAAAAATGAAACTTTTAAAAATAAACACCATACTATAGGCCTTAGGATGTAGAATCTTTGCTTATTGTATTTCAGCTGTATCTTCAGCGTCCTTATTTCACTAACTCCCTAACCTGCTGAGTTAGGATTGTTTTATTTATCCAGCTTCCTCCCAAACCAGGCTAGAATGAGTGTATGTTTTTAGGGTTTAAATTCTTGGGATGATTTACTGAATCGAATAAATCCTCTTCAGTTGACCGTCAACTCACTCTTGCTCAGAACTTTTCTTTCTGCACTTAAAAGTGTGATTCAAAACAACTGAAAGAGCTGCCTAGACTTCCCAGTGTCTTGAGTTCCCCCTTGTCTCTACAGCATTGCTAATCAAGTCTGGATTATCCTGAAGTACACTTCTCTCTTAGCTCCGCTTGATAGGTGCCTGTTCACATCCTTCTCCAAACTAAGGTTTCTTTCTGTGCCTGGAGGGAAAATCTAAGATAGTTTTGCCCTCATGCATGTCACCCAAAGTTCCCGGTTATTCACAGATCTTACAAGTTCTTCTTACTGCTC
The DNA here is from genome assembly GCF_018139145.2 of Gymnogyps californianus. Classification (NCBI taxonomy): domain Eukaryota; kingdom Metazoa; phylum Chordata; class Aves; order Accipitriformes; family Cathartidae; genus Gymnogyps; species Gymnogyps californianus. The sequence continues at coordinate 13,659,025 of NC_059471.1, read as the reverse complement.
TTTGAAAAAGAAATTATAACACTGTGTGAGGTATACTGATTTCCCTGCTCAAATGTAAAAAAAAAGCCCCTGCTTTTCTTCCAACACTTTTCCCATGACCATCTTACCTCCTTTCCATATCAGAATCAATGTTCCCTTGCCAGCTAATTGGACACATCAGTATTTTTTTTCCTGTCCTGGTTTTGGCTGAGATAGAGTTAATTGTATTCCTAGTAGCTGGTATAGTGTTATGTTTTGGATTTAGTATGAGAATAATGTTGATATCACACTGATATTTTTTGTTGTTGCTAAGTGATGTTTATACTAAGTCAAGGATTTTTCAGCTTCTCATGCCCAGCCAGCAAGAAGGCTGGAGGGGCACAAGAAGCTGGGAGGGGACACAGCCAGGACAGCTGACCCAAACTGGCCAAAGGAATATTCCATACCATATGACCTCATGCTCAGCATATAAAGCTGGGGGAAGAAGAAGGAAGGGGGGGATGTTTGGAGTGATGGCGTTTGTCTTCCCGAGTAACGGTTACGCGTGATGGAGCCCTGCTTTCCTGGAGGTGGCTGAACACCTGCCTGCCGATGGGAAGTAGTGAATGAATTCCTTGTTTTGTTTTGCTTGTGTGCATGGCTTTTGCTTTATTTATTAAACTGTTTTTGTCTCAACCCATGAGTTTTCTCACTTTTACCCTTCCAGTTCTCTCCCCCATCCCAACCAGGAGGGAAGGAGGGAGCGGCTGTGTGGTGCTTAGTTGCCAGCTGGGGTTAAACCACGACATTTCCTCACCCCTTCCACAGTTTCCTGCTTCCTCTAACAATAAGCTCAACCAAGCAACACATTTGTTTTCAAGGACCTCTTATTTGATGGTTTATCCTATTGTTTTTCTTATGGCTCCAGCTGCTGAGGTCCTGAGACAGTTTTAGTCTCCCGAGTTACTGAGCAAACTATGTTAAGTACTAACCCAAATCAATATGAAGCTGGTAGGAGTTATGGATCATTGGTAACTTATGGTATCAAACTGAAACTGATCTAAGAAAAATGGTTTTGGCAGCAATGAACTATGCTCTATACCATAATAATCCTTTTTACATGTACAAAATTATAGTCAATCAGAGAATCGCTGTGCAGATACTGTCTGTGGGTCAGTAAGGAAGCTCTTACAAATACTGTCCTTAGCATATCCCAAGATAATATGAGTGACTTCAGCACTTGTAATCAATGGGGAGATAAGGAGCTCTTATCCTAAACTAAATATCAAAGAACAGGAGTCCACCTCTTTCCCACAACCAGATGACGACCGTACATTAGATGCATACATTTTAATGACTAATATTTTCAATGAAGGTCATCTGGAAAGATAAATATATGTGGAAGCAATTCACTGTTTCCATCTAGTGTATTTTATAATCTTTTTTAGTACTGACTTGCTGTTTTATATTTCTAACTTGATGATTCCACAAGGGAAAACCGGAGGTGCTTGTTAGTTGGAAGCAAATTAGGGTAAGCAAAAACCTTTTAATCCTTCAGACATTATATTATTTAAATTCATTATTTGGGGCTCTTTATTCTTCTTTGCATGATTAAACATATCTGCATAAAAGATCAGTTACTTTTTTCCTACAACGACAGATTTCTTTTTTCCTATGGAGCCCCAGCTTCATGGGCTTGCTTGAATCGAGTATACAGATTCATCTTCAAGAAAGGGAATTCCAGAAAAATTCTGAAGCAAAGACTTTGAAGACATATTTAATTCTATTATAAATATTTTAAACCCCCCATCTGATGTTAAATTACATCCATAGTTTGTGCTTTTTGCTTATTTGCAACAACTAAGTTTTCATAGAATTGAATGCAGCAACAGTATGTTTTTATGCATACTATATGTAACTATGTAAAAGTATAAAAATTAAGCTTTATTCATTGCATTTTGTCATGAATACTGTGTATTTCAATAAAGCGGACACCATGTGATAAAGAGAAGTCTGTGGAAACTAGATACTTGATTCCCATTTTACATTTAAGCAAAATACAGACTAGTGAGATATAGAAATGGAAGTAGGGTTTTGTTGTTATTGTTTTCTCTCCTATCACATTTTTTAGGGAACTAATACCCAAGATAATTATTTCTCATGCTCTGAATTTTGTTATTCTTACTTCCAGAAAAGTTCCAGGCTTAAATTTTAGTCAAAAACCTGGAGCATTCCATTCTTGCAATGCTGATGTATCTTGGGAAACTCAAATTACTGCAGTCTTAGTTGGGAGTATTTTATATCTACCACTGTCATCTAGCTAGTAAGGAACAAAACCTAAAATGACAGACCTACTGAATTCAATCTTAATCCCGAATCATAGTCAAGTAAGGAACACAAGCATGTGCTAAACTGTTTTCATGTGGACAATTCCCCTGAAGTCAGTGAGACATATATGCTAAAATTTAGATACGTACTAAAATATCTTGTTAAATGAGGGCTTATACATGTGGGGTTTTTTTAGTGTATTAAAAAGTTTTAACACTTTAACAAATATTCCACCTCACAATACAATCTTCCTGATGTCATTAATGGAGAAAACAAATCTGCCGTCATAAGGTTTGAAATATTCCGTGATAGGCTCACAAGTATTGAAGCAAATTATGTATAGTTCATCTTTGGAAAGTGCTAGGGTTGACCAAGGGCAATTTAATTTAAAACATACATTAATATACTCTAAATTATCCTTGAACTCTAACTGCAATACTTTTAAGAATGCCTTTAGAGTTTCATTAGCAGTAAACAGACAGGCATAGTTGCAGGAAAGAAAACTTGACTAATTCTACGGAATATATGAGGAGTTAGCTTCCATTTGCAACTGTCTGTGGTACAGAAAATGGAGCCTCTCAAAACCCTGTTTTCTCCTTTCAGTTTCACACACAGCCCTGAAGAATATTCAGCCAATCCAAATATATAAACTAGTTAAATACTGCTGGCTCAAAACTTGACAATGTGAGTGATAAAGTGGGCACAATGAAGTCAAAGCCAGCTGTGTAATTATATGTTTGTACAATACATTACACTTAATATAAACATCCAAAGTACTTGAAATCAGTTCATGTTATTAAAATATATCTGGGATATAAGGAATTTATACCAAAATAAATAATTGTATACATTTTCCAGTTTACTTAAATAGTTAATATAAATATCACCATCTACTGGCAGAAGAAAATATGTAGCAGTGTTCACAAGTTTGTAGGATCAATAAAGTTAAAGACACAAATGGATTCCAGCTTACACAGCTCTTAAAAATCTGCAGAAATACCATTAACTTCTTTGCTGCCTGGCAATGTCCACATAAATTTCCCAAGTTGCTACATGGAACTAGAGGTGGCTTGCTGAGCAGCTTCACACACTTCAGTAAAATTACCCTCTGTGATCAAGATGCTCATCCTCAATTAAGAAGAATAATCTTAATTTGATTTTACAGTAAGCTGTTTCATATTCACTATGCTCTCCGATCCATCTGAAAAGAACCGCATTTTATTGTCATGGTTTATTTTCACAGTGATAGTGGTTGCAAAGTGTTCCTTATATTAGTGTGAACTTTTATTATTGTTTTCTGTTTTTTCACAAGTAACTATATCTCTAACTTTGATGTGGAAATATTGCTGAGAAAGGAATTCTCCTATTTTCTCAAATGCGAGGCTAGTTTGCTTGGTAATGGAAATAGGGGTAAAATGTTAAGGGATAGTCTGGGTTTTTATTTGCCTTTTTGTATATCTGAGTCCTTAATATGCTCCTTTGTGTGTTCAGGCTTTTTGTGTAATCCTGAAGGCTAAGCTTTTAGTAATTTTGATAAAAGCTTAGAGTTTCTTGTTCTCAGTTGCCTGCAGGAACTGAAGCTTTAAGTAAAACATTAAATAGCACAAGACTTGTCGTGAAATTGTGAGAGTTTGCAAGACTGAGATTGCAGAAATCAAATCTTGACCTGATTTGAGCTGAGACAAGTAAAACAGTTGTGAATAGAAGGATTTCAAGAGGAAAAGAAATAGCAGAATATTATCACAGTTTGGATAACAGGAAATGAGAAAGAAACAAAGGAAAAAACTAAAACTGAGAACCTAGCAGTAAGGGAACGGAAATACTCTATGTGGAAAACAAAGATAGGGGAGTAGGTTTTAGAGGAAAGATCAATAACCTGGGAGACATAAAAATGTCCTCTCCGGAAGGAAAAAAGGAAAACCAGGGAGAGCAATGTAATGAAAGTCAGGAAAGAGCAGAGTGTTGAGGTAAAAGTATTGATGGGCCCAGAAAGACTAGGAAGAGTAAAGATACGATAGAGGACTAGAAATTTGGCCAGAATCTACAGATCACTGTAGATTTGAGCAAGATTCCTCTAAATAGAGGAAACAGCTGAGAAGGCATATTTGAAATAATGTAGGAGCAAGACAATAATGCAGCTTGTTATTGCATTATTATAGACTGGAGTCTTCCAACTGTTTTAATACCATAAACTGATCTCTTCATACTAGAAGAAATCCTAGCAAAGAGTAGGAACTGGTGTTGCTGACTATACCTTTTGCCACCATGCTGCTGATCATGTAGTACTACTGGAAGACGGGGGGCTCAGCAAAATCTCTGTTTTAGATGGAGCTAATTATGAAGGAGGTCTGAGGTGGTATCTTCAAGGACAGTAACACAAGCAGTAGTGCTTTGCACTGTAGGTGTAAGAAATGGTCTGTAGATAGTAGGTAAGGAGTGAGCTGAAAGTAAAAGCTTTTGGAAAGATATATAAAAAGAAGTCAGCAGTTCAGAAGGGCTGAGGGACTGAAAAAATAACAAAGCTTTTCTTTTTATGCCATTAATCACCCTTAAATTGCAAGGCCACTTTTCCACAAATTTGAACCTTGCCTTTAATGCTTTCAAACACAGAGCACACAGCCTATGTTCAGGGAAGATAATAAACAGAGACAAATACTTGTGCTTGGAATTTGTCTTAAGGTGATGTCTTAAAGCATTGCTACAGAGTAGATTGCTGTGGCTCTAAGACCTCACTTATTTTTCTATGCTGTTGGATATAAATTGTCCTCTTCTACTTTCCCCTTCCCCCCCTCATTCTTTTGGTAACCATCTCTATTTTTGCTTCTTTAGCCAGAGGAGCACTTTGGAACAACATCAGAGCTTGTAACAGACTCTTCCCGACAACTGCATTAGTACTAAATGGCCCAAGATCAGGCTGTCTAATGGGACTGACAAACTCACCACTAGTCTTTCTGGCAAAGAGGTCAGCAGATGATTTCACAACACTCAATAAAAATATACAGAAATAACTACCCTATCTAGAAAAGAAAAAAAAAACCCACATTTTGTTCTTTCAAACAAATCCTCTGGTCTATATTACACAAAACTTTGAAGGTCATCATCTTTCTATCAATTAGCTAGTGATGCTGTCTAATTTTATTTACAAAACTGCCTTTGAGAAAATAAGAATGTGAAAAGACTTATCACAATCCCAGCTCGATACCTAAGGTAATTGGCAAATAAAATATCATTCCTTACAAAGCAGGGTGGGGAAGAAGAATTCAGCATCTCATGCATTAAAAGCCACCCTTTCCCTATTTCAGAGAAGGGTTATTGGATGTAGAACTCAGAAAAAAGGACCACTAGAAATCTGAATTCTTACTTTTCCAAGCTATATAGCGAAAATGTCATAAAAAACCACTGATATGTTCAGGGCACAATTCTGCATAATGATGTCAGCAGACTGCCAGGGCCTTGCTCTGATTCCTTAAGGATAAGCCCTTCTTTCTGTAGCACATGAATCAATCACAATCCCTAGCACATTTCCATACTACCCCTGACAACATGCAATAAGTTATGATATCTAGTTCACCGATTAGGACTGAAGCACAGAAGTGATGCTTTGTGTTCAATTACTTTGAATTCACATTGTAACCCATGAGCCTATATGTGTCTATACCCTATGTCCTGCCCCATGCTCTCATTGAAATCTGGAACGAATCAACTCATTTTCCAGCTAGAGAAACCCAGGCACAGAGGGGAGAGATTCACACCTGATTTTTGCCTTAACAGTAGATTTGGACATAACTTGCTTAAGTTATTTGGCTCTAAGAAATTGATCCAAAACAAGGTAGTTCAGACATTTAACTATCTGACTTTATAGGTCAGTAATATAGCCAGGGATATCTCAGACTATCACCCTAGAATCCTTCTATAAACAGTGGAGACAAATAGACATTTCTAGGGTTCAATTCATCTGAACTATTTTATATGTCTAAGTCATGATGAGATGAATCGTGTCCCACAAGTGGCTGTTTCTCTTCCCTGACTATAAAAAGTCACCATGCTGCCTAGCTCAGACAAATACATCCATATTAAGGAAGGATGTTTCAAGTTAGGTGAGATTAATCTCACACATGGAGGCTAAAGATTAGCTTTTAAAGTATATAAGTAGTTTACAATGTAGACAGGGATCATAGTGTGATTTTCCAATATATTTACATCCTTTGACACTTTTGAAAACCTCCCTAGCTGCCTGTCTGCAATCTTCGGTACTTACATACTCCTACAAAGCTTCCCCGTGGAAATTTCCATTTCCTATGTGACTCACAGAAAAGTCAAATGAAGTTCATTATCCTTAAAACTAAAGCAAAGAAAAACAAACCCCACCATCACATACACACACACAAAGACAAAGTAAAAGTCTTAAGAGCTGGGCTTCCAATCCTATCCATACCACAAGATGCTCAGCATCTGTTAGGATCAAATGGCTGTCCAAAAATCTAAAAACTGCGGATTTCTTTCTGATTACAATGCTCTCCAAGGCAAACTGAGAATTGTGCTCCCTGAGGAAGAAGTTTTCCCATGAACATTTTTTGTGCCCACCATTTCCCAATCCTAAGAGTAACCAAAACCAGTCCTACAAAATCTGGGAGGAGTGGGACAAAGGCAATATTATGTATTTCATATGATAACATACTTATCTTTTCTAACATAGCACAGAAATGCAAATAAACAAAAAGCTCATCTACTTTAGTTGGAAAATAAATACATTGTCTATTCCAAACAATATGTTTCAGATGATAAAAAAATAGCTTGCAAGCACATATCAATACCTATTTGAATAGCAGCATACGAGGGCTATATAATCAGCCACAAACATGTTCTTCTAGCAATTACAATACTTGTTTGTTTGTTTGTTTGGTTTGTTTTGTTTTATTTTTAAAGACTGAAACCTCTAGTTGTCTTACCAGGAAAATATCCCACACCACTAAAACCAGGAAAATATTTCTGCAGTATTCCAGAAAGACATTTTTTTCTTTAGTACATCTAGCAAACAAGCGAATAGATGTGTCCAGTGGCTATCCTGTACATTTTCTAATGCTGGATTCTCTGGAAGCTCCTTAGATGCTGTAGACTTTCAGACTCCTTTACCAATGTTAATCGACCAATATGATGATTGGAAGACACAGTAAAGGGCTATTCTAGATGACTCTATTGACTATAATACACAGTCATAACCATTTCACTCATAGTACAATGCTATTTTAAATAAGCTTTGTACTACTTAAAGTTCAAAATAAATATGTAAATGTGACATTGTTCTGCTCATTCTTCTAACTGCAGTCATAGTAAATTAATCATACAGTGTGTAATGGAAAAGATTAGCTAATGTCCAAACATTGACTGCTTGACATTACTGTCAGCTGTGTGTCATTAATATTCTTATTAAGTGCTATGAAAGGTTGGTTGAATGAGCATTAATGGCCTTTAAAGATGCAGATGAAAAAAATGGCTGCTTGTACACAGTTCTTCCCATAGAAAACATGTATACAGCTGACAGTCTGTAATTTATCTGCAAGGGACAGTAAGAGTTATCAGAAGCAACATACCACTGTTAGACTGGGGATATGACATGACATTTCCTATATTTTTTAATGGGAATTACATCTATAAAACTTGCGATAGGAAGAAATTACTTTACTGCAATTAGCATGTGCAAACATGCATGTGTACTTGGATCCTATAAATTCTTAAGATCAGAGTTTCAACATTTGACACCATTTTCTGTAAAAGCTTAGCTATTTCTGTCAGATTCTCCCAACACTTGTGGGCTTTGCAGGTTATGACTCTTGCACAACGTTAAAAAGCTCCTCTGTTATAAAAAGAATAAAGGTTTTGATGATTAATTACCAGTAGTCACTTGCTGTATTACTATCTGGATGAGACCATTAACATGGCAATCATCACTGCAGTCTTCTGAATAAAATAACCATAAAATGTATGAAATCAGACATGCACAGAGTGAATCACCAGTGGAAATGTATGTCTATTGGCTCTGTGAGGCATATGATCAAAAGGATGATCTAGACAGAGCCACCAACTCAGCAGAGCATGAAAGCTGGAAAAGAGAAAAAGCCAGATGTGCACAGAGCTAAGAATGACAAAGGAGCTAAACCTGCAGAGACAGAAGGCCAAATTATAACATTCTCATAAAGGTGTAACCACCTGTCAATCAGGGTTTCATCTGCTGAGACTGCTTCAAAGACGTTAAAGAAACAACCAACTAAAAATGGTCAAAATGAGCTAATGTGTTAATTGCTGTGGGGATCAAGGCTAAAGCTACAGTAATTGCAGAGAAAGCTAAGAAACCACCTTTGTAGCTACAAAAAATCTGTGCAATCTTTTTGTTTTGTTCCAAGATGCCTAATAACCGAATACTGAAATCTGGCCCTTAGGCTACAGAAATGAGTTCTCTCGGCTGATGCATTTCGCTCCAGCTGAGTTGCAAACTATTTAAACTTTGCCCTTTCGTGTGCATTGCTACATTATCAGCCATATTTTGCACATGGGAGAAAAGTAGCAGGTAAACACAGCCACTCTGTTGAAAGATGATTCCATATCATGAGCAACGTCTTGTGCAGTGACTGCCAGGAGCTGACAACACGGGCAGAGCAAGAGGAGGGAGAGCTGAGCCCAGGGAGCTTCTGTCTGTAGGACCTGCTCATTACACACCTCTCCTTTTTACTGGAGTGGGCAAAGCGTTAACTTTCTTAGAGGGAAGTTTCACCATTGGGGTGGATGAATAGTGTTTAAAAGGCACAGAAAACATCTATTTTACTACTTCACAGAACTAAGACAGTCATCACAGAAAACACCATTTTTTTATGTTGCAAAGGCAAATTTTTTGGAATGAACAAAGTATATATTTGTCTCTGTTCAAAAACATGCTGGTGCAGTTGTTGGGGTTTTTTTTCCCCTTTTCCACAAGACCTTGCTTCATTCAACAGATGGGGTGGATAGGATGTAGGGAATGACCAGCTGTTCACTTTTTCTTTATATCCTGTTATGCTCATCGCTCACTGTATGACCTTTACCTTACATACCATACGTCATCCAAACCATGCACTGAGCTCTGAATAAATATTTGCTTCCTAAGTCTTATACTACAGCCATGCAATCGCTGACTGTCTCAAAAGGCTGACAAGTTATCTTGTCTATCATTACATCTCCCTCATGAAAAAAAACACTTTTTTGATCATTACTTTATGCTTGGGGAGCCAGAGACAAGAAAGCTTGGCAGAAGTCACAAGAGGAAACAGTGTCGAGGCCAGAATTGCAAAGAAGGAACAGGAAATATTTTTCCTATTTTATGAAATGTCAAAAATGTTTTCATTGCTTCACCGAAATTTTTTTGGCACTTTCTCAAAGTTAATCCGGGGGGTGGGTGGGGAAGAGATTTTGAGAGTGAGAGAGAGGGAGAGAAAATTAGAAATAATCAAAGCTTCATGACTAACCCCACTTTAGATACAAAGCGGCCAAGTTTAACTCCTCACATCTTCTAAGCCTCCAAATAAGAAATAGTTAAATGTGTTAATTAACAAGTATTCATCTATGGTGTGGAAGAACAAGTTGAAGACCCTGTGTTCCCATGGTCTGCTATTTCCTTTCATGTCTCTTGTGGACATTCATCTTGTACCTGAGAAAACTTCTCAAAAGCTGCATTGAAGCCTACTCATTCCTACAAAAAGTTTCATCCTAAGAAAATAATTTCACAAAAGGTTCCCAGCAAACTCTACTTGTGACAAGTACCTCATGGAGCTGTTCATCCATTCACACAGCCCTGCCAGAGGTGTTGAGCAGAAGAGCTCGACTGGCAACAGAAATATCTTGAACAAAGACACTCTGCATATGATAGTTACATAAAATACTCAACAGTGATTCATGTGGAATGGTTAGACTGCTTCGTGGTTGCCTGTGAAGTTGTAACAATTGTGACTGGTGTGAATTGAGGAGGACACAACAGATCCAGATTAGATACAGGCAGAAGCACCATGTGGAGGATGCCAAATACTGCGTCAGCCCACATGCCTGAAACCAGAACTGTTCCTTTTTCCCTTTGTCCCAGCTACATGTGGCTTCAGTACCCAGCTAAGGATGCAGGTAATTTTCTTCTACATTTGAGGAAAATAGGTGCACTTTGAAATCCTTATATATTCCCACCTGATTAACAGACATTCTGAATCTTACTTTCATCTTTTGTATAAAGGGCACTTATAGTGTTGTTCCTGTTTAATAACAGTTTAAGATTAACAAAAAAGCAACTTTTACATTTGGTGTGAAGGGTATAAGAAAAAAATCTCACTGAACAGGGATCTAAATAGCAAGACTTGTATTCACAGTTTTGACAGCAAATCTATGCTGAACACTCTCTGAGGAAAACAGATTGGGTAGGTCTTGTTCAACTCTTCTTCTTATGTCCAGATCCCCAGCTGCTTACACAGGTTTGAGTTTTCAACTCAAAACAAAGTTTAATTGATGTTTAATTGAATTCTCAAGAGGTTTGCATCTCCTAAGATTACAGAATCCATCCATGAAGTACTAAGGCACAGGCTTAATTTTTAAATCTAGTCGTCTTCAGCAGAACAGGCCACTGATAACTGGATTTGAGTTCATGCTTAAAATTAAGCATATGCTGAAATGACCCATATGAGAATTATACTACAAAGCACTGTCTGAAAGCATGAAAAGCAATTACAAATTGGTGGATAATTCTTGCACAATCATTTTCTTGGTTTCTGAGACACTTAGGGCAAGGTCCCTTTAAATCAGTGTGGTACCATTGAAGAAAGTATTTAGTCAAAATTATTCATTCACCATGATAATCTAATATACTTTTGCAATTTAGACATTTCTCTGCAAACAGATGTCTGTATATGGATCCTACAATTAATCACTTTTTAGCAGAACTCACCAAGTCTGTCAGTCCATAATGCACACGCATACATATACACATAAATATATAGATAAACTTCCATTTTAGCACATTAAACCAATATAGCATGAACAGACACTGCCCAATCATCCATCCACAGAGGTCACCCCACCATTTCTCTAACTCCATAGCAAAGTGTTACTACCAGAAGCCCGGGTATGTCTAAGCCACTGAAAGACGAAAGCTAGATCCTTGCTTTAGCAGAGGGAGAGGACAATCATTCCCTCTCTCAGTGGAGACAGCAAAGCAGAAAGCATGGTACTTTAGCCCCACAGAAGTTAATCAAGCTATATATAAACAGAAGGATCTAGGACTGTTTCCTGGATATAAGGTTTACAACAGAACAAGACCCAGATTTGCATTGTCTTTAGCCATTTTGTCACAGAAATTAAAAAAGGAGGTTTCGGAGGCTGAGGATGGAGACACAAGTGCAAAGAGTGATGCAGAGCACGTGCTCTCACCATTTTTATTTATGATTACTTTAAAGGGATAAAGTAGCTGCTTTCAGAAAAGAGTGGGCTTTGGTTTTCTTTTGTTTTCTCCCCCCCCTTACATTTTTGCCTCAGATGCAGGTGGGATGAGCAGGAAGTTTGGGGATTTTCTGAATAAACTTACCTTTACAAGAGAAAAATCATTTTTCTGGCCAAACTAGCACATTCAAACAATCATCTGCTTAGACTCTTTGCTGACAGAGCCTGTATCTCTGAAGTCCTATCTATTGATCTCCCATTAGCATGTTCCACATAGATTATTCTGAATTTTATGTCATTCTTTTGAGGTTATTCTATATTATAGGGCAATAACTGTGCAATCTGATGGATGATCAGTTAACTCTGAGTTCCACTCCAACCTCAAAAGCACGTGCTAGTTGAAATGTTAAACCAATTGTATAATTAATGTTTGAAATAAGACATTGTGACATTAGTGTAAGACATGAAATTAAGGCAATTGCCAATTAAGAAGTAAATTATGTTGAGAAGGAGAAACAACATGGATTAAAATAAATCATCAATAAAGAGTTTAAAAAATCAAAAGACTCACTGACGTTTCAAACATTATCCACCAAAGTACCAAATAATGCATAGTCAAACACTGGAATATCAGATTAGAAGAACGATAATATTAGAATAAACTTACATTTAGCTGCCCTAAACTTCGCATTGTTCATAGAACTAAGCTTAAATGCTGACTTACAGACATAGCCATGTTTCCATTTTATGTCAGTCTCTTGAACCCAGTGACTGGGATGTTATCACAATGGCAACTCCAAATTCAGACAGTGATAATTAGAACTGAGAGAGTATGTGGAAAATATGAGAGTATATTTTAAAATGCATTTTGATTTTACAGGGTTCATACCCTTTAGACTTTGTGTTCTATAGCTATTCAGGTGTTTAAAGTTTATATGGACAGTGTTAACAGAAAGACAGTGCTCATCACCAAAGCTCAAGTACTGGATGAGAAAAATTTCAACTTGCATAGTCAGTCATATGGCTGAAAGCTGATGCTTTGTTAGCTTCCATATGCTATTGATTTTGCTCTCTTATGGACTGTCTTCTAACTAATTAATATATTTATCTAACTGATTTACAGAGACCTTTGACTGCAAGCACTTATTTATGTGCTTAGATAACAGCACATAAATAGTTCTGTCACAATAAATTGGACTTAACACAAACCTAGAATTAAACATAAAGTGTTCACAGAATCAAAATAGAATAATTTTCCTATGACACTTATTTATGAGAAAAAAATAGCAGAAATTATAAATTAAGATTATTTTCATTAAAAATACTTGAACCAAAATAATGGTAGATTTTTTTGTCTACAAACAACTCAATAGAGAACTTAAATTGTAATTTTGAATTATTTTGAAGACTTACTGATCTGTTTGCAGCTAGCACGGTACTAATAAAAATTCTAATTATAAGGATAAATTATTGTTCAGAACTTATTTTTCAGTCTTATCAGAATACATCAAGAAAACTTACACATACAAACATCCAGCACAAAATGTATTTAGTGCTTTGGAAAGCAATTATGAATACAAATTTTCTTATATGAGCTTTTAATTAAAACACCTTCATTTCTTCATAAATCTTTGGGGGAGAAAAAAACAACAAAAAAGGTCATAAAATTTTATAGTCAGGATAAAGCTTTCACAGCAAGTAAAAAACTCAAAGCTGAATTCTGGAATTGTACCTTTTTTCTCAACATGGAAAACTGTCATGGAGGGAAAATTCTGAAAAAGGTACAAATTTCCAGAGCTGTGAGATTATGTGAGCTGATACAAACTGCAGCATTTTTTTGTTTCCCAAATCAAATCCTGCAGGTGGATTATTGGTTCATTAGTTTTACCATGGGCAGTGCTTCTTGAATCTTTCTATTACAGGATAAAAATGAAGATAGTTAATTTCAATCAAAAAAGCTACAGCTGTGAGTGAATATACATTTTCCTAGCAATTCTGACTGTCAGTTTTAGCAAAGCGAGGAAAGGAAGCAGCAAGCTCATGCTCTGCCAAATGCACAACTATAGCAAAGAAAAGAGCATGTACAAGTATATATGTGCATATTTGGGTGGATGCATCTCAGAGCTTTGGCTTTTACATAGCCAGCCTGAAGCACTTTAATAGAACATAATTTTCACTTCCTAAAGTTCAAGAGGCTTTAAAGGTTTCTTAAATTAGGCAGCCAAAATCATTAATCTCCTTTGAAAATTTTGGCAAAACACTGAATTCATATTGACACAAGGACTAGGAGGTAGCAGACCCAATTAATGAAACCATTTCTCTCCTCTGATGGCTTTGCTCTTTCTCTCTGAAATCACCAGGGTAACACTGACTTTATCGCAAATGCAGAGAAAGAGCTAATGTTTTAGGATGGGAACAAACAGGTATTGATAAAATAAGTACTGAGTCAAGCCTGAATCCAAACATGAATTCAGTCTGCTTTCCAGGTTCAGGTAAGCTGAAGTCCTGCTCCTGAACCTAACATTGATCGTCCAATGCTTATTGCTGGAGGCAGAGGTTAGCCCAGATTGCAGCACTCGGTGCATCACTGCAGACCCAGACCCAGCTGTGACAGTGGAAGAGGTTAATGTCCTCACCGGCTCATAGCCATCCCTTTGCTAAGGTAGGAGTGGTTCACTAAAAGAAGCAAGGTCTTACAAGGGAGTGTGACATTAATTAGCTGGGAGGGGACCATGTGGCACTGCTCTGACTTTCTGTACCTTGAAGATACAGCAGACAGCTTGCTTATTAATGGTACTGTTAATTACCTTATGGAGAAGGAAATCAGTTATTATAATGTACCTGTTCTTCATCAGATATTACAGAGGCTTGTGCCAAAATGCCCACAAATAAAATAAGGGGTCCTTTTCAACATTTACTTTGTAGCTTATAAGAAATGATTGGACAGGACAAGTACAATTCGATTTCCACAGACACATTCAGGACATTTTTTCACTCACAATACAGCTGATTCTCACACCCATTTACTGAGAAACTGCGCTCTGCAAATAATCCCAGCAGGACAAGTAAGCTCCTATTTACTCAGCAAAAGCAAAAATGGCCATATTTGACCGTTTCCATTTCTTTACATCACCAGTTTTATGGTCTATAACCTTCATAGCATTTTGCTTTCACAGTATACCTCACTATTTCAAACAGAACCTGAACAAATGGTTAAGCCCTGAGATTCAGTAAGGTTTCTATCCTATTTGATACACTACATCATTAAAACATTAAATGAGGTAGACTGTCCCCTAATGGGTATACTTTCAAGACATATTTTCTTCACAACTTCTTTCTCTTCAGCTTTTGAGCCCTCCTAATGATCGAAGCATTTTTAAAGTAAATAAAGAGATGCAACATGTACCTTGCCACAATGGGGCATATTTTGTATACTGTACCTGTCTAATCCAAATAATTGGATGGGAGAATAAATAAATTTAATGGGAGAAGAAAAATATTGAAAAATATTGAAAAGAAGAAAAATATTGAAAAATATTGAAAAGATAATCGAAACCTCTTCTTTATTGCTAGAAAGATGTCTCATCTGCATTGTTGTCCTGAGCCACACTTCCCTGGTTATTCATTGTTTATCTGTTGCTTCAGTTTACCAAAGTATTCCCCCAAATGCTGAGAACCAAAAAAACATAGCCATTTTAACAGCTGATTAAAACGTACAGCCAATGAAGAGCGGGTTAGGTTTGATTCATTGCCTTTCTCCTGGTTATATCTATATAAACTAGGAGAGTAGCACTCAGTGAGTAGCAGCTCTGCCATGTTAAGTTTAACTATGAGTAATTATGTTTTTCAAACACAAAGGCTTTATAAAGGTTTAGCAATCTGGATGGGGACTGTTCATTATTATTAAGCTAGGCATGGATTTTCTGGGTTGGTATGTGGTTTTTCTCCCTCTCCCTAGCAGGTCCTGAAGAACACAGAGTGCTAGTGGGCAGCACAGCTATGAACTCTACCTCTTCTCTGCCTTCTACTGGTAATATAATACATCACTGTGTACCTGTACGAATTAACAGATGTTAAATTAGCTACTAGTGTTTCCTTTAATGAAATAAAATATGTCGTATTTTAATGAACTAAAATAAATAAAAATCAAGATAAAGGTGACAGAATTCAAAGATAGGCAGTGTCAAACTCTCATTGCAATCTATGTATAATCAAAAAGTCCCTTAATCTACATCTCTAACATATAGAAACTGATATTCACAACTACAATATTCAAATAAAAAGGTCTAATGTTTGATTCAGAGTTCTGTTAAATTTTCTTTTGCTTTTTTACACATCTTCTCATGCTTTCAAAAACAAACTTGAATTTCTGGAGTTGCTCAGATGTAATTTGTTCCTGATTTGTATTTAAGCTTCATCTCCATATTCATTGGATTGTGACATAAAAGATTTTCAGCACCTCAGAAAATTAGGCTATACACTTAAGCAGGGGTATAATACCAAATTTTAGACAATCAATTAGGAAAATGTAGGCCTCTTTATATATAACTGTATCTATACTGTCATGTATATAATGTATTTGTGAGCATGTGTAGGTATTTGTGTATGTATGTAATCAGCTTCTCCACCTGCAAAGTGGGGATAATTATTCTTTCTTTACAAGTATCATGAGGTTTAGCTTAATAATTTCTGGCAATTGGTGTGAGATACTCTTAATGAATAACTACATATGGTAAGTGGTAAGGTTAATTATTCCACTATGACAGAAATCAATCACTATTAAATCCTTTCTAGCTAGATAATGAGGCAATCTTAAATTTTTTGATTTGGCTAAACTGACTTGACAGAGTCACATTGCTACCATATGTTGGAAACCCAGGAGACTCTCGTGGAGATTACAGTGTAGCTCATAGAAAGTCCCTGTGCAGCCTCCAAAGGACTGAAAGAGACTCTAAAATAAACTATGCCAATTTTTAATTCTTTTTTTGGTATGCTTCCCTTTGAATCAGTAGTGTTACCCTAGAAAATTATTTAATACCCTAACTGTGGCATAGAATAAGCCCATGGCTTTCCTCATGAAGTGTTGTTGTGATGTTAAAAATAATTATTGAAGTGTTAGCTTGAAATAACAAAACAAAAAAAATTGTGATTTTATAACTCCAACATTTATACATGACTATAACAGTACGTCTTCCATTGGAATGATTAAGATTCAGAACTTGTGGATCTTTTTTTTTTTTGAGTCCATTATTCATCACATTTGTCTTTCTTTGATATTTAAGTAGGTATGTAAGGAAGGATATTTAAGTTGATATGTGAGGAAGACTAGCAAATGAAGACTGATTTGTGAGGCCAAAAAACCTATATATACTTGAATGCTTGCATCTCTCCTACACAGGCAGTATACTAGTAGCTGTCTTTTATTCAAAAGTCAATTTACTGATTCTACCACTCTGTGTTAATAACATGAAACATGCAACAGTATTGAGTGGTGTTCATGGACGGCTGGATCAGCAAGCCTCTTCCAAGGGTGGAACATAGACTTTCATAAAATGGGAAGTTCAAGCTTTCACATCATTAGTGGAGTTTTAGACCATATGCTGCCAAGCTCAAAGGTAGCCAGGCTGAGCTTTCTGTGTCAAACTCATTACCTCTCAAAACAAATGTAGTCTTATGCCTTTTGCAAACAGGAGATGAAAGTCTCAACTTTCAGTCAAGGTCTGGTTTGTTCATAATTAGGACCTATAACAGTGCGGAACATTGTCTTTTTTCAAAAAACAACTTTTTTCCCTATTGAATCAAGGATCTTTCAAGTTTCTTTCTCATTCTTGACATTTTATTGCCAGCAGTTACATGTGTACAGTAGTTCTAACAGTAAGGAGAAACCTCACTGGAAGGTGGTTGTTTTTATCTGATTTGCCATTATGCAGTGTTTGAATTTCTCCCTGCACGCTCTCAGCATAAAATAGTTACAAATTCATGAAAAATTTAAGTGTGCACTGTTGGTTGAATGTTTTTATAGGAAAATGCGATGGCCTAGGAAATGAAGAAGGATACCCTGCTTCCAAAACTGGGCATTTCTTCCTCCCCAGCTCTTCTGTTGCTTTCTACTCTATCACTTGTTTTTCTTGTTTATTGCCTCTGATCCTCCCTACCTTTCCTTGTATTTGTTTTCTCTCTTGTTTTATTAATCGCACTATATTAACTTCACAACTAAGGTCAGTTCCATCTCAATAGGCCAGAGACAAACCTAAGTCTGTAAACAGTGTTCCCCATAGGAACCATAAGCAGTTTTCAAGGCTGTGAATGCTTGTGTACAGAACCAAACAGCCAAATATTTCTTGCTGATAAACTCCGAGAGTTTTCTTTTTTCTTAGTATGTTTGTCCTAATTCAGGCTGCCATCCTTAGCAGTGTAAGCCATCATTAATCAGCAGAAATAGGAAATTCCTCATACTGTGACTAAGTGGACTAGCATAGTCTTCTCAGGATTTTATCAGATAATTTTACTGTTTTGATATTTAAGAAGTGATACCTTTAGCCCCAAAATTTTATACAGCACTCTAAACTATATTAAAAAAATGTTTTAACGAGACTTAATCTTCTAAGAATCTGAGCCATCAAAGAAAATAAGTCTTAGGAGCCTAAGTAGTTCAGTACTAAAAGGCTTGAATGATATATAACTAACTTTATATTCTGGGTCTCACCATTCTTTCACAGGAGGCCTGGGACAGAGAATTGAACTTGACCTTCACAGTTCCAGTCAAGGACCTGATGCCACTTGCTGGACATCTTCTAACTAAAGGTTCCTTTAATCCAGTCCAGACCATGCCCACTATTTGCGAAGAACCTCAGGTTCATGCATAAGCAAATTCTGTGCTAACCATGTATGGGCCAACTCCTTATGCTTAGCAGAGTCTGTGTAATTCAGTGTCACAAGAGGTTATAAAATGCGTTGGCATTTTTTTTAAAGGGATGTCTGTGAATAATTTAATTTGTGAATATAAATGGAGGTGAGTGTTTGTAAAGGCTAAGTTTAGCCAAGGCTGGATAATCTCCTCAAGCTCTTACTGTAATCAGTGGAGAGAGAAGCTCCTCTGGAGGATGTCAGGATAGGCACTTTTCTCTGTGCTAACTCCAGAAGGTGCCAGGGAAAATTAGGTTTACAAGGACAGAATAAATCTCATGAACAATTAAGACTAACTCTATGGTGAACTCTAAAATGCCAAGACAGAGTTCTTGTGCGTGTCTATTACTTAACTAGTGCAGTAGCAGAATGCCAAATGGCTGGATAGATACAGTTATAGCTATACTGCAAAACAAATTCCAGTGTCTAAAGCCAAATTTCAACTTGATGCGAAGCCTTCCAGGATACAGGATGCCTTCACATTTTTTAGATGCAGTCTCTCTGGAAGTCAGAGAATAGTTTCTGCCTAAAAATCATATATTTTATATATAATGATGGTCTTATTTCAAGAAGGTTTTTCTTTTTCTTGGAGAATTTAAGACCCAAAAAAGTTACTGTTATTTCAGGAAATTATCATTTTTACCATGTGCATTTCCCACCTCTTGCTAGTCCTAAGCAATCAGACCTCCTGACAGAAACCCATGCTGAAAAGTAAAAGAAACAAAAGGTTTTGTTTTGGTGCTTGCTGGATAAAGAATCATTCATTGCAAATGCAATATGTAAGGCAAAGTTAATGATATTAGGCTGTTAGTATACTTCAGTTTAATAACTGAAGCAGAAAAAGGTATTTTTTAGAAAATAATCAGAAAAACTTAGAGAAGGAGAGGGGTTGTGTGAGTATGAATTTAGTGAAGAAGTGAAGGAGAGGGATTGTCTGTGCAAAAAGAGGGAGAAGTGATCTTTAGTGACTTCTGGAAACAGGACAATCACTGCTTACATGGGCAGTGCTCTCTGGTGGAGGTGGAGTCGTAGCATGGTACTGGTGCAGTAAATAATGGTGGCACATACTGCTTCCTGCCCAGCTGCTCTCCAGCACCCCAGCCCATGGCCCCGAGCAGATGAGACACATCCAGCAGAACACTCCCAGGGCTGATGTCAGGAGCCATGGTCAAAGGTGCCATAAGCATGGCTGGAAGTGCTGATTTGACTGTGATAGCAGTTTCTTCAGTTTCTGGTTCACAGACAGGTTCTTTGGATGGAAAAAGCTGGCCTAAGCAGAGGTTGTCCTGAGTCCTAAGACTCTGGACTCCTGCACACTGGGTTGAAGAGTTAGGAATCAGGTGTCGTTTGTTGGCTGAATCAGATAACAGTAAACCCTCTCTAACAGTGAGAGGACTGGCAATCTGTCTGGTGAAAGTTGTCTCACCCCAGACCTAATAATTTAGAGTCATATAATAATCTTGGTTGAAAGGGACCTCTGGAGATCACCTGAGCCAACCCTTCCACTCAGAGAAGGGCCAGCCTCAAAGTTTGGCCAGGTTTCTCAGTGTTACAACCACTTGAGTGTCAAGTATCTCCATTGATAGAGATTGCAACTTTTCTAAGGAACCTGTTCCAATGCTCAACCACCCACACTATGAACAGCATTTTCCTTTACATCTAATCAGAATTTCTCTTGTTGCAACATGCGCCCATTGTTTCTTGCCCTTTTGCTGTCACCTCTGAGAAGAGCTTCTGTCATGTCTATAGCCACCATTAGGAGGTTGAAGACAGTAACCTCATCACTTCCTTTTAGCCTTCTCTAAGCTAAACAAAACCCTATTCTCTCATTTTTTCATCATATGCTGAATGTTGGCTTCCCAATGGACAGGAAATCTTTTATGCAGAGTCTTCCTAAACTTCATCTATAATTTGTTCCATATATGGACCAGCTCTAGAACAGATCTGTACACAATCCCTTTCTTCAAGAGTCTCATTTCAGTCATCTATACTTTGTATACAAGAAGCATATCTGCTTCAAGAACTAGCTTTTCCTTCAAGCTATAAAACAAACAACTCTCTTGCTTCTTAACCAAAAGTAACCTGAGAAGTTGCAAACTATAGTAATTACAACTCTTCTACTACATAAAGATTTCGGAAGTTTTCTTTTACGTTGTAAAACTATTGTACAAAACCCCACTGTGTGAATAGTAAAACAAAGGTAAAATTAGCAAGGTTTTACATAACATGTAGTGATCCTTAATGTATTGTTTCCAAAAGTAGTTATTCTAGCTGTGCCTAGGTGTAGCAGACAGCTTGATATATAGGATTTAGATATTAGTGGAGGACAAATAAGTAGTGAGGAGGGTGACCATTTTGTCAGCATACTTCATTTTGCTTACATATTTTACAGCAGATCAAATTTAAAAACTTTAAAGATCAACTTGAGAAGCTGATCTAATCAAGATAAAGTTAATCAGTTTTCTCCAAAAATCTCAGCTTTCTAGGAAGTTGTACAGTGAGTGTCTTTAAATATCGAACATTAGAGAGAAAGATTGTTCTCTGTTATCTGTCACAGTGTCTCTTAAAAGCTTTGATCTAAAAGGCCTTTGCTTTTATGGTTAAGAAAAAAAAAGAGTTTGCAATGAAATGGTACCATTTGATGATCTCTGACACATAAATGTCGTTTCATAGAGGCTTTGTATAGAAAACAAAAATACTTTAAAATGCCACCTCTAACTGGTTTCTGAAAGAGCACATATTTCAGGTTTGAAGAACAAAATTGTTTTTCCACATATAAACATTCATTTAGGTCCCACTCCCACACAGCACTGACTCCTCCAATAAAGAGTATGACTCACATCATTGCTGGTGAAGGATATTGACTTTTCTTTCCTGTACTAAACATCAGACAAGTATCAGAACTACAAAGTTATTAACTAAGATATATCACAAACTAGTATCCACTGACCCCAGAATAGCTTCAGTTCAGTAGTTACTGAGCTCTCCACATCCTTACTGGGTGCAAGACTAGTTTTTATTATTATAGTAAACCCACCAATGTCATTTGCTACCTCAAAAGGCACATTTTAAGTCACCTATATTGTCTCATCTAAAACCTTTATTTATCAGTTAAATGCAAATCAGGCAAAAAATACCAAGTCTCTTCTTTTTTAGGTAACTTCCAGAAACTTTTCTCTTATTTCTCTTCTCTCATATTTTCTGAGAGAAGAGTCTTTCTAGTGCTAATACTCTTCACTCCCTGAATCACAGATATGTCCCTCCCTTTTCCACACTATTCTACTTACTGGCTTTTCAAGTAGACACAGTCTTTAGCCTACCCCCAAAAGACCAGGATGCTGAGACACCTCTTTCTATTCTCATAACAGCTTGACTCATATCCTCTCATTTACTCTACTATCACTCTGTCACAAACACTTCTGTAATGATCTCACATGTAATCAATCAGGAAACAGTGAGTATCAAAGCATTTTTTTGTTTGTAAGGTACCAAAACCGATGAATAAATATTCAGTTGTAAGTTTTCAGGCAATCTTTCAGAGTGGGAAGGTAAGATATGTAGTTACGTATAGCTGCTTAACCATATTTCCAAGAAAAGCATTCCTAGAACAGTGCATTTGTCCTACAAACAAGTGAATTCATGCACGTATCAGTGCTCCTACTCTCACAGGCAGCCAGATCTGTATTTATAGTGCTAAAAAGGAAAAACATGTACAATCATTTCCAGGCATGTAGAAACCCAGTCACAGGTGCTTTGAGGACTAGGAGTGCCACAGCTGTTAGTTTGTCAGGGGTAAGGTCTGTTAACAAAACTGAATTGCTGGCTTATGGCAAATGAGCATTGCGTGTGAATAAACTGGCTGTGGTACATCAGTGGCTGAAAACCAACAATATGACAGAAAAAATGTTAGATATAAAACACTGACCTGGGGGACTCAGATGGAGAGTTACGCCTAATTAAAGTAAGTAGAGTCAAACATACAATTCAAACAACAACATCTGTTAGGAAACAAAGCAACTGAAAAAGCATTTATTATTACACTGAGTTTTAGGAATAATTCACTTCAGGCAGGTTAACTGTGTCACGTAACTCCCAGGCATTTTTCCATGCTTTGATAATAGCAAGGCATCTATGGGATACTTAAATGCAGAATGCCTTGAAACAAAGGCATTTAAGCCCTTCCTGGAGAGCCAGCTGCGGTTATTCCTGTGTTTTTAGCACAGAAGCTCAGATCAGAATAGGAAAAAGTCATATTCCCCCTGAATCCTGCTGCCTCTCTTTCACTAAAAGTTGTTTCATCTAAAATGGGAAAAAGACTACAGTATCATAGTATATCCAACTGAGAGAATGATAAAGTTCAAGTCATGCTTTGAAAGTCCCACATTGGGGGTAGAAAATTCACTGTTCAGGTTTTCATTCTCCTTTTTTTTACAATCTTTTTTTCTTTCCTCACAGGTACATTGATGCAAACTCCTGCAAGTCAGACACTAGTCTCAGAGCATGTAAGTAGCTGATTCACTGACACACAGTGGAGTCTCTCCATTGACTTCAACAAGCTTCCAAACAAGTAAGAAACTTCCTCTTTGTGACAGTTTCCTCCTTTTAGGTATGCAAAAACAATATAGAGAAGAGAGGGAAGAGACAGGGAATGTGTGATGGTTTCCATCTGGAATCTTCTCATTGCATTATTTATACTCATTCTTAAAAATTAAAATGAGTAATATTCTCCTCCTTCCTTTCTCTGTGATTGATGCTCAAGAGCATTGCAGAAGCATATTTAACAACACTGAGTTATTAGATTTGCTTATACAAATCTGAATGATGGTAAGTGCTTATATCCTAATTAACTCTTCATCCCTGGTTATGTGACTAGGAAGTACCAGATGACTATGCTTGCTTTGTTACAGGAAAGCTCAATAAAAATAATGTGGAGTTCATACAGTGAGTTCATACAGTGAAGCATTTTTAGATTAGTCTGAATCGAAGAACATCTGCAAGCAAAAAAAAAAAAAAAAGCAGAAAGCTCATGAAATCTTAATTTATGTTAATAGGACCCTATCATGTTATATACACGTAAAGCTGTTTGTGTGATCTTTGTAGCAGTTAATCTCCTTCCAAAGAGACTAGAACTTTTCTCTTCTTATTTCTCTTAATCAGGATACTTTCTTTTTTTCTTTTCCCTGTGTTAGCCATGGAGTTAGTCACATATCTGTTCAATATTATATGCACAAAAATAAAAAGAAGACATTCAGGAAGAAAATCTTAAAAGCAAAATTGTTTAGAGTTATCACTTACTGAACAAAGGAGAACAAAGGACTGAATTACTTATGAGTTTTTGCTTTATGACGGGGCTTTTTGTTTGTTTGTAATGCAGTTTGAGGAGGTTTTGGTCACATTTCTTTATGCTTTTTTTATAAAATTGCAAAGTCTTTTTGATTGCTCAACAATAGTCTTCTCACCTGGCATTATTAAAACAGCATTTCACACTACATTTTTCTCAGCAGTCTTTTCTCTCTTCTAGTTTGAAAGATATCTGGAGAGAAACTTTGAATATTTTTGTATAATCCACTTTATAAATATCCTAAGTCTCAGTATCATAGGACCTGGAGGAAATCTAGACTCTAGTGACGTTACTGCTTCAGGAATGTTTTTTGCTTATCATTTTCCTTTTGATTTAATGGACAAAAATATATGATGTGTTCTTTAATACTGAATATCCTAAGACAACTGGCTGAAACCTGACTGAAAACTGTGCCAAAAAGTTAAATTAACTGGTTCATTATTGTAACAATATATTATCACTAAATATACATACAGGCCTTTTCAATTCTTATCTCTTAAAATTAATGGCTAATTCTCTGAAGTTTAAAAACCGGAGCTAAGGGTTTGATTCAAAGCCTTGGATTTTTCATTTATTTCATAGTCTTTGGACTAGACATCAGCTGTATTAACGAGTGCCATGTCTAGTACACACAGATACCATGTTAGCTTAAAGCAAAGCTAGACAATACACGTGCGTTTTGGTCTAGATCACTCTGGTAACTCTCTCAGAGATGAGAGGGCACAGACCACAGAGGGTGATGTTGTGCAGGGTGCTAGCCAAAATGCCTGACGTCATACCACGCACATCAAAATCTCTGCATGACTCAAAGCCACAAAATACAGCCATCACACTGCATAAAGTCAAAGGCACGAGCAGCTGTGAGAGAAGTTTCTACATGCAAGAAACATGGAATATGTGGAATTTATGATTCAGTTATTCTGCATTGCTTAAATAATTAACTCAATTAACTGATATGTCACCAAATAAATACAAACCAGGAGTTAAGATACTACCTGAATATATCTAGAGGTGGAGAAAATAGGAACCATGTTCCTACACAGCAATTAACCCCGGCATGATTTCTTTCAGCCATGATATCTCTTTTCTGCACTGGAAGATCTGGAGAATATTAGGACAGGAGTTGTCTCTGTTGACTTTTCCTCTGAATAAAAAATTGCTTGTAAGAGAGCTACAAACTCTTTGTAAGTTCTCTCTTCAGTTATAAGTTATACATGATGAGAGATTTGCAGAGTGTGAAAAAAATCTGCTATATCAGACTGATGTAGCAAGCATGTAGTGAAATTCAGAGACTCCAAAACTTCAAGGTTAGTTTTCATCCCAACTCTCTGTAAAATTCTAAAATTTTAATTATCTTTTCATAAATTATAATTCTGAATAAATTTACTTCAAAAGAAGTAAAGCACTTCATTAAGACACCTTCAATCATTTCATAGTTCTCTGAATCAAAATAAACAAACTGTCCTGCTAGGTTTCAGTTAAAATCAGCTTTAATATTAAGCTACATTTTGAGTATCACACTGCTAAGAGAAATGTCTCTACTGATGTTTCTGATATCCTTACTTTTCATCTTCTCTAATACATCCAGAGTTGTGTTTCTCATGAAATAGTATTGAAGTTGTATTTCTATCAGAGCGAGATCTACAGCATGGTCTTGAGAGATACAGAATTTCTGTTGGCCATATGGGATAAAAGAAAACAATGAAAAAAACTCTGAAAACACCTCAAAACTTCAAGTGACTCACAGTTTTCATAAGGCAGGGCACTGATAAGAAAATTCAGTCTTGAAATTTTTGACGTTCCAAAATTAAGTACTTTGCACCAGTTAAAAAACATGAAATGTTCTTGGGTTTAACTGATCAGCATACAACATCTGGATTTTTCTCAGACTTTTTTCCTCATTAACAATTTGATTTTGAGAAAACTGCGTCTTCCCTTGTTTACTTAAACACACAAGTAAAAAAAAAAAAATCTGTGATATTTGATTCCTAGCTAGTTACCTTGGTAGCATTTTACATCTATTTTATGTTAACTAGCACAGGCTGGCAGAGGATTATATGTAAGTATATAACAATCTAGCTCTATTAATAAGAACATAAATTTTAGTAGGAATGCCAAGGAGCAAGCTTCATTTCTACAACAGGCTATTATATTATGGAAATGTGTTTTCTAGCTGTTGTGCCTGTCTAGACTGCTATCAGCAGCTTGTATTTGTTATGAAAGCCTGCAGCTGGTCCATGCAAAGTTTGCTGTTTTGCAGCCCATCTGCTCAGAAGAAGAGATCTGTAACACTGCCCAGTTTGGAGTAACGCTCCCTTATCATTGTAGTTGCAGTTTCTAAATAGAACTCTGAAGTAATGATGGTTACTTTCTACTTTTAGATCCCAGTAAATTAACTCCTGTCTGGGCAGATGGCTATCTGGCTGGCGAAACCAGAGACAACTGAGAATGAAGCAAACTGGGCTGGGGAGTAGCATCCTTTCACTTCTGTGGCTTGCTTAATCCCTGTAGTCCCACTGAAACTGTAATGCTGATGCTCTCAGGGATGAGAAGGTGGCAATGAAGCTAAGTAAAGTGTGAACAAATGGACATGTTAAATGCAGGAGACAAAAATAGAAGCCCGTGCTTGGAACTACGTTCATTATACACAGCTATGTGTATGCTATGACATTTCCAGGATTTCCTGAGCAAGACCTGAACTTGGTCTTAACTTTAGGCAAAATTTTAGTAAACAAGTCCAACACACTTTTTAGCAGTAGTCAGTAGCTGTGTCATCAGTAAAAGTTCAAGAAAGCCCATATCTACACTGTGCTTATTTTTTACTGATAGTAGTAGAATTATTTTCCATTATCTACTTATAATTTAATATTCTGAAGGGAAAAATTTGACTGCAGCTCATTTAGATTAATTCTTTTCTGATATAAAATGGTTAAGCAGTCACTTTTCAAAAAGTGACCAAAATCAGCAAACTGATTTATATTGTTTTAGGTTTAGCTGGTTGTCTTGGGATCCCAAGTTACCCTTATTGATATCAATTACTACTGACTTAAAAAGGAACTGGGAAAGATTATTGAATTTATATAACAGATGCCAGTAATTAAAAGACTGTCCTTTTTAGGTACAGATTCAGTAATGGGGCTCTGCAGTGGACCACCTGTTCTTATTCAAACTCCCGCTGACCTGAGATACTAAGAAGCTGATAGAGCCAGCAGAAATGGTGTAATATTGATCAGGGAGACTGATTAGTGTCCCTTAGCAGCATATATATGAGTCCCTTGCATGGATTATTCTTGGCTACTTTGTGTGCCACTGTGGCTTTTTCCTTTGTTCTGTCTCTCGCCTGCTTAGCTGTGATTTCTGGCACCTGCTTCTGCCTTCTTGTCCCCGTTATCATTTGTTTTCTGCTATAAACCTCTCTTGCTTCTGATCACGTTCTCTACACAGATTCTTAGCCTGGGAGAACTATTAAACTTGTCTGTCTCATGACTTGTGAATCCATGTCTCCAGCTCTAGTTCTAGCCTTATTATAACCATCAGGACCAATTGTGCAGATTTCTAGTATGATGAACCTGATACAACCAGGTTATGGTGTACAATGATAAATCAGGAGAAGAAACCAGACAAAGCAAGAGATTTCAAATCCAGAAATATACTATATACTAGTAATTGATTTTTTAAATGCTTTTAAATTCAAAATTCCTGAAATTTTAAAATGGAAAAAAACAGTAATAAAATATTACTACATCATGGTTAACACAGATCTTAAAGTAAGGTATCGTTAGATTCTCTCTTAGATTAATCCAGTTTGCATGGAAAATATGTGTGTTATTCTCTTAAGGATTGTATCACTAGAACAGATGGCCTATCTACACTGCATAGAACTTGACCTGGTTAAACTCTGCTCCCACATATGGTATTCCTGGGACCTGTTGATGTAACTGGTTTTTTGTATGTGTATGTATTCAAAGTGTCTGAGAAACAGCAAAGGCTGAGCTGTGACCCACAAAAACATTGCTTCTGTACCATGATGCTAAGTATATGTTTCATGCCCTGGGGCAGGATAGGAGGTTATGCAAAATTATATGAAAATATGAGGGCAGTGTGAGTAGTGTTGAATCATGCTGGAAGATCAATGCATGGAGCATGGCTAAGAGCAGAAACATATGGAATAGTTCTTCAGAAAAGAATGAAGTGGTAGTCAGCAAACCATAGTAAAATCAGAACAGGGAACATGGCTGGCCTTCTTTCTACCCCTTTGAATGATACGCATTGCAGGAAATTAGGAAAAAAGCAAACCCTCCTCTCTTCTAATAAAGGAACTTATGTTCTTTCTGGCCTTCGCTGTTCTGTGGAAAAGGAGGAAAGGAAGAGAAGGCGTCTCAAAGACTTTCCCATGATTTACATGCCCTAGACAGGCAGGATCTGACCTTTAATTTGGCTAGAAGTGCATTGATTAGGACTGAATCTCATTAAGACACAATCTACTGGGGGTGGTGTAAGAGAAAATATAATATTGATTAAAAAATAAAATAATCCTCCTCTCTCTCTCCCTCCTGACTGCCTTAGTTCATAATTAGCCTTCCCGTCTAGCTTTCCTCCTATGTGTTATGTAGCTGTCAGTCTGACAGGAAGCAAGACCATAAGAATGCAATTAGAAATTTCAAATTAGTCAAGCACAGACAAGGGATGGGGGAACCTGCATCATGCCCAGTACGTGGTTTGACTGAAGCATGATTGCAGTGATGTGAGTTAAAAAATTTTAATTCAGCATAAAAATATGACTGCTATTATGATTATGCTACAGTTGGGGAATTGCATCACATTCTTCTTATGCAGGATGACCATGAGAACCAGCTGATATGCAGCAGCACAAATAGGGTCATTTTTCCCCTAAAATATAAGACTGAAAGGGCTACTTCTGTCCACTGTAGGAATACTTTACAGAGAAAGCGTTAAAAGGCAAACGTGGACAACACTGGCTTTCTGTTAGAGCTGTGGAAAGGAATTGAATCAGAAGGGGTAACATTCCCCTTCCTCCCTCTTCACAGTCTTTTAGAAGAGTGTTCAGTACCATGATAAAGGATCAGACGGTAATAAGACAATACCAGGATCTTCCCAAGCAAAGCCAGGCTTTTTAAAAGTGACAGCAGCACTGACAGTGTTTGAATAAAAAGGATTTTTTTTTTTTTATTTAAACAACAGAGAAGCCGTTCAAATTCTACTTTATCAGGAAGTATTTGAAATCATTTACTCAGTGGTATCAGGGAACAAGATGCAAAGTGTTTGCAGTTTATATGAGTCCAGGGAAAGAACGGTTCTATGAGTTTGGATTAGCTTTGCTCAAATTTTATTTGAGACTATCAGCATCTGTTTTAGGATTTACAAGATTGTAAAGTTCTAATTTAACAATTATCATCATGTTTATTCTGGTTGTTACTTAATTGTAGGTAAATTTCATGGGAAGGACTCTAGAGAAAAGAGAAAGTAGCAAATTTGGTGTATTAGCAAGGTAATTTTCTTTCTGAGAGAAAAATGTATTTGAGCTGACCTATTAAAAACATGACTAATTTAGTGTTTGGGCTCTTCACAATGATCACTCACTGAGTAATGAGCACAGAAAGCCACAGTAAGCATCTTCAGCTGGCGTGTATCAACATAGCACCACTGAGTTCACTGAAGTGATGCTCTTCTGCTTTCTGCCAAGATCTGGGTCAAGCTGAAAGTTCAATAAGCTTTATTTCTAATGACCATTTAATAGATTGCTGTGTTTCCATGTTCGTAACCCAGGGTTTCAAAGGAGCTGTCAGTGTTACGTGGTCTTCCTAAAAGACTTAAAGCAAAGCCAATAGCTCACCTTCAGCTCAGTAAAAGAGAAGCAGCAACTTGCCTTTGTCTGAGAGGAAATGGTACTGGAGGCAAACCAGATAGGAGCTGAAATTATGGAGTCTGGGAGAGGAAATATGAATTTCAGAGCTTCTGCTGGGGCTTACACATTGCTGCAGACCATGTTTGGCCTTGTGAAAACAGAAGAAAAACTGCCTCCTCATAAAGGGCTTTCACACATGTAGATTTTTCTTCCCATCTTGGGAAGCAGAAGATCAGAAAGAAAGAAAAAAAAAAAAAAGAAAAAAAAGAGAAAAAAAACCTGAACAGAAGGAAAAACAATTGATGTAGTAAAGTTAAAAAAAGCTCTTCTTTGCATTTGGCAATCTCGTTTGCCGTCTGACCATTTGTCCAAATGGCAATAGACAAAATCACTAACAGCAGCTACACAACATGCTGAGTAGGAATAATGTGTGGGGAGTAGGAATGCCACTGTAGTTCATTGTCTCAACAAGGGAATCTGCCCCAGAAACCCAAAGTTTGAATGAGTGGGAGCTCTCTCTCATCTGAACAACATCGCGGTGATGTTATTATGTTTTTGAAATCAAAATATACCTGGCCTCAGAGGGAGGCAATGCAGTCCCTGTTTGAAATCATACACCAGAGCTCTGAAATCTTCTGAGTCAAACCCCTCATCAGGAAAACATTCAGTACTTATATTGTCAATGCTTTTTAGCATGAAAGGGGCTTCTGGTGCCAGGAAAGTTAAAACCCAAATTAAAAAAAAAAAAAAAAAGAAACTGTGGAAAAGCAAGATCCTACTATTACTTGATTAATAGAATGTTGTGATACTGAGACTGAGGAAAGAGTATTAAATTTAAAGATCTTTAAAGGAACACGATGAATCTTAGATGTATTGTTTGGAGTTTCATTTTACCTGCTCTGGTATTAAATATGCCCTGTTCTACCCATATCTTAATGACATTCTGTTCAGATATTTGCAGTTAATACTCTGTTTTAAGCCTGTTTTCAAAAAACATTCAAACTGATCTATAGCATTCCTTTAATTTAAATCAAAGCTGGCATTTCCTCTTTTATATTTTTTCCCATTACTGCAGGGGTTCAAGAGTTCTTTTCAAAAATGCATGTCTTCTGCCTCGCATTTTAAGAGAAGAACCTTCCTCCTAGCGTTTCTAGTCCTGTCTTGTACTGCAGACCACTTCTTCAGAAGAGGTCATTTAGAACAGGTAATAGCTCTGTATCTGAGGATACTTCTCACAGCACTTTTCTGTTCCTTTAGTCAAAATCATTGGATCTTCCTTAAAACCATAGTAAGAGAAACAACAGTGAGGATCTCCCTTGAGGGGCAGATAATAACATCCACTGTCAAATTCACATGAAAAATCTCCTAAAGATTATTCTATGCTCCACTTAACAGTGTTGTTACCATGTCATTAGAAGATAATTTTTACCTTTGAGGTTAGTGGATAACCTTCTTTATGGAAATTAGCAAAGAAGAAAAAAAAAATCTTGCAATTTTTTTTCTTCCTACCCTCACTTAGATCTGGAAAAAATGGGACACCAACATCAGCAGGTAGGAACAGAGCATAGTACACAGCATTGCAACTACTTTCTGGAAAAGTCCAACAGAAAAATATACACCTGTAAGATCTGAGAAAAGAAAAATGTAGGTGAATGGACTGTTACTGCTGAAGATAAAATTAACAAAATAATTATTTGGTTTGTGTGCAAACAATGACACAAATCCTGAAAAAAACATATGGAAAAACGAAAGTTAACTTCTGTATGTCAGAGTTTAGTGTTGAGGATGAGAGTTAAAAAAAAAGCAGAAGTTCCATTTCTCTTGAGAAGAATAAGCATTAAATTTAGTAAGCAGAAACATTACCCTAAGGAGAGACTGAAAACTTCAAAATGAGTTACAAATCAAACACAAAACAGTACCTTATGTTAGATTTTTTTTTAAAGCAGAAGCTGAAAAAAAGAAGCCCAGTATCAAGGAAAGGAGAAAAATGTTGATCTTAACACACCTTTAGGTATTTTTGAATGCTCACATTCACAGTGTGCAGGAGCCGCCAAAACAGGAAAGTCCTCCCTCTCTCTTTTGTCATGTTTTTTTTTGTTTGTTTGTTGTTGGTTTTGTTTTTTTTTTTATACAGGGAGTTTACAAGGTTTACATGGAGTTCATAATTTATTGCATGTAGTAATTTTGGATCAAATGTACGTTTCCATATTTGGAAATGCTTATGGGCTTGGAGCCATGCGCACATTTTACCAAAGAGCTTCAGGGAAAGATGCTCAATATGAGATTTAGATAGTTAAATTATTTCAAGAAAGTGTGTGTTAGTCAAATCATTTAATCTCTGGTGCAATCTACAGTTATAAATATAGACATATATCTATACCCATAGACATATAGGAATGAAAATGGGAATTTGGTATTTCTGGCACTGGCTTAGGTTTACTTAGGAGATCTCCTTATAGACTTAATTATTGTCTCTAGTGATTTGTCAGCTTTTCAAACCTTTTAATTTAAAGTTGTTTAGGTGCCAGCGTCCTTAGTGGCTGAAATAGCTCTATCACTGACTGGAATGGCAATAGCAGCAGCTCCTACTTTTGTAGGACTGATGTACTGCATCTCTGTGGTTCCTCAGACACATCCTCTTCTTCTGACTAACAATATTTTCTGACTGCATTCAGTATTTTCACCTTTGACCATTCATCCCATTATCTGGAGCAACCGCAACCAGAGAATGCAGTGAACAGGGATGGCAAGGTGGGACCGACTGTTGGAGCAGAAGAGAAGGTAAAATGCCCAGAGATTGCATGGGACTGCCACAGTTGGTACAACACTAGCAGTGACACACCAGGGGCAATTTTGCAGGGCCAGTTTGAATGATGGCTCCTGGCACATCCTCCAAGTTCCCAATGGCTGGTGAAACTCCCTGAGTCTGGGGAAAAAGCAGCATCACCTGTGGGAGATGTGCTCTGGTTGAAACACCGAGTCACCAGCTGAAGGAGCTGTAGGAGGAGGTGAGCAGACTGCACACCATTAGGAAGGAATCGACATGGGATCGACGGGTCCTTTGGCAGAACCTGAACCTCACATTGCGTGGAACGAGGGGTATGTAGAAGCTGCACCTGAACAAGTGGAGGATGCAGAATGCCAGGAAGGGGAAAGCCAGAATCTTGCAAGTTTGGTGACAGGAGGAAAGCTCTTTCCTCTCTTTTCAGCTGTGCATTTACAGAGTAGATTTAATGCCCTGATAAAAGGTGAGGAGGAACCAGTGTTCTCACAGCATAGTGGAAGACATCTGAGCTTTGAGTTGGGTTTGGACCAGATAATCTCCAAAAGTCTCTTCTAACCTAAATTGTTGCATGATTCTATTCAACAATTCTGTGATACTAGTATCTTTGAAATTTCAGAATTGCAGTCACAAATCAATATCCAGGATCATTTGCAGGAAGGCTAGTGTTTCGTATGAGCTGGATTCAACTGACTGTGGTAGAGTCAACATCCCTGGAAGCACTGGATTTAATGTTTCCATACTGCATTGCCCACTTTTCCTCTACCACTTATCACACGCCATCATCCTCAAAACTGAATTCTCCAATCTCATTTTCTGATGTTGCAGGATACACCTCACCACTCCAACAATTGTATTATATCCTGCTCCCATTTTCTGATTGAGAAATAGACTGGTTGGGTTATTACAATACTGTGAGTTTGGAGCAATCGCAACGCTGCTTCTAATTTCCATTTTTAAATGTTTTGTATACCACCAGTAATACTTTGCAAACACTGCTCTGCATCTTTTTTCATTCTATGTCTTAGAAGTAGTGAAATTATTGAAATTATCTGTATATCTTACACGTCATAGCCTCAGTCCCTGATGTTCATTCAGAATCCATGAAGAACATCTAATCAGGAGGAAACATTTCTACCTTTCATTTCACAGCTGCCTGTGGAACGGACTATTTTTAGAATATTTTAAAACAATCTGGGTATTACATTAAACAGGTACTATGTCCCCATAATCCAAAATGGGATTTGTTTATTCCCATACTCCAGATTCCCTGAGAATTCCCTCATAGGAAGTACAGCATCTCTGGTCTTTTCCCATCTGATGTTAGACATCAGATATCCCCAGAGAACTTCTTTGTATTACCAGAAAATGAGAAGAAAAATAAAGCCATCTGGTCTACAGGATTTGGGATTCACCATTTGGCTTATGAATTATCTGTTCTGGGAATGGCATTAATCCATCTTGTTTGATGCTCTAACAATTTATACCTGTTCAAATCCACAGTCTTTAGAGAAGTTAATCCTCACTTAATATGACAAGAATGCAGAATACATGTCAAATCAATCAAATCAACTCTATTTTAAGGAACTGAAACTTCTATTTTGACTTCATTGTTCCTGTTTATTCCATTCATCTAGTTGCTATTATACATGTATTTTCTAACTACTAAAAGATATACTCAGTATATTTTGAATACTTTTTTTAATGCCAGCATAACATGAAATGTGTGTACAAATGAGCCACATATGAAAATAACAAGAATGTTGTAATGAGTGAAATTATTTTTTTCCATTTGGATTTTCAGTTAATGACACATTCGTACAAAATGTTTTCATTTCTCATAAGCTCTATTTTCCAACAGAGTACTATTTAATTGTAGAATCTCAATCAACTACAGTAATAAAATTTTGAAGATTTAAATATTTTTCTTAACTTTTTACTAAAAATTGAAATATTTGGGGATAATTTTTGCCTGAAATAATAGACACTTTCTATACCTTCACTGAATACATGTCCCTGCTGCTGCAATCAGACCATTTGTATGATAAGCAACATATTTGCAAAGAAATGAACGGATTTTTATTCAAAGCAGCACCTTTTTGCTAATTCCAATAGCTTTTATCCAAACCCAATTATTTTTCAAAACCGTTGTGCTTTAATTTATATCAAGATGCTTTTTATCACATTCTTCGTTTCACAGTCTGATACATTCAACTAAACTAGCAGGTATTATTTGTAGAAAACAATGAATGTGGACTAAAACCACTGAAAGTTAAGTTAAATTTATGCAGTTACTTTTAGCAAATTATGTAAATTAAAAAATAAGCTGAATTTTTATATGTCTTAGAGTAGAGTTACATTAATGTCTTCTTCTCAGAAGACATTAGGTCATTTTTAATGACACCATATTTACTAGCTGTAATAGTCACATTTATAGTGCTCACAAACATACACCTAAGGGTTGGGTGGGCAACGACTATACTATTTCATGCAAAAAAAAAAAAAGCAAAAGAAACAAACAAAAAAAGGATCATTTAGTTCAGTGTAGAATTGTAAGTTATCTTGAAATTACCTATTAAAATATGCAGGTAATAAGCATGATTCAGCTCACACTGAGGCAGAGAAGGGACTTTTCCAAGCAACTACTTGGTTACTGGGAGTAGTGTGTGTGTTTTTCCTAAATCATAGACTAATCATATAAGATAATTCAGGTCCAAAGGTCTTCAGAAGATCTCCAGTCCAACTTCCTGCTCACTGCAGGGTCTCCTGTAAGATCTGACCAGGTTGTTTTGGGCTTCATCCAGTCGGGTTTTCAAAAACCTGCAAGAACAGAGACTGCACGACCTCTCTGGGCAACCTGTGCCGCTGCCTGACTGCCCTCATGGGGAAAAGGTTCTCCTTATAGGTTCAGTATGCATCTCAAATTTCTATTTATGTCCAATGTCTCTCGTCCTCCTGCCCTGCACAGCTGAGAAGAGCCCAGCTTCATCTCCTTGATGACCAATGACCTCTGCGTAGTCACAGGTGGGTGCTGTTATGTCTTTCCTGAAGTGTCTGCTCCAGGCTGAACAAATCCAGCTCCCCCAGCCTCTCCTCACAGGGCAAGTGCTCCAGCCCCTGCAATTTTGGCTTGATTTTCTGCTCTCACTCTCATAGCTAAGTCTGCAGGAAGCTCACCCACTTTCCATATTGCAAAGCTCCAGATGCAAAGCTGGAACACTGAATGGATGTGGCTTCTACAAGCAACAGTTTTAAACAAGCCAAAATTATATAAAGAGCTTTCTGGGCAAGAGATGAGGAAGATTTAGAAAAAAGCCTGTATTTAGTGCCTGGAGGATTTAGATACATAAAAGCAATGCTTATACACACCTCATTCAGCTCATTTATTCAGATTCTCTGATTGACATACAGACTAACATTTGACCACACGTGGATAATTCATTGTTCAACACAATTAATTTTTTTATCTTTGTGTTTGTTTTGACATTGCTGAGTACAGGCTTGTCTTTCCTCAGCTTTAATATGATCATCTGCTCTTCCTTCCTCTTTCTGACCTCCTCCTTGATTCTGTTTGATGTGTTCCCCTGACCATTTCTCTTTGCACAACAGCACAGCAGGATCCTGCTCCTTTCTTCCCTCCCTGCAGGCCCATCTCATCTTCTTACCTTCTGCAAATCCCATATCTTCTCTGACAGTATCTCCTAATCTTAAGATTTTTGACATTTGTGCTCCAGCCAGTCTCACATTACGTTCTCTGCAACATTTCTTTTGTAGTTATGTTTGTCACAGCTGGTCTGAATCCCTACTATCACTTTTGCCAGTGACATTTTTAATCTTTATTTATTTTGCTCTACTGCATTTAGCTGAAGACCAGGAAGGTAATACAGAATCAATCTCTACTCCTTTGCACATGTTTGTAAGATTATTACTAGCATCTCTACTGCTAAAAGCCAAGGAACTACCATTCTATGACTTCCTCCTTGTATTTCAAATTATACAGGTGTATACTTTGCAAGCAAGCATTGTAATCTTTCTATGATTTAGATTTTTTTTTGTCCAAAAATTATCTGTCCTTAGTCCTTATCACTGACGTCATCTACCTGGACTTGTGCAAAGCATTTGACACTGTCCCACACGACATCCTTGTCTCTAAATTGGAGAGACATGGATTTGACGGATGGACCACTCGGTGGATAAGGAATTGGCTGGAGGGTCACACTCAGAGACTTACAGTCAACGGCTCGATGTCCAAGTGCAGAGCAGTGACAAGTGGCATTCCTCAGGGGTCGGTATTGGGACTGGCGTTGTTCAACATCTTTGTTGGCAACACGGACAGTGGGATTGAGTGCACCCTCAGCAAGTTTGCCAACAACACCAAGCTGTGTGGTGCAGTCGAAATGCTGGAGGGAAGGGATGGCATCCAGAGGGACCTTGACAGGCTTGAGAGGTGGGCCTGTGCAAACCTCATGAAGTTCAACAAGGCCAAGCGCAAGATCCTGCACATGGGTCGGGGCAATCCCAAGCACAACTACAGGCTGGGTGATGAGTGGATTGAGAGCAGCCCTGCAGAGAAGGACTTGGGAGTGTTGGTTGACGCTCAGCATGACCCAGCAATGTGCGTTTGCAGCCCAGAAAGCCAACTGTATCCTGGGCTGCATCAAAAGAAGCGTGACCAGCAGGTCGAGGCAGGTGATCCTCCCCCTCTACTCCACTCTTGTGAGACCCCACCTGGAGCACTGCGTTCAGCTCTGGGACCCCCAACATAGGAAGGACACGGTCCTGTTGGAGGGGGTCCAAAGGAGGGCCACGAAGATGATCAGAGGGGTGGAGCACCTCCCCTATGAAGACAGGCTGAGAGAGTTGGGGTTGTTCAGCCTGGAGAAGAGAAGGCTCTGGGCAGACCTTATAGCAGCCTTCCAGTACTTAAAGGGAGCCTACAGGAAAGCAGGAGAGGGACTTTTTACAAGGGCATGTAGTGATAGGACGAGGGGTGATGGTTTTAAACTGACAGAGGGTAGATTTAGATGAGATGTAAGGAAGAAGTTCTTGACTGTGAGGGTGGTGAGGCACTGGAACAGGTTGCCCAGAGAAGTTGTGGATGTCCCCTCCCTGGAAGTGTTGAAGGCCAGGTTGGATGGGGCTTTGAGGAACCTGGTCTAGTGGAAGGTGTCCCTGCCCATGGCAGGAGGTTTGGAACTAGGTGATCTTTAAGGTTGCTTCCAACTCAAACCATTCTATGATTCTATGATTCTATAGTTTACCTATTTTTGGTCCTGTAACAGTTGGACTAGTTGATTGCTGTAAGTTCCTTCCAAGTGAACTATTCTGTTCTGTTCTGTTCTATTCTATTCTATTCTATTCTATGCTATTCTATGCTATTTCTATTCTATTCTATAACACCTTCTAGCTACCTCCTTCAGACTGTGAAAATGAAAATTCATTCATATTTCTGACCAGTTAGTTATCTGCTGGTCACAACTATCTTTCCAACCTGTTGTGGTATCCTCCTCTTCCACCTCTGCATTTTAAATTTATGTGTCAATAGTATGCTGTCAATATAATTACATTCTTGAAGCTCATTGCATACCTACTTTTTATATGAAAACTCCTATAAAGTAGTAGAAATATTAAAGTGAAATTTTAAACACATTCCACACTTGTGTACATCAGTCTCATAGAGATATTGCAATTAAAGTGGAAGAGATTATAGAATTACTTAATTTCTGCAGATTTTAAAAATATTTTCATATTAGTCTGCTTTTATTAACCAATTCACCAAATGATAATTCAAATGTAGCTTTCCAGGTTGTTCTGACAATTCCCTGTATGGATATTATAATGGCAGTGATGATGAACAATATTTTAAACATGTATTGCTACAGTGAAGACATTGCTCTTTCGAATTATTATCTATGTCTTGATCCTGCAAACACTTCAGCATAGCAGCAGCTTTCCCCATCTGAGTAGTCCGATTGTACTCAAAGGAACTATTCATGTGAGTGGTATTTTCAGGTTTGAGAGCCAGAAAGCAATTATAGCATCACCCTACGTCTTGCTTTACACAAGCCAAAGAACTTTACCCAAAGATGTTCGTATCAAGCAGATACTTTCTCTATGGGCGAGGAGGCTTAGAATGGTAGGTACCAATGCTACTTGGTTACTTTTACTCCATCTATCCCATTTTTCTCTCCAATCCCCAAAACTTGCAAATGAGATCAAAAGCTTTGGCGACTACATGAAACTTGGACTGCACCTACCTTAGCATCCTACTTTGGATCAGACTGCAATTTTGAAGTAAAACTCTTGAGTGTTCCATTTTATCTGGATGTGGTTTGCATTGCATAGTGGCATCAGAGTACACAAACTGGATTCTTTAAATGAAACTGAATTAGGAGATAAACTCTAGGAGTGCACCTGAGGCACTGCAGCCACTAGCCGGTACTCAGTTCATAGGACTGCTCTACATCTAGTCCAAAGTAAAACTCCCCAGAATGGCTATAGTGTAGACACTGGCTCACCAGCACAATCAGTTTTTGTACTAGCAGCAGTATAGCTGCTACTATTGAAATACGCTGCTTGCTACTGAGGACAGTCTTGCACTACTTATGTGAGGCAGACTTTAAAAAAACACAGTACACAAAAAATGTGTGCTTTTTTTCTTGTTTATATCAGTTAAGTTTCAGTTTCCAGCTATTAGGTTCTATTAGGGTTTTTTTTGGTTGGGTTTTTTTTGCTAGGTAGAAAGTCCTTCTCTTCCAGCACCATTGTGTGATATTTAGCATATTCACGTCTGTTGAAAAAGGAATTAAATTCCTCAGTGCACTTTTTATTGTCATTCCTACTTCAAAAAATATTTCTAAATTAGGTAGATGCTATCATCTACTGCAGAATGATTTCACTGATATTATACAATCACCTTCCCTGATATACTGGAGATCAAGAATGAATCCTGGAATTATTTTCATGTATGAAAAAAGGCAGAAATTAAGGGCAGATTTTCTGGAGGTAAAAGAAAGTTCAGTGATTTACTGTAATATCTTGTTCTCATTTCAGTTCTTCAACATAATCACAAACAGAGCCACTTTATATTTTCAGGAAAACAGGGAGGTAACTAATTTAAGATCAAA
The DNA here is from genome assembly GCF_018139145.2 of Gymnogyps californianus. Classification (NCBI taxonomy): domain Eukaryota; kingdom Metazoa; phylum Chordata; class Aves; order Accipitriformes; family Cathartidae; genus Gymnogyps; species Gymnogyps californianus. The sequence continues at coordinate 13,619,273 of NC_059471.1, read as the reverse complement.
TATTTCAAAGTTTAAGTAATCTGAAAACGGAAACTAAAATGTAATACAGATTAAGTTCCTTTAAGAATGCTTTTTTACCATTAAAGCTCATATAGATAAAACTCTTGTCTGCTTTCAGAAATAGCTGTATTTCTCTATCAATAAAACTATTTCAATAAACAACTGCAGTTCAAGGCAGATGTCAGTTAATCAGACTTGGGTATACTGTCAACAGCCATAGGAGATAGATAAGTTATTTGTGATAAAATTTACAAAAAATAAGTATTTTAATTCATTGCAATTTCTAAAAGCATTTTTAATCCATGGAAGTGTAGGCAGATCTAAGATTTATAGTCATAAATGTGCTAAATGCATGTAGTTCTGTCTGAATTACATTTTACAGGCACTTATCTGTGGTTGTAAGACATATGTCAAAAGGACTGCCACATAAAAAATGCCATTGTACAATAGTTTCATCTGTACTTCCTTGCTGAAAATTCATAATAACTGTCAGTAGTGCTAGAGCCCCCAGTCACATAGCTTTCATATTGCGAGTCATGACCATGAAGACATACTCATGAGAAAAAAAAAGAAAAAAAGATCATGTTTAAAATTCCTTCAGTGCAAGCTAAAATTTTAGAAATAAAAACTTCTCTGCTGGAAAATGCCATTAAAGAATATAGATATAGAATGTAATAAGGAAAGAGAAAAATATAATAAGGTGAGACTTCACCAGAATGAGAAGGAGCAATTTAATAACTAGGCTTTTACCACACTTGCCTAGAGATTTTCTCCCTCTTTTGTTTTCAATTCCATTCATGAAAACTTATAACTGAAAATGTGTAATAAAGGTTAAAGTTGACATAATCCATGACAGCAACATAATTTTACATAGTGAAGAGAATTGTGTTCACTGGGGAATGAGAGAAAATGGAGAGAACTGTAACATCTGACAAATTTTAACTGGAAACATTTTTGCTAAAGGGCAAGGATTCAAAAAGTACTTGCATTTGGTTAAGAACATCTCCTTTTCTTTGTAATAGATATCCCTGATCAAGGAGAAGTATAATAATCACTGGACTATCTGTAAATGGTCTCATATAAAGCACACTGTTTTTTTAGAATATATCTTGAATTTTTACCTCATCTTCTACATTTCCTAACTGTCCAGTATTGAAGGTCTAAGAGAAAAAACTCTTATTAGTAGAGATTTCTAATGGAGAATTGAAGTTGTGTCAAACTGTTTAGTCCCTCCTAAACCCTTTTTATTTTTTGAGGTTGGTTTTATTTTGACAAACGGAAGAATAACTGGCCGGCTTATTGAAATTCAGTCAAGTTCTGATTTTTCTCTGATTCCAAATCCAAACTAAATGTTCAAATGCTTTCCTTCTCAGTGCAGCATAATAAAACACAAGTGATAATGTACTCCAAGCCCAAAATATATTCAAGTGATGCTGGCTATATATGCTCTTCTTAGGGTGTATCAGAAGGACCCAAGAGATAGGTGTTATGGTTTAATCCCAGCCAGCAGCTAAGCACCACGCAGCTGCTCCCTCACTCCCCGCCCTGCTCCCAGTGGGATGGGGAGGAGAATTGGGAAAGAAGGTAAAACTCGTGGGTTGATATAAGAACAGTTTGATAACTAAAGTAAAATATAATACTAACAATACTAATAATAATGAAATATAATAATAATAATAATAATAATAGTAATGAAAAGGAATATAACAAAAAAAAGAAAGAGAAAAAAAAAAAACAAGAAAAAAAAAAACCAGTGATGCACAATGCAATTGCTCATCACCTGCTGACTGATGCCCGAGTAGCGATCTGCCCCTCCCAGCCAACTCCCCCCAGTTTATATACTGAGCATGACATTCCATGGTATGGAATACCCCTTTGGCTAGTTCAGGTCAGCTGCCCCAGCTCTGCTCCCTCCCAGCTTCTTGCACACCTGCTTGCTGGCAGAGCATGGGAAACTGAAAAGTCCTTGGCTTAAGATAAGCACTACTTAGCAACAACCAAAACATCAGAGTGTTATCAACATTATTCTCACACTAAATCCAAAACACAGCACTGAACCAGCTACTAAGAAGAAAATTAACTCTATCCCAGCTGAAACCAGGACAATAGGACTTTTTATACATTACTTATATGGAAACTGATTATGATGGTGGTGATGCTTCTGAAATATACATATATATCTATATGGAAGTTGGAATAGATGACCTCATGAGGTCCCTTCCAGACATAATTATTCTATGATGTTATAATTACTTTTTTTTTTTAAATATGAGAACATACAGAGATACTGTGCCACATCACTAACATCAGATTTCACTGAATGCTTTTTTAATTTTTTTTTTCTTTCCAGAAATGCCTAGTACCTTACAGGACTGTGTCTTCCACCTCAAAATAATAATAATAAAACTCCTTCAAACCCCAGCACTTTTTCTTGATGATGTTTTTATCTCACTTATCAGGGAGAAGACAACATTTATTTAGGTGAATGTTCTCAGGTCTGTGCAGTGATTTTGCCACAAAAGGTCACAGTAAACAAGTAGATGGAACCTAAGAAATCCTCTTTATTATAGCAGTCTGCAGTTTTCATTAATTGAACCAGGATTCCCTTCAGTTACACTACTATCTTTATTGTTTCACACTTAATTATAAAGTATTACACTTCATAAGAAACACTAAAGGGGAGGAGAACATTATGGACAGCAGAGGGATTTCTTTTCTTGACAGAATAGCTTTTTTGTCTTCTTCCATTCAATAGGAATAGCAAAAATATACAACTCCATTCATTAATATTATCATAGAATAGAATCATAGAATGGTTTGGGTTGGAAGGGACCTTAAAGATCACCTAGTTCCAAACCTCCTGCCATGGGCAGGGACACCTTCCACTAGACCAGGTTCCTCAAAGCCCCATCCAACCTGGCCTTCAACACTTCCAGGGAGGGGACATCCACAACTTCTCTGGGCAACCTGTTCCAGTGCCTCACCACCCTCACAGTGAAGAATTTCTTCCTTACATCTCATCTAAATCTACCCTCTTTCAGTTTAAAACCATCACCCCTCGTCCTATCACTACACTCGCAAATAAAGGGTCCCTCCCCATACTTCCTGTAGGCCCCCTTTAGGTACTGGAAGGCTGCTATAAGGTCTGCCCGGAGCCTTCTCTTCTCCAGGCTGAACAACCCCAACTCTCTCAGTCTGTCCTCATGGGGGAGGTGCTCCACCCCTCTGATCATCTTTGTGGCCCTCCTCTGGACTCGCTCCAACAGGACCGTGTCCTTCCTATGTTGGGGGTCCCAGAGCTGAACGCAGTGCTCCAGGTGGGGTCTCACAAGAGTGGAGTAGAGGGGGAGGATCACCTGCCTCGACCTGCTGGTCACGCTTCTTTTGATGCAGCCCAGGATACAGTTGGCTTTCTGGGCTGCAAACACACATTGCTGGGTCATGCTGAGCGTCAACCAACACTCCCAAGTCCTTCTCTGCAGGGCTGCTCTCAATCCACTCATCACCCAGCCTGTAGCTGTGCTTGGGATTGCCCCGACCCATGTGCAGGATCTTGCGCTTGGCCTTGTTGAACTTCATGAGGTTCACATGGGCCCACCTCTCAAGCCTGTCAAGGTCCCTCTGGATGCCATCCCTTCCCTCCAGCATGTCGACCGCACCACACAGCTTGGTGTTGTTGGCAAACTTGCTGAGGGTGCACTCAATCCCACTGTCCGTGTCGCCGACAAAGATGTTAAACAGCACCGGTCCCAATACCGACCCCTGAGGAATGCCACTTGTCACTGCTCTGCACTTGGACATCGAGCCATTGACTGTAAGTCTCTGAGTGTGACCATCCATCCAATTCCTTATCCACCGAGTGGTCCATCCGTCAAATCCATGTCTCTCCAATTTAGAGACAAGGATGTCGTGTGGGACAGTGTCAAATGCTTTGCACAAGTCCAGGTAGATGACGTGTTGCTCTTCCCTTATTCGCCAATACTGTAACCCCATCATAGGCCACCAAATTTGTCAGGTACGATTTGCCCTTAGTGAAGCCCTGTTGGCTGTCTCCAACCACCTCCTTATTTTCCATGTGCCCTAGCATAGTTTCCAGTAGGATCTGCTCCATGATCTTGCTGGGCACAGAGGTGAGACTGACTGGCCTGTAGTTCCCCGGGTCTTCCTTTTTTCCCTTCGTAAAAATGGGGGTTATGTTTCCCCTTTTCCAGTCAGTGGGAACTTCCCTGGACTGCCATGACTTCTCAAAGATGATGGATAGTGGCTTAGCCACTTCATCTGCCAGTTCCCTCAGGACCCACAATGCATCTCATCAGGTCCCGCAGACTTGTGCACCTTCAGATTCCTTAGATGGTCTCAAACATGATCTTCTCCTACAGTGGGCAGTTCTTCATTCACCCAGTCCCTGCCTTTGCCTTCTGTGACTTGGGCCGTGTGGCTGGAGCACTTGCCGGTGAAGACTGAGGCAAAAAAGTCATTGAGTACTTCAGCCTTCTCCATATCCTGGGTAACCAGGTATCCCGTTTCCTTCTGGAGAGGGCCCACATTTTCCCTAGTCTTCCTTTGATCCCCGACATACCTATAGAAGCTTTTCTTGTTGCCCTTGATGTCCCTGGCCAGATTTAATTCCATGAGGTCTTTAGCTTTCCTAACCTGATCCCTGGCTGCTCGGACAATTTCTCTGTATTCCTCCCAGGCTACCTGGCCTTGCCTCCACCCTCCACAGGCTTCCTTTTTGTGTTTGAGTTTGTCCAGGATCTCCTTGTTCATCTATGCAGGCCTCCTGGCATTTTTGCCTGACTTCTTCTTTGTTGGGATGCATCGCTCCTGAGCTTGGAGGAGGTGATCCTTGAATACTAACCAGCTTTCTTGGGCCCCTCTTCCCTCCTGGGCTTTTTCCCATGGTACTCTACCAAGCAGATCCCTGAAGAGGCCAAGGTCTGCTCTCCTGAAGTCCAGGGTAGCAAGCTTGCTGTGCTCCCTCCTCGCTGCCCTAAGGATCTTGAACTCCACCATTTCACGGTCACTGCAGCCAAGGCTGCCCTTGAGCTTCACATTCCCCACCAGCCCCTCCTTGTTGGTGAGAACAAGGTCCAGCAGAGCACCTCTCCTTGTTGGCTCCTCCATCACTTGGAGAAGGAAGTCATCATCAACGCATTCCAGGAACCTCCTGGATTCCTTATGCCCTGCTGTGTTGTCCCTCCAACAGATATCGGGGTGGTGGAAGTCCTCCATGAGGACCAGGGCTTGTGAATGTGAAGCTGCTCCTATCTGTCTACAGAGGGCCTCATCCGCTCGGTCTTCCTGGTCGGGTGGCCTGTAGCAGACCCCCACTATAATGTCACCTGTCCCTGCCCTCCCTTTAATCCTGACCCATAGGCTCTCGGTCGGCTCCTCATCCATCCCCAAGCGGAGGTCCATGCACTCCAGCTGGCCACTGACATAGAGGGTGACCCCCCCTCCTCATCTCCCCTGCCTGTCCTTCCTAAAGAGCCTGTATCCTTCCATTCCAACAGTCCTGTCATAGGAGCCATCCCACCACGTCTCCGTGATGCCAGTAAGATCATAGCCCTGCAAGCATGTGCACGCCTCCAACTCCTCTTGTTTATTCCCCATGCTATGTGCATTTGCATAGAGGCATTTAAGTTGGACCCCCAATGAGGCTGACTTACTGGCTGGAGTGGCTGGAATTCCTTTGTGCTGCTCTTCAGGTGCTCTCCTGCTGACCTGTGATCCTTCTCCAGGCTCTGGGTATCTATTGCTGGTACTGGCATCAAACTGGTAGGAGTGGGATGGATTGAGGTTCCCCTCCCCCAGCAACTTTAATTTAAAGCGCTCTTCACCAGCTTGGCAAGCCTATGACCGAAGATGCTCTTTCGCCTTCTCTGACAGATGGACCCCGTCAGCCCCCAGTAGACCAGGTTTCTCAAAGCGAGTCCCATGGTCTAAGTAGCTGAACCCCTGGCTGTGCCACCAGGCCTGTAACAATTTGTTGATTCACCAGATTCGACTGGCCCTTTCAGACCCCTTCCCTTTGACCGGGAGGATTGAGGAAAAAACTAACTGCGCTCCAGAGTCCCTTACCACCGCTCCCAGGGCTCTGCAGTCCTTCTTGATACTCCTCAGACTGCTCCCAGCTGTATCACTGGTGCCCACGTGAAACAACAGCAGCGGAGAATAGTTGGTGGACTGTACGAGCCTTGGTAGTCTCTCGGTGACATTCCTCATACGAGCCCCCGGTAAGCAGCACACCTCTCTAGAGAGTGCGTCAGGTCGGCAGATGGGTGCCTCCGTACCTCTCAGAAGAGTTGCCTACTACTATCCCCCGTCGCCTCTTTTTAGTTGCCCTGGTTGTTATACGGGGAGCAGATGGGGCTGCCGTACTCAGCTCCAGTGCGTCTCCTGATGTGACGGGTCTTACCTCTTCAGTCTGCAGAGTGGTGAAGCGGTTCTGCAAGGGCACCTCAGGCTTCAGGGGAAGTCCCTTCCTCCTGCAGGTCCTTGCCATTGCAAGCTTCCATTCTTCTACATTATTGGCCTCCCTCCCCTCCGTGTGCGCCAGTGGGGGGGGTTTGGCTGTTTGGCCGTAGGCTGTGGGTCCACTGCAGACTGCACTTGGAACCAGCTGTGTAACCCCTTCTCACCCTCCCTGATGTTACGCAGCCTTCTCACCGCCTCCTGCAGCTCAGCCACCTGCTGCAGGAGGTCCTCCACCTGGGCACATCTTCTGCAGGCAGGTCTGCCGCCTGTCCCTGCCCCAGGAGAAAGGTCTAGGCACTGCCTGCAGTCTGAGCTCTGCACTGCAGCCTCTGCCTTCAGCAGCTCCGTCTGGGTGGAGGCATCGGCCACCACTGGGGCAGATGGTGCAGAGCCCCAGCCGGAGCTGCTCTCAGAGGACTGCCCACCATTCTGCCTTGAGGGTCAGGTAGGACGAGTGCCCTTGACCTGCGCAGATGGCCACAGAACGGTGCCCGGTTGCTGGGTTGTGTGGACTTTGAGCCTCTCCACTCGGCCAGCACAATGTCCCTCCTTCGAAGAGGCGCCCTCCCTGCGCCGACTGCCGCGCCGACTGCCGCGCCACGCCCTGGCTGCCCGCTCTGGTCACAGCGCTCCCTAGGGCTGCCCTGTGTGGGAGTGGGGGGGCCGCCGTTACTCCTCGCCCCGTCCGTGCCTCATCAGCCGCTCTCCCTCGTGAGAGCTGCCAGCTCCTGGTGGGTCTCCGCGCTCTCCTGGGGTTTCCCTGGCTCAGGAACCCACCCCTTGCACGTCGCAGTCCCCTGCTCCGCTGCAGAACATGCCTGCACTGGAGCTGATCGCCTCGGCAAGTGATAATAATATTTAATAATATTATGAAAGCATTAAAAAGAATGCAGGTAACAACATATTTTTTCCATTTGTAATTCGGTCATTGGTTATTTATAGTTAATAGCATAAGATAGAATTCAGTGCTGTTTTCTGTCTATATACTTTTCTCTTATTCTACCTCTTTCCCTCCAACATACACATACAATATAGTCAGTGTGTTTTCACAGCCACCAGGAAGAAGTGATGGAGAGGAAAGCCAAATCATGTTCTCTTTGTGACCTTTTTAAAATATTCTTAATGCTGCAGTGATAGATACCATGAAATCCAGGTGGGGTGAAGCTTTGTACCACCTCCGCTCCATATAGCTCAAAGACTGCTCGTCTGAGCTCCAGCTCCAGGAGAAGTTCATTATCTTGGCCTTCAGTGGCAGGGTTAGACTCCAGACAGCTCTTGGTGTAGGCATTGCAACTTCTACTTCCTTGTATGGCAGACAACTCTGTTTAGCAGTAATCTGCTTCTGATTTTCCAGTGTCGTGGTTTAACCCCAGCCAGCAACTAAGCACCACACAGCCGCTCCCTCACTCCTCCCTGCTCCCCCTCAGTGGGATGGGGAGGAGAATAGGAAAAAAAGTAAAACTCATGGGTTGAGATAAGAACAGTTTAATAATTGAAATAAAATGTAATAATAACAATAATAATAGTAGTAGTAGTAGTAGTAGTAGTAGTAATGAAAAAGAAGATAACAAAAAGAGAGAGAAATAAAACCCAAGAAAAACAAGTGATGCACAATGCAATTGCTCACCGCTCACTGAGCGATTACCAGCCAGTCCCCAAGCAGCGATCCACCCCTCCCGATCAGACTCCTCTCAGTTTATATACTGAGCATGACATTCTATGGTATGGAATATCCCTTTGGCTAGTTCGGATCAGCTGTTCCGTCTACGCTCCCTCCCAGCTTCTTGCACACCTGCTCGCTCGCATAGCATAGGAAAGTGAAAAATCCTTGACTTAGGATAAGCACTACTTAGCCACAACTAAAACATCAGTGTTTTATCAACATTATTCTCACACTAAATCCAAAATACAGCACTGTACCAGCTACTAGGAAGAAAATTAACTCTGTCCCAGCTGAAAACAGGACATCCAGCAACCTGGAAAATCTGATGTGTTGTGACTGCATGTACACATACTACTAGTCTAACATAGGGCATATTGGACCTGTTATTATTGAATCTACTAATACTGATACCATGTGATACCAGAGCTAAAGTGTATCAGAAATGGATTCTCTCCTTTAAACAAAAAAAAGGGAAGGTAGTCTATGCAATTAAAATGCACTTATTGTAGGAGTCAAGATCCTCAGAAAAGGCTATTGTGTAAATTCTAGCTAATGCAGGAATTTATGAAGGATGACTGAAGCTTATTTCTTCAGACTGGCAACACAAATAGAAGGTTTGGAGGTTTCAGAATCATAGCCTTTTATATAAATAAATAGATACTAACAAAAATATTTGCAGACATGGCACCAACAGCTTATTTTCATTAACATGCAAACCACCTTGGCATCAAATGTATCAGTGTTGCTATCTAAACGCTTGTACAATTCTCCTGCTGGCGGATGACTGATAAGACCAGTTCCACGTTCCAATGAAATCAATGACAACTCTCATGCTAGCTTCAGTGGGATATGGATCATGTCCACAGTGCATCATGTCATGCAACTTTCTATTATAATTCCATACCCCTTGTTAAGTTAAAATATGTGACTCCTAAAAATGCAAGCTGCAGCAAAGTCTCCATCTTGGTCACTCTAAAAATGTTAACATGTACCTTTAGGCACACCACAGATACTCTAAGCTAAGTAAAATCCTAGCTCTTGGTTTCACATGATGAAAACTACTGATACTCATGCTCAGGTCTCCTGAGTGTGAAACAAAAGTAAATTACAAGGAGCATTGTAACTGCCTAGGCAGCACTCAATTCTTACTTGCAACAACTGTTAAAAAAAAAAAAAAATTGGATCTGTGGAATAGAGGAAAAAAAATAAAAGAGGTAACTTTCTCCTGAGAATGCAGAGAAAATACTACTACAAAATACAGAAAAGACAAAGGTTTATAAGGGTGAAGAACTGTATTAGAGGATAAAAAACTTCCTGAGTTTCTAAAATGCACAACTGGTTGCACTGCACCTGTGCATGTGGAAAAGATCTTTGTTTTCATTTATAAGGTACCTGTGTTACTATCAAGTAGCTGTAATTACGATATTACAGCTAAATTTGTCCTTGAAAATATTATCAGGGATGAGGAAACTCTGCTCTTTTGTGTCTTTTATGTGCTCACCTATTCAGTGGATGTACCTTGCCATTTCATAATAATGTATAAAATTATTACTGATGTATTCTATAACACCAAGAAACAGTCAAGGTAACAGATCCTGTAGGATCTTCATGGTTGTGGTATAAATGTAAGTATTGTTTAGGGGTAAATGAATTAATTCAAATCTGTGTCGTAAATCAGAAAAAACTTTCTCAGTGTTGTTAGTTTTGCTCTCAAATACAGATGGTTGAAAAATTCTCGGTGGAACAGCTTTGTCTACAAATGTAGTTTTGTTAAAAATGAAATTGAATAATGTTGATTTTGATAAAATTTTAATCTGGGGAAAAGTTAAAAAGAAACATATATGCTTTACTGGTTTGTTCTTAAAATACTGAAAAACTTTGGTATGTTAAGTTTCATTTCATTTTTATTGTTTTGCTGCATTTCAACCTCTACAGCGATGTATTACTTTTTGGTGATTGTATGTGTACAATATTGTACAGATTACATAAATACCGGAATGTGCTCTGATACTAAATGAGAATACTTGACTTTATTGAAACACAAAAAAATCAAAAGTTCCATATTTTAAAGACATTGTGGAAAAATCTGCCTTTCATTTTGGTGAAGAACTTTATCTCATATCAAAATGTCACATTTTTCCATGAAATTAAAATTCTAGATGCCACTAATCTTGGTAGAGCTTCCAGAAAACTCATTATATGACTGAGTTCACAGTATGACTTCTGTGATTCTTTTAAATGTAAAAAATTGTAAAGGATTTGACAAAGTGACACATTGTGTTGCTTTTGAACAAAGTGACATGCTTTTAAGATATTAATAAGTGAGATTACATGCATACTGGAGAAAAGCATAAGCATATGAGGAAGGATAAGGATTCAAGGAAAACACCATCACCAGTGGCTTAAAATAACTGGCTAAGAGGATGCTTATTTTAAGCAATTCTTGGAGCTTTTTCACTTCTTAGTGAAGACAAATACATTGGCTTAGAAAATGGAGGTGAACTAGCAGGTAGCAGCAGTGTAACTTACTAGCCATGGTACTACTTTTGCATTGCCCTCTGCATTACAAATCACAAATCCCCAGAGTTTGAGAGAAATTTTAAAAGCCTCCTACAAATTAGGTTACATATGGGAGAAAATCCATATTCATGAATGCCTGCCAGCTGTTACACTGCATTAGGTGTGCTCCTAGAGCACAAGTTTAGTTCATCCAAGAGGAACCCAGTTCATGTTCTCCAAGCCTGCTCTGGGGTGTGAACCAAAGCAGAGTTAGAGGGGATGATAAGGAGATTCAGTTCAAAAGTGCACTCTTGATTTGAATGAAAATACTGCTGTAGACGCATCCTCCACCACTGGGTCAGATACGATCCACACAGAGAAAGCTCAGCAATGGTTTGCAAAGAAGTTAAAGCTATGGCCATGTTTTGTGTCTCTCAGCATATACACAGGAAGAGTCACAGGGTTGCATAGCTTATAGAAAAGGTGAGTTAAGCTTAGATGCTACCAGAAGAAAAAAATCAGCTTTTCTGCATATGTAACACTGGGGTCTGAGAAAAAAAAAAAAAAAAAAAATCTTTCTGTACTTCTCTCTGCTTGCCGAATCATTTACTGCTGAAATACATGTTTCTCAGAGCAAAACAACAGAATTGAGCATGGTGAGATAAGGCACAGCAATGACAGAATATCTATCAGCAATTGACAGAGCACTGATTTGGCTGAATTCCCACAAGATGTGAATGTAGTACTAGGTTTAAAGAGTCTAGGTTGTTGCTATGTCAAACAGATGTAGAGGGGGACGGAATGAAATGCATTCTGGAGATGGCTAAGTACACACTAGAGTTTGTCTCCTGTAGGAAGCTACCTTTGGAGTTTAAAAAACTTAGGAGATACAGTCCAAAAGGCCTTATGTGTTTGGCACACACAATAGGGATGTATCCATTTTGAATAACAATCAAGAGTCATGCTTTGGACTGTGCTCTGCATCCTGATTCTCCTGTCCTGGCCCCGTGCAGTCCTTACAGCTACTGAACCTCAGCTTGAAGAAAGAAAGTTATGCAAGTGATAAGTGAATATTTCTACAAATCAGTTTACTGATCAGTAAACTGATCAGTTTACTACTAACATCTTTACTGACTTGGTAAATCTGGCCCTTAGAAACCTTTGTCCCACTGAAACTTATTTAACTGTTTCAGTGGGCTTCTTGTAACTGGCATTGATAGTTCTGACATATAGGGCCAGAGTTAAATAGCGTCTGACGATGTATACCTGCATTCAAGGATCTAAATAGCAGCTCTTTGTTGAGGGGAACAAAGACAAGTATCTTTACACTTAGAACCTCAAGCATTCAGACACGTAAATTACTTCTGGGGGAAAACAAACAAACAAACAATCCTCCTCTGAAAAGGCCATATGTGTCCATATTCACTTTTGCACTAGTTTATCTCTGAGATAGTGTTTTGATCTGGTTTAATATCGAGCTTGTGCATCTCTGACAAGGAAAGGCTTTAGCACAGTATATCCTTTGTACTCTGTCTTAATGTTGAAAGTGAACATAGCAGATCCAATGGACTGAAGTATCTGTGTTTTGAACATAAAAAAATATGCTGTAAAGCCCAGTGAAAGTATGAGAAGCAATGGGCACAAATTCCATTTAAACCTAAAAAACCACCTTTTTTACTGTGATGGTGGTCAAACACTGAAAGAGGTTCCCCAGGGGGGCTGTGAAGTCTTCATCCTTGGAGATACTCAAAACCCAACTGGACACAGCTTGCGCAACCTGCGGTAGGTGACCAGGTGGAGTTGGACCAGGTGGTCTCCAGAGATGCCTTCCCCGCTCAGCCGCTCTGTGATTCTGTGGTTCTGCAAAGTGCTCACACATAATCTTACCTTAGCTTCTTCCTGCCCCAGTGCAGCAGCATATAGTTTGGCCTTGATAGGAGTACAGCATGCATGAAATTTTGAAGGACAAGGAGCCAGTAGAAGAAATTAACTGCTTTTCTGGAAAATCACTAGGGTTAAACCAGTCAAGCATACTGAAAGCAACACATGAGAGAAGTGAGCAGTGCTGTGTGGAAGTGTATGTAAATTATAAAGGCAACATCCCAAACATTTACACACATGCTATTAATGTTTGGCAATTCAGAGGCATCTTTAAATGTAATACTCTCATGGAAAGTTCAGTCACGAAGACTTGTCTTTTGGAACTGAAGGCTCCAGTAAGCACTAGAAGGTATAATTGCATAAAGAGATGGACAAATCCTATGAAGTTTGATGTGGCATTCTAAAATGTTTAAAGAAAGCACTTGCACTTCTTCGCAAAAGGGAAAGCATACTCTGTATCCATTACAGTTTTCATGTTCAAATACAAGAGCAGCCTGCAAGTGATTTCAAGAAATTCCAAAATAAATAATTAGTGAGGATTCTTATGACGTTGCAACACTGAATGAGCGTAGAAGTGGAAAACATAAAAAAATACTGAACAAACCAACTCAGTGAATATTGAGAAATGTAAAAAGGGAGGCATCATCAATGAGCACAATGCAACTGGGTCTAACTGAAGCATGACACAAGAAAATACTAAAATGGAAAGTCTTTTAAAGCCAGTTGGGCTTTAAACCCCAATACTGAAACTGAAAGGCGAAAATCTGAGGGCAGCAAGAGCTCCAACTCTGAAATTGAAACTGAAAAGAGACAACCCAGAGGCAACATTCATTCAAACCCTGATGATCAGTCTGAAAGAACAGAGCCCGAGGGCAAAAAACATTCAGACCCTGGCAGTAAATTTGAAAGGAGAGAGCTTTAGGGCAGGAATTGCTCAGGCCTTAACAATGAACTGGAACTGACAGATCTTCAGGACAGCCCCCACTCAGGACCTGGGACTGGAAAGGTAAGGAGTTAGCAGGGGACTGTGTGCATCCTACAGCCTCTGATAATGAGCCTCACTGAACCTCTGTTATATTCTAGCCATTACCAAATACTGAATTTAAATGAATCCATTGTACTGCATACTAAAGGGTCTGGAATTAAAATGAAGTAAGGGGAAAAACAGGAGACGCAACACAGCTAGTCCAAGAATGATGCTACAGCCTTCAGTGTGCAAATCCAAGCTATCACTTTATATTAGCAAAACTGACTGGTCAAAGAGCTTGCCTAATGTGAGATATGTCTAATCAAATGGCATTATGTTTTTTCAGGATATTCAAAATCTGCAGTAAAACTTAACAAAAGTGACCTTCTCTACACAGTACATAGGCTATATAACTGCATTTGCTTTGTTTCGTCTTACTAGTAGAGTAATCATACCCAGACTGCCTAAGTTAGATATCCTGGTATCTAAAAGAGAGATGTTTCTTCCCTGATGTGCAATCCTGACTTCCTATATCAGGATCCTAAAATCCATACGTAAGACAGTTGAGTGAAAGAAGCACCCCAGAGCTCTCCAGAGGGCAGCTCAGAGCCCCAACAATGGTCAACTACTCTGACGACTCAGTTTAAGAAAGGAGATTTTGGAGTTGTGCTCCCTGGAAGTCCTCTGTGTTCTGCCAATTAGCGTCTAATGTCATAAACACACACTGACAGCTACTGATAACCAAAGCAGAAGCTCTGGAATAAACCTAAAGAACTGCAAAATGGAATGATATCTCTTTAAAGGCATAATTACTTTCACTGCATGTATCGTTCTATTACATACTGAATCAGATTTCATTTTTTTGTAGTTTTTTTTCCCTTTCTTAAAAAATACCTTCAGTTAAAAGCATGTCCACTATTCAGAGGCCAACTGCAACTGTTTTTAAGCTATGCAGGGGTTTGTCATAATATTTCAACCATTTCAAACATACGCTGTGTGCTACTTCTTCATAGGAAGTAATAAACTTTCAAACCTTTATTCTCATTATCCTCAAACTATTTTAGGTTTTAATTTATAAACGGGATGACTTGTAGATTCTTCCCATGTCCACAGATTGTCTTTCTTCCTTTAATGAGGTAGCAGTTGATGCCTCTTATTGGGAATGTCTGACTGTTCTGCTTCACAGCAATTCTTATATATTCAAGAATTATGGAAGTAAACACGCTCTGTAGGAATATGTCCCACTACAGCTAGTGATATGGTTCTCAGATTTCCAATTTACATGTTTTAAATTAATGACTGTTTACTCTGCTGTATAATAAAAAGGGTAGTTATCACTGGAGCTAATTCATTACATAGTACTTTATTTCTGAGGTTCACAGTCTTTCCATGTACAGGACACAAAGTAAGCAATTACAATAAGCATACATCTGTCAAGATATAAGGAAACATTTAGAGTACCTAAACCAGTCTTTGAAAAGACACTTATTACCATGTCATTTAAAAGACTTTCAAAGAATATATTTGTCATCTGAAACTCATTAGAAAAAAAGTAAATTGGGAGAAACTGAGGGAAGGAGTTTTAAGCACCCACAGTCTAATTTTTAATATAATGTGGATTTCATTCACTAGTAGTTTCATGTATACCATTTGTTCAGCACTGCCTTCAGCATTTAAGTGAAGATCAGACTGAATGATGTTGCCTGCTCGCCAACACAGCACTCAATAAATATCCTTGAACATACATTTCATCACTTTTACGTCCTAGTATATGAAAAATTTTAGTATTTTTATCTTTCAGAAAAGTTAAGATCTGGTCTTTGGTCTTTGCAGTATTACCAGGTTAGTTGTAAGCAGAACAGCCAATGCAAATAAACTACCAGAGGAAGAAAATCCATCTAGAAAGAGAACTATCATCTACCTGGTGTTTTTTCCAGCTTGCAGTGCTGTCCCATATTTAAGGGGAGGGGGATAACAGGGACTGTTCAGAAACATCGAGCTAAGCATTTGAAATAGTAAAAGATTCCCAGCTGAGGATGGCTACAATTGCCTAGTAGATACACAGATACTACTTTAAATGACAAAACTTAAATATGAGCAAAGAGACTTCCCTCAAATGTTACCTGCTCTGTTGTTTTATTTTTATCATCATTTGCAATGATTAAAAATACATAAAAACTACAGCTAGGGTATAGGATGAGGTATCAGAGCTTTTAAGGGGCAACTACTACTATTGAACAATTGGTAATATTCATTTAATCCATGTGTATATGGCTGCAATGCTGAAAGAGCAACACAAGTGGAGAGCATTGTCCACAGGTGAAGAGCTGTGAATTACAAAACTGTCAGTCTTTTTCAAAATTGTTGGTAGTGTTCACCTTTACAGTGTTTAGGTCCTTAGTTCAAGTCAGCGGAGTTAGGCTTTGCTGCACAGTTTGCAATGGAAGAACAAGAAGGGTTTTAATATTGTTAGGACGCTTTTTGCAGAATGTATATGTATTTTCATATGGATTTCCTTAATTGGTTCTCTTAATTACTATTCTCAATTTAAATTAAGTTAGACTCCAGAACTCACAGTGTTTTACAAGAAAAAAGAAATTAATTAATTCATTCCTAAGTGTATGTGTATTTCTCTCTTACAGGATTCTGTACTGCTGAACTCCCAGAAATACTTATCTATTAAGACAAGTTTTGTTAAATATTTTAAGTATCATAATTTTTATATTTTTGGTGTAAGTTACGTGATCATCTCTTTTCCTCTTCTTAAAGGCAAATAATGAATGTGCTATATAAAGGGAACATTTTGAAAGGCAGATTATACTGCAGTCTTAAAACTCTCAGTAACTAAGAAGCCACTGGTATGGCTTTACAGAAGTATTGAAAATAGCAGATCATTATATAACAAAGGAAAAGATGTTTCTGAGCATGAGCAACTTCATGCTGTCTCTTTTATAAAAGAAGTTGATCTAATAAAAGACTTCAAAGCTTTAGTATTACTGTTTGAGAAATGTTATGCTTACTTCCTTAGTTAACAAAGCAAAATAACAAAAGAATGCTCAAATTCTTTACTGTGATGCAAAATATTTTCAAGATACAATAACTTATTTTTCAGTTCAAAGTCTGAGAAAATATAATTGAAATTATAACTTATTAAGGTCTTTGAAGAAATAAGAGATGTTCTGAAATTGCACAAATAATGTCCAGTGGCCAACACTATGCTAGATTAAACATCAATATGAAATTCTGAATCAAGGAATCACATTAGTGGAAGATTTACTCAGGATGATGTCTCAGACATTGAATCAGGGTTTTAGCCAAATATCAGACCCATAGTCATGATTCTGAAATTCAGCTTGTCTAGCTAAATACATTTGACTTCAATAGAAATTATATATGTGGAACTCACTTCAGCATCTGGTCCTTCTTGTAGTTTAGGTCATCTTCCATTCAATCTATGAACCAGTATAAACGGTCTGACATTTTAGGAAGTACAGGCTGTAGCTGTACATTGACTGTAAAACCTTTTGGGCAAAATGAAAGACTTGAAGAGAGTTATTCTGAAAATGACTTTACGTGCATGATTTTATTATGCTTCTGAATTATAGATATGGCAGCTCATTCTTGTGTCATTCATGAGCCTGGCATTGTAAGCAAAAATAAAGAGTATGTTTTTACACATATATGTATATTAAAACACTATGTGCATATATATGTATACACACACACACACACAATTATTCAAACCTGTACAGAACTTCTTCCTAAATACACCTTTTTAAAATCTAAATCTAAAATTTTAATACAATGCTGATTTAGTTCTATTGCATATGACAAGTAAATTGGGAACCAATAGCTGTTATTTGAAGACTTAAAGCTGATATTTTCTTTTCCCTAACTTTTTTATTTATTTTAAGTAATAAATCCCTGGGTAGTTATTAATGAAGCCTAAAGAAAATACTTTTAAAGTAAAAAAAAATGTTTTCACTTCATTTAATAAGATGTGAAATCTTTCATTCGCCTTTTGTTTGCTTACGGGGGTACTTTTTCTGCAAACATCTCAGAACACATGAGATTTCAGTTGGGAAGATTTACAGTGTTGAAGTATTCACTTGAAAATGTAAAATACAAAATCAAATACAATAGGACAGAAAAAAAATAGAAAAGCCATATATTTTTTTTTGAACGGGTCATTTTTCAAATAGTGAATTCAACCCTTTAGAGTCAACACAGAAATCCATGTAATAAAATTTCAAAAGAAATATAGTGCACAACATATTGAAAAAGGTTTACCACCTTTAACAAGAACATTCTCTTCTTTTGTCAAACACTTCTCTGCTGCTTTTGAGAAAATAGATCTGTACACAAAACACTGCACTGCCTAGACAAACAAAGCGACACTCGACATGAATTCATGAACAGAAAGCAGCGTTAGTGCCAATGTTCACAATGTAGCACATGCTAACATTCAGCATTAATATCTTGAATTAAAGCCTCATGAACTCATTGGGAGTGTTTCCACTGAGTTCAGTGAGCTGTGGATCAAGCCTATGGTGTCCATCTTAGCGTGCTTCTCGCTAGGCTTTGCATCAGGCATGACTGAGAGAGCAGGCGATGTGACTCTACCTGCATTTGAACATCACCAGCTCGGGCTCAGTAATGCAAACATGAGTATGACTTTCCTCTAGCTGTTGTCACTGGAGATTTTAAAGATGGATAACTATCATATCTGTTTCACAGGCAGTGAGGCTAAGGCTCACAGGCTCTCCAAACTCCCACAGCAAGTGCCTTGTAGACTCCATCTCTCCTTCACCTCCACAGTGTCTTCCTTCTTCCCCCGCTACAGCATCTCCACTGTAACACTGGAAAATTAACCAATTAATCTGCAATTAAAAAATCCTCTGTTTGAGGATACAAGGAATGGCCACAGAACTACTGAAAAGTGTTTAACTACTGTGACCTTAGAGCAAAGCATCTCATGTATTTTTCTTTGTCAGCAAAACCTCCTTGGAAATCAGGATAAAGAGTCTGAAGAGACCTGTGCAATTGCTTTCCACAGATCTGCTGCACAAGTATAAATTCCACTCTTCATTAATTATTTAATAATTAACATAAAGTATGAGGTCTTTCTGAAGGTGGGATCAAACACGTGGGCTGATGGAGATGGCGACGAAGTACATACAGCTGCTGGGGTTTACCATGTGTATATAAAGTGTTAAAGGGAAGCACCAACAGAAGAAAGTAGATGAACATAAGACATCTAGAATGGACTGCATTCCTTTGCAAATTATTATAGGTGTTGTGGTGAAATATCAAAACTGACATAGTAATTGCCTACATTTGGTTAAGTAAATATTTCCCAGATCCTTGCCAGCTTAACTGATCATTAGCTTTCCTTCAGTATCTTCCTGTCTGTACTTTTTAGAAATAAAATTTAGATGAAGGACACATGCTGGGACACAGCATGCCCTCTCATGCTGTAGGTTAAGTAAAATACTTTAATAAAGATGTAATAAATTAAGTAAGATTTTCAGAAATGTATTCTTTTATGCTGTATCAGCTAATCCTATTTAAAACAAAGTGGAAAATCATGATCTGCTGCTGAAGGAAGACAAAGGGAGCCACTGGTAGCTTAGCCTTTCTGAAAGCCAGTCCACTTATATTTGGTGTCTGAATTTGGGTTTTGGAACCTAGCTATATATTCTCACCAACTATCCTTAGATCTTCCAGAATTCTCTTTTTTTTTGATAAAGGAATGCCAAGTAAAATCAATTAAAAAGTACATGCCTCCCAATTCCTCCAACAATTTATATAATTTACCTTAATGTTACCATATGATTTATAACAAATGGATATTATGACCTTGTTTGCTGGGGTTTCCTCATCACAATAATTGCACAAATTGTGGTGCCATGTCCCATGGACTACCTAGAGACTTGGGTGATGGATCTCAATGCTGAAGCTACAGCTCAGAAACCACCTACCTAACACAAGGGCATATGCAAAGAAGCCTTCTGTCACTCCTCAGGCCTCTTGCCTTTTCCCACAGCTCTCTGACAGCATCTTTATTAAAGAGTATCACCACCCACTTTCCTTCCCTGTCCAAGTTCCTCCTCCCCCCCCCACCCCAACATTTCACTATGCACATGCAGATTAAAGAAGGCAGCTTTTAACCTTGACTCAAGGGTAGGGCTGTTACAGTTTTCCCTCTTTTTTCCATGAAAGATAATGTCAATCTTTTCTGAGAAAAAGTCCAAGGGGAACGTTCTCAAACTGCTGCAAAGAAAGATTAGAGCACCCAAATCAAACAGTATTACTTAGTGAATAACACAGTGAGCGTACCTCATCTTTAAAGAGTCATTTATTGCTGTTACTCCTGTTGAGCATCTTTCTCCTTAATCCAAAACTGGAAGTTTTTTATTTACAGTCCAATTCAGTTACTGTGGAATCGGTACATAGTGAATGTACCCAGCACCTCATAAAAATAATATAGCATCCAGCAAGATGTGATGTTTTATGCCAGTCCAACTTCTGGCAGTGTTTCCATTGATTTATAGGGCTTTCTTTAGCATTCAGCAATGGCAGAGAGAGTGCTAAAGTAGAGTGTTTGCAAATTAAATGGAAAAACCTAAGGAACACCCATCTTTTCTTGAAACATTCTTGTATGTGTGGGGATGAAGATTTGCATGCATTCGTAATCAACAGAAATGACTGGGCAGAGGATAATATCCCTACATGAATTTTAAAGCTTTCAGACACCCACATTTCTAGCTGTTTTAGTACAATTGCTTTGTAGATAATGCACTATGTTTAACTCTTGCTAGAACACCTGCTTCATAATGCTCAATCTTGACATCAGAAAATTAATTAAAATATATTAAATTCATAATACTCCATCATTCTGTGTAATGCAACATTTAGTGCTAAAGAGCAGCTATTGAATGACACTTCTGGTGAATGGAGCCAGAATGTCTGGTCATTAGATGATAGCAGCAATATTTTAGGTAGTAAACAGATGTCAAATGAATTCATCAATACAAATAAAAATCTGCTTAACAGGGTCTAAACTCAATCTTTTAAAGCATCAGTAATTTAATTATGCTTTCCATACACAAAGAACAAACTTGTATTTTTTACTTGGAATAACCTTTGTTTTAGAGTGCTACAACAACAAAGGAAGGAAGGGAGGAAAACAAACATTCAGGAAAGTCTCCCAAACCAGCACAGTTCCTCCTTCCTTTGTGATGGGCTGCAGAACTTTCCCATAACACATTGGCCATCATCTTCTAGACCAGCAGTACACAGAAAACAATATTGCTATGATGACATCCAGTACAAACACACACAACCCATTTCCCTGTAGATAGTGCTCATAAATGAGAAGATTGGATGGAATGAACTAGTATGTATCTATAACTGAAGGAACGTAATGTAATTAGACTACTCTGTCACCTTCTCCATGTTGTTGCTTTTTTCACTCTCATTCTTCCTATTTAAATAATATCTTTCCAGAAATGAAAATAAAATGAAAGCTCATGGGCTTGTTTGAATCTGCATAGTACTGGTCCAGATGCTTTGCTTTATCTTTGGCATTCAGTAATAATTAAAGAAAATAGAGCCTTGAATTTGGAAGCCCAGTTTTCTACAAAGAATACAGAGTCTTGGATTACACAAAACAGAATTCAACAGAAGTCAGACCATGTAGTCCGAAATACCATATACACTTCCCTTGTACTTCTGTTGTAAAAAAATGTCATCTAACCTTTTTGTCTACTCACGGTGATTCTCCTAACATATTTTCCAATCTGTTTGGGTTTTTGAGTATGGTGATGGCTTTCCTCAACATGTTTTCATACGCAGAATCCTACAAAAGGAACAACTTTAACATCTCTGTATAAATTAAATCTTCTATAAATACTGGAAAAAACCACTACTTGTGTAATTTTCTCTGGATTATCCTACAGATATCCTTCTTTTCCATACAGTACATATGATTTAATTTTTAGGGGCACACAAAGCTCTGGGGTTCTTTGTTAAACACACTTCCTCTTCAGCCATCTCCCATCACCCAGTTCTTCACCATTTTCTATGACAAATCAAGGAATAGTGACTGAAAAATACTTGTTGGTAGCAAATGTTGATTCAGAAAAAAAGGAAATTTTTGCAGGAAAAGTTGTAATTTGATTAATTTCTATCTTAAAAAAATAAAATTTGAAAGTTTATTTTTTAATTTTTTTCTTCAAAATTGTATTTAAAAAAATTAATTAAAACCCAAACCAGTCTGTCTTGACTGACTTGAGACATATGAATTTTTAGTTTTAGATCACTAGTGACTATTCAAAGTGTAGCCTTTTATATATAAAAGGGTAAGAATGCTCACGGGTAAGAATGTAGTTTTGATATTTCAGATTTGTGGAGAAATGGAGGAAGATTTCCCTTTCACCTCTACTAATTATTTTATTTCCTGTTAGTCTTTTCATAGCTACCCAGAGGTGGCAACTTGGGAACAGATAAACCGCTGCATCCCCATGAAGAGGGGCCAAATATTACCTCATTGTCTTGGCCAGCTAGGTTAAAAAACTAGTATTCATGCAGCATGGAGCTCTGGCTATATTTTTCTTCTCCCCATGCTCTTTGAGGTGATTTGTACTCTTCAAGGAAAACTATCTACATAGTGGCCAATTTTGCCTTATCCTTTCACAGAACACGGGACGGCTTTTCCCTTGACCCCCCAAGACTTTCAATGTGACTAGTCAGAAACTTGCCCAGAGAAAATTATACAGATCTTTTTTTTCTTTCTTTTTTTCCCCTCTGTTTCCTCTTCTCTCTGGATTCACTTGGTATTCTCTTGCTATATAATAGGCTGACCTACTTCTTTCCATTTAACATACTTTTAATAGTTTCATCATGTATAGTCAAATAATTCTAGATGTCAAATCTATCAGTGTTGCTTTTCATCAATGTAAAATTCTCTTTGGCTCTTGTATAATTATACTCCTTGTTGTCTACAACTCTTCAGACTATTTAAATATGACCTGCATGATCCAGTTTATAATTTATATTTGCTTTAATATTGTTAAGCAAGATAATGTATACTTTAGCAGTTTGCACTTCCTGGTGTAGTTAGTGTTTATTGTGTAATTCTGAACAAATTGCCCACTGTGTAAGGGGGACAGACTGTCACTAAAAGGGGATGCTTCTAGCTGTAGTTTTTGAGTTATATCTGTGCTATCTACAATCACGCTTTACAAAGGAGTGTAGGCAGGCTGGCTAGGGATGAGGTGATCTGCAAGAGGCTAACTTGTTAGAGGACAGAACTGTAGTTTTTCACATCTTTTCTTATTAGTTCTAAACTGAATGGAGCAGGAATTGCAGATAAACAGAATC
This sequence comes from Gymnogyps californianus, assembly GCF_018139145.2. Classification (NCBI taxonomy): domain Eukaryota; kingdom Metazoa; phylum Chordata; class Aves; order Accipitriformes; family Cathartidae; genus Gymnogyps; species Gymnogyps californianus. The sequence continues at coordinate 13,596,399 of NC_059471.1, read as the reverse complement.
AAACAGGGTGAGACCATAGACTAAAAGTTCAGGATGGAGTGCTTGGATCCACTGCTGGCTATTTCATTATTTTGTATTTAGCAGATGCAGTCCTGGCAGCAGAACTGAGGACTCCACCTCGGAGATTCAATTATTAGCAGCAATGAAGCTTCCTATAGTATGTGCTCTGTCTCCATCCAGCAGCGAGCATCTAATTCCTTTCTGCACAACCAGGGAGCACAACCATGCTACGCCAACGTACCTGTGCATTTGCATCCCCCCTGACATCTCACAAAACTGAACCCACGACTCAGACTTGGGGAATGGCTCTAACCACAGAGATAGTCCGGTAATGAAATTCATCCTCTTGCATTTTAACAGAGTGAGTGTTATACTTTAATTTTAAAAACATAACTCTCTAAAGAAGTGGTTCAGTGACATGCATTGTGAATGACCGGGTCAAATTCTGGTGCCCTCGGTGGGATATAGGGCTTGTCCCTGTCATTGTTTGCCTTTGGCATGCTCTAGGCATCTGCATGCTGAACATATATATTTTAATTGGCTTCTTGCTGGTGCCTAACTCTCCTCCTACTCTACACAGTGAGTTTAAGTGCTAGAAAAGGTTTCTAGATCCTATTCTGGTAGTTGAAAGTGCTGATAGTGATATATGATACCTTTAATAAACTTATTAATTAGTCCGTTCTTCCATAGGTTCATGTTCCAGTGTAGGTAACATACAGCATGCTAGGAAAAATAATAAAATAAAAAGAGGCCCAGTGTGCTACTTAATAATACTCATAGCCTGGACTTTCTCTGCAGTAATTATCCTCTAAATTTTCAAATCCATTTTTAATTTTCAGCTATACTTTCACTAAAAACAAATAATTAAACAGTAGCAACTATGCTATGGTCTCCTATTTTTTATTCCTGTTGATTTCTGAAATGACCATGATGGGAGAGGGAAGGATGTGTTAACTAAACTAGCAATCACGTTTTAGTGACTGTGTCTGCGGCCAACATCTGGCGCTCTGATACTGACTGAGGCTTGCATAGCTTTTCATATTCCCAGAAGCCTTTTGAATATTAAGAGCTGATGTTTTGACACATTCTCTTCCTCCTGCAGCTGGGTCCAGACTTGCTGACTTTTGCAAAATGGACAAAGTGCCCACAGTTTTCACATGCTCCACATGCATTGTAATTACTACAGTTACTCTGCATGGCTCTTGTTGACATGTAGATGTTGGCCTTAACTATTCAGAGCCAGCGGCTTATGCACAATGATTCAAAAAATTCCCTAGTACACATCACCAAAATTCATTGCTACATGCAGGAGGGGTGTGCATGGGTGTGAACATGTGCGTGTGTGTGTGTAAATAAATCGCTTCCCAGACCCTGGGATGTAGTGGCCCTGTAGCTGATGCTGTGAAGCAGGAAATCCAATTATACCTCACTTAGCTTGCATAACTAAAAATGGTATTATTGGTCATAAAATTATCCAGCCCTTTTAAAAATCAAATCTATGAACTATGTGACTGTATTCCTCACGCTGACTTCACGCTGTATGAGGAACTGCTCCCTTTAATTTGTTTTAACTTTGCCTGCATTATGCAGGCCTCATTTTGGTGTGAGAGAATGTTGAGGCAAGTGGCTAATTTTCATTGTAAAGTGTCTGGGAATTTGAGCTCAGGCAAACTTCTGCCACTCTTGCGACTGCACAGAGCTTTCGCATATACTGTATGGCATTTCCCAAGTCAAACAACAACAACAATATCTATTTTCCAAATGTGTCCTAAAATGAAATGTCACCACTTTGATGAACAGCTTCTGTAGCAAAACAGCGTGTATGTGACCAAATGGCAACAGACCACTGTTTACACAAAAAATGATCATCATAAAATAAAATGACGCTGAACAGCAAAATTCCATGTTATTAAAAAAAAAAAATCCCCATTAGAGCCAATAGCAAACCACATTACCTTTTAAAACCTTGAGCACATACAGATTCATCATCTTGACAAACGAGGTAGATGAGAGTTAACAAAGATCATCACTATTTACTGTGCTGTGAATTCCTCTCATAAAACTTCAGTTCCAAGGGGAAAACTCACTCACAGCCCCACAGTGGACAGTCTGCAAACCACAGAGGTTTCAATGGCAAGGTATGTGGATTCAGCCCAAAGCTCTGGGGTATCTTCTTTCTCTGGCTGGAGGGATATTTTGTGTCCACTAAAATCAATTCTTTCCCCCCAAATTCAGCACCTTGGCAATATGAGCCCTGACATGACTGACTTCAATTTTCTCAGAAATATCCCCTGAACATTAACTTCCATAAATGTATTTCAGGACGCAAGTCCTTGAGGATGCCTGCACAAACTAGTTTATTTGTATTTGGAGAGTGGAAAAAAAATGTTGTATTTGTGAATTTCCCCATGCTACTAGTAAACTAGACAAGCTTAATGGTGCAGTAAAAAATATATTAATCAAAAGTTCAAGTCAGATTTTTATACACTGGTAGCAGAGGTTACAAATAACACAAACAAAATCCCAATTGAGATTGAGTGCTTGCAAACCGACTGCTTCCTAACTGGTCAGCCTACCTTACTGAGGACAGTAAGACATATCTCACAGGCGACAGTCGCAGTTCAAAATCTTTTGAATTTTACTTGCAATTCTGAAAAAAACATCAGCTTTCCCTGTGCAGTCATACATACATACATTTGAAATTACTGTTTGGGATACAAATGCATTGGGCTTGGCCATCTTGGGTACTTAAAGATTATTTTCTCCCCTCCTTGATTCACGCTCCATCTAGTATAGGCCCTGCAAATTGCCCAGATGTTGCGAATTGCTATTCCAAAAGATGGGCACCTTATCTGTTACGAAAATCTGTTACCTTTTTTTCTTAGCCACGAACATTAAATATCATACAAGAAATCTGTTTATTCTGAAAACTCACAGATTTTATTACCTTGGCAACAAAATGATCTGTTCAAACTGCTTTTTGCTGCCAGTTTTAGAGGTTTCTGTGTCACAGAAAACGCCATGAAAAGCGGATGAATAGGTAACTGACCCCTCCCCTTATGCTTGCATCAGTTTCTACAGATAGGAGAATGGACATACTGTGAAAATGAGGTCCCTGGTTGCTCAAAACCAGTGGTAGTTAATAGATGAACTGGATTAAAAATAGATTTTTCAGTTTTGTGACAATTACTAATAAAATCCCAGTTGGGAATGGAATTTTATTTTCAATATATCAAAAGAATATTTTGAATCTGGAGAAGAAAAACAATGGGAAAGAAACAAAATATTTGAACAAAATAAAATGGGGTTTTTTTTTTCCACATCCATCTTTGGATTTTCATTAACAAACAAGCATCCAAATGCTGTCATCAAAGCTTGTTATAAAACAAAAAAAATCAAATCACTTCATATGGAAGCTCCTGTAAGTCTCCATTTTTTTCAGATGATTGTGGTGTTTTGTTGATTGTTTCCAAAGGAGAAAAAAAAAATAGTGATAGTGACACATACATCTAATGTTTCAGTGCTGTTGTATCTAATGTTTTCAGTGCGTGTCACTGACAGGTGAAAAGCCTCCCACCCCAGCACAAGGATGAGATGGAGCCAGTTTCCCACACGCCAGGGCCCGTATTGGTGCCCAGACAAAGCCTCCCGTCACTCAAGAGCACACTTCCAGGAAACTTCTCCTACTCAAATGGCAAGGGACTTGCAGCACGGTCTGTAAAATGTTGAAGGCAGGAGGCTCTACTGAAAAGTACAACTGAAGCTTGATCTTTCTCTGGAAAACAACCATACACAAATGGCACGGTGGGGATCTGTATTAATCATTGCGCAGTGGCTTTTGTACCAAACGCAACAGGTTAGCAAATATTTTTGTGGGTTTTCTGTCAACCCTGCAAATTCGGTATGAAATATGAAAATCAGGCAAGGGTCTCTCCTAAGTACAATCATGATTAATAAAAGAGTTGGAGGGGAAAACTGCCCTGAGTTACAGCTCAGGAGCCTCATCGTGGGCTGCGGTAATAGAGCTAATTCATCGAAGTGGGTACAGTGAGAGAACCTTGTGGACATTTTTTTGAGTGGTGCACCAGTCAGAAAGGAATATATCACCAGCCTCACACAGTACTGGTTGCATCTTCATCTAGTGTCCAGAAAAAAATATAAATGGGAATGTGATTTTCTGAATATTTTATGCAGTTGAAAGTGAACTACATTTGACTGGATCAAACAACTTGTTTAAAATTAGTTTATGATGTATTTATCAGATATTCAATATTTTTGCCATTTTGAAAATAAGAAATTAAAAACCTGATAGAAAAGAAGTATTCGGGTTTACAATACATAAACCACAAAAGTGAAGAGATTTTTAAGGTTAAGGAGTATGGTTTTTGAATGTTTTAAATAGAAATACAAAATGGCTATAATACCAAAAGTACTATGCCCTGCCGTGAAGTAAAGATTAGGTGTAATTAGCATTCCCTTCTTAAAGGTACTTGTCCAGGACTTCACCTAAGATTAACTAAATTGCAGTCAAGGTTGTTTAAGTGTATGTTCAGTTTAAGATTGTGTATGAAGTTGCTCAGAACATGTATACATGGTTCCTGAAGTCAAAACTGCAGTCACTGCTGGATTTCAGCACGCTTTGTCTTTTCATAAGCTTTGTCTGCTCTGTGGGCAGGGTCTGGGTTTTCTCTTCCCCAGACCTTCAATATTTATGAGAAAAAGCTAGTAAATTTGACTAAGAGGAATATCTTTTAGTTTTTCTTGCCCTGAATATACAAAGGAATAAGTCACCACCTGAGATTTAAATGCGTATGAGACACTTGTCTCCTATAGGACGTCATATGAAGATCTAACTAATCAGTTACTCATTGAACTGCATTAAACTGCTTTCTATCAGCTTCCCCTCCTGTCTGTTTTTTTTTTTTTTACCATTTCTTTTCCAACAGCTTCTACATTTTCATACCCTTCTTTTTAACATTCATTTTAGATCTTCCATCTCCTGCAGCTCTTGCTGGTCGGAAGTGGTTACGGGAGCCTACCTTTGCTCACAACTCAGCTTTCTTGCCCGGACTGTAGCTGTAACCTGGCACCCTGCAAGAATTGATTGGTCACTCAGATCAAAACATTAAATATTTAAAGTGGCACCACACCATTCAGAAAGTGAAACGTGAAGTGTTTGTTTACTCTCTGCTAATTATTTTAGTCCAAGCAGGCAGACTCAACTGTCTACATTATTAATTAAACCTCTAAAAATGAGCTAAGGACAGGAAATGTTCTTCTCTGCTGGTAACAGTGCTAAAGAATAAGCCGTAACTCTCATTAGCCATATTATAACATGAAAACCTTTTTCTCCAAACTGTGCCAATACAAAGCTAAACAAATCATATCGGTCCATATTTCCAAATGGTTTGGGTAGAAGCTTACTAGTCATGAAATCTCAGATGTTAACCATCTTTAGGAGGTATAACTAGTGTTACTGTTGTTTGAGGCTATCTGTGGACTCAAGTAGCAAAGACTCATGGTCTCTAAAATAGCATACTTTAAAACAGATTAGTTTGAAGGTTATCTTAAAGGAAAATGGAAAGTTTCCCAAAGGGCCATACAATAGCAATATATAATAATCCACATACAAATTCTACCAGTGATCTATTTCTTTACAACTATATATTTGCTATATGAACATCATATAAATAATCATCACTGGGCTTTGTGATCAGGAACACTGTATAGTGATGGAAACCACATCAAAAATTCACATTCATGCTGAAAAGAACTGTGTGAAAACCCCTAAGACTTATATGTTTTGATATAAAGTTTGATAGTTTCGTTGCACAACCTGAAGCAATGCAAGATTCCTGAGCTGGGATTTTCAATGATGGCCTGAAACCCTGTTCCATTCTGTCAAAAGTTTCACACAGTGGTCGAGTGCTGATTTGCAGTTTAGGACCAGAAACACTCAAAATTCTCATTTTTGTTAGACACAGGGGGACAGATCCAAAGGGAATGGAAGAGACTAGTTACAGCATGCAAAGAGGTGGGATAGATGTAAGTGCATACATCTGTGAATGGCAACTTTTGAGTGTTGCAGAATATAAAGCCTACCACTCTGCTGTGTGTCTCCACAGGACTCTGGAGCCTAATTATAGAGCTGTATGAAAAAGTTCTGCTTGTCAGCAGAACCGGCAGGGAGAAAAAAAAAAATCCACATTTTTGCACATTCACAGAAGAATAAAATACTTAGGCAGAAAATCATCATTGCTGCAGATGGACACTTACAGAACAAAAATGGGTAATTTTTGTGCAGCTCTGCTTGTTGCTAGCATAGCCAGAATATTTAGCAGATTTAAAATCCAGCCTAGAATTCCTCAGTCACTGTCAGTGGCAAAATATGCTTCATAGGGTAGTAGGGGTTGAGGGTTGCAGGTAAATTCAAGGTGGGGGAGCCATCCTAAAATGAGCAGGCAGGAATCCACTGAATTTAGCGTTGCTGTACTTGCTTATGCCAGTATGGAATTTGGCTCTGGATGGTTTTGAGTCCTTCTGAGTAAGGATTAGCCACAAAAGCCTGATCACGATTACAACAAGGCAAAATGTGAGGATATATCCATATCGCAGCAATGAGGAAAGAGAACTAGAAGCATAAGAGATACGCACAAACTGTTAAAGAAAACAGCAGTCAGCAGTTGCTAGTGGCCAATGGACTTGCCTGCTTTCATTATATTTAAGGACACACTCTTTAAATGCATGCTTTGGGTGAGAAGAAATAAGCCTATAAATGAGCTACTCCATACCCAGAACATGTCATAAGGATCACTAAGGTATTTTTCAGATAAATATAACTTGACAGGAGGGTAGGCACAATACCTCTGATTCCCAATGGTGTTCAGGTGACAGCCTCTACCCAGTATATCAAAAAACCTCAATAACCCAGATCAGCATTCTGTGTGTGTGTTGTGTGACCCTCCATATTCTCAATACAGGGATTGTCCATTTGCAGGTGCAGGTCTGTGACACAGAAGAGGAATAATTTATGTGGACTTTCCCCTTCTTCCCTCCACTTAGAGAAAGGGGGATTCATCACTGCACGGTCCCCACCATTTCTGTACTACCCAACCTGTGTTTACAGCCTCTCAGTGGAAAGCCTGGCTCTTAAACTCAAGCTGTAGTGACCTGTGCTTTCAGCTTTGGATAAGTGTTTTTCTCTTAAGCTTGTTAAATGTGGTGTGAATTTTATGTGAAAGTGCTTTTTTCTTATTTCTTTTTTCTTTCTTTTCCCTCAGCATCATCTAATTTGGCAGTCCTTGGAGTGCTAGAGAGTCTCTTCAATGTATCTCAAGCCACAAGGACTCTGACTTTACCGCATTAACAAAATACATTTATTTGCTGCCTTTATATGTGTCAATGGGAGTGATGAAGGGTTGTGTTCTCAACACTTTCCTCATCTCCTTCTTCTTTGTCTGACATTGGCAATAAAATCCAAACTACAGAAAAGGAAAACCAAGCATACAAATTCAGAAAAAACAATTATAACTAAAGTCACAAAATCCAATCATATTTTTTATACAGTGATAACTAATAAATTAAAAAAAAATTAGTAGAAAGCAATAAAAATCTCCTGTGATAGGACCTTCTGTCCATAGTCTGCCAAAGTTTCTACTGATTGAACTGTTGGACTGTTTTCTTAAACAAGGAAAAAGGATTTCTTCCTACGTCTCTGAGGTGTCTTAAAATCTGTCGTACAGTATAAAGAAGTAAAATAACTCTATGTCCAGTGTGCTTGATCCTGGAAGTTAGTTTTGTTTGGTTTAATTTTGATTTTCAAGTTAATGGATGGAGTTTTTCTCGGCCACTTCAAAAAACAAATTAGGCCCAATAAAAGGTAAACCTTTGTATTTGCTTTGCTCTGTTACCTCATCACAATACCATAATAAAACCAGAAGTAATAATAAAAAGTCCAAAATCTCTGCCTTGCATATAGCTGTTTACAGTCTGTTTCTTCCACTGACAAAATATTCCAGATCTTATTATACCACCTACAGGTAGTTTTTAGAGAAATACTTGGGATCCCCTAAGCTGCTTAGTTGCACTCCTGTAGGTTGCAAAAAGCAAGTGTGTCCATTATGTTTTTTGGAGAGGTTTCTCATGACCCACATTCTTTTGACCTTAAACCAGTCCCCACAAAACAGCCTGCTATCTTTTCTGAAATCTTAGATAACACATGAAACTAGCACGCAGTTGTTGAAATAGCCAATATTTTTAGTAAATATTAAAAGTGTTCAACTGACCATACTTTCTTATATACCAGCTTTTACTTGATGCAGAATGTCACATATGAGGACATGTAATCATTTTCTGCTGAAGCAAAATAACCAAAAACTATGATAGTTTCCTTTTTCTCTCATACCTTATTCTCATTTACAGATCCTATAATCCTACATAAACATGCACACATTGTTTATAATTTCAACATATTTTTGTAAGCTTTGAAAGAAATCCTCAGCAAATTCCTTTACATTCCTTTACAACTAAAGTCATACTGTTTCAAAAGAACTATTTTGCAAAGATTGACAGAGAAGGGATCTTTATAGTAACTTACGGGTATTTAATGAAAATTTACAGAGATAACAGAAATTTTGAACAAGTAACTTCTGGTGGTGCATGACCTTTTAAGGGTATAATCTTTAGTACTACCATACGTTTAATGCTTCTCAACTTGCTCAACCTTTATTTATTTTCTGGAAAAGAGCTTTGCTTTTTGCAGGGCTTGATCAATCAGTCTAAGTGTCTTGCTTCTACTTTCCAGAAATTATGCAACAATTTAATCCAAATTCAACTGAATTATGCTACTTTGATGCTGCATATTTTCTCCTGTTGTTGATTAACATGCCCCTTGTGCTAACCTCCTCCTACCTGATGCCTTCAGTAATGTCTCAATTCGTCGCTGATGACATTCAAATTTCCTCCAGAGATGCCTTGTGAAGTCACAAACAGAGGATTATGCCCATCAGTGCATGACTCAGGCACAAAGTGATTGATAAGGCAAATAAATACTTAGATGTTAGCAATCAGTCAGTTGTGATATGCAAGGGGGAAAACAAGACTGCAGACATTTCAGCTATGTATCATGTTTTCTAAATTATCTCTTTGTGTGCCGATGGTCCTCTTAATAAATTATCCTCCCTTGTTATCTGATCTGTTCTACGTTTTCAATTATGCCTCTTCTCAAAACCATGTAACAGTCAGTCTTTCTCAGCCTGAAGCTATTTCAATGTCCAACCTGCATCCCCAAAGTCCAGACAGAGGCAATACTACACAACTGGTTTTGAGTTGAGAAGCTGTGCACACACACATCAAAGAGATGTTATGACATCAGAGAAGCCATGGCTTTATTCCCAGATTCCCTGAGCTGAGTTTTATGTAAGCAATAATACATGACACTGCATATGTTACAGTGGAGTAAGAACATTTTGAGCATCTTGCATAGCATGAGACTGAGAAATCAAGAGCTTGTATCACCTCAGATGTGCAGAAGTCAAAAAACAAACAAAGAATAAGGCCATGGCACAGGAGTGAGTAGATTATCTGGTTTCTTTAACTCATGATTTTTGGATTGACAAAAACAAATAAAAAGTTTTAATAAGGAGAACTTATCTTCTAATAGAATCTCATGTGAAAGTCCATATACTTGTTTTTAATAAGATTTCATCTGCATGAGATTTTGGAAAGCTGAAGAATGAATTAATTTAGAAAAGGTCTAAAAAGTACGCATTTCAGAAGCAATTGTGGACTGCTGGTACAGTCTTCAGACAAATTTGCAAGACGTTTTATAGCACGTATGCATGATCGTTACACATGTCATAGTGTTGCAGATCGTATCTTGGTTTTTTGCTGATGTGGGAGGTGATCTTGGAGAAATCTGTACATGATCATGGTAGCGTGGCTGTGAAACACAGATGTCTTTCCTTAGATTTAAGCTTTTCAAAAGTCACAAATAACAGCAAAAAGGGAAGAGCTCTTGAGTTAAGCCATACGTTCTTTGATTCAGGAACCATTTTATGTTTACAGCTCCTAGTACAATGCAATCTTGATTTATGACTATAGTGCCTAGTTGCTACGATAATGATAATAATGATAAGGTTTATAATGGAGTCAGAGGACCTTGCTAATAAAACAACAAATCTTCTATGACAATCAGAGTTCTAATCTAAATAATATTTAGTATGGACTTGTGATGTGAATTAGACAGTTGGCGCAAATACATTTTAAAGTGGCATCTGCATTTTTGTAAATATATGTAAATAGATGTACCCACAAGTTATGCCATAATAGAAAAATCTACAATTTATATATGCAGTTGGTGAACTGTACATCAAAGTAACTTAAATAGTAGGTACAGAACTATATCTGATTTTTTTTTCAGCTTTCAAGGTGTGTATGTGCAACCTTAGATACAAAGTTTAATATCATTAATTTGGGTCAGAAAGTGGGCTGTATAATATTCCAGGCAGTGAATGCTTGTGGAAAAGAAATTAATAAGCACAGAAAAAACAAACTGAATGGAATTTTAATGTGTGTCTACGTCCAGAACTTCAAATGCTTGTTTGAAATACAACCACGTTTTTGTGTGCTAGGCATACTGAAATTCCTATACAGGAACAAGACAGCTCATGAAATTGTCAGTATTTTCTATTCCATCCATTTCAGAATCTGTCCATCTTGTCCCCTGTCCAAGCCGTCACAAGAATAAATGTAAAGATAAATGAATAATCCTGATTAAATCACAGTAATATGAACATGACAAAGCTGAATGACTCTGCCGGACCAATAGTGCTGAATGTCACAGAAGTGTTCCAGCATGTCCAGAATCATTTTTTTGAGTGACTGTAATACCTAACTTTTGGAAAATGTTCGCTGTGAGAACCATCTCAGAAGAAGAGGTAAAATATATACTGTGACTGTTGACTCATTTTCATGCGGTTTTGTTCACTACACTCCACGTCTAGGTGGAGACCTGCAAATAACTGAGAGTAGATGGCATATGAAAGTTTGTGGAGTAAGCTAAGGGGGATAACTGGTCATCTTTCAGAAAAGATAATGCATGTGTACTTAAACAGGTAGTAATTCATCACCTTTTCCAAAAGTAAATTTCTGTTAAGCTCCTTGCCAATTACTACTTAGTTTTGAGAGCACATTTTGGGGGAGATTATTGAAACAAACACATTCTGGATATGTCTTTTATGGCTAAGCAAGAATTACAATTTTTCAAGTTTAGTGTCTGAATGTCTTCTCAAAATAATATTATGAGGATGTTATGCTGTTAGATTAGCTTCTTCTGATACTATGACCACAAAGTCTTTTTCATTTACCTGCCCATCTGTGTAGCTACTACTCTTGGTTGAATGCATTGCTATAGCAGGTTGGTTATAACCTATAGCAGGAATGTTACAGCCACAGGACAATGTCCCTCACATACATAATGAAGACTATAAAACCAATAAAAATAAAATGGGGTTCATGAATTCTTGCAAAGTGATGCTATTTGGTAAGGGAAGACACCCAAAAGACTGAGCTGACACTATGTTTACATTAATTACAAAGCCGTACATTTAGTCTTGATCAAAATGATTTGCAGGCTAGGAGTCCCATTGGATATCTAGTAAATCTTAAACTTCTGGCTATTAAAAACTGAGCACTTCTCACAAGGAGGCTGAAGCCACACTCCCTGTATGTTGAATGGAAAGTTGTCAGCCTTTACCCCTCTCAGTAACTGTGATGAACTACTGTCAATGTTTGTCTGCTTTTAGTTCCAGCAGTAGAAGGTTTTCCAAAGATATCATCATGTTTTAACACCATTTACAATAAAACCTTTAAAAGCATACTGAAAAAGGAAACTCCCAAAAGAGGTTTCTGATGGATGGAAAGAGTTTGATGCATTTTCTATTTCTAGGTATGGGAATGGAGAAGAGTTATCAATTCTTCCCGAGACTGACATGTAAATTTCATCCTGAAGGAGATGTAAAGAGGTGAACTATGGTGTTGGTAACTACTACATGACAGCAGGAATTACTCTGTCATTCTGACATAACCTCATGGCTCTGTAAGCTTAGGAGCTAGTCTGAGTGGATGACTACACAGAATAAGTATGGGCATGTGTGATCAAGAACATCAGCTCTAACATGGATGGTAATTCTAATGTTTTATTATATTTACAGCATACAGAATCTGACATCATATTCCCTTGTTATACATTCACACCTAAAACTTGATTTGTGGCTTTTATGAAGTACAGTGAGAAATCATCTTGAACTCCCTTTTAGAAAGCAGCATATAAGCAAAGATCACATTTTCTTATGATTCATACACTTTGGGATATTTTCATAAATCAGCCAAGAAATTAATTGTAAAAGCAAACAGATTACATTTCCTTCCACTAACCAGAAAATGTGGTCATTACAACAACATAGTCATTACTCTCATATATAGTATATGTGTGTGTATAAACACAGATATATGTACACATACACACATTATGAGGCTTTGAAATCTTAAATTTAAGTAAAATCAGAATGTATTTTTCTTACCAAGTTTTAACAATTTCATAATTTTTTAAAAGGCACCGACCCCTAATGTAGTGTTATTGATCAGAAATGCTCAGAAGACAAAACTCTGTAGGGACTCCATCACTTCCAGATAGAGCATTTTTCCCTTGTAAAGTGCTAAGAAGTTGATAACACAGGGTGTAACAGACCCTGAAAAAAGCATCAGAGAAGCTATGCACAGAAGGAGGAAAACAAATTCTGTGAAACACCTACCAATACAATATTAGCAAGCAAGTGCCTATTTGACATTGATTCTCGGGAATTAAGAATGCAGTATAAACTGTGCGGATTTCAGTTTAGTATTTTAGTGTACGAGAAATTGTTCAGATGATTGAGGTGGTTCTGAAACTGAGAGAAAGTGCAACGCAGAAGCGGTTAGCAGGAGCATATGGAGGGAGCACACCAACAGTGGCAAATTATGCAGTGAATTCAGAGGAACTAAGATCTGTGTTGCAGGCTACATGCAGAAAGACAAAATCATTCAGAAGAACCATTTTTTTTTCAATGCCACTGAACCACTCACCTCAGACGGTTCAATGGCAGCCCCTTGGCATGTATATTCTTAACATATAGTTTCCAATGCCTTTAGTAAAGACCTGCATTAATTATTTAAAATAAATATTGCTATCATTAACCTAATCAGAAAACTTTCAGTGTGCTGAATCTTTTCAGTGGAATGGATTTTTCTGTATTGCTAGCAAATCAGATTTTTTTTTTTTAACATACCAGCTTTATAACAAGTAAGAAAGAAAACTGGATCTCAGACTGTCACTCAAAGCATCATACTTTTAACCTCCTCCTTTCATTCAGAGCTCTTTACCTTTACTGACACCCTCTGGTCCCTATCTCTAAGTCAGGTTTGAATTCATTCCAGCACTCCTTCCAAAATTTACTTTCCAAATCAATATTTTGTGGAGCACAGAACTGGACATTTTCTGAAACCCCCATAAATCATATCACTGATTCCCCAATAGTTTACCATGTCAGCAACTTATTCAGGGGACTCAAGCAAATTTGCCAGTCATGACCTTCCCGTATTGAATCTGTGCTGACAGTCCTTAAGTTATGCATTTCTTAAAGTTGCCCTTTATTATTTCCTAACAGTAGAGTTTTTAATCACACCTTTTATCTTAGCTGCTAGGATATTTTTCCTCAAGATCTGTTGTCAAAGCTGTTTTCTTCCATGTTCTCAGCTATAATTCAGCCAGTCAGATTTTTTGTATTTTTTGTTTTCATTCTTAGTACATCTGCCCTCGTTATAAAATGAAATTAAGATCCCTTCCCCTGACATTTTAACCTAGAATTCAAAGTATGACCTTCAGCTTCATATTCACCAACAAAACTAAAATCTACACTCTTAGTCTCCAGACCATCCGTAGCTATCTTCACACTTTTATGTCACGGTCTGCTAGTTCTGACTTTTTGCATGGGCATTTGCTGTTTAAGTGTATGAAGCAGAAGAACTGCATGTTGAATAGTCCACTTTTAAAACTATTTCGCTGTTGCACCTTCAAGAATGTTTAACACTTCATCCTCCTTCCTTTATATATTTGCTGTCTTCCAAGACTTTGTCTTCTTAACCACATCTCTTAATCATTTCCACGGTTAAAAGCACGTTGCCACAGAGGGCCACTGTACATGAAATATTCCTCAGTTACTATAGTTCACGTCTCAGTTTTCTGTCTTCCTTTTAGTACACCTCACACTAGTAAACAAGCGTCTTCCCTCCCGACAAGACAGATATTGAAAGGGTTTGGGGGTTTTGGGTTGTTTTTTTTTTTACTTGAAAATTTGCAGATAAATGCTATAGTAATTAAACACAATTTATGAAAATATATTTTTACAAATTCTAATAGATATTTTGATAGCACTTTAAAGTAATGGCCCGATTATTGCTAATTCTTTTGATATCCACTGTAATAATATTAATCACGATGAACTGATCTTGCGTTAATATTGATTGCCATAAAGTACTTCTGAAGGAGTTCTACTATAACTCAGCAAGAATTAATTGCACTTTTATTAATTGGAAAATGTCATCCAAATTTTAATTATCAGGAATCCCCCTTAGCTTTTGGCTAACAGTGAGCATGTAATTTATTTGTATTTTCAAACTTTAGGGTCTCATCCAAAGCTCACTGAATGCTGTAACTCCTTAGAAAAATTTGGCATCGGGTCCTTCATTACAAAACATTACTGAAAATGTGTCATTCAAGGAAAGTATTACATTTTAAATTAAAAAAAATGAACAAACTTTACAAAAACTTTGTTAAATTTCTGAAATATTGCAACACATAGAAAACTTTAGTCCTAAGTAGTCACATTACACTATCTTGTGTAACTTCTGTTTTATGAAGTTTCTGTGCTCAACAGGAACGAAACTAAACATCTGAAGAAGTACAAGTACAGTAATGGATGACAATTTTTTTTCTGAGATAAAAATCTTAAAAATACAGTTTCATGCTGTGTTACAGAAATAACTCTCAGTTCATCTTCTAGCCAGCTCATAGACATTCCACATAGTCTTATCCACTGTCCTCACATCAGAGAGGAAAAATCAGTGCATCTTTATGTAATTTCATCTCCTCTGCCTGTCAGGAAAGGAGAACAGTCCAGGCACTGTACTTTTTTAATTCAGGACATAATTGTTTATCCCAAAGCCAAGTACCATTCTGAACTTCATAACAACACAACTTTTAGTGCATCACTATAAACTCAATACGCTAGGTTATTTTCTGTTTCACCCTCAAGCATTAGCACAGTAGCTCTCCGAAACATAAAAAATTAGCACATTAAAATAGGCATTCTTTCTCTGGAGTATGTATTTGTTCTAAAAGCCTCACATCTCTCTTCACAACTCATTCACTGCAGTAGTTTGCTAGATAGTTAAATGACAGGAAGCATATAGTAGATCACAGTAATTTCTGCTTCAACTTTTCTGCTCAATTTTGACAACAATTTCAACATGAGATTCAAAACAGAAAGCAAAACACATAAACCTGCTGTAGGAGCCCAAAAATGGGATCTCTCACCATTGCTGGCTTCACAGCAGACTGCTCACAGAGATGCCGCGACGGATATTACAACAAATAATCTGCACACACTCCAAAGTCTAACCAGGGAAATCAGTGCCTGGCTGGGGGAACGGCAGAGACACTTACCGCTGCTGTGGCACCGTCTCTCTCTCGCCCTGACTCAGTCTCTCTCTCCCATCCTCCTGACAGCCTCAAATATACCAGTCCCTTATGGAGCTGAGCCTGTGGGGAGCAGAGGATTGCAGAGTTGGGTTTTTTTTTCCTTTTTTTTTTTTTTTAAACCATCCAGAGGTAGTTCTCCAGACCCGACCGCCTCTCCTCCTCGCCTCGCTCACTGATGAAGAGACCCAGGTGAAGGCATCCGCGCCGGCAGCTCCCGCGAGCCCCTCCCGGCCCCGCCGTGCCCCCTCCCCGGCGGGGGGACCGAGGCACCTCCCCCGGCTGCTCCCGGGGGGGCGGTGGAAGCTCTGCCCGCCCCTGGCTGGACGCCTGTGTATGTATATATGATGTGTATGTGTGCTTATGTATGTGCCATCTCACACCGCCGGCCGCGGTTCGCCCCTACCCCTAAGCGCACGAGGACATCCCCCTCCCTTCCCCCCCCCCCCCTTCCTCCTCTTCCTCCTGCTCCTCGCCGCCTTCCTTCCCGATTTTCTCCTCTTCTCCACTCGTCTGCCCCGGAGCGTGAAGGCAAGAGGGCGAGCTGGCGAGCGCTCTCCCCTGATCTACTACTCCTCTCTAACCCAAGCCACCAGCTTTTCCCAGAAACCACTTTCTGCCCCCATCCTCTCCTTCCCACCCCCTTCTCCATCCTCCTGCCAGGTAGATTTTTTTTTTTTAAGGTTTTTTTCTTTTTTCTTGAATGTATTTTATTCCCCTCCAGCGGTGATGACCCTCCCTACCCCCGCGCCCTGCAGCCGGGGCCAGGCGCCGGGAGCGGCTGCTGCCCCGCACCGCATCGCACCGCACCGCATCGCATCGCATCGCACCGCACCCCCGCGATCTCCGTCTTTATACCACGGCTGCTGTAACTGGAAAAACACGCGGGGCAGCAAGCCGGGGGCCGGCAGCCGTAACGCCGCGGCTCCGGCAGCCCCTTCCCTCCCTCTTCCCGTCCCCATCATCCATCCGCTTCTAATTGCAGATCGCTTCAACAGATCGCAGCGCCCCGCCTCGCCCCATCTCCAGCGCTGCGCTCCGCGCTGCTGCGCCCTCCTTCCCCCGCCCGCCGCCCGCCTCCGCGCCGGCACTGCGCAGGCCGCGCAGCCGCGCCCCTCCGCAGCACCGCCCCCGCGGCCGCTGCGCGCCTGGCCCCGCGCGGGTGGCGCGGGTGCGGAGCCGCGCGGCAGGGCTGGCGGCGCTGCCCGCCGGCGGCGCCGCTCCTTCCAGCCCTCCTTTTGTGTGTTCCTCGGGCGCTTCGCACTCATCCATATAGGTAGTGCGCGCTCCCACTCTGTGCCTTTAATGGCTGCCCTCAGGATCTAGGCTGATTTTAATCCTTTTCTCCTTTTCTCTTTTCTTTTCTTTTCTTCTTTTCTTTTCTTCTTTTCTTTTCTTTTTTCTTTTCTTTTCCTTTCTTTTCCTTTCTTTTCCTTTCCTTTCTTTTCTTTTCTTTTCTTTTCTTTTCTTTTCTTTTCTTTTCTTTTCTTTTCTTTTCTTTTCTTTTCTTTTCTTTTCCTTTCTTTTCTTTTCCTTTCTTTTCCTTTCTTTTCTTTTCCTTTCTTTTCCTTTCCTTTCTTTTCCTTTCTTTTCTTTTCCTTTCTTTTCGTCTCTCTTCTTTTCTTTTCGTCTCTTTTCTTTTCGTCTCTTTTCTTTTCGTCTCTTTTCTTTTCGTCTCTCTTCTTTTCTTTTCTTTTCTTTTCTTTTCTTTTCTTTTCTTTTCTTTTCTTTTCTTTTCTTTTCTTTTCTTTTCTTTTCTTTTCTTTTCTTTTCTTTTCTTTTCTTTTCTTTTCTTTTCTTTTCTTTTCTTTTCTTTTCTTCTCTCTTCTTCTCCTTCCCTTCCCTTCCCTTCCCTTCCCTTCCCTTCCCTTCCCTTCCCTTCCCTTCCCTTTTTTCCTCTCCTCTCCTCTCCTCTCCTCTCCTCTCCTCTCCTCTCCTCTCCTCTCCTCTCCTCTCCTCTCCTCTCCAGCAATGACAACTTTCTGCTTTAACTTTTAATACTTACCTGCCCTTCTATACTATTCTTTCCTTCCCTTTTTTTTTGCCTTCCACAAGTAATTAGGTCTCTTTTTTTAACTTATGCATTAACTGAGTAACTGTTGTCTAGTTTCTATTCTCCGAGATTTTTCTCTGCTTCAGTGACTCCATTTCAATGGTTTATGCTTTCTCAACCTGTGTGGTGTACAAATTTATGTCTGTGTCCATTTTTCTTTACTAATTTGTCTTTCTGTTTGTATTTATTTATTTTTCCTATCCCAGGTATTTACTGATTAATTTTTAGGAATTGTCCTTTATTTGTTTTAGATTCACGAGGAAGAGGAATTGTTTAATTTTGGAATTTGCTGGGGGTTCTTACACAACTCTAGTCTTAAATCTTGGCAATACTAATATGAGTTTTTTCTCTGTGTCTTTTGCTTGTCTTTTATATTGAAGCCTCTAGCAAGATACGTTATCAGTGAGGAGTGACACAGTTTTATACACTTTTGTGGTCTTGTATACTATATGGAAGTCTGTTAGAGGATTTACAGCTCAACGTCATGTTGAATGAATTCTGTCCACTAATATCAGTGAGGATGAGCTGAAAAAAACCCCTCCCTTTCAATTCCTTTTTTCATTATTCTAAGATTGTAAATTTTTGTTCCTTTATCACCATCTACGACTGCCTTAACTATCGTAGTAAAAGAGTGAGAATGAACCCATCATTAGAAATGGACTTTCTCTGCATACACTATCCCATACAGACACAGAAGAAAATTGCCTCCACAACTGTGGATGGGTCTCTAGGCGTATTTCTGTTGGGCAAGTAATGTTGCAACTTGACATATCAAAGCTTCTCTTCGTTGACTCAATTTGCAGAATATTATCATCTGGTCATTATTTCTAGTGTTACTAGGTTACAAGACAGCATTTAATCAGAAGCCAGGAATAGTGACTGCATTAATTCTGATCTTATGAATAACTTATAAGGCTCCATTTCTCAATATTTCCAAAGTGAACGTTAAAGCCAGAAGCATTTTTGCTAATAAATGTATTTTGTTGCATACTGTAGTTATTTATGACAATAGTGAGGAATTACTCGTGAAGAGGTGACTTTCATTGGTTACTTATTTTTACAGGTAGAGATGGAATTAAAAGAATTGCAGAGGTTTTTTTAAGTCATAAGACTGGACTTTATGGCCTTTATCTTCCCTTGTGAAGTTTATAGATCAGGGTTATTTTTAAAGACTACTATAAGGCACACATGCCATACCCATTGGGCTACAATATTCTTACTTTTAGCTCACTTTTACTTAGAGTTCTTGTCAAGGTACACATTTATTTTGAACAGCAACTTTTTATGCTTGCTTCCTTCTTCTTAACTTCACATCACCAATATTTCTACAAGGACATATTTTTACCTTTTCCTTTAATATAATCAGGAATGGACTGTATATGTATGAGTACCAGTTTTGTCTTTCTTTGAAAGTGAAGTGGCACACAGCTTTTAAACAGGTTAAAATTTCATTTAATTGTGTGTATCCTTTGCAAGGTCAGTTCTGGTATTACTCCATCACTGTAAGATCATGAGCTGGTTTATGGCATATATGTTCAATGTTTAATGCGTAGACAGTGAATTATATTCACCCTTTTGTTACAGTATTATTGTTGCTATAGACTTTAAGTCAACCTAGCTGCATTTTGCATATCTGATCTAGTTGTCTAACCATCTCCATATAAATGCCTTAATCTCTCTATCTAAGTGTTCCCAGTGGGCAAGCAAACAGATGCAGCACATCTGCAGAGTTTGAGTTGTTTCTGAGCTCTTCTCTTGTTTTTTATATCTTTCCTTTTCATTCAGTCTCTCTTCTTCTTTTAAGCAGAGTGTAATGTATTCTTTTTCTTGGCCACATGGAGAGCTATCTGAGCAATACCATTATTATTGGGATATGTCACTGTTCTTTCTTAACCAATTGCAGAATATAAGTAAAAGATAGGGAGTGAATTTTGAAGAAAATAATTAGCTGCACACATTTGTCCCCACATCTGTGTCTGCAACAGCACTGGGAGTGTGGTTTTAGAGTAGCATGAGAGCTTCTCTCTCTCTTCCTCTCCCCATTTATAATAAGAAGTTCCTTCAGGTACCTGGAGGACAGTATATGACAAATACTAGTTTTTGAACGGTATGCAGTGGCCCTGTTCTAGTACATAACTGTATAATTTTAGTGGCAACCACTATATTTTGTCCTCCCCTAGAACATCTGGATAGACTCATTCAGCTCCTCATGGCTGCATAATTAGAGTTATAAGAAAACTTTGTAGGGGGATAAGCAGAATTGTGTGTAAATGTGACACATAATTCTTCAGGCCTTCGGCAAACAGCAGAAGATTCAGAGCCTACCACGCAAGCTTTCAGTTATAGCAGATAATTAACAAACTGGAGACGTTAGCAATGGGAAGAAGTTGCTGCATAAAATAAACAGAAAAGACCAACCTCTGGGGACTTGAGCCTCCTAAATTTTCAGAAGTGCAGACAGATGACAGCTGCTCCAACATAAAGACTGGGAGAAAGTTAACCTGTTTGAAAAAGTTTTGAAGCAGCAGAATGAAGCATGTTCCATATCACGGCTTTGTATCATGCTACAATGATCTTTTTGATTCTGCAAGCGAAACTTGTAAACTGAATGTATTGTTTCATTGAACCATGGTCTAAGAGAGGATGACAG
The DNA here is from genome assembly GCF_018139145.2 of Gymnogyps californianus. Lineage (NCBI taxonomy): Eukaryota > Metazoa > Chordata > Aves > Accipitriformes > Cathartidae > Gymnogyps > Gymnogyps californianus. The sequence continues at coordinate 13,575,903 of NC_059471.1, read as the reverse complement.
AGCTGTACTGCAGTTAGTCAAGCACCTCAAGGATGGTGAGGCCATTCTGTTCTTTGGTGGACAACCCTGGTGTGAACTTCCACTGCTGCCTGGTTGAAGAGAAAATAGCCTGGGTACTACATATTCTGATATATCCAGGTATAGGCAGTATGTTGCTACCAAAACAATGGTCATCAAAGAGCAAACTAGCAATGCTGTTGTATTCAGTTATTAACAGAAGACGACAGGCTGGGAGTTCCCTTGTCTCTGTAGAAGCCACAGCCACTGGGAGAGCTGTACGGAAGCAACAGATGTGAATATCTTAGCCTTATACCAAACCCATTTATCCACTGATTCTCCACTGAGTGTTAGTGGCTTTGTGAGGAACTGGTCCAAAGGAAACCAGAGGAACAGGTTCTCAAAAATCAGTCTCCTGGCTACTGACAGAAGCAGGATAAACTGACCATCAGAGAGGGTTCCTCTTACTTTTCTGTGCATGCTTTGTGCAAGTGCAGTATAGTTTTGTAGTTTGAGAGGCAGAATAAAGATCAGAAGGGATTTGCAGATTCGTGTTCTCTCCTGGCTTTCCTAACCTTGTGAGAGACATGCCTGGAACATCTGTTACGAGATACAATGCATTGCTTTTGATGCTGTGATACAACTGTACTAGTTAGTATGCTGGGAAAAGCAAAACCATAATTTTCTTCATTCCTTCCAGCTTGATCTTCACCATATGCCCAGGAAGGATCTAGTGTCCCCTGGAGAATGATTCTACCTTCTACAAACATGGAGCAAAGCTTCTACTGCACATGGGAGCAAAATGCACAAAGGGGTAAAGAGCGGAGAAAGAACAGATCTATTTACCACTGCAGCTGTCCCATGGTAACATGAGCTGTTCAGGTAGCAAACTAGTTAGGGGATGTGGTGAGTCATAATCTTCAAAGCAGAGAAAAACAAAAAGGGAAATGAGAAGTTCTCTGAGCAATGCAGAATTCTAGAAGAACGACCCATAATTATACCTGAATGTTCCAGCAGCAAACTGGGTAGTAACAAAGATAGATCCCAGTATCTTCCTAACCCACATCTCAAAAGGGCCAAGAGCACAAAGGATGAAAAGACTGCCCTCCATTCAATTACAGAATGGCCAGAGTCCATGACTTTTGAATGCAGACAGGGGTAGATACTAAATTTAGGTTCTTAACTCATATTTCAATACGCAAATATAAGTGGCTGGATTTTTTCAAAGATGTTGAACAATTCCAGATTCCTCTGATTTTTGTTGGTACTTAAGAAAAAAACAGATTCTTTTGTTTAAGTGTCTAACAATGGTACACAGAATTCTGCCCTTATAGACAGGGCATTACAGTCTACTTTGTAAAATATTTGAAGATACCATTGTGCCTCCCAAAGATGGAGGATGCTGCAAAAGAAAAAAATTTACCTGTGTCTTCCGGTTAATGAAGCAAATGAGGAGCAAAGCTCCCATGGCCCTAAGTGTGCAGTAATACATGCTTTTTTTTTTCCTTCTTTCCCCCCACCCTGCCCCGAATTCAACAGAAATACACTAAAAGAGGAGGCTTGATGTGGGAAGCATCCTTGTCACTAAAAACCTTCTTAGGAGTTTAGTACACCTGTAACTACACTAGCAGTGAATTAAGCTTTTCATTACTTTTAAATAATGAGCCTTCAGACCTAGGTGATTCTCCTGTTGAGGAAAATAAGAAAAATCTGGAACTTATGACATAAGCAATTTATGTAACCCATGGTATATGCCATTATCTTTTGTTCCAGAATATTTGTGACTCTGTGAAGAAAGTACTAGGAAGACAAAGTTCCTGTAGTTTTCAGACCCCTATTGCCTTCTGGAGTAGTCACTTGAGCATTTCAGGGTCACACAAAGAAAAAGGGGAATTCTGGAATATAACACAACGTACAAGACAATGCAATAAATAATGTAATGTGTAAGTAAAGCTGGATAAAGTTATCCCCAGGAAACCTAAGTGGCATTATTAGAAAGTCCTTATTTGGTGACGTGTGTATAGCTGAATTTGTGAACTCTCATTTGAAAACAAAAAATCAAGCAAACCAAACAACCACTTTTCCAAATGTCATTATGAAGACAGAAAAAGGAAGGAAGGAGGGAGGAAGGAAGACTATATCTATAAATTACTTCCTTGAGTCTAAGAAAATCTCAGATTATTCTGTTAATCTCAGAGTCTCCCAGAAAAGTTGACAATTCTACTTTGTTCAATTGCCTACCATCATGTTACCCCATAGAAGAAAGCATTTGACTGAGAATGTCTGAATCTGAGGGAGTTTGCAGTAGCTGCAATTAAAATAACACAAATCAACACTCCCTAGTTTACCTACCTGCCTGCCCAAGGAGATTAGATTCAACACTTGACTTTCCCCTTGCTGTTTTATCCTTTATATGACAATTTCCTAGGACTGGCAAATTTGAAACACCCTATATGAAAATAATACAAAAGAAAGCTAGAATGAGGTTATTTCTTCAAGTACAACTGGAACAGCCTGCTTGATTCCAGTATTGACATGCTGAGTACCTGATAAATCTAGGTATGTAAAGACGACATTAATTTAATAAAATAAATTGATTTAATCTAATAATAAATTTTATTGATGGTGACTTGGCAGGTGAAAGCACAAATGAAGATGACTGAAACCTTTAAATGTTTTCTGAAGAAAGTACAATTATCTGATGATCTTTCATCTTAAGAACCAAAAACTGAATTGAACTGAGGTTATAACATATCATTTATAAAAAATATACATAGATTTCAGTGTAACCCACAGAACATTAATTGTAGCACTTATTTCACAGCTGTTCTATGAAAGCTCAAATAAAATGTATCTACAATTAAAACTGAATATATACTGACTTCATTAACTTAACAGCTGCACCAATAACCAATACCAAGGAACATACTCTACTTTGTTAATGTCTTGATACCATCTGCAACAATCAAAACTATTGGGTTTTAAAGCGGATGATGTCTTACTAGTATTGTGATCACAGCTACCACAATATGCTTAGACATGCTACTAAAGTGAATTGATCTATTTCAAGGGAATTTCAAGGGTTATGTGCTGCAAGACAATTTCCTAAACACAAGTGTGTTTGCCAGAAAGTCAGAAACAGAAATTCCTAGTGGCTTCTTTCCAATTCTCAGGTGCTCAAACATGAATTTCTCATGTGTCCAAACAAACAAAAATTCAACTTTGGAGCAAAAATGGAGGAGGAGACTGAAGTAGCATAGGAAACTTTTATGCTAACAGTTACTTTTTAATGTTTTGACATTGCAACTCTGTCATTTTAACCCATATTTCGAAGTGTAGCTTCCAGCTTTAAAAAGAAACTCACACACACACACACAAAACTCAGAAATCGCATCAAACAGAATCATAAAGACATTCAAGCAAATGTATTAGATTTTTAAATCTGCTTCACAAGCTCTCCTAACACGAAAGCAGTAACAGGTAAAGAGGCATAAAATCATACCCCAGCAAGGCATGATTCCATTAAATTTATACAGCAGTGTGTCTTCAGTGGCGGGTTCTCCTCCAAGCCCTGGTTTGGGGTGTGAACTTAATCCCTTCTATCTGCTCCTCTGAGTTTTGACTAGCAATGTCCTAGGTATTGCAATCTGTCTGTCACTGCAAATGTTTAAGTTATATCCTTACACAGTTGGGTCCTCTCTGTCTCTGTAATTATTCCAAATTTCTAGTACAAGTCCTACTTTTCCATTATTACCTTTCCTGCCTTGTTTCCTCATTTCTGTTCTTCCACACTCTTCTTGTCTTTTGGTCACAATTTATGACTTGTGTAGCTTTCACAGCTCTAATTCCCGTGTTCTTTATGTTCCTCTTCCCAGAGTCCATTTCCTTGCTTATTAATTACAATCTCTTCCCCATCTTCAACCTTCTTGCACTTCCTCTCTCAGGTGCGTTGTCCCAGTCTGCTCCTTCCCTCAACAGTTCTCTCTTGCCATCTGTTTTTTGTCCTTGCCTCAGCTGTTGTGATGCTTTTTTCATATTTCCCGCACTTCTGTGTCACTTGAGCATCAACAAAGAAATACCTTAAAGTTCTAGGAAAATAATCTATTAGTTCACAGGCTCGCATCCTGTGGCCCACATTAACTGGCACTGAAATTCAGGAAGAGCCTTCCTTGGTCTTTGTAACTGTGGTCTGGACAATACTCAGTCACTCTCCAGGTGTGAAACGTGCTCAAAGTCAAAGCTCTGAGTTGGAAGGCAGAAACTCTGAGGAACGTATCTGTCAAACCTTTAGGACTTTCTAAGCTACTGTGGAGGGATATTTTTCAGGGGTTTCCAGCACAGCAAAATGCAGTTTTATCACTGGGATGGTATCAGATGCACCCCTGGCTTAAAAACAAATTCTGCTAAAAGGTCAAGCTCTTGTTGTAAAGTATTCTTAAAGTAACTGCTGAATTTGTTATACTTCAACATCAGTGAAAGACTCTTTTTCCGTTGGCTTTTGTTCAGAAATAGCTGAATCATTTTTGTTGAAACATTTGTAAAAAAAATAAAATAAATCATCTGCCTGACAGACACCCAGTGGAGAAAATTTCAATCCAAATGTAAAATTTTGGCAAAGTTAAAAGGAGCTTCAATCACAATCTTCTAATGAGAAGTATCAAGCAAGAATAACTCCAAAGACACTACCAGCTCCATCTATAATAAAATCTTTTTGTATTAAATTATCAGCTTTGTTATTAGTAATGAAAGTGAATATTAAGCATCTGTCTGTTTTCTTTTCACAGTGTTAACATAAAGGATGTAAGGGCTTTTAAAAAGTTTTCTTATGTTAGTCTTCTTTGTAAAAGATGTGACAGGCTGGATAACAGTTTAATTTTTTCATGCACAGCCGTATATGTTCCTTTAACCAGGAATGGCCACCCAGCTGGATGGATAGCTGCTTTGCTGCTTGTCCCTGGAGGCTAGAGGCTGAGTTAGGTGGCATCCTCTGAAGAGGAGAACTGCAGGTCTCCAGGGGCAATCGAAATGCCAGGGGAGAGAAGATTGTGGAAAGTTTCATTTGTGTCTCCAAGTCAAATGGGGAGAGACAGACAGACACACAGAGACAGCTAGCATGGAAACTGCAGTGGGGTAGATGCTTCTGAGAGCAAGCTCACAAAGGGGCCTCGGGGACAGAGAATCCAGCTTTTATAGCTGGTGTGGGATTTGTTGTTGAAAAGGCAGCACTCTGCAAGGACATAACAGGAAATAGGGAAGTTGTTGTTGTTGTTGGGGTTTTTTTATCTTATTCTCAGTTTTCATTATTTTTAAAAGGCTATTTTCTAGTTTACATTTCCATAAAAAATAGCTTTTGAACTTCAGAGTGCATTGGTGCTTTTGGAGGGTGTCTCTTGCTGTAAGGAATTGAGGATACAGATCCACCTCAGAGCTCTATCTTAAGGTTCCACCTGAGAAGATTTATTTAAAAAAAAAAAAAAAAGATGATACTTTTACTCCGTACTGAACTACTTCTGAAGGATTAGGCAAAGGATGCATTAAGTATTTAGTAGGATTTCAGTTAATGTTCTGAAACATCAGTCAATTAGTGTAAAGCATAAAGCACCTTTACCATAGGAAAGATTGGAAATAATGTTATAAAATTAACTAAAATCTGTTCTATAGATTTTGTATTAGAATCATAGAATCATAGAATCATAGAATGGTTTGGGTTGGAAGGGACCTTAAAGATCATCTAGTTCCAAACCCTCTTGCCATGGGCAGGGACACCTTCCACTACACTGGGTTGCTCAAAGCCCCATCCAACCTGGCCTTCAACACTTCCAGGGATGAGGCATCCACAACCTTTCTGGGTAGCCTGTTCCAGTGCCTCACCACCCTCACAGTTAAGAATTTCTTCCTTACATCTCATCTAAATCTACCCTCTGTCAGTTTAAAACCATCACCCCTTGTCCTATCACTACATGCCCTTGTAAAAAGTCCCTCTCCAGCTTTCCTGTAGGCTCCCTTTAAGTACTGGAAGGCTGCTATAAGGTCTGCCCGGAGCCTTCTCTTCTCCAGGCTGAACAACCCCAACTCTCTCAGTCTGTCCTCATGGGGGAGGTGCTCCAGCCCTCTGATCATCTTTGTGGCCCTCCTCTGGACTCGCTCCAACAGGACCGTGTCCTTCCTATGTTGGGGGTCCCAGAGCTGAACGCAGTGCTCCAGGTGGGGTCTCACAAGAGTGGAGTAGAGGGGGAGGATCACCTCCCTCGACCTGCTGGTCACGCTTCTTTTGATGCAGCCCAGGATACAGTTGGCTTTCTGGGCTGCAAATGGACATTGCTGGGTCATGTTGAGCTTCTCATCAACCAACACCCCCAAGTCCTTCTCTGCAGGGCTCCTCTCAATCCACTCATCGCCCAGCCTGTAGCTGTGCTTGGGATTGCCCCGACCCATGTGCAGGACCTTGCGCTTGGCCTTGTTGAACTTCATGAGGTTTGCACAGGCCCACCTCTCAAGCCTGTCAAGGTCCCTCTGGATGCCATCCCTTCCCTCCAGCATTTCGACCGCACCACACAGCTTGGTGTCATCAGCAAATTGATGAAGGTGCACTCAATCCCACTGTCCGTGTTGCCGACAAAGATGTTAAACAGCGCCAGTCCCAATACCAACCCCTGAGGAATGCCACTTGTCACTGATTATTATTATTATGATTATTACCATAGGGTTATTATTATTAGCAGCATAGGATTAAGGTTTTGACAAATACGGTTCTGGTTTTAATTGAACAGACTGAAAGCAAAACTGTTTACGTGTGAAAGACATTTTGGCAGATGTATAGCCAAGTACCATTTAGTGAAATTTAAAGAGCGATGACAACATGTAAGAATTTTTTTAGCATACTAATAACATAATTTAAAAGCAGAAGCAATTTGTTAAGAATTAAATTGCATACTCTGCATGTGCAGTTAAAAATGTTTTGTGCCCCTCAAAAGGTTTTATTTTCTTAGGGAGAGTATACATGCTAATTGAATAATAAACTTAGAAAAAGCATTTTTCAAAGCATTCTGTTCTATTGTCTGCATAACAGATTCAAAACACTGATAGACTAATCCTGCTCATATTAGGTACATAATGCATGTTACATAAACAGTATAATTATGTTTTTACTGTACTTGATAGGTTTTAACATGCACTTTAAATGTCATGATACTATGAGAAGCAGCTGTAAAAAATGCCATCTTGCTGCTTCCTATTTATGCTATGACTTCCATAGCAGTTTTGAAAGTCTGAAGGAGTGATAACTGCCACTATTGCCACCTCAGAATGGTGTGTGAATATCTTTCCACCTGACGCATCCTCCTCCTCCACCAGTCCCAATTATAACAGAGATGGTCTCCAGAGATTACTGACAATTTCCTTGATGATGCATGAGAGCTGCCGTTGCCCACTTAAAATGACTCTGCAACACTGACAGTGACTAAAAGGTGTGTGTCTTGGCTGTTAAATGTACTTAATAACAGCATGCCATTTTGTGTCATCTCTTGTACCTTGAGAAGAGCCGTATTTTCTCCATCTCTCTGTTCATGACAACTTTCTGAGTGTCAGTGTGACTGAAGGTTTGTGGTTCCAATAGCAGGTCCACGTTGTCCATTTATATCTGCATATGTGTAACAGGAGCAGTGAAATGTATAGGATTGCTAATTGTGTTTGCTGTGTGCCTGCCAGCAATTAAATGACATTGATCAGGATTACAAAGGTGCCAATAAAAAGGAAACCTGTGGTAGACAGTGAGGAATTAGTCACACTTAAAACTTTTAGTTCTTTTTTGAATAGTGGTGCTGAATCTAGTTTGATTATATTGTGAAATCAATCATAATAGATGCAGTCTGGAATATATATAATATCACTAGTGATTCAAATGGAGAAAGGGTTGATTTTAGGCATTTACACTGGGTTTTGCAAGGTACCTAAAACTTTTATGGATGATATCCTCCAGAACCTGCAAAGAAGAGTATTAATAGTTCTGAAAAGAAGAGTATTAATAGTTCTGATATCATGTAAGATATTGTGGAAATCAGCTGAGTACACAGCCATGGCTGACACACTTATCAAGGACCTTATCAGAATTTCCTTAGAGTCAAAGATGACTCACATTCATTTTACTAGCTTTTAAACAAGGCCTCTAATCCTCTTACAAATCAGTTGGTAAAATTCAGGTATATTGTCAAACATTTATACCTGCTGTATGGGAAAAAGAATACTTCATTGTGTATTGATATCCTTATATCAGTATTGGTCATGACAACATGGTCTTAAGAGGATTAAAACAAGTAAAAGAAACTGCAGGTTTCTGGGATAGCTGTAATTCCCCAAATTCCATGAACCACCTCCTCCAATTTCTGTAGTTTTATGCAGGGAGGAAGCTGAAATTACACTCTGAAACTGCTGCACATTTCAAGTCTCTATAAAATTTCAATGACTGATCAGTCGTATCTCTAATGTCTTGTAGTTAAAGCACTGAACCATTTTCATGAGATCTGGATTCAATTTCTTGCCCTACTATAAACCCCTTGGACAGCCCTGGACCAGCGATTTGGTTTTTCAGTTCTTCATACTTACTTTCCTAACTTTATCAGAATATAGAGTATATTTTCTGAGCTGGAAGACTATGTAGTAATAATTCCTATTATGTATTCATAGGAGTGTTTAACGTGACGGTTTGATTTTGGGTGTTAGTTAGGGTAGGGTCTCTAGATGTCTGTTTCATGTATGGGTTTTTTTTAACTTTCTTTCATGGTGAGTTGCAGATTACTTTGTTAATTGATACCTATGAATAATGCTTTAGCTCTGGAAATAACTATGCAATTAATTTAATAAATAAACTGATCAGAATATGTTTGTTTTGAATTATATTTCTACACATGAATGTTAATTAAAATTCATTGCTGCTGATAATAATATTATTAACATGTATACAGTGTACAGTTAACAGAAACAGAAGTAGAGGCAATTAGTGGAATTAGGTGTTTTTTCTACCGAGAAAGAATATCCCAAATGGTAATTGCTTATATTCATACATTCTCTGCAGATATTACTAATAGCATCATTAAATCAATATAACACCACTTTAGAAACACTAAATAGATTTAGTGATTGGGGGCTTGATAGGGACTCCACTATTTATTTTTTTAAATTGTGTATGACTGTCAATAGAGTTGGGCATTTTTGGGTGGCAGTCACGAACTGACTTTGTGTTTTGCATCACAGAAAGTCAATTAATGTATGTGGAAGTCTGTTGCTGCCAAGTTATTGCTTCTCAGGTGCTTTTGAAGCATTTGTTGTCTTATTAAATGACATCTGTGTAAGTATGTATGTTCATGTAAATGTTCTCACCTATTTTCTCAGAAATTTAATTTTGGCACCACTTGAATTATTGTGCACATTTATTTTACCATGTTTGATATATTGGCTGGGTGCTAGAAACTCTGGCAAGAAAAGATAAGTGAGGGAAGAAACTTTTCTGTTTCCCAGAAGATCAAGTGAAGCCAACAATAAATAAAATTAATTTTATAGCCCTTCTCTGCTCCTTCTGTATTGGGGAAGGAGTGAGGGACTTTGGCAGCTTGTCCTGGTTTTGGCTGGGATAGAGTTAATTCTCTTCTTACTAGCTGGTACAGTGCTGTGTTTTGGATTTAGTGTGAGAATAATGTTGATAACACTCTGATGTTTTAGTTGTTGCTAAGTAGCGCTTATCTTAAGCCAAGGACTTTTCAGTTTCCCATGCTCTGCCAGCAAGCAGGTGTGCAAGGAGCTGGGAGGGAGCAGAGCCGGGGCAGCTGACCCGAACTAGCCAAAGGGGTATTCCATACTATGGAACGTCATGCCCAGTATATAAACTGGGGGCAGTTGGCCAGGAGGGGTGGATCACTGCTTGGGCATCGGTCAGTAGGTGATGAGCAATTGCATTGTGCATCACTGGTGGGTTTTGGGGTTTTTTTTCCTTTTTTTTCCCCTCTTCTTTTTTTTTGTTATATTCCTTTTCATTACTACTGTTATTATTATTACATTTCATTATTATTATTGTTAGTATTATATTTTACTTTACTTAGTAAACCATTCTTATCTCAACCCATGAGTTTTACCTTCTTTCCCAATTCTCCTCCCCATCCCACTGGGAGCAGGGCGGGGAGTGAGGGAGCGGCTGCGTGGTGCTTAGCTGCTGGCTGGGGTTAAACGACGACGATGCGGCTGCAAATGCTCCTAAGGTGCCTTAGTTTCACCCTGTTGTGTACACTGGGGGACTGTGTAACCCGTAGTCCTGTCCATCCAGAGTACAGTGCAATCACACCAAACCCCCTGGAAATCCCAGTCTTTCTCTTCTCTTTTAGTGATATCCCGACTACAATTTTACAAGGATTAATTCTCCTGACACTTCTGTGAGACAGATATAGTAAATAAGTTTACAGAGGGAAATGCCATGACAGGAGAGTTAAAAGGTTTCCCCAGAGGTGTTACACTCTGTGTGAGACAATTTACAATTTAGCAAGCCTGACTGCCAAACCCTGCACTCAGACCGCAAGTTCAAAAGACTCCTTGAAATTTAGCTGCTTATTTTTAATAATGTAAATAGTGTGTTATTATTGCAATGAAGTTGAATTATCTTTGTTATCATCTCTTGGGCAGAAAGATGTAGGAGATATGTGCTGTGTAAACCCTTCTATGGATAATCTGGAGCAAAAATCAATGCTGGAAAAATTAGGTGTATGTGATTAAGGAAGCTAAACATAGCGTTATATCACACGAATGGTCACCTTGTACTGATAGAGCAAGTTGACTGATTAAAGTCAATGTTAGGCAGGGACTATGCTAACACAAAGAGAAAACTAGAATTAATATTGAAATTACTGAAATGTATATATTATCAATACGCCTTTATATGCCTGAGTGTTGTACTCCTGGAAGGACAATGAAAGATGCTGACAAGTCTTTATAATTAAATTTAAAAGGTGATACTCATCTGGCCAGCATGCATTTAGGACAGTTAAGTGTTACACAGGTTGACGGTGCTCGGAGAAGTATCTGCCAATATTGAGCCTTTCAGAAGATGCTGTTCTGTATGTATGCATAAAACGGTTTTGCAGGGGCATCCAGCTGCCATTGGTAAAATAAGATTAAAAAACAACAACAAAACACGTAGGGGATGGAAGAGAGCATGATACGTAAACAACATGAAGAGAACTGAAATAAGGTTTAAACTGCAGACAGTCAATGTAGTGCCAGATGGAAAAATGTGGAAAATGATGGTAAAAAATCTCTAAATTTTATATGCAATGTACAGCCTCTCAGCTCTTTCCCTTTTTCACCTCAGATGCCCTCTCTATGACTTACAGTCAATGGATGCCATGGAAATCCTGTCAATGCCATTTCAAAAATCTGCTAGCGGGGGAAGAACAGCTTAGGCACATGCTTCCTGTCAGGACCTAATTCCCTTCCCAGAGGTCAGTGCATGGCTTAACTGCTCGAAAATCCTCACCTCTACAACAAGAAAAGCAAAAACTAACCTAGGGATTCGAACAGGAATGCTCAGCTTCAACTGAGGCACAAGGCTTGGCACAGAGTGTCTGAGAACATGAGAAAATACAGCAGAACGTGAGGAACAATAAATTTACTAACTGGGTCTGCAAGATTAAATCTTCCCGTGTATAAACTGTTCTTTTGGGGAATCTGGATATACTTTGCCCAAGGCTTCCTTTCCCCAATTCCTTTGTGAGGAGTGAGAGGATTAGTCATGATATAGCCTGCAATTCTCAGGTTTATAATATTGCTACCTGTGTGATACCTGCTGTCGGTGGCCTGCAGACAAACTATGTTGAGGTATACCTACTATCGCTCTCATTCAGAGTGACCTATAGTTTATTTTATTACTGCTCCCACAGATTAATAACACAAACCACATGGTATAGTGGGCATTTCTAGAGGACATTTCAATTAAATCACATTAACATACCACTGAATATACAAATATTATGAAATTATAAGGCAATATGTACTCTCATTTTTAACCTAAAAGAAAGTTTAAACAGTGTATTTAAACTCACCTTGGAGTTAATTTAAAAATAAAATAAATGTACCAGATTAAAAAAAGATATCCTCACTATCACTACTTTACCTTATAGAGAGTAGGGCTGAAAATAATTACTGCCTGTCTAAAATATGCCTTCTAAAGAAAGAATACAACATTTAAAATGAAATAATTGTATTCTCACAAGTGGAACCTGCAGAAAAAAATGTAGACTACTTTTTGTGTTTTAACCCCAGCCAGCAACTAAACACCACGCAGCCGTTCGCTCACTCCCCCTACCCAGTGGGATGGGGGAGAGAATCGAAAAAGAAATAAACTCATGGGCTGAGATAAAGACAGTTTAATAGGACAGAAAGGAAGAAAATAAAAGTAATGATAATAATAATAATAAAGTTACAATGATGATACTAAAAGAATTAGAATATACAAAACAAGTGATGCACAATGCAATTGCTCACCACTCACCAACCGATGCCCAGTTAGTTCCTGAGCAGCTATCTGCCCCTCCTGGCCAGCTCCCCCCAGTTTATATACTGGGCATGACGTCATACAGTATGGAATATCCCTTTGGCCAGTTTGGGTCAGCTGTCCTGGCGGTGTCCCCTCCCAGCTTCTTGTGCCCCTCCAGCCTTCTTGCTGGCTGGGCACGAGAAGCTGAAAAATCCTTGACTTAGTATAAACACTACTTAGCAACAACTGAAAACATCAGTGTGTTATCAACATTATTCTCCTACTAAATCCAAAACACAGCACTATACCAGCTACTAGGAAGAAAATTAACTCTATCCCAGCTGAAACCAGGACAGTACTGAAATATTTTTACTACTTTTAAAGGATAATTACATAATTGTATAATTAAGGATACATTTCTAACAGGGAAAGTAGTGGCTTTACATGGAAAAGTCTAAAATATGTTACTTTTATGTTCTACATAGCTGTAGCCTGTTCTGATATCTGAAAACATTATGGTGTAATAAAACATGACATTTTACAATATCTATTCTTAATTTTTTAAATATATATAAATATTAAAGAATACAGACATAAACCAAATCAAATCATAAATCTAATTTGTTATATATCTATGCCTACTTTCTTTCTGATTTTAATACATTATGAATAAAGAAGTAAGAACTCTTTACCATCAATGTCGTTGTATTAATATATTAATGTATTTAAAGACAATATTTGGATGACAACACATCTCTTTTCTCATCAGTCTCATTCCTACCGCCATAGGTCTGTCACATAACGGATGGCATATGGGCAAACAGCTGAATTGTAACTGGGTGCATCAGACTGCCCCAGGGCTGCCAATTGCAGGATGGGGACGGTGTTTTATATTAGTTCAGTAAGTTGGGAGTGTATACAGTATGCTGGCGCTAAGCCTGCTTCCTTGGCAAGCGTGATCCAAGCACCCTGCCATGTATAGTGTTCTGGGAATATACCATCAGTACTGCCATATTCTCAGTCACAGGGAAATATTCATATTCTCCAAAATGCACAACTGTGTGTGGAAGTTAACACTTTTGCAAGAATGTGTCTGATGGCAACGAATTACTAGATGGCAAGCCATGTATGCATTATTTATGGTACAAAGAAAGATGAATGAGTGGGGGAAAAAATAGAGTAAAAACATGGAAGCTGAATACCAGGGAAAGTACACTGATTAAAAATGAAGAATCTGTACTCTCCTAGTCCTCCAAGGACAGACAGTACACAAGCACAGTGCTAATCTCTTGTCTGCTTGTACAGGCATTGGGTGTCTAACAGTCTGTTAAAAATTATTTATGATGTAAAAAATAAAAAAAAAAAATCATGCTTTGTTTCCAGCATTTTGTGTTCATTTTCTTTTCCCTAGTTTACTTCTCTAATCTACTCCTTGCCACTGCTTTGGTTTTCTATATTGTTTCCCTTCTCTGTGAAAATACAATCTTCTAAAACTGGCATTCCTTTCATTTGCTTTCATTCCCAGAGAATATGAATCCTTCTTCCATCTACTGTCACATCATCGAACAGTTATTGTATGCTATGGTGTGATCAAAACTGGGTGGGAGTTGGCTTTCCCAGACCAGCCTCTATTCTTGTCCCTTTCTTCTGTGTATTGGTGCCATCTGCCTGGCACCTGGAGCTCGGCACTGGGGAGGGCTCCTGAATCACATCCATGTCCCTGACACTGACTTGCTTTGTGATCTTCAGAGATGACAGAACAATGCAAAAATTGTTCTTTCAATAAATAATTCAAGCATTCAGACTGGAATTCAAGCACTCATGGACCTGCTGAAAAATACCGGATACACTATTCCACCAAAAAATGGGAAAGTACTGTATTTGATTAAAGTAACAGAGCCAGCTTTTGTATTAGTGTCTTGGTAAGTATTGGCAGTTTCAGTTCTCATCCTCCAGCTGCTGTGAGTAGGAAGCTGCCTCTGTTCCTAGGACACTCCTTTTAACATATTTGTTTATGCGTAGGTTTTTCCATCTGCAAAATGAATTTATCTATCCTGCAGGGCTATGAAATTTAATTACTACATAAAAATAGTAGATGTAAGTTTTTATACAAGGAGGAAACATTCTTATCCTCATCCTCATCCCCATCCCCATCCCCGTGATTATGCTCATCCTCATCCTCATTCTTATCATTATTATTCATCTCTTCTTTCTGTTATACTGTGCAAGGATATTATTTTTTCCCTCCTTTGAATTTCCATCCTTTTTTTTTCCCTAGCCCAGTCCATTTCTGCACACAGCTTCCTTCCTTTGCTATCTATGTGAGAGTTGCAATAACCTCTTCTGTAACAAGTTATCTTGTCATTTTATCTCTTGCTATAAAGTGTTTTGAGAGGCTTTGTATGAACGATGCTGTATGAAAATGAATTGAATTTTACTGTTTTAGCCTGAAGCAGGTGTTGCACTATGAGTTGATTCCCCTCCTCTCTCCCTTCTAGACTTAGCTTGTCATCTTTTTAAACAGATTTTACATTTATGTTGTTTTTTTAAATGTTATTTATCAATTCAGCACACAAAACAACTTGGATTGAGCAGAGATCAAAAACATCCTTTTTAGTAAGGTCCTACTCTCATAAAATAAAATAAAATCAAAACTAAAACAAAACAGAACCCTGAGAATAATGGACCTGCAGAATCCAGTTGCCTCAACGAAGATCTTACACTGAGCCCGTGAGTCACAACACAATTGAAAAGACACACATGAAAAAGACCAGATTAGGAAAAGTCCCTAACACAGGACCATTCTCTTTGGTACATTGATCTCTACAGTTTGTTTCCTAAATTTTCAGCTCTGAGACTTTATGTCAACTGGTGACAAATTCTGTCGTGTATTAAATAAATTGATGATTTGTTTCTCCCTCTGGTTTTATGTTTATGAGGCAGTAATGGTGTCAGTCTTCTGTGGGACCACCTGAGTAACCAAATGAATATGAGCACGGGACCTCTGTGAAAGATGTTGTGACTCTAAAGCTCTGTGCTGGCCTAGGCAAAATGAATAGGAATGCTTCAGTCAACTCCCCATAGCACCATTGCTGCTCGTTAATGGACAGCCTCTGGCTCTTCAAGTCACCCAACCAAAAAGGTCTGAGAGGACATTGCTTACCCCTCTGTTCACATCAGTAGGTTGGATTCTGACATATGGAAAGATAAGGTTTGAAGCTCACAGACTAAACTTGCTGCATGGATGAAAGACTGTAATCCGAAGACAGGAAAGTATGACTTCACTGAAGTCAATATGAGTTTTACCACTGACTTCAGTGGAGACCATATTTCATCCCTGTTTATTAGTGCTTTCAGGATAAAAGTATTCACAAAATAAAGAGGAATCCTGTACAAACAACATCCAACAAACAGTTCTGCATGAGCTGATTCCTTCTGTCAGAACAGGCGATCCCCACTTGCAGATCAGTGGAAAAGAGGCAAAACTGAAAAATTGGTAGGAATCGCAGCCTTTTGAGGGATTAAGAACAAGACAAACAGGTAAATTCCAGAGAACTGTACAAGGAAAACGAATCAGTGACACGTGTGGAAGAAAGCTGACAGTTCTGGTTACACGCTGTCTGGTCTGCTGTATGCATCTTCTCTCTTGCCCCTTATCTCTCAAGACTGTGTTTTCTTCCTTTAGAAAATTCCATTTCTTGCCACTTATTTCTCACTTAGAATCATAATACACTGTAATAATATGATTTGTTACTGTGGTGCATTGACCTTGGTTGGATGCCAGGTGCCCACCAAAGCCGCTCTATCACTCCCCTCCTCGGCTGGACAGGGGAGAGAAAATATAACAAAAGGCTCCTGGGTCGAGATAAGGGTGGGGAGAGATCACTCACCAATTACCGTCATGGGCAAAACGGACTCGACTTGGGGAAATTTGTTTAATTTATTACCAATCAAATCAGAGTAGGATAATAAGAAATAAAACCAAATCTTAAAAACACCTTCCCCCCACCCCTCCCTTCTTCTTGGGCTTAACTTCACTCCCGATTTTCTCTACCTCCTTTCCCCAGCAGCGCAGGGGGATGGGGATGGGGGTTGTGGTCAGTTCATCACATGTTGTCTCTGCCGCTCCTTCCTCCTCAGGGGGAGGACTCCTCACACTCTTCCCCTGCTCCAGCGTGGGGTCCCTCCCACGGGAGACAGTCCTCCACGAACTTCTCCAATGTGAGTCCTTCCCACGGGCTGCAGTTCTTCACGAACTGCTCCAGCGTGGGTCCCTTCCACGGCATGCAGCCCTTCGGGAACAGACTGCTCCAGCGTGGGTCCCCCACGGGGTCACAAGCCCTGCCAGCAAACCTGCTCCAGTGTGGGCTTCTCTCTCCACGGATCCACAGGTCCTGCCAGGACCCTGCTCCAGCGCGGGCTTCCCACAGGGTCACGGCCTCCTTCGGACATCCACCTGCTCTGGCGTGGGGTCCTCCACGGGCTGCAGGTGGATATCTGCTCCACCGTGGACCTCCATGGGCTGCAGGGGGACAGCCTGCCTCACCATGGTCTTCCCCACGGGCTGCAGGGGAATCTCTGCTCCGGCGCCTGGAGCACCTCCTCCCCCTCCTTCTTCACTGACCTTGGTGTCTGCGCAGTTGTTTCTCTCACATCTTCTCACTCCTCTCTCTGGCTGCAACTGCAACTCCCCTGTAACTTCTTCTCCCTTTCTTAAATACGTTATCCCAGAGGCACTACCACCATCGCTGATGAGCTCAGCCTTGGCCAGCAGCGGGTCCGTCTTGGAGCCGGCTGGCATTGGCTCTATGTGACATAGGGGAAGCTTCTGGTGTCTTCTCACAGAAGCCACCCCTGCAAGCCCCCCCTGCCACCAAAACCTTGCCACACAAACCCAATACAGTTACCATGTTAAATAATTGTGCAATCACAAATACAGGATTATGGCTTTAGGTACAGGATGTGATGATTAACTCTTATAGTAATCTAATATACAGGCGTGAAGCAACATGTACTGACAGATTTCTGCAAAACTATGCAAGGTACCAATGGTCAAACAAAGCCATCACAGGGATTTACTTAACCCTTTGAAATTATTGTGAATTATTTTTCTTTATTTTTGTACTTCTGTATGTTTGGTAAGGTTGCAGTCTCCAGAATGACAGAGACCCTTGAAAATACCCAGATTACTGCGTAACTACCACATGGATGGGTTTGCCCATCATTACCCATGATATTTTGGTGACACTCATTCTCTTGTAGGAAGAATACAGTGTTGTGGGTGTGACAGACTGTTTTGCTGTTGGCAATGGCCTGTTCTTGCTAAAGATTGTCTTCTTTCCTTCAGGACTCTACTCCGTATAGTCTTTACTGGTCTACTTATTTTAGCTGGTCTTTGATTACTCACTGAGTATATACATGTGTTGAGAGGGATCTGTTCCAATAAATAATCCGAATTTGGGTGTTCAGTTAGATATTAAATCTCCGTAGGCTCTCTACATAGAGGATAGAGAGTGAGAAATTCCACAAAATGACAAAATGCCCTGGACAACTCCATCTTTCTCCAGTAATTGCACAGAGAGATTATGAACCACTCTTTTCTGAGGTGAAAGGAGCTTCTTACAAAGTTGATATACACAAGAAAGCAAGAATAAATCTATCATCACCACTGTGAGGCACCCATAATATCAGACTTAGACTTCTAAATTTAAACCTGTGAAAATGGTACCTCTTGGGTGTCCTCATCTCTTCTGAAACCCTGAAAGGAAAGTATCTGTTACTGGGTTGGAAAGGACAGGGGTAATTTAGCTATCCATCTTTTGATTTCAGTTAATAGGTCAGCATAGTAAGGGGAAGCTTCTGGAATGAGTCTTGTCCTTTCTCCCTTCTGTTTCCCACCAATAAGAGAAAATCTTCCATTCCTTCAAGAACAAAAATGTCCCCTCTGAGGAAAAGTATTTTTCAGGCTTAACATATCAAACCAGTTTAAATTAGGTCTCTGGACAAGCTGCAATTCTGTGTCTCAACTGGGACTGATCTTGCTACTTATCTAAAGCACTTTAACATGGTTTGTCTGAAAGATTGCTGATTTCAGCACCTGTGGCTGTTGCCAAGCAGTTTGTCCCACTGTTTACAAGTAAAAGGTTCTGGGAAACCTAAATTTGAACAGTTTTCCTCATTTTTCCCTTGACTTCAATTGCAAAGTATTTTTATAGCACTTCCAAGAAAGAGCTCTGGCTTTCTGAAGGACTTAGTATTCCTTCAAGTTTCATTCATGTAGCAATGAGGTGTCCAGCATTATAGGGGTAAAGAGCAACAAGTCTTACTATTTGCTCAACTATCAAAGGTATGAAAGTTGTTGAAGATCACTGACATCTCTATTGTACCTATTAGGGAGATAAACCACATAGTTACTACTAGGATCGTTCTACATCTTCTCAGATTAAGGCAGTCAATGCACCTTTAAGGGAATTGTCTGGAAAACTGAAAGGGTAACAACGCCTCCACCGTTCCAAATAAAAGAGAACTATCAAAGAGACAAAACTTATGGTGAATTATCTGAAATGTAGTGAAAGCAAGTGCTGCTTTAAAATGATATGAGGAAAACAACTGGAGAGACAGTATGCATGACAGATCTATAGGTACTAGGATATGTGCCCTATGTACTTCCAACAGTTGCATATCCTTGGAATGCGCATTATAAAAATGAGCTAGACTGTCATATATTGGTACCATTCTTCCTCAGGAATAGGCTGTACAAGGGTGTGTACATTTGGCACATTCTGTTTGCTCCAGTTTGGCGTTATTAAATTTTTGGTGGAAAATCAGCAATATTCTTCAGGAGGGATCTTTGGGAGAAGGATTGCTCACTCTCCTAATGAGTATGAGAATAACAGAGTACAAAAAACCGAACAAGTGAACAAATAAATAGAGCACAAAGACCACTATGTTAACCCTAATCAGGTAGGTGGAGTTAGTTGTTGGTGGTCCATTTATTAACCTGAGACACATAACACTGGTTCAGTTTGTCACTCAACTACATTCTTTTACTTGACCCCTGCTTTCACTGGAAGACAGTCGTGGGTAGCAAAGCTAGCTCAAAACAGGAATCATTTAGTCAATAGTCTGTTAGAACATTTTACTTTTTTTTCCCCACTTGACCAAGGAAAATCATTATATGTTTCCAAATTATCCTGTTTTATTACAAAAATACATGTTTGAATTTCTGATGATAGGCCCTTGGGCACAACACGTATATTTTCTACTCAGGTTTGTCAGAAGGGTTTCTTTTTGAGAAGTTACTATTATCAGCAAAGAAAGCAGAGGAAGAAAATGAGTCTATCTATCTTCTGCCTTTAAGAAACACAATTGCAAAATGAAGATCAGAAGGCCCAGTCCTACAAGATACTGAGTACCTGAAGCATCTGTTCCGGCTAATGGATATATACCCAGAAATTATTCTGCATATATATCTTTAAATCACTGAGGATCTGAAAAAGGTGATTTTCATTCCGATCAGTAGACAAAGGAAGCTTATTTACAGAACCACAAAATCACGGATTGAGGCTGGAAGGCATCTCTGAAGATCAACTAGTCCAATCCCCTGCTCAAAGCAGGGTCTTCTAGTGCAGGCTGCTCAGGGCTATGTCCAGTTGGGTTTTGAAAACGTCCAAGGACGAAGGCTTCACATCTCCGGGAACCTGTTCTATTGTTTGACCACCCTCACAGTAAAACAGGGTTTGTTTGCTTGTTTTGTTTTGCTTGCCTTTTTTTTTTTTCCTTGTATGAATCATACTAAATTAAAGACTTAATACTGCAATTTAGTATTAACATTTGTATCAAAGGTGAGGGGTACGATTCAGGAGCAAAAACTTTTTTGTGTGTGTGCATTCACTGCCTATATTTATGGCACCAGTTATAAATTTGTGATGGCTCTTTCCAGGAGTACAGAAAGAGTACATAACAAACTGGGGCTCCAGAAGTGTCATGTCAGTAGTTGCCCTCTTCTCCCTTCCTCCCATAATGTAATTTTCATAGGAAGGAAAATTCAGGCATATAGGTCAGATGGACATTGATCATGTCTTGTATCTCTATGTTTTGGGGACGAGAAGACACTCCAGCCTACACCTGCAGGTCAGTTTAGAAGTGGCCAAAGGGAGCACTGACACCTCTGGAGGCATTTTACAGGAGCAGAGGAGTGCAGGTGCTGGCTTGTCCTTGTGGCGAATGGCTTGGTGCTGACTAAGACTCCAGAGGTCACTTATAGTTTGCCCTCAAAATATGAGTTGTTAGAAAATTGTTTCACCTGCAATCTAAGCCATTTTCAGAAAGATTTATGCTCTAAATCAACTCTTTACAGCATGGCTTCTTTTGTTAGAAAAGCTTAAAGCACTAAAAGTACATTTTGGTTCTTTTAGTTTTCTCTCTCATTTAAAAAAAAGAAAAGCCTTCTTGCTTTACAATGCAGCCCTTTTTGCCTCAATTTTGTTTTGGGTTTGAGGGTTTTTTTTGTTTGGTTGGGCTTTTTTTTGGCTGGTTTCAATCTGACATATTTCAACATTAGCACAAAAAGCAAGCAAACAAAACTTATAGACTGGAGAGAAGTGGAGAAGAGCAGCATTCTTCTCTTTCACCTCAACAGGTCTTTAGAATCCATACCTGCACATATGCTTATGCATATACATATGAATATGTATATGTATAATATACAGAGAAGTCAAATTCTGGAATTGGAGAATTTATTCTGGAAGGCTTAATTTTTCATGAAAACTTTGTGAAGTCTGTAGGTCATCCCACTGCATACTACTCAAGATTTTGAAATTTCAGAATCTTCCAGAGGATGGAAAATCCCTTACCTACTCCTGTTTTACTTGATAGCATAGTGTCAGATGTTCTTTAGCAACCCCAGCATTAACAGAACATGTGAGATTTTAACATCTCTATGTGCCAAGTGAATAAGGGCAGAGACTTTAATTAAGATATGCTTTCATTTATCCTGTTAAAAAGACAAAATTACTTACACACAAAATATCTCAGAAGGTGTGTGAATATAAAGGAGATTGATGCAGATAGGTGGATCAGTCCAAGGGCCAAACCAGGAGTCTGTGGGTCTTCTAGTTTGAAGGGAAATCAGGTACAAAAGGTTCACAGAGAGTCATGGTTGCACAAAACATTAGTCTAGGACTATTCTCAGTGAACCTGTTTGGTTTTCAACCAGCCAAACATAATCTGTAATATTTGATTTATTTTTTAATCTGAGTTAAAAATCAGGTATTAAATAATGTCAGCTCTCTTCCAGTCTCCAGTTAGTGGAGAATTTGGGGTTCTAACATATGATAAAATGGGAACAAAATCAAAGATATAGGGCAGAGGCAGACCCAGATGCATTATGAACAGGCGAATAGGGAAAGAGAAACTTGATGCAATGGTCCAAAACAGAGAATTCAGAGAATTGCAGACAGCCATGGCATTTTAATTTACCTGAGAGAATGAAACCATGGCACAAAAAATAGCAAAAACCCTTCACATTTTCTTACGAGACAACCATATTTAAAGTACTAAGTGCCTGGGGAAAATGATCAAGATTTCCTTTCTTTCTCCCTATGCTTCTCCCCCAGACTGATAATGGCCATAAAGAAGCTCTTGGATAAAGCTGAACTGAGCAGTCAAAAAGCAGCTATTTAAAATGTTCAGAATGTGGAAGTTTGCTCTCTTTCCCAACTTTACATGGAAGCTAGCCTTAGGAGACACTTGGAAAATAGCCCTGCAGCTTTGTCATGGCATTTTTTTCTGCAGCTGAACATCATTATCAGATAGAAACATCCTTTCCCTGCGAGTTCTTGTCAAGGCCATGATGTCACCTGCAGTGACTGCGGCATTATTGCAAACATCAGTGGAACGTGAAATGTGTAGTCTTAAGGGTGTATGCTTATGAATACAGGCATGGCTCTTCTGAACACATGCTGCATATCCAAAGGACATCTGTGATGAATATCTCCCAAGTGATAATTGTATAAAGCACCCTCTGCTCTGAAAGGAACAGCTCCATCACTGAAGCTAAAGAATATAAAACGCTGTTAATAATACTTCATGCTGACATAGCACCTTTGTTCTAAAGATATCAGGCATTGTACTAATGTCAATGAGCTTCTCTGAGCATCCTTTCCTTGGAAAACTTCATAGTCAAGAACCTAGCAGAGAAAGAGGTTTAGCAAGATTCCTCTAGCTGTCAAATTGTCCAGCAGGTTTTGCGTCCTCTTCCCCTTGCAGAATGGACAGGGGCTTTTATTAACGGGTTTTTGTACTACGTCTCTGATTTTGGCTTTCTGAAATCATGCTTTTCAGGTACCTGATAATGCTCATGTCTTCTATTCTAAAAGACACAAGAATATTTCCCGAGAAAAGTATATACTGAAATATGACAATGGAGCTTTGGACAGATTTTTCACATGCTGCCTGAATAAAGCAATACTGTACCAGGCCTGAACCTGTGTCCAAGACATCATGGAAAACACTCCATGGGATGTCAGGAAATTATAGTGAGTTTGAAAAGAATGATGAGACACGGACATTGTTGCCCACTTCACTTGCTCACAGGATTGGAAGTCAAAGGGAGACGTATGTCCCTTTTACAGTGTGACTGAGGTATTCTGTAAATTCGGTGCTATCAGCAGTCATATTACGAATTTTGTGATATGATTTCTTTTTCTATGCACAGTTCATGTAGTTGTGTGCTTACTTAAAACGATCAGCATTATTTTAAAAAAGGAAAAGCCTGATAATGTGACTCAAATACGTGTTATAATCTCAGCGTTCATGATGGGAGAGCATAAAAATCCAATTTATATTACCATCTTAGTTTTCAACCTCTTCATTGTTCTGGGAGGATGTTGGCTTTAGGTGATGAAAATAACATTGCCGCAGAGATATGTAGAGATAAAATGAGACCTTTGGAGATATAATCTAATCCCCTACTCCATTTCTACAAAGCATTTAGAATTGGTCCCTTTCTAACATAGGATGTAGGACTGATCCTTGATCTGGTGTAGTACATGCCATATCCCTGCAATGTTGGCTGCAGAGAAGATCCACAAAGGTCTCAGGAAAGACAGAGAAAGAGAAGACTTTCTCTTTTCCTTCCTTCCTTCCTGCCTTCCTCCCTCACACTCTACCCCCTTCGCCTTCCATTTTCAGACAGTGACCTAAATTGATTGCTGGGATGAAAGTTTAGCAAGCTATTTGAGTTTTGTTTATTTAATGATCACTACCACACACTCGGCTCTGGCTCTGCCCTGTTCCACTCCTCAGCCCACTCCTGCTTTCTGTAGCTCTCTGCTGTTCCCTACCCTCTGCAGCTGTGTCACAGCCAGGACAAAAGCTCCATTTTCAACCCAGCACAAACAAGTTGTGTCCAAGGGGAGCAGTACTACCTAAATTAGTGCTACTGCTATATTATTTTCAGAGAGCTGTCAGTAGCTGAGATAGCTTGTCTGATTCTATGATTTCTACCCATAGTGATTAGCTTAGGAATGAGGCTAAACAGATAAGCTTAATTTTTTCCCTACACTTATATGACTTCCTTTTTTCCAATGGGTGCTTGTGGCTTTCAGGAGTTCCTTTATTCACATTCTTGGCAGAGAATTAGCTTTGCTCAATGTTCAAAAAATTAAATTAAAAAAATGAAACAAACCCACCTCCACTCTCAAATCCAACCACCATCCTTTTGTAATATTTTCAGACTTGGAGACTTAGAATGTAGAGAGACTATAACCCATTTGAAAAAGACAAGCTTGCCTTACCTTTACAGGCATCTAGGTGCTTGAGCTATTAAGTTAGGATGTGGAAACCCCATGTTTGAGTCCTCAGTTCTGAAGCAGGCTGGCTACATATGTCTTCCATGTTACAGGCGATGCTTGGATCATAGTACAGTGTTTGTCCTCCTTCTTCCCTCCTCACTTATCTGCAATTCTCTATCCTCCCCCTCCCCTGCACATTACTCTTCTGCACAATGACCAAATATCTGATGTCTGTAGTGATTTCAGATGTAGGGAAAAACATATTATATCTAGTTCTAATATAGATTTTTTTTATACCTTGCTCTTGTGGTCATTGCTTGTTAAGGTGGTTTACATGCCACAGTTTTTAACA
Source organism: Gymnogyps californianus (assembly GCF_018139145.2). Classification (NCBI taxonomy): domain Eukaryota; kingdom Metazoa; phylum Chordata; class Aves; order Accipitriformes; family Cathartidae; genus Gymnogyps; species Gymnogyps californianus. The sequence goes on along the minus strand of NC_059471.1, from coordinate 13,551,245 downwards.
ATTTACCATTTTCTTTTTTTTTTCCTTTAGGCAATATTGAAGAAGTTCACAAAGGCTTCTGTGAATTCTTCATCAAAAATTGTACAGAAGTTTTCCTCTAGTTATTTTTAGGATTGACAGATTTGAACTTAACTGCTCAACAGGATATAATTTTGTGGACCTTTGTCTTATCTTCCAGACAGAGTATCTGTGATAGATGCTGAAGTTTTGAGGTTTACTACTAGCTGCATTCTTTTTCTCCTTGCAATATTTCAACCTTGGAAGTTCTCAGACAGAGCCTTTCAAGACAGAAAAAAAGCTCATTCAGTGTTTAAAATATAAATATAAAGTAACAGACATTTTCTACATAGTCTTTTAAAGAAAACAACTATTAAATTATCCTATGACTTTCTTCCAAGGCTTCTGTTAAGCTGTCAAACTCTTTTTAGGCTTTCTATCACCCTTTTTCAACTCAATCCTTTTTGTGTGTGAAAGGAAGAGATGATCAACTTTTAGGAAAAAAAAGAAAAAGCCTTGAGAGTACAAAGGAAACCTATTTGTGTGATAGCAGGATCTCAGATTGTAACCTTGCCAGAGTCCACTATTTGAAAGCCTCTAGTTTTCAGTGACAAATGCCAAGTTCTGCTGTCTCAGAGATTTCTGGGTAACAACACCTGCATAGAGCTACATCAAGTATTGCTCCACTTGCGAAACTTTTTTTCCAGGTGCTACTCGGCTTACAGAAAGGGACGGGACTGTTTCTGTAATTTATTAAAACTTCTGCACCATCAACTGTGTTGATACTGTAGGTTTATTACACAGTTTTGATAAGAAATTAGCTCTTCTGTGGAATACTTATATGCCTCTGTCTTGCTCTGTTGGGGTTAGCTAATGTTCTTTTCGGGTTGGAGTTCTGCAGAGAGGGAGCTGGAGCTGAAGTCCCGTAATTCAGAAGAAAGGGGGAAAAAGGTGTGGATGGGGGCTGGGACCCAGGACTGCAGTGAGAGAGTCCAGAATAATACCTGAGCTGAGGTAGGTGCAGTAACCCTTGTCTTATCAGGATACAAAACCTACTTCATCTGGGAGTCTAGCACTCACTGTCTTTAAAAAGTAAAAATGGTGGATACTTTTGAAAAGAATATTGGGAAGACCAAAGTGCTATGGGGGTAAACATACTTTTATTTTCTTTATAATATTAATCATAGAATATTTCTAATAAAGTTTTATCTTAGAGTATAGAAACACACTAAGGCAGGTGGGAAGAGGAGGAAAAGGAGAATTTCAAGTTGGTTAAGGAAAAAATTTCCATCCTGGTAAAAATAAAACAAGAATTTTAGAGTTGAAGAAAAAATCCAGTGAAAATCAGTGATTTGGCAACAACAACAACAACAAAGTTACAAATATGTGTCTGTGTCTGCAGGACTGTTTAAGCAGGGGAAAAAAAAAGATAAAAACTTGAAAAGGTAAAAAAGTTGCAAATTTTCAAAGAGACATTGCCTTTATTTCAAATTTTTCTTCCATTTTTATATAAAGCAAAAAGTATTTGAAAAAATTGAATACTTTTTTTTGGTTGACTGAAATGATTTACTTGTTCAAAGCATGTTTTTATGGACCTGCCTGTGCAGAGCACAATGCATTATTCACAACTCGGTACTGTGGATTGTACTTCAAAAACAGGTCTACATTGGGATTTCATAAGATTTGCTCAAAAAATACAGACCAAATTGAGAAGGATTTAAAAAAAAAAATACACAACAATAGGCAAGATGACCTTTGGGGAAATGCAGTTCATTTTCTGTCAGTAATTCAGATACTCACAATACCTTGTTCAGGATACTGAGGTATAGCAGAAAAGCTGTAAAACCTGCTTAAACCCTAATGGGGGCTTTAGCAGAATGTGGTACTATAGTAATCATATATTTTTTTTTCAAACAGATCTGAATGTTAATTAACTTTCAGTGCTTTATGGTTCATAGATTTTTCTCCTGCAAGTGCTATTCATGTGTTTATTCTCCCAGACCTGAATAGTCTAAAGTTGGCATAAAAATGAATTCTCATGTGCCACGTTAACCATATAGACCACTTGTTTACAAGATGAGTCAGCTGCACTCGCTAAAGTGACTGACCAAAATCAGAGTTCACAACTGGAAACTACAAACTTAGTCCCAACACTGGTACTGGGTTCAGATTAGAAATAGTTGGGGTTTCTCTGTGCTCAGTCTTGGGTTTACCTCAGGCATAGTCCTGAGCTTCCTAGAACCAGAAAAAGAAGTAGAAAAAGAAACAAACTAAGAAGGCAATCAGAACATTGCTGCCAAGTAAACATTAATTTTATTAATAGGGTCATTCCCTTACTACTTCCAAATATTGAATTGCAAAAATCAAAGCTTAAATGCACTTTTCATCTGAAAGTTTCAGAGTTCTGTGCCAATAAATTCAACATGGAATTAAATTTATCCCTTTTTTACAGATTGTTTTTAGAAGAGCTATTTATTTTTATGTTGAAATTACCTTTTAGGTACCTTGCAAAATTTAAATGCAGCTGTAGTCATATAAAAATTAAACATCATTAACCCTAAACTACCCATGAAGTTGCCCTCATCAAGCTGCCTATTGAATAACAATTTGTCATGCAGCAGTATTGTGCTGCCCTATTTTCTCCTTTTCTAAGAAAGGCCTGGATAATTTCATCTGTCTTTTAAGTTTTATCAGCTATAAAGGAAGCCAGCATTTGGCATTTTTTCAGGCTACTCCTAATGCACCATGATTTCTTTCATAATGAGTCAGGCTAAAGCTTTGTCCCACTGAAATGATTTAACAGACCTCAAAACTAAAGCTCAAATGCTGTTGTGAATTTGCTGACACTTCAACACATTCAGCAACTGCAGGCAGTCTGTCCAGATCAACCACTTTAATCCCATCACATCTAATGACTCTTCATTAAGAAATTAAAAGGAAAAGTCTCTTGTTCTAGACAGAAGGCTCTGAAACATGCTTCAGTATTAAATATGTAAGTATATATACTATGTATATATTGTACAGATCTGTATGTCCATATGTATGCATGTATATATATATACACACATATAGGAAAGTGAAATCAAGAAACTTGAAAATATGAAGTACATCACATAAATACAACCAAAGTGTATGTCATTAATGACTGACTTTCAGGCTTAGGAAATAAAGTCAGAAATATGCAATAGCTGTAAGATCTTTCTTTCACTTTCTCTGTTTTAAAGGTCTCTGAATGATGGAAAATGGTTACTGTTGTGTTGATTGCTATTCTCCCTTCAGTTGCCCATTTAAATTCAGTAATATTATACCTGTCTGTACTTGCTACTTGAAATAAGAACATCTCTATTCTGCTTTGCCTCTTATTGCTTTCCAGTACTCTGGTAAAGCTGAGAATTCTCAACTGCCAAGTCCCATTGTGCTCAGTTCCACATAAGCCTCCAGTAAGACACATCTCTCCCCCCCAAAAAGTCCATAGACTAAATGACAAACTGACAAAAAAATAAGTTGAATAAAATATCTTCCGTGTTTTATGGATAGGGAGAAAGGTTATCAGGAGGAAATGTGACTTGCTCCTCAGTGCACACACAGCCAAATCAAGAACTCACTTTAGATCTCCTGTTTTCCTAGTGCCATCACTACAAGACCTTCAATCCTACCTTTGATTTAACTTTCTTTTATACTTTCCCCATGCACCTGCTGTTCAATATCAGGGGTTCAGATTCTACAGAATGACAAGGTGAGCATACAAATGTGCAAGGTTGTAGATGTAACCAAGATAATTAACATGGAGAGGCATGCTCAGCATATTTTTACTTTTTTTCTTCACAGATAACGACTTTCTTGCCTTTGAATTTAAGAAGAGGTACCGTGTAGTATTCCTACTGCAATTAATTGATGAATACATTCTCCCCCCGAGTTTCTTCTTTGCCTAGAAACCTGCCACTATACAACCTAAATACATATCTTCAAAATAACGAAAAGAATAAAGAGATGGCGGGGGGGGGGGGGGAAGAAGAGGAACTAGCTGATATGTGTCAGTTACAGTATTTGTATTCTGAATTTATTCTTCTAACCTTGCTTGAAATCCTAGAGAAATTGCGTGCTTCAGTTAAAACTGACCTTAGGCAGTTTTAACTCACATGATGATTATTTGCTCAGAAGTTCACTAAAGGTCTATTTGACCGTGGCAGAATTACAAGAGGTCATATTTTTTCAAAGATGAACTGTTCTGGAACAATTTTTACAATTTATTGGGCAGAAATAAGCTCTTCGACAATATCAACCACATACCTTATTTTTTCACATATTTCTCTTGAATTGTTTTCTGTTGGTTTTTTAATCATTATTTCTTGAAGATTTTACAAGAAAATGCCACATTTTTCTCAATAATAGAGTTCTCCATGCCCTCTGGTACAGTACAGCAAAACTGTGCTAGGTTATAGTATCTTATGACATTCTCAGATTTTTAATTTTGCAGTGTGAAGATCTGGGACCAAGCAGAGCAACAGGTAATTACTATTTTCAAAGTATCTGGAAACTTTAAGTAGAATATAGGCCCATTGTGCTGGAACATGAATGTGTATTTGTTAAGTTTCTGATTTAGTTGCAGTTTGAAAATGTGAGATAATCATCCAAAGAATGAAACTATGCAAGAAATTTATAAAAAAAAGAAGAATTAGATTCTATTTTAGAATAATACTGTAGTTCTTTTTTGGCAAAAGCTGATAGATTGTTCTGATAAGACATATTTGACCCCACAAAAAGTACTTCCTTCTTTGTTTTGTTTGTCAAGAATGTAAAATGGTACAGAGGTATGAAAGCTGTTGCAATATAAGCATTGGTAAGTTGAAATCGAAAGACTTTTCAAAGCTTGCCTTCTGAGGCTACTCCGTTGAGCCTGAGCAGATGCCCTGAGTTGTGCTGTTGTGACAAAAATAAACATCTTTCATGTAGAATATTCTTTCTTTTTTCTTTTTTTTTTTGGGTGTCATTCTCATTTTACAGTAAAGTCTTTATTTTTCAAAATTCTCTGTGACAAATCCCAGATCCAGAAATCCTGGAAACCCAGTCTCTGTATCACAAGCAAAACAGTGTTTTTGGTGGGCTGCTGAGGAATTAGGCAGGAAATAAAACCTGAATTCTACTGGTACTTTGCCTGAAGAGAACTGTTACTGTGAAATATTTCAAATTTTAAGAACCACTGGCTGGTTAAAAAATGTTTCATTATAATTTTTCCAACCAACCCTGCTACTTAGGGATTTTTTATGGGAAAATAAATGAAAACTAAATCAAAGCTTCTTTCCTTAAAGGAACTAATGAAACAAAGAAATGTCCAGAAAAAGTAATATCCATTTTTCTAAGACCCTGATGCAACACTCTCTTAAAACCTGTACATTTATTATTGGCTGTACTTTTAGCATCATTATAGAAAGTATATTTACAGAATTATAAGCAAACACATTTGGAAGGATTTTTTAGTAATCAACCACAACATACAGATTTCCATAGGAAAAATTATATTAAACCAGACTTTCAGTTATGTATTCAAAAATGCTGCCTCTGGCAGAATTTATTCTTTATTCCAGAAAGTTTAGAACAAGGGAGACACAGGATCCATAGAGCAAGATTTTTGGAGACATTTCCTTTAAAAAATGTATTAAGACAAATAAGTGAGACAAATACATGAAGTAAAACATTTTAAAGAAATGGAAAGTGCCCTATACTGCAGTGCAGAAATGAGGAAACATACAACAAAATAGAAAAATTCAAAATGAAACAAATTATTTTCCTCCCCTAAGACATGACTGTGGAGCTCATTACCACAGGATATAAACAGGACAAGAGACTAGTGGAATTCAAAAGAAGGTGAGGAATGTACATGAACTAGAAGAAGAAGAATTATATCAGTAATTAATGTTTTTGAAAGGAGCAGGAACCTAATTCTTCAGGAGTTAAAATTGAACTGGAATTAGAAAGGAGACCTTTCCTGATGGTGAATAGCCTCTAATTGTCTATTACAGGGGTTTTTTGAAACTGCTCAGTGACATAGCAAGCTAATGGACAACATAAAACCACTGATCTTATCCAGAATGGTGTCTGGTGTTATCATATTTGGAAGACTCCAATTTTTCCCAATTCTTGTCAGTTACCACTATGTGGTTGAAATCATGATGTGTAAATAATTTACAGGCACTAAGATTTTGGCTTTTATTGCTACAAAGCTCTTTGGATTGCAGAAATTATTCTTCCTGGTAATTAATGGCTGGATTAAGAAAGCGGAAAAAAACAGAGAGATAGCTGTACTAAGTGCAATGCTTCTTTCTTCCTCTTCATCGGAAAGAATAAATAGAAACATTTGTACCACTTTTGCTAGCCTACCTGTGGTTTTTTATACCTGCATCATGTCCTCTTGTATTTTGTGTCTTCCTTGAATAAATAGCCCAAGACTCTTCAGTCTCTCCCTGCAGAAGCTGTAATGCCTCTCTCACATTCCTCTGTTTGCAGTAGAATGGTATAACAGAAAATGCTAGTCCTCACACATCATTCTTTTGTGTAATTGGAATGCAATATTTTTGGTATTATTTCCTATCCCTGTTCCTTACTAATTGTAGTGTTTTGTTTGTCTTTCCGCTGCTACTGAAAGCTAGATTTGCAAAATGGCAAAAAGCATAGTCAGTGGGATAAGCTGTGGAAAAAGATGCTGAGTAAGACTGGATTTAAAAAAAAGATTTTAACGGAACAGATTATACCAGCACAAAGGGTTTACACATGTGTTTAAGGTTATATGTGAGCATATCTATACCTTCAATGGTATAAATGAAGGACAAATGCCAGATTCTGCACCTGGGATGGTGTAATCCTGGATCTACATATAGACTGGGGGACGAGAGGTCGGAGTGCAGCACTGCAGAAAGAGATCTGGGGGTTTTGGTTGATGGTAAACTCAATACAAGGCAACAATGTGCCCTGGCGGCCAAAAGGGCCAGCCATATTCTGGGGTGCATTAAGCACAGTATAGCTAACTGGTGGAAAGAAGTGATTATCCCACTATACTCAGCATTGCTGCAGCCTCACCTCAAGTACTGTATGCAGTTTTGGGCTCCACAATATAAGGATATAAAAATATCAGGATGTGTCCAAAAGAGGGCAAGGAAGATGGTGAAAGGACTAGAGGGCATGACTTATGAGGAGTGGCTGAGGATACAAGGTTTGTTCAGCTTAAAGAAGAGGAGACTGAGGAGTCACCTCATTGCTGTCTACAACTTCCTCATGAGGGGGAACAGAGAGGGAGGTGCTGATGCCTTCTCTCTGGTGTCCGGTGATAGGATGCAAGGGGATGGCTTAAAGCTGTGTCATGGGAAGTCCAGACTGGATACTGGGAAAAAGTTCTTCCCTGAGAAGGTGGTCTAGCACTGGAACAAGCTTCCCAGGGAAGTGATCCATGGCCCCACACTTGTCAGTATTCAAGAAGCATTTGGATAACGCTCTTACATATATGGTTTAACTTTTAGGTTGCCCTGTGTGGAGTCAGGAAATAAACTCAATGATCCTGGTGGATCCCTTCTGACTCAGGATATTCTATGGTTCTATGATTCTATGATATGATGAAGTGTTTTCTGAACTAAATTCACTAGGGTGAAAGCTGAATGGAAAAAAGACCGGAAAGACTGGAGCCTAAATAGATAACTTATCTGAGTAACATGTTTAAGACATTTATCAAACCCTTTCCATTCATGATAAGGAGGGAGACTTGAAATGTGTATATTTGAACCCCACAGAGAGTAATTAGCATTCTTGTATCAAACTTCACCTCTTGTTCCCTCTTCCAAATAACACCTGATATTCATGATGTAAGCTTTATAAAAGTCATTGCTTTCAGATAGTAGCAGCATAAATTTATCTGTTCTTCTTCAGGCTCCATTTCATGCTTTACTTAATAAGAACAGCACAGCATTATTTTTTTTTTCCTGAATTCCAACGTAATTCTTTCTTCTGTAGCAAAGATCAATCAATTGGCATTACATGACTCTTGATACTGATATCATATCATTCTGTAAAAAAAAATCAGCTTTGAACAAGGCCACAAGTCCTCTTGTTCAATTAGTTCCATAGAGATAATGATAAATGAGATCAGGAAATTCTTGTGCAAAGGAATAGCTCCAGGGAGCTATTCATTTGAATAGAGTAAGGGGCATATGTAGGGTTATTGCATACTCCTTTCAAGGCCACCTCTTCTTTCTTTTTGAAGATGGAAACATGCTTTGCTTTGAAATCTGCTAAGACAAATATCTTTCAGAGGCTGTGGAGTTGATCAAGAAAGGCAGGAAATCCCTACATATTTTATTTGTATTTTGTTGCATGAATGGAAGTTATTACTGGCCCTGACTTATTTAATCTACACTTCAGAGTACTCTATACATTTAAAAGATATCTGTGTGCTCAGTAGGCTTAGAGTATAATTTAGGCTGGAAGGGATCTCAGGAGGTCTCTGATCCAATCTCTTGTTCACAGCAGGGTTTGCTATGGGGGTTGGACCAGTTTGTATCCAGTCATGTCTTGAAAACCTCTAAGGATGGAGACCGCACTGCCTCTCTCAGCAGTCTGTGCCATGGCCTGACACTCCTCATGGGGAACAAGCTTCTCTGTACAGCCAGTCTGAACCTCTCATGTTTATACTTGTGTCCGTTGTCTTTTATGAAGAGCATGGATCCAACCTCTTGATCACTCATCGTAGGTACTGGGAGCTGCTGTTAGGTCCCCTGAAGCCGTCCTGCTCCTGGCTGACCAAGCCCAGCTCCCCCAGCCTCTCCTCACAGGAAAAGTGCTCCAGCCCCCACAATCTCGGTGGTCTCCCCTGAACTCCCTCCAGTTTATCAATGTCCTTCCTATACTGGGGACCCAAAACTGGGCACACTATCCAGCTGTGGTCTAACATGCTGAGTTAAGGGCTTATTACCACACAGGAGAAGAGACTAGTGGTTTGATTTCAGTAACAATGCAACGGCACTACCTGCCACCTTACGCAGATACTTGCATATCTGAGGACTAGCTTGGTTTATAGATAATCATAGCTGCATCGTCACATCATGGCCTGCTCTGCTGGCCTGTTTTCCATCCTGAGTATACTGGTACCAGGCCTTCGTAACCCTTAATGGAAAATCTCAAACTTGTGGATTAGGGTTTTCTGTTTGTGTCATGGTTTAACCCCAGCCGGCAACTAAGCACCACGCAGCCGCTCGCTCACTCCCCCCACTCAGTGGGATGGGGAAGAGAATCAGAAAAAAAACCCTCGTGGGCTGAGATAAAGACAGTTTAATAGGACAGAAAGGAATGAAAAATAATGATAATGATAATAATAATAGTGACAATAGTAATACTAAAAGAATTAGGATATACAAAACAAGTGATGCACAATGCAATTGCTCACCACTCACCAACCGATGCCCAGTTAGTTCCTGAGCCGCGATCTGCCCCTCCCGGCCAACTCCCCTCCAGTTTATATGCTGGGCATGATGTCATATGGTATGGAATATTCCTTTGGCCAGTTTGGGTCAGCTGTCCTGGCTGTGTCCCCTCCCAGCTTCTTGTGCCCCTCCAGCCTTCTTGCTGGCTGGGCATGAGAAGCTGAAAAATCCTTGACTTAGTATAAACACTACTTAGCAACAACTAAAAACATCAGTGTGTTATTAACATTATTCTCCTACTAAATCCAAAACACAGCACTATACCAGCTACTAGGAAGAAAATTAACTCTGTCCTAGCCAAAACCAGGACAGTTTGGGGTTTTTTTAAGGAAAAAAATATTAAGTTTTGACATATTTAATTTATATCTCTGCCATAATCCACCTGATGCTCATCTAAGGCGTTTTAAAAATTCTGTTCTACATGAATAAGTGGAGACATAGGAATGCAGTTATGGCTAGTATTTTCCAGAGAGCCTAACATAATTAAATGTTTACCTTCAGCAGGACCAGGGCTCCAAAGTTCTTGTCATGTCTTGAAAATTTTCCAACCTATTTCCTCACTCTCACTCTCCCCGCCCCCCCCCCCCCCAACTTTTTTGGCAAGTCAAAGACCATGTATTTGGAAACTAATTATAATTTTCAGAAGGGATATTTATTTGCCACCACCCTTTAAAGTTCATGAAACAGAAATTTAAAGAAAAGGAATATTCTCTTCTTAAGGGAAAATAATATAACTATATACGCTATGGGTTGAATTTTGCTTTCCGTTGGATCCTTATGTTGCAATTAGGTGCATGCTGGAAGTTATCATGACTTGAGGGCAGCCATTGTCTCCACAGAATATGGGTTTACCTGTAGAAATGCATGAAGGAAAAATATAGTTTTAATCATCTCGTATTTCCTGAAGTTATCTAGTCCTCATTGTTGAATTTCATGCTTACCCTAAGGTATACCACAAAACAAATCAATGAGATTGACATAAACCAAATGTAAGTTCATGAAAGGCATCTGAATGTCAAGATTCACATTTTGTAGTTTTTGTTGTTATTGTTCAGAGATATTAATTTTCAATCTGTGGTATAAAAATGAAAGTTAAAAAAGTTAGGTTTTTTCTTTTTAGCAAACTAGGATAAATAATTAGTAGATATAGTAAGAAAAGAAAAGATTTCTTTACCCACAGGAACATATAAAATGTAAACAATTGGACTGTGGGTTCAATTTCTCTTTGCATCATTTTTACATTAACATTAATCTAATGATTTGCTCTTGATTTGGCATTCAGTATGGAGAATGTTACCATGGTCAGAATAACTCTGCGAGGGTATTATTTAAATTCTGAAAAGGGTAATTTGCAGTAAGGGAAAAAAGTGGCAATTATAATAATTTCACAAACAATATGTATACACATTTTTTCTTCTTCAAAACAAATATATTTAATCTATTTTTTGTTTATTAAATAATCTACAGAGCACCTTTTTTGAAATAAACACTAACAAAGCTATGTATTTACTGTGTAGTAGCTTCAAAAATAAGCCAACAAATTTGTTTTTTGAGACAATTACTTACATGTTTTTAAATACTTGCCAAAACTAGGCTTCTCTTTAGGAAAAAAAAAGATTTCCTTATAGTCCAAATGGCCAACACATTTATATTGAATGCAGTATTTTAGAATCAGCACTTTTACATGTTGTTTAATATTTTTTTAATATCCACACAGCACCTAAAATCAGTACTTTGAACCTTTGCCCTTAATAAAAGATAATAAAGAGAACCTGAGCCTCCACTCATTTAGTCGTGCTTTGTGGTGTAGTCAAGTCAGACTAATGCAAGACTAATGCAAACATTCATTTCGGCTCTGCTGTGGCCCCTGTCCAGGCAGGCAGAATACAAAGCAGTTGGGAAGTGTCTGAACTGATCTTATCATGACAGCTGTTTAGGAGTACAAGATACAGTCGTGACATTAGTTATAATGCACGCAGAACTAAAACTATTGCAAAGCATTTACCAAACATGCACAGCAAATGTTAGTCCCTTTAAAACACCTGAAAACTTAAAGCAATACTAGTCTATTAGTTGACAGTCATAAACATAATTGTGGTGGGTTGACCCTGGCTGGATGCCAGGTGCCCACCCAAGCTGCTCTATCACTCCCCTCCTCAACTGGACAGGGGAGAGAAAATATAACAAAAGGCTTGTGGGTTGAGATAAGGACAGGAAGAGATCACTCAGCAATTACCGTCACGGGCAAAACAGACTCGACTTGGGGAAAAATTAACTTAATTTATTACTAGTCAAATCAGAGCAGGATAATGAGAAATAAAACCAAATCTTAAAACACCTTCGTCACACCCCTCCCTTCTTCCCAGGCTTAACTTCACTCCTGATTTTCTCTACCTCCTCCCCCCCGAGTGGTGCAGGGGGTTGGGGAATGGGGTTTGGGTCAGTTCATCACACGTTGTGTCTGCCACTCCTTCCTCCTCAGAGGGAGAACTCCTCACACTCTTCTCCTGCTCCAGCATGGGGTCCCTCCCATGGGAGACAGTCCTCCATGAACTTCTCCAGTGTGAGTCCTTCCCACGGGCTGCAGTTCTTCATGAACTGCTCCAGCGTGGGTCCCATCCACAGGGTGCAGTCCTTCAGGAACAGACTGCTCCAGCGTGGGTCCCTTGTGGGGTCACAAGTCCTGCCAGCAAACCTGCTGCAGCGTGGGTTCCTCTCTCCACGGGGCCACAGGTCCTGCCAGCAGCCTGCTCCAGCATGGGCTTCCCATGGGGTTACAGCCTCCTTCGGACATCCACCTGCTCCGGCGTGGGGTCCTCCACGGGCTGCAGGTGGATATCTGCTCCACCGTGGACCTCCATGGGCTGCAGGGGGACAGCCTGCCTCACCATGATCTTCACAATGGGCTGCAGGGGAATCTCTGCTCCGGCACCTGGAGCACCTCCTCCCCCTCCTTCTTCACTGGCCTTGGTGTCTGCGCAGTTGTTTCTCTCACATCTTCTCACTCCTCTCTCTGGCTGCAACTGCAACTCCCCTGTAACTTCTTCTCCCTTTCTTAAATATGTTATCCCAGAGGCGCTACCACCATCGCTGATGGGCTCAGCCTTGGCCAGCGGCAGGTCCGTCTTGGAGCCGGCTGGCATTGGCTCTGTCGGACATAGGGGAAGCTTCTGGCAGCTTCTCACAGAAGCCACCCCTGTAGCCCCCCTGCCACCAAAACCTTGCCATGCAAACCCAATACAATAATTCTATGCTTCCAAAATAATTTGTTTCTTTTGCTTAACACAAGAAGCAGCAGTCTGCAAATCGTTATCAAGAACATTGTGTCCTTTAAAACCTTTGACATCCAAAAATGAATATCATTATTTTAAAACCCAAGTTGGACATCAGGACACTGATCACTCTTTTTAGAGCCCAGCATACACGTTTTACATTCAGCTTAACTGGTGAACCTTACAACTCCTGAACTTGCTGTAACCATATACTGTTACAAGTTTAAAGAAGACGAAATATTCTATCTTCCTGGCTTGTTGCTGTTAAAAAATGAACAACACACTTCTCTTAATTAAATCTGTATTCTAATATTATTTTTGTTAATTAAATACTAAAAAAGAAGAATTGCATCTAAGTTAGATGGCTACTCATCACAAGGATTTTTCCACTTACATAATGAAAACCTTTAGAATATCTGTGATCGCTTTCCCTTCATTAACAAAAAAGAAAACTCTGAAATACCCCCTACCTGTGCAAGTTTATACTTGCTTTCATGAGTGATCTGCTGGCCATAATTATTCCAAAATAGGAACTATTGTAGAGACTTTTCTTAATTAACTACTTGCAATTAGAGATTTTGCTGTTTCTGTTTAGAAAGACAGTAGATATAGTTTTGATTAGAAGGGCATTAAAGATAGTTCACTCCTGTGGAATTTTTACAATGTTACTAGTATATTATTCATATGTTATCATTTCTTCAACTTTGATTACAACTCCACAGATTGCCCCAAATAATTATATTTTATTTAATTTCTATATTGCCATTAAAAGCAAACTTTCAGATTTCACAAATTACAATGCATCCTGATGCTGTGATAGCAGCTACATTTTTCGTTAATTTTTTCTGCTTTTTCACAGTCACCATACCTCTTGGTCTCCATTGGTAGAATTTGTGATCAATTAAAAAAAAATGCCTTTCAAAATTGGTCAACATATTTCAATTGTGATATTTTTCAGTGAAATATGTTTTCTTAAGAGGCAACCCCCCCACACCTTTCCAATGTAGTCAATTTTGATAAGAGATTAAGGAATTAACAATCTGATTTTATGTTATTAACTAATGTCCTATTCCTAAATTCTTAAGTCCCAAATGTTGAAAGAAAAAAGAATGAAAAAAAGTGGAAAGAAAATAATAGTCCTCTGACATTTACTGCAAATATTATTACTGAACAATACCCCTTTGTGATAGCTCAAGTGGATGAAATTTTTGGAACTACCAACCTTGTAAAAATCTTATCTTTTTTGGCATGGGAAAATTCATATCATCTTGGGCCAAAAGCTGTGGATGACAGACCAATTGTTTTGGAGACCAAGCTTACTGAAGACCCTCCCAAGTCTCTGCTCAATTTTTCTTTAATTGCCTCCCAGAATCCCAGAAGGCTGTAGATAGTATGATTCATAGCTTAATTATTTGAGCACCATGAAGCAAGAAAAAGTTAAAAAATCCAAGAGTTTGTAAAGGAATTATAAAATCATCCATTTTCCTGTAAGACAGGACAAGAGAACTACAGATTTACACAAAGCAATAAACAACTTTCTGTTATTAAATATCACTCAGAACTGAAGAGGCTGGCAGATTTTCTTTGTCCAGCTTCTCTTAATTTTAAGTAATCTTTCTAAGATGAGCCTCTACATGAAATAGCTATCATAAAACTTTTTGTCAGTGCGGTTCTTCACAAGCTGGAATAATGCTGTTACCATGCACTGATGGCCTGATCCCACACTTCCAGTTGGGTCCTATGCATCTCTCTCTTTGGTTGGATGCTCCCGTATAAGCACCACAGCTAACCCAGCTTGCTGCTGGCTGTGCTCTGTCTTTCCTACACAGAACATTTTCTGCCTTTCTTTACTAATAGCCTTCGTTTGAGAATGTGGGTTCCAGGCATAGCAAGCTTGTATGCATTACAGTGTTACTTCACAGGTAACTAACTTTCTATACCAGAGCAAGTAGTTCTTGGTGTGATTTTTTGTGGGAAGGTTTTTCCCAGTTGAAAAGCACTCCTCTTTCTCTTTGTGATATATCATAACACAGAACAAATACAGCAAGTAAAAACTCTTGAATCACACAATGCAAAGTATATCCAGATACTAAATGGGAGTTGTAGGCAATGGAAGCAGTTACAATAAAAATTTTTGTACACAATCAGAATGAAATTCTTTAACTGAGATAAACATATTCTGAAATTATTATAATCTGCTTAATGCCAAGAACAACTGCTTATCTGAAATCAGCCTGGCTAGTTGCTTATATGGTTATATTCCCCTGGCTAGACCATTCTTTTATGCCAGAATATTTTGATAGTTATCACTGAATCTTATCTCACCATGTGTAAATTCTGAAATGTGCTAAAAATGAAGACTTAATATAGAATTTCTGAGACTGACACTGGATGTAGTCATCTTACCAAAAGTGGTATCTTTTATAACAAACAGAGTTGGAAGCCTTTTCTGGGAATGGAGAATATCTGCCCTCTGGATTTAGAAGAGTTCCATGTTCTATAAAGGTCTTTAGTAAAGAGTACTATCTTTAGATAATTACTACATCTCTTTGGATGCTTAAAACTTTTATATGGAAACCGATGCATGGAATTACTGCAGAGTAAAAACTGTAATGTACATTGGAACTTTGTGTGTCCTAATAGTGAAAGGAAAAGTGTCAAATAAAAAGCAAAACAGAGCTAATACAAAGCAGACAAAAGAGACAGTGCCTCTAATTATTTGAAAAATTTCAGAGGCTTAGTTCACAATTTTACAGGTTCAAAAAATACATCTTTATGTGTGAACTGACAGATTAACACACTGAACAAAGTCCTGAGATTGAAAAAAAGGTACAAAAATGAAACAGAAATGCAACAATGGAACATCAAAACTTCTTAATATTGTGGGAAATCAAATGCCATGCAGAGGCAGGTGTAGATTTAATGCATAATATTGCCATATATTGAAACACAAGGTTATAAATATTATGTGTATACACAAAGTTCAGGTATTTGCTTTAAGAAAAGACTTCCAGTGTGCCAGTGCATCAGTTTAATGTGTACGATTTACAATGTTGGAGTGGGAGCATGTGCATATGAATTAGTCTGGAATATATTTCCACAACTGGATAGCCCTAAATTTGAAATTTAGTGCATATCCAGTTGTTACAGAAAGTCACTGCCAGTGCCACTCGGCAATTACCAGGAAAGCCGTGTGTGAAAACTGACTGGAAGTGTTCCTTTATCACAGACATTTCAGGATGTAACTTGCTTTGAAGATTCTAGAAATTCACCAAAGCAGTCATTATCAACTGAGATCACAAACACTCATGGTGATGGACACACAGCAATTTCAGGAAGTGAGAGAGACAGAAAAGGATGCTAATTCAGTAATTCATATAGTAAAGTTAAATAGCAATAGGTGTCTTCCCATAGATCTCAGCAATAGACACACTGGGGTTAAAAAAAAAAAAAAAAATTGGTGGAAAACCCCCTATTTTTTCATTTTGATTGTAAACCAACATTTTTTAGTGGGTACAGCAGAGGAAAAATATATAGGAGACATAAGGCTTGAAGGCCCTGAGAGTGAAAATGTGATGAAACTGAATTGTAAACATACTGAGGTCTATGTGATACTTCTAGAGGTGAGTACGTTCAATGAATGAATATAACACTCGTGAGTTTTCATCTTGTTCTAGGGTGTGTGAAAAGTGGAAAAGATTCAGCAGGCAAAGTGGACTAACCCCAAGTCCGTCTGTCTCACATTCAGAATCTCACATCTTCCCTTCATCTCCTTTTTAAAACAAGTATTTTAACTCCTAGAATCTCCTGCATAATAAATGTTAGTATCTCACTAGTGTAACAAAAAGGCTGACAGCTAAGGCATTCAGCTCAGAGTTGGAAGAACATCCCTTCAGGAAGGGAAGGAGTATGAAATTGGACTTCTGACCTCCAGAAAGACAATGAAGGTGACATGTCCTGTGGTGGTGTTTTGGAGTGGGTGGAGGTAGAGGAGGAAGAAGGCATAGTGTGGCCATGATTATTATTAGCGCTTATGCACATGAAGGCCAACTGGGCAACAGTCTTGAAAATCTGTTGAGACAAAGACATGCAGAAGTTGTTCTAAGGATTTAGGCAGCTTTATGCACATCCAATAAGAGAAATGTGGATACTGCAAGTTTCATATGCAGATTCCATATCTTTTGGTATCTAATATGCCTGTCTGAAGAATCTAATCCTTATATTTGATCTGATGAAGCAGAAAATCTATGACTGAGCACAGAACTGGGATCAGATATATCAAGCTTAGTGCTTTCTCCATTGAATCATTCTTCTTTTTCTTTTCCAGGCATATTCAAGTTTGAAAGTTTTCCTCTACAGTGTCTCTGGGGCATGTTTGTTTTGCAATTCACAACTCTGCTTGTGAAGTAAATACCAATAAGTCTCACACCGAGCATATAAAACCTTTGTCTGGCAGCACGTACAACAGCTTTGTTGCTCTCCTGCATTGCTCTGTCTACATTTTCTAACCTTCACCCACCACTTCTAGAGATGTGAGGCTGGTTTGATCTTCATCTGCATTCAATCTGTTCTCGTTCTCAGCAGAGCAGGAATCACCAAGGGATGCCAGCTATTGTGTGCCTTTTGTGAAAGGGACACATGCCTACCAAACTTGTTTAAAATGATTAAACACTTTTTCACATGGTCCTGTGATTAAATCTGAGCATGGAACTTTGCATATATACCTCAAAGAGCTGGAACTTCATTTTTTTATCTTTTTTTACCAGGAAAAAGAGTGAATCTGTTTAACATTTTATAATTATTATAATTTACTTTGAGTCTTTCTGTCATTTTACCCTTTGGTCGCTTAATGATTCATTTAAACTTTTGAGTGAAATTATTCCTCTTTTCTGTTTCATGTAGAGACCAAAAAGAAAAGGATGAAGAGCTGGCCTCTCTTTATCAAGCTCTTTTTCCTTCGTACTTTTCTTTTTCTAGTGATTGAAAAACTAAAATCACAATTAAGAAAAAAACAGGTTTCTAAGGCTATCTTGTTTTTCTTACATATGTAAAAGGTAACATAAAATGATGAGTTGCTTTGTGTTAGTGTTTCATAAGTCTGCAACATTTGTTGTTATTTTTAAATAAATTCTTTAAATAATCACTCGCTTGAGGAAACACATAAGAAAAATAGTATGTAGATGCTAAGACAGTGTAGCACATTAAAGAACTGAAAAACTTATTGTATAATCTGCCCAATCCATACTCTGCTGTTATTCTCCGGAGAGAATTCTCCCTTACTGTTTTCTATTTTACTATAATAAGATTATATGGGGATTCAGGATACAGACTTCTTCAGTCTCTTTGTTATTTTCCCTCTGGGGTTGTCACTCATGTCAGTATTTTTAAATCATTGCAGACAAGATATTTGTTTATAAGTATATTTGGATATGTATGCATGGATATGTGTTTATATGCAGAGACAATCTTGAGAAGTACAGATATTAGAGATTGAAGAAAACATAAAAGTAAAAATGATACATTCTTCCTGTTTTAATCTCACAAAGACATTCTTAAATGATGAATGGTTACAATTCTTCCTGAAAGTCATCCTGCTTACAGTTACCTCCTTGCTGACTGCAGGAAGTCACATCCTCAGCAGGCTAAATTGGCATCTCTCCGTCAGTAGCCATAGAGCTACACCAGAGGACAATCTGTCCCTGTACAAGCATAAATCATACAAGCACTAATTTTCCATTGCCTTGAACCCAGTATAGTACAGAGCACGTAGGGGAGCAACAATAAAGAATGAGTGAAACTCTCATTGAAATCCTAATGGCCAATGTTTGCAGACAGAAATTAGTGGTCCCAGTGCATGGTTCTGCAGAATTAGGTTCAAATTAAATAGAAACAGAGAAGAGTCAAAATAGACAGGCCTGTAAAATAAAATCAATAAACCCCCCCACAAAATAACAAGATTTTATCTCCAGGAATTTGTTTGTAAACAATGCTTTGGACAGAATTACCAGGAAAAGTTAGTACGTGCTTGATTTGCTACCATATATCTAGGGCTCACTTTAGTGCCTGAAAAAAGCTTTAACCTCAATGATACGGACTCTACTAAAAAGCCTTAATGTGTTATGGGTAATATCTGTGAGTTCATGGGGTTACAGAAGTCAGAAATGTTTTAAAGAAATGGTGGACTGCTGGTTTTATTATGAATCTCTGTATCTAGCTAGGCATTTATATTACTAACTACCTTTGTTTCCAAAAATGTCTCATCTGAAAGAAGGTTAAGCTCATAAGCTTGAGGATTGATTTGAATAGAAACCAGTGGTTTTAGTTTCAAGTGGCTTTTGACTCCACACCAAATGCCAAATGTACATCTTAGTTGAGTTTCATATTGAAGCAAAACAAACAAAAAAAGTACACCTCCCCCCCCCCCCCCCCCCGAAACCAGCAATGTCGATGACCAGAAAGAAATCTGAATCAGTCTATGAGTTAAGTTTTGCACAAAGCTGCACACGTAAAGCTTTATTTGAAGCTCTGGAATATAATTATAATTAAGACTTCAAAATATCTTTTTCATTACATTCAGAGCTTAAATTGTGTAACTTATTTGCATTTGAGATAAAAAGAGATGCATATTTTGTATGTGGAAATTAGATTTGTAGAAGCATAAGCTCATTCCCAATGGCAAATATTACTAACTCCAATTCCAGTTATGAAACACTAAATTGTTTTTTAAGTGGGAGCCAGCTCTCTTAATAGGCTTTCAATATTAATCTTCTAATGCTTATTGTTTCTTTACTTTCTAGCGGTTATGTTAGAATGGATGAACCAGGAAAGACTGAATTAAACTAGAATTTAAGGTTAAGAATTAGAAATACCTGGCATGAGATTTGCAGTTTAGATTTAATAGTGTTAAAATTGTGGCTGTAATTTTAGCCATGTTTTTCCAAAAATCCTAGAGATTCCTATAGTTTAGACGAGCTTGCAAGTCTTAGACTATCTTTAATATTAGACTTCTCAATATCAAACTATTTTTGAAAGTTTTCAGTGTGGTAACGTTCAGAAGATATCTGTGCTCACACATTCTTGTCGAATTGAACAATAAGAGGATCTTGTTGCATAGAACAAGAACATTTTGCATTTTGCAATCTTACCCTTGACAGGGCAACCAAAATTATAAATAAAACATCAGAAACTTAAATTCTGGCCTTCGTTTACACTGCAATGGCAGATAAAGGAACGTCTGAGGAATTCAGTGGCAACCGTATAATGTAATGCACTAGTGCCATGCTGCATGGTGTAAATGTCAAGGAGGCAAGAAAAAAATTCCCTTTACTCCACAAATCCTGCAAACCTGTGCTGTTATTAACCAGACACTTTTAGGAATGTGAATAACAAATTTTAAGAAATTAAACTAAATACCATTAGACTCAAGAAAGGAGAGATCTTAAGGTCTGAAACCACCCTACTTTCTAATAATAATTAAAAGAAAAAATTCACACACATGAATATGATTGTTTAAGTTTTTCTGCAGGTTTTAATGGCCCAGTAAGGTGTGGCTATAGTTCTTTTCTGACAGAGAAATCTCTGAAATCTCTAAGCTTTCTAGGTTCTTCAGAGTACTAGTAATCTTTCTCTGATCCAGCAAAGCTTCTCCTTATACAGCTCTTGACTCGTAAATAGGGTTAAAATTATAGTGATTAAAATTAAGCATGTATATAAATGCTTTGCTGCACCAGCCTTCTGTAAGAACAAGCTCCCTGTCTCTGGCACCTCCGTTGATAAATTGTGCCAACAATGCCGCTAATTAGGACTATGGCTCCTTCACAAGAGGTAGGAGAGTATAAATTTTGAAAGCCTTCAAAATTTAGTACAACAACTTGAACAACTTCATTCACTCAATATTAACGAGTACTTGCCAATGAAATTATATGAAAAAGGAAAAAGGTCAATAAAAATGCAACTCCCAAATGTAATAATTTCCTTTGTGATACTGAGTATCCTGCCTTTTTAATGGGGCGTATACAATGTCCCTACAGCAGATAGGCCTCCTCCACTCTGGGGTACTGCAGCATTTCCAGGGGCACCTCCAGAAACATGCCTCTGATAAACCTCCATGAGCCATGAAGCGTGAGTGTGGAATGACCTTTCCGTGTGTTTCTGCTATTGTGGCCATGTACTTACCCTAAAACTTTTCCACCTTTTGCAAAATACTGTTGGGACTTCAGTTACCCATTTTTCATAGATGTCCACACACCAGCTCTGTGCAGAGCAAAACAGTAAATACATCCTCTTCACTGACTTCCATTTCCATATCCCATCAAATTTTACAGAAGTACAGATACATGAGCTACGCAGTGAAATTTTGCTTTGTCTTTTTTACTTTAATGTCTAGTTGTGTGTCACTGTCTGTTTTGGATGTTGCTCCACATTTAGAGGACACATAAGAGAATATGGATTGAAATAGGAGCTGGAATCCAGGTTTCGCAAATGCAGGCTACCACTCAACCCATAGTGTCTACAGAAACAAGAAAACTAGAAAACACAACACTAAAATGCACACGTTCTGATCCTCCATCCTCACCTGACTGTCTTTCCTAGGAAAGAGATAGCTTAGAAAGAGCTTTCCACCTCTAGGAGTACTCCTGATTTTTAAGGTTATATTGCGTAAATGCCAGTTTCACTGCTACTTCACACTTTATTTCTTCTAGACTCTCTGGTAAATAGCATCCAATTCTGCTGGTTTATTGCAACTGGATTTCCAAATTGCTCTATAATTTCTTCTTTTTGACCTTCAATGTGTGTAAAGGCTACACATGAGAAAGGCCATTGGAAATTGAATTTTCGTGTCATCCAGGTTAATAAATGCCAATACAAAAAAAAAAAGTTATTTAACTGCCCTCATACCTAAACATCTTCCTGAAATATCAATTCAATTGCTGTTTATCTTTACATCTATGAACAATTAAAACAAGATGGAATCTACAATAGTCTACGTTTCATACTGTTGTAATTTCACCTTTTCGTGAGGGTAAAAAGAGAAGCAAGCACACAGTACACA
Organism: Gymnogyps californianus; assembly: GCF_018139145.2. Classification (NCBI taxonomy): domain Eukaryota; kingdom Metazoa; phylum Chordata; class Aves; order Accipitriformes; family Cathartidae; genus Gymnogyps; species Gymnogyps californianus. The sequence continues at coordinate 13,529,460 of NC_059471.1, read as the reverse complement.
TGATTTTGGCATTCTTGAACCACAAAAATTATAATAATAAAATCAAATCCTCTTTGTTTTTATTGTAGTTTTCACAGCTTCAGTTTCAACAGACTTGAACATTAAATACTGAACATATGTGATTTAAAACAGGGTAAAGGACAACAAATTCACCAGAGAGCTTTACAGGAGCATAGGACTAGAAAGTCAGATGCAGCCATTGAAAGATTAGAGTGGAGTAATCTGTGTTGCTTCTTGGAATCACTTGAAACCTGCTTTGATCTGCTGTTGCTGCAGCAGCTCCTTTCTGCCAGGACACAAGCTAGCCAGTTTCAAACTATGCTGAACATATAAAAAATGCTGTAGTAATGCAGGTGTATACCTGTAAGTGATTATACTCAATCGCTTTTTTGCACCATGTCTCCTCCATGGTACAAAACCTCTTGCCCTGTTTCTAGAGCAGCAGAAGATTCATAACTTCTATGGATCAGACACCAAGGGTATTATGAGACTGACACTTATAATACACAAAAAAGGTACGGTAAATACCTCCAAATGTGAGTGGTTAAGCATAAATACACCTAGGAAAGACACCACATTGAACTGGAGATTAAGTAGTAACTCTTTGCTTTGTAACTTTTGGAAAAAGGAATGTTTATTTGAAGCTTGACTGTGTCTTTGGGAGTTGATGAAAGCACATGTGTAGAGATTAAAGTATATTTGCATTTGTTTAGGAAAAAGGCATCTGGTTTCTCTGAAGAACAGGAATCCAACCTATAAGGAAGTCTTTCAGAAGTCTGTGACATTTTTAAGAGTATGAACCGTACAACTAAAAGGCTAAGCCTAGTGTCCTGGTTTCAGCTAGGACAGAGTTAATTTTCTGTCGGTCAACGAGTGGTGAGCAATTGCATTGTGCACCACTTGCTTTGTATAGTTTAATGATTTTAGTATTACTATTGTCATATTATAATTATCATTATCATTGTTTTTCATTCCTTTCTGTCCTATTAAACTGTCTTTATCTCAACTCACGAGGTTTTTTTTCCTGATTCTCTCCCCCATCCCAGGGGTGGGGGGGGATTGAGCGAGTGGCTGCGTGGTGCTTAGTTGCTGGCTGGGGTTAAACCACGACATCTAGACTTACCTAGACTAAGAAAACTGGGATTTTACTTTAGTTACTAGCTCTGTCTTTCTCTATATAGCTTTTATAGCAAAGTTTCGTCTCAGAATATCTGTACTTAGTTTGGTGGTGGGCCCAGAATGGATACTTTGGTATAGCACTATGAGAAAGCACATAAAAATGTTATCAGTCCTTTGTCTTTTCCTTTCTCTCTTTCCTGTCTGCCCACCTCCTTCTGTCTTCTCTCTCTGACAATAATGGGAAGAGCATAACATTTTTTGAGGAAGTGAAAGGCTGTTTTTCCACCTGGTCCATGCTTTGCCCACATTTGGAAGCGACATGATTCTCGTCTTCTCCCTTGAGTCCTACCCTGTAAAAAGATGTATAGAGCTAATACAGAAGGATGTAGGGAAACATCTGTAACAACAGCATTTTCTCTCCCTGGGGGAGCCTAGGCTCACTTTCTGTGGCAAGCCAGGCTCTTAAAATATTAGGTGGCAGGTGATTTTCCTGGCAGTTGCACGCATGGGAGAGGGGAGGAAAATGGTCAGAAGAGTGATGGGAAGGTCCTGGAAATCAGTAGAGAAAAGAAGGGAGGGAGAGACTAAAATGTTTGAGAACGTCTGTCCTAGAACTTTTCGTTATCCCCTTCTCGCTCATCTTTTGCTACATTTTTAAAGGAATGATTGTATATATCCTTTGGGTAGAAACAGATGCCAACCAGCATGTGATTAGACAGAGAAAGACATTCAAAGAATATTTCATGGATTGTCAATTAGAATCAGTGAATGCTGAACTAAGTATCAAAGACTAATTTGTAAATCTGAACACTACAAAGTGGTCTTAAGGGGAGTGAATGAAATTCACTTGACAATTCACTTGACATAGAGACAGTTGAAAAGGTGATAGGACTTTCTTGTATTTCTAACAGATATAATTCACTGATACATAGAAAGCACTCCACACTAAAGTCAAATAACAAATACTATCAAGAAAAATACCAAAACCGTCCTAAACTCAGTATAACTGAGTTGATGAATTTTTTTTTTTTAATTTCTTGATGATTAGTACAAGATATAAGTAGCATTTAAGATCTTATTTTTGAAGAAACCAGGTAATTGAAAGTGATACCTGATTAGGAAAAAAGAAATCTAAGATCTAGATCCTTCCAAGGATCTAGTTTAAAGACCATTCATCTGAGTTTTAGATACGTGCAAAACATTGGAAGGATTTATTATTGCAACAATGGCTCATAAAGAGCTTCCTAGTGGAAAGGGTAACAAAGTCATTGCAGGAGGCAGATGTGGATGTTCTACACATCATGTCAAGCTCACATCTGATGATGTTTAGCACATTCTGTATGTTCCTTTGTATGACATATGAAGGTTTTTTTCAATGTTAAAATACTTTTTCCAATACCTTCCCTTCTTAGCAGGTCTGTGAGCTGCTTGTTACGATATGATGATTCTGCATGCTTTTACTGCCTTTAGCAAAATCTGTGATGATTTTCCCATAGTTTTGAAAAACTCTTCTTGGTTGGTAGCTACTACTGAAGTAGCATAACAGATATGCAATGAAAAGCAGACTGATGTACTAAACAAAAAGTTCTGTTATCTACTAATGAAGCCTTGCTTCCTATGGATTTGTATCTCATGGTTGACTGCCTTTATAAATGAATGAAATTAAAGCTGCCACTGGAATCCACATGTTCTCAGGCATCAGAGAATGGTGGGGCGGGGGGGAGGCAATGGCTTTATAAACGTCAGCGGTATTTAGGGTAGGAGTTGTAACTTTTTTGACAGTAGAAATTACACATGACATAAGAACCTGAACTGAGGAATAGAATCTCTCATTTCTAATAAGGTGTGAGGTCTACCTGAATCTTTCTCAAAGCTATGTCATTTGTAACAGAGTTTTCCTGTATTGATTCTCCAATGTCTTATGTATTGTGCTCATGCCAGATCCTTTCTTTCCATGGAGACAGTCTTACTTGGGTACCCATTTTAATGAGCTGTGTAGGCACACAACATATTTGAACATTGACTCAGCTGAAATTGGCAATGGGTTCAAAAATTACTAAGAACTTACAGACATACAGATATACATACAGAAATAGCATGATCATATGACCCTTATTCCAACAGGAATCAAAATTACAAAATAATTGTGTTTGTAAATGAAAAAACATCTATCTATGGAAGATACAGGATCATATGTGTTAGGAATTAATATGCATGTAGATTGTGGAAGTATCTATTAACTAGTTTTATTAAAGTAGAGATTATATGATTTTGCTTTTACTTGGCCCATTCATGCTATTCATGGACTAAATAAGATATGTATTTTGGCAACCACCCTAATACACAGTATGTTGCAAGGCAATACATGTACTTAAGTTTACATATCCAACATCTCAAATTAATTGTTGTTACAGAAGTCTGGAAAATGATATAAAAATATATGACAAGTAAACATATTATTTGGCGGATTTGCAACAATTCCCCAGGCACTTTTATTTCTTCACTAGGGCTGAATACAGAAAAGCCCTTAGTGTAGTTGCATTAAAACATCTTTACACTTTAAAGATGATTATTTTTCACACAGAATTTGAAATCCCCCAGTATGAAGGAAGATCTAGATTGTCCTGAGTCAGCTATATAACTTGTGCCTTTTGGCCTTTCTCTATTAATAAAAGGCCTCTGACATATTTTCTGTGCTGAAGAATATAAGAAAGAGAAAATAAATACAGTGAAGAGTAAAGGACAAAGAGTTCTTTGCAGAACAGTTGTATTTCTAAAACTAAAAGTTATTTTCTTACAAGGTCTTTGCAGTCTCCATTAATCATTTCTTTAGCTAAATCTGCCTGTTAGCATATTTCTAGCTGCCATTGCATGCTCCTAGCAGTTTCTTTAAACAGCCCATGCATTTGTTTTTGACAGAGGTTGGCCTTAAGACAAAATCATCCATTCAAATCAATAAACATCATGCAACAATTGTTGACTAAGCCAATGTCTTCTCCTTCAGAACAAAAATCCAGTGGCAGTATTGTGTAATTTTAAATTTACTTTTGTATCAGGACTCATCTGTATAATCCTTCTCTGTCTCTCTCCACCTTGTGGTTGTTTTGTATCGTTGCAGTCAATTATTTCAGGGCTTAGGCTGAACTTTATTGTTTCCCTGTGCATAAATCAAATATTTAAGGATGTTATCCTTTTCCATTCATTTGTCTATCTGCTAGCTGATACAGTTGAAATTTATATCTGCTAATTTACTTTTAATGGAATAACTTTTTCTGTCTTGTTCAGGAAAAGACAAGCTGTTGATTACTGTTGTGGTTTAACCCCAACCGGCAACTAAGCACCACGCAGCTGCTCGCTCACTCCTCCCCCCTCAGTGGGATGGGGAGGAGAATCGGGAAAAAACTCATGGGTTGAAATAAGAACAGTTTAATAATTGAAATAAAATAAAATATTATAATAATAATAATAGTAATTCTACTGAAAAGGAAGATAACAACAAGAGGGAGAGATAAAACCCAAGAAAGACAAGTGATGCGCAATGCAATTGCTCACCACTCACTGACCGATGCTCAGACAGTCCCCGAGCAGCGATACGGGCCTCCCAGCCAACTCCCCCCAGTTTATATACTGAGCATGACATCCTATCATATGGAATATCCCTTTGATTAGTTTGGGTCAGCTATCCTGGCTATGCTCCTTCCCAGCTTCTTGTACATATGGCAGAGCATGGGAAACTGAAAAATCCTTGACTTAAGATAAACACAACTTAGCAACAACTAAAACATCAGCATGTTATCAACATTATTCTCACACTAAATCCAAAATACAACACTGTACCAGGTACTAGGAAGAAAATTAACTCTGTCCCAGCTGAAACCAGGACAACTATGACATGCTTTGAGCTTTCTATATGATGTCAGATATATTTTCTTTGTGATGCTTTGTCTTGAGACCTCAGCTAAAAGCACCTTAAAAACACGATGGATGATCAGAAAGCAGCCTTCAGTGGATTTTCTGTAAATTAAATTGTTTAATATTTAAAAAGAGGGGAAAAAAATCCGATTCTGCAATCAATCCAAAAGACTGTTCCCTCTCCCCTTTTTCCGAAGTTCAAATTGGAGTAGATCAGCAAAAGGCCAGTCCTAATTATTGCTATGCTTAATTTTAAAGCTAAGTGCCTAGTGACAGCATAGATTTAGGTGTTTTGGCTACTTCTGTAGCTCACAGGTAGCTCATACTGTGAGTTAGTCATCTGAATGCTGGGGAAGCCAACAGGTTCATCACCTAGATCACAGCTAGCACTGAAAACAGCAGTATGTCCTTAATCCCACCTGCAAGTGCAAGGGCTACGTATTCAGCTTGAAGCAGGACTTTGTCTTCAACTGGGATTCACGCTTATTTCTGGACTCTCTCTTATGCTTAAATGACAAATACTTCCCCCCCTCCCCCGAAAAGATATAAAAAATTCAAGATTGCTAATTTTATTCAGTTTATGAGTAATTAGCTGAAAAGAGTTGGAAGCCCAGCATCTGTCATTCACGAGACTCCTGAGTTCTGAGGGATGAAGCAGAAATCGTCTCATTCCATGGGGTTAAAATGTTTTCTTGTTTTGACTTAAAAACTGGAAACTTGAACCTCAGTCTAGAGCCTAGTAGTTAAAGCCTTTGGGAAGGAGAAGAGAGACCTAGAGGCCCTTCATTAATCTAATCAATACTGAATATTAAAGTATTCACAAAGTGGGGCACCTGGTCATTTTTGTCTCCCAGATGAATGCATCAACCATTATAATCACACTCAGTCTTCTGTGCCAAATGAATGTTCATTGATCCCATGTAAAGTGGAATGATTTTAGCTTAAGGAAAAAAAAAGCAAAAGCACTTCCTTTCCCTAGACTCCACGTCAGTGTGGCAATTAGGGCACCCCCATAGGAAGCATGTATTCCAGGACCAGAGCAGCTAACCCCCATAACAGGTGCATGCTTTTTCCATGTGTTCCTAGATAAAAGCAGATCAAGGAAGGGATAGGGGATGTTCCCATCTTTGCTTTTTGTGGAACCAAACTATGTTGAGTATGCTCTGAGAAAGCCAACAGAAACTAGCCCTGTCGGTGTGGCAGGTGCACCCACCCCAATAAAGGCCGAAACTTCTCAACTGCTGGAAGGAAAGAGTTAAACTAGAAGCCGTGGTCTGGGGGTTGAGCCAGCCAGCCGCATGGTGACTGGAGTCACATATACAGAGTGCCCCAGGTCACACACCCCAGCTACCCGAGCCCGCCAAAAACACCTCAACCAGCGAAACCCCTTGGTTAAGAGAAATTTCCAGACCACTGACCATATATGACCACAAGCCCCTACCTGACCTAGGGTATAAATGGAGCCTGCTGGAGGGCAAAATGAGCCAGTCCTCCTCGGAGCAGCGGGTCTGCCGTCAGGGGACTCCCCCCTTGGGTCTGGATGCCGCCCATGGAAATTCCTGCAGGTTGAGTGCCTCACCTGATCGATGAGTGATTGCACATTTTGAATCATTCCAAGCTTAGATTTGGTTATAGTTCATGTAGTGATAGTTCCCAACTGACATCCTGAACCTGTAAATGAGTTGCATTTGTCGCAGTATTTACGACCGAATATTCCTGTTTAATCTGGCTATTATATCTCAATACAACATAACATTTCTGTTCAATTTGACCATTACATTCTGATATCACTAAAGAAAATTGACTTTTGGAATATATCGCTATCTGACTAGTGTTTCTGCAGCATTTGGTGACATAGGCACCATTTCTGCAACATAGGCAGAGACTTAGGTTATGAACTGGGACATGACTAAAGCATGAATTAGACCTGGAGCTTCTCAGGCTTACCATGATTCATCTCAGGTGGGTGGCTGGTTTTTAGAGGTAAGCAACCTCTGAGCATCTGCAATAACAAATAGCCAACTATTTCAACATTTTTTTGTATGCTATTATGCAAGATACTTAATCAATATGTTTTTTTTTCCTTGATTAGAATTTCCTGTACTTCTTCAGCCTGTAATCTGGGGCTGTTTTACTTCCCAAATAAAAGCTTCACAAAGCTATCAGTCGTGCAGGGCTTCTAGCAGGTGAGTCATTAATTATTCATTTTGATGACTGTGACCACTGCTGTGAGACAGCCCCAGGAGGAGTTCCAAAGGACCATTTGGTAATAAATATTCAACAATTTGTAATGTTTAGTTCTGATTCATGTCCCAGTACCCGTCAATGGCTGGATGTGTCCACTGTCCATACATAATATCTCCTTTCACCATCATTTAATGACATCAAAATCATGCATTGCACCATCTTGAAACAGAAAATTAACAGATTTTTAAAGTCACCTTGTCAACTTTAAGACTACACTTCAGCCTTGTAAGTCCATAAACTCTCTTTAAATGCTTATTAAAGCTTATAAATGATGCTTCTACTTCAGTGGAGCTGCTCTCATTTACAGTGTAAGATGGTTTGGTTCATTATTTGCGAGTGGAAGTGAGGCAGAATGGAAAGATGTGTGGAAAAATGACAGTGGCAGCAGGCAGCATACGCTTAAAAGGGTAAGAATGATAGTTGGGAGGTATTTCCAACCCTAACCACACAGTGAGTAATCAAATAAGATGGATTTAGAATCTAGTGATGTGGTTTTTGTTTCTTATCAGGCAAATTCATACAATTCTTGTCAAGCTGATTTTGCATATTTTTTCTAAGTAATAGAAACATGAAAATCATACTTACACCAAATATATGTGAGGACATGAATCATCGAAACTTTTTAACAAGTGTTTCGATCTGTCTTTTTTGTGTGTTGAAATCAATCCGCGATTCCTGAGAAAGAGTTGAAAACTGAATGAACATTGACAATGTCTTTTTCATTTTAAACAAGCCCACACAGACAGAGGAATTAAACTTTTGACTGTCAGGTGCTTCTTCAATAAATGCCAATGCTGATGACATGGTAACACCAAAGTGCCAGGTTGAACCGAGTCTGGCATCAGGAAAGTCATCGAGAAGAATATGAAACTCAGTATGAGGTTGTAGTTACTACAAATGAGTAAATCTTGGTAGAAATCAGTGGATTTATTTTTTTCCTTCAACCTTCTTTATTTCTTCTTTTCATGATGTGATAGAAAAAAATGTAAGTTTCTTCAAATGAGATTCACAAGCATGAAGAGCGGGAAAAGGTGAGGATAAAGAAATAGGTGTCAAAGTTGATGGTATAAGGAGCGAGAATAAAATTACCTTGGATGTCTCTGATACTGAAATTACAAATAGTTATGCTCTCATTTACACTTTCAGTAGCACCATTAATATTAATAGCGTGATGCACCTAACTATAAAAACAACGTAAACTGGAGTAAAAGAGATTCCTTATATTAAGCATTTAAAATTTGTCAGATTCGACACATAATTATTAGATCTCCAAAATCTGAACTGGATAAACATTCATATTGATAGGATAAACAAATTAATTAGCTTGACTATTTATAATTTTTAAAAATGAGCCTCTCTGCTACGTAAAATTTCACAATGAATGAAGTAATCCAGTAAATAAAAAATGTTGGATTGTTAGTCACAGAGACTGGACTGATTTTACTTCACCTTTTGAAAGTTAAGCATCTTGTCTAGGCTAGTTGACAAGACTCCATCTATAGCCCATGCAGGGAGAGAGACACCCCCAGAAAGTAATTTATCAACTGCTAAGATTCTGTCTGAGATAGATAGGACAAGATGGCCTCAGGACGTACCTGTGTCTTTCCCTTGGCAATTGCAAAAGACTGCACAAATCTCTTAGGTGTGATGTCTAATGTCTTGATGGTTAATGTCAGGTAAGTTGAATCCTGCCCTAGGTTCCCCAGGTTGTTTTGAGTTATAAGGGACTGCAGGGTCTTCATACTGACTCTAAACAGATAATTCTGCTGGACTGAAAGGGTGAATCGTTCACTATGGATATGTAAAAATAATTAGTATAATTTTAGAAAGAATAAGTATCAGTAACATGACATGAGAGCTTCTAAATATTCCTATATTTATAAGACTCTTATTTCAGGCCCTCTGACGCTTCCAGTACATAATGAATCAGAGCAGTTATAGAGTTTGGACTCCAGAAATCACGAATCTTACTACTTTCTTTGTAGTGAATCCTCATCGCCTATAGGTTTTTGACAGAGAAATTGTTTTTCATCTAGAAGTAAGCTACTATATTCTGAAAAGGTTTACTGAAAGGAAGAATAGAATCATAGAATCGTTTAGGTTGGAAAAGACCCTTAAGATCATCGAGTCCAACCATCAACCTAACACTACCAAGTTCACCACTAAACCATGTCCCTAAGTGCCATGTCTACATGTCTTTTAAATACCTCCAGAGATGGCGACTCAAAGATGCCTAATGAGATGTTAAAGAGCATGCCTAAGAAGAGATTATAGCCTTCTATGGCACCTCATTAACTCTGTCCAGTGTGGGCTGCACCTCAACTGCATGACCCAGTCAGCGTATGAGTAGGGAGCTGTGCTAAACTCTCCTATACCCATTCTCCCTTCTATAGAGGGCTTCACATGGCCCTAAAATTTCTTCATAAAATGTTTTTATTACCCCCCAAAATATGCAGCAAATAAAACTAAAATAATGGAAGTACATTTTGGCATGTCTCAGAGGACAGGGTGCTGAAGTGACTATGGACAGAGTCTGTTTAGTTGACTGTGATGGCTGAAGTTACGTAGTTTAGATCTACTCATTAGTGTGCCTTTAGTCTGAGAAACCATATCCTAGTGATAAATAGTATTTCTCACAGCTCTGGTCTGACATGCTGCTATCTCTATGTATTCTATTCATGTGCTTGAAATACTTCCATTTATCTAGTAGAGTTACTCAAAATGGAGATCTGGTACCTCCTGAAGCAATACGACAGTATGAAATAAATAGGAAGGGGATGAAAAGGTGGTCTACATCAAGTTCTTCAAGGTATTTTAAAGGTCTTAAAGGCATTAGCTAACCAAGTAGCTGTGGCAGCCTAGAGATTTATTCAAATAACAGAAGAACTGTAAATAAAGAAAATTAGGTAGATTTTTTGGTAGTTTTAATAAAAAAGACAACTTGTCTTGTATCAAATCTTCCAAATATAGTTTTTGATTTATTTCTGATCTTTAATATTTAATAACATCACATTAAAGTTATAAAAAGTCTTAATTGCTAGAATTAATTATGTCCTCATAGAAAGAAAGTTGATCATGCAACCATCACAGAGCAAGGAATCAAAAAATAAGATCCTGAAGAATTAGTATCTCTGGCATTACATTAATACAAAGATATAAGGTAAAAGATTTGTGGATACCTGGAATTGAGGGACATCTGGCTTATGAGGATATCTCATTAACAGCTATTCAACATAAACAAATAAAAACCCCAGAAGACGGAGGAAAAATAATAAATTAAATACCTAGATACAGAAACTTTAACAAATGGGAGATAACAGAGACAATACCAAAGGCCAGAGATCGCAGATCACTGAAGGGACCACTGGAGCATAGCCTCGGGGAGCTGGAAACTGGTAACAGGGAGGAAACAAGATCATCATGGGTCTCATAGGAAAGCTAAAAATTGTGAGATATTCAAAGGGAATTATGGAAATGTGACACTTTTTATGGGAGCCTTAAGGGAGGGATGAAGGTGGGGAAAGGGAAAGATCAAAGTGGATGGGAAAATCTATCCAAAGTGGGGGTGAGAAAAAGGACAGGAGGATAAAAGAGGCCAGTCCCATGTAAGCAGGCTCTTGGTCCATATGTCCATCTAGTTGTGCGCTGACCTTGACTGGACGCCAGGTGCCCACGAAAGCCGCTCTATCACTCTCCTCCTCAGCTGGACAGGGGAGAGAAAATATAATGAGAATCTCGTGGGCGGAGATAAGGACAAGGAGAGATCACTCAGCAATTACCATCACGGGCAAAACAGACTCAACTTGGGAAATTAATTTAATTTATTGCCAATCAAATCAGAGTAGGGTAATAAGAAATAAAACCAAATCTTAAAACACCTTCCCCCCACCCCTCCTTTCTTCCCAGGCTCAACTTCACTCCTGATTTCTCTACCTCCTCCCGTCCAACAGCTCAGGGGGACGGGGAATGGGGGTTCTCATCAGCTCATCACAGGTTGTCGGTGCTGCTCCTTCCTCATCACACTCTTCCCCTGCTCCAGTGTGGGGTCCCTCCCATGGGAGACAGTCCTTCACGAACTTCTCCAATGTGGGTCTTTCCCATGGGCTGCAGTTCTTCACGAACTGCTCCAGCGTGGGTCCCATCCACAGGGTGCAGTCCTTCGGGAACAGACTGCTCCAGCGTGGGTCCTCCGCGGGGTCACAAGTCCTGTCAGCAAACCTGCTTCAGCGTGGGCTCCTCTCTCCACGGGGCCACAGGTCCTGCCAGGACCCTGCTCCAGCGTGGGCTTCCCACGGGGTCACAGCGTCCTTTGGGCATCCACCTGCTCCGGCGTGGGGTCCTCCAAGGGCTGCAGGTGGATATCTGCTCCACCGTGGACCTCCATGGGCTGCAGGGGGACAGCCTGCCTCACCATGGTCTTCCCCACGGGCTGCAGGGGAATCTCTGCTCTGGCGCCTGGAGCACCTCCTCCCCCTCCTTCTTCACTGACCTTGGTGTCTGCAGAGTTGTTTCTCTCACATCTTCTCACTCCTCTCTCTGGCTGCAGTAGCGCGGTTTTCTTTTTCCCCTTCTTAAATATGCTATCACAGAGGCACTACCACCGTCGCTGATGGGCTCGGCCTTGGCCAGCAGCGGGTCCGTCTTGGAGCCGGCTGGCATTGGCTCTGTCGGACATAGGGGAAGCTTCTGGCAGCTTCTTACTGAAGCCACCCCTGTAGCCCCCCTGCTACCGAAACCTTGCATACAAACCCAACACACTGGTCAAGCCATGCACCCAGTTGCTGCAGTCTGTCCTGTCTCGTTAAACTGTTCCTGTCCCTTCTCTGTGTGACATCATTGCTTTCTGTCGTGTGTGATTTGCTACTGAACCTCAAGCAGGACTAGCCTGCGAGCACGAGACTGAATCTGGCCAGACCCAAGGTTGGGGCTGTGTCTAGGTGTTTATTCTGGACATGCCCACAGAGCCAGGGCTCAAGGGACCCACAGATGGGGCTGTGCCCATGGGTTGGAAGAGTGAAGGCACCTGTATGTTTGCGAGCTCGCTCTAATCCTTATCACCTGAAGAGGAGACACAGGATCAGTCCTCGGTGCTGTTCACAGTGATCAAAGTGCTGCTGGTGCATTTGTGGCTGCCAGTAAAGGCACTACTCTCTCTCTCTCTGTTGATCTGTGTGGCTGGATGCATGTCTGCATGTGTATTATACAGGTGTTTGTGCATTGTGTGTGTATCTGCATCTTTCCAATATATGCTTAGCCTTGCTGCTGGCAGCACATACGCTTGGGAGCAGGAATAAACAGACTAGACAGGAAGAATCCCCTGGGTCTTCAAGTCCTCCAGATTTGACTTCCCTTAACAATTAGCAAACTGAATGTCATCTAAATGCAATGTTCAGAGCATTCAGTGATATTTGAAAGATATTCTGTGCTCTGGCTGTTAAAGTTATACAAAAATTTACATGTGGATTTTTAAATCTAAACTCAGATTTTTTTAAAAAACTTGATTTGAAAATATTAATTATAGACATATACTTAAAACAGTTAATATTAAGGTAAGTTAGATGTATTCATGTTATATACTCGAAGAAGCAGACAAAATCTATGAGACATTGGTGATTAAAACACACATGAAAAATAGGTGAATCCCCTAAAGAATGAGGAAGGACAGACATTATACCTATTTTTAAGAAGAGGTAAGAGGGAAGACCTAGGTTCATCAGCTTAGCCTCAGTACCAGAAACATTCTGGAACCGCTTGTTAATTAGTTTGGATGCACCCTGCGGATAAGGTGATAGGGAACAACACATGGATTTGTCAAGGAAAAAAAAGTCGTATCAAATCAATCGAAGTCCTTTCTGTGGCGGGGTAATTGCCTAGTGGACAAGGGAGAAGCTATAGATTTGATGTATCTTGACATTAGTAAACATTTTCACACAGTCCCATTTGGCACTGTCATAAACAAACTACAGAGGAACACAGCCTAGCAGTAACTGTGACATGGAGGGTGCACAATGATTTGAAAAGCTGAACTTAGTCACTACCCAATGGAGACCATCAAATCTGGAGGATTATCCGGTAAAATTAACTGACATAATTAATAACAATATAATACCAATTACTAAATGAGTAGCAAAAGCCAGTACCAGTATAATTAATTGATTGAATAATTAATTAATTGATAGCACAAGGAAAGCTTTCTAGGGAGTCTGTTGAATCCTTGTCATTGGAGGCACTTAAGAGTGAGTTAGACTACTGTATGTTGGGGGTAGGTTTTTGTAAGTTTGATGGATAGGTGTGACTAGACAGATGCTTGATGCTCCCTGTGCCTCTATGATCTCTTCACTACTTCCTTTCTCCTTGGCTCTGTCACAGCTTCTGACATTGCTTTGGGGTGGTCACTTGCTTGCCTCTTACCTCAAGCATTATTGTGTCTTATAAAATCCTTAATATCTTTCACAGGATCTAAAATAGAGGCACTGCCTGGCACAGTTTAGAAAGGTTTTGGAATGAAATCACTGTATAAGCACAAAGTTTTCTCATTATGTGTCAAATAAGAAGTTATCTGTGCCATAATTTTCTAGCGATAGCTAGAAGTTAGAGTTATCAGGCTGCCTATTGTGTGTGTGCATATATAGATGTATTAAACAGAAAGATTGCATATAATTTCCTTTAATTATATCTTTGCCTATTAAAAGCCAACTGAATGCATTTTGTACCACATGATCAATGATGTTAAATCACTTGCATTTCATTGCTGAAAATTTATTTTTGAGATTCAGTACTTGAGGCTATAATAGATTTCCTAATTGTAAATCTCAAAATTATGTTCTGCCTAAATTACAGTGTAACTTGCAGCAGAACATGCTTTGTATCCAAATATAGGGCTTCATGTTTTGTGTGAACTGCAAAAGCATTCTGTTAAAGATGGTTTTGCATAAACTTGCATTTGTTTTACTGTATTCAGTGTGTTTATAGAATAATCTATATTTATGTAACATCTTTCTTTCCCACTGCACACACAGATGAACACACTGAAAGAACTTTGAAGTTGTAAAGTCAAATATTTCAATTCAGGAAACCACAGAGTGCTGAAATTCTGTGAGTTGGGGTTTTTTTGTTTGTTTGTGGGTTTGGATTTTTTTGGTTTTGTTTTTTTAAGCCATCTGCTAGGTGAACATGATCGGGTAGTGTTTGATTATACAGTCTCATAATATTCTTTATGTTTATAGGCTCTGCTCTTGAGTGTGGTGTTGGAGCTGCTCTTAGCTGACAGATAAATAGACTTGGCAAACCACATGCAAACTGTAGAGAAAGATTTTTTTCCTTGTAATGAAAAGGAAAGCAAATGATGTCTGTAGCTAATGGCAGCCAAAATGCTCTCAAAAAAACTTTCATTTCCTTTACCAACAGACACTGACCTCAAAAAAGAAAACTGCAGTGTGAGAGCTCAGAGGAATCTACTAGGAAGCTTCGAGTATGGCACCTATTCAGACACATTCCTCATGTTAGGTGTACTGAGATGGCTGCTTCTAAGCAGCTTCCTACCCAGTGTGCAGACACCCAGAATCATCTTTCACCTAACATAAGTGGTGAGGTTCTCCCTGTAGTTAGGGAAGACTCTCAATGTAACCTGTCAAAATAGCTATGTAGAGGTTTTCAGAGGCACCCTGCTTCTTCTGACCTACATCTGGCCTACCCCGTGGTTCTGGATTTTCTTCCGCAGACCAAGGTAGAAGAGAGAAGGGATGTGAGATAAAGATATCCTGGATCTTATCCCAGCATTGAGTTAAAAAGAAGGCATTTTGCCATAATGTGTAGTTAGCTCATAAAACAGCTCTCAGTACTGTAACTCAGAATGAGTCACTTCTCAAACTTCTCACTAGTGTTAGTTGATGGATCAGGGTGAACTTGATGAAAAAGATGAAAATATGCTTTTCAAGGAAACAATCTCCAGCCATTTTAAAATGCTGTCACTTATCCCATTTGAACTTCTAGAAGTGCAAAGTCATTTTCAGTTAAAAGAAACCGGTCCTCAAAGTGTTCAAACAGCCTTAAAATTAAAGTGTTTAAGTAAGTGACATAAGTCTGTAATTAAGTGAAAGCAGTTTTACAGGCAGGAGCATGAACAATAACACTTGCATCTTCGGACCACAGAAACCACGGTCGTACTGCTGTTATTCTTGCTTTACACAATTATTTCCATTTAATTTGTCACCTCTGCTTAAGCCCTGATTCATCTCACCTATGTTTATGTACCTAACAGGGGTACTTAAATTGGAAGCATAAGCATACTTAACAGTTAAGGAGAGAGAAAGGCACCTCCACAGGCTAATTCAGAATTAAGATGGTCTCAACCCACAATAGAGATGCTTGTCTCTGTCCTCTGACAACAGCCAGTGCCTAGAGCAATTATGCTCCCAAATTAGGTCCTTCAGTTAATCGGGTCAATCAGGATCCTGGGGCATTGTCTTAAATTAGAATAAGCATTGCTGCTCTCTTTCTCTATGCTTTTTTTACAGTACCTGAACAAAAAAATCTTATACTTGATCAGTTTTTACTCCATGCTACAATCTAAAATAATAACACAGGATAAGCAAATAGCTAGTTGATATTATGCTGTGATCCTGGCAGACTTTCTAAGCCAATTAGGGTCAACGTAGATCAGTTTTACGCCTGCAGGGAGTAGTCACAGCCATACACTAAATGATTCAGAGAAGCAGCAGAGAGTATGGTAGCAGGAACAATAGGACTGCCTTGGGTCTTTGTATTAATTTAAAAAACACAGTGGAGGAAAATGCATGAATGAGTTTGTAAGACTTTAGCTTCCTGGCCTGTGCGGAAATGCTGGTTCCAACTTGTAATATCCCTAGTGGCAACAGCTACCCAGAGGGTGTCATCTTATCTGCTGGACAGCTGTATGTCTGCAAATGCTGACTGTACTTAGTATATTGGCAGGGACTGTGGAGATGGAGGCCAGAACTTGCACACGTGGTTGTTAAATTCCTAAGCTGAACCCTCCAACGAATATTGTAAACATATCTTCAACACAGCAGGAGCAATTCTACATGAGCACTATGCTTCTTTTCCAGGAGGAATGCTGACACTAATTCTTATAAAAAAGGAATGAGCACAGGGAGTCTGTTGACTACAGTGTAGCTGAAATGGGTAAACGAATGAGATCCTATTGGTACAAGAAGGAGAAGTCAGACAGTAATGATGTGACAGCAAGCACCAATCACAAGATATCTGGGAAGACAAAGAACAAGGGTTAAATTACAGATGTGGCAGTTCAGCTTCCTTTCTTATACATTACATATCAGGTGTCATGCTCAATATCAGAGACATGAAAAGCTGTACAAGGGGGCATGCAGGTGACCTCTATACACCCAAATGCTGTATATATGTATCTTTAAAGGGTGAACTGAAGTTCTGTTACATAACAGAAAAAAAATTGAATTTGTTGGACTCAAACAAAATGTCTGTAACATATTGCCTCCTTAGTCTTTTTTCCTTATCTGTAAAATAGGAATAATAATCTCACCCTGCTGCCCACTATCTGTGCAGTGAGATTCCCATTCAGAGATTTTAAGGCCAGAGGCTCAAATAGTTCATCATATCTGATATACTTGGATGCATAAAATTTCATTCATTATTCCTGTATTTAGCCTAATAATTGGCATTTGAATAAACAGTCACCTCTTTTTTAAAGGTCCTGAGCTTTTTTGGTAGACTATAGGACACGGAGTCTATCTTTCCTGACAGCTTTTGATTAAAAATATACATCTCGTTTCCAGCTTGAATCGATCTAGCTTCAGCCACTGTTTCTTGAGATGTGTTTCCTTCCTAGTCTGTAAATCTCACAGGGGTAGCACAGTGGGCCTTGAACTCAATACCACTAGATATCCATGTAATAAGAGCAAGAATAGTTCTTCATTTTACTCAGCTGCAGTAATAATATTTGATGTGGGGAAATGTGGGGGAAGGGTTTGATCTAAATGCATTTGAGTTACCAGCAGTTCTCCTCAGCCTGCCTTAAATGTATTAACGTTCCCACTTTCAGTTGGTAAAGGGGGAAATAATGATAAGTGTCACATTACAGGGCAACTTGAGCCTGTTCATTATAAGCATACGGGAGATATTTTCTCAGCAGTGCTAGCACCAGAACAGAATGCAAGTCCAAGAGCAACAAATCACTGCAATGACCCAATGGTCAAAGAAATTAATTCAGACACAGAATAAGAAAGCCCAAGAGTTTTAATTTCTTTTTATCCTTTCAGACATAAAAATGACATTTAAAGGCAGAGTCATTACACCATGCTTTTCACCTGATAAAGAAACAAATCTCTGCTAACATTTTTTAACTCTTCCTTTGCTATAGTTGAACCAGTTTATGTTCATTCTGCTTCTTGATGGTTTGTTGAGAATCAAATGATAGCATAGACTTACAGCTCCAGTCCTGTGTATTGGAATATGAGTATGTTGACAAAGGTGGATTATCGTCCGTGTTTGGCACAATACCTGTACGCCATGTGAAGACACATGCTTTAAAAGCAAAAAAAAACCCTAAAATGCTGCAGCTTTTGAAGCATGCTCTTCTGCCAATTCTGCTAGGCTACTTTGTGAAAGAAGGAACAGAACTGGAATATGGCATTATTTACATGAGTAAATATCCCTGTAAATGTAGGAAAACCTGAAATTTATTGACCTCCAGCTTGATCTCTCTGGTCCTATATTGCTGGATGGTAGCTGCTGAAAGGAAAGAAGAGGAACTTTTGTACTTCCTTACACAGAAGAACAGAGATAAGTGATACACTTATAAGGCTAGGGCACATCTTCCCTTGCTATGGAATATATTTCATGTTTTGGAGTAGTGACACATTTGTGGACAGAGTCAGAAAAAAACCCAAACAAACCCATAATGCTCTTTAAAGATTTTCCTTTTAGGTTGTCACAAAGGAAACATATCGTTGATTATCACCACGGTCATACACGGTTGAATTAGGAAGGCTTATCTCCTGCTTCTGTCAATTTATACCACAAATTACAGTACGATAGCATTTTATCTGAAAGATACTACATACTGCAGCACACCACATTATCCTGCTTTATATATTTCTGTCTTGGGCAACAAATGCATCCCTGATGAGGACTGAGTCATGTCGCATGGCTGCAGAAGACAGAGTCCACAGAGCTGAGCTTTTCCAAGAATTCCAAGAAGTATCTGAGAATTAGAGAATAGTGAGTCATTTTAGCTACAGAATGATTTTAATTGACACTTGGTTTTGGAAGCAGGTTATTTATATTGAGTATTTTGTCTGTCACAATCAAAAGGCATACTATTTTACATTTTCTATTTCTCCTTTCAGGTATTTTTGGCATTTCTATGTATTTTCTTTTCTTTTGCTACAGAAATCTTTTCACAAAAGCTAAAACTCTCAGTACAGATATAAGGATGTTTATAGACAATGGAATTTGGAGTAGTTGTTGTTTTTCAGAAAAGCTTGGATTTTTTTTTCTGTATTATTTCAAGCTTCAGTATTTAAAAAAATAGTCCTTGCAAGACCAATTAATAATCTTTATTTATTGATCACAGTGTTTGAAAATGTGGAAAATTAAAGCTAGGGTTTTAGAAAACAAGAGCTCTCAGCAAACTGCATAACAGCACCTCAGCAGCTTGTACAACATGCTTGCTGACATGTCTAAAATACCAAGGAACTACTTTTTTATCAAAATAAAAAAATTCAGCAGCCTTTTGGAAAAGGAAAGAAATGTCTAAGAAGTAAAAAATGAATTTGAAATCAAACACTTATAGGCCTGCTCAATTTAACATATGACTCCTAATAATCCAGATATTTTCTGATTGACTAGTAAAATTCAACAGTTTTAATAGCATTTTGTTTAATTGTTTACTGCCTTGTAACTGTAACGATAAACCTTTTTCTTTTTGCTTGTCATTCTTGCAGGTGCAGTGATAAAGCATTATCTAAGAGTGTGGCTACTCTACTTTCATGACCATTTGTGGTGGCAGACTTGTATTCCAGAGAGGTACAAGAGGTAGAAGAGTGCAAATGGTTTAGATCTAGTTATTCATTCACACTATACTTTGCAGTAAAGGGTTTCGATCTATTTCACAAATTATGGGTGTATTTCCCATGAGGTCAAAACTGTCCCCTTTGAACTTATCAAAAACCTTCTCTCTTTCTTGAGATTAAATTGCCAGGGTTTTATTTTGTGAGCTGCTGGAGTGGAGTACTCTGACACTGTATACTGTCTGTCAGTTGTCTGTCTTTAATGAATCCAGGATGATCTCTGTAAAAATGAAGTCACGTTTTATGAAGCCCATTATTTAGAACTGTAGTTAGGATTTTTAGATCTGTGTTTAATAGTGAAACAGATCTGCAGGATTAACATACCATTAGGACTTTTCCAGGTGTAGGCAATAGTGTGATAATAACATCTCACAGAAATAAGAGGCTTTTCCCCATTTGACAGTCCATTAAATGTATCAGTATCATTAGTAGTAGTATTAAAATTGTGATTTTGATCACAGTCTTTATTCACTGTACTAGGAGCTGTACAGATATATATTAAAAAATCCTATACTACAGTTAGATTATAAATTAAGCTAATATCTATTAGGTAATCAGTATCAGTAAGTTAATATCCATCAGTTTAACAGTGAATTGCACATATCATAAACCTTACACATTCACAGACAAAGCTGTGCTAAGTCTTCATAGGATTATTACCCCAAGTTGAAACATTTTCATCATTTCTGAAGTTGCCTCTTCTCTGCTTCCCCCCCGCCCCCTTTTCTTTCCTTAATACACACCCCAAAGTTGCATCATGTTAAACTGCTTGATTTTCAGCAATTAAATCAGGGTGAACCTTCTAAAGGGGAGTGTGACAAACTGTCAAATGCAAGGCTCCCCAAGGAGAAAAAGGCTGGACCATCAATATGGGAGAGGTAAAATTGTTCTTTAACTCCCTCTTCTATGTCATAATTCATTGCTCTGAAAACTCAGGTTTGGAATAAAAGAGGATGTCAGGGGTCTGACGTTGCTCAAAGTGTCAGTGAGAATGTGACAGATTAAGTTACAAAGCAACAGAGGCAAGTGGTCATGGCCAAAACATGATGTTGCTGAGCTGAATGGAACTTGCCAGGGACATATGTACATGCAAAACGTTGTGTTTGTTGGGTTTTTTATATGCTTAGAATCTTTGGGGAAATTAACAAGTCATCTTTGCAGCATGTCACGGTAAGTCTCTGCTGTCACATAAACTGAATCAAGGACCAAAACTGAGATAGGTGTATACCATTAAAATGTTTGGAAAGCTATTTTTTTTAGCTGTAGCACAATAAGATTGATTGGGCCTTGAGACTCTACACCCAGAGGAATTCACAAGTCGGTTCTGTCATTAAAAGATTCACTTGAGAAGTACTAAATTAGGAACTGTGATGATACTAATAGTGTAGTGGTCATGTAAGGACATAAGACTGGAGTGAACATTTGGAACTTATAAAATCCAGTCCTTTGTTGCCACACGTAACGCATATAATATTTTACACTGGTCACAGACTCAGAAATTCTGACTCTCTGGCTCTATATTCTACTCTAAGAAAGTAGAATTAGTCTTGAACTCCTCAGTTACAGACTCTCCAACAGGGGAAAATATCCAGAGAAAGGAGAAATACTTATCCCATAACCTCCTTCTCCATAAATCCTTGTACAAGTGACATGAATGAAAAGACGTATTAGAAATGACGAGGAAGAGTATTCATAAAATAATTGTTCTCATAGTCATTTGATTGTAGAAAGGGTATTTTCATCCAATATACATTAGACTCCAAGGGTTGCCTGAAGTAGGATTGAAATAAGACTCAGAGATCTAATTAGTGACTTCGCCAGTAATTGTCTCTCCTTAAACACTGACTCACGTGCATAATAGTGTTCTCATTTTCTCCACTGACAATGTTCCAGTTCTCCATTTTGTATGATAATATAAATGCTTATGGCCCTCTTGGAACTTTCAACTGTGTTCCTCCTACGAGTTAAAAAGAGATTGTGGAGACAGGTCTTCCTTACAATTATTCTAGTCTCAGGAAATCTTATGCAGCTAGTAATGTCACTCCCATGGAGAAGAAAATATTACATTTATTTTACTGGCTTCTGAAGCATGTGGGGAAAAGAATCACTGGAATAAAAAACAAAACAAATTTTTGGGGATTAATAAATAATGCAAGCTACAAGGAAACTGCAGCTGCTCTTAAAGTGGGTGATTTTTTGCAGTAATTCCCTATGTTCTCTTTTACATACAAAATTGAGATAAAAACCTGAAAGTTTTCAGTAGGCATATAGTAAAGATGATGCATTGAGCTCTGTTTATATTCATATTATTCCCTATTCACAGTCTTTTCAAGGTGTCATGGTTTAACCCCAGCCAGCAACTAAGCACCACACAGCCACTCACTCCCTCCCTCCCAGTGGGATGGGGGAGAGAATCAGAAGGGTAAAAGTAAGAAAACTCATGGGTTGAGATAAAGACAGTTTAATAAGTAAAGCAAAAGCTGTGCACGCAAGCAAAGCAAAATAAGGAATTCATTCGCTACTTCCCATCGGCAGGCAGGTGTTCAGCCATCTCCAGGAAAGCAGGGCTCCATCACATGTAACGGTTACTTGGGATGACAAATGCCATCATTCCGAATGTCCCCCGCTTCCTTCTTCTTCCCCCAGCTTTATATGCTGAGCATGACATCATATGGCATGGAATATCCCTTTGGTCAGTTGGGGTCAGCTGTCTCGGCTGTGTCCCCTCCCAACTTCTTGTGCACCCCCAGCCTACTCGCTGGTGGGGTGGTGTGAGAAGCAGAAAAGGCCTTGACTCTGTGTAAGCACTGCTCAGCAATAATGAAAACATCCCTGAATTATCAACACTGTTTTCAGGACAAATCCAAAACATAGCCCCATACTAGCTACTATGAAGAAAATTAGCTCTATCCCAGCCAAAACCAGCACACGAGGTTAAATCTCCTTTACATTATTGGACTTTCAATCATCTATGATTCTGCCTCTTAATTTATTTTCTCTTTGTTCTTCAATTTATTTCTTCCCATGAGTATTTCCAAGATGTTTTGTCAATTAAAACAGAACAAGAAAGGAAGACCTGCCTAACTTACATAGATTTATATAAATGCCCTATGCCATGGGTTTAGAAATTGGACAAGCAGTTCTCCTACATTTAAAGTACAATTGCATTTACTGTACTGTTCACCTCATTAAAGGAATCACACTACTGCTGTATAGAATTCTTGATTCTATACCATCTTCTGATTTATTTTATGTTTCTCCTGGTTTGCATTCCACTGAGTAATATTAAGTAATTGCTAGTTAAATGCAAATGTGTCTTTCAAGAAACAATGGTACTCAGTTATATGTTGCCGTCTAAAATGTATTACACTCTAATCAAACACAGTTCAACACAGATAATATTATGACAAGTATTCTACACAAACAATCACTCCAGGGTTGTTTTTCTGGGTTTTATTTGTTTGGGGTTTTTTTAATATTTATTGCAAAGTTCTTAGTAATTTTGGAGGCTTTGTAACTAGGTGATAGGTGATGGTAATACAAGGTGAGGAGGCAGTGGGGAGACTCCTGAGGATGGAAAGTAAGCAAATGTTCTAAATGCTGTATTAAGAAGGGCAAGAAAGAGATCTAGAGAACTGCAGGCTTGTCAGCTTCACATCACAGGAATGTGGCTGAGAGAAGCCAGCATGGAATTTTGAAGGGGAAATCATAACCCACCAACCTGGAAGGCTTCTACAATGAGATGGCTTGCTCAGTGGAGAGCAGTAGATGTTGTTTATGTTGACTTTTGTAAGGCTTTCACACTGTCTTATATAGACATAGAAAAAATAATGAAGAATGGACTAGATAAGAGAACAGTGAGGTGGATTGAAAACTGGCTGAACTGTTGACTCAAAGGGTTGTGATCAGAGACACGAAGTCCAGCTGGAGGCCAGTTACTAGTGGTTTTTCCCAAGGGTCGATACTGTGGCCAGTACTGTTTAACATCTTCATTGATCACCCTCAGCACATTTGTAGATGATAAAACTGGGAGGAGTGGCTGATGTACCAGAAAGTTGTGTTGATATTCACAGGGATCTTGACAGGTTGGAGAAATGGGCAGACAGGAACCTCATGAAGTTCAGCCAAGTGCTTCCCCTGAGGAGGAATAACCCCGGGCACCAGGACAGGCTGGGTCCAATCAGCTGAAAAGCAGCTTGGCAAGGAAGGACCTGGGGGTCCTGGTGAACACCAAGCTGACCATGAGTCAGCAATGTGCTCCTGCAGCAGAAAAGGCCAACAGGCTCCTGGGCTGCGTTAGAGTGTTACCAGCAGGTCGAGGAAGGTGATCCTTCCCCTCTGCTCAGCCTTGGTGAGACACATCTGGAGTGCTGTGTCCAATGCTGGGCTACCCAGTACAAAAGAGACATGGACATACTGGAGAGAGTCCAGTGAAGGGACATGAAGATGATTAAGAGCTTGGAGCATCTGTCATATGAGGAGAGGCTGAGAGAGCTGGGACTATTCAGCTGGAGAAGAGAAAGCTCAGGGGGATCTTATCAACGTGCTTAAATACTTCATGAGAGGAGTAAAGAAGATGGAGCCAAACTCTTCTCAGTGGTGCCCCGTGACAGGACAAGAGGTAATGGGCACAAACTGAAAAATAAGAAATTTTATTTAAATATAAGTAAAACATTTTTTCCTGTGAGGTTGGTCATACACTGGAATAGGTTTCCCAGAGTGGCTGTGGAGTCTTCAGTCACGGAGAAATTTAAAACCTCATCGGATACGACCCTGAGCAACCTTCTGTGGGTGACCCTGCTTGAGCAGGGTGGTTGGACTAGATGATCTCCAGAGGTGCCTACCAACCTCAGCCATTCTGGGATTGTGTAACAAACTGATTAAGGCTGAGAAATTTCCATCAAATCAGTTACTGGTTACTTGTCTGTGCCGAGTGTTGAAATTTTCCTCTGAAAAATATAATCATCTCTAATGTTGACCCCTGCCCAGAAAAGGCTGCGGTTAAGGCACTATTCCTTGATGTAGAAGCTGCATGTTTAGCTTTCCTTCAGGATGTGATTCACTTAAAATACCTAAGACATACTTAGATCTCAGTTGCCTTTTAAGCTTGTTCTTTGAAACCTGTGGCAAGTTCTGAATCGTAACTGTAACCATATATTTAATAAACTACCACAGAGAAAACTTCCTTTAAAATGCCTGATCTGGTGTATCCAGTGGTCAGAGATTTAGTCAAAACTCCCAGATTATATCTTTAGCTTTCTCCCCGGTTATGATTTTGGGAAACCTTCCTCCTCTGTTTTTTTCATTTAAAAATTGAATGAATATTTGCTTTATTCACTCGGGTATTGTCAGGCTTAATGACTATGTGTTAAAGGCTTTGTTTGAAAGTGCTATGTAAAACTAGATCTCTTCGTACAAACTATTATTTTATAAGAATACACAAATTTGTATCCTGTGGGAGCATCCTTGGTAGATATCATTAGTATGAGCTTTTGTTTTAGAGTCCTAACACAGTAAAAAACCCTGCAGAGCTAAAACATCCTCCCCCCCTCCCCCAAGAAAAAAACTTTTACCCAATTAGAAAAAAACTGCAGGACAGCTTCATTATATAGGTCATAGGATTTTTGTTTATATGCTTCAAATATAAAGGTAGCCTTTTATAAAACTGTTGCTTTTGTTTTGTATTTTCAGTTACCCAAGCATAAGCATACACATAGACATGTGTCCACTTACAGGAGGCCAGTTTGTAAACCTCTGCTTTTACTTCAGTTTGATAAAAAATGTTTTAATAAGAATTTCCTTTTCAATTAAAAGGCTAATTTCCCTTTGAGATGAGAAGCTTCAAAAGGGTTGCCTACAGAGTCAGAGCAGTTTGCCTTTAAATGCAACATTATAAGTACCATAGAAGGCTTTGGATTCTTGCTGAGCTTTAAATCTTGTAGTATATCATCATTTATTTAACACTACTTGAAAAGAGCAGGGGTTGTAGAAAGAGATAATAATTGTTCCTCCTTTCTTTTAGGTTCTGTATTTCAACCAAAACTAAGTTTGACAATGAAAAAAAAAAAAAGCACCGATAAAAGCTCTCTCATAAGTAAGCACAGCATAATAAATAGTAAGTTTTTTGAGAAGTTGAGTGTGAACACTACCAACTCAGAAGTGTAGAGTAACTGCTAGTATTAACAGGTAGTGGTATGGATTTGTATGCTGTAAGAGAGTTAAAAAAGAAGATTAGCCCTTACTGGCACACTCATTCCTCATTCCATAAATATAAATGTATTTTATAGTATAAATATAATAGAAAAGCAATTCATATAAAGGTAATATAAAATTGGTTTATTGTTACCAAAATTGTCATGCCAGGAAAAACTCTTAATCTGAATGCAACTGATTATACATATGAGCTTAGTGCCAACAACTACATATGAGAGAAGACTGTATCACTTTACCTGAACCATTATACTCTTAAACTTCTAAGACAGAGTTTTCTGTAAGCTACAGTATTTTCAATGTAACTTCAAAGCCTGGTCAGGGACGATGCAGTTCTGCAATAAGAAAGTCAGATGTGAAAGTTTTGGGTAGATAGCTTAGTAGGACTTTCCGCTTAACTCCTCTTTGAGAACTATCCCAAAACCCTAGACTTCTGATGATTGTTTAACACAGTAGTGCAGCTACTAAAAGATTTTTTTTTTAAAATATGTTAATTGCTTTTCCCTTTCTTAGTTATCTTTTCCTTTCAAATTGCAAGCCTTTTCTCCTTTTGTTATATGACAACTCATCTCCAGTATATTTTAAACAAACCTTTGATCTTGCTCTCTTTCCTATAATTAATCTATCCATGTGTCATAAATTAAATAAATAATAACAGTGAATTTTTGCTTTTTTCCTCCCTACAGAACCTTATTTTGCCAGCATGTTCTCTTATTATGACCCATCATACATTGATATTTTGTTTGCTTTCTCAACAATTTCCCCTGGATTATTCACCTGGGTTCTACAAGCCCTTTTCTCGTATTCTTGTAATGGCTGATGGACATGTGAAAATCATGCTACAATCCATTCAATCCATTTCTACTATAGAAGTCTCTCCTTGATGTTTCATAACTGTGCAGGCAGTAATTTAATTAAATTGGGGGTGATTAAAAAAAAAGGTCTTTGTAGTACATCAGTTCAGCTCAAGGGTAATTCATGAATTTTCAGTAAATATCATTTAGCGATGAACTTCCAGCTCACTTCTGATTACATTGCACACTCACACTGTTGCAAATTTGGAAATCTCTAATTAAATTGATGGTGCTATTGCAGCAAAACTGTTGATGGAGAAAAAAACAGTGCAGTACCTGAAACTGAGGTCTATGTAGTAGAAAACGCATCCAACATCTTCAGTTTTTCTCCAACCAGATATCACTTTGCATGTGATGCTGTTTATAGGCTAACGTACCTTCTTAAGACCAAACAGTAGAAGTTACATTGGTAACTGACTTTCAAATACTCTGCAATACTGCAAATGTCAGACAGAAATTGCCATTTAATTCAGGTGGGGATAGTTTTCTCAGTGTATTTGGCAAGTGGAACCTCCAGGTCGGGGGAGAAGACAAGTGATAGATCCGTGGACTAAGTGGCTCCTATTCGTCCACTTTTGTAGTTCTAATCACAATCCTGGTTTCCCCCTCTCAATTCTTGGTTTAATTTTTGCTAAGACGTACTTTTTGGAATCTTACTTTGCTCTGTATTGCCATTTGGCTGGTTGTTGGACTCAATAAAACTTGTCATTTTAATAATTTAAGCATAAATTAATTTTACATTATTTTTCTCTAATTCCTCTACTGTTTTTATTTTGTCCTCTAGGAAAAAAAAAATATATTGACAGTTCTCTAAAATTTTTAGCTTGAGAAGATAAAATATATAAATATAGAACTAAGAGAAATATCTATGAGGTTTTTTGTATTTTTACTGGTAAAACCAATCCTGATTTTCCTACAGTCTTCAGACACTAAATAGAAGCTAGAAAGATATCATATGAAACATTAGCACTGACTTGCAAACTATACATTAATGACACTCTCATTACACCCTGAAGAGGGTGTTGGATTGGGTAAGCTAAAGCAATACTGAAATTCGTAACTTTTAAAGAAGCATTGATATAACAGTATAAATAAGAGCATACTGACAAGCCATAGAAAATTAAAATATAGAGCCTTTAGCTTCAACAAGCATGTCACTGCTCTTCTTGAGAGGTACTACTAATCTCTGTTGGTAATGAAATAGAACAGAGCCTTCTATTCATAGGTACAGAAGAGCTGTCCCTTTTTTAAGGATGGGGAAAGAATGGCACAGAGAGAAAAAAGGACAACAATTTTTCATCTGGGAGGTTGAGTAGTTTAAGAGAGCTCAGAATTTGTAGTGCTCAGCTCAGACTGCAAACTACTAGAAATAGATTACACTGGCCATGTTCAGGCACTTGAGTATTTTGAACATTAAGCAGCTGGGCAAGAGCTGTCTTCTTTCGCTATCATGTTGAATCCATCATCAACCCAGAAGCATACACATTTCAGCAAAGTTAATTATCTTTCACTGACTGAAGTAGCATGACCATTGCTTGTTTATCAAGTTACATATGAGGCACCCAAACTAGGTCCAACCTGAAAAACATGCAGTTTTGAATTCTTTTGATTCCTGTTCATGTTTTCAGACAGCAAAACCTATATATAGGAGGTGCTGCTTTTTTTTTTTTTTAAGTGAAAGGAACTCAATCTTGTCCATATAAATCACCTTGTAAATATTCATCTCAAACATCTATGCCAAAATGGAATCCAAAATTCAGAGCCAAGCAAGTTCCATGAAGCATCATTGCTCTCACAGAATGATTAATTCACCACAGTGTGTGTAATTTAGGCAGAGGGTAAACTATTTCTCTTCTCCTATAGCACCTTTTTATTCCTGGCAGCACGTTCTTACATCTTGACCCATCATACATTTACATGCTATTTTCTTCTCATCTACTTCACATTTGCCTCCTCTGTATTCATAGCTTTAATCCCAGCAGTTCCTTTCTAGTGCTCCTGTGATTGCCAAATTGCACATGTAAATCCTACTGTAAAACTCCATGTTCCAGTAGGTGCTGGCTGCCCTCCGTGGAAGGATGACAGTTATTCACAAACTGAAGGACTGACTTTTCTTCTGTGTGAAATAGAAAGCTACAATCCTTAAAGGCTGGAAGAAACAAAGCCAGTTTATTACTCTAGACAGAATGATTTGCGAATGCTGCCAGCCTAGTGATGTTCTGCTGCCTTATGTGCTCTGCATCCTCTTGGCATTGCATTTAAATAATGCATAAATGAATACAGCCATTAATGGATCACCTGCTTCAGCCAGGTGAGGCTACAAGTGTATTACAAAGAAAAATAGGTGAAAAGAAAGCATAGGCAAAGCTAATGAAAAAATGCAAGTGTATAAGTCTTTTTTCAACTGTGACATTGACTTTACCTGCTTCTGGCTCTGGGAAGATTGTCTAGTCTCTTCAGATACTTTTCTGTGCAAAAAAGTGTAAGAGCTAGGTCTTGGAAAAATACAGAGGCAGTACGTGGAGTGGTGTCCTGAAGCTGTTCTCTTTCCGCTGCTGGGTTGTTTGGTAAGTCCTAGGCATTGGAACAGGATGTTCTGTAAGAGGCAGCAATCTGGCTGGAGAAATGCGGAGAGGGGAGTAATTTTCTGTACCATTAGGGAGGCTTATGCTCTGGAGTTCAGCCCATCAAATCACAGCAGGGAAATTGCCTGTCAGAGCTTCCAAGTCTTGCTTACCTGTGCCTGCACTGACCTTATTGGTACTCAAGCCCTAGTGCTAGGATATAGGGAAGCAAAGCGGCCTCCTTAATGTCACACAGAACAAAGACCTCTCAGAAAAAGGTCTCTGATTCCATATTCAGCTCCTGCCAGTGCAGGAGGCTTGGCTGGCCCATGTTGTGGTTCACTTTTGTGTCTTCATAGCAGTGGTCAGAGCTGGTGAGTGGTCAGGTTCATTGGACGACAACTGTTTCGCTGCAGCATTGCTGTTAATAGTGCAGGAAGAGGTGTGTGGACCTTTGCAAAAGAAGGCCCTCTAGTCATTGCTGAAATGTCTAAGGACACTGCCTGCAAAGATGTATATTAAACAGAGTTATCTGATGAAACCTCCAGAATTTCTGAAACAGAATAATTAACATGGAATCGTATTATTTCCCAAATTTGAAACGATAAGCAGTGCTCTAGAACTTCTGCATGAGCTGACATGTCCATACGAGCTTTGTGTCATTGACCCTGGTGCCTCCAACATGAGTGGGAAGCTGGCACACGTGCAGGAAGGGGTTATGCTCCTTCCCTGGAAACCGGCCACCTCTCATTGTCACAAGTATGTGCTAATCATTTTGACATTGGAAAATCAGCTGTCTGCCTGGCAGTGCTGGAGGACTGTCACGCTGTGCTGAGAATTGTTTGCCTGCCATTTGTGGGCATGAAGAACATGCCAGGAATAATATTTTTGTCAGGGAGAAGGGACGGCCAGTGACTCCCTGAGGGCCAGGGGCTGCCTGGGAGCGCCGGGGGCTCCCTGTAACGGCAGGGCCTGGCAGCCAGGATCTGTGCCATCGCCCCAGCCAGGGGGTGCCGGGGCAGCCACAGCCCTGGGCATTGGGCACCTCCCTGGGGACGGGAGTGGGCTGAGGCTGGGCTGGGACATTGGCCTACGGGTGGGCTGAGCTCGGTGGGGCCCATGGCCGGGCAGGACAGGGCTGTGGGGAGCTGGAGACCAACATCCCACAGTGTGGCTGGGGCAGGGACTGGGCTGAAGTGGGGTCCTGGGCCATGGGCAGGGTGGGGAGAGGCCCAGAGGAGGACAGGCAGGTCCGTTGGTGCCCTCAGGGTCCTGACAATTTTGTCGTGCAGAGAGTGAGATTTCCAAGCTGGGCTAGAGCCTTTGGTGTTAACCATAGGCTGTCTGCACCATCCTGCGCCTGAAGAAATAGTTTATTTATCAATCTTTCTTGGTTTGAAGGGGCAGTAGACCCATTTTTTGGATGATAAAGTGAAAAAAACTGATAATATCATCACAATGCTCTGAGAAGATCTAGCATGTACATGTTCCACATGGTCCTTGTTCCTTTCCAAGGCTGTACTGTAATCACTGGTTTTCCACCTTATATGGAGGATTCCTTCCTCTTTTTGTCTGATACGGCTTATAGCTATATGGAGGGCCCCAGTGAGAAGTCTTTTATCCTCTCACCAGCTGCAGAGTGATGGTGGAGTGCTTATTTGGACAGCTGAAGGAAGGATGGAGTTGCATCCAAAATAACTTTCATTATAATAAGACAGGACAAAATATTGGAATGCAACAGTTCAGTGGGAAAATACTAGCTTTTTATATCCAATATATAGCATTCAAAACATCTTGTGTTTCAAGAGCTTTCCCCAAGCCCATGACAGGACAGAACTCAGCCTGAACTCCGGACGACTCTGGAGCCTGTGCATCTGGGGACCCTAAAGCCATTTGGGGAAGTTGACATTCATAAGCAGGATTTCTGGAAGTAAAATAAAGACTTCATGGACAAAAACTGAATTAAAAATGAAATCCCATGTACTAGAAACTGTATTTTTGGTCAGCTCTATATGTAAATAGAATATACGTGTCTGTGAGCTTTAGTGCTCTATAAAGGTAAAGTATGTGATCCACCAGAGTGAGTCTTACACATTCATGGACCTCTTTACCAACTCATACAGCTGGAAAATGTTCCCCAAAATCATGTGAATCTATGGTCAAGGGAGGCCTGGAAAGTAGGAAGTGCTTGAATACGTTACACGTAGTAGTTTCAATGACTGACTGATTACTAATGCACATGCAGTATATTGGATTGTGAAATACTGAGGAATATCTTTCAGTGATAGCTTACAGAGTGCTAAAGTAGCTTTCCACATGCTTTTTAATATACCTGGGGTGAAAGGACTGCTAATCCATATGGAGTATATTGTGCCTGGTTAGTTTTATGGAGTGTGTTGTGTAAGGGTTGATTTATTTGCTGAATAAAATATCAACTTACATGTAACTCTGTGTGCTTTCTACGTTGGGGACATGCAGTGCCATTTAATTGGCTTTTGTAGATAGCTTGCTGGTTTTTGATATTTTAATAAAACTTTCTGGTATAGCTGTCTCTTCACGTTTCCTTACAATTAAGTGGATGGCAATATGGTCAACAACAAGTGCTTAAGAGGCACAGAACTTTATTAAACTTACATTTATAATGCAAGGAAAAAATTAGGAACAATGAAGTCAGACTGTTGAATGCTAAAAAGAAGTAAATAAGCCTTTAAACTAAATTTTGAAGTTTAACTTGCAGAAGTGATGTAAGTGAAAAAAGGAAAAAACAGACAACTTAACTAGTTGTGATATTCATGGCCATCAGCGTCCCTTGTGGTTTTTTTCCCTTTTCACCCTCTCTTAAGCATTTTCTATCATGAATGCTGCACTCTGGCTTGTCCTCCAAAGCTTGTTTGGTTAATTCTATAAAAGTTCTATAGCCATCACTTGTACAAGTAAAACATTTCTTTTTTTTTCCCTTCTAGGACCTCATGTCACTAACTCTAGGCTGATACAGGACCATAAGTAGAAATACACCCAATTAGTCTGGAAATGGCCCCATTAGAGCATCTCAGTATGTTTGATTTTACTGGTCACACCAGTAGAAGATAAATGCTGAATCTCTAGATCATCATCCAAGGAGTCAGTTTTACTGTTACACAATATTCAAATATATTCTTACTTAAAAGCAAATCCAGTGTTTACCAAAAAACACTTTTTCATCATCAGTTACAAAAGAGAGAAAACGATGAAATACCTTATTAAGATTAAGCCCCAAACCACAGCCATTTGTATTTTCTTTGTAGGTATTTCAGTCCTAACTTAAAATTAACTCTCTCTTATTTTTATTTTTCTTCAGTGGATGCTTTCTTTTCCTTCTATCTCCTTCTTCTGGTGCTGCGTAAGAGACTGAGTAAAAGCTATGATCTTTGCTATATCAGAACATCCCGCCCTTGTCTTTTACTAGGTGTTGTTTCTTTGCAATGGGACATTGCATAGTCCTCCAGGGGTGTACCATGGTACTTCTGAGGCTTATATCACTTCTTTCTATCCCTTTTTTCAAGTTCTTTGATTAATATAGTTCTACTATAAATATTAATTAGCACCTTCCTGACTCCTGGTTTCTTCTCTTTATTACAGACTTCTGAAGACATAAGAACATAAGAATGTCTGTAACAGGTCAGATTAAAGGTCCACTTAGCCCAATAGCTGCTTTTCATAACTGGCCAATAATATATAACACATGTCCTAGAGAAAAGTATGAAAAGGATAAGCAAACAGTGGTGCTCCCTCCTTCTTCTTCCCTTCCCCCCCAAACACCAGGTAATATGCTACTTATGGACTATCTGAACCAGTAACGACATCTTTATTCTTACTTGCCTTTGATGACTGTTACTTCCAGGAAGCTCATAAAACCTTCTGCATCTTATTCTGAGATCAGTAAATGCATAGCCTTCATATTGGATGCCTCTCATGTTTTTTCTCTTGGAACATTATGTATAGGCTAACTACTTCAGAAACATAATACAATGTAATATCACAACTAATTAAATTAGGAATGGATTGGTTAGATTTGGCAAAAATCCCTTCTCCCTCTCTCACTGCATTTCATATTTTTAGTTTTATGAGGATACTATGTACCTGTGTAGACTCACTTTTCTCATACAGTAGTAGACATCTAAATGCATTAGGAGCAGAGTCATCAGTCCCTGTGAGCTTTGTCAATGGAGCACTGAAACAATGACAATGAAGTGAGATATATAATATACTTGAGGCATACTCAACCCACTCAGAATTTGAGTTGTCCTCTAAATTTTTCTGTATTTTCTTCTGGAGCTATATGCAGCCAGAATGACTGTGTGACTCAGTAAGATCACTAAACTTACTTATTTTCCAAGCTTGCATCAGAAAAAAGTTTGAATGTTTCTTCCTTGCCATCTATTTTATGAATGTAGCTCTAGTTGTTTCTTGCTGAAGCAGTTTTCTTGTTAGTTTAAAAAATCAGGAAATTAGTCTTTAATTTACCTTTAATTTACATTCCTGTGTCGCTTGATACATGGTTACGGAGTTCTGAAAAGAATTAGCCTTGCCATTCTTAAACTCCCTTCAATCATGAACATTGAGCAGATATGATTGAACAAGCACATGAAAATAATTTCCAGTTAGAATCTGACAAAATATTAAAATAAAGATTATTTCTTAATTATGTAGCCTTGGTTCCAAAATCATCGTTACTTTTAGGCCATGAAAAAGGTATTTTAGAAAAATCTATTGCTCTGTGGGTTCCCTTTTGTGCTCCTGTGTGTATTTTTGGAGAGTTTTAAGAGCAAAATACCAGGAATAAAAATGGAAAAGCAACAAAACTTCAGTTTATTTTTAAGAACGCTTATCTACATGAAGGATAGTGTAGAGAGTCTTCAGCTGAAGATGGAGGCAGTCCCTCTAGCTCCAGAAGGGGAGAAAACAAAGAAGGCTTTTCTATAACCCCTTTTTCCTAATTTGACTGAGAATCTCAAGATAAAAAAAAAATCATAGTTGTCCAAAATTAGAATATTCAGGACATGTTATCATCCTTTCTGCTTCCTGACTCAAGGTTAAGGAGGAGAAGAAGAGCCAATAAACACATCTCACTTCCATTTCTACACTTCTCTTCAGCTCTTATCCCATGAGACACTAGCTGCAGCCTTTTAGGAAAATGATTTCTTTCCAATTTTTTTGTTCCTGTTGAGAATATTATAATGACATCAATAAGATGACATAAAACACATGTACATTACATGAAACTTTACAGCCCCAGGAGAAAATTAGTTTTTTTGAGTATTACAGAGAAGATGTTTACTTATTTAACTAAGTTTTGCTTTAGATATATTTTAGTAGGAAAAATACTTTTGCTCTTTATACATTATTTTTTATATTTCCCTTTTAAATCAGAAGAAATTGAGGGTTTTTTCCCTCCTTGTGATACAAACCTGATTTTTCATTTAGAAGCACATAAACTTAGTAAAAGATAATACTTTTTCATTGCTTGAAATGCCTTGTGAGATGAATTTTCTTTTTTCCTTCAGCAGCCATGCTGTGACAGTAGATTCTGTAAATCAAAGGGTTACAGAAGCTATTAAATAAACTTAATCGTTTCTCACTTTGCAAGTCCTGGTCTCATCTTCCACACACTGCTCCAGACTCTGCAAAGACTTTGTACTACACACTCTGCACCTCTGAGAAAACACTAGTTGAATGTCTCTCCAAAAGCACCATATGATCCGAGTTCTCTCTGCTCTCCTCCATCCTCTTTTCTGTGGACCACCCTTCTTAGGTTGAAATTAATCTGGAACCTGCTAAGGAAATTACAGCCTATACTATCTGTTTTTTTATTTCTACATAGAATATCTAATTCAAAATGATACAAGAGTGATGAGAGAAGGACTACTAAAATAAAATAATCCATATTTCACACATTTTTTGATAAAATCTTATTGTTGTTAAGAATAATACAGCCATGTAGAGTGAACCAAAAGTGACCAAAGAGTTGAACTCAGTGTAAAAGGCAATTGAACTTTTGAATGCGTTAAAGCTGAAACAATTTCATTCCTCAGGAAAAGTCAAACAAATATGAGGAAAATAAACTTGTAAAAAGAAGAAAAAGAACAATGAATGCAGGCTAAAGTTCTTACATAAAACAATTAGGGAAAGGTGCAATGTGTTCTTGATAATGGGTGCATCAGGAGTGAGATTTAATTACGGAGAAAATGTTTAATATAGTTTAGAAAGATCTTCTACTGTACAATGTAGACTAAGAAAGGAAACTGTCTCTCACAACAAAATAAAATTTCATTACATAATTTAACCAAGACCTTGTAATAATTTTTAATTTTACCTTAAATTTAAGGCCACACTTTCATAAGTTCCCATCCAGAACTGAAGATCAAGACTTGAAACAGAAAGTTTAGTGAGACAAATCACAGACAGTCTGGTTTCAAAAGCCATCTTCTGACATGGTTATCCAAGCACTCTACCTTTCTTAAACAGAAAGTAATAAGAGCTGTCATTGTTTGGAAAGCAACAGTGATGAACCTACTCTGTCATGATATTTTTTGGAAATATGAAAAATGTGGATGGATTTTTTTGGCAAAAGCCAAAGTGTGCCGTTTGTAGAACTAACAAGGAAAATTAGTTTAATTGTTTTTATTGTAGCTATACTAAATTCTATATTCAATTTGACCTCAAGCTAGCCACCAATCTAAAAAACTTGTACTCATAGGAATATTCACAGCAACCTGAAGTGTGTTTTGCTGGATCATAAAAATAGTCACATCAAGGACATCAGGAGTTTTTGAAGATAGGTCCCAAAGTTAAGCAAATTTGTTCATTTAAGGGTCGGAGAAATTTAAAACTTCTCAATTGATATGGGCAAAAATAATACCCCAGATTGTAGTAAATTGTGGCTCCCCAATCATTGAACCTGTCAGAAACAAATACCTCATTTACTGAAAAACATGTTTCTGATTATCCCAAATTTTTCACAGATTCAACACAAATCCATTGGAAAAATATTCCTAAGTAGGAGAATGAATCACAAACATTTAATTTCCCAGATGACTGCTCTAACCACTAGAATTGGGATAATCTTTAGTTAGATTACTTAGGATAGTCTTTTCCTCTTTTTCTCCTTTACAAGAATGGTCTCCTTCCTACCCCACAGACATTTAGAATAATTTTTTTTATAAATTGCATTCCCCTCTTTAAGATTTTATGCAGTTATATTCCTTTCAACAATATTTCAATATTTTCATCAATATTTCAATATTTAAGGATATTTTGGGGGGTAAGGTGGATCAGTGTCTACAGCAATGGAAAAGGATCACCTTATCAACATATTCCTACTGCAACAGTCAAGACTCTTGTTAAAAATGCTGTTTTACATTTTTTCTGGAAAGGGACTGAATATGTGTCTCTCAGTCCTGATAAAGTGCCTGAATAACAAGAATTTGTTCTATTTCGTAGCACATCTCACACTTTTCTATTTGATTTCAAAGAATGTTTGTTTGACTTAAAATTATTTTTTTATTGTGTTATTTGTGGAGAGTTCTGCTTCCACAGAAAAACAAATAAACAAAAAAAATAACTCCTAGAGTCCTATTTAGGGTATTTCTGCTGTATGTGTGTATGTGTGTTTGTGTGCAAGTGCACAAATACAAAAACAGATAAACACACTTGTTTTTTGTAAATACCAAGAACTCTAATATATTTGAATTCTAAGACATTGGATTACTAGGTTGGAGGTATCTAGAATATTTCAGGCAGACAGTTAGGCTATCAAAGAAAAGTACAGAAAAAGAAAGCAAAATAAATTCTAGTTCAATTAGGCATAAAAAGATAGGGCTTTGGTTTTGAAATTCTTTGTATCTTGTAGAGAGGCAAGTGTGTGTTCTCTTGTACCCAAATACATCATTAACAAGAAAAAACACATTATGAGGAAGAGACTGTGTGTAAATAAAAAGGAGCTGTACATTTTCTAGGACATAGAAGCAGAAAAAAGTGTGAAACATTTTACTGTTTGAAAGTATTTTAATTAATTAAGATATTTTTTAAAGATATAATATTTCTTAACAGCATTTCTCTAATAGGTTATTCTCAGTCTGTTTCTTATCTTTGAATAAAACTCCATGTTCTCTTTCCTGATAACTTGCTCTGAAGCAGGCAATGTGATAATATCCACTGCTTATAGTATTTCCCTGACTTAGGAGACAGAAAAGATTTCCCGTACTTAGTCTGGTCTCCATGGTTAGAAAATCAAACTCCTAACATGTCTTAAAACTGGAACAATCCACCATCCTAAAATTCAAGATGTTAACCATTTATGTAACACATCAAAGCTATGAAAAGTGGGATTTTGATACATCCTGAGCACTCAGCTGGAATTTCAGGTTTGTATACAGACTTTGTGCATGGGATTGTATGACCAGTGTGAACCATCTTCCCTATTTAACTAAGAAATGTACTGAGATCTGTCCTGTCCTGCCTTCATGCAGTGGCAATAAAGTTATCTCAGGAAAAGGAGAAATTAAATGAAATCAAGCACATTGGAAGGATTCATTTGATCCCATCCATATCTCCCTTTCTAGTTGGTCAGTGGTGAGAAATAAGCACTTCTAGCTCATGATTCATCTCATCCTAAAGTAGACAGCTAAAATAGGTCAGATGAATCATACTCTGAAAAATGCTGCTATTTTTCCATTGATTATAAAGGGAACCTAGAGGGGAAATCATAGATAAGGATGCTTCTGTGGTAGATTTCTAGTGTTACATGAGATGAATCCAACCCATGATATATCTCCTAACAAGCAGCACTGACAGCAAGCATGACTGCAAAAACTTGTCACGTTTTCAAAGGAAGGGACATGGAGAACTGAATTTTGAAGGAAAATTACTGATCAGTTAATGATTGTAATCAAGATGTAAAGTACCAGTGTTTGTCATGGATCAGTTTCAGCATAAGTCAAGGATAAATTTATACCTCATTAATTGAATTAGTTGGAAATAAAACACAGGACAAGATAAAATGCTATCTGAGCATTCAGGAGTTCAAATCCACATGTTTGATTTTGATTCACAGTCCTTCTCTAGCCACTAGGCATCATAACATCTCTTGTGAGCTATAGTGCAGGACCAATCGGCACAAACTCTATCAGTTTGTATGAGTAAACACAAGTGCTGCTGCTCTCAACTTTAGCACTTTGATTTTCATAGTTATAAAAAGAAGAAAATTAATGTCACTTCAGTAGATTTTAAATAGAACATTATGGAACTTCAGTAAATCACTTCTATTGAAATTACACACAGAACAGTATAACAGATGCAAAGTGACTGATACTTGCAAAAGTAAAGCTATTGCTAAACATTATCTGAAATAATTTCACTAAGCCAATGCAGAGGAACTAGTACATTAAACTCGAATAAACTACTGTAGTGGAGCATTACTAATTTGCCGCTTCTGTGCAAATGAGTTGAACAAGTAGCTATACTTGAAAGATGAATAAGAATCAACAACATCTGCGGCATTAGGATGAAGATATTAGGCCTGAAGTAGATGGGAGAAATTAGTAATAGCAAGGAACTAGGAAGAATATCAATAAAATTGTTGGATCCTTGTAGAAGAAACAGTGACCTCAGCTGTGACCTGTTGCTCAATCAGTTAGTTTGCTAAGTGGGGAGCTTAGCAAGAGAATGAATGAAAATCAGAGCTCCAAAGCCGATTTTTTTTCCTAGCTAAGGTTGTCCTTGGCACTGATAATTACCATTTCTCTTTTTGTCTTCCATCTTACTTGCTTATGAGTGGTTCTTCTATTGCAGCAACAGCCTCCAGAGTATAAAGGCTTACACCAGAATTAAGTGAAAAGATAACAGTCTTTATGCATTTTTGCTAACAAAAAAACAAAGCAAGTTATAGCAAAATACAGGTACATAAATGAGTCTTCTGAGCAGAGCACTGGCCTGTAAGGCAGACTGGTTTGCAATAGTATAAAGAAAACAGTCCTACTGTATCAAAGACTATGACTTTTGTAAGTGAACAGGAAATGCCCACCGACCATAGTGTTTTCAATACCCTGAATATTAGACAACTACAAATATAGGCATGTAGAATCACAGAACAGCTGAGGTTGGCAGGCACCTCTGGAGACTGTCTAGTCCAACCACCCTGCTCAAGCAGGGTCACCTACAGCAAGTTGCTTGCGACCATGTCCAATCAGGTTTTCATTGTCTCCAAGGATGGAGATACCACAGCCTCTCTGGGAAACCTGCTCCAATACTCAATCACCCTCACAGGAAAAAAAGCTTTTCCTTATGTTTAAATGCAATTTCCTGTGTTTCAGTTTGTCCCCTTTGCCTCTGGTCCTGTCACTGTGCAGCACTGAGACGTGTCTGATTCCGTCTTCTTTACTCCCCACTGCCATCAAGTATTTACACACAACGCTAAGATCCCCCTGAGCCTTCTCTTCTCCAGGCTGAACAGTCCCAGCTCTCTCAACGTCTCCTTGTGTGACAGATGTTCCAAGCCCTTAGTCATCTTTGTGGCGCTGTGCTAGACTTGCTTCAGTAAGTCCATTTCTCCCTTGTACTGGTCAGCCCAGCACTGGACACAGCACTCCAGATATTTCTCACCAGGGCTGAGTAAAGCACTGGGGCAGGGGAAGTTCATCTCCCTCAACCTGTTGGCAACACTCTGCCTAATGCGGCTCTGGAGGCTGTGAGCCTTTTTTACTGCAAGAGCACATTACTGGCTCATGGTCAGTTTGCTGGCAGTCCTGACCCCCAGGTCCTTCCCTGCCCAGCTGCTTTTCAGCTGATTGATCCCAGCCTGTCCTGGTGTTTGGAATTGTTCTTCCTTAGATACATTTGCCTTTGTTGAATTTCATGAGACTTCTGTCTGTCCATTTCTCTAACATGTGGAGGTTCCTGTGAATGTCAGCACACTGTGCTGGTACATCAGCCACTCCTCACAGTTTTGTATCATCTGCAAATGTGCTGAGAGTGCACTCTGTCCCATCATCCAGGTCATCAATGAAGAGGTTTGTCATGGAAGCTCACACAATCAAATTAAATGGGTGTTAAACTCAACAGAATTTATTCTTCAATCAAAATCGTTTAGAAGTCCGACAACATTAGTAAGCCACAGGTTCAACAATGTAAGGGGAAATTAATACTATGCAACTGACTTAAGAATTCTTACACTTTAGAAATGATAACCCAAAATGCGCATATCACTCACCTAAAAGATGAGGGCTCTCAACCTACAGGAGTTACTTTGGGCGGTGTCCTGACCCAAGGGGAGAGTCTCCGACTGCAGACCCACTGCTCCAAGGTGGACCAACACAATTTGCCCCCCCCAGTGGGGCTCTGTTTATACCCTAGTCGAATCTGATCTGTGGTCAAATAAGGTGATGTTAGTCCTCATTGACCGAGGGCTAACACTTCCTTATTCCTCAACTGAAGTGTGTACCTGGCGGTCGTAACCCATCCCACCGTGTGGGTGGAGCAGCTCAACCCCCAAACCGCGGCTTCTAGGTTTTTTTCTCTTTTCCTCGGTGGAGAAGTTTCGCTCCCTGTCAGGGTGGATGTACCCGCCACAATGTTAAACAGTACTGGCCACAATATCAGCCCTTGGGACAAACCATTAGCGACTGGCCTCCAGCTGGACTTTGTGTCTCTGATCACAACCCTCTGTGCCAACAGTTCAGCCAATTTTCAACCTTTAGCTGCCCAACCTACTGTCAGTTCTTTACTGTCCAATCAATTACTGTCCATTTATCTGGTCTGTATTTTGACTTCATCATTTTGTCTATGAAAATGTTATGGAAGACTAACTAAAGGCGTTGCTCTCCACTAGACTGGTCATTTCATCATAGAACGCAGTCAGGTTGGTTGAATATAATTTCTGCTTTATAAATCCATGCCAACTATTCCTAATCACCTGCTTGTCCTCAGTATGTTTGGAAATGATTTCCAAAATTATTTGCTCTATCACCTTCCCAGTGTAACATTATATAGATCTTTATATATAGATCTTTTTTAAAAAAATGGCTGTATTGGAAAGATGGTAATTCTTCCTATACGAAAAATCTCAGGTTTTGTATTGTACCCATACAAAATATTTGGGTTGTGCACAAATTTTTTCAAGATAGAAACTTGAAGTTAAAACAATCCCTGGATCAACCAAAAAAAGAACCTGCATTCAGCCAAATTGTTTAGGAACAAATCAAAACAAAACCACACAGGACTTGAAGGTAAATAATAATTAAGCGGCATCCCAATGAAAGCGAAACTGAAGAAATAGATAGGCTTCTCACAAAATCATGAGTGTCATACTACCCCAGGCTCCACAACATCAAGGCAGAACAGAGCCAATTGCAGGTCAAATGCCATCCAGCATAAAATATTTTTTTCTTAGCACAGAAACTGGAGGTTAAAGAGTAAAAGAGTAAAATCTATCTGACCTAAGGCATAGATACTGTACATACATTTCTGATAGCAGCAGATGAAATCAGATGGGGAAAATGTCATTATAAATGCTTAAATATATCCAGAAACAGGCCAGAAACCAGGAAACTGTGCTGTCCAAGTAAATAAGCTCCCTGCTTTTACAGTGCAGAGTATCTGTAGATTTAAAACAATCCCCTTGTATTGGGTTTGCATGGCAAGGTTTTGGTAGCCAGGGGGCTGCAGGGGTGGCTTCTGTGAGAAGAGACCAGGGACTGCCCCGTGCCGGACACAACCGCTTTCAGATGGCTCCAAAACAGACCCACTGCTGGCCAAAGCTGAGCCCATCAGCAATGCTGGGGGCCCCTATGTGATGAAATATTTAAGAAATGGTAAAAAATGCTTTGCAGCAGCTGAGAAAGTAGTAAGAAAAAATATGTGAGAGAAACAACTCTGCAGACACCAAGGTCAGTGAAGAAGGAAGGGGAGGAGGTTCTCAAGGTGCTGGAGCAGAGATTCCCCTGCAGCCCGTGGTGAAGACCATGGTGAGGCAGGCTGTCCCCCTGCAGCCCATGGCAGTTAACGGTGGAGCAGATATCCACACTGCAGCCCATGGAGGACCCCACAACAGAGCAGGTGAACGTGCCCTCCATATTCTCGGTAGCCTTAACTAAATAAGCAAATAGAAGCAGAATGCAATAATAGTGGAGAATCACAGAATCGCAGAATCACAGTATCACTGAATGTTTGAGGTTGGAAAGGACCTGTGAAGGTCCTTTAGTCCAATCCTCATGCTCAGGCACAGTAAGCTACAGCAGGTTGCCCAGGACTGTGTCCAGACAGCTTTTGAATACCTTCAAGTATGGAGACTCCACAACCTCCCTGGGAAACTTGTTCCAGTGCTCAGTCACCTTCACAGCAAAAAAAAAAAAAAAATTTCCTGATGAAGGAAGATAAAGACAGCAAAGGGTGAAAATTCTGATGCTCGTGAGTCATGCAAAACTTTTGCACCAGAAAAAAAGCATGTCTGCAACCAGATATACTCAGAGAACTTGAATTGTTCTGATATCATACATATCACACTTGTTTCCAATGTATTCAACATTGGAAAAAGCCTTCTGAGCCAATATGGAAACTGCCTTGCAAATGTTCAAGTGTGGAATCACAATACAGAAGCATAACATGCTGCTTAGGCTGTACCACAAGTACAGAACATTGTTAATTATCTTATCTTGAGGGACAGGATCTGACCTCTTTATATCCCTTGTAATTTAGACGTGCATAATTTAAAATGGGAATCATTATTCTCTGCAGTTGAAAATAGATAATTGTGCCTTCAAAGAAATATGTTCTCAGGGAACTTTCTCAGGTCTACATATGCAGGGTCAAGAGATGTGTATTTTCTGCAGATATAAAATAGACCAAAGAAACACGTTTGGTTCAGGTGTCCTTGTGCTTTTTAACTTGTAGAATGCCTTCAGCCTGGGGAATCAAAGGACTTAGACTGTACGAGTTGTATCCATGTTTAAATTGAAACAATAATTCCAGTATTCCATAGAAAAAGAATGCTACAGCTCTTTATTTACTTTTAGAGTCAACATCCCATTTTTTGTTTACTTAACAATTATAGAACTTTGTTTCCTAGAAGCTATTCACTTAATTTTGAATATGTCCTGTATTGGGTCTGGCTGAGATGGAGTTAATTTTCCCCATAGCAGCCCTCATAGTGCTGTGTTCTGTATTGGCAGCTAGAAAGGTGTTGATAACACACCAGTGTTTTGGCTACTGCTGAGCAGTGCTCGCACAGCATCAAGGCTGTCTCTCCAACATTGCCCCCCCCCCCAGTAGGCTGGGGGTGGGCAAGATCTTGGGAGGGGACACAGCCAGGACAGCTGACCCAAGCTGACCAAGGGGATATTCCATACCATATGACATCTGCTCAGCAATAAAAGCTAAGAGAAAGGAGGAGGAGGGGGGACATTCGTTATTATGACGTTTGTCTTCCAGAGCAACCACTACGTGTACTAAAGCCCTGCTTCCCGGGAAGTGGCTGGACATCGCCTGCTGATGGGGAGTAGAGAATAAATCTTCTGTTTTCCTTTGCTTCCACACACGGCCTTTGCTTTTGCTTTATTAAACTGGCTTTATCGTGACACACAAGTTTTTTTGCCATCTTATTTTCTCCCCTCCCAACCTGCTGAGGAAGGGAGTGGTAGAGCGGCTTGGTGGGCACCTGGCATCCAGCCAAGGTCAAGCCACCACAGTCCTTTTTGGCACCCAACATGGGGCATGAGGAATTCGAGAAAAGGGTAGTAATTGGGAGAGGCAACGGGCAAAACATGGACTGAACACAGCTAGAGAGTGAAGAGTGGAATGATGATGGGGAATTTCGGTTGTTGTAATTGTGGTGAAGGCATGAGGGGTGGATTGTGTGTAAATTGTCCACTTTTGTTCAGTGTTGTGATGAGGTTATTTTGATTTTGGTGTGGGGAATTCTTTTTTGTTGATGTGAGTGAAGTTTGTGAAGATTGTGAAGATTGTGTGATGACTGTGGATTTTAATTATAATTCTTAAATATGTGATTCACAGAGGTGAGGGGTGGAATGTATTGGGTTTGCGTGGCAAGGTTTTGGTAGCGGGGGGCTATAGGGGAGGCTTCAGTAAGAAGCTGCCAGAAGCTTCCCCTATGTCCCATAAAGCCAATGCC
Source organism: Gymnogyps californianus (assembly GCF_018139145.2). Taxonomy (NCBI): domain Eukaryota; kingdom Metazoa; phylum Chordata; class Aves; order Accipitriformes; family Cathartidae; genus Gymnogyps; species Gymnogyps californianus. Next base: position 13,485,308 of record NC_059471.1, on the reverse strand, counting down.
AGCCGGCTCCAAGACGGACCCACCGCTGGGCCGAGCCCATCAGCAACAGTGGTAGTGCCTCTGAGATAACATATTTAAGAAAGGGAAAAGAAGTTACAGGGTAGTAGCAGTTGCAGCGAGAGAGAGGAGTGAGAAGATGCGAGAGAAACAACTCCGCAGACACCAAGGTCAGTGAAGAAGGAGAGGGAGGAGGTGCTCCAGGAGCCAGAGCAGAGATTCCTCTGCAGCCCGTCGTGAAGACCATGGTGAGGCAGGCTGTCCCCCTGCAGCCCATGGAGGTCCACGGTGGAGCAGATAACCACCTGCAGCCCTTGGAGGACCTCACGCCAGAGGAGGTGGATGCCCAAAGGACGCTGTGACCCCGTGGGAAGCCCATGCTGGAGCAGGGTCCTGGCAGGACCTGTGGCCCCATGGAGAGAGGAGCCCACACTGGAGCAGGTTTGCTGGCAGGACTTGTGACCCCATGGGGGACCCACGCTGGAGCAGTCTGTTCCTGAAGGACTGCACCCTGTTGGAAGGACCCACGCTGGAGCAGTTCATGAAGAACTGCAGCCTGTGGGAAGGACCCACATTGGAGAAGTTCATTGAGGGCTGTCTCCCATGGGAGGGACCCCACTCTGGAGCAGGGGAAGAGTGTGATGAGGAAGGAGCAGCACCGACAACGTGTGATGAACTGACCGAAACCCCCATCCCCCTGCGCCACTCGGCAGGGGAGGAGGTAGAGAAATCAGGAGTGAAGTTGAGCCCAGGAAGAAGGGAGGGGTGGGGGGAAGGTGTTTTTAAGATTTAGTTTTTATTTCTTATTATCCTACTTTGATTTGATTGGTAATAAATTAAATTATTTTTCCCCAAGTCGAGTCTGTTTTGCCTGTGATGGTAATTGGTGAATGATCTCTCCCTGTCCTTATCTTGACCCACGAGCCTTTCGTTTTATTTTCTCTCCCCTGTCCAGTTGAGGAGGGGAGTGATAGAGCGGCTTTGGTGGGCACCTGGCATCCAGCCAGGGTGAACTCACCATACGTCCTTTAATGGGAAGTTCTGCAGTTTTTTTCTTTTCCAGCATGTGTCCCTAAGAACAGTCCTTATAATAGGACTGCAGTGTCCTTAAGTTCTCTGGTAAGATCAGTCACTTCCCTACTCCTGTTACAGATAAAAATGGAGTATGTTGAAGAACTCAAACACAAATGTGTTTGTTGTTGTGGGGGATTTCTTTGTTTGTGTTTGTGGGGTTTTTTTTCCTGATTTTTTATCAGTGCCTTAGGAGCTCTGCCTCAAAGGCTTTAAGAACAGAACAGAAATTTACTTCTTTGCAATACAGGACAGGATAAAATCTTATTGTCCGTATTTTGCACACTTAATCAGCTGTATGTATTCTTGCACAAATCATTCCTAGAGATCATCTAGAGAGGCTATTAGACCAATTTCCTGTGGTAGGTGCCATCCAAACTCAAAATGGCACAGGGCCAGCATACAAATAATTTAGTTAAGATAAGCAAAAGACACAGAAAGAGATTTCAAAATGGAAATTAATTCCACAAGAGATCCTACAATTTGTGAGTAGATATAGGTCAATTTGAACAAAATTGTCTCATTACATCACAAATCTCAGCTTTCTGTGACTTGCACACTTGCTTATGATAGTGCCAAATGGTAATAGCGCATTTTTTCTTTTCTTACATGAATGATCACAGTCACCTTCAATGAGTTTAAGGATCTTCCCAAGGCTCAAGACCATCTTCTTTGATTAAGAACAGAATCCATGGCAGAGCATAGGCTACAGACGCAGTAAAACTTTAATCCTACATGACTATTTTCTGTGCTGAAGAAACACAGACTAAAGATCAAGATTAAGCACAAGAAATTTCTCTTTGAGTGTGTTCAAATTTGAACTTAGACCCACAGGAAGCTTTGAAAAAAGGAAAGTCTCTTGAAAAATGTCAGCTCTAACTTCCTGGGTTTTGTCACTTAACAATTGGACAATCATTTAAACTTACTCTACAGCTTGTTTTCATTGGCAGGGGATGACAAACACAAAAAATCCTGGGAAAATTAATTCATTTTCATGCTACATTTTTTCCCTGAGGAAAAAAAAAAAAAGGCATTTTTCAATCAGAAAAGTTTTCTAGTCCCAATCTTTTAAGAACAAATTCTCCCCACCACTAGTTTTCTCTGAATTCATCATTGTTGTGGTTTAACCCCAGCCAGCAACTAAGCACCACGTAGCTGCTCCCCCCTCCCAGTGGGATGGGGAGGAGGATTGGGAAAGAAAAATAAAACTCATGGGTTAAGAGCAGTTTAATAACTAAAGTAAAATAAAATATAATACTAACTAATACAATTAATAATAATAAAAATAGAACGATAATATTAATAATAATTGTAATGAAAAGGAACATAACAAAAAAAAAGAGAAATAAAACCGAAGAAAAGACAAGTGATGCACAATGCAATTGCTCACCACCCGCTGACCAATGCCCGAGCAGTGATCCGCCCCTCCTGGCCAACTCCCCCCAGTTTATATACTGGGCATGACATTCCATGGTATGGAATATCCCTTTGGCTAGTTCAGGTCAGCTGCCCCGGCTCTGCTCCCTCCCAGCTTCTTGCACACCTGCTTGCTGGCAGAGCATGGGAAACTGAAAAGTCCTTGGCTTAAGATAAGCGCTACTTAGCAACAACTAAAACATCAGTGTGTTATCAACATTATTCTCACACTAAATCCAAAACACAGCACTATATCAGCTACTAAGAAGAAAATTAACTCTATGCCAGGCAAAACCAGGACAATTATATAATAATCCTTTGCTGTCTACCATTATTTTATAGTCCATCTTCAATTAAATCAAGACATCAAGTGTGACATTAAGTTTCATTACCAGGTTCCATATAAATAGACTGAGATTTTCTGCACCAGTTTGCTAGAAAACCATGATTTTATAGCAAACTATTCATTGTAAAAGGTGAAGTAGAATTTGAAGGTCTTTCTGATGTCCAAGAGGTGAACATGGAACAATAAATATGAAAACTTTGCACTGTTTTTTCATCTTCAAATGTGAAGTTCACAGCTAATTCCTAGGGTTTGGAATTTGGAATAACAAAGACTCAAGTACAATTTAGTGTAGTAAGATACCTGTTTAATTTATTTAAGTATTCATTAAACAAAAGAGGGAAAGAAAAATATTTGTCCCCAGAAATGGATTTTCTTAAAATTGAATATCAGCATGAACTCTGAGCTAACTTTTATTTCCTGAGAAAACAGTGTTTAGATTCCAACACACTAGGTGCTTGACAGTGGTCCCAATATACTAAAATACAAACTGGGGGTATAACAGAATGGTAAAATTCTGAGGAAGTCTGGTAAATGTTTATGGAAATCTCCATCCAGAGAGCATGGATCAATCTATAGTGCATCAGGGAGAAAAAAGATCTAGCTGGAAAGAAAAGGTAAAAGAAAAGAAAATTTATTTTTAAGAAACCAAGATACAGATTTAGGTGAGACACTGCTTTTCTGACAGCTGTGGAGTTTTTAGTACAATTTCTTAAGATCATCGCATAGAAAATGATCAAAGGGAAAAGGAGTATATGTTAATAGGTAATGATCAAAGAATTTTTTTAAACTTGTACACTGTCACGCAGGATGAGACTTCATGTATTCAGGCACAGCAGAAGCCCAAAATAAAGGTATATTCTTTCCTTTGTACTGGCTGTCTGGAAGCATTTGTTTAAGAAATCTTTTCAGGAATTTCTTTACCTGCTTGGATTGTTTGATCCATTGTGCAACATACTGCATGGAACCCTTTGTTGATAGATCTTTAAGGACACTTACGTTAAATATTCAATGACAGGATAAGAGGCAATGGGCACAAACTGAAATCCAAGAAATTCCATTTAAACAGAAGAAGAAGAAAAAAATACTGTGAGGGTGATTGAACACTGGAACAGGTTGCTCAGAATGGTTGTGGAGCCTCCATCCTTGGAGATACTCAAAACATCAGTTTCAAGTAGCCTGCTCTAGGTGACTCTGCTTTGAGCAGGGAGTTGGACTAGACACTCTCCAGAGGTGCTTTCAAACCTCAACTATTCTATGACTGTATGGTTGAGTGATTCTGTGAAATAGCACAATCTTTGTAAGACTTCTGGTAAGGTCCTAAAGGAGAAAATTTTAATGTTAAAAGAAGTACAGACATGTTTCTACATAATTTGCCCCTTTTCCCAGTGAGTAAGGCAGGTATTTTTTTTTAAATTTTAGATCAGTTGGAGCAAAACAGTTATTTAAATTTGGATCTAAAACCTTCATCAATCCATAGGGAAAAAACCCCAGAGTTCACAGTATTATGACTGAGGTCATGAAATCTTGTAGATAGTATTTGTTTGTGTGATATGTACTATCTTTTTCCAACTTTCAGTTTAAGTCTACTGTCAAGTCATCCCAGGGAACCAGAAATATATTTGCCTTTCTGAATAATTCAACAAAAAAAAATGCCAAAACACAAATTATCACAGAAGTGTGAAAGGCTGGAAAAGTTTAAAAGACAAAAAAGTCCCACCAAAATCCACCCCCCACATACACCTGTGATCCACCTCCAGGACAGAAAAAAGCAGACAGGTGGATGACAGTTAGGAGGGTAATGACAGGACAAGAAGACGAAAATTTTCTCCATATAATCAGAATTTGGCTTGCTTTTAAGTTTAAAGTTAGGCAGCTAAATTTAATCTGATTTTCAGATGTAGTAAGTGCTGCAGCTTCATTAACTTCAATATGGATGCTCAGCATCCTATGAGAGTAAGGTCACCTTTCGTTAGGTGCTTAAGTATGCGTTTCATGGCCTGACTTATAGAGGTATTACACACCCATAACATCCACTGAACTCTGAGGAATTTCAACACCTGTGAAAAATAAGATGTTAATGTCTACTTCTAAGCATGAAACTTTGTGATTGATTCTGATTAAAGAAATTACTGACACAGTTGTGGAAGAACAGAGTTGATTGTATGCAAGAACAGCACTTCTAGAAAATTTTGTATTCTCATTATACTGTGAAAATAAGAAACAATAATGTTTAAGATCATTCTTCATTTCCAGTCACATTAAATTTCTCTGATCGGTCATACTTCTTCTAAGAAACTTTGTGAAGTTTTTATTTTTCTTATATTTTCAACCTAGCATAACATACTGAAGAAATATTGAAATAAAGTGTTACTCAGTTTGGACTTAAAAGAGGACTATTCATACCTGCACAAGTTACCAAAGTTCATAAACTGCACTGAAGAGTTGACAAAGAAGTTTCTATCACTCAGGGAAGCTGATGGCAGATTACAGATAGTGTTGATGTAATATATATATGTATATAAAGAATATTATATATTAATATACTGATATTATTGGCTTCATAGGTACTAGTGATGGATTAAGTAAAAAACACATTACCAATTTTTAAGACTATTCTGTTTTGAATAGCTTTCAACTACAGACTTCAAACTTTCTCTAATGGGAAGGACTTTACTTGAACTGAAGGAGTTCTGTCCTAGTAACCCTGAGTGGGAAATAAACTGATAACAAAAGGAGGGAGAGTGATTTTGGAGAACCATTTTACCATTTGTGATCATGTATTGCTATACTGGGGCTCCAAATATAGTTGTTCATTTAGATAGGATGATCTCCTTCATGGTTCTGTGTATTTCATGTGGACTATTAAAAATACTTGTACCTAAGTTGGCAGAAAAAAATCATAATATAAAAAGTTGAAAATTTATGCCAGTCTTATTTATGGACTGTTATAGGCGTTCATTGAGCTTTGAGTATGCATCATAAAAAACTTATCATACCTATAATATTGTAAATTATCACAGAATAGATACTGCTAAGGGAAAAAATAGCAGATCAGTTTTAAATTTCATTTTATTGTTCAGGTGGGACTTACTTCCAGACTAAGAAACTTATATATCAGTGCCAACATATATGAGTAAGAGTATAAGTTCCCATTATGTAGGCAGTGGAGATGTAGCTAATTCTGAGCTGGAACTGGAATGGAGCTATGGAGTGATTTGACTCATGCTAAAGCACATGGTTCGAATCAATCCATTTGTTAACATATGTGTCCAGTGCCATTTGAGAGGCTGTAGGGGATTCAAGAAATCTGCAAAAGAATGGTAAATATGACACAAGACTTTTGAAAGGTGTGTGCAATTCCAGACCACAAGCTGAAGGCCAGATAGGATACCCCACAGAAACCAAAACGTCTCTAGATGTCATTTTTAGGCAACTGAATCAAGATTTTTCCCAGGAGAGGATTCAGTTACCTAACCATAGGTGTCTAACATATAAGGTATAATTTCTGCATCATATCTACCAGTCCTGAGCAGATGTTTCAGATACCATGGGGGGTCTCCCATGGCACCACTCAACCTATTCACAGGTAACTAAATTTTCTCCCCAGTCTATGGTCAGTTGAATAGCCAAGAAGGCACCAGTGACTATATTGACTAAATCTTTTTTGGCCATAGACACCTAAATTTTATTCTCTTCATCTGAAAATGGGTCATGCCTCCTTTTCTGGCAATTGTTCAAATTCACTGTCTTAGGTGAAAAACAACAAAGATTTTAAAGAAAACATTAAAGAGACTAATCTTTATAAGAAGATTTGTGATGTAACAATCTAAGCACACAACTGGACATTAAATGGCTCTTCTTATTGCTTACAAGTAACATAAATACAATTCCTAATAGAAGTTCTGCCAAGTTCTAATCATTTTACACTAATACTAAAGACGATTAGCAGTTCCTATGATATAAAGATGCACATTCTGCCAGTATTGTGTTAAACACAATATCATGTTCAATACCATGTTTTTCCCCAAGTGAGACCATTTTTTCCCCAAGTGAGCGTAGCTTTGCCATAGAAATTTATTCCCAAGATTGTTCAGCAATAGTCTTGAAAAGGGTAGTTCTTACTACTTTGGAATGATAAGTCAGAAGCTGCACCAGCATTTTGCTCTCAAGCCTGCAATGCTGTCTTACTCAGTTATTGACTATTCATGCATTTAGCATTTCTCATTGATGCTTACTTTTAAAGAAACAGAATTGTTTTTAGAGAAAAGCTATTCAAGACAATGAAGTTCTGCAGTGATCAATGCCCAGAACACTTAGCTTTCCTAAGCAGAGTAATAAATATATTGTCATAAGCAGAGAGCTTGCATGCAATAGCATTTATTTCATTAGATATGCAGTACTTGTTGCATGCACTTTTACAAATACATTTTAGCATTGGCATAATTCCGCAGTAATTTATGTGTGACTCTTAGCAAGACTACTTCTTTATGATAGAGTTTCCAAGAAAATACTCTAATGTTTTCTTGTAATTCCTGAAATGGCTTATGGCTTCCTATTCCAGTAGAGTATAGAATTGGGAATCTTTATTTAGACAAATTATTTATCTTTCTTTAATGGCCTTTATAGGAAACGGATGCTAGAAAGCAAATAACTTCAAGAAAGCAATATTCTTCTTGATATATATCGTAGCAGATAGACAAAGAACAGAAATCCACCAAAAGTTCTTTCTTAATGCACTCTTTCCCCTAGTTATTATTTGGTTTTATTTTTTTCTTTTTTCTCTTTTTTTCTTCTTTTTTTTAATATGTATATAAATTGGGCTAAGGGTGAAACTTAAGCAGAAGAGATTTGGAACAAAGTAACTTATCAAAACATAATAGTTGCCAGAGGGGCCCATATTTTTGTAGTAAAAATAACTTCTTAGTGTAGATATACAAACACCATGGTTCTCAGGATCCATAGACAATCAGAGGAAGGTTAAATATTGCCCTCTCTTCTAAAAATAGGTGACCTTTAACACTTGTAAACAGCTAGAGTAACAGCTCCATTAGCTACCAACTGAAAAGATTTTGTATACCAGCTGTCTTCAGAAGGGAACTGAACATATCCTCATGATGTACAGGACAATTGTGAACATACACAGAAAACTTTAATTTACACGGTAGCAAGCACCGCTGAGATGATTATTTGGATCTATCAGCCTCTCACAGGCACAAATGAATTCCAGCCTTGCATGATCTCTGGTTGCTTATGTTGCAACTTTACAAGAGACAAGTTCTTATTCCTGCAAACTAACAGGCTATGAATACAAAAATAATGAAATGAAACAAAGAAATTCAATGAGGTGAATGTGGATGTATGTGTGGACAGGGAAAATAGCATAAATGGTAACAAAATAAATATTAACACCATTTGTTTATAAACTGAGAGATATAGGCACAGTTTATGAAAAGACTTGAAGTAGAAGAAAGTTTTTTAACAAGCTTGTTTTTATAGTGTTTCTTCACAGCATCTTTTAGGAAGTATCTCCAAAATCCAGTGAGCAGGACAGGAGGAGGTGTTAAAAGAACAGTGCTGGACTACTCAGTGGAAGACTCTGTCTCCAAGGGTGCACGCTGTGTGATAATTGTTGACAGAAAGCATAGCCCTATAGAGGAAGGCTGTATATGGTGAATGCTTGGTACTTAGGAAATTCACAGCCAGTGCTGGATAAAAAGTAAAAAACATGCCAAAGAGGTGCTGTTTGTAGCATTAATAGCAGGGCTGCTAAATGATGGGCTTTTAACCACCTTGTATCCAAATCATCAGAGCTGTTAAGCATCTCAACACTAATCTTCATGTACATCATCTTCATGTCCAAAGTGACTTTCTTTTTTACATTGCCAATTAAAAAGTGTATTTGCTAGAGTTATATTTACAGACTGTGTGCTGTGGCAGTCTCAAATCTTCCTGTACCTCTTCTTGTTTCAGATAGGAAAAAGACATGCTAATTTCTTATGTTAATATTGCCTCCTTGTATTTTCTTCTTATGGAAAGGAGTGAAAGACACCTTTCTAGCTTGTGTAGAACTCTACATTTCCATTGAAACTACATTACTTTCTCTATCAAATGATCTGGGGAAAAAACCCACAAATATAAGCAGTCTTGATTTTAGAAGAGCTTAATCTAAATCTAAACTTTAGACCTTTGCGTCAAGTATACTCTGCATATTCCCAGATATTTAAGATCTAACTGAGCTTGACTGGAAAAGGATTCAGAGAATAAACCCTCTGACTGTTGCTGGAGATGATCTATCTGAGAGTGAGGCATGCTACTTGCACTCAACCAAAAACTGATCTGAGTGGGAAGATATTACTGTGGTTTAATTAAAGGGGAAAAAAACCCATAAAAAATGAATCTATGAATCACACTCAGATGCAAAATTATTTTTAAGAAGACAAAATTTATTCACTATGTACCTGTCACATCAGAATCTTTTATCTAATATTTCTGCTGCTTGCACTATTCTATTAAAAACATAATATTTCAGAATACTCCTTTGATCTTGACAAGACATTGAAAAGTTTTATGGTTACTTTTTAATGATCAATAGGAACATTTAATTATGTTTGCCACATCTACAACGTTATATTTAAAATCTACAGCATATTGCGTTAGTCAAGTTTACTAATCTTATAGCTTAGACTTGCTTAGGGTAGGAAGTTATTTTTCCTGTCCAAAATGGGAAAAAGCTGTAAAATTCTTCATTAAAAATATTGGTATCTGTTCTTCAAGGTAGACAGCTTAAATTAGTTGTCCAAATCTTCTGTTTATTAGAGTAAAAATTGTGTGTCTTAGTGCAGTTCCATACAGTTTATTGTGAAGTAAATTCCAGTACTTGTGAGATATATTTTAAAAAATCATGGTTTATTTTCAATGAGTTTAAAAAAATAAATTACTTATTTTTAAGAAAGTATATATATCTGGATATTTTCCAGAAATTCCTGACCTTAAAGAACCCAAACTTTTGTCTGCCTGTTTTGGACAGCAGTTTCATTTCCTTGAATGACAGTTCCATCCATAAAAGAGAAATTGCAATGCCTTCTGAAACTTCAAACATATCCACTCATACATGGCCAGAATCTCCCACTCAGAACTTTGAACAAACAGTCCTGTGATGAATTTCACTCCCTGGTTTATAAGAAATAGACAAAATTGGGATTAAGTCTACTTAGGAGATATGTTTTGTATATACCAATGCCATAGTAAAGTGCCCTTAATAATAGGAGAAGACAGAAAGATTTCATGCTGTAGCTATTTTTAGTGTAAAGTTGCTCATTTATCACAGAAGTGCTCAGAAAATTATTTGTGTAAAAGTTTCAGTCCTCTCCATTGAGGAAAAACAGAACCAAGCATCAGTTTTTATATGACTCAGGGCTTCTGTTCAATAACAGTAATCCCAAATTGGAAAAATAAAAGGAAGAGAAGAAAAAGAGATCAGGTTTGGAAACACCATTGGTCGAGCAATTTACTTTGTTCATGAATTAGAATGAAAAATGAGAATGTGTTTTATTTGTTTGTCTTATGAACTTTGAACTTCTATAGCGCATTTCATTCCCATTTTAAAATGGTTATCAAGATTGATTTATGGAAAAGGTGAGGCTATGCACACAGTATCTAAAGCTAAAAAAACTGTGTTGAAAGGGCACACGAAATATTTTTACTGAATTCCAGTTCATCATTCTTCAAAATATCCTACTACTGAATGATCTGCTCCACTGAATGATTCCAACTTGAATGGTATTTGTAGAAAATTCTTGCATTTTAGTTTACCACCATCCAGGTCTACTTATTTTGCTTCCACAGCATATAATAGATTTGTGCTGTAGGTGGAAGAAATTCATAATAAAAGTTTGATGTCAGGCTTGAAATAATTCTTAGTTTTTACATGATAGAGAATAAGAGAAGATGTTTCCACACAGAAAATTCACTATTTGCCTAAATTCTGGCATCATCAGGTCAAATTCAATGGCTTTTTCTGGCTTTTTAACTATTGAAAGAAAATTCAAAATCTGGTTAGTGCTATATATACATGAATACTAGGAGCAACAGCTCTTAGAGGTTTTGCTTTTCCAAACTTCCTTTTTCCTGCATAAACATTCTCTATGTACATAATGTGATGTGACTACAGATCATTAAGCACAATTTTTGTGTTTCTTCATGGCATAAGAAAAAAAACCTCTTCTACAATGGGGTCCAAAATGTTATTTGAATTCTATGTTTTTTCTAAGTTCAGTATATTGTTAGAAACACCACCTTTCTCTAATGTCAGTGTTCATGTTGACTGAATCTTAGTTTGAATCTTAAGTGGCACCAGTGGCAAAATTTTTTCTATTTAAATGTGTTTAAGAAGACCTCAGAATCCAAGAAAATGTTTTAAAAATATTGTAGTTAAAGACCCAGATTAAGTTTCTACAATTTGCATTATTTTTTTCTTGGTAAGGTTTTCATGATTTCATTATAAGTCAAGAGACGTTACCTGTGACGCTGAAAAACATCTAGCATAAAGTCTGGATATTTATAAACAGACACATGCTTAATCTCTTCTGTGTTTTTTCTGTATGTACTAGTTTCAATGTATAAGAAAATGCAGCAGGACAACAACATCTATGAGGGAGGGGCTGTCAGAAATGCCTAAACTCTTTCTGACGTCAGTGAAGTCCCAGGCTCAATATAGCAGTATTTATGACAATGCAAACCTGAAAGTTTCAAGTTTTGAGGACAAGGAATCTGTGATTGGATTACTCTGACGCTTCCTTTCAGAAAGATCATTAAATATACAACAGGAAGTCCAAATACCTTACGGAGTTACTCTGTAGCTGTCTAAATCTAACTTTTAAAATATAAATAATATTTTGATGTTTTTCATTTTAGTGGAAAGATCTTTAAAATATCCCCAAACAAAATACTTTGTGCAATTCTAGATGGAAAATATATTTGGTTACTGAATTCCAACCCCCCCAAGGAAGCCTTAACAATAATACGAACAGAAAACAAATAGATTTGATTTTTCACACAGTTGTACCATTAGGTGAGCACAGACATAGAGAACATAGCTTTTGAGAATGCTGTTGTTGCCTAAGAGAAGTACTTTAGCCACAGAGGAGCTGAAGAAAGTGGAGTCATTTATAAATCCTATGACAATGACAGAGAACATGAATGCTTGATGAACTGTTTAAAAATGGAATCAGTACAAAAGGTAAAGATTATTTCTAAATAGCCTCCTAAATAAATAATCTGGTTGTCAGAAATGTTTAACATCTAGAAAGTCTCATTGATCTTAATAGTTCCTTTCAAAATCCACATGTGGGAGTGGATCTTTTTAAAAAATCACCATGACTATATGAACTTTTATTTATTGTGCATTCTTGTATTTCTCTTTTCATCATTTTCTTAGTTCAGCTCCCTGTAAGACTCATTAAGAATATTTGTACGGTCATTTACAAAAACTCTGTAAGATTTATTTTTAATGGCTATATTGTACTGATATAATTATTTGCACTGTATACATCTCTCTATTTGGCACCTGCAAAACTGTTTGCTGCTTTGAATCAGAGAGTTAGCTAATTTTAGGGCTTTTTTTTTCCTGAAAAGGCAGAATAGATGATAAAATCAGGTAAAGCAAAAGATTGACAAAGATAATGTAAGCTATAAACTGCAAAGAAGTGGAGTGTTGCCATTTTCCCAGGAGACTGGAGCTCTCATCAGGGACCTCATGGCAGCACAAAGTTTCGAGAAGACGGTATGTGAGATTCATCTCATCTAACTATAGACACTGAAATAAAACAGATCATATCCAGAAAGTGCCTACTTTATTCATTTTAAGGGAATCTAAGATGTATTGCTCAAATAAATATGCCTGCATGAACCATACCAATTTTGTAGATACTGCTTTACTTCAGTATTTCTTCCAGTTGCTATATTCTAGTAGTGAAATAAATACAGTTTAGAAAAAAAAATTTTAAAAAATCATCAGAGGTATTGCTTTTCATACTCTTCGCAGATTCCAGGAGTTCCAAAGACAACTTAAATGGCTGAAGAAACTTCATTTTTAGAGAGATGCTATAAATATAAAACACCTTCTACAAGTGGAATGGAACATGTGACACCATTGAAAGACGTGCAGGTGCCAGACATGTTACTTGGAAGGATACTCACAAAGACACAGACAGAAGCTGAAGATATCGCTAGTCCTGGAACTATGCCATTTTCTTTGAGAATGCTTCTTGTATTTCCTTGCCACCCAGCTTGTACTTTTTCCTTCAATATGAAATATGATTATTGGCTGCCTTCCCAAGTTTCCTCAGTGCCCTTCCTAGTCATTGTAATGTTAGCAAGTGCTATTTTAAATAATATATTCCCTTTGTCAGGAATGAATCAGCTTAATTTCTCTCCTGATGTCCCTCTGTATATTCCACTGAGGTTAAGCATGGACATGAAAATTCACAAATATCATACCTGACCATGATGTCTTATATATTAACTATTACATGAAGTCACTGAAATTCCAAAGACTAGTGAACAGTATTATTTCCATGCAATATTAAATGAAATCTAAGCACGATTCTCTCTGTTTTATCTTTGTCATATTCTGTTATAAATACAACATTTGCATTTGCAATGCCTGTTTTGAAGACACTCTCATCTGAGGGCGAAACTTTGCCTGATGTAAGTTTTAGTGAAGACACGGATGTACTTTTTTTATCGATCTGGTCTGTGACATCAAAAGGATCCTTCCTAAGTGTTTACACAGCTTTAACCACTGAAGATTTGAAATGCCTTACAATCAGTAGTCTATTTTTAAATTTTCATATATCCTCTAAGATAGAAAAAAGATTTTTCTGTAATTCACATTTCTTTAGAAGGTTGTCAAAACAGAACATAAATAGGTTACAAAATTTGCATTAGATCTGTGAACTCTCAGTTTGAATTAGGAACTGACTCCTAGGGTTATGTTCAGTTGCTTAAATTTAAACACTTACTGCCATTTGAAATACCTGATTATAGTAGAGATATCTGCAAGGGCCCAGAAGACGTGACAAAAGATCTGTTGGAGACCTGCAACTTTTTGAACTGGCTGCAGAAACTAAAGGAGATGTCCAAATGCATCTGAAAAGTTTAGACAACTGAATGAAGCACGTAGTTCTTAAGTTACTAATGAGGACTATATTCCCTGGACAATCTTTCCAACTCTAACTCTGGGAAGGGAACAAATATGTTCCAAAATTATGCAGCACTAGAATTTCTCATACCACACTAAGATGTACAATGAATGACCTTGAAAAAGAAAAACAATTTAACGTAACAAGGGAGACTGGGCAGCCTTGGATGTTAGATACTGCCACAATATATCTGGAAACAGTGATACTGCCACAATATATCTGGAGACAGTGAACAAGCTGAGAAAGATTTTTTTTCCCCACAAAACTTGAAAATGATCACTAGCTAAGCCCTAGTGCCAAATGAGGATTGTAAAGGAAGAGTAGCTTTTTGTAATGAGGAAAACTCAAGAAGTATGTCAGTTTGGGCTGTCTTGTGGTATTGTGTAAAAATGACAAGCCTGACAAAGTCACAACACAAATTGTTGAAAACCAAATGTGATTCATTTAAACTGTTGACACCTTAAATCAATTAAGGTTTCTAAGAATTAGTTGAAGGAAAGGTTAATAATGAGATCTCTTAGTTTTTAAGAACTTCAGCAATGTGACAAATGCTACAAATATAACAGCTGTTTTCTCATCCAGTTTTGGTATTAGAGGTCCCAGAAAGCTGAAATCAACCCATACTGGAAGCATTTTTCTTCTAATGGAAAATGGTTGAAGAGACAAGTTTTACTGCACTAATCCAAACTTAAATTACAGAAGTTTCTATACTTTGTTGTTTTGGTGGTTTAAATACTTAAAACAGTATACAATTGAACTTATTCTTATGCTGAGAAGTGGCCTGGCAGCAATACTATATGGCTTCCTGATTGCCTACTGGGAACAGTAAGGCCAAAAGTCTTAGGATTTTGTTTCTTCTTTCCAAGTGTTTGAATGTGTGGAGCCAGTTTACAGTAAGATATCATAAGGATGATAGCAACTGCTTTTAGTCACTGCAGATCATTGGAAAACCCTAAAATTGCATCATGTAGGCACACCTGATTTGTGATGCAGTGTTTTTATCTCCCTGGAGTAAAAATGACTGGAATCAAACTGCAACAGGAGAAAAAGCTTTGGACTGAGGAAAAGACAGAGAGCAAAAATGGTAGTTATTCTTACAGAGATAATAGACTTATAATTTTTATGGTATAAGCATTGCCCTCGCTTAATTTTATATTTTGTTTCTTTCTCTTTTTCCTTTTTTTTTTTTGTTTTTTTTCTTTGCAACTCCATGTTTAGGAAGCTTGCTGTTTTAGAAAGTATGCCAGACCCAATGACAGGGATGAAAAAAGCTATGAAATATGAGGCTGAGGTCCTCAAAACAAATAAAACCCATCAAATGAAGCAAAGTGACCTAACCCAAGTGACCTTTCTTTTAAGTGTAGTCATTATGAAAGCAATCCCTTTCTTTGGAAACTTCAGAGTGTGTTACTGAAATACAATACACATCAACGAACACATCACATTTTTTAGCCAGGGCACAATACAGCTTTGTGCTAGCTTAGTGGAATTTAAGGATGAAGTGTAGATTTCATCCATGATCTTGTTACATGGTAAGCTTCCATTTTGTTTCCTGTTGCAAATCCAGGTGCTGATTTTACTATGAAATACTGCGTGTTCTAATATAAGTATTTGTCTGGTTTTATCTTTATACTTTAACAAAGGAGTTAGCTGAGATGCTAAGACTGTCACTCCCTAAATTTTCATAAGGAGATTTGTCTGTTTCTTTATGGTCTACATCACGGAGGAATTTAGTTTGAGGCAGTGGCAAAAATAGAACCACTTCACTGGGTGGCATAAATATTAGATTTTTATTTATTAAACAGCATGAGCATCGTGGGTGGATAACTTTCTATTTCAAGGTTTCTATACTGTGACACACTCATTCACTCTGTACAGAATACACTCACACCAATCGAGGTCCCTGCCCCCTTCATCTAGCTATGACCAGCACCATAGACTCAGGAGTACAAGACTTTGAACTGGTCAATGTGACTGAGTCCTGGAAGGCTTACACACATAGCGGTTCCACCTTGGGTTCAGCTTTTCTCATGGTGTTGGATGCCCATGGATTTGTTCCCATGGAGGGGCTAATATTTTCACTATTTATTGTCTTCTGACTTAAATGGTTGGCAAAACTGACAATGGTCTCACTGGCCACATCACCCAAGCCAATTGCTTTGCCTTTCCCCATAACTAAATGCAGGTAGCTGTTTTCACCCAGTTTACTATCTCTGTTTGGTCTCCTGTCCCAAATGTAATATAAGTTAAAGTTATTTAGAGTTCACCTGTGCTTGTGTCTTTCCCAGCATACACCTAAACAATTAGCACGGCAGATGCAGACTGAGCATTTGGAAAAACTTCCCCCATAGCAATTTTCTGTGCTTAGTTTGTTTTTCTAGCGCTACTAGAGGTAGAGGTAGAATTGGGCAGATGTGGTTAGAGTCTCACTCACCTGCGCAATACTTTCAGTCAGGCTTTACTCTATGGCTTAGTAACATATAGAGGAAAACTTGGTTGAAGCTAGATTTTTTCCTCCACATCATCCAAGAGGGCACTCCATACCAGCTCATCATTTATTAGATCAGAATATCTGAGTGTATTTGGAAGTCTAACTTCAGATTTTTTAGTTTAAATGTCACACTTGAGTTTCAGGCACTAAAAGCAAATCACAAGAATCACATCCCAAATGAAAAACACAACACCATTTCAATGAAGGGTGCTGACTTTTGACTAGGCAACCAGAAGCCTTCCAAAAGGAACTAGTAACACCTTGAGATTTTAGCACAAAAAAATTGACAGGTGGTTAATATTTTTGTATTTTCACACATCTAACATCCATTCCTAGGGACTGCTCAAAAAAAACAGGCAACCCTGTCAGCATGGCATCACTGGCAGGGTAATCTTTACTTATGGATGACAAATTTCTCCAGTGTAATATGCAAAACCATCTTTTGCTCTCATTCTTAGGAATACCTTTATCTTTGTTCTTTCCACAACAAAGCTCTTAATCACTTGCCAGTGCAAAGGGAATTCTGTGTTTTAATTACATTCTGTTTTCCCTGTGCTGTTTTTAGCATTATATAACTGATTACATTGCTTTCATATAAGTTGATTATTTCACTTTCTCACTAACACTAGGGAAAATCAGTAACAGGGAGCATGAAAAGAACAGAGCATGTATTAGGAACAGGAAACAGAGTCACCGAAAGAGAACTGAAATTTGTAGATACTGTGGCTCCCTTATGATCTTCTGATCATTGTATTAGTTGAACTATTGAAACTAAAAGCTACAGCATATGTATCAGTATTATTAAAGTTAATATTGAAACACACCTGAAAATATTTCAGAAAACATAATAATGACCTAGTGCTTTCTCAAAACCTCTGTGTATTCAAAGGTGATCTTTAGGTACATAATAGATTTCATGTTCTAGAAAAATGGGGATCCTTGTGCATGCAAAGAGAGTAATTATAAGTAATGTACAAGTATATGTCTGACAATCACATTTTTTCTTGGAGTCATGGATTATGCTTGGTTTTATGACATTCAGAATTCAGAAACAGAAGTTGTACTCAGCCTGATAATTCACTGATGACAGCAGTGGGGTAGCAGATTGTTGAAAAAGGCAGAAATGAAAATCTTTGCTTATAGTTTCTTGAAAAACCATGGATGTCACACTGTGTGTAATCATATGCTAACTATTAAGATAGAATAACTATTTAATAACAACTGTCCCATCACTTCCATTATTGTCTCTTTGAGTGCAGTTCTTAATATATTGCTTTTAATGAGTCAGGCTTGATGCAGGTGTTTTTGAAAATCCAGATGTTTATATACTCCTTGGGGAAAGTGAAGAGGCATATATAAAAGGTGAAGAACTTATTTTGGAGTCTCATTTGATATTTAGTATGACAGGGCTCTTTGGATGCTAATAGGGATACAAGATTCCATCCTCTGTTGTTAGGCTCTGAAGATCTTCAGATGAATATCCATGGACAAAGTGATGCCTTTCATTTTCTTTTTTTCTTTTTTTTTAAACAGAGATGTGATTAGACGTATTAGTGTCCCTTCACTGTCTACATAAATTTAGATTAACATCCAGTTCATCCAGTAGCTCAATGTCTTCTAATCAGTTTTTCCATAGAATGTTATTGTAATGTGAGCTTTCTGTATTACCAGCATCATAAACATCATCAGTATTGAGTCATTTCCTTGTTTACACGTGTACAAAATATTGCATTGAGCTCTCTGAAGAGCTACTGATTACTGGTATTACGTTTGGTGATGATTTGCAATAAAGAAATGATTAGAGGATGTTCATGTGAGCACCTTGCTAATGTTATTCCCTCTTCAGTCCTATAAGAGTACCTCTGAAGTACTCCAGGATCAATCAAGTACTCCAGAACAGGCCTTCAAACCTGTTTGCAAATATACTCTTCAAAATATTGCCTTCTGTAAATAAACTGGGAGGAATATGCAGCTTGATTCTAGCCTTGCAACAGGAACTTGCATGAGAGGGAAAATAAGATAGCAACCATATACAAAACTACTTACTTTGTGGCATGTTCCCGATAATTCATTTAACTAATTGGCTTGGAAGATGGCCTGTTTCTTTTGATTTTCATGTTAAAATAAATTTATTTTATGCAGGAGAAGGTGCCAATACCCTACATATTAAAAAAAAGAATCATTGTGGTTGGAAGGGACCCTGGTAATCTCTAGCCCAACCTGCCTGCCCAAAAGTGCTTCAGGTCAAGCTGTTTGCTCAGGGCCATGTCCAGTGAGGTTTTTAATATCACTAGGGATGGAGACTTCATAACGTCTCTGGGCAACTTGTTCCAGTGTTTGGCTACTCTCACAGTCAAAAAGTTTTTCTTATGTTTAAGTGCAATTTCCAATGTTAATATATTATACTATATTACTATACCTATTACTATACATTTTTCTTGTATTGTTATTTTACTATACATATTATTATAACTATGCTGATGTGCACCACTTAACCACTATGGAAAACAGAAGTGATGAGATATTATTCTGGCAGTTTCAGTAACAAGATTTTGAGCCTGGTGAAACCATAAGATCTACACTGATCCTATTGCATATTAGTTAAATAAGATAAAAGCTGTGAATGCTCTCTCTCTGTATACGTAATTAGCCCTTAGTTGGAAACATCCAGAAAGGCTTATTTCAATGCCTGAATCTGGATTCTCAGTGAATAGCATAAAGCTGACTCTTCTTTAAAATGCATGCATTAAATCTATAAATCTAAAGATATAGCTCTATGTGCAGTGCAAAGAATATTGATCACCATGGAATAATGAAAATCTGTTTGAGTTTTGTAGTAAAAACTCCCAACAGAAACCAAAACACACATCAAAATTGGTTTTGATTTCTTAATAAGGCTGATTACCCAACAAATTCCCTCCCAAACAACTGGACTGAGTCCTCCATCTCTTCAGTAGTAGTAGGCACATATTTTATTCTTCCAAAATGTAGCTGAAGTTTAAGTTTATGTTTCTATTAAGTAATACTTTACAGATGCTAAATTACAATTGTATGCTCAGAAAATACATGACGTCCTTATAAACGTCAAATGAATTCTTTATGATCAGTGTTATTATAATGAATACCAAACAATTCCATTATAATTAGTGCTATTACAATGAATATCAAAGGAATTGATGGTAATTAGCTGCAGTAGGCTGAATAAGAAATGAGCTCAAAATGAGAGATTGGAGAAGTCTCTTGAAAAGAAGCTTTAAACTTCCTGTGATTTAGTACAATTTTATGGTTATTTAATAGTGAAAGGACGACAGCATTGCAAATGCTGTCTTCAAAGCAATAAGGTCTGTTTCACCCAGGCAATCTCAAGAGATGTGACTTTGCATTGGACAGATTTTTAGTGATTGTTCTGGAAGAAGACATAGACAGATGACAAGAGGGATTCTTCAGGTGTCTCCACAGCCTCACTCTGTCCCACACTATATTCAAGTGGAAAGGGAACTAGTATGTACATATGTTAAAAACTTTATAGCTGCTTGGAGGAATAGGGAAACAAGGGAATATGTGTTAGAGTGCTCTGTTTAAAGCATGTTGCCTCTAGGTTGTGCAAGTCATGAGTCGTTTAATTAGACTTGTATATGAGGGTAACATCTAGCACTCAGAAGTACTAAAGTCAGTGTGTTGTCAATCCTATATAATGCAGCACTACCATGCAATTCCTTAAAAACTGAGGTAATGGCTGCCAGTCTGACCAAGTAAATGAGGCTTTCATTTGCATACAATTTTCAGTTTTCCTCTGGTAATTGTAGGAGGATCTGTCATGTAAAATGCAGTATCTTAGTGTTTTGCTTTTTTTAATGGTAACAGAAATGAGTTTCTTTAAGCAAAACTCTCCCATGGTTTGGATAATAATGCATTTTTTTCTAAGGGATAAAAGATGTGTAGGATCACTGACAAGCTTATCAGTGTTTGACAAAGAAACTTAATAAGGTTTCTAAAAGAATTCCCCTCCACAGTGTTCTGTCTTTCTATTTCAATGATGCTTGATGTTCCCCTTTGCTTCTGTGGATTTCATTTTCCTAAAAAGAACTGAAAATACTTTCCATGTTGCCATTAGTTTAGCTACAGCAGAGAAAAAAATTGTCTGATTGTTCTGTGTAGTTATGGCTGCTATTCATTAGCTGCAGTTATTATTATTTTATAAAATGATTGACTTCCATGCTACCTGTGGCTAAAATGGCACATTCTTGTAGATCCTGGAGGTAATTAAACTCCCATACAAACTAGTGCTTGTTCATCCAATGCTTGTTTGTTCTACATGTTCCTATTAAGGTTCTTCAGAGTCTATGCAACTGGTATGCTTTGTTCAACCAGCAGTAATGAAAGTTATAAAAGAAACAAATTAGTGTGTCTTTCATTTTATAAAACGAGAAGAGATTTCAGAAACCAGAGTGGAGAATGCAAAGACAAATGGATTACAGCTGGATTGCTTTTTTTAAAGAGAACCTGTGTATCTGCATTTATATTTGTATCTTCATTATCCCAGCTGGCTTTTCTGAGAATTGATGCACAAATAAAACTTAGAAAATGTACTCAGAATTTTCCTTCCTCACTCACACTTTCATATGAAATCTTTCATTCTTAAAGGAATTCAGTTAAATAAAAAACATCACAAAACATTTATAAGATGTAATTTACAAGATTACATGAACCCTATAAATAGCCCTTTGATTAAGATCTTAATTAAGGTAGCATAACACATCCCTCTTGGCAGTATAAAATGAGGGAAAACATCATGCACAAAGTGAACTGAGCAGGCAAGACCTTTGGATTGACTTTTATCAAACAGAAGGCTTAATCTTCACTATGACATGTCTTAACAATTCCCATGAGTTTCATCACATGAGTCCAAAGGCCTACTTTTCCCTCTGAAGGAGTATATGTCATCTCTGCCAAAAGAGAAAAACAAAAGACATTGAAATATTGGTAGGACAAGAAATCATCTTCTTTGTGTAAAGGTCAGTTACCACAGCCTTTGTACTTTCAGCTTGTGCCAGAGTACGAGCAGAGCAGAATCTAACTGGTAAAAAAACAAACCAAACCAAAAAAACACAAAACCCTTCAACCTAAAAAACAAGAGCTATGAGGCATTTGACTAACCTGAGGTGTTGTTACATCATTTTGGGAGGAAATAAAGGATTGAAAATAGCTTTTGATAAAATTGGTAAGTCTGAAATTGTACCCTAAGCTTTTATGGAGTTATTAAGAAGATCTCAGGATTTTTGGAAGCTAGAATTAAAGCTAGAATTAAATACTGCTTGATGATTTCCTCTTCGTAAGGTAACTCACAGGAAAATTTGAAGTCAATGTTGAAGGAAGCTGAAGTAACAGACATTTTGGTGTAGAAGTAACTATAAGAGGAGTAGCTGTATGTGGGAGGTGAAATATTCTAAAATAAAAATGATTGGAAATGTTCTTATATCTTGGGAAAATTATGGTTCTTAAATGTACATAAACCCAAAATTGCTAAATGCCAGTAGCTCTGAAGCAAGGGAATGGCTTCAATAGTAGACCTGTGCCTCGTGTGTTCTGGTTAACTTCTGTATTTCTGTTGCTCTTGCCAAATTTAAATATATGGTACATGGCCTTTTTGTTCCTACTGCTTTCCTTGATAAGTGAAAAGGGGCTTAGAGGCACATGATGTTTCCTTCCTCTTTCCTCAGTCCAGAGGACTGAACTATATCCAGACAAGCATAAGCATCAAAAGATGTGGGATCAGTATGGGTCTGGGATCCCAGGAAAGGATTGTTCAATGATTAGTTTATCCTACTTCATATACATTCAGACGGTTAGTGATAGGTGTGTTTGAATACTTTTAAAGGATATCCAGGAAAAAAGAAGAATAAGAATAAGAATAAAAAGTAAGCCAACAAGGAGGTGCGTCACAATCTCTGTTAATTTGCGTGTTTTTAGGCTGTCAGACCTAAAATATGCACCAATGAATATGGCTATCTCTGCAGAAGTCTCAGTATAGCAAAACACTCAAAATAAAAAGTAATACTGTGTTTAAGTAAATTTTCAATTAAAAAAAATGTTAATCCCCCTATCTACTTGTG
This sequence comes from Gymnogyps californianus, assembly GCF_018139145.2. Classification (NCBI taxonomy): domain Eukaryota; kingdom Metazoa; phylum Chordata; class Aves; order Accipitriformes; family Cathartidae; genus Gymnogyps; species Gymnogyps californianus. The sequence goes on along the minus strand of NC_059471.1, from coordinate 13,462,673 downwards.
TACCATGAGGTTCCCATGTCTCCTTGCTTTGCGCTAGAGTTTCAGGTTCTTTTTTGTCCATGTTATAGGTAAATTAGTTTGATTCTGGGCTCCAAATAAGTTAACTAAGTGACGTCCCACCTACAGCACAGAAAGAAAAATAATTTGCTTCAGGTCTGTGCAAACTGAGTGGAGCTGATCTGGTTTAATACAGAAATATAGATGAGGTGCAGCTACCTACATAGTGCAGAATGCCTCAGGAGTTCAAGGGCTGGAGCAGAGATAGATGTAGGGGAGACACAGCTGTCTGCCTAGTGAGATACACTATTCAAAATAAGATAACCTGGTTTTCTACAATATGAGAGATTAAGGTTAAAGTTTTATATCTGGACTGCAAGGTAGGAGAGGGAAAGACCTTTTTTTGTTGTTGTTCTGTCTTGTGTGGACAGGCCATGTCCATTGTTGTGGCAGTATGTGTAATACTTGTAAACACTCATCAAGACACATGCTTTTCTGCCCATATAAACATAAATGAGCTTTATTTTTATTTTTTTCTCAGTAAGATAGGTACTACTTTCAGAGTCCATGTGTGTATAGCATTGCAGGAATCCTAGGATTGGCTGAGATTCTCACATAATTCTTGGTTGTTCATGGCATGACAGCAATAGTCCCAAGTAAACTGAGAAGGAAAACCACCCTACCATGAATATCATAGGTCTCTTAGCAAAGGACTGAGGATGCTGGTGACTCTTCATAACCCCAGTCCCTATTCTTCTTGAGGAAAACTCTCCATTGACCTTAGGAGCTAGAAAATATTAGAAGGAGGAATAGAACACTAGAGAAAAAGGGTAGATACTAAGACATTTTATGTATAACAATTTTAACTGTATTATTAATGAAGCTTTTCTGTAATAATTAAACAATCTTGAATAGGACTGTTAGTATCACTGTAATTGGACGAATGATAACTAGTTCTTGCATTTTGATTAGACTGTAAAGACTTTTGCTAGATTAACAATAAATTCTTGCCTTCGTAGAATCACAGAATCACAGAAATGTACAGGTTAGAAAGGACCTCTGGAGATCACCTAGACCAGCCCCTGTGAACATGACATTTCTTCCAGTTGTCTGAAGAAGATGTCATTTAATTCTTCTTCCTGATCATGTGAGCTGTAGCAGAAACCCACCATGATGTTGCCATGTTACGCTAATTAACCCATAAAATCTGTTTTGGCTCCACACCCATCCCTAGGCAGAGCTTCATGTATTCCATGCATGCAAATTCCTCCTGGTTGTCCCCACGCTCTGTGCATTAGCACACAGACACTTCAGAGAGGTACTCAGTCATGCACATTTCCCAGAAAAAAAGTATGAGAGCCAGCACCATCATGCTGTCCTTTTGGCATTTCCATATTTGTGCATACATTTGAGATAAGTTTCCTTCTGCCTTGTTTCATTGATTACAAGTTCTCTCTTGTCCACATTACCCAACATCCTTTGCTTTCCAACTCAGGTCCCCACTTCCTCATTTGATTGTGGATCATAATCTCCCTCCTCCACTGTTCCTAGTTTAAGGCTCTCTTCACCAGTTTGGCCTCCCTGTTTGCAAAGATGCTTTTGCCCCACCTGATCAAGTGGATCTTGCCACTACCTAACAGTCCTCAGTCCTCAAAGAAGGTCCTATGATTGTAAGAACCAAATCCTTTTTTTTGACACCAGCTGCACCACCAGTGTTGATCCTCAGGATCCATCTACTCCACCTCACGCCCTTTCCCCTCACCAGCACGACTGAGGAAAAAAACCACCTGGGCCCCCAAACCTTCAACCATCGCCCTGGGAGCCATGTAATCACACTTGATATGTTGCAGGTCTTCCCTGACAGTGTCTTGGATATATCTTCACATGTGTGTTCCTTTTCTCATATTACAAGATTTTGAAAGTAATGAACAAATAGCAGGGTCTAGATTTAGTTACTGATGTGTAGGCACATCAGTGAGCCACAGCCTGAGATTGTTTGGGTGTTCTACCTGGCCTCTGCTACCGAAGAAGTACTTGTGTTTCCCATAGATTCCGTCTGCTGCATCTGTCAGCTCTGTATGTCAAATCTGCCAGCCCGCCTCAGATATTTCAGATACCCTGGAGTGCCAAAAATGGCATTCTAGTCATGAATGTTTAAGAAATGAATCAGTCCCCAGACCACTGTATAGCTCTCTTGTCTCCATTGATGGTAGGGACTAGATTCAGTTGCTTAAATATGGTATCTAGTGACATTCTGGTTGCTTCATGCTGACCTCCATCTGCCAGCCGTAAAGGATGCAGGTCCTGTGTGTTCTGGGTCATATCTGCCAGTCCCGTTAGATCATTTCAGATATGTGCAATCATCTCAGATGATACTAGGCAAATTAATAGATCCCTAGATCTCCCCTGCCTATACTGGGAATTAAGACACTCAGCACGTAAACACATTTTAATTTACATTTCTGAACCTAGGCCTGAATCCCATCCTTCTGGTGTGTGTGAGCTGGATTTGGTGTTCACATCCACGGTATCAGGAACTGGATATCTTTCATGTCAAAGTGGACACAATATGAATGCACATGATATGTTTGAGGTAGACTTTGCTTTGAACAGTGTAGATGATGTCCAAGACACACTCATTGGCTTAGTAAGCAGTGCTCAAGTCCTAACACAAAGATAATACAGACATGTATACTAAACTGAGTGGGAACTGTGCCAGAATTTCACCTCAGAGGGAATGTACTAATCTTCTGAAAAGTATGTGCTTTTTCGGATTGCAGCCAAAAGAATAGAACTGAGCTTGTAATGTGACAGAGTTTTATATAGTTACACCTGTCAGAACTGTTTGTAATAAATGGATTAGTTTGCTAATATCACAAGGGGAATTTAAGTAGAGTAGAAGAGTGCATTTTTTTTCTTCATCTAGTACTAAACAAATGTCTATAACCGCTGAGTAGTGGGTCTAGCTGGGATGAAGTTAACTTACTGCAAAGCAGCCCAAATGGTGCTGTGCTCTGGATTTGTGACTAAAACAGTGTGGAGAACTCACCAGTGTTTTGACTATTGCTGAATAGTGCTTGCACAGCATCAAGGCTTTTTGTTTTTTTCCCTCACTCTACCCTGCCTCCCACTTCCCCCTGATGGGTAGGCTGGGAGTGGGCAAAAAATTGCAAGGAAACGTGGCCAGGACAGCTGACCTGAACTGACCAAAGGGATATCCCATACCATATGACACTGAGCTCAGCAATAAAAGTTCCGGGAAAGGAAGAGGCATGGGGGACATTTGTGGTTATGGTGTTTGCCTTCCCAAGCAACTGTTACCATGTGCCGAGGCCCTGGTTGCCAGGAAATGGCTGGACATCTGCCTGCTGATGGGAAGTAGTAGATTAATTTCTTATTTTGCTTTGCTTGTGCACACAGCTTTTGCTTCAGCTATTAAACTGTCTTTATCTCGATCCATGAGTTTTCTTGCCTTCATTCTATTTTCTCCCTGTCCTTCAGGAGAGGGGAGCAAGTGGCTGTGTGGGTGCTTGGCTGCTGGCTGGGGTCAACCCACTGCAGTCAGACTCCTTGCTATAATCCTATCCTTAGTTTGACTTCTATCATGAACAGCAATTTTATTTTATTTTAGTCTGTTCTCAACAGAAAGTAAGTGATTTTACAGAAAAAGCATACACTAACATGACTTTAGCTGAGCAGCTGGCAAGAAATATTTAATACTGTTCTGTATTTTTCTTAGCTTAATTATGATTTCACAGCCAGCTTTTATTGCACCAGTCTTAAGCTCAGCAAAGTAACTGTCACCTTGGTAAGAGCAAACATACAGTTCTTCCTGGTAGCTATTTCTCTCCACGCAAACATTTCCCTCATGACATCTCTTGGAATTGTGAAACTTGCTCACACGGTCTGTCTTTGCACCTCTGTAGTCATAACACTAGCAATGACACTTTCAGAAATCAGTAACTGAATTAGTTTGAGAAGTGTGGGATCAGCTGCAGAAGCATGTAGGGAAAATAGTCCAATTCTCCTTTCATTGCCTTCAGTCCCTCATCTTCTCAGGATGGATTCCAAATGTGAACACTGAGAGCTGCTGAATTCCTGCCAGCTGGAGCATAGCAGAAGACAATATTTGCGAAGTGTGAAAGGAAACCAGTGAAAGGCAGTCCAGATATCAGTGGGAGTGGGGATGGGGGGATGGGGAGAGAAAAAAAACCCTAAAAATTGTCAGTTCAGGCACGGACATGGCACTGCAAAGTCTTTTTCTGAGCTGAGCTAAATACGCTTTTAAAGATGACGTGTAGCTGTGAAAACAATTCGTAGGTCACAAAGTCTTTCTTGTTGGAATGAGTTTCGAAATGAGCCTAGTTCAATTCATTAGCCTCATGTCACATTTAAGCTGTCACAAATCCTTCCATTAGGTAGGAAATTAGTTTACCCACTGGTGAACCAGAGAGATGAAACATAGGAATTGTATAACTAGAAGTTGGACTCTACAGAAAAACTGACAGGATTGCTTGATAAAGTAGATGAACTTCTCTGGGGGTTTGTAAATCCTTCATTCAATCCATGCCCCTGAGCAGGAGCAGGTGCACCATTCTGACATGAAACAAAATTTCAAAGGTTTAGTGCCTGAATGGGAGATCAGGCCTCAGTACATTTCAAGCCCAATGAAGCTCCATCACTAATGATCTCCCCTCTAGAATACTTTGACATTGGCAATGACTAGAAAGAAAGATATTCCCCAAAGTCTGATTAACATAACAGGCAATTGATGTAGTGGAGGACCACCCAGAAAATAATTAGTAAATTACCATGATGGAATTTTGAAACATAAATCAGTATATAGTAGAAAAGTTAAAAAAAAAAATGTTATTTAAATGTTGACTTTGCATCATAATTACCACACAGTGATAAGTACTAAAAGCATGAACATGTTGAAGATACTGGTTTTCAGTGACAATTGCAATTTCAATTAAAAGCTGTTCAATTGCTAGAGCTAATAACACATTTAAGGGCCTTAAATATAAACCAGTTGTTGGTGAATAGAAAGCTGACATACATCTGCTGATCTGTGGTAACTTATTATGTAGATGCAACTCAGCCCAAAGCAAATACAATGTAATTCAAGTTAACATAGCCACTAATGGAAAAGGAATACTCTAAATTCAATTATATCTTGTATTTGCCATGAGCTAGGAGCACAAACATGGATATTTATTGCAGATTAGTTAAATTGTGCTCTTACTGAGGAAAACTTGTTCAAGTTCCCCAGCCTTAAGTTACATTTGTGGCACAGTATTCAGACCTTACTTATAGTCAAGGTACTTCCTTTTTTCTTTATTTTCTTTTTTTTTTCTGTTTAAAGTAATATAAAAACAAGTCAAAACTGTATGATGCTAATCATACGTATTAATAATATTTTGTTTCAAGATAACCTCAGTATTAAATTTCTGAGTTTATCAGAAATGGCTGCTTTTTATTCTGTTTATGCAACCTTAATCTTAAATCTAAAAAAGATTGGGGTTTCTTTTGGTGAAAATCAAAATAAATATTCAAATTATTTGACATAACTACCAGTATGGTCTTCTGCTGGGAACAATAAAATGGTCAATAATATAAGCAAAATATTTTTAATATGCCCAGCCTAATGTGGTCTGCTGTGCCTTATGTGCACAAGCATTAGAAATGATCCCTCCCATCACAAGAGAAGATCAGGTTTGAGACCACCTGAGGAACCTGAACATACATAAGTTCATGGGACCAGACGAGATGCATCCCAGGGTCCTGAAGGAATTGGCTGATGTAGTTGCCAAGCCACTTTCCATCATATTTCAAAAGCTATGGCAGTCAGGTGAAGTCCCCAGTGACTGGAAAAAAGGAAATGTTGCACCCATTTTTAAAAAGGGAAAAAAGAAGGACCCTGGGAACTACCGACCACTCAGCCTTACCTCAGTGCCTGGTAAGATCATGGAACAAATCCTCCTGGAAGACATGTCAAAACATATGGAAGACAGGGAGGTGGTTAGAGACAGCCAACATGGCTTCACCAAGGGCAAATCGTGCCCGACTAACTTAGTGGCCTTCTACGATGGAGTGACTGCATCAGTGGACAAGGGAAGAGTTATGGATGTCATCTACCTAGACTTCTGTAAGGCCTTTCATGCAGTCCCCCACAACATGCCTACCTCTAAATTGGAGAGATATGGGTTTGATGGATGGACTGTTAGATGGGTTAGGAACTGGCAGGATGGCCATGTCCAAAGAATTACAGTCAACAGCTCCATGCATAAGTGGAAACCAGTAACAACTGGTGTCCCTTAAGGGTCTGTACGGGGACCAATACTATTTAGTATCTTGATCAGTGGCATAGACAGTGGGATTGAGTGCACTGTCAACAAGTCTGCAGATGACAACGAGCTGAGTGGTGCAATTGATCTGCTAGAGGGAAGGGATGCCATTCAGAGGGACCTTGACAAGCTTGAGGAGTGGACCCATGTGAACCTCATGAAGTTCAACAAGGCCAAGTGCAAGGTCCTGCACCTGGGTCAGGGCAATCTCCAGTATCAGTACAGACAGGGGGATGAATGGATTGGGAGTAGGCCTGCAGAGAAGGGCTGGGGGGTACTGGTGGATGAAAAATTGGACATGAGATGGCAATGTGCCCTTGCAGCTCAGAAAGCCAATCGTATGCTGGGTTGCATAAAAAGAAGCATGGCCAGCAGGTCAAGGGAGGTGATTCTGCCCCTCTATTCTACTCTCATGAGACTCCATCGGGAGCACTGCATGCACCTCTGGGGCCCCCAATCCAAGAAAGACATGGACCTGTAAGAGCGGGTCCAGAGGTGCGCCATGAAAATGGCCGGAGGACTGGAACACCTCTCCTATGAAGAAAGGCTGAGAGAGTTGGGGCTGTTCAGCCTAGAGAAGAGAAGGCTCTGAAGAGACCTTATTATGGCCTTACAGTACTTAAAGGGGACTTACAAGAAAGGTGAAGAGAACCTTTTTACCAGGGCCTGTAGTGATGGGAAAAAGGGTACTGGTTTTAAACTGAAAGAAAGTAGATTTAGGTTGGATAGAAGGAAGAAATTTTTTACAATGAGGGTGATGAGACACTGGAACAGGCTGCCCTGAGAACTCGTGGATGTCCCATCACTGGGAGTGTTCAAGGTGAGGTTGGACAGGACTTTGAGCAACCTCTTCCAGTGAAAGATGTCCCTGTCCATGGTGGGGGGTGGACTAGATGATCTTTAAAGGTGTATGATTCTATGAATCTACCATTGTATGGTTCTATCATTCTATGAAATTGTCACAAACAGCTACTTTTTGCTTTCTTATAAAGTTTTGGCAAACTTGAAATATTTTAAGAAACACAAGTTGCACTGATAAATTTCACCAGTCTACAAGCCTATTTTCAAGATTGGCATCTCTCTGAAAAAGTCAAGGCGACATGAAAGGATGTAAAATTTTAAAAACGAATGAGATGAGGTTTTTGGTGTTTGGTGGTGGATTAACAGATGGCTGGTGAAAGAATACAGATACTTAGTAAGAGTGAATGTGTTTGTATTTCAGGAAAGGGAAATTAGAGAAAGTTACAAAGTGGGGGAAGGGTAGTGCTATAATAAAAATAACACCTACAACAGATGTTCAGGAATTGAATTGTCCAGGATTTTAGTTTTTTCTAAAAATTATTTTTATTATATTTTTACATGAGATATTGAAACAGAACAAGAGAGATACATTGGAAAAGTAGAAAAGGAAGAGTATGTGAAATAAAAGATATAAAAGGATATCAAGTATGTTTTTTTCAGCTGTCTTGAAATAATAATTTTCTCTTTCTCATTTATACATATCTAAAGGAAATTTTGAGATGGGTGAATGAGTTTGTATAAAGCCAGTGTGACTCTTTGTATAGATACAAAATTAAACCAAATCACAGACAATCAGGTGAATTAGAATATGTTTTCTTGTTGAATGGATCTTTTTGAAACACATTAGGTGAAAACCTTTTCAGTTCTTCCAAAGTTTGCCTACATACTTTAGTAAAGTATATTATATCTCCCCACAAAAATGTCTTCACTTGTAACTTTAAAGATAACTATAACCACACTCTATTGCTTGTATTTAGGAAACTTGAAGTGCCAAAACAAAAATGCTCCAATACCATGAGAATGAATAACAAAAGGAAAATCCTCAAATATGATAAGAGTGAGTGCACTATAAAAAACTGTGTTAAACAGGAAGAAAACTTATTCTATGATGCACAGAAAATATTCACATATAAAAGCTTGCTTTTGCAGAATCAGTGCACGTTAGAAGAACAGACATTCAACCGAGCATGCCTTTACAACATAATCTTTGGAGACAAACTAGTCCCCAGTAGGCAGAATAATGGATTTTATCCCCTGAGGTTCAGAGGTTTTATTTAACTCTGACATTACCTACTGAATTATCCTGGTTAAGACAGAAATCTTCTGGGAAGTAATACTGCTTACTGTTTTTTAAAAATTATTTATATTTATCCAGTGATATAATACATAATAAATAGAAATTACTAATCCTTGTTTAACGGTGTAGTTTACTTATAAGTCCAACACTTGAATAACAGGGTGGAGTACAAGACTTAAGCAAACTTATAATCTAGTTTATAAGGGATCCCCATTTCTGGGAATCAAGTATGATAATGTACAGACTATTGGATGACGTCTGGAGATCATGAAAGACTGAAATTTTTTCTAGAATGAGAAAACTAAATGACTACACATTGATTGTCAAAGTTTATCTTTACACTTGGGAAAATGTAATGAAGGACAGATTTTGAGGCTAGTCTGTTCTTCAATATACTGTATGGTATCAGACTTCTCTGAATTAAATCCTGTCAAAAGTTCAAAACCTATGGTTAATTTACCTTAAAAAAATATCCTTTCCTGATTTAAAACCATGGAGAATAACCACAACTCTTGATAAGGTATTTGAATAGTCAATTATCTAAATTTTTTAAAGAAATGGGCATCTTATTTCACTTTGAAGTTAGCTGCAATTTCTTGCCATTTGACTGTAATGTATCTTTAGGTTCTAAATTTAAGAGCTTTTTATTAGCAAGTGTCTGTTTCTCTCTCTGTTAGCAAGTGTAGGCACTCATAGACCATAACATTCATAACCATTTCTTTGATAATGTGACTGAACTACCTGAGTATTTCATTGGAATGCATATTTTATAATCTTTCATGTATTTTGGTTCTACTCTGAGCCTTCTTCAATTATCCAGTAACCGTTCAAAATGGATGCCAGAACTGGCTACAGGTTTCAGGAGTGTCACAGTAGGACCAAATAAAGAAAAAATGTAATTTCTAAAGATACTCAATGTTTACCTTTTTGCATATCCAAATGACACATTAGTCCTGTTGTTCAAAATATCCACTTGGAATATCATGTCCAATTATTTACTAATGGCGATACTTCAGAGTCCTCCCCATACCTCCTCCATTCCCTAGGCATCTGTTCCTCAAAATCTTATAGCTTTGGCCTACATACTCAGTTGTGCATATCTATATTTGTCTGTAACAAAACATGCATCTTTTTGTTTACAAGTCGACTGCCACCTTATGAACTGATTCAGACCTGACTTTCCTGTTACTTGCTTTTCGTCCAATCTTGATGCCTTCTGAAAACTTCATCAGTGCCTATTTAATGTTGTCTTTTGAGTCATTGATAAAAATATCAACCCAGAAGGAATCAAGAAAGCGTTCTTTTCAGGACTTTACTACAGATTACTTATCATTGATTTCCAGTTACATTTTTCATTGCAGAAAGTATCCCTTTTTTAGTGAATAATTTTATTCAGATTGTCTTCATAGAAACAAAAATTTCAGTATAAAAAAAAATCCTAAAATTTATAGATACTAAACAAATACACATAAAAACACATTTAAAAAACCTTGTATTTCATGACAACTAAGCTAATTAGTGGCAACCCTGGACCACATAAATTTCAGGCACTAATTGCACTCAGTTTGGTGTATGACACACAGTTCCACCGTAGAATTATTGCATGTTCAAGTCTAAAAATATTGCTTTTTATCATTTGTTCTCATTACTTTTATACTGTTTCTATTGCAGATTTGTGCAACACTTATGTATGTTGCAAGTGAACAAAGAAACACAAGGACTATGAAACATATAGACTGAATGAAATGTGTCCATGAGTACTGAAAGAAATACCAACAGGAAATATCAACAGTGCTGTTAGATATATGTAGTATCCTCAGCCTATCCTGTTTCTCAATACTGTAAAATAGTGGGAATAACAGATTACTGATATTTTAGTTATAGAAATTGATCATGAGGCTCAAGTATCCTGGAACAGCAATATTTAGGCAAGCTTGATTTCACAGAACCAATCTTACAATGTTCCTGTACAGGAGAATTGTACATATGTTGCTTAATAATTTAAGTAGCTAATGAAGCAAGCGATTAAAGTGATCCATTAAATATCTATTTTTTTTGCATTTGATGAAACCCTTTGTCAAAGATTAGGGACATAAACAGGCATAGGACAATAACCAAAGTTCTGTCATAATTTAAAATGCTTAATGAAAGCTGGGGGAAAAAAAACAGAAAAGGAAGGAAGGAAGGAAGGAAGGAGGGAAGGAGGGAAGGAGGGAAGGAGGGAAGGAGGGAAGGAGGGAAGGAGGGAAGGAGGGAAGGCTTTTCATAGATTAGGAAACATTTCAAATTCTCCTGGCAAATGTGCACAACTCCAGTTTTCAGTAACCTGGGCTCTGAGAATTTCTGAATTTCTGAAAACAATATTTCACAGCCTTTGATGTATTTTCTTCCATGAGTTTGTCCAGGCTGCCTTTGAAAATGCACAGTTTTTTAGCATGTACAGTCTCCTTCAACAGGAAATACCATCTCAGTTATTCTTTGAAAAGTTCTCCATTTTGAACCTGTGTAATAGTTTAATTTTATGCATTCCATTTCTTGTGGTAGAAAAGAAGTTAGACAATTGTTCCTCCTTCATCTCTTCCATACCACTCATAATTTTATAGACTACTATCAAGTTATTTTCCTTTTGTTTGTTTTGGGTCTTAGTCTATTAAAGCTTATTATCTGAAATGTGTTCTCTATCTTTGATTGTCTTTGTCACTTTGAAGCTTTTAAAGTATTAATGTATCTTTTTTGCACTGGAGGGGCATGGTTTCCATGCAGTTATCAGAACTGAGTGCACTATGGATTTCTGTAATGTCAGAATGATGCTCTCTTCCTAGTTCCCTCTTTCCTAAATATTCTGAATATTTTATTTGCCTTTTTGGCTGCTGAGCTGACGTTTGCATTGAACTCTTTCTCATAACCACAATGTTTCCTGCATAAGTGGAAACAGTCACTTTAAATTTCCTGACTATGTATGTGAAAAAAGGATTCTTTATCCTACATGCACTATTTTAAATGCATATACTTTTGCTTTAATTGTCCATAGCTTGCTTAAGAATCAGAGTGTCTCGCAGTGTTCTCACAAAGTTCTGCAACCCTTTGCAACTGGCTCTTCTCTTTGCCATCCAGCAAACTTTCTCATGGCACTATTCACTCTGTTTCCAACTGCTGACATTGATCTGAAAGAGAATAGACATCACATAGTGCAATTCTCCAGTGTGATTGCCTGTCCTTTAACCTTTCCTTTTTCCTGTGGAAACAAACAAAAAACCCAAACAAACATTGTTTTTTATTACTTATTTCAGGTCAAAGAGGAATAATATGGAAATAAAGACACTTACATATTTATCTGCAACTCCTACCTGTCCCCATATGTACATACTCCTTATAATCCCACTGATTTCTGCACGCCAGGCTCTTTCTCCAAACATATTCTTCTGAAAATGTGATGGTTTGTTAAAATATGGATGTGGTTCAGCTCAGGAATACTTTTTGCAGTAAGTGAAATTTGTCCTTTGGCTATCAACTCCCCCAAGTTTTTTTTCAGTAATCCACGCTTAAACTTCACCAGTAATAGCTACATGTTGCTTAAAGCAAAATTAATGTCAGCTGCCTTAAACCTCTTAATTTTTTCACATTTTTAAGAAACTATCAAAAAAAGTATTATTGTTTCATATATGCTCACTAGCCCACTTACTCTGAAAGTTGTGAAATTACTTGATTACCTTTGTTCAGTATTCTTGTTTATAACAAACCAAAAGTTTAATTAGAAAGACGAAAGTGATTTCTCACAGTTACAAGTCAAGGCTCATAGATAACTCAATTCCATTGAGATAATTGTAAAATAGCTTCTTAAAAGGGTGGATCTGGGCTTCAGCCTCACTTATAAGATTAATGACAAAAGACAAGCAATTCCAATATTCTGAAGTTAAGAAAGGACAATATTTCTCCCATGAGATTAAAAAAAAATAAAATATTTGAATCTAAAAAAGGAGAAAGGTAGTACTTCCAAAACAAATTATTTTACTTAATGGCCGATAAAACTTGGTTTCAAATTTCTCCTTTACTTGTACATACCAGAACTTATTTCTCTAAAAAGAGAAACCTAACTATCATGGTAGTCACAGCTTGTGGTAGTCTTCAGTCTCTCTTCAACATGGATGAAATGCCATTTTGCATTTGATAGTGTAATATTCTTCTGAGCTTGTGACGGAAGGCAGATTTACTCTCTGGTTCCTCCAAATGAAAGGCCTTAAGTGATGGCTTGTCCCAGTCTCTCAGAAGTATTCTGTAACTTTTTATGTGAAATGGATCAACTGCTTCAGGAGGGATCAAGAGGTATCTCACCGGTCCCCACTAGAATGCCATATAGAGCGGCAATTTAAGTTTAGTTGTTAGAAAGAAGTTCAAACAGTCTCATGCAGATCATAATTGAGCATTTTCTCCCCACATACTTTGTGAATGAACTGATCATAAACCCTTCTTGTTCTGTATAGGCTGAAGTAGTCTGAACATATACTGACTGCATCAGGCAGAGCAAGTGAGATCATAGAAAGGAAAATAAATACTTCAAGTGTGTCCCACTCTTAGCGCTAAATCAAAGTCTTAGCTAACTCAAAACCTTAGGTAAAAAAAAAAAAAAAAAAGGTTTTATTTCAAGGAATTAGGCTTTTTCTGATTACTCAAAATATAGAAATTATGGACAAATTCATTTCAGTCTGTAATTCATTAAATATTTTCCCACTAGTTTGACAACTATCTGTGGGCGGACACTGAGAACAAATCTGTGACTTATTTGATGTAAGTTGTTTACATGAAAATCTGTAAATATGTGAAAAGCTCATGACCTAATGGCCGTAATGATTGTGATTAATCAAGCTGTGGTTTATCAGTTAAGATATATGTCTTATTTCTAAATAGTTTATGGACCAAATGCAGTATATCTCCTATTGAAGTATCTTGGAATGTTTACAAATTGCTGTGTACCCAAGTTCCAAGTCACATTGTTAGGGTTAGAAGACTGTTTCTCATGTTAGATAACTTGTAATTTTATCTACAAGAGTCTGAGGTTACATATGATGTGAACATTCACTGTCTTGTTTATTCAAGGAATGACATTGGCTCGAGAGGATCAAATTCTCCTTAAGCTTCCCGTTGTACAATGGACCCCAAAAAATTACGTTAAAAAGGTAGCCCAGTGTCTCTGTTTGCCATGCATGGACTATGATATTGAATTTCTATGTCTTCTATTGCTGAAAACAATGCAAAAGTACAAAGACTTTTATTAGTCCTAGTATCCCAATTAATATAATACAATTAATTTACTGAAACCTGCTATCTGCAGTCAAGTCTTCACTGAAAAATAAAGTAAGACAACTGAGCTTTGTGAGGCAATTAGCAGGTTTTCAGAATAGCAATGTGAGAATTAGTTGCTACTTTTCACATTCAGCTTGGTTTTGCTATTTCTCGCTGCCTGAGAGACTTGTGAATGGAAAAACAAGTGGATTGAACTGCTTTTGTACTCCTCAGGACTGTGGAAAACAAAACAAACAAAAACCAAATTACTTCATGTCCCTTTAGGATGAATTAGTAGCAATATCGAGGACATTTCTGTACCAGTTTAAAAGTAGAGTGAATGAGAGGTGAATTGGGTTTACAGGTGAAATTCTACCCTAAGTGACTCAAAGGGGGAGGGGACAGTGCTTATTAACTCAGTGGTGCTGGAATTTCTCCCGTAGACTGTAAGACCTTTCAAGAGTACCAGTTTGTAGTAACATCAAGATACAGAAATGTAGTTTCTCTTGCTATAATATTTTACTAGTTCTTGTCTACAACAACTTATGCTTGTATCTTTGAATCACAGATATTTTAGCTTGTCATTTTATGAAAAAATGTGAATTCTTAAGGTTTCCAGTTGGGAGTTCCAAGAGATCACAGCATCTCACAAAATGGTACATATTTCTAAACATGTACAGAAGAAATGTAACAAAAGAAATGCAAGATCACTTAAAAAAGAAAAGCCTAGAGAGGTTTTTAATGGAATAACGGGAAAAATCTAGCATCAGGGAACATAACACAGAATTATAATATTGTTTAGAATTCACTACATGTGATAGAATTCACTACATGTGATGATACACATTGCAAAGGGGGAGATGCTTTCTAAAATCTTCTAAAAAAATTCCTTGGATTTTCTTTTTTTGTCCTTGAGGTTGCAGGGCTTTTTTTTGTGTATATCCTTAGCCCACAATGATAAGATTTTGATTCCATTTTGTGCTATAGGCCACTGTTGCAACACGTGCAAATAAAGATTTAGTAATAATAGTAATAATTGAAAGGCAAGAGTATGTAGCAACATAATTTCTGCTACTCTTCCATTAACAGTTGTTCTTCAGGCTTCTTCAGAGAGGACTTTTCACTTGATGAGTACAGAAAAAGAAGTAATCACAGACCAATGGGTTGCTTTCCAATGTTTAGGAGGTTTTGTGTCTGTATGAGGTGGTATTGCTTTATATCATCCCCTTCCAACTAATGCCACTGCCTGACATCAGAAATTTACAATATGGGGATTATCCACAGAGAGACTATCACTGAGAGGAATATCATGGGACAAGAACTCTCCCATTCTTTATTGGCTGCAAAAGTTTTATCTATTCTTTTTTGTCCTTATTTTAGTTTACTACTAGAAATCCCAGTAAAATAGCAGGGAGTCATTCACAGCTGATTTAATTAACATGCTGCCAGTGCTGATGAACTAAGTCTGATAGAAAGCACACACAATCCTGGAAGAAGCACTGCAGGAGTCCCTTTTAGCTCATGGCAATTCAATATAAAAACAACAAAAAAAAGAATTTAAAAGGAGGATTTAGTAAAAAATCAAATATCTCAATTAATAATAATTAATAATTGAAAGAATAGTCAATAAAGTATCGGAGCATTTGCATATTTGAGATTTATAACCTCTAACTAAATTTGTTGTGGTTTCTTCAATATACTATAAATCGTAGACAAAAACTATCTGGAAGTTTAAACACATGTAGACACAACCAGTCAAAATATGTTTCTACTTGGAAAAATGGTTTTGTTAGAGTTCCACAGTGTGAAGACTTGATGTATTCTACATAAAATATGTGCCAGTCTAAAAGTATTATTTTTTTTTTAAAGTAGAAGTTGTTCGTTTTTCTCCCAACATAGGCCCTGACTTGGCAATCAAATTGTATCTTTCTTTTTTTTTGCGTCATCCCCCAATATGTAGGTTCTGCATCCGAAACATGGTCTTCTGGGAGCAACCAGACAACTTTATTGCCTGCTGTTTACACACTGCATGAGACTGGAAACGCAGCTCTGCCGAGGGAGTATACTCCAGCTCACTAATCCTAGAAATGCTGACTCTGAGTGCTGCTCTGAAAAAGACGGCAATAAAAGATTCATTTTTCTCACTCAAGGACACTGAGAACAGAAGGGACTAGCACTCCCTTTTGAAGTGACCATCTGGCCCTGTGCTCTGCCTGTAGAGGTTGCAGAATTTTTTCCAGAAACTGTATTAATATATGTTTCTCAGAGAACTGTCTAATCTGTTTGTAAAGACTCGAAACAATAGCAAGTCCATGGCTTCTTCTGGCAGGTTGTTCAAATGGTTAATTAGCTTCACCAATGCATCTTACTGCATCTTATTGCAAGGCTGAATAAGTTTAACTTCAGCTCCCAGGCGCTGGGTCTTCTTAGACCTTCATCTGCATGATTAAGACACCCTCTTTATCAAATATCTTTTCTATAGTTGAGTGTCTATGCAGCATGATCAAGTAACTTCATTTTCTCTTCAATAAACTAGTAGATTGAGTTCCATAAGCATCCCACTTCAAAGATTGGTTTCTAGTACATCTGGCTCATTTTTGGAGTTCTCTGAATTCTCTTCATTAAATTTATACCTTTCATGAAGTGCAGACCTCAAACAGGATGAAGAATTCTTCAAATTCTTACGAATGCTGTATTCGTAGGTTATCTGGTTCCCTTCTGGATATTCTTTTATGCATTCAGTGACAACATTCACCGAACATTATACTGAGCTTCCACATTGACACTGTTCTCTCTGACAATAGTTAAGTTTTTTCTCAAGTTGCTGCTTTCCAAGAAGAAATCTCTCACTCTGCTGCTGAAGTCTGCACCGCTTCCCATGTGTGACAACTTGCACTGTCGATACTCACTGAAACGCATTTTGCTGAATTATGACCTTGTACTCAGGAGATTTGGAACATCATGTAACAACACCCTCTTCTCCTCGTTGTTTAGTGCTTCCATTGATCTATACAACGTACTAGCAAAGATCTTACATGATCATCTAAATACATACAATACGATTATTGATTAAAACACTGAGTAGTATCAGATCCTGAAGAATTTTCAGTGCTCCCAGCTATCATAAACCCTAGCACTGATTTCTTCCCCCTTAAACTCCATTTGCTACCTTTGAATACATCAGGTTTTACCCAACTAAAGCATATGACCAATGGATTATATACATTGCATGCCATCTCAGAATAAGCTATTGTATAATGCTGTGTCAAAAACTTAGAAATATTTGAAGTGTGTAATTGTTTTTATCAAGTTGCTTTATCACCTGATCAAAGAGTATCACAACATTTTCATGCTCTCATTATATTTTCTAACAAAACGTGGCAATTGTATTTTTGTACTAATTTCTGTTGGCACATTGCATGTGCTCTGAATATAAATATTTAATGAAGAAAGAGAAACAGTGAAATTTCCAATATGATGTTAAGGGTTCTAGCTTAAATAAGGGTTTTAGGATCCAGATCCTGCTATGCAGGATATAATAAGAACATGAGAATGATGAAATTACTCTCCTCTCTTCAGGATGAAACATATGGAGACCTTTAAAGATAAAAAAGTCAGAAAGGATCAGTGATGTAATTATCCCAGCAAACAGCACCATATTTGATGAAACACAGTATTCTCTTTTTGTAATGATTGTATTGATAGTGTATGAATAGCAGTCTATAAGCTATATTTTCTAAAAAAAAAAAATCTTTTGTTTCAACATCTGTAAATGATGCTGAGTATTTTCATTGTCTTTTGCTGTGTGGTCTGCATTTTCTCATTCACATGACATTGGCTCACCAGACCTTCCATTTTTATCCTCATTAATTGTGCTGGTTTTGGCTGGGATTGTCTTCATAGTAGCTAGTATGGGGCTATGTTCTGGATTTGTGCTGAAAACAGGGTTGATAACACAGGGATGTTTTCGTTACTGCTGAGCAGTGCTTACACAGAGTCAAGGCCTTTTCTGCTCCTCACCCCACCCCACCAGCGAGGAGGCTGAGGGTGCACAAGGAGTTGGGAGGGGACACAGCCGAGACAGCTGACCCCAACTGACCAAAGGGATATTCCATACCATATGAGGTCATGCTCAGCATATAAAGCTGGGGGAAGAAAGAGGCAGGGGGGATGTTCGGAGTGATGGTGTTTGTCTTCCCAAGTAGCCGTTACATGTGATGGAGCCCTGCTTTCCTGGAGATGGCTGAACACCTGCCTGCCGATGGGAAGTGGTGAATTAATTCCTTATTTTGTTTTGCTTGTGCAAGCAGCTTTTACTTTACCTATGAAACTGTCTTTATCTCAGCCCCTGAGTTTTCTTACTTTTACCCTTCTGATTCTCTCCCCCATCCCACCAGGGGGTAATGAGTGAGCAGCTGGGTGGTGCTTAGCTGCCCACCGGGGTTAAACCATGACACTCAGGCCAGTGGATTGCTACAGCAGCTCTGGCTTTCTGGCTAACATAATGTACTTCAAAATGGTTTTTAGAAAGTTTTTTGTTTTCTTGACATTATTTTACCTCTTTTAAAGTTCCAGTTGCTATTGCTGTGTTCTTGAGAGGCATGTATGGCTTCTCCTCTGGTGTCTGGAAGCACTGACAAGATGATGAATATGAGCCCCTGAAAATTTCTTTTACATAGTTTGTTCTCAGGTCCTTTGTGGTCCTTGCTTTGAAAACTGAACACAACTGAGTTGACTGAAGGGTTTTTATTCTATGCTACCATCAGGTTGAAGATCTCTTTCTTGTGCAGTTGCCATTTTTATGCTATAATGTTTGGACAACAAGTCAAGTATGTTTATCTCCATCCCTTTCTTGCTATACACATCAAAACTGTAGCAGTGCAAATTCAATGAAGCCATTTTGGAACAGTATATAGTGTATTTCTGAAAACACTGTACTCCAAGGCAGCTCTGTGAATTTAGGCATACTGATAAAACTTTATACATGCAAGCACTATGGCAACATTTGTTTTCTGTATGGGCATATTTGTTCTAATGGCAACAATGACCATGATTTAAGTTATTTCTTCTTTTCCTTTCTGAGGAAGATGCACAAGCCTTCTCACTCCCATTATTTTGTATGAATCTTTCTTCATGCATAACCAACTATTTGAAGGTGACAGGTGATGAAGATAACATGTTGAAGCAATTAAGGTAATTTCTGTCTTTCTCCAAGGCTTTTCACACATTGGAAATGCACCAGCAGAAATGAACAGAGATTTCATAAGGCTTTTTATTCTCTAAAACACATAGATCTATGCATGGTATATACAGCTTTACATTCTAAGAGCCAGACTGTAGCTTTTGGGTGACCTGCCAGCATACCCTGTCTGATCCTGTGTCAGTCATTTTTTCATAGACTTTCATCTTTATCTCCTGGCTCCGTTCTAGCAGAGACATGAGTTGTGTTCATGATCTACCACAGCATCGACAATACTGTGTCTGCATCCATACACCAGAATGACATTGAAACCTGCAAACTCTGTTAATATGCTTTGCCACTGATTTTTCTGTTGCAGGTTTATTCCCTACTAGCATTTTCAAACTACACCCACCTGCTGGCATGCCAGATGTGGTGAGGTACTTCCTTTGTATTTTCCCATAGCATATGTCAATATACATTTTTAGCATTAAATACAATTTCTCTTTTACGAAGTCAGTTAATTTTTCTTTATCTGACAATTTATTAGTGAGCAGTATTTTTTTTTCTTACACAGCATTAGGAGAATTGGCACTATGAACTTGAGGAGATTTTCATGCATTTCACCTGCAATCAACCTGATTATTCAGTCAATGAGTTCAGTGAATTAACCAGCAATGACTTCACTTCTCATTTGCTTTCTTGTTATTATTTTTTCTGTCAATGCGGTAGGGATGCTACATGAGAGTAATGATTTCAGCACATGAGAGGAACTGTGTGCTTTCATGACTTTGCAAGTTAGGCTAGGAGATTACTGGATCTCACAGGTTAGAGAATTTGAAGAACAGTGACCATGTGGCATCTTACAGCTGACTATTCTGTAATGTCCTCCCTGCAACACAAACACAAAAGTAAACATTATTCTTAAAACTCTCAAATAAATTCTGGAAAACTACAAATGGTAATATGATTAAATAGTCACATTTGTGGAAAAGGGACCAGAAATATGGAATGGTTTGAGCACTTAATAACTGAGAACAAGACTATACCTTTAATCATTCTGTTGTGAGAAATATAATGAAGCCAAAAGTATAGCCAAGCATCTGGTAAAACACTGTCAAAGACAATTTTTGTTTGACTTGATAGAAAACATGCACCCAGGCAGAAGTATTACTATTCTGGGAGCATTTTAAAAGAGCATTATTGCGGAATACAAAACAATCTAATAATAAATAAAAAATGAAAATGCTTTGACCACAAAATAGTAATTTAAAAACTCCATAGTAAAACTGAGCTGGATAAACAAGAAATCAAGGCTGGTTTGATTAAACTAATTGCCAAAGTTGCAACAGGTTTGTGAAACAAGTGCAGCAATCCTACTCTCCCCACTCTGCTCCCCACCCTTGCTACCCCCAGTTCCTGGAGCTGTGATGACCGAGCTGGTTTTTATATGTGTTTCCTCTTCTCCTTTCCCGCCATGTTCTTTCCTCTCTTTCTCCCAGTCATCAGGTAGCCTTTAATTCAGTATTCTCTGCTCTGCTATAATGACTTCTCTTTCCCACACAGTTCCACCCCCCTTCCTTCCCCAAATTGTATGACACTAGATGGACAGGCAGTACTACACTTCAAGTATGCAATTTTCAGCTACATGAACTGTCTGAAGATGCAAATTTTGCAGAGATTTAGGAGACAAACTCAAAGCAACAAAGCATGAGGTATTATAATGGTGAATTAGTAAAGAATGGACAGTTAACTTAGACACTGTACAAAATTTTTTCATTCATATGAAGAATTAACACAACAAAATGAGGAAATCACATGGCCCATTTTGGAAAAAGGAAACCTAATGGGCATGACTGTGGTATCTCCTTCCTTATTACAGCCTATCAAATGTAATCTTTAATATATACATATTGCCATTTATGAAGAGAGTATAGTGAGAGAAAATCAATTTTGTTTAGGAAAAACAGGTTAGTTATATAGTACAGTTATGGTGGAATAAGCTTCATCTATAGCCTTAATTTTTTACAGATTTTAAGAAAGCACAGGAATAGCCTGCATGTGCTACAGGATATGGGATAGCCTTTATACTATAATGCAAGAATGTGAAATACCTCTTGAAATTGTTATGCTGGTGCAATGTTGCATTTGTATTCAGAAAGTCTAACATGAAGACAGAGTACTGCTGCTTATGACTTCAGTATAGGATTAAAGCCAGAAAATTAATTATCTACAGGACTTACTGATGTGAGTAAGGAAGAAGAAATATGAACATGAAACACCTTGATATAGTGGTGATTTGACTTATTACTGAAAGAACTGAACATAGAGTTATAAAGATGGTCAGAGAAATGGAAGAAGTAACAGAAAAGATTGTGCTAAAAACTTGTAATGATAAACCCAGAAATACGGCAAACATATTTGGTCAGCAAGCAGATCTGAATGTATTTCTGTAGTCAGTATGAATACCTAGGAGCAGTCTCTCACCAGCTTCAAGGAGGAATTGGAGACTTGGGCAGAGAGAGAACAAACTGACGTTAAGGGTATGGAGAGCGGCCATCTATCTTAGCAGCTTGACGCGTCTAAAAAAACAAATTCACAATGGTGAACAATGGCATCTGGTGCAAACTGAGACAGTGGCCAAAAAAAAAAAGAGAGGGAGAGGCTTTCTTGTTATTTTGAAGGAGTCAGGAAATTAATATTAAAAAGTTATAACATTTACTTCTGCCTAATGCAAAAGCAAGCTGGCAGTACATAGAAATGCTAGCTTTTCTTCTGTAGGGATCCCTTAGTGAGAAGGCTGAGTTTTAGGTTTACATTTCAGGTCATTATAGTTGTTAGGTTTTTTATATAGATGTGAGCTCTGGGATCTTATTACTGAAAAGTAAGATAGACAACTAAATACTTCTGACAATAAAATACTATGACAGATTATAGGGCCAGGAAAAGGAAAATAAGATCTAATAAGGGATTGTGAGGAGTCTACAAACATCCAAATAAAATAAACACAGTGGTATCTCAACAATATCAGTAGGTAGAACATATGATGATAGTGAAAAGGGTAGACTAATTATTTGTCTTGAAGGAAAAAGAAGAAAAAGGAAAAAGGATAATAAGAAAACTCTAAAGATTCTCAATGAGAAATTTTAACAGGAGAAAGAACAATCTTGACAGAATGGGTTGAATAAAACTGTGAGAGTAGCTAAGGGTTTAAACAAGCAGGGGAGTAATAATTGCAGTACTTCATGAGGCAGATGATGTACAGGGTGAATTGCTTTATTTATTCACCCATGTAATACGAAGAAAGAATCCAGATCTGCAGATATCCAAGGAATCTTAAGAATTTTCTGCAGGCTTGCACAGGTGTGAATCACCTGTTCTAAGTATTGTTACTTTGCTTGTGTAACTAACTGTTTGAATTATTTGTTCCAGGTAATAAATCCTTCATTCTTGCATACACTAATTTCAGTCAAAAGGAGAGGCTTCTGGGTTTTACACATTTCCTGCTTGCCTGGCCCATGCACTGCTCCCTGGAATTTGCGTTGTAAATTACACCGCTCTGGCGGTGTTAAGATGAATCCATCATACTAAGTTGCCATTTCTCTTTTTCTTCTGTAAAATTCCAAGGAAGGCTTGTCAGCACTTCACTGATTCCCCTGCAATGTCAATTTGTTGCTCAGTTTTCTGCTTCTGGGCTGCTGCCTAGTCTTTGCATCTGGTAATAGCTTGAGCTATACAAGTCATTTGTTTTAGTAATTCTTCATTGCATTAAAGTGAAGTATGAAAAATCTTAGCCTCTGAACCACAGTTTGCTGCCTTGCCTTGCCTTGCCTTCCTTTCCCTTCCTTTCCCTTCCCTTCCTCTTTTTTTCTCATCTGCTATCTTTAGCATAATGCATTTCTTCCCATAATTATTGCATAATAATCTAGGAAAATGGCATTATCAGTTGTCACAGTTTTCCTCCCAATGCCCATAGGTCTTACTTGATATTTTGTCTCATCTGCTTGTGATTTTACTTTTTTTTTGCCTTCACATATAGTGTTTATATATTGAAATGATGCAATCATACATTCATAGTGTCAATTTAATACACTTTCAGACTTTTCATACATGGGTCTTCACCTTCTTAATTCTTTTAATTTAGGAACTTGAAAAACCTTTTTTTTTTTTTTCTCTTCCCCAAGAAATGCTACTGGGAAGTTATTTTTCATTTCTGGATTAATGTTATAGTTTTTGACATAAACAATGTTTAACTCTGAAGTACTCACATAAAGAACAAAAAGAAAAGGCTTGAGTTGTAGGGCTTTTTTTAACCCACCAACAGTGTTAAGGATAGTAGTGTTAATTCCTTCCTTTACTGGAAAGGAAAAACATGAGTTCAAATCAACTGCTAAAAGTCTCCTAACCAGAGGTTTGCAGGACAATTAGGAGAAGAAGAGCAAATGGGAATTTTAAACTTTTCCCACTACTGCAGGTTAACTCTTCATTGCTATGTAACACTGTACCAGGGAAAAAGTGGACTCAGAATAGCTTTCCTGTAGATTCAGGTGTTTTGCTTTATTTTCCAAGATTTTCAGGCTTTTACTGACATAGGTGGAGGTGGCACTGCCTTTTGTTTTCCTCTTCCTTTCTTTACTTTCAGAATCAAGTTGATGACAGCCCAACTGTGACGTGATCAATACCAAGTGGCATCTATGGTTGGGCCATTTGTTTCTTCCCCATAGCTGGTTCTGCATGTGAACAATATACCGGTATTATTTAATCAAATAAAACTCATTATCAGTTAAACATATTGGTGATTTTTACTGCCACTATCATCTTCACAAGATGATACATCATCTTTGTCTTGAACTGAACCCTACCCCATTAGTAGGATTCCCTTACCTAAAATTCATTTTAGGGACAATGCATTATTCTATCTAGTCTTCAGCTGCATCTCCAGACCTTCCAGCAATGTGTCTCACATTTGCCAGTTCCAACAAAGTGCTTTAGGGTACTTCAAATAAAACAATGGGACTAAACGGTTGCAACTGAATCCCACAGCATATGTGTAAATGTAAATTATCTCTTCAGTGCAGAGATCTTCCATAAAGGAGCCTCTATCACTTCTTCTACATTAGTAGATACAAGGCCAGAAAGACACAGATTTCTATGCACATGCTTGTATAGAGAAAACTCATTTAATTTCACATTGTAAATAGCCTACCATTTATGGTCTTCCTAAAACATACCTTCAAAAAGGAGCCTATCTCACATTGATCGCAAGATCCCAAGAGGCAGAGAATACATTACATTCACTGCAAATTGTTTTAAGTGTCATATGTATAATACAGACAGCTTTGAGTTTTAAAACATTTAAATTTGTTTGGCTTAACCTCTAGCTTACTTTAAAAATATTATTTACTAATATGATTTTTAATAGCATGTCTTTGCAGGGTGCTTCACTCATTATACTTAACTAAGCATACATAAATCACCTGTTCTTGAGATTTGGATTATAGCTTTTTTTCTAAATCTTGATAATTTTTGAAGTGTTAACGATCACTTAAAGTGAAGACAGAAGACTGAAGATGATGATGTTATTATTCAGCATTGATAAGTATACTTTCAATTAAGATAAACACTGACCTGCCACAAAAGCTACAGGGCAAATTCTGAAAGTTACAGAGAGCTTGGAGGAAGGAGACAACTTATTTATAAGGAATAGATCAGGGGCTCAGGTCACTTTGATTACATCTTGCTTTATTCTACAGATTTTTTCTTTAAAGTTAATGGTACAAATTCTGGAGACAGCACATACTGCAATTTCTTGTATAATCATACATGTAATTCTGTTTTGTATTAAAGAATCATTCATATTTAACAAATTTCTATTTAAAATATATATTATAGATCTGCAAAGCAAGCTGCTAAACATTATGTAAACCTTAATTGTTATTCTGAGTATTTATTTTATCACTAGGCATATACATTTCCCTTCCAGAAATATTGGGGGAATATGAAGATTCCCTTCCAGCCCTTTAACATGCTATTAACCTGTCATTAAAACAGCATACACAAGATTTTCCTTGTCATTCTTATAAATAATGTAGCCATTTCTGATGTGTTTTTTTTACTGATTATATAAAGAATGTTTTGCATGATAGAGAAATGGTTTTTGTGTGTGACTTTGCAGCTATAGAGCATTGAGAGATGCCAGGAAGGCTATGTGCCCAATGAAGAGCATTGCTTTTTCCTTCATCTGTTATCATAAACTTGTATGTTATATTGCTGAAATGTCTCATAACAAAAAATGGGGACAAAACATACCATATGTTTATTCCTTTTTAATTAAAAGAAGGGAATGCTGTCAATTTATACAATATGATCCTCATTAGCACTGGAAGTCTACATTTATCTGGCCAAGCTTATTACCCTTAAAGGTTTTCTCTCCTAATTGGCAAGAGGAGGTCACAAGTTACGTGACTTCTGCTTATTGAACTTTGAAAACTCTCTTTAAGTACCGTGGCACTGGGAATAAAACCTGTCATTCAATTCTAAGGACCCGTAATCTTCTGCTCATAGCCTGCCATCTGGTCCTATGTACAATGTCAGCCTAACGAGGCTTCCCCTCTGATGGAGAGGGTGGGGGCCACTCCGGTTGGCATTTTCTGCATGCATACCATTCCGAGGCAGAGGGATAGTGCAAAGTCCTTATACCACTGAAGTTCCTCATTTCTATTAATACCATTTCATTAAAAAAAAAGAACAGAAGAAGAAGAAGAAAATAAGCTTTAACTGCCACCCAATCACAAGGATCTTAATTATTTAGTTTTCAGTCATGCCCAGTCATTTTCCATTCAATACTTCAGGTAAATTATGACTGCAGTAACTTCCAGAGACCCTGTTCAGGAACCAGAGCTGCATTTTACCAGGCAGTAAGAAGACAACTAGCTATGAAGACAGTTCTTTCAACAGAGTGCTGGGACTCTATAAACATTTTTATGTAGCACAGTGTTGTGCCACGTACGAAATTCTCGATTTGCCTTTGAGCTAGCTGAGATAGATAGCTACGTGGGACACATCAACACTCGTCTGTGGTTCCTAAAATCACAGTGGCAATGTTAACACATAGGCATTTAGAGGCTAACTATTAACCCTCTAAGCAGAGCTACTTAGGCAAGGTGCAGCTCTGCAGAAAGCTGCTTGTTCCAGAGCTGGCTTCTCTTGTTCAGTTCCTACTAGGGTAGCTCCACTTATACCTTATATAAACAGATCCAAAGTGAAACAGATGCAGCCTTGGTATTTTTTAACAATGTAAACCTAACTGACTATCAATCAGCTTTGTTGTGCATTTTAGGATTTACGCATAGTAATAAATCATAGTAATTTAATATTTTTCAGGAAAAAGTACAGGGAAAGTCTTAAAGAATGTTGAAACCAGAGGCGAGTGGGAGAGAGGCTGCCACTTAATGCGTTTTTGACACTTTCCTAAACTCAATTCCAATACATTTTCAAGTGCTTTTTTTGGCAAGAAGTTTGAGAAGAACTTGTTTATCCTTAATCTTGAAGCTTACTGTACCAAAATGAGGTACAATTCTGTTTTCAAATCCATATGTGTAGAAGTCAGAGTGCTTTGTGTTTATCAAAAGAACTGACTGTTCTTGTTAGGTTCATCTTTTCAGTAAACATCTTTGCAGTTTTCCCAAACAAAAATAACTCATGACAGTGGAAAATTCTCTTCCTAAAATTTCCCCCTATGGTTACTAGAAACAACAGTAAATTTGTATTACCTGTAAAATATATCACAACATTCTTTACCTCCTTTTCCAGATCATTTACTGAGGTTTCTATAACATCTGTTAAATGACCTATGTCCCAGCACCCATGGTATCCTATCAGAAGCCTTTGCCTGCTGTGAAAATTGGACATAAACTTCTATTCTTTATTTCTGATCTTTTTAGCCATCCACTGGCCTGCAAAACACCTTTCTTCATAGTCGTTCATAGTTTCTTTAGAAGCCTCCGGTGAAGGTCTGAAAGAATATCTTGTTAAAAGCTTCTGAAAAATCAAAAAGTACACTGTTTTGACTATCTACATGCTCATGGTCTGTTTTCAAAGCTGTTAATATTGCTTCCCTCCAGAAAAAAACATCCTATCAATTTCATGTCAGAAGTGCTTGCTGTTCTTGTCTATACTATTTTGATGGGAGTATTAGCAAGCCAGTACGAGTCAAAACAAAGAAGGAAGAAGCCAGAATTAAATCATCAGCCACCATGGCATTTATAAATTCACTAATCTGCTTATGATACCCTGTTCTCACAGATCTTATTGTGCCTAGTTTAGCCATTGTTTCCTCTTGGCTTTTTTTTAAAGGTCTTTATCTTTGAAAGCATGGCTGAGAGGCAGTAAGACCTCTGGGTAGAGAGAAGTGGCATAAAACTACTACAGAGTAAGAAGCGCGTGAAGAAATTGACCTGTGAGCAAAGAATCAATATGGAACAGGGATGTAGCAGGAGACAGAGTGGAAGTGAATAGAGGCAATTTGTCAGACTGACTTTCTCCCATACACAGTTTGCCCTTTATGGATAAACACGATCATCCGATTTAAGTGCCAGGTAAGCTTAATCACAAATAGTGTGTGAGTTAATATGATTTCTCCATTAGAAGCTCAAATCAAGATTTAAGGAAAACCTTGGGCACAAACCTGTGTAGCATGAAAGAAGACATTATTTGATTAGTCTAAAAGGCCACGAAGAATGAGAGAGCAGGAATAGTCACAAATTACTGAAGTGTCCGCGGTGGGAGAGAACAGAGGTGAAATGGAAACTTTGGGAGTGGTTGAAAGAATTGGAAAAGTGGATGAGTCCTGGAAAGTGATAGCGAAGAGTGCAACTTGATGGAGAAAACTTGAGGCTTGTATGCCTAATTAGAAGGGAACTGCACACCAAGGAGAAGAGGACAACCAAGGGATGGCAGAGAAGAGGAACAGACTTCAGAGACAATGAAAGAAAACATGTCTGAGAAAGGTGTGAGACCACCTAAGTCCACAGAAAACTTGGAACAGGTTTACGTGCTCTTCATTTCCAAGTTTACCAGTTAGATTACTATGCAACCACACTTCAACTAGTGTCCACAAAAAAAGTACCTTCCAAACAGAACAGATCTCAAGAAGTAGTTGGGATAGGACCTGTCCTGAGGCTACATGTAAAATTGGCTGAAGTGTTTTCTCTGACACATGCACACATATAAGTCTTAACTCAGACATTGTAACCTAGTAGGTTACAACCCACACAGGAAACCAAAGCCAAATGAAACAGACTGTCTCCAGCTGCATATTTTCCACCCCTTTCATCAGAGATAAGTCTGCGTCTTAAAATATCAAAAAAACCAAAGGAAAACAGCTCATGTGCAGAAATGGGCAATTTCAATGGATAGTTTATTAGTCTCATTTGCTAGGTAACTATCATGTTTCTCCTCTTACGATCTTCACACCTCTTTTAATTGAGTAGCTTTTTGTTAGCTGTGGAACAGATAACATGTCTTATTGCTTCTTTGTATTTTAAAAAGAAATGTATTTTTTTTAAATCTGTGCTTTCCAATATGTGAATAAAATTTGGGATAGGATTTCTTGTTATATAGTATTTGTCCCTCATCTCTCATTGGAATCTTTATGGTGACTCTTCAGGTCCATTAAATGCAAAATTAAACTATTAATTGGGAAGTATTCAGAGGAATTAGTAAACCCACCATTCTTTCAGGGACATCCTGTATCCTTCAATGTACCATTACAATATGCTCATTATTGTAGCATTGGTCAGATAACAACATTTTCCAAGATAGCACTGCTATTTCTATATCAGACTTTGGGAGCTTCTGGTTAGTTCTTTATTCCCCCTAGAAATAAAGATTTTTTCCATATCAGTTTTAGACTATTGGCAACAGCAACAGAAGAAGAGAGTAAATCCATTAATGCAGCAATGTGCTTTATAGTCATCAGAGTGACTTTGGCTTCAGACTGGGTGCTGAAGTTGAGGGCGTGAAGGCTAAATGTACTGCAAATACAAAACACTTAATTGCTAAGGGACTAGAAAAGAGTTTTCTATTGACTGAGACATCACACATTATTAACCCAAACACCAGACAAGGAGGGAAATGATACAGAGCCTTTGCTTGGTACAACAAAGTAAAAGGGACCAAGGATCCATAAAATGTGGGAAAATCACAATGCAAATATTTTGTCCTACAATAATTACACTGTAATTCCACTGAAGTAACCACTAACAGCAGAATGAACACCATATTGATATCCTGGTGTTTCAGGAGAGAGAGAAAGAGAGACAGGAAGAGAGAAAAAGAAGGAGAGAAAGGAAGGGAAGGAGGAAGGAAAGATGGGAGGGAGGGAGAGAACAAAGAAGGAAGGAAAAGAAAGAAACCAGCTTCATTCCAGAATTACCCAGAATTAAATAATTTTCCAAAATGGTAAAATCTTTTGCTGTTATTATTTTAAGTGAATTTGTTTGGAAATCTTTAGCTGTGTGTAAGGAGAATCTGCCAGCAGGATATACTCAGTTTAAATGCATATAGCAATTACATATTGGCTAACACACACCGATGATAGTTGGGATTTAATGAGCTGCTAGGCTCCATATGCTCACCACCCTGAAGGCTTTGGTTGGCCAGCAAGCACCTCATGGAAAGAGCAGTTCACCTCCATAGCTTCCTATACTGGATTCTCAGCCGTCTTTCCCAGCCTCCATCAACACTGAAACACCAACTCAATCTGATCGTCTGACAACTCCTCATTAGACTCCATGATTTTTTTCTTTTACAATTTTAAACCTTTTCGTGCTGATGTTTCCTATCTTGAATCCAGAGCTACTAGCAATGTTTGCCTCAACAATTCTTTTTCTGTCTACTTTTACATTTTATATCTTTCTACAGACTTTATCACATTACTTTGTCTCATGGCTTAGCCACTTTCTCAGCAACCAAGGCCAAGCAATGGGGTTATATCAGAGGTGTCCCTTGGATCTTGGAAACATATGGATCCACATCCTGAGGTGGCTGGGGGGAAGCTTATGGGTGAGTTTCAATGGAAGAAGAATACAAAACTCAGGTAGCATTCTCAAGTGTTTCAAATAGACATTTGACCATTAGCTTTATTAAAACTACATGAATTTACACCACCTCAGTATCCAGTCCACTGAACTGGAGTAGAAAACCTAATTTGGCAATGTGTAACCTTCCATCTTCAGTAGTTTGCCATCAATGTGATAATATCTCCACAAGAATTTAGTTCAGGTAATAAGACATCTTTCATCTGCGTATCCATGACATGGGTTTTTGCAGGAAATTTAAAAAAACAAAAACAAACAAACAAAACTCACACCAAAGGTTATTTTATAATAAAAATTAATATATCAAGAGGAATTTATCAATCCTGATAATGCAGAACTCTATTCATGGTTTGCTTTCCAGTGGTCATGAAATTAAGCAACAGTAAGGCTTCTCTGTATAATTCTCTGCAGTACCTCAGTTTGGTCTGCTCTGTCTGTTAAGAGTAGAATGCTTTAGTTAAGAAGTCTGCTGTGGCTTAGTGCTATGAACAAGATAAACTACTGAAGTGTTTAGAAAAAGTAGCTTCTTTACATTCTGAATCGTCATTTGAATTTCACAACTCCGGAGACAGAAATTAAAGACTCTTAATTTGGGGAGCGATTTTTATAGTGTTCATAGATTCCAGTGTAACTCTCTGTGGATGTAATATAAGTGCAGCAATTTTCAGGATTAGGACATAACTGATTCTTAAATCATAATGCACTCAAACTCAAAGAAATGTTAAGAGCTAATAGTGTCTCTATCTTGTTGCAAATTCTGCCTATGGTAGATGATGATATAATACAGAACATGCAGTAATTGTCTTCTCCAGATGGGAAGTCTTATGAAAAATCATTTTATTTGTATTCATCAGTAATACATCTGCTTCCAGACACATTCATTTCAAAGACTTTAATGTTCACATCATTAATTTCAATCCATGGTGGAATGCCTAAATAAAAATAAAAAGACTCTTGTCAAAATTTTAACTGTAAAAATTATTATATACAATCATATGTCAAAGTTTGGTGGCTTTTATATTTGGTCTCCAACTTTTCAACAAAGCAGTTGGAATTAGGACATCTGTTTTCTAGAAGCTCTGACATATATAAGTGTGTGACACTCAACGGCTTTCTGGAGGGAGATTCTCAGACATTAGACAGAAAAAGGAGGAAAAAACATTTTGCTTCATTTGTAAAACTAAATAATCATGTTTTACCAATCCTAGAAAACTTGGTGGTATCCCCTGTAAGTAAAAACATATATTGCTCTTCGTTATTACTTTCACAATTGTAAAAACACTGACGTAAAATTTCGCTTAAGTTTCACTCCTTCTTTGGGAATATATTGTTTTATGATATTTCCTTGAGAATTTTCACCTGTCAAGCATGTGGTCTTTTTTCCAAAAATTCCAAAATTGCTGGAATAAGAAGCTGTTGGGAAAATACAGGAGTGTTGGAGACACAGGCTCTAGTCTCTCCTCCTGTGCAGTTGAGTGTTGCAGCAGTGATGATGAATCCAGATGTTTAACACACTTAGTCTGGAGTGAGTCATATGATATCTTTCATTTAAGATCTAATCAGGGGGAAAAAAAAAAGGAAGTGTACAAGCCTAATATTTTTCTCGAAATTGATTTTGTTTTTTGAGGCAGACACTGAAATTGTTACCTTGCACTTGTGAAAATAAGAATAAAGGGAAATAATGGTTGGAATTATACTGCTGGATTTTCTGAACAGCTATGCAAAGCACTAGATACTTTAAGACCTATACAAATTAATGAATTAATAATAAGTACTGTACTCAGCATGTAAGGATGTAGAGTCATGCTTTGATGCAAAGTCATAATCTGGGAAAATTTCTGTTACAGTGCTGAACAATGGGCCATATACCATCATTAATATCTTCCAGATTACTATGAATATAAGAAGAATAAATTCATATGTTGTGATGGGGCCCTGAGTCAGCAGCATAGTTTTGAGACAGAAGTTTCTAGACATTCCTTTTATTCCCCAAGAAGACAGAAAGGGTTTTAAATACATCCACCTCAAAAAAATACCAAACCAGATTTTATTTGAGCATAAACCACAAATACTTGAAAATAAGTGAATGAAAATTCACCTTTTGCTCACTATGTCGTTGAAGGCAAATTCTTGCTTCTGGCCTTTTTCTGTAATTGACCAAGATTACCAAGTATCAGAAACATCTTCTCAGTTACCTCTGGTCCTCAGGAAGTGCTGTCTGTCCCCTTTGTGGTCTGGCTGCTTGCTCTCTCATCTTCAGGCAGTCTCTAGGTCTCCCTGCATGAAGTTCAGGCTGCTGCCTGTATCCTGTGCCTTTCTTTTCATCTTTGTCTGTAATGTCCTGTAGACACTAGGAAATGCCCTTTCCAATTTCTTCTGGTGCTCACAATGTGAACTGTAGTCTACCTCCCCTCTTTTAGAGTTTCAATTGATCTGGTTAGTTCTTACAGAAAAATAACAGGTAACTATCTTGAATAAATAATGCAAATATCCTTGCATATCACCATTTTTTACTCAGTCCAAGAGTGGAAAGTTAATATTATCAGTTAAATTTGCACTGTACATAATTGTTCAAATTAACACAACATATCTGGATATGAACTAAACACTTCTCTGAATTACTTATGGCTGTAAGTAATAGGGTTGTAAATCTCATGAGTTCATATACATTTCTGTTCAAGTCAGGTGCAAAGAAAGAGGTGTCTTATAGTATATATACTATAGAGATAAGAATCAGAAAAAGTATTTATAAAATATTCCCTGCAATTGTTCTAGAAACTTTGTGAAGTCTTATGTTGACTCTCTTAATCTATCTTATTTTGCTTTTAGTGAACACTTCTGCCATCAGAATTCTGCAGAACAAGCTGGGTGAGGGCTCTGTGTTCAGCGTCTCGCAAGATTACAACAGTTTCAAAGAGATATTGTGAGATTAAATATGGCAGGAGGTAAACACGGCTATATCATAAAACACTACTGTTAACAAACACCCATGTTAAAACTCTTGATTTTTGCAAGATAAAAGGCAAATAATCATGTGGAAAAGTCAATAAGCACTGCATTAGGGTGGCATATTTTCAGCTCTAAACATAAAACATGCTCATTATTTCTACAATTCTGCTGGCTTCAGTGAAGATTTTGCTCAATTGATTTTCATGCATTTTCAGACTGAAGAAATATGATATTTTTACCAAAACACAGTAGTCAGTGAGACTCGCTTCTAGCTCCTACACTGCTCCAAGTGTATAACCCAACTTTGCACAGAGAGAAGCACTCCTAAGGACAAACCCACAGTTTGCTTCCCATGGTCAATCTGTTCTCAGGCCAACAGCTCAGGCAGCAATTGTCGTGATGAGAGAATATAACGTTTTTTTATGAACGTCATGAAAAAGAAATGAGAGTCCTATTCTGACATCAGCTGTGGTTTTTCATGACTTTGCAGGAAAAGGGTTAGTATGCCTGCATTTTTTCATCACAAATTCAGGCAGTTCACTCAACCCTTTTGTTCAGTTTCAAAGAGATTGCATGAGTGTGAATGCTTTCTCCAGTATTTTCTTCTTCCTTCTCTCTTCCTTTTTTTTTTTTTTTTTCCATGTAGATTTGAGTGGCTTATTATCCATTTCTATCCTGCCATGGCACATTTACTTCATAGAAGCTCATCAGCTTTTTCTGCAGTCATGGAGGTCCAAAGATTTGTTCTTCTCTACTAACACTCCATTTGTTGTACAGAATACAGTGAGGACAATTGCCAACATGGGGCTTGATATGATTTACTTTGGGAATTGTGTCTTCCTACTCAAATTACAGTTCTTATTTTGTGTTTCACTATCATTTATATTATTTTTTTTCTTACTTCCTGTAAAAAAAAATGCATTTATGTGTGTCTTATCAGCCTCACTTTGGATCCTGGATAGAAAGAAATACCTCTGGTTTAAAAAAAAAAGATAAGTCCTGAAAAAGTACTTAGAGGCATTTAATCTTATCTTAGTGATATAATCTGGGAGGTGAAAGGGACACAGTGCTGTAAAGCAACAAAAATTTATCAAGTTTATACTTATCTCTCATATTACTGTTATTTGCAATATTGTTGTTGGTGATTGTTGTTAATTTGGGGCATTTCAGCTTTTAGGAGTAGATGATCTAAAAATAAATTTTCTAAAGCCCCAAGGAGCCTCTGTTGGGCAACAGTTTTGCCCTTGGGCTCATTTACTCTTTTCACCCTTCCCCACTACCATTTTTTCTTTAATGCTCCTGTTGTTTCCTTCACCAGACTCCTTCCCGTTTATCGGACAATGCTCTGCCTGATGCAGCCCAGGAGGCTGTTGGCCTTCTTTGCTGCAAGAGCACACTGCTGGCTTCTGGTCAGCTTGTTGTCCACCAGGACTCCCAGGTCCTTCTCTGCCAACCTGTTTTCCAGTTGGTAAATCCCAGCCTGTCCTGTTGCTTGGAGGTTGGACTAGATGACCTTTAAAGGTCCCTTCCAACCCAAACTATTCTATGATTCTAATATTTATTCCTCCCCAGGAGCTGGACTTGGCATTTCCCCTTGCTGAACTTCATGAGATTCCTCTCTGCCCATTTCTCCAGCCTGTCCACCCATCTGGTCTATAAATCAGGCCTCCTCGTTTTGTATCATCTGTGAACTTGCCAAGGGTGCACTCCATCCCATCGTACAGGTCATTAAAGATGTTAAACAGTATTGGCTGCAATATTGAACTCTGGGGTACACTACTAGTGACTGGCCTCCAGCTGGACTTTGCGTCACTGATACAGGATTTTGTGTCACAGATTTCCGTTGTCTGTGTCAGTTCTGGTGTGTTTTATAACCTTCCAATAACTATTTCTTTATTGATAGTATGTATTCTAGCTTATTTAACTAGCTAGCATTTGATCTTTCTCCTACAAGGCATGATGTCTTCTATTATAATGGCTTCAATTAAAGAATAGTGGGGTACTGTTTTCCCAGATGTTTGCCAAATACCATGCAAATCCCCCATAAATGAGGGGTTTTTTTAGGTTGCCTCAAGACAGATATGGACCAGTTGGAGAAAATCTGGAACTTAGCAAGAATATTAAGAGGTTTAGAAGACATAATAAGGTTGAAAAATTTAGGGCCATTTAATCTAGACAGAAGACAGTGAAGAAAGACATAGTTGCAGTCTTCAAATCCATAAAACCACCTGCAAACATGAAAGGAATGAGTTATTCTTCATTTCTATTCTTTCTGATGTGAGTACAATGTGAAGTCATATATTAAAAGAAATTAATACTGGACTTAAGGGAAAAATTTCTAATGGTTATTATAGGGGACAACCAGAGCAGAGATTGTAGTCTTTAGAATTTAAGGCTTCAGAACAGGTTAGGAAAATATTTTAGGGGAATGGCCTAGATATTTGGGGCAGAGGTGCTCTCCTGAGGACTGATTTGACTTTATTTCCGATGATTATGACTGTTTCCATTCCATTTGTTGCTCATGGCTTATCACCTCTTCTAATTTTTGAGAATCTGAGTGTCAAGGGTAGTCTTAGAAACTATAAAAAGACTGGAAAGTTAGAGCAAAAACCAGCTGAGCCATTTTTAGAGTAAATCAGCAGTTATGACAGACTTTGCTTAATATCTCCAGTGTCAACATTATTCAGCCTAGTAGCTGAACATTTGGTAAAAACAGATAGAAATTTATGTCCATCTCCCAATCAGAACAGCACAAAAAGACTAAAAAGTATAGTTCATAAATTTACCTGAGCTGCTGCTTTTTACTGTTAAGCATAATTCTGCCTTAGATAATCACCTTTTAACATTCTGAATGAAACAGACTGCACAGAGAGCTCAGATTTTAGTATGTAGTAAAAAAAGCAGAAATCAGATACATGTTGAAATGGCAGTGTAGTGACAGAATGTAGATAGTAACAGTTAGGAACTCCAATTAGAACAGGTAAGGTCAGAAGAAATGTTCTCCTCATATTAAATAAGACTTGAGGAGTATTCAAATAATCTTAGATTTTAGAAAAAATCAATAGAAAAATTCATTTCCATGACAAATAGATAAATAAGAAAAATGAGCATAATGAAAGCACTGCTAGGACTGCAAGCTATTTACTAATAGCAAACAAATCTGAAAATGAGATAAATGAGTTATCTGTCTACTCTTCATGATATAGCTTTATTCCTGGAGTGTTTTCTCAGAGAAATCATATTTTTGTACATGACAGTTCAGGGAATACATGTCCACTGGGGACAAGTTTGTTTCAGATGTCTTCCTTTCCAGAAAAAAAGAAAACAAAAAGGCTAAACGTTGATTTTAAATAAATACACAAAAACACTTATATGATACAAAGTTAATAAGACAGACAAACAAAACATGTTTTTTAGTATCAGTCCAGTTGTAACCATCTTTCCCCTTTGTCACTGAGGATGTGTTTTTATCTGCTCCTCTTGTTCTGTCCCTGACACCTGTCTGTTTTTCCCATCAAGTTCAAATTGCAATATTTGTCTGCATCTTCTTGAACCTGCATATCTTTTCTATATTTTTGACATTTCTTTGTGCCCCTAGCTCCTTGACATTTGTTTCTTACTCTGGTCTTCATACCTTCCCACCTCACAATTCAGTACCTGAAGGTCTCTGTCTGTATTCCAAGCACACGGTAATTTAAAGGTTCAAGCACATAGGCAAGT
Source organism: Gymnogyps californianus (assembly GCF_018139145.2). Lineage (NCBI taxonomy): Eukaryota > Metazoa > Chordata > Aves > Accipitriformes > Cathartidae > Gymnogyps > Gymnogyps californianus. Next base: position 13,426,004 of record NC_059471.1, on the reverse strand, counting down.
TACTGTAAATTACCAAATTACTGCTTGGCTGATGAGCTGCTGTGATTCTCCTTTCATATGCTCTTACCTTTTGCAAATATCAGGTAATTCACTCAGCTTTGCCCAGAGTGGAAAACTGTTAATCTATGGTGAGTGACTTTACGTCTTCTGTGGGTTAAGAATGGATGTACAGTGAGTTACCATGCTTTCACTGATGGCTGTTAAATTTCTGTTAACACTTAATGGGAATGCATGTTTGAGTTCCATTCCAAAGAATGTCACTGGGACCAAAATGGCTGAATATTTTCCCCTCATTTTGGTGGCAGGAAAATTAAAAAGGAAAATGAGCTCAGCAATGGTGACCAGATTCCTAATTCTGAGCTCAGACTTCTATGACAGCCCACAGTGACATCCAAAATGTTGCTCGTGTTTGGGATCGTGCTCTTGACCTTTCATGCTAATCAAATGTTTCCTTCTTCCAAGTCTTTCCTTAAAGTTTATAATCTTTACAGTCTGATTATAATCTTATAATCAGTTATAATCTACAATGGCATGATAAACGTTAGCATTTCTATTTCCATTCTACACTAATTTACATCTTCTAGTTTCATTAAATGTGATGAAAGTTTTGCCAGTTGCCAAAACAGTAGAAGGATCTCCCTTGGTTGTAAGCTTTGAGCACCAGATGCTTTTCAGCCATGAATATCTGTAGGAATGTACGCAGAAGAAATGCAGAGTAGGATAGAGTTGAGAAGTAAGGGTTTTGTACATAGTTTGCATCTATATAAATATTAGCTCAGAATTGCAAAACATTGGAATTAGGTCCACAGAATTTTTAACCTGCTTTTTATGGGAAAAACTCTACTCCATTCCTAAAGAGGGCCAAATGAAAACTAGGCCTTCTCTGCTTGATGTTGAGCACTTTGTAAGCTTGTTTATAATTTAAGTTGCTTCAGGTAAGCATGTATTCTTTAAGGTACACAACAAGACATTGTTTTTAAAACATATTTTAAGATTATTAGTCTAGCTCAAGTTGTTGGTCTTAATAAAGAGCTATCTGGAAGTCAGTATGTGTGATGGTATATTCCCTTTACACCTTAATTCTGTGAGTGCATGAAACTCTTGCAATTTGCTAGCTTCTAATACCCCACATCTGTTATTCTTCCCCACAGCCTCATTATCTTTACTTTGAAATTTTACTCAAGGGATGACATGATAAATTTAGAAAGCTAATTCAGTGAGTATTCTTAGGTTATTAACTCCATGACCTACTCAGGATTAGTTAACTTTTTTGTTTAACACTTTTCATCAAATGATGCAGTGTTAACTTTAACACCTTTGATTTAAATAAGTGGCCTGTATACAGTGGATGTGATTTTGCACTTGTCACAAGGCATAAAACATTACATTCAAATAGTAAAGGGGATAAAGTCTTTCCTTAGATCAGGGTCTCTTAAAAAGACAGGTTCTATTCATATAGGGTCAAATTCTTCCAAGGAATCTGTGTAAAGTTTCCAGGGATTTGGTGCCAGTCCCTCAGCTGAAAATTGTTAGAATCTTCTGAGTTCACAGGCTGTATTTTATTTGACTCAGATGTATGTCTCCTGGATATACATCTTGTATTTGACTTACATCATATTGATCTGAGTCTACAGAAGACAACCTCCTCCTGGCCATCAGTCTTTTCTGTTTATTACTGTGCTATTCATTAACACCAGCAGTTGACAACATAAGTAGCTCTTCAGGAAATCCTTTTCTTTCACATAATGCTTTTGTGAAGATTTTTACCCAGAGCAGCCTGCCTTCTTTCCATCCTACTTTTGCCCATAGCTCAAGCTGTCTTTCCTGCCTCACTCCTACTTCAGCATTGCTATTTTCTTGCATTCTGGGTACCAGGCTGATGTAGTGCCAAAAGCTCAGGAGAGAGAGTCCTCCTGCTCTTGCTGATGGTGCTTCGTTGCAGAATATCATGGATCCTGAAAAAAAAAAAGAAATCTCAAGACAGACAGGATGTGCAGCCCTGGCATAGAGTCAGACCAATCACTCTAAGAATGGATTATTACTCAATTAATTTGGTGACAAAACTGTGAGGATGTGAACATGTAGAGAGAGAGCTTTCAGAGACCTCAACCTTCCACAAAATTTTGCAGGTTTTTAGTGACAATTAAGAAGAAACATCCTCTCAAATTCTGTTGCTTGAATTTGAAGCAAAGAGATGTATTATTTTGAAAAGGAGAGGAAGCGTTTTCTAACATAAGGTTTTGGTTTGTTTTTTATTTTATTTTATTTTTGTCTATACTTGATTTCAGGAGTGATTTTTATCATCTTTGCTAATACTCATGAAAGTAATTGATCCTCCATTGGAATTAACCATAGCTACAGCCACATGGTCCACTTACAATCCAGTAGGAATTCATTAAATGTATCATTAGACACATTAGATGAAATATGTAAACAGTTTTGGAAGGAGATGTCGGCATCCAGCTATGTATTTCTGCTGCTCTATTCCCCTCCTCCTTCCTCTTGACACCCGCATATCAAGTCAGGCTTGCTCTTTCTTACTTTTGACCCTATGAATCTTTAACACTTTCTACAAAATATTATGGTTGGAGTGAGAGAAATGCATCTTCTCATTAATTCTACATGTGTTATTACACATACATACAGCTTTGAATTGCAGTTGGCTACTTGGCAGATGGAGGTGAGTTAAAGCCCTAACAGAGAGGAGACGAACCCAGGTCTCTCACATTCACAGTGACAGAGATACTGTTAAATTAAAAATGTAAGGTTGTTTTCCTTCCCTAGCCATGCCAGTGTTTTCAAAGAGAAGCACGATCCTTGTTTTCATTTCTGAAAGAAAGATTCACATATCTAATTAGACAGCATGTTTCAGAGCTGCAAATTCCAAGCAAAGGTGTCAGGTGACTTTCCACAGCCTGAAGTTTGATTTTAAGCCTCAGGGAAAGCTGGGATCTAATACACATCTTTGTCATCAACATTCTTTATTTGTTACTTTGATGATCTATGCCTTCCACTTTGTGCACTGGCTATTATGAAATTTTGTTCCCTTCCTTAACATCCCCCTGGCCTCATGTAAAGCATAGGGAGTCTAATCACCTAACTCAGAATTCCTTCCCACTAGTTCAGGAGCCTTTAAGTAAGGCATTGCAATATCCAAATCCTTCAGTGAATCTATCTCGAAATTAATTGCTCAAGATACCATGGTAAATTTATAGCAGACTATATAATTCAACTCTGATTCTGAATTCCAGGCTTGCAAACTGTCATGCTTTCTGTCCGTTGCAAATAGTCCACCAGCTGAAGAAGTCAAAGAGGCAAAATACAGTAGAAGCAGAGATAAAGTAGATGGGAATTATGGTCAGAAATATAACTTCAGAAAGACTTTTAAAGTGAGTGTTGTAGTAAGCAGGCAAGCAAGCAACTTCTTCTGACTGCTATTCCCCCCCTCTCACCTTATCTTGAACTGTAGGAGATATTTCTTCCTCTCTGCCCTGGAAAGAAAAAGTCTGATTGCTATTCACAGCTGCTTCTGTGTTACTGCTTAACGGTCTGTGGTCCAGTCTACATAGCCAGCTCTACTACTCCCACAGGGCTGGTAGCAGAAACCATTCAGGAGGTCTGATGCAAACCCAAGATTGGAGGCCAGAAATCACTAGAATAGTGAGGGAGACCATTACTTTTACTGAGGGAATCTAATGAAGGAAAGAAATGATCACTCATAAAAAGCAAAGCAACCAGAAGCCAAAACTCTGAGAACCAGGCTTCTTTTACACAAGTCTTACTACTCTTAGGCAAAAGGGAAAGGGTACTCTGGGAGACCAAAAGGAGAAAAGGCAAGATATGATTTCTTTCTATGAAAATGAGGGATTAATTATTATCAGTGGAACTTTTAAATGTAAATATACACACTAATAAATAATTGCCAGATTATATATATGTATCATACATAGAGCAAGTTATTCTCTATAGCTTTCCTCCAATAATTCAAAGAACATGACATAGCTCTGTTATCTAAAATCCTGCTTACATTTTGGTTAGAGATTTAAGGATGTTTGGCTAACTCTATGTACTCATCATGATCATGAAAGTGGTACATAAACACTTTTGGAGATCAGCACCTCAATTTTTCATGTTCTCTCTGAATCTCAGGTTTGTGGAGTGAGAAGTAGGGTACTGTTTCCACTTGGTACTGTTGATAATAAGGTGATTTTAGAATGTAAGTTGTTCACCTCCTGGAGTCTCTTGAGGCAATTCTAAGAAGTAATTCATCTTGTCCTAAAGTAGACTTCTAAAATGAATCAGAGGATTAATATCCCAAACTTGTTTACTTTTTTTTTTTGTTAACTGTAAAGGAAGTTCAGGGTGACCAGGTGCAGACGTCTTCACAACTTTGTAAGAATCCCATCCTCAATGTTTAGGAGTCTCCGTTATTACTATTTTAAGATTTCAAAGGAGATATTATTAATTAGATGACATTAATGATCTGTTCACAATCAGTAATGGTATTTAATGTTAAATAAGTGCCTTAGACAATGACCCAGCCTAGACATGGATGGACACATGCATTATCTGCACAATACAAGTCACAAAAATGAACAATAATTTCCACATCAAAGTTAAGATTCATAAGTTATCTCTATTTGTTCAAGAAGTACAGCATTTACTTTCATAATCTATGGAAGTCATCATGTAAATATGTCATAGAACCACACAATCACAGAGCAGCTGATGTGGGAAGGCACCTCTGGACACCTTCTAGTTCAACACTGCTCCTCAAGCAGCACCAGCTAGATCATGTCCAAATACAACCATGTCCTGTTGGGTTCTATATATCTCCAAGGATAAAGACTCCACTACCTCTTGGGCAATCTGTTCCAGTGCTTGACCAACCTCACAGTAAAAGTGTTTTTCTTATGTCTAAGTGGAATTTCCTGCATTTCCTGTATGTACATTGTGTCTTCCTGTATAGAGTATGCTTTTTTTTGCTGTATTGAATTTACCTCTAATATATAAACTTATTCTCCATCAAAATATTTAAAGACCATTAGCAAGTGAGTTGCATAAACTAAATAGACTAGCCTTCCTGTCTTAGAGCAAAGACAGTGGAATTCTGTAAGGCCTTTGATACAGTCCCCCAGAACATTCTTACCTCTAAATTGGTATAGTATAGGGTTGATGGATGGGCTGTTAGATGGATAAGGAACTAGCAGTATGACTGCATCCAAAGAATTATAGTCAATGGCTCAATGTCCAAGTGCAAACCAATAATGGGTGGTGTCCCTTAAGGGTCCATACAGGGACCAATACTATTTCATATCTTCATGAATGACATAGACAGTTGGATTAAGTGCACCCTCAGCAAGTCTGCAGACGACACTGACCTGAGTGGTGCAATTGATTCACTAGAGGGACGGGATGCCATCCAGAGGGACCCTGACAGGCTTGAGGAGTGGACCCATGTGAACCTCATGAAGTTCAACAAGGCCAAGTGCAAGGTCCTGCACCTGGATGTTGTGGTTTAACCCCAGTCAGCAGCTAAGCACCACGCAGCCGCTGCCTCACTCCCCGCCCTGCTCCCAGTGGGATGGGGAGGAGAATTGGGAAAGAAGGTAAAACTCGTGGGTTGAGATAGGAACAGTTTAATAAGTACAGTAAAATATAATACTAACAATAATAATAATGAAATATAATAATAAAAATAATAGTAATGAAAAGGAATATAACAAAAAAAAGAAGAGGGGAAAAAAAAGAAAAAAAAAACCAGTGATGCACAATGCAATTGCCCACCACCTGCTGACCAATGCCTGAGCAGTGATCCGCCCCTCCAGGCCAACTCCTCCCTGTTTATATACTGGGCATGACATTCCATGGTATGGAATACCCCTTTGGCTAGTTCGGGTCAGCTGCCCCGGCTCTGCTCCCTCCCAGCTTCTTGCACACCTGCTTGCTGGCAGAGCATGGGAAACTGAAAAGTCCTTGGCTCAAGATAAGCGCTACTTAGCAACAACTAAAACATCAGCGTGTTATCAACATTGTTCTCACACTAAATCCAAAACACAGCACTGTACCAGCTACTAAGAAGAAAATTAACTCTGTCCCAGCCAAAACCAGGACACCGGGTCAGGGCAATCTCCAGTACCAGTACAGACAGGGGGATGAATGGATTGGGAGCAGCCTTGCAGAGGACTTGGGGATACTGGTGGATGAAAAATTGGATATGAGATGGCAATGTGCCCTTGCAGCTCAGAAAGCCAATCGTATGCTGGGTTGCATAAAAAGAAGCATGGCCAGCAGGTCAAGGGAGGTGATTCTGCCCCTCTATTCTACTCTCATGAGACTCCACCGGGAGCACTGCATGCACCTCTGGGGCCCCCAATCCAAGAAAGACATGGACCTGTTGGAGCAGGTCCAGAGGTGGGCCATGAAAATGATCAGGGGGCTGGAACACCTCTCCTGTGAAGAAAGGCTGAGAAAGTTGGGGCTGTTCAGCCTAGAGAAGAGAAGGCTCTGAAGAGACCTTATTGTGGCCTTTCAATAGTTAAAGGGGGCCTAAAATAAAGTTGGAGAACTGGTTGCCCAGAGAAGTTGTGGATGCCCAGGCCCTGGAAGTGTAGGAAAGACGGAGGGAGCCTTTTTGTTATGGCCTGTAGTGACAAAACAAGGGACAACAATTTTAAACTGAAAGAGAGTAGATTTAGATTTGAGCAACCCGATCTAATGAAAGATGTCCCTGCTCATGGTAGGGTGGATTGGACTATATGATCTTTAAAGGTCCCTTACAACACAAAACATTATATTTTTCTATGAATCTATGAAAATTTTTCAGACCTCAAGTCACTCTTACAGATTTATCCTGATTACTTTCATATTTATCAACACCCTGCTAAGAAAAACTTACATCAGGACTGTATTATCTCCAAGTTTTATCAGCATATTAAATGGTGTCAGTCCAAGGCGTACAGGATAGTCAATAAAAATAGCACCATTACATGTTTCTTCTGTTTACTTTTAGATATGTATCAGATAATAAGTTTTACTCCAGTTATTTTACATTACACTGGTTTTACATTTTAAGAAGTTAAAATCAGTATGTTCTGGGACTAAGTCAAAATAATCGTTACAGAAATTGATTGTATCAACATAGTGAATTTGAAAACTTAGTGGTTAAGGACGAAACTGTTCTTCATAAAACTGTTGATAGGCATTAATTCTGCCTAATTCTTCGTTGATGAAACATTTTCAATATCTTGTCTGGAATGTATGTGATGTTAAAAAGCATAGAGATATCCACTTACTTTTTATTAAACGTTGGCACAATTCTTCATTCTTACTAATCTCTGCAACATAAAAGTTTCCCATACTGCTTAAAGAAAACTACATTGATAACACAGACTCAAAGAATCACAGATTGGTTCAGGTTGGAAGGGAGCTCCAGAGTTGATCTGGTTCAACCTCCTTGCTACAGCAAGACCATGTAAAGTCAGTTGCTCAGGACCATGTCCAGACAGCTTTTCAATATTTTCAAGGGTGGAGACCTTCCTGCACAACCTGTTTCAGTGCTCAGTCACCCTCACAGTAAAGAAGTGTTTCCTGACGTTCAGAGGGAATCTCCTGTGTTTCAGTTTGTGCCCATTGTCTGTGGTCCTGGCACTGGGCACCACTGAAAAAAGCCTGATTCTGACCTCTTTACAACCTCCCTACAGGTATTTATAGACATTGATAAGATCCCCCTGAGCCTTCTCTTCTCCAGATTGAGCAGTCCCAGCTCTCTCAGACTTTCCGCATAGGAGAGATGCTCCAGTCCCTTGATTATCTTTGTGGCATTTTGCTGGACTCTTTCCAGTATGTCCATGTCTCTCCTGAACTGGGTTGCTCAGAACTGTACACAGCACTCCAGGTGTGGCTTCACCAGTGCTGAGTAGAGGGGAAGGATCACTTTCCTCGACCTGCAGGTAATAGTTTGCCTAATGAAGCCCAAGATACCATTGGCCTTTTTTGTGGCAAACACACATTGCTGGCTCATGTTCAACTCGGTGTCCACCCAGAACCCCAGGTCCTTTTCTGCCAAGCTGCTTTCCAGCTACATGGTCCCCAACATATGTTGGTGCCTGGGGTTGTTTCTCCCCAGGTGCAGGACTTTGCACTTCCCTTTGTTGAATTTCATGAGGTTCCTGACAGCCCATTTCTCCAGCCTTTTGAGGTCCCTCTGGATGGCAGCATGACCTTCTGGCATATCAGCCACTCCTCCCAGTTTGGTATGTAAGCACGTTATATGCATAGATATGTGCTGCTGTGCTGGTTTTGGCTGGGATGGAGTTAATTTTCTTCATAGTAGCCGGTATGGGCCTATGTTTTGGACTTGTGCTGAAAACAGTGTTGATAATTCAGGGATGTTTTCCTTATTGCTGAGCAGTGCTTACACAGAGTCAAGGCCTTTTCTGCTTCTCACACCACCCCACCAGTGAGTAGGCTGGGGGTGCACAAGAAGCTGGGAGGGGACACAGCCGGGACAGCTGACCCCAACTGACCAAAGGGATATTCCATACCATATGATGTCATGCTCAGCATATGAAGCTGGGGGAAGAAGAAGAAGGGGGGGACTTTCATAGTTATGGCATTTGTCTTCCCAAGTAACCGTTACACGTGATGGAGCCCTGCTTTCCTGGAGACGGCTGAACACCTGCCTGCCGATGAGAAGTAGTGAATGAATTCCCGGTTTTGCTTTGCTTGCATGCGCAGCTTTTGCTTTACTTATTAAACTGTCTTTATCTCAACCCACAAGTTTTCCCACTTTTAACCTTCCGATTCTCTCCCCCATCCCACTGGGGGAGAGTGAGCAAGCAGCTGTATGGTGCTTGGTTGCTGGCTGTGGTTAAACCATGACAGCTGCATTTCTATGTCCTTTAATGTTATGTTAGTATTTCTGGGAGCACAGTTATTTAGGTCTTCTGATTAAAAAGATACTGTATTTCTTGTCTGCATCATGAATAAGAAGTTTATTATTTTATAGGACCTGCAACTTTTTTTTAATTTGTCCTCCATACTTTAAGTAGCTGTGCTCCATTTTCCTGTTCCCTGTTAAGCAGAGATTTTTCATGGATGCACTTTCTTTGCTTTTATATTGCCTGTGTTCTCTAACTTTTTTTAAAAAATTTTATTTAAATGAAGTCATTCATTTCCATTGCAATTGTGAGAGGGGGAGACTTTAACTGCTGCTTTCACTTCCTCTCTTGACCCAGATTTTTTAATAAAAGTTCTTAAGGTGACTGAAGAATTGGAAATTGTAGGCAATTAGAAAAAACATAATAAATAATTCTTAGACATTTCCTAATCATTCATCGTTTTCATTAGTTTTTTTTTCTTCCCACTGAGTTTTGTTCATGACTGTTTTCGGCTTAGGAGATAAATCCTTTTAATGTGTTATAGCCCTGATCCTCAAAGGCTTTTGGATTCTTAGCTCTGACTGAAATAATGGGATTTAGTTGCTTTGGAAGCACAGCTGAAAAAAACCCTTGTGTCTATATCTTGCTGGTTAGGATATTCTGCTTGGATGTAGGAAACCAAATTAATCCATGAGCACTTGCAATCGCCTTGTCTTTAACTAACACAATGAAGTTTCTTAGAGAATTGTCCTATGCTGTTTCAATTTTTTTTTTCAAAGCACCTATTACAAGTGTCTGCTTCATTGCTTTTTAAAAAATCTGTATTAGTCATTGCTTTTTTAAACTTTGCTAATAATTTTTGAATGTTCTCTGAGATTTGTAATCTATCACATGGCAGGCATATGTCACTTTTAGAGTGATTCTGTGCAGAGATGCAGTGTGTGGTTTAGATTTAACATGCCTCATTACCGTCTCATTTGCTCCTCTTTTGAGGGACAAAGAAAGGCCATGCTACTGTCCTGGCAGCCCTTTGAAGACTTCTGTTCAACGCTTCCTTCCTGAGTTCACACAGCACAGCAAGACTTGTACTCCTTCAGAAGAGGTGCATGATATACCTGGTGAAACAGGCTTTTTTTGTTGACTGTGAATAAGGGAAAAGTGGCTGTCCCTGCCACCTGTAGGACTAAGGACGTTCAAGATGCTTCACTATAGGTTTATAAGCACTAAATCTTGCCAGGCAAGTCTGATTGCTTTTTGATGTTATTACAAAGCTAGCAAATGATCTTACTCTCAACATTAATTAAAATTAACTTGGAAAATTACTCTTTCATATTGACAGGATCTAACTACAGGGCTGTAAAATAGAGTAATGATGAATAACAATGTATCAAGTTTTGATGAGGTATGGTCCTTGTTTGATCAGATCCTATTTTAACATTTTCATTAATAAACTTAGGTGGAGCCTTGACCTCACTGAAGTGAATGACAAAACTTACTCACTTCGGCAGACTAGGATGTGCAATAAAATGGTACATTAATGAAAGTCCCATCTGATACTACACTCAGCATCAAATAATGCTGAGGACAGAAAATACATCAAAAAAACCCATATTGCAGACAATAAAAACAGAAGGCAGGAAATAAAATTAGTTTCAGTTTGAAAATATATTGTCTTATTAGTGTGTGAATAGAAAAAAATCCCAAAGTGTAAAATCCCTTATTTGAGATGTGGGGGAAAAAAGAAAGTAAAAGAAAAAGAGAAGACCCTCCAGAAAAGTTGTAAAGCTGGCAGAAGGACTTTAGGGTAATATTTAAAAATATGTTTGCATTTTATATGCAAAACATCTAAATTCTTGCATAACACAAAGCTGACAATAACATTATTTAGTTAGCGGTTATCTTAATAATTTCCACACACATACAGATGAACACCTGGCATTGTTTATGGGGTGAAAAAGTTATTGTTTGTATTTGGTATTTATGTTCCTAAACTACAACTGAACAGAAATAAAAGATACACTCTAGGAGAACCAAGGCCTTATTCTAGAGTCTAAAAAATGTATTAATCTGTATGACTAAGGAAAACATGTAAATTGTGGTTAAGAGAAAGACTAAGACTAGATGTTTTTCTATATCTGGATGAGTCATGAACAAAAAATACTCATATATGTCACTGGAAATGTTAACACATATTTTCACCTCTTTTAATTTAGAATATGCAAATTCTATAAGAAAAACAAGTAGCAGCAGCATGTTAATACCAGCAGCATCTGGGCATAACCAGACAAGAAATCTGGATTGTTAAACAAGAATTGTACTGGTTTACCTAATCATTATTCTTCACTAATTGATAATGTTGTTAAGTAGATTAAAGATTTGGTGGAAGATATTTCTCTGGTAAATATATTCACATTGGCTTGCCCTCACATCCCTCTACTACTTTGTCCTATGTCATGTCATGTCATTATTAAAGCATGAAGGCCACAGTTTTATTTGTAAGGACTAAAGTCAAAGAAACAGCAAAAACTTGTTTTTCTGAAGAGACAAATTCTACAGACATCTTTCATAGGAATAGTTATTATAATATCTAACATGTAAACCGTGCTTCTTATCCACAGAGATATTGACAAAGAAATAAAAGTGGTAAAAGAAAAAAATCCTGAAAAGCTGAAAAGCTCTCCTAGAGAGGTTTTGTGAGCAAACAGAAAATTTGCAACGGCCAAAGTAGAATACTTTCCATCCCTCTTTGTATGAAGTCAGTGTCTTTGGAGTGAATATCCAAAATCCAGTCAAAAGCACGTATTGGTCTGACAAATAAACCTGGCTGAAAATCAGTGTTCTAGCTTGTAGGAAACTTGAGGTCTGTCTGCCTTGTCAAATAACTTGGCTTCTGAGTTAAGACCCAAGCTCTGACCCCTTGATATTCCACGCTGCATAAATGTTAATTTGTTTCTAAACTTTCTTTTGGAGCACTATCAATCAGTTCCCCATGATGCAAAATTCATCTGTTATTAAAAAGAGAGTTTTCTATAGAGATTGTTTTCAGTGGAGAGAGTGGATGAAGGCTGCACTTGATTAGTTTTTTTTCTGCTCTTTAGCATCCTCCAACATTACCTGGTGAGCACGGATTCTTAACAATTAACACAACTTCATGTGCCATGCCTTGGGGCAAGCAATACACATCCTGAGTCTCATGCTATAAAAACCTCTCCCTAGTGGGACTAAACACAGATTTCTCATTATTTCAGAGACACACACAGGGAAAAAAGAAAAATTTGAGGGGGGCACTGCATATGACACATCCAGGGGCCAAGTGTTACATGGCTGTGGCCCATCTGCCCTGAAGGCATCTGGCTCTATGTGGTGTGTGTGTGAACCACTGCCTCTGTTCACTAAGGACCAAAGACCACTGTGTGTCATGGATGCATTTAGCAATGTATATATGTATTTTGTTCCTTGGAAAATTTGATCCAAATCAGACCAAACCCTAAGATGCTGGAATTTCAAGCAAACCACAGTTAACAGTGAAAACTGCTTGGGCATACAGTAGTAGTACACTCACAAGAACACCAAAGCTAGTGGCAAGATGTGCTACTGTCTATGGCATGGTGCCAGACACAGCACCTCTTCTTGCAATGGATTCATAAAAAGTCCTTTGAAGCCAAGATTTTTCAAATGCATACACAGTGCCCAGAGATTTGAAACTACTCATGCATACAAGTTCACAAGAAGGATCTAACAGCTGAGATGAATGACCTCTAAAGATGTTAAGATTTTAATAACCTGGGACACTAAATAGTTTCTAAGCCCATATACTGATTCTGTAAATTTCTGGTATGTGCCATACTCAGTAGGTACTGCTGAATCTTATTCCTTCTACTTGGATTAATATGATACTAGTGAATGAAGTCCCAATGTAGCTGGAATAGGTTACAGGTACAGTCCAAAAGCAAGTATCTTTAAAGTTTTGGATATTTTTTTTGAATAATAATAGTAATTATTATTATTATTATTATGCCATATGCCTTATCACTGAGTTGCACTCTTATCACCAGTGAAAAGAATCTAAAATGTTTGACAGAACATTACATTTGTGAGAGATATAAGGGCACACCATTCATAAGTGTGTATGTATAAGTGTTAGAATTTACTTTAAAGAACTGACGGCAGCACTAGATTATTTTTATTTCCCCTCACTGTAGTTATGGACAGTAAGCTTACTGAAAAAAATTAAAGAAACACAGCAGGTGATAGACTGAAAGAGTCTTTGGTTAGTATAGCCTTCATAGTTACTGTAAATACAACTAAAACAGAATCTGAGCTGGGACCACATTACAGTCTTATGCTCCCAAATCACAGATATTCTTTTTATCACAAGGAAGAAAAACCTTGAAACTTGATCCTTATTTAATGCAATAGTACAAAGCTTTGAGGTGTCAATTGCCCCATCTCTCTTTGTAAGAAACAGACAGTGGTGTCTGATACACAAGTAGAGTTGGAAAAAAGTACTACTGCCTCTTTCCTCCAGTAAAACCACTGAGAAAGAGACTGGCCTGAAGAAGAGCAGCAAACTAACTCACTTAGTAAGTCCTACATTTTGTTGCTGCTGGATAAACATTTAGCATTTTGAAATAAAAAGAAATTGTGTATATTTACATCAAGATTTTGATGAAAATGGAGGTAGATTATTTGCCCACGGGATAAATTCTCCTTTCACAGTTCTCCTTTCTGGTTCTCCAGCTCAAGAAAGGGAGCAGGAGAATGCTTTTACAGCTTTCAACATTTTGTAGCTCAGAATGGCAATCAGATAAATTCCACCATATATTCTCCCATTATTCCCTTTTCCCACTAATTCTCTTTTCTGAAATTATTATCTTGAAATACCAACCCATTCCTTTATTCAGATTCAACAGTAATATTCCTCTGTGTGGCAGATGCATCAACCCATTTTACCTGATGGGCACAAACCACACTGATGCACAGAATAGCTGTAATACAGTTGTGGCTAAAGCAATGTTTGATGCCCTTCCTTCCATGAGACCCTGTCACCTATTAGGAACTTTGCTCTTTCTACAGGAAAGACCTCATACACCACACTGATAAACAGCAACACAAAATCCTGGGACAGATAGGAAGAGCAGACACTGCACACAGATTTTGTTCTGAGAACATTAGCTGTAATATGAGATTTTAAAGGCCAAATGGAGAAATATATAAAATTGGTGGGCTCAACATTGGTTTAACTCTCCTCTTGCTGAAGGAAATGATAAAAGTTTTTGCAGGCAGTGTTAATCCCCTGTAGAGCAGAGACTTCCAGCCATTAATTTCATCCTATGGAATAAATGTAGCTTTTTTTCAAAGCAGATCTCTCCCAATTTACATTAACTGAGATTCTCTCCCCTCAAATGTTACAAGATTAAATAAGAATGTTTTCCACTACACAGCTGAGGTCTATTAGGTTTCTCTCAGAAGCCTTAGCTTGTGTGTGCCATGCACAGTGTAAACTCAGAGGTAATCAACAGTAAAAGGAAGCTAAAATGAATGTTATCCATCCCTTTTCCCTTTAGAAGGAAAGAAAACAGAACCCTGCTTTGTTCATGAAAGCCCAGCATTCACAGCTCAGCAGTCAGTCTTTGATTTGGAGCTGGTTTGCACCAGGGGTGCCATGACACTGATTTTTTATGGGGAAAAAATGAGGATAACAAGGCACTTAATAAGATTAAGTGATTTAGAGATACATCTACAAAGCATAGTTTAAAAACATCAAACGTTTTCTTTTTCTCTCTTTCCCTCTCTTTTCATCTCCTACACAGGAACAGAGAAACAGACTTCTGAATTGCTGTGGGGTTTTTTTTTTTCTCTCTCTCCAAACCTTATTTCTTTATTTAAATAATAAAAAATCCTTTGCAACTAGTTGACATATTTGCCACAACAATCATAAAAGCACATTTAAAAAGGCATAGAGAGAAACAATGAAATGGTGAACAATTCTTTAATGACAATTAAGAATTACAAACACAGAAAAAAACACAATCAAGTTGATCCTGAGATGATTAGAATTAATGGCACCTAGTTGTCCACAGAATTGTTTCCAGCATCCTGTGACTAATTCTTTCCCCCTCTGTGTCCATCCCCATCCTCCTGTTCTCAGCTCACTTCTATGTCTCCATACTCAAGACACTTGTTGCTTTCTCAAATCTCCTGTTTATTTTCCTGGGTCAGAGGCAGCATATGCTCTGACTGATTTAAAGGTTCACAATAAGTACACTCTTAGATTGGTCAGGTGACTGCTAACTCTTGGAGCAGGTGAGGGGATAAATTAAAACTGCTTTTCTCCCTTTATTGAGTAGTAATGATTGAAGAAATGACAATCTCTTACTAAAGGTATTCATGAAACCTGAAGAAATTTTGTCTCTTTAAGACCTCATCTGTTATTTTCAATATACTTGAAAGCTGGTTGATGATTTCAGCGCTATTAGAGGAGGAATGAGAGATACAGACAGTGTGATCATATAAAACTTGTTGCCTTAGAAAAATGTGCTAAAGGATACAAAGATAGCTTATTTCTAGTTTGATATGGCTTAGTGTTGCTTCCAGAAGGATTTAACCTTTAATGATAATTCAACTCCAAGCTTCCCACTGTAAGAATGTGTTAAAGTCCTTTATAGAAACTGAATTTTAGTGATTTCTGCTCATAGAATGTCCTTGAAATAGTTTATTTTCTTTTTTTTTTTCGGTTGGACTCACAGATAAACTCAGAAGATCAAAATAAGAATGTCCACTCCTGAAAAACATTGCTTTTTTTTCATTGCAAATATGAATTAAAATGTAGACAATTAAAAGCAGAAACAAGGGGGGAAATATCTGTGAAACATGGGTCAGAGAAATTATATTGTTTCAGGGCAGATTTTTAGTGCTGAAACAACAGGTGCTCCTTCTACCTTCTGGAATCCCCACACTCCCCTGTGCCAGCAGACAACTTCGTAGCTTGCTACCTATGATGGAAAGGGCCTAAAACTGAAAAGAAACTATACTAATCATTAAGGAAGCTCTGAGATCTATTGGGAAAAAAAATCTGCTGCGCACAGATTTATTAAGCTGATGGTTTCCATTCTGAGGATACTCAGCCAGTCTAACCTCGCTCAGAGTCACAAATCTTGGAATTTTTAAAACAAGGTAAAAAAGGAAGGGCTTTTTTTGACTGCAGACTGAAATGAAATAGCATTCTAGCTTCAAAGGAATAGAAAAATGCATTTTAATTTTGAGATTTCTTGCAGAAAACTGGTTGAAATAACTTCTGAAACATGTGGAACTCAAAATTTGCTCATCCTCCATTTTTCCATAGTGGGAGTTATCACAGCTATACACACAGACTCAAAGAATCACAGAATGGTTGAGGTTGGAAGGGACTTCCCGAATGAATCTGATCCAACCCCCCTGCTACAGCATGTTGAGCCATGTTGACCTCAGACCATGTTGAGCCAGTTTCCCAGGACCATGTCCGGACAGCTTTTGAATATCTTCAAGGTGGGAGACTCCACAACCTTCTTGGGACACCTGTGCTGGTACTCAGTCACCCTCAATAAAAAAGTGTTTCTTGATGTTCAGAGGGAACCTCCTGTGTTTCAGCTTGTGCCCATTGCCTCTGGTCCTGGCACTGGGCACCATTAAAACAAGCCTGGCTCCATCTTCCTTCCACTCTCCCTTCAGGTATTTAAACACATTGATGAGAATGCCCCTAAGCCTTCTTTCGTCTAAACAGTCCCAGCTCTCTCAGCCTCTCCTCATAGGAGGAAAGTCCCTTCATCATCTTTGTGGCCCTTTGTATGATTCTCTCCAGTATGTCCATATCTTTCTTGTACTGGGTTGCTCAGAACTGTAAACAATAGTCCAGGTGTGGCCTCACCTGGGCTGAGGGGAGGGATCATCTCCCTCAACCTCCTGGCAGTAGTTTGCCTAACGAAGCCCAAGATACCATTAGCCTTCTTTGCAATAAGGGCACATTGCTGTCTCATGTTCAACTTGGTGTCCACCTGGACCCCCAGGTCCTTTTCTGCAAGGATGCTTTCCAGCTGGGTATTCCCCAACACACGTTAGTGCCTGGGGTTGTTCCTCCCCAAGTGCAGGACTTCGCATTTCCTATTGTTGAATTTCATGAGGTTCCTTTCAGCCCATTTCTCCAGCCTGTCGAGGTCCCTCTGGATGGCAGCATGACCCTCTGGTGTATCAGTCACTCCTCCCAGTTTGGTGTCATCTGCAAACTTGCTGAGGGTACACACTTCCCCATCATCCAGATGATTAGCAAAGATGTTGAACAGGACTGGACCCAGTAGACCCCTGCGCTACGCTGCTAATTCCTGGCCTCTGCCTATACTTTGAGCTGCTGATCACCAATCTCTGGGCCTGGCCTTTCAGTCAGTTTTCAATCCACTTCAGTGTCTGCTCATACAAACCATACATAACAGCTTGTCTGTGATGATCTTATAAGGGACAGTGTCAAAGGCCTTCCTGAAGTCCAGGTAGACAATATCCTCTGCTCTTCCCTCATCTACCAGGCCAGTCATTTCATTGTAGAAGTTTGTTAAGGTGGTCAGGCATGACTTCATCTTGGTAAATCCATTCTGGCTACTCCTGATTATTTTATTGTCCTTCCTGTGCCTAGAAATTTTTTCCAGGAATAGCTGTTCCATCATCTTCCCGGAGATGGAGGTGAGGCTGACCGGCTTGCATTTCCCTGACTCCTCCTTATTGCCCTTCTTGAAGACAGGAGTGACATTTACTTTCCTGCAGTCTTTGGGCACTTCTCCCAGTTGCCATGAGTGATCAAAGATTACCGAGCGTGACCTCACAATGATATCAGCCAGCTCCCTCAGCACTCATAGTTGTACTCCCCCTGAAAAATAAGACAGGAGATCTAGTGACAACCGACATGGAGAAGGCTGAGGTACTCAACAATCCTTCTGTCTCAGTTACTACTGGCAATTGCTCTTCCCACATCTCTCAAGTCCCTGAACCACAAGGCAAGGACTAGGGGAACGAAGTCCCTCCCATCAGAGGAGAAATTCAGGTTTGAGACCATCTGAGGATGGTCTCGAACAGAAGTCCATGGGACCCAATGAGATGCATCCAAGGCTTTTGAGGGAACTGGCAGAGGTAGTTGCTAAGCCACTGTCCATCATATTTGAAAATCCATGGCAATCAGGCAAAGTCCCTGGTGACTGAGGAAAAGGGAATATCACACCCATTTTTAAAAATGGTAAAAAGGAGGACCGTGGGAACTACCAACCAGTGAGACTCACTTTCATGCCTGGTAACATCATGGAACAGATCCTCCTGGAAGGTATGTCGAAACGTAAAGAAGACAGAGACAGCCAACATAGCTTCACCAAGGGCAAATTGCGCCTGACTAATCTAGTGGCCTTCTATGATGGAGTGACTGTGTCAGTGGACACCAAGATGACACCAAGATGAGTGGTGCGGTTGATTCGCTAGAGGGAAGGGCTGCCATCCAGAGGGACCTTAACAGGCTTGAGGAGTGGGCCCATGCAAACCTCATGAAGTTCAACAAGACCAAGTGCAAGGTCCTGCACCTGGGTCAGGGCAATCCCCATTATCAGTACAGACTGGCTGATGAATGAATTGAAAGCAGCCCTGTGGAGAAGGACTTGAGGATACTGGTGGATGAAACAAAATGGTATTTGCCAGCAACATGCACTTGCAGCCCAGAAAGACAATTGTATCCTGGGCTGCATACAAAAAAGCGTGGCCAGAGGTTGACGGAGGTAATTCTCTCCCTTTACTCTGCTCTTGTGAGACCCCCCTTGGAGTGCTGCATCCAGTTTTGAGGTCCCCAGTACAAGAAAGACATGGAGCTTTTAAAGTGGGTTGAGAGAGAGGCCACAAAAATGATCCGAGGGCTGGAACGCCTTCCCTATGAAGGAAGGCTCAGAGAGTTGGGGCTGTTTAGCCTGGAGAAGAGAAGGCTCTGGGGAGACCTTGTTGTGGCCTTTCAATACTTAAAGGGGGCTTAAAATAAAGATGGAGAACTGGTTGCCCAGAGAAGTTGTGAATGCCCCATCTCTGGAAGTGTTCAAGGTCAGGTTGGATGGGGCTTCGAGCAACCTGACTTAGTGAAAGAGGTCCCTGCCCATAGTAAGGGGGTTGGACTAGATGTTCTTCAGGACGTCCCTTCCAACCCAAACCATTCTATGACTCTGTGATCCCATCAGCACCCATGGACTTATGTATGTCCAGTTTGCTTAAGTATTCCCTGACTTGATCCTCTTCCACCAAGGTTAGATCTTCGTTGCCTCAGCCTTTCCCCCTGATCTCTGTGACCTGCGATTCCCAAAGGCCAGTCTTGCTAAGAAAGACTGAGGCAAAGAAGACATTCAGTATTTCAGCCTTTTCCATGCCCTGTGTAACTGGGTCCCCAGTCTCATTGAGCAATGGGTCCACATTTTCTCTAGTCTTCCTTTTGTTGCCTATGTGATGACAGAATCCCTTCTTGTTTTCTTTGACGTCCCTGGCCAGACTCAATTTCATTTGGGCTTCAGCTTTCCTAACTTCATCCCTGGACATTTGGACAGTGTTTCTGTATTCTGCCCAGGTTACCTGTCCTTGCTTCCACCCTCTGTATGCTTCCTTTTTGTGTTTTATTTTGGCCAGGATCTTGTTCATCCATGCAGGCCTCCTGACACTTTTGCCTGACTTCATGCTCATTAGGTTGGAACTCTCCTGAGACTGGAGGAGGTGATCCTTGAATATCAACCAGCTTTCTTGGGCCCCTCTTCCATCCAGGACCTTATCCCATAGGACTCTTCCAAGCAGATCTTTGAAGAGGCCAAAGTCTGCTCTCCTGAAGTCCAGGGTTGTGAGCTTGCTTTTCACCCTCCTCCCTGCCTTCATGATTCTGAACACCACCATCTCATGGCCTCTGCAGCCACGGCTGCCTTTGACTTTCACATCCCCAACAAGCTCTTCCTTGATGGTGTGTATGAGGTCCAGCAAAGCTCCTTTT
This sequence comes from Gymnogyps californianus, assembly GCF_018139145.2. Taxonomy (NCBI): domain Eukaryota; kingdom Metazoa; phylum Chordata; class Aves; order Accipitriformes; family Cathartidae; genus Gymnogyps; species Gymnogyps californianus. The sequence goes on along the minus strand of NC_059471.1, from coordinate 13,406,102 downwards.
TGGGTCCTCTATCACTTGGAGGAGGAAGTTGTTGTTGATGGACTCCAGGAACCTCCTGGATTGCTTATGTACTGCTCTTGTCCCTCCAGCAGATATCAGGGTGGTTGAAGTCCCCCATGAAGATGAGGGTCTGTGAATGTGAGGCTGCTCCTATCTGTCTGTAGAGGGCCTGATCCACTTGTTCTTCCTCGTCAGGTGGCCTATAGCAGACACCTACTATAATGTTACCCTTACCTATCTTCTCTTTAATCCTCACCCATAAGCTGTTGGCTCCTCATCCATCCCCAGACAGAGCTCCATGCACTCCAGCTGCTCTGTCACATAAAAGGCAACTCCTCCTCCTCATCTTCCCTTCCTGTCCTTCCTAATGAGCCTGTATCCCTCCATTGCAACACTCCAGTCATGGGAGCCATCCCACCACATCTCCGTGACCCCAACAAGATCATAGCCCTGCAACTGCACACATATCTCTTAACTCATTGTGTTTATTCCCCATACTGCGTGCATTGATGTACAGGCACTTTAGAGAAGCACCCTAGCATGTTGAGTTGCTGTAGAGGATTTGGCAAATTTCTCCGTAATGGTTCCTTGTAGGCACTTCCTTTCTGCCGTGCAAGTGCTGGAGGTGACCTCACTTAAGCCCCATTTTGTTGGTTTTGTGATCCCTTCCTGCCATATCACCCCATGCCCTTTGCTCAGTGATCCCATCACATTAACCCATGCCCTTTGCTCATCTTGATATAAGAAAAAAATTATTTTACAGTGAGAACAATCATACACTGCAACAACCTTCCCAGGAACGTGGTAGAGTCCCCATCACTTGAGATTTTCAAGATGCAACTGGACAGGGTGCTAGATAATCTCATCTAGGCTCCCTTTTCCATGAAAGGTTGGACCAGATGATCTTTCAAGGTCCCTTTCAACTGGGGCTGTTCTATGATTCTGTGATCCTGTCTGTCACCGTTCTATGATTCTATGATCCTGTCTGTCACCCTCTCACAGGACTGCTGGTTACTCTCTCCCTGCCCTGTTATTCTGTGCCAATACATCCTATTGGCACAAATAGATTTGCCCTGCTTAGATAGGTGGATCCCACCTCTCCCAAGTGGATGCTGACCTACAAATAGGATCCCATGATCACAGAACCCAAAACCCTGTTGCCAACACCAGTTCTGCAGCCACACGAGTGCAGTCTATTTTTAGTGGTATATTTTTATACCTGACTCCAGGGATGGTCTGGGGATGTCTCATACACCAAATTATTTTTATCTTTCTCATTGATGTTTGTGTGGTTTCTAATAACTTCATTTGGTTAATTTGTCTGATTAGAAGAAGTTTTAGATTGGTTTGGACTATAATAAGGAGGGAAGGATTAAAATCACAAAGCAAAAATTTCAAAACCTGCGCATTTTGCACTCTGAAAGGGTTAATAAGGTTAGGACTGGCAGTTGATATTTCAGAAGTTGAAGTAAATGCACAAAATATGCAGATTCAAACCTTAACTCATTTGCTTATCTGCCACATTTGGAACTATCACTGAGTTATATAATATTTCTTAAAATTAAAACATTTCTAAAACCTATAAAACAGCTTGCACTGCTGAGTATATTGTTCTTTATAAACTGTCTTCAAAAAAAACAACCATATGGATCTGGCTCTTTTACGATACCTTTTACTGAGCCAGGCTCTCTTTACAAAAGTATTAGAACAATAATAACAAGAAATGTTGTCAGTATTTTAAATGTTTTGACCCAAAAGCATTTAGCATGGATTTATCTGATGTATTATAAACCAGAAATGCATTGAATTGATCCCATTGGCCTAGAGTTCTGGTTATATTTTGCAAGCACATCTCTGACATTTTTGTGATGAGTGCACACCTTCCAGGAGATTAAGAGTTAAGAGGAAGAAAAATTGTTGGATTACCTCTAAGTTACTGTCATTTTTTAATTTAAAAAGTTAATTGCTGTCAATAAAATGAAGTCTCTGTGTCTGTTACTGGCTGAAAAACATAACACTTACTTTTAGAAGGTCTGCTTTCATTGCAAAAATAAAGAACAAAACTGCTGATTATTCAACTGACAGTGTTTTTACGTAACTGAAAAGGTGTTAATTGAAAACATGTTAGATTGATTTAGAAACATGGGGCTCGATTACCAAGTAAAATTATGGATAACTGAGGGAGTATTTTACATCCAAGCTGAAATGTAGTTTCTCTGCAGTGAAATAGGAGCTTTCCTGGTGGTTGGAGCAAGGCAGGATTTCATCCTCATGTGTTCAACTATTATCAAAATGATTTACACATGAAGTGCCAAACCCTGAGTACCTCTGTGATGTCTTTATAGAAATCCACCTCCCAAATACTATTTTTTACAACATATAGCCTAAAAATAAACAGCAAAATTGCTGTATCACCATACATATCTAAAAACTGGGTACCATCTTAGGGATTTTTACCCTCTGCTTCTATTAATTGGTTTTCTCTCGACTAGTTTTATGCTTATGCTTAAGCTTATATCCAGATTTTTAAAGATCTTTTTGCTGAACTAGAAACTCAAAGCTACTTCCTTCCTTATGTGTCTTCTTTTTTTGAGGTGTGTCTTGCACAGGATTGCAGTGTGCTTTGTGAGTCAGCACAGTGCTGCACCATGCCCTGCAGAAGATGAACCTTAAGGAAACTGAGTTCAGATCCCCGCTACTGTTTTGGAGAGCTATTATAAAGATAAAGATGAAGGACATGCAAATATACCTGCGTATTCCTTTTAAATAGTCATAGGCCTTACTTTGCAGAGCCTGGTACCTAATGTGTATCAGCTATAGTGGAAATAAATGTGGGTCTGCAGTAACTAATGTTTCCTATAAAGAGTTATGGATTGCATAAAAGCTGAGTTATGCATCTTGAATTTGTCTGAAAACAAACATTGTTTCTATTTCAGTCACAGAGAGAACTGAGCAATGATAAGCCCTCATCTCATCAAAATTCTTTTTCTGTCTGTCTTGCTGTGGAGCCTCCACTGCCATCTGGTATATTTTATTTTCTTCTTCTTCAGATGCGTATCCTTAAGAGCCAGCTGCTATACAGCCCTCAATCTCTCAACGCCTTTCTCCAATAGTACCACACTTGAGTTACACCAGCTATTCTGTTCACTGCTGGGGAGTCTTTAACTTACATGGGCTCACAGAGCCCAGTATCACAGGTTGTGACTTTGGATGAAATGATAGGTTTTTAAGCCTAGTATTATTCAAGCTAAACATGAGCCAGATGAGTGAGCAAAAGTCAAGACTCAGGTATTTATAAAAGAGTTGATTGGGCTTCATTCAAGTTTTTCAGAACCCATGTCTTATTAGTTCTGCAGGAATGCCGGAATGATCCTTGCAGATTTTCCAAAAAGGCATTCTGGACCCTAATTGTTCTACACTGACTATTAATGGACATTCAGTGGTTGGAAGAATTGCTAAGAGGTAGATTGTCAGTTACAATATCAAATGAACTTCAACTGATTTACCATGCAAATGGAAAATCAGAAGTTGTCTTTAGACAACTTTAGTAACTTCTTTGGGGCTTGGTTTGGGCCTGTTGTCTTTCTCCCTCCTCCTCCATACACCTACATTTTACAGCAGTGATAGTAGCAGAAGCAGTTCCAGTCTGGATACCAGATGTCACCTATATGCTGATGACACTACATAATAGGCTTGGCCCAGCACCTCAGGAAATTGGATCACCTTTGCAGGCTGACTTTGTGGTATTTCAGAAGTGCTTGATGAGTAATAAATTAGTGCTAAACTTTGAGGAAAAGTTATAAAATTCACCTTTAATTCCAAATTAAGAACATTAGTAGCTCAGTTGCTGTTAGGTAGTGCATATATTAATGATTTTATTTTTTTTTTCCTTTCAAGCTATTCAATTTCTTTAAATACCCTGTTATTTGCCCATCTAAATTACTTTTTGCCTGGCCTGAAGTAAAGAATTTCAACATGGTCCTCTGAAATTGTATCTGAATACGTTATCTCTCAGGAACAACTGTCACTGTCCTTCATGTAATCATTAGAAACTGATTTCCTAAGCAAATTCAAATAAAAACTCCAGATCTAGAAATCACGTATTGATTCACAGAGAGAGTATGCTCACTGTCTGAAACCTATCACAGCAGTTACAAGACTTTTTAAGCTAACGCCCACTGCACACCAGGAATAGTTTTGCAGTCTTAAATATCTGTGACATGTCTGGACCATTTGTATTTTCCTTCATATGATGATGTGTGAAACCCTTACAAGGGCCCTTATCTGTGGCACAGGTCTGCAGGATTTCTCTTTTGTCATGCTTCGTTTTCAGTGCACTACATGCACAGTTTCCTGGCCTCTGCTTTAGAACTTCATATATCAGGTTGGATGAGGGCAAGTGTCTAATGACTATTCCTTTTGTGCTAAAATAGTTTTGAGTTGTTTTGCTGGACATGTTAGTTAAAACTGGTTTTATTGACACTGATATATCTCTGCATCTTATAGTATATCATGATGGCTTGCATATGTTCAGATTAAAAGTATTCTCTAGTTCATGGGGTTTTTTTTAATGAGGTAGTGGTAAAATTCCAGGAAGTTTATTAATGCTTATAAATTTTCTGTAGTGTCACAAAGGATTCTAACCTATAGAATTCTATAAAATAAAAGTATTAATGTAAAGAAAGCACATACATAATTTCTTATTCTGTTCTTTTATTGGTAGGCATTTTCTCTGAGTGCCTGTTGATTTAAATCATATTGCATTCACTAGACATTTTTTTAATGACATTTGTGACATTAAATTTGTCCATTGAATACTGAATTCGGTGGTTACAATTACACTACTCAGGCAGGGAATGTTTCCACACTTAATGCAAAATTCCTTGTGAATACTGTTTTCATTATTTCTATTGTTATTTGGAAGAAATCATAGTTTTCCTACAACAGTATGAACGGTATTAGCTTTAATAATGATGAAAGGAGAGAAGTATCAGAAAAAGCAGGGAAAAGAAAGAAAGGAGGAAAAATATATAAAAAAAGGAGGATGCTAAACTATCTATCTACCTTGTGAATAGTGGGACAGTGAGATGGCAAGACAAAATCTATGTACTGGTATGAACAATTCTTGTTCAGAGGGATTTACTATCACATTTACAATCCCAATCTTGTCTGCTTGTATGAGAGTTACAACAGAAGAATGAAAACTAAAAAGAATGATGATCAAAAACAAACCTGATCATTCTGCATATATGTCTTTACAGGAAAATGGAAATAATAATTAAATTGAAATAATAATAACCCACAAATTTCTTAGTGGAATTACTCCTTAGTCATAGTCCTGCTGTAGAGAATATGGCAATACAGAATATGTCTGCATTAGCAAGTAATGTAGTAGGAATAGATTGGTAGGTCATGCAGTTGGTGGAAAAGTCCCATTACATCCAGTTAAAGGCATGCAGATCAGACTAGATTTAGTGTGTTCTGTTGGACCAACCATATCTGCTATGCATTCAGTTCAAAGCTTTCTGAAGGAAAGTTATTTCATAAACTAAATGATCCTCCAATGACCTTCCTAAGAAGTCTCACCCTGTCCTTTCAAACATTTCATGCAGAAGAGAATTTCGTATCATGGTCCGTGACAATATTGCCAGACAAGGACTCACATCTGAAAGCTTTATTTATGTCCCTGTCTATTCCATTTCTGATCACACTGAAATGTATACTGCTTAACCCATCTCTTTTCTGGGTTTCAGCAATGTTCAATCAGAGACCTCAATAACCTGTCCCATACACCCAAAAAACATGTATAGCAAAGTGATATACTACCCAAACTAGAAAATGGAGCGTGAGCTCCTGGGATTACTGATGCCCACTGTGACCAGAGTGGACCAAGGAATTGTGTTTGAATGTGCCTCTTTGGAGGATGCAGAGAAGACCTGGAATTACATAGGAGGGCACCACCTCTGACTTCAAACTCTATAAAAGATGGATGTCTGCAGTACCACTCCACAAGCACAGTTGTTGTCTCTGGTCCTCAAGGTCATCATTTTCACTTTCTTGAATGGTCTGCACAGTTTTCTACCAATCCTTTTGTATTCAGCAGCAAGCATGTGGTTACCAACCTTCTGACATTGTCACTGGGTTATTCTTCTTCCTGAGACACTTTTGGTGCTTTTATGCTAGGTGCAGTGGTGTTTTTTCCTGGATTCATGTTGTATCTTGCTGGATTTTCTGTATGTGGTAGAGCAGACCTTACTATAAAGAAATACAATGCTAGGAATGCATTATTAAAATACAATAACAGGAATAATAGGGAATATAATAATAGTATTATTATGTCACCTCAATAAGAGATGACAGCAATAAAGATACAATAGGTAAAGGAAGGAGAAGACAGGGAAGGAGCCGCAGAGTTGCAAAGAGTTTAGGGCTGATGATAAACATCAGGCATGAAGGTGCATAGGTCTTCTTTTCTATAGCACAGAACGCACTGTGAGGTGGCACAAGAACTTGATGGTCCAAGAACTCTCTTTTGGCACAAATATAGTAGTTATGTACAGGAGGAGGTTGAGAATTGCACTGAGTATTGGACCAACATGTGGTGAGAGGAGAAAGAAACACTACTTCTCTGAAACAACCTGATAAAGTAGGAAAGGCTTTTCATAAGCTGAGGTAGCAGGATATTGGCTCCTCTCCATAAAGCAAATGAAATATCAGTAGCTACCATTGGTGCATATTCAAGAAAAAGTAAAACATTTCTTGAAAAGTCAAACTTCTTGAATGTAGATCTGACTCCAACAAAGCATTTAAGAGCTGATGTTTTCTTGAACATACCTTCATACCAGCCTGTGTAAGTCTTTTGCTGGTCAATACTGCAGAAACAATGATTATAATATCAGTAATGTATCCTTTAATTTTCTACATTTCTTTTTTTCTTTTCTTGCCTGAAACTGTTCTGAAATGACTCTGTAGAAAATTATTGGAGGGGTCTGAACCCTAAACCCTTCGGGGTCTTCTTTAGACAGTCAGTGAGCTCAGAACAACTATTAATAGTAATACTATGCCCCCGGTAGATCAAGGATTTTCTGGGCTCACCCAATCCCTCAGTTTCATATATGTTTCTAAGGTAGCCATAGCCTTAGTTCAAAGCTCATTCTTTTGGGAATATTGAAAAGTTGTATATTACAGTTATCAAATACTACTAATTAGGGAGGCATCTACTGTATGTAGGTTTGCTGTTATGGAAAGAACATTAAGTGTCTCATCTAGCTGAATTAACTTTAGTTTCATTTACAGTTTTCTTATGAGGGAGGAGGAATTTTTCTTTATTTTTAAGAAAAGGTACGAAAAGGATCACCAATTAGGAAGGTTATTCTGTCTATCCTTCTGGTTAGCTGCTTGGAAAGTGCTGAGGAATAACATAGGAGTATTTCTAGGAGAGAATTTGAGGCAATCCTCTAATAGCTGTGACAGAAGATTATCTGGATGCAAGTTCCTAGTCAGAATAGATTCTCTGTCTATCAAATGAGATCCAAACCAGTTCTTTCAAGAATCATTAATTCTCATAGCATTCAGGCTTTTAGAAATAGTTCACCAAGCACTGAATAAAAAGCTTTTTATAAGACTGACCGGGATTGTACCAGCTGTAAAGCTTTTATCAGTAATTAAACAGACACATACAGGCTGAAGGTTCCCATGAGTGACTGGGTTATGATTTTCTCCCCCCCCCTCGCCTTTTTCTTTTCTTTTTCTTTTTTTTTTTTTTTCCCTTTTTTCTCTTTTATGGGTAAATACAATGCTTCAGTATGACAAGTAAATTGCTGGGCATGTCAAATTTTGTTACCTTGACTACTGCAGCCACTTACTTTATAACCTTTTGTTTCTGTTATTGCACCCCTCAACTTCATCCAGCAACTGTCACTAAAATAATTTTCCCTTGTCAGTGCTCAGATCATATCATTCCACTGCTCTGTAGCTCCCTGCATTGCTGTCTTATCTTCTTCTGAATCAAAGCTATATGTTTTATCTCAACTGACAAGGCCTTTTAGAAACCTGCTTACATTTCAATTTTAGATAATAATTAGGTCTCTGATTCAAGTTTACTTTTCTCTGGGTCACCTTTCCTGGACATAGTTATTGTGAAGTTTTCATCTCATGATGAACTCAGTCCCAAATAGCCAGGAAATGGAAACACAGAGTGTATATCTTTACTATGATGTGCTCTAACCTGTGCTTTACCATGTGAAGCAGAAGAAAATTCAGGAGTTGAGGTAAACCATGAGACAGAGAACCCACATTACAGCTGTGCAGTTACTTATTTTGCCAATTCCCTGACTATCCAAATTACTGAAAAGAAAATATTTGGGACAAGCCAAACTTAATTTTTTCTTATTGTAATGGCAACAAGAAAAAGAGACATTTCTTTCTGGTTCAAACAAAATTTTTGATCGAAACACAGTATGTTTTGTTTTTTTTTTTTTTTTAATTGGAGGATAATTTCTTCTGAAATCCATTTCAAAAGAAATAATCACTATGTTGAAAATAGACATTTTACTTTTTCAGCTTTTCATCCTTTCTTTTTTTTCTGGCTAAAACATTGCAACACTCAACAGGAATTTGCAAGTAATCACATTTTTCATTGAAATAGCTAAAAAAAACCCCAATGAATCCATTTGGTAGTCTCAATCGGTATAACATTTTTGCCTGAGGATCTGACTGTGCATGCAAATCTTCCTGCTAGTAATGATACATAACACCCCTGTGCAGCAAGGAGTACTGTTCCAGCTCCTAAGAGCAGTGCGATTTAACCTGCGCTTAAAATAGACCTGCGTTTTACAGGTGCAAGTGAGCTCAGCAGTTACAGACAGACATAAGCAATGTGCTTAGAGGTTCATTTACCCTCTCTCAGCTTGGATTTTTCTCTGTACTGAACCAATCTTTTGGGTTTTTTATACCACCCCCCAGTATCTCACATCCTTTCATGCTACTTTGTCTTGAAGAATGACTAGAGTTCCTTCAGATATAAACTGGTATTATTTCACAAAACAACAGACTAACCTACAGGCTTCAAGGCATCTTCTGAATTCCTTCTCCAAGGCTTTTTTGAGTACATCTGTCAGGGACCTTTGCTATTTGCCTTAACATGTTCTTTTAAAAGAGAAAAAACAACCATAAGTTTTTTTCATCTGAGAGATAGCAAACCATTTGATAAAATTTGCCCATGTTACAAATAGATAAGCAAAGAATCATTAAAACAATCTTGGGATTAGACATTTTGGAAGCAATATCTAATCTTAGAAAGTAAATTACAAAGGAATCCAAGATGACACAGATGAATTGATTTTCATACAGTGATATCAGCATGGGAATTTAGCCAAGTGATAACATCAGAAGTCAATTTACAACTTTAAAAAATACTTTTCTTGATACTAACACACTTGAGGTTTAGGAGTTAAGTGAGGTGAGCCAGGCAGATGTAAGAGGGTTTTCTGTTGCTCTTTGGAGGTTTTTTCTTTTTTCACTTTGTTCACAGTGTGGAACAATTGCAGAAGAAGGTTCAAAATCAAAATGAATCTAATAGTCTTTCCGTATAGCACTTGAAGTAATAAAACAAGTTATGGAAGAACAAGCAAATCCTACCACATAACTGGGAGAAGATTATAGAGAACCCACAAAACAACTTTGCACATTTCCAGATAAATAAATTGTTAGCATATTAAGTTAAAACTTAACTAAGGTCAAGGATGGTTTCTTCTGCACCAAGCCATGCCAGTAAGTCACTATTCTAGCTGCTTATCCCCCAGTGCCCTGCTGGAACTTATTGCCACCACTGATCTGTCAGGAGCTTAGTTCATATGTATACCTTGTAATATGCTTCAGGCAAGAACAGTCAGACAAGCTGGAGCCACCATTATACACTGTTTAGGGAAACCTGGCTGATTTTTGCCTGAAGCAAATGAAAGACACTTGCTGTTCTCCCAGAAATAATGAAGAACTGGAAGTAATCGCTTCCACTGGCACATCTGTGTCAACTGGGAAGGCATTTGTCCAGTGTTGGATAGAGCTTCATTCTGCTTCTCTTGCTCTGACCAAGTAATACCACATCATACAAATATTGTCATGGATTGAGATAGCACTGTGACTTTAGATATTTTGCTTGATAACACAGTCACCTTTACATAACTGTTATTCTGTGAACAATCCCAAGGGTGTCAGTTATCAGAAATCTATCACCTTCAGTACTAAGGTCAAAATTATTAATCAGAGGCATAACAAACAAAAAATTAATTCTGGGGAACTTTCAAATATTAGGGACATAGTATACTTCAGAAAATGCACACAAATTCTTATTTTACTAGATTTCCACTTTCACTGACAATGTATGTGTTATAGGTTAAACAGATTAGTCTGACCCTTCACATATGAATGCAGGAAGCCCTGTGCTCTTCAGTTTATGGCAGGACAAAAAATGATGTATATTACAGGCCTGTTCAGTGGATTCAACTAAAATTTCTGGAATTTTAAGTAGATCTCTGGCTTTTTAAGTAGAAAGGCATAGTCTGGCTTTTCTTTAGTGTTATAATTAGACCTAATGAAATTCAGGGGGCATGGACTTGAGAGAGACAATGAAAGAGAGTAAATAATCAAGGGCCTAACTGAACAGAAATTTTCAGGATCACATGGTAATTTCTGTTGGAAGAGATCTCAGGGGGTCTCAAGTCCATTTTCCTGCTCACAGCAGGGTCACCCAGGTGATCAGACCAGGTTGCTCAGGGTTTCGTCCAGTCAGCGCTTGAAACTCTCCAAGGACGGAGACTACACAACCTCTCTGGGCCACCTGTGCCACTGCCTAACTGTCCTCATGGGGGAAAAAAAATAATCCTTACATCCAGTCTGAACCTCTCTTGTTTCAACTTTTGCCTGTTGTCTCTCCGGTGCCCTGCACAGCTGTGAAGAGCCCAGCTCTGTCTCCTCAGTGACCTCCCCACAGGCACTGGGAGCTGCTGTTAGGTCCCCCCAAAGCCGTCTCTGCTCCAGGCTGACTGAGCCTAGCTCCTTCAGCCTCTCCTCACAAGGCAAGTACTCCAGTCCCTGCCATTTCAGTGGCCTCTCCTGAAATCTCTCCAGTTTATTAATGTCTTTGCTGTAGTGGAGGGTTGCCCACTGTGGAGCCAGAAGAGCTCTGGCCAGCTCTGTGTGCATGACTGAGTGAGGCTGTGGCCCTCGGGTCTTGTATGCCCAGGTGCCATCAAGAGGGGTCCAGGGGCAGCTACTGGGCAGACTGGCTGTCTGAGCCCAGCTGCTGGAGGCATCCACATTGTGCATACACGTATAAATCTATAGATAATAGCTATACATACACATTCTCACTAGTCAACCTCCATCCTGCTCAACCAGAGAAGGGAGCAGGGTGAGACTTTTGGTCCTGTTTGTGTTTTTGTGAGTACTCTTGTCTGTGATTAGTGTGGCCAATCAAGTATATATGCATATAGGTATACATGTATGCATGTATGTATGTACATACATATATGGTGTATACCTGTGCTCTGTGTGTGTGGCTACTGGGAATACATGCTCAGCTTCACTACTGGTTGGACCTGAGGGCATGGAGCAGGGGCACTTCACCTCTCTCAGGCTGTTGCGTCCAGCCTAATTTCCCCTAATATTAAACTTTGAAAAAACTTCTTAGGATAAGTGATGAACACTGTTTGCATTATTGAGAACATATTACAGGGAACCATCTTGCTATATCAAGAAAGTGGTTTGATAACATAATCAGCCATTACATAAAAACATAATAATTATGTTTTCGGCAGTAAGATGCATTTGTAATTGTGATTTTTATTTCTGAATTTTTGTTTTTAGGAAAGGAAGAAGATTGACCTGATAAGAGAAAAATTATACATCAGTTCATAAGTTGATATAAATCAACAAAGCTCTCTTAAAACCATATATATATTAGATAACATTGTATTTCAATGGCATTTGTAATAATGTGATCTTTGATCAGACACAGGAGGATGGAGGTATGAGGGTAAGAAAAAGTGCTATGATTTGGTAGGTGGACAAGTGGTTTGCACTTCTCTCCTGCTTTCTAATTTTAAATAATTGAAAGGGAGCTCAAAGCATTGCAATTGCTGATTTTTAGGTATTTTGTCTCCCAAAGAATAGATCTAAAAATATATACACTAAGAAAAGAATACAAGCTTACTAAATACCAAGCCCTCTAATTTCTTCATGTTCACTCTACCGTGAAGACAGTGAAAGGGATTCTTTCAATGCATGCTTTTAATAGTGGAATGTGTTCTGACATATGAAGTGTATTTCAGCAACACATGAAACTAAAGCTGCAATAGATTAAATTGTACCCCTACATTAAATACTACTAACCTAATTAACAAGTTGAATTAAGAACCATCAAGTATTCATCAAGAAGATTTTCCTTTTCATTAATCTCTCTAATCACGTAATCCTCAGAGTACCAACCAAGTTTCTTGGTCACATCAAATATTATGAGGATAATTAAACTAAAGCGAGAACTGAAATTCTTTTTAGTATTCACTCATTCCAAAGTGATAAAACCTAGTAGTACCAGTGTTTCACAGTAAAAGAATTTCTGAATTTCCTACTAAATCTTATGGGCCACAAACTGGATGTGTCCAAAATTCAATTTCCTCCACTATTTGGCAGAGGCATTAGGACCTCCCAGCTGATAGATATGGGCTTTGCCTGGGCAGTAAGACTATTCATGTTCTGTAATAGTTAAGGAATGTCTTACTGCCTGAGCAAGATGCAATCTCTTTCCTACAGTATTGTGATTAGTTGCAATTATACCGGATATTTATATTGAGAATTATATGTGTTCAATCTGATGACTGTGATCTAAATTCAACATCTTTACAATTTGTTTTGGAGAGGCGATTTGAAATGCCCTTTACTTCGATAACACTGGCCTGGGATATACTTCTGAGTACCTCAAAATCAAATAATGGTCATTATCAAGATCTTTCCCCATATCTTATAATTCCCATATCTTTTCTTTTTGTTTTTCATCTAGTTCTTGAGTCTTTCCTTTTCTTTTTGCCTTTTCTCTCTGCCTTTTCTCTCTTGTTTAAAGTTGTGGCAGGCAGAGGATGATAGTGCTCTTCTAACTGTTATGGCCAAGGGATTATTGTATGAGTAATCAACTACATATTAATCTCAATAAAAAGGAAGAAAAAGGAATCCTCATATTAATGCCTTGATTTTGCCAGCTGTTCCAGAAAAGCCAGACTCAGATCATGTATTTTCAGGTTTTACTTTGAAAAGTGAATTTAGGATAGACCAATCTCCGTGGACAGTGAAAATATATGAAATGTCTCATAAAATATGTAAGTAAAAAAAAAAAAAAAATCAGATTTATGTTTAAGGGAATAACACTGAAGATTGTCTATTCCTTTACTTAATGGTCTAAAAAATTGACACAAAAGCTGTCTGTCAGTGATGTCAGGCTCAGATCAATCATATGCAAGAAATAGGCCTGCATGTCTTTTTCTAATATCACTTCCACTTCATAGTAACAACACTGTACTCCATACACAATATTCCTACAGCATTAAGAAATCTATCCCTTACATCTTGTGTTTAGCAACCTCCAAGATCTTCAGTAATGTCCTCTTAAAGTAGCTATTAGTACAGTAATATATTAATGTAAATATAATTTGCATTTTATTATCTAAATATTAAACGAAAGGCATATTTGTATTTTTCACAGTTGTGGCTTAATTTTCCATTCTGTATGTCAAGGAATTTCTCTTCTAGTTACCTTGTATGTAAATTACAATAAATTTTGTAGCTATATGTCTAAAAATATGTCCAGTTAGGACATGGGAATAAGTATTATAAGGAATGCTTAAACTTATAACACAATTTAAAAATTCATTAAAGATCTAATAAAAGCTTTGGGTCAGATACTTTCATGCATATCAGTATATCTTCCTTTTTTATGTGGAACAAGGTGGATGTGAATTAACTAGGATATTGTGCTTAATATTGTCTCTTTCATGTGTGCACTAAGCCTCAATCTTCTATCCTGGATCATCTAATCATTTCTATGTGTTACCTTCCTCTGGGCCACTGCAGAGGGTAAAAGTGTTTATCAATTTATCCTGGATGACTGAGAACTTTTAATGTCCTTTGACTCATTTTCTAATCTCTCTATATGAACTGACTGTTTTTACCTGTGGCGACAGCGCAGTTTCCTGTTCATGAATGTTTTGAAGATCTACTTAATATTCCAGGAAAAACAAATATGTATTTTTTTAATTGTAGATGGAAGTGTGTATGTATATAATCAAACATACATATGTATATATATGTATATGTGTGTATATAAAAGTATTTTGTAACTAGAGCTTTATTTTGCACCCAAATCAGAAATATCAGTCATCTGAGTTTGTTTCACCTTTTACTTCTCCCTTGACCATAGATCAAAGGAATTAGAAATGGAGAATATCTATCAGTGCATGTACTTCAAACCCTGGGGACAAACACAGGATTGTTGCCTACACTATATCTTGTGTGCTACCTATTCTCATTATAAATGTCTCAAGTGACAGAGTTTGAACATTTCCCTTGGGAATTTGTTACATAATTTGAAATCTATCCCTGGCAAGTAGTTTTCCTCAAGTGTAGTATTTTTCCTGTCTTTAATATCAGATGTTATTCCTGGTAATGACACATTGTACTCTCCCAGATCACTCTTAATATCTCTAACAATTCATATCCTTCAGAAAATGTACTTTCAACTAAGCAGGCTATGTTATTTAACTTCTTAAATTTCCCATTTCTGCAAATCTTTTCTATTTATTGCCTTTTAATGTAGACTTTGTTCACAAAAGCATGAGTGAACAATTATACCAGTTGAAGAAAACGGAGAAATTATACGATTCAGTGCAACTGTAAGTTTGGATACATTTTTCTTGCAATTCTTGCCCCAAGTTTAATACAAGTCCTTATATAGTCCAGTGAATAAATAATGTGAATTAGATATTGTAGATACTAGAAACCCCACAAAAAACATCTTCAATAACTCACTATTGGTATCGGTCTTGCTACTCTGTTCATTATGCCCCTCTCTGCTGTTGACATCTATTTACAATGTGTTATCTACCTAAATAATGTTTTAATCTCTTCTCAGCATTCAGCTCCCTCTGAAAAAATAAGATCATAATTAAAAAATCTCCAGTGGTCACAAATATGATTTTATAGCTTTTTCTGTGTAGCTTCTCTAATTTTAATTAATTCTGACTTGGTTTAGGGAGATGATTTCTATAGTCTTGTGGGTTGTATGTTGCTAAATACTATATTGTTGCTAAGTATACGTTAAATAAATTAATCCTCTGTAGCCCTGAAGCCCAGGAAATACGTGGCTATCATGTCAGTGAGAAGCCACAGGTTTTGTATTAATTTAAAAATACAGGTCTCAGAAATTGCTGATCCCTGTCTAGACTTGTCTAGTCTTGAGTTTATTCTAGACCATTTCATATGAAATAACAAATTATCTAGCTGTGAGGTGATCAATGTGTGCCTTGTTTAGTAGTAATGTAGCTTTTTACAACTGCAAAGTTTTACCCTAAAACTTATACAAGCTATGGTAATGATCTAGCAAAGTGTTTATTGGTAACTAACTATGCGGACCAATAGAGAAAGAAGCATTAGCAACAGACCATTTGAAAACTTAAAAAAGCACCAACAGCACCCAAAGAGAAAGAACCCCTCATTTTCAACATCGTACCACTCCCAGGGAAGGACTTGGGATTTTGACAAGCTTTCGTAACAACAGATAGGAAGGGTGAGCACAAGAGAAAGAGGCTGATACTCAAAAATCTATGCATATCCTTTTTAACTGCATTTTAATAGCAATTAGAAGTAATTGCTGGGGTTTTTTTTTCTAAACATTACTATCAGATGTACTAAGAAGGGCTATTTTTTGTATTTTTATTAGACCATTAAGACATTAATTAGTCTAATAAATTGTAATTCTTGGTTCTGCATATAAGATGCTCCCTTTTTTCAGAGCTGTTTAATTTTTTTCCCCAAACTTTTAAATATAACACATTATAAAATAGTTATAACTAATGAGGTTTCATCAAAAGCACAGTAATATTTTGAGCTGACCTTTCCAGAATTGTATTTTGATGTTGGATATCCACCTTGAAACAACCTGGAACCCATTTTTAGAAATCTTGACCTTCCCTAAGTCTTTTAAAAAAAAAGTCGAAGAGAGGCCAGAGACCACTGTTTGAACATAGAAATCTAAAATCTCTGATATTGATCTTTGGTAGGCATTTCTGAAAATATGACCAACTGTTTTTCTAGCTTTTTTTTTTTTGTAAACATTTATTTTATCACTTTACCAGAGCCTGAAGTGACATAAGGCAAACATCAGTTTTTCACCATGTTTTGAGGATGAGAGCGTCATGGGGGGCTCCAAACTTCCTAAGAATTGTAGGGAAAGAAATGATTTTTCATCCTAACCATGAGAGAGAGATTGGCTAAGATAGTAAGCTAAAACAACAGTACTGGAACATCATCGTGCTGCTCTTGCTGCTTCTGCCTCTCTCCCTTGCCTGCCATAGTGACAGCTGCATAGACACAGCTCTTGCCTCATTAGCAGCTGCCTCTGAAACCGTGGGTTTTCAGGACTCTGGCATAAATAAACTAGGCAGCAGGCTCGTGGCTGTTTTCCCGCCCTTGATTGTATGCTGTTCTCCACATCTGCTTACTTTTCTTGTGCCAACGGAGAGCTCTGGATATTTCTCATATGCTTCCCCACCCCCCCACCCCCTGCATCTTTGGCGCTTTCTGAATTCTTCCTGACTTTTCTGTAAGGGTTGTCACTTGAAGCACCTTACAGTGCTTATCAAACTTCCTGAATTCATCAATATTCATCAAGTCCCCAGGTGACCACAGCTCTTTCCCAGTCTCAACTTCCACACTGTCTCTCTATCTGTGCACTGTTTTTATTTGTGTTTCCATCTTTGTGAAAAATTATCCTCCTGTCCCTTCTTTAATAATTCTATAGCCTGATAAATAACTTTATTAATACTCTCAGGATGAAACCATACCAAGCTATGCAATCAACACATGCTTCCAAACAAATAGGCAGAGATTCCTTCTTGTTACAGTATTACTACAGGTGGGTGGTCCCTTTGTATGAGGTAAGAAAACAGTTGTGTTCTACTATTCTTTCCTCCTTTGTAAGCATCTCTTTATAACCTTGTATTCTGAACTGGCAAGTCACAATTCTGAGAGAAAAATTAAACAAGTGGTTGTGGAACACAGATGAAAATGTTTTGCAATTTAAAATAAAGAAAACCTGACTTTCCTACATCTTGAATGCCTTCTTCTTTTAAGATTTCTCTGGCTACATGGAAAACATGTGGCTCTAGAGTGCTCCCCAACTCCGGAATGTGGTTGTCCATCTTGGCCACATCTACATGTTGATCATTCATCTCCTAGTTCCTTCCTGCCCCGGTTTCTGTCTTCTAAAAGAAAAAAAAATGGAATGAGAATGGGGAACTAGTGGGCTACAGTGTGTTTCAGGAAAACCCCCAGTCTGAGGAATTAGAAGAATATAATGAAAAGCACATGCTAAAATATGGCCTCTCTCAATCTCTTGGACTGCAACCTGAAGCACATGGTATTGGCTTATGACTGTGCTCATTCATCCATGTGTTACTGTTACATTGAAAGTAAATGTTAGGGCACATTTTTGTTACCATTACTGTTTATCCTTCTTATTTTTATTAAGAAGATGAACCAATCTGAAAAGAAACACTAGTTGAGAAGCAGAGGTTTTGGGCCATGAGTCCCTATGAAACTGCATCCTCGTTTCACCTAATTCAGCACTTTGGGCCAAATAGTGTGGGTGGCTTTTGTGGGGGCGATAGGAGACGGCTATCAGGAGTTAGCAGAGAGGCTGTTATTAGTAACTGCAAAGATGGCTTGTGCAATCCTTGCTCCAGAAGTATTACGAAAGGAGGCAAAGCCAGGCTGATATACCTTGCTCAGCACATGGAGCAGAGCTGCTTTACCTGTCACCTGCATCCTCCAAATAAAAAAGGAATCATTTAGGTTGGAAAGGACCTTTAAGATCATCGAGTCCAACTGTAAACCTAACACGGCGAAGTCCACCACTAAACCGCATCCCTAAGTGCCGCATCTACACATCTTTTAAATACCTCCAGGGATGGTAACTCAACCACTTCCCTGGGCAGCCTCTTCCAATGCTTGACAACCCTTTCAGTGAAGAAATTTTTCCTAATATCCAATCTAAACTTCCCCTGGTGCAACTTGAGGCCATTTCCTCTTGTCCTATCGCTTGTTACTTCAGAGAAGAGACTGACACCCACTTCGCTACAACCTCCTTTCAGGTAGTTGTAGGGAGCAATAAGGTCTCTCCTGAGGCTCCTTTTCTCCAGGCTAAACAACCCCAGTTCCCCCAGCCACTCCTCATAAGACTTGTGCTCTAGACCCTTCACCAGCTTCATTGCTCTTCCAAAGACACACATCTAAGGACACATCTGAGAAGGGCTGAGTCTTCTTACACTCTCCTTCAAAAAAAGTTACAGAACTTAAGCATGTTCATCCTTGGAAGTACTTCAGAAAACAGTCACTGTATTAGAATTCTGTGATAGAAAGCTTAAAAAAAAATATTAAAAATCTCATTTCCCTCTCCTAGTGCTAATAGGAAAGGCAAACTTCCCAGAGTCTGGCTATTTAATTTGTTCTCTTTCTATTAACAGTTAAGTTTTAAATATTTTTGTAGTTACTGAACTAAGGCTGCTAATAGCCATTCACTGTTGGCAAATTTAAATTACTACTGCTTATGATCATAAATAAAGTCAAATGATCGTATTTCATTGCCATCTCCTGTTGTGATTCTGTTATCCTTGTGAAAAGCAATCATTAGCACAATAAATCTGTGCAATCTAATTCATGAATGACCCATGGAACAGGATCATAAAATCTAAAGATGCCAAAGCTTATTTCTCCATCAGGATTGTTTCCAATTGCACAGGATTTCAGGACTTTATTTTTAAATTTTAATTTTATAAGATAACAGAGCATTCACCGTACTGTCTCAGAAATATTCCACATAACATAGTATATTTTATGCTCAGGAACATTAACACTTATGCAATCTATATTTTCTGTTTATTCATGTAAAGAACAGAGATGGTACAGGAAGCATTTATTCTCACTTACTATACACAGTATTATTCTTTCAGAAATATTTGATGCTATGTCCTGGGAACAGAGTACAATGATGAAACAATAAAGCAGACGGATACTTTTTAGAAAGGGGAAGAGGTTATTTTACATTTCAATAAAAGTTCGTGCTAGACTTACTGCCTAAAGAGCTAAACAGTTAAATTTGAACAGTAGTGTTATGTTTTTGTTGTTAAGAAGATCTGTTTTCTTCCTTAATTTGAAAATGTGAAGAGATCAGGAGAATTCTAGTAGAACTGGTCACTGGTTTATTGTTAAACCAGAATGTTATTTCCTAAATATAACAACACCTTTATAATGAAATATTTACAATATTTTCTTTTTTTCCCTGTCAAGCAGTTGAAGAAAAGGAAAAAACTAAAAATAAAAAATTGCTTTATTTTCTTTATATAGAAAAATAGTTTTCTTGAAAAACACTTTCCAGTGGTTCTGCCTTGAATGTTCCTAAAATCTAAAAGTAAAACATTTTTATTAGCTAATTATTCCCAAGACAAATAAGTATGCAATTAGGATTAAAACTTGGCATTTTCAGATTCTTTTACATCTTTGGTTTTATTACTGTATTCCAGTGCTATTGGAATCACATATAATATAATTCAAAAGTGAAAAGAAGAAAACATACACTTCTATACTGAGTCCTTAAAAATCTACATAGCTTTTTAGTGACGAGCAAAGCAGGAAATATCTACTTTAATAATAATGATATAAATCAACTGTTGCAATCAGAATGTTTAGAAAGAGCTGCAGTACCACCAGAATTGTTCAGATTGCTTGATAGTATTTCAATTTCCATAAGCTTTTAGCCTGCTGTTGTC
Organism: Gymnogyps californianus; assembly: GCF_018139145.2. Taxonomy (NCBI): domain Eukaryota; kingdom Metazoa; phylum Chordata; class Aves; order Accipitriformes; family Cathartidae; genus Gymnogyps; species Gymnogyps californianus. The sequence continues at coordinate 13,386,012 of NC_059471.1, read as the reverse complement.
TTTGCTTTTACTAGTTTGAATACATTCATTTTCAGCTGGTTTAAATTGGATACTTAAATTAATGCATTGTCAATTTGCTGTTATGGCAGAATAAAATTAAAGTAGGAAACATAGATGTGGCGTAACGATAATATAGTTTTAAAGATACTCCTATATGCCAAAAATACACATTGTAACTAGCCAAGTAAACTTAATGACACTTACAAAATAGTATTAGTGAAGGCCATTAACAAGATGTTCTCTTTAAAAGTTAAATTGTTGTTCAAAAAGAAATTATATTATTGAATTTAACTGGCTGAATGCACACCTATTACTTTTGCAAGTACTTTAGATAAGGCAAATGCAAGAACAAAACATGATAGTACCGATTAGTATTGCCACATCCTCAAGCACTTGTTTCCTTGATATTTAAGTTTAATGTTCTTGGGATAAAAACTGGAAAATCCTAGAACACTGATATAGTGTTTAAATATTAATTTAATTTAACTGCAAGGAAATCAGTAGGCAAGCAGCAAGAAGTCCAAAATTTAAAGTGTCACATTTTTATCTCCAGGAAGCATTACAGTGTTTCGTAATAGCCTATCTGATGACCTCTTGTCATGCCAAATAGCTCTGTGCACAGCCACTGGTAGCCATGCTTAGGTGTCAGCATGTCAGTTCTGATCTGAACTCTTGCTCTTCATTACTGAATTGCTACCTCACAATGAACCATTGAAGTTATACAGTAAGGAGGAGGGTTTTTTTGCAAGAAGCACCTTCCTTCTTTTGAAATCTCAATAGGCTATTGACAGCACACAGTGAGAACTACTTGGATTTTATACTTGTTTTTAAATTTGGGCTTTCCAAATTTTTTCTTTAGCAGCATTACAGAGCTATTCGCATATCTGATAACTGTAAGATTTTAGGTTGCTAATCAACTTCTCAACTACAGGGTTGCTATTCAACTTTTTTTGAGCTACAGACCATTTATAGTATAAAACTTTATGTGTCTATTCCTTTATGTTCGAGAGCATAAGCACCTTCCTATGTCTATTGTATGTGTGGGTCATGTTGTGCCTGTTTGTGTCAACAGAGAAAAAACTGCCTACCTAGCTGAATTCAGTGACAGCAAAGCTGTTAACAGTGTGGTGCCAAAGCCCTGGAGTAGGAGGGACAAAACCAGCTGAGGTCTTGGCACTTCCTCTGGTTTCCTTGTGCCCCAATGCACATACTTGGCAAGTGCTGCAGGTGTCCTTTTGCATACATCTTGGGGGTAGGCAACCTGGCATCACATTTTCAAATCCAGTTCCAATTTTGCTACAAAAGTATTAAAAAAAATAACCCAAAGAATTTGAACTTATATTTTCAAATACAGCTCTGAATTACTCCATTTCTGGAGTGTCCTGCTTGAGAACTGTTAAAGGACTTCAGGGTTTTGAGGACAGGGTGAGTGACTGCTTTGCAGTTTTGGAGAGAACATACTTTAGAGTCACTGTTCTGGCATCAGCAGTGCAATAAAGATCTTGTGTTATCTTCGATCAATAAGTCTGTGGACAAAACAAAACCCTGGAAGCATGCTTTCACATAATAGCTCAATACCTGCCTATTCTTATTAACAGAGAGTGAAACATACTGTCTAACTGCTGTGGCATATTTTTGCTTAGTAACTCAGCTACATATCTTATTATTTTTCTTTTCCTGTTTAGGGGGTAGAGCTAACAATGTATTGTCTCTGTAGTTTGAAAGCCATTTATGTTTGAATGCCACAGTGCACTATGCACTCTTTTTCAAATTCAAATTTGCTTGAGTTAATTCATTTAACTACAGAGAATCATCTTCCTCTGGAGATTAGTGGAAGAGGTCACTTCTTTCACATCAGACATTTTAATCATTATGATCGAGATTGTCTCCAGTGCTTGCTGCTGAGAAAGTGTCATTTTCCTATCTTTAAGTCTTTGTTACTTTATGAGGATTATATTGCCATCATCTTTTTATTGCTAGGCTTTTGGATTTTTTTTATATCTTGGAGAAAATCACTGGTTTGGGGGGGTGGGGGGTTGGTTCTTCACACAGTGTTACACACAAGCAGTTACTTCCATACATTGAAGTAGAGAAGTTATACTACAATACCTAACAAGAAAAGATACATATTTCTAAATGTAGTGAAGTTGGAGTAATTTTCTTGTCATTTTGAAATTGTAGACAAATCAGTCTAAACCTTTCTACCAACTGAGGCAGAAAAAAACATAAATTTTGAATGAACTACTGATGTGATATGAATAACAAGAATCAGTGATCCTGGAAGACATATTTCTTACTACAGATATTGAAAGTCTTAATACAAAGTTGAAAAATGATAATGCTCTTCAAGTTTATGTTTTATTTCTTATTTTCCCATGAGAAAAATATTTTCAACATTAGGTGTACTTATAGTGCTAGATCAATATTACATATGAACATGAAATCAAATATTTAATCATGTATGATGCCCAAAACAAATATAAAACTTTTCATTGTATTTGTTCAACACAGATACATTCACAGCAGAACAAGTGTGAGATGGTCTACAAAGATGAGTGGGACCCTATTTTATGACAAAATTAAAGTGGGTCTATTTGAAGCACTCTGCTAGAGTGCTCTAATAGCATGAGCTGACATTTCTAAATGACACAACCTATGTGGTTTCCAGCAGCATTGTAGTCATTTTAGTCAGATCTGGAAGAAACAGAATAATTACCATGGGTATTGTTCTATACTATGTATCTTCTGGCCCCAGAGCTAGTTGGTTTGATGGAAGTCCAGGGATCTGCACTGCACTGCAATTTCTGATATGGGCAGGTCCCAGATGGATCTGGCTTATTTGTTCTAGCAAAACGGAGGGCAAGAGGGATATGATTGCTTGCTATAAATATATGAGGGAGATAAATGCCAAAGAAGGAAAAAAAGTCAAAACTCTTTAAGCTAAAGGACAATGCTGGCACAAGAACAAGCTTGTTTAAATATATATATATATTATATATATATAAAATATATAATTTAGGCTCAAAATCAGAACAGGGTTTCCAGCCAGAAGTAAGGTCCAGAATAGCTTTTCGACAGCTACAAAAAGGCATGGAGAATATTACCTAGTGTTAAGATGGAGTGCAACCCATTTATGAAAGAGATTGTTTTATGCAGTTACCTGAAACAGCAGAAAGAACATAAGCTCTAGAGGACTTCTCCAGCTCTCCTATCACCTCCCTCCCCTCCCCTCCCCTCCCAAATGACAGGTTGGGACATCAAACCACATTCACCAAACCTAACCTTCAGCATCTGATAGAATCTGGTCCTTGTAGCTCATTGTGCTGTCAGGGGAGAGAAGCAGTGATGTGCAGAAAGCTGTCCCATTCACTAAAAATTTGAATTATCCTAAGTACTATCTCTCTTTGCTTTTCATCCATAAACCATAGCAAGAATGTATGCTTAAATTAAGTACCTAAATTCAGTGGGATTAAGGTTGGCTGTTACCATCTCCTGTCAGACTGACCATTATTATCACATTTCCCCTTTTTTCTCCAGCTCTTAATTATTTTTTGATATACGTTTAGACTACACAGTCGTGTTAAGAATTTGTCATGGCTTCAAGCCTTCCTGCAATAAAGACTCCTTAATAACTAAATAATGGTAACTCACACAGTGAATTTTTAATCATTAAGGAAAGTGCTATTTACCCTGTAAATAATGGTTTCATGTTTTTTTAGCTCAGTATCTTTTTCCTCATGCGATGCCTTGTGGAATAAGTTAAAACTAATATTTAAGATGATGTCAATATAATCCTATTTCAATAATAAACACAAAAGACAACTTTCATGAAGCCTAAGTAGTCCTTAGAGTACAGAACACAGTACTGGAAACATGACAAACATTTTAACAGAGCTATATTACCATAGCTGAAAAGAAAATCTTTAGGACCAAATAATCTGATGCAGCAGCAATTACCTTTGCAAGACTATAGCTGATTCTGCCCAAACTCAAAGCAAGACTTTGCAAGCTGGGTCAGATATATAGGAAATAAATAATGATGGAAGAACTGTTGGATAAGGAAACATTTCCAACAGTGAACGTTTAGTCTCCAATTAAACTTTTAAGAGGAAAATTTTAAGCCAGCATAGCATTAAATTTAATAAAAGATAAATGTCAGCATTTACCAGACTCGTGTGCACAGTTGCTTCACCTGGTGTCCCTCTGCAGTCTGTGTTCCTCTCTAGAAATACCACTTACAAAGGCTCCAGCTTCTTTGGACAGTGGCTCCTGAGGAGGAGAGTCACAAAATCCTCCCCACTAAAATGTTGAGCAGCAGAAAAGCCACTTCTCAGCTTTTCTGCATTTCAGTTCTTTCTGTGAGGAATTTACTAGCACTGCAGGATTTGGCTGCAGTGTTTGCCTTTGCTGTGCAGTACTCCCACTGAAGCCACTCTGAATTTGTCCTACAATACCATGAAGGCTTGTTTCCTAATTCAAAACATAGAGCTACATTTGCTTTTGAGTTACCAGGCTACTCATCCCAGCTAGTCAAGGACACTGTGATACCACCATGGAAAGACCACGCTGGGAGTACAGTGGCACTGCTGAAGTGTTTACAGCAGCTGAGGAGCTGGGGTATATGCAGATCTGTATTTCCATGGATCTGGATTGTGAACAGACAGGATCAGATGTCTCGGACTTTTTAAACTGCTCTGAGAGGAATGCCAAAGCTAGTCCGACTCTGCCCAGGATCTGGCCCATGAGTATATGTCTCAAGTGGGAAAATATATTAGGACTTCACATCACACACGCTCTGAGTTTCTTACTAATCTCTTTAACCATAATAATACAGTATTATCTGGCCATGCTCCAGTAACATTGGTAATAGCTATAGGTGAAGATTTCCCTAGCCTCCCCCAAGACAGAGACTCATTTCCTTATTGCTGCAGAATGAAAAGTTTGTAAAACCTCTGGGAGAAAAAAAGTCTTATTTTATCCAAATGAATCTTCCATCTGAATGAACAGACGGTGCACTTTTAAAACAATAATTAGCCTACCATCAAGCAGGAAGAAAAGAACAGGCTCAGAGTATCAATGCTTTAAGAAACAGAAACAACACATCTTGGAACTGATTTTGCAGGTCTCCAAAATATGAAATGTAATTAGCCAGTGAGAATTTGAGCTTAATATATTATTAAACCTTGAAGCTGAAAATTAATTATTGCTATCAAGATTAATTTGAATCTAGGGGAAAAAGAAGGTGAGCTATAATCTCATGAATTCAAATAAATGTGCTCTTCTTCATACACATTTGCAAATCACTGTGAAGGCTTTCTTACCTTCATTACCCGTGCAGGCCAAATACATTGGTAACTATTCAAATCTATGAGTTTTTTTCAGAAAAATGACTGTATTGGCATGTGTGATACCATCTCAATATAAAGACAACATGTTGTGGAGTCACAGATTAGTAAACCAAGGCACTAAAATGTTCACTGAATTTCCTGCTCTTACAAATCAAATCCAAGGTCGCAGAAGAAATCTAGGTATCTTTCATCATTATAAATGTTGTTTTCAAGGCAGCTGAGCCTAGAGGCTGTGCTTTGCCTTCTACCACTGGAAGGCAAAAGACAAAATTCTTCCAGGACTCATTTTTTACTGTGGTTGCTAGCTTTGGGATACAATTTACAAGCTTTATCCTATATTTCTTTTGCATTTGTCTCCCTCTGTCACCTATTAGCATAGGTTAACTAATCTACTTTTTCATATAAATTATTTCTGAAGATACACGTAGCATAGTTACAGAAGTATAGAGACTCACAGATATTCATATAAATTTGTAGCAAAATTTAGCGTTTGTCTTCTGTTTTTTAATCTGCACATATCAGCTAGGAAAGTGTAGAGGAGTATTTTTATCTTCATTATATCAAAAATAATACTGAACCGAAGTTCATAGGCATATAGCCCATTTTTGTAGGGAAGCCAAGGTGCCTCATTCCTCTTCAACTGCTCTACTCACTACTCTGCCTCAAAGGAACAGCAACCCATCTCAGATTTTTTTTTTTTTGGTACTCTTTTTTCTAAAATGTCCACTCAAATTATTTTCATTTTATGGCACTTAAGTTCTTCTTAGTTTTTACAGTCCCTCCACAGGAAAGACATAAGATTTAAATTAGGCATCCTCTTTCATTCTTCTTACTTTCAACTTCCATATTACCTTGGGGGTAGGAAAGAAATACAATCAGTTTCCATGAGTGACCCCTTTAGCTCTCAGAATATTTAAGATGGCATGTGCTAAAACTAGCTGGAAGACAAGATCTTGGGAGCAAAAAGCCAAACCTTTATGTCTAGGCATTGATTATGAGCCACATTCAAAGCCAATTCTGTAATTACAGCAGTATTTGGATATCTGAGTCTAGGATGAACACAATCTTTAGGTATCTTAAGGTATCTACATGAGACAAAAAGATCAGAAAGTCTACACATTTAAGCTTTTATAGTGGATGAGCCCTTACTGATCTCTCTTAAAAGAAGGGGAAAAAACAGTGTTCTTAATTTAGCATGGAAAATGAAATGGTCCTGGGCATGGATTGTTCATTATTTATCAAATCTTTAAGATCTTGTCTAGACTACACTATTCATTACAGATTACTGGGCCACTGAGTATAATGGTAAATATTCCATGTAAAAAATATAAGTTATTTCTAGGTTGCCATTATGTTTCATTATGTCATGGAGGGAACAGAGCACCAAACAACATGACAATGAGAAGTTCAGTTTAGTAAAATGAGCAAATGATGGATAGGCTGTGTCAGCAAGATTTTCATACATTCCCACCCAAACACATACACGTGATTAATGGAGACATGCTCCAGTTATCACTCCAGTGAGTTGGTACAGTCAAGCTAAGGGGACTGCCAGACTCCCTCCAGGCTTGGACTCCCTCCAACCAGTCTCCATGTCGGGCACTTGGGTGACGAGAGCACAACACCCCCCAACATCTTCCTGTGGGCAACAGCTACAAGGCATCCATTGAGAAACGTTAAGAGAAATGTCTGCATATTTCACAGCTGAGTTATCAAAGACTCTGTAATGATCCTGTTACTCCCTTGCAGAGCACTGCTCCCAGGTAGCCCATTGACATCAGTCTTCCAGCACTATTGCTTTACTTCTCCCTACACTTGGGGACATGGATAACGGCCTTTGTTATGGGGGAACCCTTACTGGTCACATGGTATAACCTTATCAGGGGAACCACACCTGGATTTCTTGAGAGATTCAGATAGCTTGGGTCGAACATTCACTTTTCTTTCTCTTTGTTGCCATTGTAGGAGGCAATAAAGAAAACTAAGTAATGGACAAGAAAAAAAGACAGCAGATACTAAGCATCTGGTCATCTATCATAGGTCATTGCTCATTCAGTAATCTGATCCCAGGTCTTCATTCTACTATTCTTCCTCTACCACCATACTTGCTGGAATTTCTCTTAGGGAGGTAAAGAGCATGGGAAAAAGAGTCTCAGTCAAATCCATTCTCTGTGTTCCTTCAGAGAGACTTTAATCTCATTTGCACCCAATTCTGGTTTAGCATGGACCCAGAACTTTAATGACTAATTGATTGCTTTTTCTGAACCAACATTTACTCACATTAACAGGCTTGTACTATGCGAACTACAGACTTTTATGGTGCAAGCTATTATCATACCTGCTGGATGCTGAAAGGGAGATCCTACATTGCCAATGTGCATTTGTTGACAAGGCAGAAATAGACAACTTGCACGATAGGAACAATAAACTTTAGTTCCCTGATGCACTGCAATACAAGGTGAAGGGTGAACAATTTTATCTTCTCTGCAAGGGTGGTGTACCCAGACAGAGAAATGGAAGTCAAAATCACACTTACAGCTGCACAGCACAGACCAAAGTATCTGCTGTAGAATCTCTCTCTTGAGCATTGATTTAATCCCAACAAAATTTAAGCATGTAAGAAGGTGCCTAAATTAGGAATGCAATCCTATAAGGCTACGTTATGGTAAGAGAAAAATCCTACTGGAGGCTTGTATATATATGGATAGGTTTTAATTGCTTTGATTTAGCAGCACAGAAAGCATAAAGTGACTGCACTCTTCATTTAGGTGTTTCTTTAAAGAACGTAAATGTGGGTGGGGTGAATCTGGGACCGGGTTTACAGAATATTTGCGTAGGAGTTTCAGTTGTTACAGGTTCTTTATGTTTTGTTTTCTTTTTCTTACGAGCCTAGGAAAAGATTTATTTTCTATGAAGCTGCATTTTCAGTATGGTGGAATATTTTGGCTTTCACTATTTAAAATGTTATAGTTTTGAATGGAAAACAATAGTAATATTAAAAATCATACACATAATACAGTTACGTCAGCTTGCTCATAATAGTTAATTCTAAGACACACTGATTTATCCAATACCTCTTTGCTGTGGGACCATCCCTGGCAGAAGGTTTAATTAAGAAGAAGAGGAAATCTTACTGCAAACTCAGTCTTATGCTTTTGCAAGATTAGAATTTACAGGCTGGTAAAACATCACAACTACAGTCTAAGTAAGTGTAAAAATGAACCTTGTCTTCTGTTCAGTGTTTTCCCTCCTTTGAAATCCAATAGCTGATTGATGGCTTTTTTTTTTTTTTAATGACACAAATTAATTGTAATTGACCATACACAAAACTGAAAAAGACAAGACTAAAACGGCATTATTCTAAGTCCACTAGTAAGAGCTGTAAGTGTAAATAGGTTGAAACACTGTTACTTAAGCTTCATCCAGCCATTTTGGAATCCTTGGTAAAAATTTTGTAGACTTCTGTAACACCTGAATCATCTATAACACCTTAAAATTATTATTCTTAAGCTGTAGTGATGGCCCTGTTTTTTAACATCAAGCATCAGATTTTCAACTGCCAAAGGTGGATTGGCAGGATAATTATGGGAAATACAAATTCTATGTACAAATAGTAAATAAAAAGAGTGCTCATTTACTTGGCACATTTCTATAATGTACAAATAGTACATTTGTACTATGCATGTACAAAATTCTGTGTACAAATAGTAAATAAAGAGTGCTCATTTACTTGGCACATTTCCATAATGCCACAGAAAATTTTCATTTGAACCATTTGAGACTTCAGATCATGAAATGAGTGACACTGAAAACACCCATGACAAATGCATATTGACAGTACCTTTCCGAACTTTGAAACACAAACGTATATTTGTGAAAAAAATTGAATTGCATTTAAGAAAATGTATCAGAAATTTCTTCAGTCCTCTGTACACCATCTTTCATGTTTAGAGAGACCACCTTCTGCTTTTACCACTACTGCACAGATGTTTTTGATGGGCTAGAGAGGTATTTTCCCCTGCTGTTTGCACACTGGAGTCTCATGGCAGAAACATGTGTGTGAAGTAGCTTCTGACCATTAACTGTGTTTCTGGGAATATGGTGTCTCTGCTGTCAGCCTGTTCATTTAGTAGTGAGGAAGCAGTTAGCAGCGATGCTATTTGCTTGTAAATGAGCTGTGCAGTTTCCTCCAGATTTTGACTTCAAAACATAGGTGTAAACATTAGGTATATTTGGTTTAAAAGTTTGGCTCTCTCTTGCTCATTCCCATACACATACCTACCTGTATTTTGGGCAAGTACCATGAGGATATGGAGCAGTGAACAGTCACAACATCCCAAGGGACCATAGGGTATATTTCTCCTCAGAGTCTAATACAGACTTCCTCTTTTGGCTGCATGACAGTGACTGAAGAAAAAGTAATTTCTGACACTTCCATAAAAGTTTCAGTATATTTCTCTCAGAGACAATTATCTCTGCTTCTCGTAACTGAGGGTCTCTACCTTCAGCTCTTCTTTCAGGATCTCATTTTCCTTTATCAAATTGTTCTATGTGTTCAAAAATAACACAACAGCAGCATCAATGTTTCCAAGAACTAGCATTTTTAATAGGGATAGCTCCGATTTTAGGCATGCAAGGATACAGAAATACAAAATCATGCTAAGAAAGTGGAAAGACCAGTGAACTACTCTGAACAGAAAGATGTGCAGTTAAACTGAGTCAGAAAATATGTTCCTCTCAAGGGAAAAATGTAGAGTTATTGGAGAAAAAGTTTAATATCTGGATTCTCAAATGCCTTTGTAGGGCCTTGGAGTTTCGGAAGAGTAGATGCCTCCTTATCTTTTTCCCGTTGTAGACCAGGCTTGAGAGTCACTTTGTACTGTCCATTGTGAGTTGTGTTCTCCCCTCTGGAAAGGCGAAGCAGCACATCTGGAGATTGCATAGCCACGGTGTATCAGATGAGGAGGGAGTCTAATAAGGGAATGTCAGACATAGAAGCGTGGGAGAACAATGCACCTGAGTTATAAAATGCTTCAGGGTTATCATTTTTTTGGTTCTGAGATGCTTTTAGAAGTTCGAAATGGGATTAATTTTATCAAATGCATATATAAGTAGTGTAATTGGACATCTGAGCCAGCCATATGCTGCCTTTAATTGAATAATGGAGAAAAACAGGTATTTCTCGGGTGCAGTTCATCTCCTTCTACAGTAGATGTCTAAAATTTATTAAAAGGGAAGCCGAAGGTAATTAGCTTCAGTGAACACGTCTATGCTACAAACTTCTAAAGCTAAGTGAGATGAATCCCACCTTACATTTTTGGAAACTTTGTTTTCATAAGTTTTTCAAGGAAAAAGAGAGTTTTCAAGAATATTTTTTGTTTTAGTCAAAATTCTAATTTCAGTTAAAAAAAGTTTTGATGGAGAACTGTGGACCAGCCCTAAATGGCACGTGAAATCTATACTGAAAGTCTGTTTTATCTACATTTGTGAATTTTGATTAGTTGATCTTGGAATAGGAAAAAACTCACTTTAAAATGTACTGACTCAGAGCCAGTACAATTAAGTTGTAGTAAGAACTTTTTCTGGGCAATGAAGTCAGCAGATATGACAGAGAACAAACCTTTGGAAACCTGTGGCACAAGAATTTGGTATTTCTATAGTCACAGACAAGAAGAGAGTTGTGCTTTGTAATTGAGCAAAGCCCACTGAAGACAGGAGACTTTCCCTCTTTTATGTGCCTTTGGGATGGTATGTATGAAGTACTTGTATATGGTATGTATACAGTACTTTTAAGATATAACCCACTATGTACTACATCAAATATCTTAACTTCTTCTATGTACCTCTTACACATGACAGGGGTCCTTCCATAATGCAAAAAGTAGTATTATTAATACTGGAAAATTATAACTAATATACTTCATTTCTTTAGATAATTTTGAATACCAGAAGCATGACATTAATTACAAATACAACTTCATTATGTTGGCCGAAGTTTGACTTTAACATACTATATAGAAATGTTCCATTAAAAATAGTTTTTATCTTTTTTTTTTTCCTTGGATTGGCAGATAGAAAAATGCCATTTTATACAGCCTGACTTACCTTTGTAAAAGGTTAGTGCACGCAGAGGGGCAACTGGCCTGTTTCTATTGATCATAATCCACAAGATGTAAAACCCATCAATAATATTATTACCCCAGATTACCAGAAGGACTTTTAAAAATATTTTTATAAATATTGCTTTTCCACAGGAGGTGTATATTTCAACACCCTTCTGCTTTAGGGTTGTGAATTACACTGAAAAACAGATTCCTATCATTAAGAGAGTTATTCTTGTTTGGTGCACTTCATTGCTCCAGCATTCATTATCAATCCATATTTACTGTCAGGAGGTTAGCCAATACCATCATCTTACGTTTGGACGTGTTCTTCAATTTTAAATTGTGGGTAGACTTTTGATAGCTTCTTCCAAGTTATCTGCAGGATTGCAAAAATAATAATAGGCAGGATTAAAATAACGTAATAAATAGCATAATATTCCAGGGGAAAAGTACTTTATTTTAAGTCAGGTTTTTGACAATGATTCAAAGAGCAAAAGGAAGTGCAATTAAACAAACTAAAATTAAGTTTGCACGTTAGAGAAGTGAGGTCCAGCAGATAGAAAGATTTCAAAATATAATGCTGAAACCCCCATGTTAATTACTGAACAGACTAGAGACAGCACCAGGAAACACTGCCATAGTGCTCAACTGCTAAGTGTAAAAATCACTTATTTTTAACAGAATATTTTTATATTGAAACTCCATGGATCCATTGTTTTGGGGGATATTTTGGTTGTTGATTGATATCCTCTGAGGTAAGATATCCTATATTATGGAGTTGTTCCATATGCAGTATAACGCTGTCTGATAGAAATACTGACTGTGAAGCTACCTAGATGGCATTTACTCTGTCTCAGTTCTCTGCCCCTGGACAGATCAAACTGCAAAAGTTCCAGTTCCATATTCACCAAGGACAGTCTTTCTGCAAAGTTGTGGTGGTTGTCTATGGTCCTTTTGTGTTTTGCTGTGTAGATTTTCTACAAATCCTCTTGAACACTAAAAATAGTTTACCACACTTTTTAAAAAATTGGAGCTAAATTAAATGATGTGTAGTTTCCCACTGTGCTCATGGGTTTTTTCTCTCTAGATAATGGTAGTACACTGGCTATTTGCAGGTATAAGGGCCCTTTCTGCCACTCAGTGAGCTTTTAAAACTGTTACCTACTGTCAGAGATTCTGCAATTTCAGTTCTTACCTCATGCTGTTGCTATTCAGTCCTGTTCTGCAAAGATTTTAAAAGTATATAACCTTAACATCTTTGTTATAATCTTCATAATATACATACGTTTGCATTTATAAAACAGTTTTACTATTTGCCATTTTGGTGAAACTTTTCCTCTTGATTTAAAATAAGACTCCAGTTTAGTTCCCATTAAAGTAAATGTCAAAAAACTTACTGACTTTAACTATGCAGAAGTGGGACCCTAAATACCTCATTTCTTCTTAAGCTGCAGTAAGGCTGCCCTTGTAGCCTGGACTAAAAACTTGTGATTCAACTAATCTCTTTTTCAATGTCTACTTCTACCTTAAATCATCTTAATTTCCTTTATAGTCAGCAGAGAGGTATAGGCATTCATAGCTCACAGCAATGACCTAATTTAAACACTGCTTCAGAAGAATGAATGTCACTTGAGAAGTGTCAGGCTCTTGGTTCACTCTCTGTTCACTAGGGCAAACTATGAGATTAGGTGAGATACAGGTATCAATGCCATAGACCCTTGCAGTCAATTTAATTGTCTAAATAGGTATCTAGTGTCAAATCGGATGTCCCAAGGTATTCACCTGGTCTCCAGCTGACAGTCCAGAATGGTGCAAATCTCCTTTACTTTGTCATATATCAGCACCTTACAAATGGCTCAACTACTCTCTGATGTCTCAGGGGCCCTAGATGGCTGTGTTAGGTAACTGATGCATACCCCTACTCTCATCTCTCTCAGATAAGTATCTCCTACAGGGTGGGTTTCAGCTCCATGTTAAGATATCTAGATGTCTACATGCAGATGTCTATATGTAAAGTAGTCTACACTGCAGCCATCAGCTGGGATTAAGTTGATATAACACTAGAAAGGCTGGGGGTTCAGCTCACCTTGAAGCAGACATTTGGGCTCAAATCAATTCCTTCAGCATACACATCTAGTGCAAGCTGAGATTCCTTAGGGAATCTTGCTTGACCTGCAGAAGCTGGTCCAGCAATGCCTGGTCTCTTTCAGGTCCTGTGCCCCACCTGCCACCCTTGTGCAGGTGTACTGGGTAGTCTATCAAGTCCACACTGTCCTCACTGGAAGACAATGTAGCGAAGCTACTCTTCTGTGAATTCTTTTCCTGGAAGAAAACATCTGAATTCCACTCTAATTTGTGCACTCAAAATTAGTTCTGATACCATTTTTTTGTTTCTGATGCCTAAGTCTATGCTCTGCCATTTAATGGCCTGCCCATTTACTCTATCTTTTCTTCCTTTTCATACGCTTTTGTCTTTGTTTATATTACTCTTCTCAGTGCAGTCAGATGAATGCAGGATTTTTGGAAGTTTTTTAGTTTGTTTTCTAGCTGGGCTATATTTCATTCTCCAGGCATATTTTTTGTTACCCTCAGAAGTGAGGTCTCAAACAGCAGATGATGCCAGATTTTTGTCCATGTTACACATTGTCATGGTTTAACCCCGACCAGCAACTAAGCACCACGCAGCCGCTCCCTCACTCCTCCCTCACCTCTGGTGGGATGAGGAGGAGAATCGGAAAGGAAAAAAAAAGTAAAACTCATGGGTTGAGATAAGAACAGTTTAATAACTGAAATAAAATAAAATATAATAATAATAATAATAATAATAATTGTAATGAAAAGGAAGATCATAAAAAGAGAGAGAGAAATAAAACCCAAGGCAAGTGATGCACAATGCAATTGCTCACCACCTGCTGACCGATGCCCGAGCAGCAATCCGCCCCTCCCAGCCAACTCACCCCTGTTTATATACTGGGCATGACGTCCTATGGTATGGAATATCCCTTTGGCTAGTTTGGGTCAGCTGTCCTGGCTCTGCTCCCTCCCAGCTTCTTGCACACCTGCTTGCTGGCAGAGCATGGGAAACTGAAAAGTCCTTAACTTAGTATAAACACTACTTAGCAACAACTAAAACATCAGAGTGTTATCAACATTATTCTCACACTAAATCCAAAACACAGCACTGTACCAGCTACTAGGAAGAAAATTAACTCTGTCCCAGACGAAACTAGGACACACATAAGGATCATACTTATCTAGCAGCCTCTAATTTACTGCAACTTGCTGTTCTTCAAAACAAAGTACCAGCCTCAGCAACAATGTTGTTTTATCTTCTGGGGTACCTTTCCTAATGATGTTATGAGCATGAGGTGGCTGAGATGTAGTCACCTCGTTCAGTAGCACCACAGCCACAGCCTAAGTTTTGTCAGTGGGTGTGCCCGTCACCTGCAGCTTTACATCATTATAGTGTTTTTGTTAGAACTGAAGTATAAACTACATGAAAGGAAGGCATAGCCTTACCAAGATGAAAAAAATACGCCAGTACAGCAAGTTTCTTGCTCTGATTCTTTTTTCACACTATTGTAAAACAGGTTTCATATCAGTATCACCTCGTCGTAAAGTTAGAATCAAGCCTTATAACTCCTTTTTCAAAAATGACTGATCACATATGACCTTACCTGGTACCAGGTCATTGACTCACAGCTTGGCAGTAGGCAGACATTTGCTGTCAAGCAGAGCTATTCTCAGCTGACTCTGAATCAACATATTGCCTCCATCATACTAAATTGCTTGCAAATCTCAAAACAGACTTGTAGGGGAAAAAAATTTCTAAAGCTTGTTGAAAATCAACTAGGACAACTAGCACTAAACAGAAAGCTTTGGATTGATGCACAGTTTGTTTTCTGAGTGAAGTTTCTCCAGAACAGTGTGTTCTCCACTGTGCAAATTTATTACTCGCAGCCTTTGGGATTTGTTTGTTTCCCCTGCAGTTTATGCTGCTGGCTCTACTTCGACTATGCCATCTGTTGTTCTTCTTTCCTCTTTCTTAGTGTTTCTTTTTCTCTGTGTCCTCCATTCCAAGCTACATTAACTGCTGTGTGTCTCAAAGGGTATTTGGGATCTTTTAGCTGTACTGTGCAACACTATCAACCTCCAGTGCTAGAGAACCCTGAGTTCCTTCTCATGTCCTCCAAAAAGTATGAAACTGCTTTAAAATATAAATTATTTTTAGCCTTCTGGAAGGTTACTTCATCTACATTTGGTTCTCGCACCTCTATTGCAAAATGTGCATGTTTCTTCTTTCTCCCCCAAGGTCAAATTTTCCTATCTCAATATTGATTACTCTTGGAAAAGAAGGAGTCTTGTCATAGTTTGCATTGTTTTTTTAGTCCATAGTCCCTGAAATAGTCTAAATGCAAAAGAATTCTCAGCTTTTATTTTAAAACATATTTCCGGATCCTTTGTTTGAAGAGATGTCATGAAAATCCTGGCACAAATATACCCAGAATGAACATGGGCTAGAAGACTGGAACACTGAATCAAAAACTGACACACAACTATTTCTTAACTCTCACAATTTTTAAAGAAATCATGTAACTGAATAATTTTTAAAATATGATAGAGGTTTTTCATCTGTGCATTCCCCTGCTTCTGTGTTTTAAGGAAAAGAAAAATCTTTCTTGGATAACTGTTCTTAGGTGTAAACGTTGAGGGAAAGTTGGAGTAGGACTGAATGTTGTCAGTCTTTTGAGTCTGAATTGGCATTGCAATATGCATATTCTATATTTAGTCTGAAATAGCTTGCTTTTTAAAGCAAGTCACAGTCATTTTAAACATTTGTGAGTGCATGGAGTGCTGGAACGCTGTGTTAGCTCAGCCACGTGGTTATGTGCATTTACACTCTATTGTTTGGATTCCTGTGTGTGCTTTGTAGCTTATATCCCCTGTGCACAGCTTTATTTACCTCTATGCAGTAGCTAGGGTGACTTCATGAATCATGGTTTAAGTAAGAGGGAGAACACACAGAGCTGCTTTAATAAGGAGACAGTGGATGGACGAGTACTTATTTTGTACATAGCTACAAAATAATGCTGAATTTATGTCACAACTAACTACTCTGTAATTTTACAGAGTATCACATTAGGTTGTTTTCTTGCTCATAAACTATAATTTTATATTGAAACCCCAACGTTTGGTGAGAGAACTCTTAACACAAAAAACCTGGCCCATTCATTCTTCTGCTTCATATAGTGGCACAAATAGCAACTGATAAATTGCAAAAGATTTGCCATGTGGGCAGCAATAGAAGTGATATGAAAGGATATAACATGGAATTTGTGTTATTTCCAGTGTCTTGTACTGTCATGTGGGTTGCTTTTAATCACTGTTTGATTGTTTTCTATTGTAGAGAAGGAGGCTGGTGCACTTGAAATAGCATTTTTCAGATGTTACAAACATATACGTTGAAATGAGTTCCCTCAGCAGAAGAGGAGGGCAAGTGCATTAATGGAAGTATTAAAAAACCTTGATCAGCTTACCAAGTCAAACTAGTTACACTGACTGTATAATGTAATCTGTGCTACACTGTAAATTATTATCTTCTACCTTTCGAAAATGGGAAGCAGTTGATAAAGCCCTCTGAGGAATTTGCCATCCCTCTGCCTATCCATCTGTCCTACCATCTCTGGCTTTTGGAGAAACAGCTGTCTTTAAACATTATACAGTAATTCTATGCCAAAGGAACACATGCATTACCGAAGCTAGCATTGTCTTGTGCATCCTAAAGGTGATTAACTTTTTAACAGGTTTTAAGAGATGCATTCATTTATTCAATAGGCTGAACAATAAGCATGAACTGTGGAATGTAGATTACTCCTATTGTTTCAGTTGTTAAGTAGCTGATACATCCCAATGGAAAAGCAAAATATTTATCCTACAGTTTCTGTTAGTGTCACACAAAATTGTATACAATATTCATAATGAAGAGATAATAGTAATGTTGCACTATTTTGAGCAAATGCAAACCGTGAATAAACTTCAAGGCTCAACAGTTTATTCCAATGAGAAAATTAAATTTTTGCAAAGTGAAACAACAATTCTGTTACTATGCTATACCACATAATGTGTACTATTTACATACTATTATTATTGAAACAATGTTTTTCAGCTGTGTGGTTTAACAAGTAACAGGAGCTATGAAATACTGAAGAGAGAAGAGTAGAGAATTACTCAGAATATGATACATTCAGTCACTTGGATGGGATTTATCCTGTTTAAGGGTGCAGGTTGGCTGCCTAACTGTAAAGTCAAGGGTAATTCCCACTACAGCCTCCATCCACCACTAGAGAATAACATGAATCTTCCATAGACCTTGTATCATATTTGTGAGCTTCGTGTAGATGCCTTAGGTACCCTTGGGCACCTTAAATGCCAATACAGAGCTATCTTGAGGCTTACAAGTGTTGATCTAGTTGACCACAGTGTAGATGTCTGCACTTGAGCTAGTCATCCTAGTTTCCTATTCATAAAAAAAAAAAAGACAAAAAAAAAATTCGGGCATGATTTGTATTACTATGCTGTGTGTGTGGTGAACCTCATGCTAAAATGCTTATTGCTCTTTGCTGTACAAGGAGCTTAGTTCTCAGCTCAGACACAGACTTACGTGTGGTCAGATGAATCCCAGGCTTTTTTACTAATAAATGAAAAGTGTCTGTTGAAAGTATTAAGGCACTGGCAATCTGGATCCTCTTCTTGATTAAAAAGGTAACTCAGAGAAACTCTAATCTCAGCAAGTATTACCTTCCTTGTCACCGTTAAGCAGAAGCAGATCAATCCAATTACTAGATTAGTATGAAAAGGTGTGATAACGTCCACTTATATTGTTCACTGGGGCCTTACCTCATCCAAGTGGTTAGTACACTTGGATCCCTGAAGTGCGCTGCTATTCCTTTTGAAAGAAAATTAGCAGGCAGCAGACAAGAGAGTAGTAAATTACCTTAATCTCCTTTTAATTACAAATGTGCAGTTCCTGCAGACAGGCTTTGAACTGAGTGGATTTTAATAGTAGAGCAGCACAATCCTGGCTTGCACATTAGAAATTAAAAGTTAAAATTCCTCTTGCTTGGGCAAGCCATGCTGTTTTTTCTCCAGCAGAAAGTCAGATTTCGGGACAGCTTTTCCTCCTTATCTCTTTGTTCAGTGAGACCCTTTCTTGGCAGCTGATAATATAATGGTTCTTAGTAATAGTGAACACTTAAATAGTATTTTACTTCTGAAGACTGACTGTGCTGGTTTTGACTGGGATAAAGTTAAATTTATTCATAGGAGCTGATATGGTGCTATGTTTTGGATTTGTGACCAAAACAGAGTTGATAACACAGGGATGTTTTAGCTATTGCTGAGCAGTGCTTACACAGAATCAAGGCCTTTTCTGTTTCTTACACCACCCCACCAGCGATTAGGCTGGGGGTGCACAAGAAGTTGGGAGGGGACACAGCTGGGACAGCTGACCCCTACTGACCAAAGGGATGTCCCATACCGTGTGACATCATGCTCAGCAATAGAACTGGGGGAGTGGAGATTGGCAGGGGCTGCCATTGCTCGGGAACTGGCTAGACACTGGTCGATTGGTGGCAAGCAATTGTTTTCTTTTGCATCACTTGTTTTTCTTGTGGTTCCCCCCCCTTTGTTGTCTTTTTGTTCCTTCCATTTTAAAAAAATTATGAACTGTCTTTACCTCAACCCACGAGTTTTCTCACTTTTACCCTTCTAATTCTCCCCCCCATCCTGCTGGGGGGAAGTGAGCAAGTGGCTGTGTGGGGGTTACTGCCTGCTGGGGTTAAACCACAACACTGACCCTAGATTATTGGTTGGTTTAAAATAGGCTTCTTCACAGCAGTCACTCCAATAAAGTCTCTAATTTGGAACAGGGCATTGGATTTGATTGCTATGTTAGTCTGTTCAGATTACGAGTATCTCTGGAGTAGAACCATGTTTTACACAGTACTGAACACATATAAAACAAATTAATAACAGCACTCTAACGTGTTCAGATTTGTGCCTTGGCTATCAGGCTTACCAGTATAACTAGTTAACGACTGCCTTTTGATGATTATTTACTATGCTGGCCAGAAAGTTTCAATATGATATTTTCAATGAGTTTAGACCAATTTACGGTGGTGGGTGTGGGTGGGGAAGTAATAATAAAAAAAAATATCTGAAGAATGAAGAACAAGGGAGATTTGAGCAAGATTTCTATTGAAAGACCAGGTAGATTCCTGACAATGCCTAGTCTGATTTTCTGCTGCATGTTCTCAGCAGCCTCAATGTAAAGAGCTTTAAGAGGCTTTGGGATAATATATCTGGTAGCTGCTTTAGCCTAACGTATGCTATTCCATGACTTCTCAGGATGTCAGCTGGCTGCTTTCCAGTTTGGTTGTGTCCTAATACACCAGTTCAGCAATTCATCCAAATTATCCCTTTATTGAAGAGAGCATCAGTAAAAATTTATGCTGTTAATTCAGCCTTTTTTTCTCAAAAGCTACACTGAACTAAAAGGGATAAAATAATTAGATGTAAAATAATTTCCATATTTATATAGTTAATTAGAATATTTCCTTTTATGTCCCTAGTTTGATACTGACACAATGCCCTTTTAAAGGCCTGTCTTCTTTAAAAATGCTGGAAACCTATTCAAAGTCTTTATTACAATCTACCAGATCTTTATTTTTTATTTACTCATATCTTGACTGTTAGACCAGCTGGTGCTTTTCCATTTTACTTATCTTTGATGTCCATTCCGTTCCAATATATAAGTATTGATTACCAGAAGTGCTCGCAAAACATAGAATGCAGAGAGTTTGGAAAAGCCCTGTAAAAGTTGCAGTTTGTAACTTTAGATACTAATTAAATAACAAAATTCATTTTGTACATAAGACAAGAAAGAACTCTGGGAAACTGTAAATCCAAACAATTGAAAATGCGTGCCATGTCTGTCATTTTTATTGGCAGCCTATCCCTTTTTTCTGGAATTTTCAGATTACCAGTAGCCTGGTCAGGCTGCGGGACACCAAATCAAATGGCTGTTGGGTGTGTGCAGATCTATTTTACATTGTATGACCAAGAGAGAGGTGAGACCTAGCCACAGCCTGTGCAGTTGATTTATGCATGTACCACAAGCCTAACATGATTTTAACTCACAGATCCAGATAGTCCCAGAGAGAAATATAGGGCACTGCACAACAGAAGTAAAATTCCGCTTTTTGATTTTTAAATGTTACCAGGTATGGAAATGTTTTACCAATAGGTCAAGGGAAGAATAGGCTGTGCCTTTTGTCCCCAAGAATCAAGAAGTCATTCAGTCCAGTCTCAGTAACCTAGAAAATGAATAGCAATCTCAAATAAATATTTCTGGTTTTTCTATGCAAATATTTTAGGTGTTTATATCATTGTTATTAATTATATTTTACAAAATAAAAGCAACATTGTTAAATGTTTTCAAAAAATATGAAAAGTTCTGTTCTTTATATGTTCCTTATCATGCCCAATGAATGAATGATTGGATGAATAAATGAATGAATGGCAAAGAGACAAAAGGGTAAAAAAGATAAAAAAGGTAAATAACATCATCATTATAGTGATGTGCTTATGAAGCCACTACATTTTAGGATGTACAAAAAATGTTCATCTCATTTATTCATAATATCAAAATATCCATAGTATCAAAAGAGTGCAAAGAAGGGTCATGTTTATGAGAATAACATTTGCCTATTTAACTTAGATAATATTGATAAAAGGGTCTGTTAGATACAGAGGGTGGGGTTTTTTTTCCTTTTTTAAACTGTGTACCTGGTGTGACAATATTCAAAGGGGGTAAATAGGATGATTAAGCTAGGTTTTTGACAGTGGTGGCACTGTGACAAGGGATTCTGTCTGTGAAGACTAAAATGGCAATCAACATGGTTTTATGGAAAATGTACCTTGTCAAACAAATGTGATGCCTTTTTACATGATAAGTTTAGTTGATAACTGCAGTTGATAACTGCATTGACATAATACAGTTAAACTACTATAAAGCAGTTGTCCCTATCTTTCTTTAAATTCTGATGAAAATACTGCCATGCAAAATCAACAAAGCTTAAATATCAGCTATGAAAAATGTTTCAGAAAGTAATTACAAATGAAGTATCATTGTACAACAGCATGCATAACCAGATGCCTCCAAAAAGTTAGTTCTTGCTTTTCAACCTCTTCATCAATGATCTGGTCAAATTTGCTGATAATGGATAATTAGCGAGTGATAAGTCATGGAGAAAGACCAACTCTACTAAATTATATTGCTTAAGAAAATTACTTTTCTCTGGACAGCATATGTTTTAACAGAGCCAAATGAAAGGGCATACATCAAGGAACAAAATATGTAGGTCACACTGGCAGGATGGGAAATGGTGTCCTGGTGTTCAGTGACATTGAAGGACTTAGAGGAAATAGTAGCTAATTAAGTGAACATGAGCTCCCTGAGCAACACCATAGCTAAGTAGGTGAACATGTTTTTGAGATGCATAAGTAGAAAAATATTAAATAGAAGTGAGGAGGCTGTATTTGTGTACAGCACTTGAGAGACTTTTACTAGCATACCTACATGCATTTTTTGGTGACTATCTTTAAAAGGGATATTGAAATATTAAAAATAGTATAGAAAAAAGTAACAAGGGCAACTCAAGATTTGGGAAACTAGCAAAGTATACCCAAGATAAGATTATGAAGTCATTGTCTACAAGCTTATACATGGAAAAAAACAATTCTGATAGGAGACAGAGCTTTAACACACTAGAGTAGCCAGTGATTGGAAAATACACTAACTGAGAATACAAACAAGAAGCAGATCTTAACATTATAGATTCATATAATTATTTAGGTTGGAAGGGACCTCTAGAAGTCATCTAGTCTAATCTCCTGCTCAAAACAGTACTAACCTTAAAGTTAGATCACTTTGAGCAAGGCTTTGTCCACTCAAATTTGAAAGCCCTTGAGGGTGGAGATTTCACAGCCTTGTTAAGCAGCCTGTTCCAGTCCTTACCCACTCATTCTGAGATTCTTCTTCTTATATCCAACTGAAATTTACTGCAGCTTGTAGCCATTGCTTCTCATCTTTCAACTGTGTACCTCTGAGTGGAGTCTGACTCTGTCTTCTTTTTTATATCCTTTAGATACTAAAACTAGTTTTTAGGTAGATACTTAACAGTACCATTACTGAAAATTAAATGTGGTTTAGTGATAATAAAATCTCTCTGTTTTGTGAGTGATTTGGGTGAGGTTTCCAAGAGATGTAGGGTTCACATAAATTGTGGGCCTGGTGCAGGAATTGCTCGGTGAAACTCTATGATTCCTACAACTTAATTTAGCTAAATTAAGTTTTAATTTACTGTAAAAGTTTCCATCAGACATTAAACTCATGATCCTATGAAGTCAATGAATTGCAAAAATACTCTGGTGTAGTAATTAACAGCACTAAACTGTTTCTGGATAGCAAGGGAATAAAGTCCTTCCCTGTCCTATTAGTGATGCTCATCATGTTTTCCCAACAGTGTTGAGCTGGTAGGTTCATTATTGGTTTGGACTCTTATTCTTAGTAGTCTTGGTAATGGTATTTACTGTCTTATGGAGATTAAATAATAGGCTGAAGTTAATACTCAGAGCATAAATCTGGGATTCTCCTTACCTATATTTACATGTCTATAGGATAGACATTCATACCTTTTCTAGTCACTGAAGACTTCCTTTTTAATCACTGAAGAGAATAAATAATTTCTAGTGAAAAAAGCAATCATGATCCAGGAGTTCAGATAGGTAGGATTAATTGTGCCTCAAAGCGCTTACTCCTATCCACTGATAATGGAAAGGAGTATAGGTGAATGATTCAGGAACTGATATGGTACACCGTAAGCAGCTAAAGTTGGGTGAGATGACTCCCAAGAAAGACTGTGTAAGAAAATAAATATTCATAAAGAAAGCATACACAAAACCCCTGAATTTCTCAATTCACAAAACATAATCTTTATATTATTTCCCTGTCCTAAGGAGAGCAACACAGATGATGAAAGGACTAGAGGGCATGACTTATAAGGACCAGCTGAGGATACTAGGTTTGTTCAGCTTAGAGAGGAGACTGAGGGGTCACCTCACTGCTGTCTACAACTACAACATGAGTGGAGAGGGAGGTGCTGTTCTCTTCTCGGTGTTTGGTGACAGGACACAAGGGAATGGCTTAAAGCTGTGTCGGGAGAAGTTCAAACTGGGTATTATGAAAAAGTTCTTCACTGAGAGCATAGTTTGAAACAATGATTTTTAATAAATATTTAGACCTTTGTGTAATTAAAATTTCACTGTTTTCATTGTACAATTTATAAGTGTATACTTATACTGTATACTGGTAGTATACAGATATAATAGCAACATTGCTAAGATTCATCTCAAATATACAAAAAGAAATAATAAAAGCCTGGCTTTAACCCTCAAAATTTATAAAAGCTTACAGTTAAACAACTGACCTTCTCTTCTCTGAACATGTTTAATGCACCTTTTCTTTAGCTTTCTAGTTTCTTAGAAGCAGTAAGCTAAAAGTGATGCTGCTAACTGAATTAAAAAAGAGTATTACTACTAACTCGCAACTCTTGCCTTGAGTTCCAACAGAAGAAAATCATGAATTAGCAATTATTTCTGTGGAAAGTACCCTATCGCAACTTCTAGCTGCTTTCCTGTTTCCAACGTGCAGCGACTGGTTCTTGTTTTCTGTCTCCCTTTGCTTATTACAGCCTTCCTGTGTACTTCCATACCCTCTGATTCTGGTGCATCCTCTCATGGTATCTACTACATGTTCTCTCTTCTCTCATTCTCTTCCCTGAACTTTGAGACAGAGAATGTGGCTTTGCTAACCTGGGAGTTGAGAGAGAGCATGTACCTCTCCAGGCAGAATAATCAAAACATTTGTGTATCCTTGATAACTCGGAGTTTGTGTCTAAATATCAACAGTGCATGGAGTTCTGCCATGCTGTCTCACCACCTACCCACTGGACTGTGTCTACAGATAGCAGGTATAGTTTCAGGAGTTTTGCATGCTACATAATCAAGTCCTGGGTAGCCCATGGAAAAAATCTTCTGGGACTGTGATTAATTATACTTCTGTTGCAGTTACTGCAGCTTACACTTGTGAGATACAGCTCAAATGTTGAATTTGCATCTTTTTACTGAGAAGTATTAAAAAAGCAGATGACCAAAATGTCTGTCTGGTATTATTCACATAAGTCCATGTTACGACCCAGACCGGACCCATCAGAGGGTCGTAGAGGTTCTGGGATCCCCCCGGGCTAAATTAAGGTGAAACGACACCAAACGATCACTTTAAATGCTTTATTTGAACAATCCAAACTGTGGAAGGCATAATGGTGGGCAGCGTGGGCTGCAGCAAAACGTTCACAAGAAGAGAGAAAAGAGAGAAAGAAAAAGAAAGAGGGGAAAAAGAAAAGAGATAGTCACCTCCCTTGGGTCCCGCGGCGTCGGCGACGAGCGCGGCAATCCTCCGGTGACAGGCGCGCGCAACGTGGCTCTTTGCAGTTGTGTCTTTTATAGTCTAAATCTCCGTCCACAGTCACGCCTCTTGAAGACTTATATGGGTTCATTCTAGACAGTTCTCAACACATATAGTAGCGTTCCAGAGGGTTCTTTATCTACTGAGCATGTGCGGCTTATTGGGGTGGTGGTCTTAGGGACTTTCCAAGGAGCTACAAGCCCCCTGCTCAAATAAGCTTTGTGTGGCCTCTGGCCATATGAGGTGGGTTACCAGGCTGGTTCTGCCAGAACAGGGGACTGCACACCCTCCGGCACACCCCCTGTGTCCATGCTAGCCAGCTTCTTGCTAATGGCCCTCCCTCTTTGTTATGCAGCCTGTACCTTGGTTGCTACAATGTTTGAGACATTGACAGGCGTTAACTCTTTCAGTCCCTCACAGTCCATCATTAGGCATTTAAATACACACCCTGTCTTCAAAACTTTTTGGTCTTCTTAAACGCTACCTGATTTTATGTAGAATTTGTTGTTAAAACAAGCAGAAGTGTACTCAAAGAAAGTTGCTTCTGCAAGTATGTCAGTACATATATTTTTTTTCACTTTCATGAGTAACTTCACAATTAAATAGCTCTAGTGAATACTATTAGACAGACTAGAATGGTCACCAGTCAGCCCTGCATAACATCTTGCATGCTGTACAGTCATGAATGTTTGTAACATTGCCAATTAATTTGTGGCGATAATATTTAACAAAGGATGATTTTGCCAGCTGGAAGCAAAGTTATTCCCTATTCCCTATCCTCCCTACCACCACCACGTCCCTCCAGCCTGTATCATGAGATCTTTATCATCTCAAAGTGATGTTAGAAATAAGCAGATGGGACATCATTTTAATATCTTATCTGAAGGATAACATCTCCCGGTAGTGCAACTGCCCTCCTAATATTGGACCTTGGCATCAACACACTGCAGAAACCCACTACCAATGTGCGATTCTTGCTGTATGCCCTCGTTAGAGGTCTTCTGGTTACTACCTCCTTTATGCACAGTTTCTTCACAACTAAAACTGACATTTCCAAAGCTAAGAGGATTTTACATAACAGGATCCCTCTTGTCATTCTTCATTTCCTTGAAACTCATTTGCTGCATTTTCATTATGTAAGAGATCATGCAGCATATCAGAGCAGACGGTGTCTTCCTTCCTGCCAGCAAGGTACAACCAGAGTAACACTCAGGGCCAGAGAGTTATTCTTCCACAGGATACAGAAATGTTTTTTATTGATTGAGGCTAACCAAGCCTATACCAAACAACTAGTTTAACATGGGCAGAGGAAGAAGCTAAACAAAAGATTATTAATGTTCTCATATAAAACGTTCTACACCATTGCAATGATGCAATGATGCAACAATGTAACAATGTAGAGAAGATGCAAAAGAAAGGCAACCGACTAAATTAGTTGGCACAAAAGACCTACAACTATCAATAGAAGTTTCTCTTGGGGGTCATGTCTGGTTAAAAAAAATAAGGTCAGAACTCAATAGAGAAAAAGTGATCTGCTGAAACTCAGGTATAGTTAATGGAAAATATAGTAATGGAGTAGATTACTCCATCCATCACCTCTTGAACAGGTTGTTAAAAGGGCAGTTAGATGTGGGCAGAACATGGAGAAAATTTCGGAAAAATACTTCTGAGAAGAGGAAGGTTGTTAGGTTTCTGCTTTTCTCCACAGATTCTGGCTTTATGTCTATCATTTAAAGACCACCGTGACTTCCAGTTTGGTGCTCTAGCAGGACTAAAAAGGGGTAGCATATGGCAGAGCTGCACTAATTGAAGCTCTGTTGAGAGTCCTGTGAGATCCACTCTGCCCTCGCTCCACTTGTGAATTTTTTTCTGTTCTTCCCCTCCTTCCTCACTAAGAAAAAATATTATCTGATTATTTAACCAGAAGCACAGGATTAGGTAGATTCTGTCTTGCTATAGGAAGAAACAAGCCCTGGCAAGCTGTCATGGAGGCTCACACAATCAAATTAAACGGGTCTTAAACTCAACAAAATTTATTCTTCAATCAAAATCCTTTAGAACTCCGACAACATTAGTAAACCACAGGTTCAATGATGTAAGGGGAAATTAATACTATGCAACCGACTTAAGAATTCTTGAGCTTTAGAAATGATAACCCAAAATGCGCATATCACTCACCTAAAAGATGAGGGCTCTTAACCTGCAGGAGTTACCTTACGTGGCATCCCGACCCAAGGGGAGAGTCCCCAGCTGCAGACCTGCTGCTCCAAGGAGGACCGACTCAATTTGCCTGCCCGGCGGGGCTCCGTTTATACCCTCGTCAAATCTGATCTGTGGTCAAATAAGGTGATGTTAGTCCTCATTGGCCAACACTTCCTTATTCCTCAACCGAAGTGTGTACCTGGCGGCCATAACCCATCCCACCATGCGGGCGGGGTGGCTCGACCCCTAAACCATGGCTTCTAGGGTCTTTTTCTCTTTTCATCAGCTGAGAAGTTTCGCTCTCAATCAGGGCGCGTGTACCTGCCACACAAGCCCAAGCAGAGTATCTCAGATTGAAGAAAATGGAGGAGGAACCAAAGTCCAAAAGCAAAATCTGTTGCCAGCCTCTCATCAGACCCTGATACCCTGAGGATATAAAAAAAACCCTGTATGCCCTTTTATGTCCTCTGTATTTCCTATTGCTTCTCATTTTGTCTTTGAATTTGCCTTTTATTGTCTTGTCAAAATAGGAAAAGTGACTCAAAATGAAACAGCAGAACTATCAATTTTGTACCTGCTGCAATGGACTGCTTGGCAGAATAAGAAAGTGTAACCAAAATCCACAACCTGAAAAGGGAATTTTGATAGTTTTTGACTGATTGCTCTTCACAGCGTCTGATCTCAACATGTTCAGTGCTGCCTTCCGATTATTTTCTTTTTGTCCTATCTACCTAACACATGTTCATTTACTCTGTAATTTTCCGAACTTTTTCATAAATTTACAATTGTGCTTGCCATGTCAACCATGCAATTTATGATCTCCTCAGAAACATGAACCTTGTCTATTTAATGCTGTACTAAAACAGGATCACATTTTTGATAGTGTATCTGCTTATTTCTGTGATAATCTGATTACCACAAACAGTATTCCACAAGAGAAGTCTCTGATCAGAAAGTATTTATGCCTACTTTCCTTTATGACACCAACATACTGACCAGGGTGTGAAGAGAAAATAGAGTTAGGAGTGTGCTTTCTTCCTACCCATTGCATCGCTGGGAGCATTTCTCAGTAAGATTTGTCCTTCCCCTTTGCATTCCTGTGAAAGAAACCATGTGTTAGAAAGCAGCTCCCTCAGGAATGACTTAATGCTTCCTAGGCATGTTTCTTTGTATTGTTACATATACTGGAATTTTTGCAGGTTATTTATAAAAATGCTCAGGCAAATATAATCAGGTCCTGAAACACTCTGCCAGAGATCTTCTTGCTTAACAATTTCTGGTTAAAAAAATAATTTTGATGTATGATGAAATAAGTGCGACTCTAAATATACACCATTTAACCAAAATGTTTTGTGGTCCCAAACCAAATATCCCACAGAGTTCCCACTACAGTGTGTAAACACTATTACCTTTTTCAACCAATGTTTAGTCTCTTTCAAAAAACAAGCAGAAGAAAGCAGTAGATAAATCTAGTTTGACACAATCCATTTTACATATGTTGATTACCATTAATTATTTTGTGTTCCTTTAATTCTTTAGTAGTCAAGTCCAAGTCAGCTATTGACCTCAAGATTAATGCTGGGCTAACAAAACTGTAATTATCCAGGTAACACATCCTTGTTTTCTTCTAATTTAATAGAACATGCTCAGTGTTCCCACTTTTCATTCAGAGTTTCACAATGGCAAGGTTTTTTTCTATTTGAAGTTTAAGTGCTTGCACATACATAATTAGTGGAGATGTTTGGATTTCATTTAAAAAAAAGGTTTCAGGTCTTTCAGTGGACCAGTACTCAACTATGGATTTTCAAATGCATCCCAAAATCTCAAAAAGGCAAACAAGCAGCAAAGAAAGCTAGTAAGTATTTATTTATTTTTACATATATATATAGATATATCATAGAATCTTAGAATCATAGAATGGTTTGGGTTGGAAGGGACCTTAAAGGTCATCTAGTTCCAACCCCCCTGCCATGGGCAGGGACACCTTCCACTAGACCAGGTTGCTCAAAGCCCCATCCAATCTGGTCTTGAACACTTCCAGGGAGGGGGCATCCACAACCTCTCTGGGCAACCTGTTCCAGTGCCTCACCACCCTCACAGTCAAGAACTTCTTGCTTACATCTAATCTAAATCTACCCTCTGTCAGTTTAAAACTGTTACTCCTTGTCCTGTCCCTACACTCCCTGATAAAGAGTCCCTCCCCATCTTTTCTGTAGGCTCCCTTTAAGTACCGGAAGGCTGCTATAAGGTCTCCCCAGAGCCTTCTCTTCTCCAGGCTAAACAACCCCAACTCTCTCAGCCTGTCCTCATAGGAGAGATGTTCCAGCCCTCCGATCATCTTCGTGGCCCTCCTCTGGACTCGCTCCAACAGGTCTATGTCTTTCTTACACTGGGGGCCCCAGAGCTGAACACAGTACTCCAGGTGGGGTCTCACGAGAGCAGAGTAGAGGGGAAGAATCACCCCCCTTGACCTGCTGGTCATGCTTCTTTTGATGCAGCCCAGGATACAGTTGGCTTTCTGGGCTGCAAGCGCACATTGCTGGGTCATATTCAGTTTTTCATCCACTAATACCCCCAAGTCCTTCTCTGCAGGGCTGCTCTCAATCCACTCATCTCCCAGCCTGTATTTGTGCTTGGGATCGCCCTGACCCGTGTGCAGGACCTTGCACTCGGCCTTGTTGAACTTCATGAGGTTTGCACGGGCCCACTTCTCAAGCCTGTGAAGGTCCCTCTGGATGGCATCCCTTCCCTCCAGTGTGTCAACCACACCGCACAGCTTGGTGTCGTCGGCAGACTTGCTGAGGGTGCACTCAATCCCACTGTCCATGTTGTCAACAACGATGTTAAACAGCGCTGGTCCCAATAACGACCCCTGAGGAATGCCACTTGTCACTGCTCTGCACTCGGACATTGAGACGTTGACCGCAACTCTTTGAGTGCGACCATCCAGCCAATTCCTTATCCACCGAGTGGTCCATCCATCAAATCCACGTCTCTCCAATTTAGAGACAAGGATGTTGTGCAGGACAGTGTCAAAATAGATATTATAATATAAATAAATAATAAACATATATTATAAATATATTTTATATATATAAAATACATGTGTGTGTATATTTTTTTAAAGAGTTGTCACTAAAAAAAAAGAATTATCAATCTATGAAATAAAAATCAGGACTTTCTATAACGTGTCCTTCTCTTCTCTTCACCTTCTGTTTTTGTAAATCACGCATTTTTTAGTTGCTGTTACTAATCTATGTGTCCCTTCTATTGCTTTCTTCACTGATTGCCTGAACAGAGACTGTGGAAGATAATCTGGAATTGTTTATCTCTGTCTCACTCTACACATCTCTTCTAACAGCTCTTTTAACAATTCTGATTTGCCCTCATTTTCATGAAAAACAGATAAGGTTTGGAAACAGTTGTTTGAAAAAACAGTGTCATTATATATGCCCATGCGCAACTCTGCTTTTCCGTCTGTACTGTTTGCCTCAAAAGGGTCTTCTTTCCCTCAGACGGTTCTTCCTCAGTCTAGATTCCTCCTTAGATCTTTCTGAACCTGATTTCATTTTTTTCGTCAACATTTTGCTGTTGCATGCTGCTTTTCCACTCTGAAGTTTTTTTAAACTGAGTCAATTTGGCAGCAATATCTGCTCTACCCTTCAAAACTACTACATTTATAAATAGTGAACTTCCAAGTCAGCATGAGGAGAAGAACTTCTCCCTGATTTACTAATTATGCTGCTTTCAATGGTATTTTATTTCTCCAATAGTGACATCATCTTGAAATGCAGGAGTTCTGGCAGCTTAAAGGAGCTGTGTTTTGTGAAGAGATTCCATTTTATATATAAATTTCCAAGCCTGAAAAAACCTCAGGTGGATTTACATTTCATTCAAATTTCTTTTTCCACCATCCTTAGTTGGTAATATATTCTTCAAAGCAATTTATATGCAAATATTTATTTGAAGAAAGGAGACAGTGAGTGAGGTAAACAGGCAAGCTACACCACATGCATTACAGTATATTTTCTTAAAAGCAAAAGTTCTCCTTTCAGCTACAACAGTGGAAAGAGGGAGCAGCAGCAATGGTGTAGGACCTGTTGCTCTGTTTCCACATTGCTGTGTTAGAGAACAAACCAGAGGCCATGTAGCACTTTTGGCCAGGTCAACTGTAGTACATTTGTACGTTTGTACAGGTTCTCAAGCCAACTTTTGTCAGTGAAAATCCACGTGGTAGCTGTGGTGGCCTGCAGGGACCACATAGTCCTGACAGACTGCATAGTCCCTTATGTAATAAGGTTTGGGGTTAGCCCATATGACCTGTGCTTAGTGCCTGAGCTAGTTTTGATCTAGCTTCCCATTGCTGCAATCACACTTCTGACTGCAGTAGGCTTATGGTTATTCATTGCCATGGTAAAAGGTAAAATGCTGAACAGATTTCTTAAAGCAGTGGGATAAAGGGGAAGAAACACTGCTCAGGTTTGAGTGTCAGGAGCAATATAGGAAAGCGATGAGACTCAAGCTTTGCATGTACTCAGCTTTGCATGTTCTGTTGCTGAATCTGCAAAGAAAACCGCGATGACTCCTTTCCTCATTCTCACTGGGAATTGTTAACAAATGAAAGCAGTCATTTTAGAACAGGCAGAAGCGCCTGCAACTTACAGTTTCAAGAGGATCTTTTCCATTTGAGAACTGCTAAGTCTGGATTTTTTTGTTGTTTTTCTACTTACATGCCAAAACATACCACATGCCACATGATGTGATGTTGAAAAAGAGAACACAATTTCTGAGTCCAAAATGTTACACTTCAAAAGAATAATAAAAGAAAATAGTGTCAGTCATCAGTCAGCTTCCTGGACTGAAGTCTTTTGGGCCGATGTTTTTACTTCTATACCCATAAATAACTGTTCTCGTTGGCTGTCAGAGTTTTGCTTTTTTTCTACATAGAAGTAAGATTGAACAGAGTTGGTTCCGAAGGTAAGAAACATAAGTCTATGCAATTGAAATGACTGTTTGAATTTTTGAACAGGGTATTCAAAAAAAGGTAACATTTCTTTTATTAGCTACAATACATTATTTTGTGAATTATTTTATAAACACCTTATGTTTATGCTTCCATATGGAAAGACATCTTTTCATAGTCTATGGATTACATTTGATTTTACAGTTTTAAGGCTAAATGCCAAAATTGAACTTGGTGGAAGTTCAGGGCTGTATTGGGTTTGCGTAGCCAAGTTTTGGTAGCGGGGGGGCTACAGGGGTGGCTTCTGTGAGAAGCTGCTAGAAGCTTCCCCTATGTCCGATAGAGCCAGTGTCAGCCGGCTCCAAGACGGACCCGCTGCTGGCCAAGGCCGAGTCAACCAATGACAGTGGTAGTGCCTCTGGGATAACATATTTAAGAAGGGGGGAAAAAAACCTGCTGCACAACAGCAGCTGAGACAGAGGAGTGAGAATATGCGAGAGAAACAACTCTGCAGACACCAAGGTCAGTGAAGAAGCAGGGGGAGGAGGTGCTCCAGGCACCGGAGCAGAGATTCCCCTGCAGCGCGTGGGGAAGACCATGGTGAGGCAGGCTGTCCCCTGCAGCCCATGGAGGTGCATGGTGGAGCAGATATCCACCTGCAGCCCGTGGAGGACCCCACACCGGAGCAGGCAGATGCCCGAAGGCGGCTGTGACCCCGTGCGTAGCCCACACTGGAGCAGGCTCCTGGCAGGACCTGTGGCCCCGTGGAGAGAGGAGCCCACGCTGGAGCAGGTTTGCTGGCAGGACTTGTGACCCCGTGGGGGACCCACGCTGGAGCAGTCTGTTCCTGAAGGACTGCACCCCGTGGAAAGGACCTATGCTGGAGCAGTTCATGAAGAACTGCAGCCTGTGGGAAGGACTCACGTTGGAGAAGTTCATGGAGGACTGTCTCCCGTGGGAGGGACCCCACGCTGGAGCAGGGGAAGAGTGTGAGGAGTCCTCCCCCTGAGGAGGAAGGAGCGGCAGAAAAAGCGTGTGATGAACTGACCGAAACGCCCATCCCCATCCCCCCGCACTGCTGTGGGGGAAGAGGTAGAAATTTTGGGAGTCAAGTTAAGCCTGGGAAGAAGGGAGGGGTGGGGGGAAGGTGTTTTTAAGATTTAGTTTTTATTTCTCATTACCCTACTCTGATTTTGGTTGGTAATAAATTAAATTAATTTTTCCCCAAGTCGAGTCCATTTTGCCCATGACAGTAATTGGTGAGTGATCTCTCCCTGTCTTTATCTTGACCCACGAGCCTTTTGTTATATTTTCTCTCCCCTGTCCAGCTGAGGAGGGGGAGTGATAGAGTGGCTTTGGTGGGCACCTGGCATCCAGACAAGGTCAACCCACCACAAGGGCACCAAACTCACGCAAGGTCACCTGTTTCACTCGCTTTTTTTGTAAAATGACAACTTTTAAACATTCATTGTGCCTTTAATGTGTAGAAGGAGGCTGAACTTTGCAAATCTTAGATGGACAAAGCCGTTTGAGTTAGACAAATAGAGATCAGCTTAGTTGCCCAAACTGCCTAGCCTGCCTGGTCTTCAGCTGCCAGCCTGGACGGCTTAACCCAGGTCTCCCCGCTTTCCTGGGTCATAGCTGCCACCTCTGTGCAGATGTCCCAGATGCCATAGGGTGTCTGGAATACTGTCTGCTGCCCATCTTTGAGAACATGAATTAAGTCCATACATTTTGTAAGCTGAATCAAGGTCTGTGTGTCTTATCTCCATTGACTTTAACAGGAGGTTGCACACGTGCACATATAGGCAACTACTGTTTCAAGAAGCAGAGCTTTGATCCATATTGTAGAGTTGTGTGTTAACCCCTGGCTCTTGAAACAACCTCTGCTCCCCAGTGCAACTTCTGTCTCCTGAAAGTCCTACCATCTTCGATCATTTCCATAAGTGGTTCCTTCTCCATCTATCCTCCTGGCACCAATGGTTTGCTGAAGTTTTCACTCCAAATCCTTGTGTCTGTAGCAACTCAGAAAAAAAAACAGACAGATTTTGCCAGGTACCTGACACTTTATCATACATCTCCATGATAAAGGTTTTGACCACATCTGGCAGTTCAGTATATGCGGGCACATTTCTGCTGCAATTGAGCAAATTCACTTCCAATCAAGCTTAAGCAGAAGAAAGCAGTGGGCATGCAACTCTTGCTCTGTTCTTCAGTTAAACATGCAAAGGGTGCATCTCAATTTCTGTGTAATCAATACCCACTAAAATGAATCACATAAAGTTAGTGGAACAGATCTTTTTTTTAAATAATTATGTCCTTAAACATATGTTTTACCCTTATCTTGTCCTTTTTAAGTAAACAAAGCATTTTAGGCAAAAAAAAAATATCATCGTGAAAAACTAACAGACTCTTTCAACCAAACGACCAAAGTTGCAGAACAAAACCCATATATCTAAAAGCATGTTTAATTGCAAATGTAAACATCAGAATTGCTGTTTGCAAATGGAAATATCCCAGTGCAAACATTAAAAGGTTTGCTAGATGAATTGTTCTAAATGCACCAATAAGCTCATTAGGTGAACCAGAAACTTTCATTTTGCCATCAGTCTTTATTAGTTGCAGTTGAGTTCTGGTATTGAATCACAGTAGATGAATTCAGCTCACATCACAGGTATTTACATGCCTGAGCACTTTGTCATGTAGATAGATTAATCTACTTGCAAAAATTTAAAAGCATGCCTATAGGAGAAGTTAAAAAAATAAAAAACTTTTCACATCACACATTGTAAACACAAATTCCTTTATAACCTAATGTAGACTTCAGGTTATTGTAACGTTTTCTAGCCATTCTTTTCTAATAAATATATAAATATGAGACAACTATTACAAGAAATGCCATCAGCAAACCTTTCCAAAATCATACTTCTTTAGGACAGAAAAAAAATGTAGACTAACATTTGGGACAGAAAGAGAGAGTTTGCAATGGGCTGCTTTAGGAAGCAAATGCAAACACATAGACCTGTCATTCTGTTGCAGTACTGGAATTTAAAGCCATATAAGTTACTGTAATGCATTGGCTGACCCAGAGTTTTACATACTTATTTCCTGAAGCCATTGTTTCTGTTCAGTAAATACTCTCAGTACATGAAAACAAATATCACCTTCACTGGACACAAAAACAAATATCACCTTCTTTGGTCTTTCCTCAGGGTTACAGCTTTTTTAGCGTTGAACAGGCTGCTTCTGTGCTGGTTTAAAGTTAATGAGATCTCCACACAACAGTCTAGCATTGGAACCTCCACACCCCTGCGAAGTAGTGGAGGAAACTGATTGCTACAAATTAAATATTGAAGGTGGATTTTCTTGATTAACTTAACATAAAATTAGTTTTCAATGCATTATTCATTCAGTATAAAAGTTTGGATGACGATATATTACTTTCACTTTTAGGGAGTCAACCCTGGGCACACAAAAGGCCAGTTGCTATTTTAAGTTAGCTTTATTGGCACATGAATATCACAGCTAAAGAAATGATGACTTATACAATTTTGTGGAAATTATTAAGCTATCAGCTATTTCTTTTTAATGAGGTGCACAGCTACAACTTACATTAGATCTCACCAATGAAATGGTTGGCTAGTGTATGAATGGAAGACCTCCAAGTAAAAGCCACAACAGCTGAAATCCTGGTCCAGAAGAGGAACAGATCTGCATGAAACTTCAGTGAGGTTAAGATTTCATCTGGCCAGCTTTCTCCAAAGCTACCACTGTCTTTTTAATGAGATGGAAAATAAGTTCCTAAACATGTGTATTATGAACGGATGGTGACAGTTTTAGCAAAAGCTGACAGGTGTTAACCACTTCTGATCAAATTCCTTCCTGAGTAATTGTAAGCTGTCCTCACACATTTAAATTAACCTTTTTTATTCATACTCTCATTTTTCTCCTTTTTGTCAACAACTGTCTTACAGCATTGTCATGCATAGTTAAAGAGTTATGTCCGCTATCTGCATTATGAGTGCAATGACACTTCCTGCCTTTCAGCTGTCTGTCCATTCCCTTTAGCACCTGTGCAAGTGAAGATGCAGTTTCCCATCAGCTGATGCAGTAAGAAGGTAAATCTGGCCAATTTTTTACTTCCAACAACAAGCAATTAATACAAGCTCAAGAAAGAAGAATTTATAGTAGGAATCTCCTGTATATAAATATCTCTCTTTCGGCAAACAAATACTTTCTGATAGTGCATTTTATCAAACATGAATATCACCTGCAACCAGTCTAAATCCATATTTGGAGCAGAGCAGCAACCAGATGATCAACTGAACAATGTCGCAGGTGATGTGGCTCTCTAGTATGTGTCTCTTCAATCTGTTAATAAAATGCAGCATTTTACCAGAGAGCTTAGTACTTTCAAAAGTGTGAGAAAACTGAGCAACTGTTTCAGTCTCTGATGTCATCAGTGAGGTCAGTGACATTCAGGCTAGCAGTTCACTGAAGACAGTGACTAAGTTTGCACAGCTCTGTTATAAGCAGAACAATTATAAGGTTTGCAGGCAAAAAGTTGGAAAGTCAGGGAAATATGAAGGATATCTATAGGAAGTGATGCCTGAATATAGGTGGATTAATGACATATTTGAGCAAACCCACCTGAGATACATTCAAAGTAGTAAAATTGAAATATACTATTGCAAACATATTCCAGAAGACTGGAGTTATCTTACAGCTCTTTGGTCTTGACTTCTACTCTGATATGCATAATGTTTCATAAGCATTGCTTGAACATGTTTGTGCAAAAAGCTGCTTTGTTATGATTCTGACTAGCACACTGAAAGTCTGTTTTAGCAACTCTCCCCCCACCCCCCACCCCCAACTCTTCCCTGCACTACCAGCCTTTAAAATGTGTTGAAAATTAGTTTGGCACAATCTTCTAAAATATCAGATGTCTGAGATGGAGAAAACACTCACAAACACATTTCAGTTCTGTCCCAATCCATACTGGGAGAATAAAAAAATCCAGAAATATGTTATTCAAAGTAGACCATAGTATGGTCCATGATTTTTGCTTTGTTTTTGTTTTGTTTCGCTATTGGTTTTGGTTGTTGGGTTTGGTTTGTTGTTGTTTTTGCTTTGAAATCTTCTACAGCATGGATTGGGAAAAGGCAGACTTGATGTAACAACTATAAGACACAGCTAAAGAAGCGGATACATGGCATCTTTTCTGTTACTGATGTACCTGCCCCTAAATACTGCTGTATTTAATGCTTGCTAGAGATGGAAGCTAAATCAAATGTTCATCTTCCTGTGCAAAAAAAAAGATATTATCAGCTATATATTTTTGCTCAGAGCAAAATAGAACTTTCAAAATAATATTATTTGCTGTTTTGTTTACTAGCAGACCTAAAACTGATCACATTGGTGATAGTCAGTGGAAACCTCATAAGCATTTGGTGATGATAACTCAGCTAGCTCCAGTACAGCTATGTTAGCACAGGACAGTGCTCAGATGGATAAGCTGCAAAACAAGAAAGATTAGGCAGACACAGTGTTCCAGCCTTCTGGCTCTGCAGCTTCCAGGACATGTGCATACCACATACATGTACTAGAAAAACAACAAAAAGCCTTTTGTATTGAAGCCAGCTGATATTTGTCCATTGGCTGCAATGGACTAAATGAGAAGTGAATGAGAGGAATCTGCAAAGATGAAGAAGAGAAACAGGTGCTAGGTCAATATATCTGTATCTGTATAGTTCATTGGAATGCTTCATCAAATTTTACTCCACTAGCCAAACGTACTAAAATAATTTTCTCTTAATCATGTATAGAGTAATATCTCTATGCATTGTATTATTTAATATTGATTACTTCAATTTCTTTTCAAAATGCAAAGTTGTATACATTCATGGTGGAAAACAAATATTGTAATTCCTATGCAGTGACCTTCCACGTAGGGATCTTAGCATGTACTAACTACTGATTTTAACCTCAGAAGAATTCTGTCAAGTACTGAGCAGAGAGAAAACAAGTGACTTGTTCAAGTTCATGCAGAAATAGAAAGCCAAGAACAGAAATCCAGGAATAGAATTCATGGGGTAGACTCACAGCTCTAATTGAGGTAGAAACTTGGCCTTTACTCTTCAAAACAGGTCTACTTCTGTGGTTGACAGGAAGTATTATTGATTCCACCTCGTTGCTAGTAACAAAATATGTCAGATTTGTAAACCCTTCTCTATTCAAATTGATAGAATAGAAAAATGAAGAGGTAAGCGTGATCATGTAACCATGTATTGGTTTTACATAGCAAGGTTTTGGTAGGCCGGGGCGGAGGAGGAACTGCAGGCGTGGCTTCTGTGAGAAGACACCGGGAGCTGCCCCCATGTTGGACAGAGCCAATTCCAGCCAGCTCCAAGTCAGACCCACTGCTGTCCAAAGCTGAGCCCATGTTGGTGGCACCTCTGTGATAACGTATTTAAGGGTCAAAACCACTGAGCAACAGCTGTGAGAGAGAGGAGTGAGAAAAATATGAGAGAGACAACGCTGTACACACCAAGGTCAGAGAAAAAGGAGAGGGAGGAGATGCTCCAGGTTCCGGAGCAGAGATTCCTCAGCAGCCCATAGTGAATCATAGAATAGAATCATAGACTAGACTAGATTATTTAGAATAGACTATTTTTTCGGTTGGAAGGGACCTACAATGATCATCTAGTCCAACTGCCTGACCCATTCAATGCTGACCAAAAGTTAAAGCATGTTATTAAGGGCATTGCTCAAATGCCTCTTAAACACTGACAGGCTTGGGGCATCGACCACCTCTCCAGGAAGCCTTTTCAAGTGTTTGACCATCCTCTTAGTAAAGAAATGCTTCCTAATGTCGAGTCTAAACCTCCCCTGTCGCAGCTTTGAACCATTCCCATGTATCCCATCACTGGATCCCAGGGAGAAGACATCAGCACCTCCCTCTCCACTTCCCCTCCTCAGGAAGCTGCAGAGAGCAATGAGGTCGCCTCTCAGCCTCCTTTTCTCCAAACTA
The DNA here is from genome assembly GCF_018139145.2 of Gymnogyps californianus. Lineage (NCBI taxonomy): Eukaryota > Metazoa > Chordata > Aves > Accipitriformes > Cathartidae > Gymnogyps > Gymnogyps californianus. The sequence goes on along the minus strand of NC_059471.1, from coordinate 13,346,780 downwards.
GACAAACCCAAAGTCCTTAGCCGCTCCTCATAGGACATGTCTTCCAGCCCTTTCACCAGCTTTCTTGCCCTCCTCTGGATGCATTCAAGGACCTTCACATCCTTCTTAAATTGCGGGGCCCAGAACCACACACAGTATCCAAGGTGAGGTCGCACCAACGCTGAATACAGCAGGATAATCACCTCTTTTGACTGGTGGGTTATACTGTGTTTGATGCACCCCAGGATGTGGTTTGCCCTCTTGGCTGCCAGGGCACACTGCTGACTCATATTGAGCCTGCTGTCGACCAGTACCCCCAGATCCCTTTCTGAAGGGCTGCCCTCCAGCCACTCCTCTCCCGATTTATATTTGTGCCCAGCATTGCTCCATTCTAGGTGCAGAATCTGGCATTTTGACTTGTTCAATTTCATGCCATTGATCATTGCCCAATGCTCCAGTCTGTCTAGATCCCTCTGCAAGGCCTCCTGTGCCTCAAGAGAGTCAACAGCACCTCCCAGTTTGGTATCATCAGCAAACTTGCTAATGGTGCATGCAACTCCTGCATCCAGATCATTGATAAATATATTGAACAGAACCGGCCCTAGAACTGAACCCTGAGGAACGCCACTGGTGACTGGTCGCTAGCCAGATGTAGCCCCATTCACTACAACCCTTTGAGCTCTGCCTTTCAGCTAGTTCTTCACCCAGCGCACCATAAACCTGCTCATCCCACAGTTGGACAACTTGTCCAGAAGGATGCTGTGAGGGACAGTATCAAAAACCTTACTAAAATCCAGAAAAACTACATCCACCGCCTTCTCTTCATCCACTAGGTGGGTGACCTTATCATAGAAGGATATCAAATTAGTTAAACAGGACTTTCCTTTTGTGAACCCGTGTTGACTGTGCCTGATGATTGCATTATTCTTTAAATGCCTTTCAATAGTACCCAGTATAATCTTCTCCATAATTTTTCTAGGAACTGATGTTAGACTAACAGGTCTGTAGTTCCCTGGGTCTTCCCTCACAGCCTTCTTATAAATTGGAATAACATTGGCCAGCTTCCAGTCAGCAGGGACCTCCCCAGATTCCCAAGACCTTTGGTAGATGATTGAGAGGGGTTCTGCCATAACATCCACTAGCTCCTTCAGTACTCTGGGATGAATCCCATCAGGCCCCATGGACTTGTGGACGTTCAGCGGATACAGCTGGTCCTTTACAATTTCAGTGTCCACAAAAGGAAAGTTACTCTTCCCACACTCGTGGTCCTCTGGCTCAGGGGACCAGGCAGCCCAAGGTCTATCAGTATTATTAAAGGCTGAGGCAAAAAAAAACATTGTATGCCTCTGCTTTTTCTTCACCCTTATTATTCAGATGACCATCTTCAACAAGTATCAGTCCAATGTTTTCTTTAGACCTCCTCTTGCTATTAACGTACTTAAAAAAGCCCTTCTTGTTATCTGTCACAACACTGGCCAGTTTCAACTGTAACTGAGCTTTGGCCTTTCGTGTCTTCTCCCTGCATATATGAAACACAACTCTGTAATCTTCCTGTGAAGCCTGACCTTGCTTCCAGAGATCATACAATTTCTTTTTCCTTTTGATCTCAATGAGGAGTTCCCTGTTCAGCCAGGGTCCTCTGCCTCACTTGGTTGACTTACAACACAGTGGAATTGCCTGCTCCTGTGCTTCTAAAAGGTGATTCTTAAAGACTGACCAGCACTCATGGACTCCTAAGCCCTCAAAAGCAGATTCCCAGGGAGCTAAATAGCTCCCTGAATAGCTTAAAGTTTGCTCTCCTGAAGTCCAGGGTAGCAACTCAGCTGTCCTTTTTTCTCATTACACTGAAAATTTTAAACTCAACCATTTCATGATCACTGTGGCCAAGACAGCCACCTACCATCACATCGCCCACGAGTGCTTCTCTATTCACAAACAGCAAGTCTATGAGGGCATTTTTACTAGTTGGCTCACTGAATACCTGTGACAAGAAATTATCTCCTACAAACTTCAAGAATTTCCAAGACCTGCTCGTCACAGCAGTATGATATTCCCAGTTGATGTCTGGGAAGTTGAAATCTCCCATAAGGACAAGGGCTACCAATCCAGAAATTTCTCCTAATTGCCCATGGAATAGCTCATCGGTGCTTACATCCTGTCTGGGCGATTGGTAGTACATACGCACTACATCATCTCCTTTGTATTCCATCCCCCTAATCCTTACCCAGAGGCTCTCAACTACATCATCACTAACTGTAAGGGCTGTGCAATTAAACCTCTCCCTTACGTATAGTGCGACACCTCCACTTCACCTGCCCTGCCTATCCCTCCTGAACAGCCTGGAGCCCTCCACCCCAGCACTCCAATTGTGGGACTCATTCCACCAAGTCTCACTAATATCAATGATATCGTAGCTCTGGGAGCTGACCAACGCTTCCAGTGCATCCTGTTTGTTTCTCATACTGTGTGTGTTGGTGTACAAGCGTTTCAGATATGCTCTTGAGCCCTCCGTGCTCCCAGGAGCAGTGAAAATGTTCCCACTAGCATTGCCACTCTCAGGCGATGCCATGCCAACCCTTGGCTTACCTACTGCAATCCTGTTGGTATGCCCTTCCCCCATCAGTTCTAATTTAAAGCTCTCTTGATCAGCCCTGCCAGGTTACGCCCAGAGACCTGTTTTCCCCATTGGGACAGGTGGATCCCATCAGGCCCCAACATACCTTGTCTCTCGAAGGTTCTACCATAGTTTAAAAACCCAAGGTACTGGTGGAGGCACCAGTCCTGGAGCCAGGTATTGATATCCTGGGCTTGTCTGTTTCTTCTGAAGCCTCCCTCCATTACGGGGAGGATTGAGGAAAATTATACCTGTGCTCTCAAATTTTTTAGTATTCTTCCCAGGGCTCTGAAGTATCTTTTGATTGACCTCAGACTTTTTGTTGCGACATCATTTGTACCCATGTGACAGAGCAGAAATGGATAGTAGCCTGAAGGTTGAACTAGGCTCTTCAGTCCTGTGGTGACGTCCCTAATTCAGGCCCCAGGGAGGCAGCAAACTTCCCTGAAAAGAGGGTCTGGTCTGCAAACGGGTGCTTCCATTCTGCATGGGAGGGAATCACCAATGACCATAACTCACCATTATTTCTTCTTGGCGCTGGTCTTAATGCAGGTTTTGTTACGAGGGGTTGGTGTCTCTGATCTTGGCAAGACTTCTTGTGCAGATTCCTTCTCTTTCTCATTATGAGCTTCATCTACCATACCCAGGGCCTCATACCTGTTCTGTAAGGGTATCTTAGAGGGTAACTTAGAGGGTAAGGAGGGGTTTCTCTTACTGCTCTGTGCTGTAATCTTCTTCCACCCCTCTTTATCCCTTGAGACACTGACTTCCTCCTGGCATAAAGCAGATCCAGGACCCCCCTCTGTAGTGGCCATGCTGAGTTGGCTTCTATGCATCCTAGATGGCAGAGTATGGCTCCATTGATCAACCTCCCTCTCAGACTCTTGAATACTCCTCAGTCTGCTCACCTCCTCCTGGAGCTCAGCCACGAAGCAGGGCAGTTCATCAATCTAGTCACACTTCCCACAGTCTTGCTTGCAATCACTTTCTACCTCTAGGAATATCCCTTCACACATCCCACAGCCGGAAACCTGGGTGGTCGCATGCTTGAACAGGAGCTCTGTCTGTGTGTCTACATTGGTTCTATCAGGCACCAGAAGCTCAGGAGAAGCAAGGGACACTGCTTTTTGCTGGGTGGTCACCATGCTGCTGTGCACCTGCCTGCTAGAATCATTTAGGTTGGAAAAGACCCTTAGATCATCAAGTCCAACCATTAACCTAACACTGCCGAGTCCACCACTAAACCATGTCCCTAAGCGCCACGTCTACACATCTTTTAAATACCTCCAGGGATGGTGACTCAACCACTTCCCTGGGCAGCCTCTTCCAATGTTTGATAATCCTTTCAGTGAAGAAATATTTCCTGATATCCAATCTAAATCTCCTCTGGTGCAACTTGAGGCCATTTCCTCTTGTCCTATCCCTTGTTACTTGTCTCTGAGAAGAGACTGACACCCACCTCGCTACAACCTCCTTTCAGGTAGCTGTAGAGAGCGATAAGGTCTCCCCTAAGCCTCCTTTTTTCCAGACTAAACAGCCCTAGTTCCCTCAGCCGCTCCTCATAAGACTTGTTCTCTAGACCCTTCACTAGCTTTGCTCTTCTTTGGTTGCACTCCAGCACCATGAAGACCATAGTGAAGCAGGTTGTTGTCCTGCAGCCCATGGAAGACCACAGTGACACAGATATCCACCCTGCAGCCCATGGAGGACCCCAGACCAGAGCAGGTGGACATGCCTCGAAGGAAGCTGTGACCTCTGGAGAGATCACAAAGGAGCAGGTTCCTGGCAGGAGCTTGCAACCTGTGGAGAGGAGCCCATGCAAGAGCAGGCTTTCTGGCAGGAGCTGTGGCTCATGAGGGACCCAAGCTGGAGCAGTCTGTTCCTGAAGGACTTCACCCCAGAGGGTGAGGGGCAGCAAAGTAGAAGAGTTATGAGTGAAGTTCAGCCTGGGAAGAAAGGAGGGATGAAGAAAAGATGCTTTTACTTTTATTCTTATTTCTAACTATCCTACTCTGTTATTAATTGGCAATAAATTAAATAAATTTCCCCAAAGTCGAGTCTGTTTTGCCCGTGATAGTAACTGGTGAGTGATCTCCCTGTCCTTATCTCACCCCACAAATTTATTCCATCTTCCTTTCTCCCCGTGTCCCACTGAGGAGGGGGAGTGATAGAGCATCTTGGTGGACACCTGGTGGCCAGCCAAGGTTAACTCACCACACTGTTATGTCTGTTCCTGTATGAAGGCCTTCAAACAGATATGAAGTTCGTCTCTGGAGCTTGCAGACTTTAACTGAGATCAGGCATATTCATTCCTTCCTGTATTTCATTCCCTTGGGATAAAGTGACTCATAAGTGAAATTACATGATAACAGAATGATGGAAAATGGAAAAAAAAAAAAAAAAATTCTTCCCCAGCTGTAAACACTACTGCTTAAGCTCAGCTGCTTCTTCATTACACATTAATATGAGCATTCTTGACTATCACTTTGACAGGTAAATCGTGGCATTATCTGTGATTTCAGGTGCAGTTTATGATCTTGAATGATCAGCTTACAGTGCTATTATTGATGCTGCTTTTTGGATTTTTCTTGTCTCTGGGCTTTGGTCAAGTTCCAGTGCAGGAATTTGACTGATATAAGCCAGAACCACACAGTTGTTGACACTTTATGAAGATCAGATCTCTACTGGTCATGGCAAATTACACACTTTTTTTTTTTTTTATGAAGCCCAGAACTGGAAATAACAGATCAGTTCCATGTCAGGGTTGAAATAACTGGCAGAGACCTGAGCTGGAATACTTGTCTATTTCTTCTCAGAGTAGAAAGAAATACATTCACCCCACTGTACAGACTTTCAGATCTTGGATCTAGATGCACCATAAAAACAGTGCACAAAGAATTGCTGAAGAACTGTAGTGAGCAAAGAAAATTCACTCTATGTTTTATCTGGTAAGCCTTCCCCTAAGAAAATTAAAGCTATGTTAGGCCATAATGAATTTATTACCCCAACAAGCCCCCTGAAAACCAACAAAAAGGTGCAGCAAGTATTTTCTTTCTGTCTTACATTGACTTCTGAACTGCCTCTGGAACATTGCTCATTACACCATTCTCCAGGTTGTGCATAAAGTTTGAATCCAGCCTGTACTGATAGTCTCAAAGACAGATGTGCAAATATTTCTCATTTACTCTGCTTGGAATGACAATTAGAAAAAAAAATTAACATGATTTAGAAATGGATCATTGATGCAATAGCAGTGAGCCCAGTGAAAACTTCAAATTATCGTATAATATACTGAATGCCGGATTAGAGGTAGCATAAAATTAATCTAAGTTAGACTAACTCTTATTTTCGCTTATGCTGCCTTAAAATTGTTTACATTTACTTCCGTGTTCATGAGATCAGACTAATGAAAGCTAAGATAAACCTGGAAAGTGAAAGTAAGAGAGTGGTGTTTAATTAGATACGCTATTCATCTGCAGGGGGAAAAAAAGCACAAGAATGCAATACAACATGTCAAGAAGCAGTTTTGTCAGTGAGATGGTTTCATCAGATAACCAACAATCCTGAGGATAGATGAGTTGGTCCAGCTGTTTTTGAGATCATTAACTCTTCCCTGAATTTCATATGCACTACAGCTTCTATGAAGATTCATTTTAAGAGTCATTGTTATTATTATGATCATGTAAAATGTAATAATAATTTATACCTTACAAGTGCACCTCATGTTAGGAACTTCACAGAAAGGGAACAGAGTCAGTCTCTGCCCTGAGAACCTACAAACTGCATGCAGCTGCTGATGCTCAATCAATGAGACAAGCAGCTTGCATGATGTAGTAGAGACATGAGAACCAGTGGATGATGATATAGACAAAGTAATAGTCTAGGAAAATTATCTGCGAAGGAGTCTTCTTAATGAACAGAAGAAAGAAAAACTGCAGCTGATAGGACCAGAGTATGGTGTAGCAAGCAGAAAGATGATAACAAACTGGAAATTTTAAGCCCTTTATGCAGTTATTGTTTTACAAACACATAGCCAGGCTATAAAGACAAGCAAGGGGTCAAATGTGATGCTCAAGACATAGTTTGGATAGTGATATTCTCCACAGTGTTTGAGAAAAGGAATTACTAGCAAAAGCTTGCGTAAGCAGGGCCCTCATTTCACTACCCTATTTCATCAGACAACAGGTTTCTAGACGTTGTAATCCAAATAAGTTTTAAAAAGGGAAAGTGAGATGGTTGAGTCATCACTCATCACTTCACTCAATGTATTTGCATGCAGAAGAGCAACCATTGATTTATTCAGGGTTTATCCAACTCCATCTCTGTGTTTCTCTGAGAAGTACATTTCCAATTGTCTATGGAAAAAATTTAGGGTGGTTTAGGGAATTTGGATATTTTTAGTGCTATTGTTGATAAGAATTGCACAAGTACTGCAATTTTCCTATAAATACCTTTCACATAGATCAGAACTTTTTAAACTACACATGTGGATTAAAAAGAAGTAAGTAAATCACAAATTATTTTGTTTTATATTCTACAGAAACTTCCCAGATTTATGCAAAGGTTTTTTCAGACAGCAAATCTCCACCAGAATTTGTCAAAATTCAAAACTGTTCTAGCAGTTTCCCAGCAAAAAAGCTTCCAGTAAATAAGTCCTGTGTAGAAAGACTATTTTGTTCTCAGAAAGTCACTTTGTTTAAAGATGATGCAAGGCCCTCTAATGAGTGACCATCCAAAAAAAGTAGAGAATTGGTTTCATATTATGAATTCAGTGTCAAGAATGAAAAAATTCTCTTTTATGAATAAAATCAGAAGTTACACAACCAAAGAAAAACTTTTATTGTTCCTTAGTACGCAGCAGGTACTTCAGTCAACTCATGAAGAAAGCAGAACAGTTTACTGTTTGCTTCAGGTAACTGTGGGCAGGTTTCTTGTTTATCTTCAAGTACTAAACAGAAAAAATGTTGTGTAGCATTTGTGACAACTTCCCTTTAATACTTTTAAAAAAAATTATCTATGAAATAATTACAATGGCAATTATCTTCAAAATCATGCAAAGGTAACAGATTCTTCCTTGCTGTACACAACAAGGTTAGTTTATATCAATATCATGGGAAGAGTTGGGATTGAAATAATAATAAGAAAGAAATCACAAATAAATGAAAACAGGAAATGTCATTTAGATGGCTCTTGCATGTTATAAGATGACCTATCTCTCTAAGGAAATTCTCATCTTTGCTTAGATCCATTCCCAGCAAAGACATTTCCTCACATTTATTTTGATTAAAGGTTGATGTTGAGATCTGACCTTGTCTTCACAGTCAATGGCGTGAAATAGGCCCTGACCTAGGACCATGGGTTCTTTGTCTAGGCTAAAGTATCCAAATACCATGAAACTATAACTAGTAGTTATTGACCTTAACAATATCTATTGATAACAATAAGTAAAAGAAGGAACAGTCTCTGTTGGTAGCAATGTTGAGAGAAGAGCAAAATGCAACACCTCTTTTTAAACTGTTTGTCAGATCTCTAAAGAAAATGGATATTGAGCTGAGTGATTCTGTGAAAAGTGTTAGGATAAGGGACATAGCAAGACCACTCTTTACAGATAAATGGTGAATGCGATGTAAGAAAAATGTACAGAAAAAAACAGGGTGTTTTAATTATGTCCATTAAACTAGTGCATGTAGGGGTAATTAGAATTTAATTCCTTTTATTTTAATCTTTTCCACTTTTCTTGGAATTCCATTTTATAAGGGTACAACTCACCTATTTTTGGCTGCTGAAAGAGTTTTCAGTTTGACCTAAAGAAAAAATTTCACACTGCTTTCTTTGGCCATTTAAAAAAACCTATATTGTTGCTACATAGATAAATAAAATGGAAAATGTGTCCACTAGTTGAGTTATCTGTCCAAACACTATCCCAGAGTGCCATAAAAGAAGAGCTCTGTAGCACCACTGACTAGTCTCCGTTGTCAGTCGCTATGCTTTTACGAGGCTGTAGAAACGTATCTGCAAGTATAATCTGCCAGTGACACAGTGAAAGCAAATCTCTCTAGTGCTCAGCAACCGCAATGACATTACTAAGACAATGGAGTGAAATATATTTCTAGAAGAGTGCCCTAAAGTTTAGGTAGAAACATGTAAATATCTATATGTGGACTAAGTACATAGTTCATGGAAATCAAGTTAATTGCAACAATGGAGTCTAGAAAGTGATTTCCAGTCTCTAAAATAGAAAGATAACTTGTGCTCAGTTCGTGAGCTGCTAAGCACCAGTTTCCAGTGCTGATTTGGTTGTATTATGATACTCAAGACATCTTGTTGGTGAGTTTGACTTAGGAGCTATCAGAGGCTACAGGTTTCCAGCTAAAGACAAAACATATCAGTGCATTCTATTATTTGTTGAGCTGGATCATTTTCTAAACTGTAGTGAGTATGTTGATTAGGGGCCATAATTCAAGTCCTTATTTCAGATACCCAAAGGAATTTGATGTCCATGTAACGTTCCAGAAGGTACAGGTTTTCCACAGGTCCAGTATCCTATTCTGGGTCTACATCCTAGCCACATGTAGATGTCTTGGATACCTTAGGAAAACGAAATAAATAAATACTTATGCCTCTGGACTCTGCCCTTGATGTCCATTGGCTACAATGACAGTTTATGTACCTTAGTCACAATTAAGCACTTTTTAATGAACAATAAATCTAAGTATCTTAATCTTGAACGGAATACCAATTCAATTTCAATCTGGTAATCTCAGGCTGAATCCTACCTGGTATTTCCTAGCACTGAAGTCACACCACTCATATGTAAAGTTTAAGTATCAATTGCAATTTTGCTGTATTATCAGCTGGTATATATTGGCCTGGTCCTAATTATCTGAACAAGATGACCTTTCTCAGCTAGAAAACTCCAAATAATTATATTTATTTTAATCTTGTTAGTTCCCTCTTTCTGTTTTTGCCTCCTGAACAATTTTCAGGGCTTCATGCTCCATCTCTATCCGATTCATCTTTTGTGAAAAACAGAGCATGTTTTACAAGCCAGTTGTCACTCTACATTTATTTTTTTGTTTTGTAAGAGTTTTCAGTCTTTCCGGATGGTGAATGCCTCTCTGCCTTCCAAATGGAAGTCCCAAAGCTGCTTCCTCAGCTTGACTGCTCTCTGGTTTGCTCTTCACCTTTACCGTCACAGCTTCACATTTGCCTCCAAAAATAATTTGGTACAGACTTCACTGATGTCTCTCTTTGGACTCTCACTATCTGTTCTTTCAGATAGCTGCTGTTCCATAGCAAATATTCCTTTCCAGTCATTCTAGAAGTAATAATATCTATGATTTATAATTTATGTATTGATAAATATAAAGTTCTCCTAGAGACTGACACAGCTTTGTAACAAAATAAATAGGAAGATCTGACAATAACTGATCTGATCTCAAAAATGATCTCTGAAATAAAGTTAGAGACTTACTCTTAAAGACTCTGTTCCAAAGAACCTAACTCAGCCTTTATCAAACTGAGTAAAGGTGAGCAACCAGCCTTTCTATAGTGAGAACAGAAAAAAGGCCGGGAGAATGGAGCTGAGTGCTGTGGGAAGGTAGCCATTATTCTGCACATTTGCAGTCAAGTCATTTCATTAAAATTTGCTCCTTACTCCTGGTGTTCTAACTCAACAGGGAAATACTTTGCAGTTTATTAGACTCCTGTTTCTCTTGAGAGACATAGGATAACACAGGGCTTGTCTGTTTAATGCAGTATCAACATTTCCTCTTGGGAGAAGATACCATTTTCACTCCCTCAAGTGAGCAGCATTTGAAATCAGTTCTGATTAGTGTTCTCCCTATTTCATCCAGGTTCAATTAGTGGAGGATATTGAAGCTGTGAATTACTTGTCATCCAAAGCTTCCTAGTATGTTTACAAAAGCAAATGTACTATATTATAAGAGTATTGTATATGAAAACGGAGCTATTTATTAATATTTTTTTACAACACCCTAGTGCAAACATTAGCTAGGAAATAAACCCTCTGGTTATTTCTCCTTGCAGTATATGCTTTGATTTCTATCCCATCAACACTACCATCCATTAAAAAAGTCCAAAATGCTACAAGAATACAGAATATTTTCACTGCAGCTTCAGGAGTATTTCACTGCAGAAAAAATACTTTGAACTTATGGAAGAAGAGGAATTTTAAGATGTCTAGTGGATTTTTTACCAGACGGTCTGTTTTACTATCTGACTCTCCACGTAGTATCTAACTCTCCGTGGAAGAAAGGAAATTACATCATGTTTTCAAAGATGTCTGCAATGCTGTGAAACGGATGGCAATTCAAGGCTAGATTTTGCCTACAGGCAAGGAGCAGGGGAATAAGGCTACCTTTAAAACCCCATTTGTCTGGCTGTACGAGGTTCCATTTGAATACTGTGTAGCCAATGTTTGTGATTAGACAGGGCAGGAAAAAAGTGATAAATGGGTAGAGTAATTTGGGCAGGAAGAAAATGAGCACTTGGGAGAGAGTATGAGCTTTGATTTTTCTGTCTACCTTGCTATCTCAATAGAGTAAATAGGACTATTTTTAATTTCTTGGAGGTATTAATGGGACATGACTGTCATTCATTTAAGTTACATTTAATGCCTGAAACTGCTCTTTACATATCTGAAACTGACTGATATATTTGTTAACATACTCTATAATCGATGTCCCCAGTATTCAGTATTAAAATAAAAACCATTGGCACAAATTACTACCCACTGCAGTTCTCAGCATCTGTTCATGTGCATGCAGAGTACAGAGTGATTCATATTTGCCTCTGTATCAAAAGACACAAGATACCTTGTTATTGACTGTGGAGTAAAAAACCACGTGCTGGTATTTGCCACAATATAGCTGCAACACCATGTATGCCCATCTTCATGAATTTTATAATAACTTTTTTTGTGGGCCCATGGCCATAATATTATGTTACTCTTCTCTGCTTCAAGAGGGAATGATAAACCAGCAGATTTTTTTTAAGCATTTAGGTACCTAAACATGTAAATTAGTACCTACTGATATTTCCAAACCATGCAGAATCCTAAATGTCATTGATTTTTGTGGGGAATTGATGCTTAGGCTCCTCAAAATTGCAGTAGGAACCTACTTGCATCCTTAAGCCCAAAATGTATTTGAAAGTCTGGCCTAGGATCTCTAAAATTACATTGCATTATTGGCTAATGCTGTATAGTGGTGTGAATAATCCAGATGCATACAATTTTTTGACAGCATGGATTTATTTTCTTTGCATCTATGTATCACTAATAATACTGAAGGATAGAGGCGTGCAACAAGATATCTTCAGTGGGAAAAATACATTCTCCTAGAGTATTCTGTATGCTACTTACATCTACAGTGCTTTATTAGTTGCAGTATATTTAAGATAAATTAATCTTTACTAATGTAGCTTTCTAAATGAAATAATTTGCTTACTGTTGATGTGATTTTTTTTAAACTCACATTTTCAAATAAAGGAAAAAAGATACAGTAACAGTCTAGTAGTTAACTATAGTAATGACCGATTTTCAGAAAGTTATTGTTATTGTGAACCATATCCTGTGATTTATAGCGGCAATAATGTATTTTTTTTTAAGCTGGAAGATGAAGGACAGTTGAGTATCTGCATTTGAAAATCAATTGCTCCCCAGTGATGAATGAAAATTCCCACCAATCAGAACACGGAAGTCAGTCAGGAAGGTAATAATAATTGGAGTTTGCTAGCTCATCCAGTGCCTCTCAGCCTGTAGACAATGTGGAAGTTTGGCTTCTTCTAGTCTTTTTTTCCTTATTAGATCTAAAAGAAGATTAAGCCTTAAGCATTAGCTCCAAAGAATTCCTGATTAACTCTTTCTTGATTCATGTGGTATTTGCATACGTAATAAGCTACTGAAATATTCTGTCCTAAGATTCTACAAGAATACATAGAATATATTTGATTACTTTGCTACATCTGATTTAAGACTTTACTAGAAACAGACACCAGACTTGCAAACCAGTGTTCTGTACTTTAACGGTAATTCATTATTTTAGTTAAAAACTTTTTTTGGGGGGAGAAGGCAGATATTAAAAATTGCTTTACAACAAATTTGGCAAGCAATACATAACTCTTAAAGAAGTATTTTCCTAAAATAGTATTCAAGTTGTATGTACTCTTTGAAATTACAGTAAGCTTAATAAGGTGGGTTTTTTAATATTTTACATATCTTTTCATGAGAAAAAGAACTCATATTTTTGTGTGCTTTTATGTGCTTATGTGGTCTCTGTAGTGATTAAGTAAATGCTTAAAGATAGCAAAGGGATATGATTTATAATATTTTCATTATTTAATGACATTAAATTCACTGACCTGCTCTCTGTTTAGGGTAAAGGTGAAGTCTTATGTTCCTTACCTATCCGAAAGGCGGACAGGAGGTTTAACTCCTGTTGTATGCATGAATGTTTCTGGTTGTTTAAATTGATATTTGCACTGTTGCAATGCAACATGGAAATGTTGAGTAAGTAGTATGAATACTTGCAGATGACAGTACGGGTTGTCATTATGAATATTATTTTCATATTGTCTGCATAAACATGAGTTGCAATGGTTATCAAGATTCCTGCAGTGCACTGAAGAGTTAGCTGACTTTTGTAAAACTCTTAAATCTGCTGTGTGTTTTGCTATAAATAAAAAAAGAAACTGAAAAAAGCCAGACATTTGAGTGTTCTTTTTTCACTTGAATACTTACTAGCAAAAAATATTTTTCTATAAAATGGATAAGCATGACACAAAAAATTGAATACAAGTTCTGTGAAACAAGACAAAAAAGAAGTTGTTTAAAACTGCAATGAATTGCAGTAAAGGAATTCTTTAAATTTTGTAAAAGAAAGACTTTGTAAAAATAATCACTACTTTTGAGTTTTGAAGCAACAAATTATTCTGCAGAGACATCTCCCTTTCTCATGAGTCTTCACTGATTTTTAAAATAACTCCTACTTTTCTGGTATGCAAATTCCATATCTGAAAAGGCTACTGCAGGGCAGCTTTTTTTTTTTTTTTTTTTTTTTTTTTTTTGCTATTACATGTTTCATCATTCACAGCAAATCACTTTCTGGATTTATTGAAGTTCAAGTGCAAACTACATCATTTGGCTGTTCAACTGTCCCATTGCGAACAATTCACATGGTCTTGACTACAGAATCACATCAGGGAGAGGAAATGGTTTACTTTTTCTCTTGCTCTTAAAGACTTCCAACAAATTCTTTTAAAACAATAACCCTTCGTATGCTTGCCATCTCTGTGTCAGTGACTAATTGGTGTGAATCCTGTATCATACATTTAGAGAGTAAAGTGTGATTATAAAATGGCATCTTATTATACAACAGTAATAATAATAATGACATAGACCACTTTTTTTTCCCCTGAAATCCATGTGAAACCATATGTTGTTCTGTTGAAACATAACATTATTTAAAAATTGTTCCAAATGCCACCTACATCCTGGCTTCTGTTCCAGCTCACTCTAGTCACCTTCAGTTGCTTATCCAGAGTATTTAGGTGTTTAGTATTTCATTGACTTTTACTTCTAAATTCTCCCACCACATACTTTTCTGTTGTGATATTACTAATTAAATTGCAGGAATGTAAAAAACCTTTTCAAGAATGACTAAGGAAAGAAGAAATGGAAGAAAAAAACCCACTAGCATCAACATTTTATATGGGGCTGGATTTTGATAGATGGATTGTGTTTATATTTGATAAAGTAATCTGTATTTTATAGAGTTATTGTGTATTCTGTATATGACAGAACACTTCATGGCTAAAAAAAAAATCAATACTCCTCAGCAGAAAGAAGCAAGAAAGATTGTTTTCAGGGCTAAACTTCTTTTTGAGCTCATACATTTCTAAAATGTAAATCACGTTTGCAGTAAATCTGAGAATCTTTCCGAGAAAAGATATTTTAACATTTAATTTTCCTTTCTTTCAGCTTGGACAAACAGTGCCGCCTTTGGACCTACACCTCAAAGAGTAAATCTGTTCTCTATTGTGTTAAAAAAGAAACAGTAGAGTTTTTGGTGGAGGTAGATAGTTATTATTTTAATTTAATTAGTGTTTCCAAGCTTAATATGGATAAGTCTTTCTGATGGCATGTAAAAATATCCAGAACCATTTGGTTTCCTTTCACTGCTTTAGTCTAGCAAGAAGCTATTGCAAGTTATGATAGTATATAACTTCAGAATGTACAGGTTAATTATAAGTAAGATCTGGCTTTAAGACCCTAAGACATTATTGGAGCTTTACTCTTCTTCAAATTCCGAAATTCTGAAATCCATTCTAGTGACATTTTTTTACATCCTTTATTTTTTGTTGTTAAAAAGGCTGTTGGCACAGTATGAGAGTTTAGAAGGTAAAGCTCGTAACAGATTAATTGCACATGAAATATAAAACAGGTAAAAAAGTTAAATGTCACAGAGTGATTTGGAGAAATAACCACTGTTTATTTTCAAAGCAACCAAGAAGAGGAATCAAATTTTCTTGTAACACAACATAAACAGAATTATGGAAATTTTCCTTAGGGACATCTTGTACCTCAGGATAAGCTTTGGCAACAGATTCTGCTAGAAAAATGCCAGAAGGACAATACTGTTGGGAAGTAAAAATGCATGACTTTCCCAAGCTATGAAAATCAGGATATAATCCAGAATGATAACTGATGTCAGGGTGCAGAGCATCAACCTTTCCACCTTTGCTTGGGAGATGCATTAAGCTCAGGCCCTTGCCCTTGTGTCCCACCCGAGCTGCCTATGTGCATATGTGTTAAATGCCCCATGAAAGAGTGGGCATTGTACTGGGAACCAGTTTATGTTCTGTGGATACATCAGTTGCAAAGCTCAGAGCTTCCTGGGTCCTAATTCAAAATTCAGTGGCAAAGCTACACTTTCTCTAGTCTGTTCCCATGTCATTTTTGTCTCTTTTATTCCTCATCTTTCATTACCTGCTTCATACTGAGAGTTCAAAGTAATTAACCCTTTCAGCACTCTAGAAGGTTAAGGATGTTGAACTGTGCATTGAGAATCACATAGTATGGCTTGTCTTTGACAGAATGGATTAATTTATTCTTGCTTTAAAAGAAACTGACAGTGAACCTTTTAATCCCAGCTCATTTCAATATCTTCAACAATTACAGCAGAAGTTGACAGTAAGCTGAATTTCATTCGGCTGCAACCAATTTATTTAAAAGAGCAGACCATATGAATAAACCTAATTTTTCTCATGCTAATAATCTAGCATGTCTCTCTGCAACATACTACATTGTTCAAATTCATGAGTCCCATTTCACAAAGAAGTTGCATAGCCTTTTTTGCACCTAAGTACAGCTGGAATCTGACTACGAAAAGCACCTAATATGGTCACCTGTAACAGCTAATTTTAATAGATACTATAGAATATCTATTATAATATATATAATATATTAATATACATATTATATAATAGATGTTAAATAGATATTTAAATTTCACTAAATATTTGTAGTGTCTCTTAACTTCCGAAGTATTGCATTGGATTCCTAGGCTACTAAAGATAAGCAGATAGTTATTTAAATTATCTAGGACTCTGGAAAGATTTTAAGAACAGACCACTAATTTCTGAACTACAGTTTTGGCTTTTATTTTTATTGTTATTAAGTTCTAGAGTAAAGAGATGCAAATTATAGCACTTTCATGTTGGTCCATTCTGACTGACTCAAATAGAACTTACGTATATGAAAAAACCTTACCTTTATGAACTACACTCCTGTTTGCAGGCAAGAATAGTAATTCTACCAAACACTATGAATACATTAATTTTGTTCATTGTGAAAAATGTAAATAATAATATTTTAAAAAATTTTAAAAAATCCCATGTAAATTAGGTGCTCCATTTCTTAGACTTTTTTGCACCCCTCTTTCTAAAAACGATACTGATGTCTTGATGAACTGTGGAAAAGAGTTAGAAGTTGTCTTTACCTACTTTTGGAAATCCAAGATGTACCTTCTAAAGATTCAGAATAAATGTGTAGATGTGTAGCTTAATCAAACATTTGATCAAGATACATAAATCCAATTTGTCAGAAAAAAAGATACATGTAGACAAATAAGCGGTTCAAACTTTCCTTTTTGCTATTAAATAACTTCCATTCAGTGTCTTTTCTAAAATATAACGATAAATTAAAAAATAAGAATTTAAAATGTTACATAGTTAAAAGGAAATGGAAGGATAAACTTAAAAGAGAAAGCATGAAAATATTTTGTATAAAACTTGCTTACATCATTTCAGGGAAAAACTTGTTGAATATTCAGAGGGACTTGTAAATTTAAAGCTTGCAATAAACTGAGAATCTTTATGGGAACTAAAGAAATTATGCCTAATGGTATGAGAAAACATTTTTAAACAAAAGAAGTATTGTGTTACATTGGATAACAGTAACGTTTGCTGGGAAAAAGTTGACACAAAATTGATTTTAAGAACACACAGATTCCTCTATTATTATATCTTTCAAGGTTATATACTCCTAAGAAACAATTATCATATCATTACCCTTGTACTATAAAACTAATTTTCTATTTCAACACTGATGTGAACATACTTAGTTGATTGAAAGGGATGGAGGAAATCCATGCATAATTTCCTTTAATGGGTTGAGTCTAGGGAGAGTCTACCTTCCATAAAAAATAATAAAGGCTGAAATGAAGGCACACAGAAGACTTCAAGTTTTCAGTGCTGATCCATGCTGTGACTAACACCATATGACCATGTTGAAGAGATCAGTCTTCAGTCAGAAGTAATTTTGGAAAACTGGCCCCATGACGATTTGTCCAAAGTTGCATGGAATATTTTTGAAAGCACAGGGAACGACATCTGTAGCTAAGCCCTCTCTGAGCACCTTACATCGCCTTCCTCTGCTCACTATTGGCCTGGCAACGAGGTGAGTTAGAAGCTCTGCTCAGGAGCAACTTGATGCCAGCTCTTGTCTCTCATATGTCTCCTCACTCCTGTGGGTTTGCACAAACCATTACAGAGCCCAGTGAATAATTACTATTCAGTTATTTGTTTAAAGTTAACCCAAACGAAGAAAATGTCATGTTTTTTTCAGTTTAAAAAAAAAAAAATAAAATGAATGTAGATTGATAAGATTTTCCTTTCCCCCTCCCACTTTAGAAATGTAATGCAGGAACATTTCAAAAGGGAACTATCAGAACACAATACTGTAAAAATTGCTCATTATTCAAATTCATTTGGAATTTTTCAAATTAATAATTTTGGAATTTTTAAATAGTCTCCTTTTTTAGATTAATTTAAGTAATTTTGGTTGACCTGAGACTGTATTGTTCAGCAAATAAGCTAGTCTTCAGAAACATCTTGCTCAGCTCCCTGCCAGCTGCATCCTCTTGAAGTTTCAAGCAGCTCCCTGTTTTCTGTCATTGTGAAGTGAAGAAGGGGGAAATGAAAGGAAAAGAGATGACAGATTTATCATAATTTCTTGTGTATAATTGATCATTGTCAAAAATAACCTCTTGCCTGAAAAAGCAATGAGGTTAATCAGGTGTCTGCTGAAATCTCTGCTGTTCCTTTACTCGTGACTTCTTTTCTCACTCTCACAGGTGCCATTGCTGCTGCCCTCACCACCACCTGTAATGCAGAAGGGACAGTCACATCAGAGGCTGTGGCAGAAGCGTTGGCTTGAAATTGAAGTTACAGTGTCAAGAAGCAACAGTGAAAGGTGACAACAAAAATAGCACTTGTATGCAGCCTATACACTAGAAAATATGGTTAAAACCTAAATGACTCCTCTGCAATTATATTTCACTTATCTTTTCATTAGCACCATTTAGTGATGTTTTGAGGTTTGTTTTTTTTTTAAATAGCAATTGCCAATATAAAAACTTTGTCTACTGGAAACATTTGGGGGGAAAATACTGGACTGCACTCTTCATCTAAATGTAGTCTAACCCACGTATCTTCTGAATGTTTTCATTCCAAACAGCTGGCGTTATTTAATCTGACAAATGAAACACTTCAGACAGTTTCTCAATTGTTGTAATTAAAAACAGGAAACAGCAAAGTAAATAAAGTAATCATGGGATCAATAAAGCATTATTGTTTTAATGACGATCTCAAAAGCCCAGATCATAAAGTGCTAGGTTTCAAAGTGCAGGAAATCTTAGAGCACACACAGTGGTCTCTGATGGAGCTCTTGAGCAAAGAACTGAACAAAAATGAAGTGTCTTGCTAAAATTCAGCTCTTTTTGTTTCTGAAAATAACAAAACAGATTTCTGGGAAATTGCTATAAATGAAGATGCTGCAATAAGATGGAAGGGGTGGAAGATCAGGCAGGAATCATGACTGAAAGAGAAGATACGGGACAAAACGTGATATTAATGTAGGGAGAGGTAGCTCCAGTGACAGAAGGTATCAAATACCAAAGCATTCTTCATAAGGTGTGTGGAGTTAATGCTTGTGGTGGGAAATAGAAAACTGAAGCCACCTTCAGTCACATTGTGCTCTCCTTGAAAAACAAGGAGCCTACCAGATCAAGAGAGGCTCCCCTTAGTGAAATGATTATGGACTGTGACGGAGAGCAAGACAAGGACACAGAATTCACCACACAATCCAGTGCAGTGTTATGTCTGAGGGGCTGTTTCCTTTCAGTCCTTTCTCTTTCATGGATCTTGCAGAGCATCCTCTAGCATCCACAGTTTTCTCTCCAGTCACTACCTCTTTGTGCATTTTGCTACACTTTACCCTTCCTATTGCTGTGACTTGGCCAGATGAACTGAAAACGTTAGTGACGCTCCATGTCAGAATTTGCCTGTTAAACAATATGACAAATAGTGTGAATATTTGTGTATTTCTTAAGGTAGGTTTGTACTTTTCTGTCATCCATTAATGTTCTGGTAGAAACTGTCTTATTGTGTCAGCTCTTCTATGTTCTTTGGGCATAAATTTTTAACTGTTTAAGTCTTAAATCTCTGATTATTATAAGAGCTACATATTTGGCAATCTTTACAGATTGTGACTTGAAACTGATTGCTGAAGCATTTACCTCATGGGGGTCAATAATTTCACTGTGTGTTGCAGAGGTACCTTGGCCACTTAGAGATTTGGAAGAACTGTGAAGCATTTGCTTTACTGATACTGATGACCTTTAGATGAACTAACAGCAGGCTTATATTTTTACAAAAAATGTGTAACAGTAAATGCATTCTGCAGTATGTGATAAATGTTAAATATTTTTCTCAGGGACTAGTATTTCCTTTTAATTTCTTTAAGAACAGTCAAATGAGGTCAGATTCTTTAAAAACTATGTTAATAACTCCAGTAGGATTTTTGTGATAACTTTAAGCGTTGTGAGGGAAGTGCATCTTAAAAAAAGCTAGCAGAAATACCATTGTAATCAATACATGTCTGGAGTTAACTCACAAATTCTCAGTTTGTGGGTTTAAAATACAAATATGCTTAACATTGAAATTAACTTTTACAAAGCAGGAAGATCAAAGGCCATCCAATGCCTTTGTGGTTGTGCTAGTGAACAGAGAGCAGTTCAGAAGGGAGAACAGAGCAGAAGCTTGGCAAAAAACTTGGGGGAAAAAAAATGCTATAATAGACTGAAGCTAAAAGACAGGAGTGAAGGTAGACTAGAGCAAGAAACAGCAGGGAATAAACAGATCATTCAAGAGGAAGCACCAGTCTGCAGAAATGGTAAGCTTGAAAGGGAGAGATGGGGTGCATGGGAAGGTCTGAAGCACCAATCATGAAGAATATACAGAGTAAAGCTGGCTGAGGAGGAGAAGCTGATTATGAGTGGGTTGTGCAGATGTTCCAAATCAGATTCTCTAGATGAGAGAGAACTTCCTAAGGAACTTGCTTTCTGGCAAGACTTTGTAAAATCAAAAAGCAAAAGCTCAATAAAGCCTCTAATGATGTGTCAGAGCAGGGATTAATAAACATAAAGTGTATGTTAATTGCTCATTCATTGTCTGCATTATTCGTACCTGTTTTCATTTCATGATATTGCCAACTTGGAATCATGCCTTTGAACCAAGAGGTGTCATACACTAGAGGTTCTGATCCACTCTAACTGTGTAAGGTTTGCTCTTACACAATTTCAGTGAAAAAGGATACTGCTCTTGCTGTTCTGACAATATGTTAAAATCTTTCAGCTTCATCATTCACAGAAACTGTTTTCTTGCACTTCCTGTTGGAAGCTGTCATATAGATTTTGTTGAGTCACGTCAAACATCTATTGCTGTCCTGCTAGATGTGGCAGTAATGCTTGTAAGAAAAGGTCTCTGAAGAACTTTTATTTCCTTGAGTGTGTTGTAAGATTTATGAAGCTATTTATCAGATGTGTGATTATTGAGTGAAAGCTCCATCACAGCACTACTGAAATACTTGAAACAATATCCTTGCACATTTTTAAGTGACTATCGTAAATATAAAGAAATAAATACCCTAACCATCATCATATTTTTGTAAGAAAAAGTTACAGAATTTTTAGCAGTACAAAAATTATGTATACATTTGGTCCAAATTATTCCCTCTATTACATGGCTGCACATCCAACAGCTTTGCCATTGTATTATTAAATTAGACCAGGCCATTTGTGTTTGTCAGAAATGTTCTTTAATGAGCAAGAATTTCAAACGTAATTTGGGAAATACCAAAAAATTGAGCTATATACCTTCTTCAGAGGATTTTACTACTAATGCATCATCTGCGGCAGTAAGCTGAGATTCCTCTACTTTCTAAACCTGTAATTCATAGCACTCCATGAGTTTCTGTTAAAGTGGTAAGAACACTCATAAGTATGTATGTTTCTGCTTCTAAGCATCTATATATCATCAGAGTTTTATTGTTCCTTGGTACCTTTTTTTTTTCCCTGAGAGTCCTCTTATCTATCAGTGATTAGATACATTTAATACTTGTTTCATATGTTTATATTTTTAAAGAATTAATTGCATAGGCAGTGTTCTGGCTTTGTGTAGTGAGGGAGGGGCTGCAGGGGTGGCTCCTGTGAGAAGCTGCTAGGAGCTTCCCTGGCTCCAACCCAGACCCGCCTCTGGCCAAGGCCGAGCCCATCAGCGATGGTAGTTGAGCTTCTGTGATAGCATAGTTAAGAAGGGAGGGAAAAAAACCAAACCAAACCAAACCAAAAAAACTCTGGAGGTGGTGTGAGAGTAAGAATGAGGAAGAAGAAGAAGAAGAGGAGGAGGAGCAGCAGCAGCAGCAGCAGCAGCAGCGGCAGCTACAGTAAAGAGAGCAGGAGAAGAAGAAGATGGCAGAAGAAGAGGAGCTCCAGTGAGGAGAAGAGTGCAATGTGAGAGAAACAGCCATGCAGACACCAATGTCAGTGAAGAAGGAGGGGGAGGAGATGCGCTGGAGCAGAGATTCCCCTGCAGCCCGTGGTGAGACGGCAGGCTGTCCCCCTGCAGCCCATGGAGGTTAGCGGTGGAGCAGAGATTCCCCTGCAGCCCGTGGAGGACCCCATGCCGGAGCAGGTGGCTGGGCCCGGAGAAGGCCGTGACTCTGTGGGAAAGCCCACGCTGGAGCAGTTCGTGGAGGACTGCAGCCCGTGGAAAGGACTCGAGTTGGAGAAAATCATGGGGGGCTCACCCCCTTGAGAGGGACCCCGTGCTGGAGCAGGGGAAGAGTGTGAGGAGTCCTCCCCCTGTGGAAGGAGCGGCAGAGACACTGTGGGACGAACTGACCGCAACCCCCATTCTTGCCCCCCTGTGCCACTGGAGGGGAGGAGGTAGAGGAATTGGGAGCAAAGCTGAGCCTGGGAAGAAGAGAGGGGTGGGGGGAAGGTGTTTCTAAGATATGGTTCTATTTCTCATCATCCTACTCAGATTTGGTTGTTAACAAATTAAATTGGTTTATTTTTCCCCAAAATCAAGTCTGTTTTGCCTGGGACCATAAGTGGTAAGTGATCCCTCCCTGTCCTTGTCTCGACCCATGAGCTTTTTCTGCTGTATTTTCTCCTCCCCATCCTGCCGGGGGGAGGAGTGAGCGAGCGGCTGCGTGGTGCTTTGTTGCTGGTTGGGCTTAAACCACGACAGGCAGAAAGGTGATGTACTACAGAATAGAAACAGGTAAGCTTTCCCAAAAGGAGAAACATTGATCCTATTGTTGGCATGGAGAAAAATAGTAACACATAGTGAGACAGTAAGAACATATGAAATTCAGTTATATTACCAGAACAAATCAGTGATCTTTCTAATATGGCAGTTTGTCTCTGACAATAGCCTATAGATGATGCTTAAAAAGAACATTTTAAACCCTCTGTAGAGCACCTAATTGAGCAATGCCATGTTATAAAGAAAAAAGTCTTCTGGCCTCTAAGTGCTGACCCACTTGAAGTGCTTACGCATGAGAATTGACAGACTTCATTGTTATTTCCTGTACATTGTATACATCTCTATTAGAATCAAACTGAGTTAGGATTCATCAAAAGCGGAAGTACGTTCAAATGTTGGTGACACCTCGAAGTCAAATCAGAACTACTTACTACATTCAATTTTTCCCCAAACAATCCAGTACACAAAGCTCTAAACTTTTCATATTTTGCCATGTATTTTGCTGATAGAAAAATGAGTTACTCAAAAAATTCAGAGTAATTGTAAACAGTGTATTGAGTTAGTCACTGCACATGGACATTTGAATTCTGTGTTGAATTGGAACTAGACGCAAAAAAGCTCTACTCTTCTAACAACTCTTACATTGGGTGGGAACCTGCATTTTAAGCATTGTCCTCTTCTTGTCATGGAATTGTTCTCCACTCTTGACAGTCCAGGTAAGCAAGGACTGAATGCGTTAGTTTTGCCAGCGCAGCTAAAGTGCAAGTAGATTCCTCTGAGGATGTGACACAGAACTCAATGAGGACAGTGTAAAAAATCCTTCTCTTATCAAAACTCTTCAGGTTTATCTATCTTGACACTCTGTGTGTGTGTAAATAAAGTAGCAAAATTAAAAATGAGACAGTATAGACAGAATAAGATGGTTTTTATAATGCAAAATAGTTAATTTTCACTCACTGTTTCATACTCGCATGCAAAAAATGAGACACGTATGTTCTAATATTGCGATCATTATTACATGTGATGGGATAGAGGACAAGAAATGCTGCCTCTTGATTCCTCTTCATGTCTTCTAGGCTCATCTTGAGTGGCATTGCTCTTTGCAGCCTTTACATGCTCTTGACAAAGGCACGTAGTCATGCTGAGCTGTATCACATTGAGATTGCCCCACATCTGTTCTGTGGACTCAGCTCTTGTGTGGCCTCGTTGCCATCAGCATTCTGCTCAATTCTTTGTTGTTATCTGTGGATTGCTGCTCTCAGTCTCTCGACTGGCTGCACGATCACCACTTGTTTAAACTCTGCTGTGACATTTCTTCTGGCATTTTTATACACACACAGAGAGTCTCTCATTCATACTCCATACAAACTTGTGTATTGACTATACCGTATATTTCCTTCACAAATCTCTACATAAAAGCTTCAGCTTGGAGAAAGGAAGGCAAGGAACTAAAAAGAACCACATTTTAGCAGTTCAGCAGCTGTCCCTGCATTATTTATGCTTAATGTTGAGGCCACAGGTTAATGGGAAGAACTTAATCAATGCCTTTACAGAAGCTAGAAGAACAATTTCTGTGAAGTATCACTTTTGGTTTTGTATTGCAACTGCCAGACTGAAACCCAGGGACTACAACTTGCTTCTTTATTACAGTGTGTTTCATCTCTTTGCCACTAAGAAAGTGAAAGGACTTTTTAAAACAAAAAAAAATTTGCAAAGTTGGTCTTCTCAAACAGAGCACAAGAAGATGTCAGGTCAAAATGTCCAAGGAAAGAGGAATAAGTTAATGACCAAGGATCTGTTTCTAAGGCATTAGATGACTTAACTCAGACTTTATCTTTCTATATTAAAAAGTGTAAATGTATTAATACAAGGGTATGTAATATGTTAGACAGTCTCTGGGTGTTTTTAATAAGATTTGTTACTTGCATTAAAACTAGAAATGGCCTTGCCTTCATCAGGATACTGCTAATTCAAGTTAACTCCATACCTTTTTCTGTGGGGAAGCCCTTAGCTATCAAAAGTTACTTGGACCCTAAGCAAAAAACAGATGTTTCCTTGCTTTATTCTATGTACCTGAGATTAATAAATTCAAGCAGGAGGAAATCCTCCAGTTGACTCATAGAATTTCTTTTCCTTTGGATTGTATGAGCAGCAGATCACATTCTGGTTTGATGTCTATTGTGCAGCCACCTCTGATGTAGACAGAGCACAAATTTTAAGGCCACAGAAATTTAAAAAATATAAACTGAAATATAAGCAATGGAAAATATATATTAAAAATAATAATTGTGGAGGTCTCTATTTGCCTTTGGACTTCTGAAACTTTCAATTTGCATGGAAAACTTATCATATTCTGTAGAATTTATAGTGAACTCTGCCAAGAATCCTGACATCCATTTTGAAATTTAAACGCATGTTTTCACAAAAAGTTTTAACTGAAAACACTCTTTTGTGAATGCCAGATATCTCTAATAGGAACATAATCATCTTAAAGAATATACATAAAAAAACCCTAGACTTGATTTTTAGTTGTTAAAATGTTCGAATGACATAAAAAAAAAAAAATCATGATGAAGTGTCATTTATGTTTCCCCAAAGCTCTTGTAGAGATCTCCATGAAAAAGAAACTTACTTGTAGCTACTAAGAGTTAGACAGCATTCTTGTTACGGAACCATTTGTCCTTAACCTGTCTCCTTTCCTGCTTTTTAGTGAAAAAATGAAAGGTAGTTGACTAGGATGTGTCTTGGCTACAGTAAGCGTCCAACTATAATCACCTTACTGAAATTGGGTGGGTATACTCCATTCCGAGGTCTGTCAGGATGTTATCCTTTCTTATAAATCACAGGGAGTAAGAGAGTGTTCTAATCTAACATTTACTCTCTGTACATCTAATGTGGATTTTTTACATTAATTAGAGGGGAAGGAGATTATTGAGATAAGAACTGAATTCACTGTGGATTGTGCTTGCCTACAGTGAACTCAGTGAGCACAGTCATCCTTGAGATCAAAAGAGAGCCAAAAAGTGATTTTTTTAAAAGGGCTATATAAATTAAAACCCTCAGATTTAAAACCAAAGAATATTCTGTTCCTCAATTAGTTTAGATCAAATCTTTCCAAATATCATCTGCAGTTAATAATATTTTAAGTTTTGCTTCAAAAGAGCACCACTTCCGTAATCTAGATACCTTTTTCCCCCCACAACACGGTTGGATTATAGAAAACCTGGACTCAAAGAAATGAGTTTAAAATAATGGTCTTGAAATCCAATTAATCTTGTGATTATTATAATGGAGTTTCTTATTTTTCATGGTCATAGTTGATATACCAGCATTTTGTATGTGACTATACATGCCTGGCTGCTGTAGTCTCAATAAATGTTCTTTTTGGAGAGTGAAGTTAATATCTCTGTCCATGAGACACAAATAAATCAGTATCAACTTTGGGCCGTGTTCCACAGTTTTCTTGAAAATGCCATATGGGCAAATCACACACCAGCCTTTGTTGTATATTTTCTCTGTCTTTTCAGAATATTCTGTCCCATTATCTTCTTCACAGCATTTTGCTCATGCAACTAATTGATTAAGAAAAAAATCTTCTAAGTTGCATTACATCTTAGAACCAGTATCTTTCAAATATTGTTACCTTGGCATTTATGGAAGAATCATATTCTTCAAAGTTTTAATTCTTAATGCCAACCACATTAAACTAGAGTTCTAATAGTATAAACCCCACAGGATGAGTCCCAGGCAAGAAGTTCTCTTGGGGTCAGTATGATTACTAACAAATACAAGTCAATAGTTTGGGAAGAAGTCAAACACAACTTAGTTTAGAGATTTATCCAGAATGAGAATAGAAGCAATAGCAATTTTTCAGCATTATTTTCCATCTAGGCTCCCATATATATCAGTCACACAAGGAAATGCAACATGTTTGTAACTGTGACTCTGCCACCTTTGTCACATTATTCCTCTTGGAATTTTACTATATTAAGTGTTTCTACCATAACCATCATAATATTTTTTTACTTGTATCTCAGAACTATAACAATAGTTGAACAGAAAGAAAAGGCAGAAAGCTCCTGAAAGTCAATTTCCCTGAAAACCAGAATTGTGTACTGAATAAAACAATCTCTGTTTTACTCATTCTGTTGTGCCGCCATCAAGAAAGTAATTCACCATCTCCCCTGTTTCTCCAGCTCTTCAACTTTTCCTGAAGATAAGAAAGGACAGAGTCTTCCACAAACATAGGTAGCAGAAAAGATGTACCACTTTGGGCATTATTGTTAAATCACTGTATCCCTACAGCGTCATAATTTCTTTATTTCCTTAAATTTTGCATGCAGCTCATTCTGTACATCTGCCTCCAAGTGAGAGCAGCTGAGGTAGATTTTTGTATGTAGCGGCAATTCTCTTCCCTTTGCAATCACATGGAGCTGCATGAGTTTAACAGATGTTGAACAGGGACCTGCTGAATAGATCAGATTTAAGTCACATATTCCCGAACATGGGCAGCCTGCCAGCCTGCTGTATGGGTATTTCCCTTATTAGCAACAAAGCAGAAACTGCACCTTTGCTGTGTATTTGGCTAGAGATGTGATGTTTTGCACATGAACCATAACAGAGATTACAGATTTAAAGTTTTAAATATAATTTTAACTGAATGTTTTCAGAATTTTATTACATCTCTGCCTGCCTTTTCCATGAAAGAAAAAAATAAAATAAATCTGTGTTTAATTTCCCAGGCTGGTGCACCATATTTTTGATCTGACACATTCGGTTGTACCAGTAATATTATGTTCTGCTATGTCAATAGAGTAATGAAACATGACTGAAGTAACCAGACACAGCAATGAAATAGGTCACAAAATGTAACAAATTCGAGTTTTCTGAACAAAAAGAGAAAAAAACCCTGACTTATATTTTTGTAATTATAATATAGTTTCTTACTCGAGCATCAGTTAAAATAAATGAAAATAATTTCTTCACTTTAAAAACATGTTATATACAGGAGTCATGGGAATTTTCCATGCTTGACCTGGACTTGTAATTGCTATGACTATGTTACTTCATGCAGAAGGCACTTTTTGACACTTTACATTTCAGAACCTTATTGTACTTTACAAATACTAAACAATAAGATACTGCTCTGAGTAAATGCATACACATATGTGCATGTGTGTATGTATGTATACACAGACAAATGCACACACACAAAAAAAAGGCAAGGTATGGAGGGCTAAAATGTACCTCTAAGGCCAAGCCTACGCTGCTCCTCATGACTGGCACAGTTAATTCAGCAGAAGTTTCTAGTGAAATTTCACTCATGCTAATGAAGTGTATTTTCATACATGTAGCTTATTCTGACTCTGCAGAGTCATTTTATTTTACCAACAAACAGCATAATTTTGCCATAAGTGTTCTCTGCTACACTGCAGTAATTTTCCATATAAGGAAGTGTTCCTAATTCTCACTAGAACTTCTAAGCTCGAAGTCATGGCTTGTGTAGAAAATGTCACAAGAAGATGGAAACCTAGGTAAACACCATGGTTTAACAAGTCTTGAGTGTATAAATCATATATATAACATTAAAAAAAACAAAATACCCTTAAACTGAGATCCCCAAAATCCCTGTGACAGCATTAGCCGATATTTAGTAGCTCAGACTTGTCATTCTGCTGCCTTTTCTTCAGCACTAGCTAAAGGCACAGGACACTTATTTATGCTTAGAGTATGAATACAATATGAACTACTGTCTTCCCACACCCCATATTGTAAACTTTTTAATGAAACGATAGTTCTTTCACTTAGTTGAGTATATTGACTAACCCGGAGAGTGACTAGTTCTGAGTCCTTGCACCTTGTCACAAAAAGGCATACAAAATACTTAAAACATCTATCTCCCAAAACTAGTGGTAGAGAGTAAGGAGTATTTCCTATCTGGTGGAAGGATGGTGAATAATACTGAGAAAATCTGTATTTGACATAGCAGGGGCAAATTAGAGACCAGATGAAGAATTTATCTGCATGTATTCAATGACAGATTTCATATAAAATAATAGGTTTTATAGGCCCTGTCTTTATTTTCATCTTGAAGCAGCACTGCAGCCTGCTCAGTATGTCCTGATCACATACGTGGGGTATAGTAATATTCAGGTTTGGAAAAAGAAATGAATCTCAGTCTTTCTCAAGGGCTGATACTGACACTGATGTTGTTTAATGTCTTTGTTACTGGCCTGAACAATGGGATGAAGTGCACCTTCAGCAAGTATGCAGACGGTACCAAACTGGGGGAAGCTGGCAGAAACTTTATGAAGTTGAACAAAGCTGAATGCGACATCCTGCACAGGCTGGGGACATATTGGCTAGCAAGCAGCTTAGCAGAAAAGGATTTAGGTGTCCCAGTGGGCAAGCCAAACATTATTCAGTAGTGTGTCCTTGCAGAAATGAAGAATAACTGCGTGTTGGGCTATATGAGGAAGAGTGTAGCCAGCAGGCCAAAGTCATTCTTCTCTGTTTGGCACTAAGGATACAGTATCCAAAGTATCATGCCCAGTTTTGTGCTCCCCAGTACTCAAAAAACATTGACATTGAGGAATTAGTCAGTGCAGGGCCACCAAGGTGTTTAGGGGGCTGGAGCACAAGATGTACAAGGAAAGACTGAGGGAACTGATTTTGTCAGTATGGAAAAGAGAAGATGAAAGGGAGTTTTCAACTACCCAGTAGGAGAGTGTAGAGAAGATAGAGCCAGATTCTTCTTGGAGGTGGACAGTGAAGGTATTAGAGGCTACGAACATGAGCTGCAACACGGAAAATTTTGAATAAATGTTAGGAAAAAAAGTTCACGATGTGAGTGGTCAAAATATGCAACAAATTGCCCAGAGAGGTTGGAGATATTCAATGTTTCACTGTGATCTAAGTTGAAACTAAACATATGTTGGAGGTTGGCCATTCTCTGAGTGGGAGGTTGGACCAGATTACCTTCAGAAATCCCAGAAGACCTTCAGAAATCCCTTGCAAGCTAACCTGTAAACAAAATATATGATTCAGAGAAATTGTATTAGCAGGCTCCATCACAGGTTTTTACCTTGTCTTAGATGTGCTGTTCCAAAGAAAATCTTGATTTTTAATACAAACAATTTTTCTGCTATTGCAGAGACTTAAAACATTGAACTCATGATAAAGTTCTCTTTGTACCTTTAATGTTTTGCACAATGGGAATTAATGAACCAAGCAAATACTTCTAGCCCTGTCTTCCTATGTTGATCTGTCTTTGTGGATATTCTACTGTCAGTTACAACTCTCTGAGCCCTGGCTACAATTATCCACAAAAATGAGCAGGAAACATTACTGAAGAAGTTTTTTCTGGAAACACTTTTCTTTTATCCTCTTCTTTATATTTTCATGGGAGGATAAAAGAATGAAGAGAGATACAGTATCACTGTCTCCTCATTCCCATTTTGAACAGTAATTTTCCAGGGGTCCTTTACTTTTGTGTTAGAACACCTTCATACCTGACAGGATCAAAACCCAATTGCATTGAAGAAACCATCCCCATGTCTTTTCTCTAATCTCTGACTTTTTGTACGTCAGTGAAAAACTCTATGGAAGTGAAAAATCCAGAAGTAAATTTTATTCCCTAAGGTAGATTTTATCTGATGTAAAAAAAGCTAAGGGCTCCATTTCTCTAACTGAATTTAAGTGGTAAAGATTTTTTTTTTCCTTTTTTTTAATTTGTCGTCAGACTAGAAAATGGTTCAGTGCACTGAACTCAGAGAAAGTCACATCCAAAAGTAGAGTCAAACATCAATAGCCTGTTTATTAGATATTCATTTGCATTTGGAGATTATTTCCATATATTCTGTTTTCAGAAGACAACCATTTACTTATCAAAGCTTGAAAAATAAATCTTAAATCCAGAATCTTGAATATCATGACATGGTTATTGGGTAATTTTGTGTTTTGTAGGGTTTTTTTGGGGGGGGGGGGGATGGTTGTTTTTTCTTTTTTCTTTTTTTAGTTTTTTTTTAGTTTTGTTTTGTTTGCTTGTTTGTTTCTCTTAAGGTTTCATAATATCTTCCGCCTGCTCAAATTTTCTATACACATTGTATATAGAAAATTGCTTCCTTTAAACCCTACCATTTCTGAAGTTTCATGCGGCACACAGGGATGGTACAGACACATGTCAACAGTTTATGCTTAAGAAGATGGTGAAGAACAGATCACTACCCTGTGTTTCGAGAAAAAGAGGAGTGCGTGCCGTGGACTGAAGTGGCATGTCATGACCCAAATGAAAGCACAGTGTAGTGGCCTTTAATATGCTATGACCTGAATACTGTTGGTCATAGACTGTTGTTGTTGTGAACCACAGTCAGTACAGAGATTGGCCAGCTGCGAGTTCCTCTTTAATCATGGTGTTCTGGATGCCCTGTGATCTGTTTGTATGGTTTCAGCAATCCATGGATTGACCACAGTCTGGCAATCAATGTTATATTTTTTGTTTCTCCTGCTAGTATTTTCTATCTTGCTACTTGGCAAAACTGTCTTTTTCTGCAACTGGAAAAAAGCAGCAGGGTGCCAATTACCCTTCCTGTCTATTAACCAAAAATGTGGAAGAATATCGTTCACTTTCATAACTCACACAACTTTTGAAGGCTTCTTCAGACTTTAAGAGGGGCTATACAGTAAAGTTCCTTCCTCCTGTAAAATTCCCACAGGGATCATTACTTTCTGCTTACCCAAATTTCCAATTCACTTTCAAATGTATGAGTCACTGTTGAGCTGAATATGTATTTTGTTTTGAGTCCTGGTATTCCATCAAAATGATATCAACAGAACTGCATCCTTCACTTTCTGCCTTATATTTTCTGTGCACTGTTGCTGTGCCCTGGTGAGTAATGTATAGTATGGTGCAGTATGGAGCACAGCTTGTACTCTATTGAATAATGCTTGTGTTTCACTCCAGAGATGTAAGTCTGTGATCAGTGAAAACAAAGTTCTGTAAAATAAAAGCATCTAAAAATAGCTAATTATTTTAGAGGGACGGGAATATATCATTTAAATTGGATATACCTCAAAAAGCATAACAGTACAGTGTGCAGAATGATATAAAAGGAGTTTGTATGGTGGTTTTGTCACTGAACTTTAATAAAAAATTGTTCTGATGACTCATATGAAAGTGCTTATGACACAAATGATTTGAGTGTCATGTGTTATGATTCAATCACGGGCTGAACAGATGCAAAGTCTACAGATACTTTGTAACTAGATTCTTCATCTTTACAGGTATTAGGAGTTCCAAAATATGCTTTTTTAAAAATGCTTAATATTATTTTATTTTGTTGCAATTCCTAGCAACAGAAAACTAAAAAATGTTGCTTGATTGTGCTATAAACCCAATCCTGGACTCCTTATTTGACTCAGAATATTTGTATGAAAAGAAAAACTACAAAGTGGTTATCAAAACAATGTTTTATTTTTAAATAAAAAGCTGATTCTGACCTTTATTTTTTTTTTTTTCATCTTTCATGATGGACACTTAACTGCATCAAAAACAAACAAACAAAAAACCCAAAGAAAAGCAGTATCCATTTTAAAGTTTAAGAGTTTTTGAGCTGCATACAGAGATTCCTTTTTGAGCCTTCATATCAACATCTTAGCCACAAAGACAGAGAGAATCAAATGCCTACATATTCCTTAGCTCCTATCATCTCTAGCAGTGGATCCTACATTTCATTCTGTTGATGCGTCATGCACACTAATGCAGTCATCTATCAGGTATGATGCATCAAATACCATGTTCCAGAAATGAAGTATGTAGATATTGGCACTGTGTAGCAGCAGGAGGAGTATACCATCCAGTGAGCTCCCTTTGAGACTCTGATCGTATGATATGAGAGCCCAGTTGCCTAACCCACCAAACCATTAATGATTGATAGACTCTGAGTTGGGAAACTCTGACTCATGTGTCCCTGCTTATCACTCCTATGGGTACTGCCAATTACTGTGAAATTCGTGGGTTGCAGTAGGTTAAGTGCACATGTGAAAGGGAGCGAAAGAACGTGAAAGCACACTGCAGTTCACCTCCACAGAGGTAGAGATGTGATGAACAACCAGGCTGTACTCCTGATGTGATTATGATAGCTAGCTATTATTTAGTTTGCTTCCTGTGGTATTATTTCCTACATAATCAACCAATTTTTGTGAGGAGACATAGCATAATACCTAGTTGTGGCATCATATATGGAGATTTGGTACATTGTCTTTGACATTATTATCAACTGGTGTTAATATACAGCCTGCATTTAGTCTTTTGCTATTTAATAATAATAATATGTTCTGTGAGGAAGGCATATTATTTGTTATTCTTTTTTTTAGATGACGTTGTCTTGTCTTCTAGAGAAGACTAGAGACATTTTTTTTTTAAATAACCAAACCTAGACATACATTTTAAGCTAAGTCAGCCAGTATTACTATGCTGATGAAGTAAAATTTTTAAGTCCTTTGAATGATTATCCTGTTTAAAATATCCTTCATGCTAGGTAGCAAGTCTAAAAATCACTTTTTTTTTTAAATAAAACAAGATTTCAGTAATTTGATATCTAAAGATTTCATTATATCTGGTTTTGGTTTAGGTTTTGGTTTTTCTTTTCCTTCCCAAATGATAACAGGTAAGCAACCAGGTTTTCTGTATATATTTTTGTCCTGTAGAGGTTTATGAAAAGAACAGAAGAGGACACATTACTTTTTTACTTAAGGTCTTGACTGGGAAGGATGGTATCTATGGTTTTGTACATTCTCTTACTCTACTGACCAAGTGCTCTTAACACACTTGAATGCTTTTATGCACAATGATCCATACTGAATAGGTGGGGTAGTGGGTGATGTGCGATATATTCAGATACAGTAGGTATTTTTTTATCTGTTTTAAAGGAGATATGCAAACTGTACTACTATCTTGGAAACTTTGTTTTATTTTTTTTTCCATAAAAATACAAACCAAGTCATTCAAGTGGAAAATATGAATTTGTCCTTTTGTGTCTGATGAAGAACCCAGAAGATAATTAGGATGGGCGCTAAAGTAAAATTTGCTTTCGGGATTCTATTTATTTATTTATTGAGAAATCTGCTCTAAATAGCCTTGGAACTCATTTATCTCTTATTTCCCACTTTTGTTTTCTCATTAAATAGGTAATATAGAGAACTGTTTGATGCACTCTTCCTCTCTTCCACTCTACTTTTTTTATACATCATTGAGCTTTTATACACAAGATAATGAAAAAAACAAGTAGTCAGGCACTGGTGTTGATGGATGACAATGATTTAAGACCTGGTTCCACCTCTTTACACATTTTAACACAGCATTTATTCACATAAGCAATGACTTTGAGATCAGGAAGAAGGCAGACTCTGTCACAGTCATCATAGCTCTCGAAATAATAGGTTCACTCTTTCTCAAAAGCAAAACAACACTAGTCAACTTAATTAACAGTGCAAAAACACAGTTCATTGAAATTATTCATTGGGATAAAAACTGAAATGACAGAGGATCAGAAAGGGTTGTCTGATACTTATGACGGTGGCATTAATGTTAGAATTCCCCTTGCTTGGGAGTGTTTCTGCTTAACACTCCTTGTGAGCAATGTGTGTGACACCCCCTGATGATCTCCTACATCTAGCAGAAAAATACAAATACCCGAATTGATATAATAGACATGGGAAGAAAACGGTAACATTAACCAGAGTAGGTCATATGTAAGATAATTCATTTTTTAAATGATCTACCCTCTGTTTTAGGATGTTGACAAGTACTTGCCTTCTATTATCCTCATGCCTCATGAAGAGGGACATCTAGGAGTAAAATAATATGGAGGTGATGAGCTGTGATGGCCTATATAAGAAAGTGCACAATTTCAATTATCTCCATGTGCCACAGTGTGTCAAATTCAGCAGCCACAGCCTCTGTTTGACATTAGCTGTGTAGCAAGGGGGCTGAAACCAGAGAACCTGCTCTTGCAGAGATCCTCCTTCCTTTGTAAACAGCCGCAGATAGTCTAATGAGCCTTAAATATCTGGTACCATGCTGAGATTCTAGATACATCCTAAGTTCATCAGTGCTTAAACGGACAGCTTGATCTAAACCAAAAACTCTGTAGAGTAGGTCCAAAGACTCTTTTCTCTCTTTTTCACTCCCTGCCCCCCCCAATTACAGCAACGTATATTAAAAAGGTTGGATGCTTAACTTATTTTAAAATGGCAGATAGATGTTACTAACAAATCAATGCATTCAGATAGTGGCACAAGATTATTATTTTCCCACTAGAATAAAAAAAGATAGCAATTTTAAGTGCCTAACTCACCTACCTGAATTAAGAGTCAGTCACCTCATACAATCCATGATGGGATGAAACCACCTTTTGGAGATGACTGTATCTCCCTTAGCTATATAGAAGAATGTCCATAGGCTAGGTGCCCTTACTTAGGTGTATAAAGTTAGATAAAACTTTCAATTCACTGTAAACTATATAGGGAGCATAGACATTGATATTAGGCTACTTAAAATTACCTGTTGAGCCCAGCATCTTCCCCTACTTTTCCTTCCACTGTCCCCACATTAAATGTGCATTGATAATAAAAGGGATGGCTTATCCAGCACAAGGGTATTCAGAGCTTTTATTCAAAATATGTTTGTCATTTATTTTTCTTATTTGGCCATGGAGTGTTATTTGTGTGGGTCTAGTGTCCTGTAAAAGCTGTTGCAATTCCTTTTGTTTTTTTCTTTGGCTGTTTTTCTTAGTTTCATGTTGTTTTCCTTCTTGCAGCATCCTTCCTTTCTTTTCTCTGGGCACCCTTCCATTCCCTCCTCCAGGGTTACCATAGAAATACACAGTCACAAATTTCAGCAGAGACACTCAGGCTGAAGCAATAAAATGAAATGTCAGGAAGAACTACTTTGCATAAGTCACAAAACAAATTGTACATTTGGATAATTATTAATTATGTGATATTTTTACAGAATTTGGGCATAGCTGTAGGAGCTTGCTTTTAATGTTGTGCTTTTAGTTTGTACTCCACTATTTGCATTAATAGCGTTGGCAATAAATACACTGAGTTGAAGTGTATCAGCTTGGCAAGCCCTTTTATCTTCTGCCTACAGTATTCATTTTAAACAGCTACAAAAATAAAACTTGGCACTTTCCAAAACAAGACTACAAACAAAGCTAAATATACTATGCACAGTGTATATCTAAGTGTGACACAAACACTTCGTTGCCTACATGTTGGTAATTGTGAATAGGCAAGGCAAAAGAGTTCCCCTCATATAAGACATTTAGAATTAACTGGCTGTCCTTGGTCTAGAGATTAGGATATAAAACTTACTAGGGAAAAAAAAAAAAACATTTAAAAAAAAAATGTTGTTTACTGCTAGATGTGAGGACATTAAGAATATATTTTGTCACTAGAGATATAGCCAGTTAAACTATTCATTGCAAAGCCATTTACAAATCTGGCCTGATTTTTCATATGAAAAATATGAAAATATATTGAAAATCACAGTATAGTGAACTGACCTCAGTTTATGTAAAATGTGTTTGATATGCAACAGTACCACGGTAACAGTTTGAAGTGGCAATTTTCAGCCCTGTAGTTATTGGCTGATTATTCAATTTGAGAGTTCATTCTTTACTTGTTATGGTGTCTCATTGGTCACCTGTTGTTTTTGCTTCTAGATTAGCTGTTCGGAACTATTAAAATAATAGAATTATTAATATAACCCTACAAATAGCACTGAGTAAAATATCATTAATTTATTATTAAGATATATATAGATAATAATTATATGCAGAAAAAATGTCTGAGACAAATTTTTCTTTTTCAACATTTACTGTTCCAGTTAACGGAAAAAATAATGTAATTATTTATGCAGGAAAGAAAACATTGTCCTAAAAATATCTTAATTGGATATTAATTTTGAATACTTCTAGTGCCAATTTCTGGATCTTGAAAATTTTACTGGAAAAGGTAAGATACATTAGAAGACAACATCTGAAAACATCTTTTGCTTTTTTGGAGTTCAATACAAGTATAAACTTGTTGTTTCTCACAATGCAGTTGGTAAAAATCTTTGGGTTAATATTATTCAAATTTAATTATAAAGAATCTTGGGAGAAGAAGAAAAGAAGGTAAGGTGTAATTGTTCACAGCTGAAATTAGAATGAAATTTAGGTTAACTTAACCGTTCCAAGTTGACAACAAAGTAACTGCATACGGAATTGGGATAAAAAGAGTGAACTCTTAAAAATTTTGTATATAAAGAAATGTTAGTGATGGTTACTTTTGTAATTTTTTTTTCCTTTTTTAACATTAATTTATCTAAATTTTGCAAAATTCAAAACCAATTTTTTTTTTTTACACAAAGATTTCCAAAATGGCCAATAAAAAAATTGAACTGTAATTTTTCAAAAGTTTCAAAATTGTAAAGGATACTTTGACTTAAGAGAGTGATGGTCACTAACAAAGTTTCTAGAAAAATTTCAGTTTCCACAATTTGGAATATTTCAATTAAACATCAAAAAATTATGAGCAGAATTGTTTTAAGGTACCAAATAATTTTAAGTGCTTCACCTCAGTGCTCAGTGTGTCTCAAAACTGTCACTTCAAAATTGAAGGGCTCAAAATCAGAGGTGGAAGTGCTGTTCAATTCCATATTGTGTAGGAAGTCCTTCCTTTATTTGTTTTTTACCAAGAAAAACACAGCAGGAATGGAAAACCTGAACTGAATATTCATAAATATTCATGGATATTCAGTATTCATGTTTAGCTCTTAATATTAGACTTTCTTCATGGAGGAGTACCATGAAAGTAAAGGGTACCTTTACCTTCAAAGGGTAAAATAGAGGTCCTCATGTTTTAATGTTGATCTACAAAAAACCTACCAGAGTTAGGGAAAGAGTCTTAGCCCTTAATGAAACAGTCAAATCATATTGGTTTGTGTCCACTGGTCACTGAGCGTTATAGACCTCTTTGGTGGCTTAGACGATGTATGATAATTTGTCAAAATGAAATAATTTGTTCACAAAATCACAGGAAGCAGAAGGGGAAGGAAGTTTGTCTGAGACAAACTCTGTTTTCCCCTGCCCGTCTCACACACGGGATCAAAGACTCCTGATTGATGTTTACCTAAGCTGCTTCTTACAGCCACTTTAAGATGTATTTTCTGCCAGTATCTTTGGCAAATTATTCCAAGTTTGGCTGTACTTACTGCTAAGAAGTCTTACCTTAATGGTTAAACTAAGGGCTGTGGTAGATTTGCTTTGGCAGACAAAATCGGATAGATGAAGCTGTTGAAGCACTGAAGTGTTTGTCTCTTCCCCCGTCCATTAATGCAGGGATGCCTGATACCACAAGTGATCAGCCTCTGACTTATCACAGCATTCAGTCCAGTATATTAAGGTAAATGAAAACTAGATGCCTGATCTTAATCTTCTGCCACAAGCCTGTCAGAGTCCTAAATATCTTTTGCTGCAATATAAGATTATTGCTTCTTACCCTATCTTCAGTGAGCATGGGGAGCGATTTATTTATTTCTGTTATACCACTTCTTCTTATGTTTTTGAAGACTAAGAAGGATGCAGAGTTTTAAAGTGTAGATTTGTCTGACTGCCCACAAGGAATTGTGTGTCAATACATCAAGAAAAAGCTGTGAAGAAGAAAATGTGGGATTAAGGCAAGCCGTAGGGCCAGTGAGCCCTCTGAGAAGGTTGGATGTGGAGTGTTCTGCCAGCAATGAAGGGGGAGTCTCATGTCTCATGTTGTTTGTGGAGTATACTGTGAGGTAGATGAGACAGGTAGCTGGCCTTTTTTCATGAAAATCTGTCTTTGGGTTAGACAATTTTAGCATAGCTGGTGGAGTTTTCCTCACACAATTATCATGAACCCCTTTAATACAATGCCAGATTGCATGATTTGACTTAGGGATACAGCACTCCTTGGATGAGCCATCCTGGTGCCAGGTGTTTGAATGCTCTGGAGATTCAGAGATATCTTTACTGAGTGCTTATATTACGTCTAACTAGGATACAAGAGAGGCTGGAATATTTATCCAAGGTAGAGAAGAGTGCCCTGAGAAAAGCTAGAAAGAGACAAGCCTGAAAATAAGGGATGCAGCAATGTTTGTTTAGTCATTGTTCCTTAAAAATAAAACTAAGAAAGAAAGAAAGGAGAGAATGATGACAATATATCAGAAACACACAGCTAAATTAGTAAAGGGAAATAAGTATGAATGTCCATGCCATTGACCTGCTGCACAGCTTCTCAACAGCACTGCTGTAGTACAAGGCCATACCAGAGATCTGGGAGGATCTCTTTCACCATTAAACATAGCTTTTGCCACCTCATAATTTTAATTTCTCTGCATAGACCTTGTCTCACTGTTAATCAGAAAGTACTGTTCACTCGGCTATCTCAATTTTCCAGAGCGTTAAGGAAAAGTTTGTTTCAAGTCTGTTTCAAGTGCGTACAAGTTATTGAAAGGTGTTCACCTGGGGATATCAGCCTGAGTGATAAGTGTTGTTTATATTTCACAGGAGGCCTGTGCAAGCAGAAGCAATGAGTGGGCAGTGTCTGGGGATTTATAAATTCAGAAAAATATATCCTCTTTTAGTAACTGCACTGATATCAGTCATAAATACATACCTTCTGCCTTTTTAGTTATTGCTGTAAAGTAGGGATGGAACTGAACCAATTGTATCTTACAAATATTTGGGTTGTTTTCGCTGTGCAACCAGATAGGATGGTTTGCGATATTACAAAGGCTCATCATAAATATGTGGAAGACACTGCGGTCTTTCTGGCTAGAAAATGTGTGTGACTGCAGGGAATAGCAGAAATTCAGAGCCTCAATCACAAGGAGACGAACAGCAGATGGGGGAGTCCAGCCCTTAGGAGAAATGAAGGTTACAAACCCATCACAAACAACCACTGGAGAAGTCGAGAACTAATAAGGTCATTGGTATCAAAAGTTGTCTTACAATTACTTCCTTAAACTAAGGAGGTCATGAGATGGCTTTCCCATCGTCAACCTGTTTGCAAGGATACATGCTTAACCTGGGGACTGCAATGGAAGAAAGGTTCTTCAGCTTGTTCTTCAACAAGCCACCATCACAGCTCATCACAACTGCCTGCCTTCATCAAGCAGTGGGAAACGAACTAGACCAGGACAGCCCACATCAGTCACTGTGGACATGTTGTTAAGGCTGCAAGTCAGCTCTCAGGCTGCTGAGGAGGCCCTGGCTCAGGGTAAGTGATTGAGCAGGAGGTGGAAATCTGCTGGACCGGACACCAGAAGCTGCTGAACATAACAAGTACCTGCATGGGAAGCTGGCAAAAGTTAGAGTTGTGAGGGATGGCTGAATCTCACAGGTGGTTAAGTGGGAGAATGTGAGAAGTGTGTGAGAGTATGTGAGAAAATGCCAAACTCCACAGATAATTGGGGGGGAGTATTGGGAACCTTTGGGGGAGTACAATATTGTAAGGCCAACAGCACCCAGGTAACCATCAGTAATACCACAAAATGCCAAGATTGCCTAGGTAACAGGATCAGAAATAATGTATTTGGGAACAGATGAAGCAAAACTAGGAGCAGCTGGGAATAAGAATTTATGAGTTGAGTTGTTTACCTGGGGGGAAATTGGGAGGAGAAAGGGAGATACAAGGGTGTTGAAAAGGAAGGTCAAGAAAGGGGAAAGGGATGCTGAGGTATGGAAGTGTTGTGAGGGCTGTGTATGGGGGTGCCTACCAGAAGCCCTGTTCTTGCTCACAGCAGCTGGAGCAGGACAAGGAACCAAGCCCTCTTGTCTGACCCTGAAGCAAGGGTTGGGCCTGTGTCTGCAGTTAGTGGGTTTGGGGTGGCCGTGGGGCGAGTGGTCTCCCTCTCCAGCGAGGGAACACATAGATGGATGAATGGAGCATCCCAGTATCACTGTGTCAGTGCCTGTTCCAGACTTCATTGCATCACCAGCCACCCATCTTTTCATAATGCAAGTGGGTTTTTTTCCTCACATGACTTCAAAACCTTTCATCCCTTGATTTCAAGGCATCAGCAGCACACTTATCATTTGCAAGCACCTGGTATTTGATCTCAGTTTGCTCTTTGGTCTATGTCTTTCACTAGCCTATCTCATTCATCTGGATGGCAATGAGATGCTGAGGGAACCCTTTCCAAATGACAGGTTTTGTCCCCAGAGTTCTCTTGAGTGAAGCTCTTCAGTTCACCCGCATGCTCTGTATTCCCAGAGCATACTTGTATGGTACCAGCTTATCAGCTGTGCCTCTGCTCTAGCATGAACCAGACTCTTCCGTCACTGGGAGCTGCCCTTTCAGGAGTCTGCAAAAGATCTGTGAAAGAGAACAACCTATTAAACAAGTCCTTTTTTTTTTTTTAATTAAAAACCATCAACAACAACAAAAAAACCACAAAGAGAGAGAGGGAAAGGGTAAAAAACACATGTTATTATCCCACCTGAGCTTCAGGGTGTATTTGTAAGTTTATTCAGAAGCACTAAATCTTGAATCTTATCCTTCCAGGAGAGAGGGTGGAAAAGCAACTACACACCCAAACTGTGTCTGAATTTGTCTCATTGTAATCATCACTGAAAATTCCCTGCTGAATTTCACAGATTGTCATTTTATCATCTTCAGAGGCACCCTGGCCCCCCACAAGCCCTAAACTGATCACTCTTCCCCATTTTTTCCTCAGATGAGTCAGCAACAGTCTTCCAACAGGGTTTTTACTATATTGTCCCCTAATATTTAGTAGCAGAATTACAGTCAGTACCTGATTTCTGTATGGGCAAGTCAGGCTCCAGAACAATTAAAACTGTAATATTCCATATAAAAAACTACAACACATTCTTCAAGCTAACAGATTTTTATATACTATTCATAAAAATAATATATTCTTGGTACTCTGAAATTCAAGCAAAGAAATCCAATCATATTTCCTCAGAAAAAGATAGCTCACTTCAGATCAGATGGATTTTATCTGTAAAGAAACATGAAAGTTCCACACAGCAAAGAAAATTATACTGTGATAAGGAGAGGAATGAGTCAAATTAAACGATTCTCCATGCAGACACTGAAAGAGACCTTGCAGAACTACTGCAGTTATAGCACAGCCGTGTTAGACCACCCCCCTGCTCAGCTGGACAGTCCCTTGGCTGCTGTGTTTGAGTCTTGCTACTCTACACACACGTATTCCTGTGCTTCCTTTGGTCTAGGAGGTTCCCTGGCATATTCACAGCACATATGCTTTTGTTATCTCACCACAGAAATATGATATGTGGACCAGGTGGCATCATCCCACAGAATGGGTGTTGATGCCTATCTCACCCCTCCATCTTTTAACTACATCACATTTTGTGGGTACTCCAGGTTTATGGGGATGAAAAACGAGTAAGTACAGTGGGCTGTCAAGGATTTTTAGGTACATTTTTCCTTTTTTCACTTCAGTTAATGAATGAGACTTACAGATCTATATACAATCATACGCATACCCCAAGATATACATTTCCTTGCCTCAGTGCACACAGCATGTAACTGTTGCAAACACTGTAACTTGAAGCTTCTTAGAAGGTCTTTTCTCCTGCAAGAACTTTCTGGAGCTCGAGTTTCTATCTTTCTCAGTCATGTGTTGTTATTTTCTCATTTCCTCAGCAATGGTCATACAGACCTTTATGATACCAAATATGCATTTCCCCCCACCCCTCCCACCACTACCCTTGTGCTTCCTCTAGAGGCCTGTGTTTTTAAGTTTAGCAGCAACAGTCCAAGAAATTGCTTTGTTCTCCCTTTTTGAGAATGTTTTACTCACTTGCTCTAGTCCTCTACAAAAAATTTACAAATCAGTGAAATCACGATGATACGCAGCCTCCCCCCCACTTCAGTCATCCCACAAGTGTTCCCCAAGTCTGCCTGTTCCAGATTTATTCACCAGTTAGTAGCCCTTCTCAAATACCTTTTACTAATGTAGTTTTATAGATGGCTCTCCTTTGTTTCCTGGTATAAAAAGCATGCAGCAAATAATAAAATACAGTCAGAAAAAGCTCTGCATTATCCAAGACTTCCTCATGGGGCAAGCAGATATGACACAGAACCTAGGGGAGACCAGTGCCCTTCTAAAGCGACAGTTGCAAGCCAAACAAGTCTGTCTTAAGTGGCAATAAATGTTTGTGTAAAGACAACTGAGTTTAATTTCTAGCCTTTACTGCCAATGGAGCCTAGAGAGTACTCCAGTCCATCTTAAATGAGGCACTGAGGATGGGATTAATATGCCAAAATGTAGATATCTAGTGCCATTTTAAATGCTATGGGGTATAACCAGCAGCATCCAGGTGCTTTCCCTTAGAATTCAGGTCTCTGATAGATCACAGCTTCTAGTCCCAGACACTTATCTTTGATATCTTTGCATGCTTCAGGTGGTACTAGGCAAGTCTGAGGCAGATGATTCCCACACTTAGTGCCTGGTTAAATTAATTTGCCAACCGGGCTCTACTACCTGTAATTGCTGATCATCATTGACTACATTGGGAGCTTAGAAAACCAGATCACATGTGGCATCTACAAATAGACTCTTAAAATATGATGATTTAATTTTGAACTGAATCCCAAAGAAAAATCAGATTGGTCAAAACCTGGAATTCATAGCTTGTATATAGACAAATTTCTTCATTTCTTCTCAGGAACCAAAACAATCTTCTCCTTTAGCACAGACGAAATAGCAGAAAAGTTCAGAAGCTGGTATGATTTTTGGTTTGGAACTCACTAATTGTTCTCCAGGCTTGTTCTTTCTCACATTGTCTATCAGAAGTCCTCATTAAATGATGAAAGATGCAAGACTAGAAAGAAATGGTGAGCATCTACTACCAGCATAAAAAATCAGCCCAGTAGAAAATCTGACTATGAAACAGAAAATAGAATCATGGCACACATTAGGCTGAAGTTTTCTTTCCAATGTAGGTTTTTATTGTGCTTTACTAAACATAATGTAGACAAAGCTAAGAGAATTACAACAATCACCGGATTTTTCTGCTGTCCTGCTCCCCTAAAGTCCATTATCTTACCTCTCAGGCAGGCATAGAAGGATGTTTATTTTTTGGTCAGTGCTTGCCTTTAGTATTACTTTGTTTGATTAACTTTGTATCTGGTAAGCTACAGAGTCCATAAATTCATTTTTAAGAAGGCAGTTTTAAATGGAAACACAAATTGCACACTTGTTTTGTGTTAGTATACCCCAAATGGCACTTTCAGACAGCTCAGTATTAAGTCAGAGTTAAAAAAAGAAAGATGGGAAAAACCAAATGAGTGTTTGGAGAGGATGAGGAAGAAAGAGACATGTTTTACTGAAGATTTCAGCATACTATACTCCAACTTTTACGGCTTTTTTATTATCATTGCAGTGTAACAAATTTCAGAGCTTTCAAAACATCACTCAAATGGCTAATTTCTGCGCAAAGTGCTATCTGAAATGGAGTGAATGCCTGTTATGTTTATTGGGAAATTTCAAAAGGAGAAATAAAATGTTTTTTTCTTTATAATTAATACATAAAAATGCAGTTTATGTTCTTTTTGCTCGAGAAATTCACACAATAATGTTTAACAAAGGCCTGTTTCTTGTCATAACTACGGAAACCTATTGATTTTAATGCTCAGACAGCAATAGATTCATTTATTTAGGTTCTTCTTCCCCAGAGGAATAACAGATGTGTGGAGACATTAAAAAATACACTATTTTTCTGCTAAAGAGAAACTTTTAACTCTTCATTCACAAATACACACACACGCGCATACATGCGGAAGATAAAAGGAATGTCATGCTCCCAGGAATCTGAGTTTTATCGTTAACCTATCAATGTCAAGATATAGGATTTTAAATCTTTATCAGAAAAGGTTCGTGTAGTAGGTTTGGGGCTTTTTTCTTTCATTAAAAAATTCATTTGCATCTTTTGCAACACCAGAAGGGATAACAAAATCATTTCCTCATGTCTAAACCAGCGAGCTTCTATTCTGACTGGCAGGGTTCAATCCAGGGATGAGGAAATCATTTACTCTCTGTAGTCTCACTTAGCAGGTGCTAACAAGGGCAGCTACAAAAAAAGATAAA
The DNA here is from genome assembly GCF_018139145.2 of Gymnogyps californianus. Taxonomy (NCBI): domain Eukaryota; kingdom Metazoa; phylum Chordata; class Aves; order Accipitriformes; family Cathartidae; genus Gymnogyps; species Gymnogyps californianus. Next base: position 13,301,898 of record NC_059471.1, on the reverse strand, counting down.
TCCTTGTGGTGTTTATTTGTTTGTTTTTCTTGACTGCTCATGTTTGCACTTGCCCACCAGAACTTTTTTTTTTCCTCCTATTTGAGTCATCTGGCTCACTAGATCTCAATGGGAAGAAATTAATAATGCTGTATTTTATGCAAATGTAAATTGATCTTAATTGGCATGTGCAGCACAACATTTTTACCTTGTATTTCTAGATGCAGTTAAGTAGGGCTAGTGTTCAAAAGGCTTATAAACAGATTAGATATCATATATTTGAAAGAGTTTATATACTGAAACCTGTCTGTACAATTACCTTGTACCCTAACAAGAAAAACGCAAGCAAAGGTGAATGTTTCTGATTTTTTTTGCCCTGTACTTGCCCAGTGTAAGTGTTGATTTTCACATGGAAGGGCCAGCAGTTCAACGTAGGGAAAGAAAAGGTTAGGTAGGGAAACAGTCTTGAGACACTGAAGCATTCCGAAAGCAGGAGGTTAAACAGGGGCAGTCTGGTTTAGGCAACTGCCTCTTCATCTCATTCCTTATGGTGCAGAGGGTTGGAGGAAGTGTACATATGGATTTTAATAGTGCTGGGAAAAAGGGAATTTTATCTAGCACAGAGCCAGAAACTTTTACAGCATACTAAACCAGCCATACTGCAGCTTGATCTGCAGTTTGAATGCAGTTAGCAACAGTGTGCTGGGAAGGCTTCTTCATTTGCCTAACCAGATGTGATATGTCATTCATAAAGTAGTGTGCCTACCTTTATCTTAAGGCTACTTATTGACAAACGCTCAGCCAACTATAATTCAGAGTCTGATAGCTAGACAGTCTTGACAGATACTCTGTATAGGTAGCAGAATATGTTAAATGGATTTGGTATTTACCAAATGCATGGGTAGTAACATTATATAGCATTCTTGATTTCTAATAACAGTGCAGATTCTCACATTCCCAGGCATTAATATAATAATGCTGATCTTGACCACGTTCATCTCTCTGTTTAGGATTGCTAGCAGTATATGCCAGATTTTTACAGAAATATAAATACTGAATGGAGGTTAGCTATTCAATGCCACTTCCACTGGCATTCGTGGGAGCATTTGTTGAAAGTCTCGGATGTGCTTATTGTTCTTATTTTTGTAGCACAATTAATTACCATTATAAATTCCTTATAATTTTGGGAATTGCACATATACACATTGACACAGAGAAATGCATACATGAAGGAAGATAATGAATAAGGGAGAATAAGGTATTTTCTAACTCTCTAGCAGTCAGGCTTCCAGATGAGGAATGAGTAAATGTTTGCTCTGGCACTAACCAACCTTTAGTTCTGTGACTCAGGTTGTCTGAGCCACATGGCCAGTCAGCAACATGTCATGTAACTTATCACACAAGATCACTAGCCATAGGTTTGCAGCTGTTATGTGCAATGTAGTTGGCCATAACCATACAGATAACAGTTATCATGTCAATATTCATGTTTTTTTTAAGTTATTTTGCTTTCAGCCTTCCATGTGCACATCTCATCATTAGATGCCTCCTCAAAAAGAGTTTTTTCAGCACAAAAATGTTGTGCAAAAAATCTGAGGCAGTATCATTTTCCAAATACTAGTAGCAACTTCCCTTGGTGATTTTACAGCATGCCTCAATCAGATGTTGTTGCCTCTGCTTGCTGGGCAATATATTGGATTATATTCTGATGATCTGGTGTATCATGAAGAAGTCTTGGATCCTCTACAAGTTTCATGTGGTGTGTTCTCATTACTAAGCCAAATATTGAATGATATGAATATTTTTTGTATATACGAAAAATATAAGCATTGATAGGGATTCAACTGGAATTGCAACATTCATCCTGCTTGTTCAAATTCATTTTGAACTGACCTCATTTTCAGAAATAACTTCCTCCTGCATTGCATACATTTCTGAACTTCTATCCAATATCATGGCTATTCTACCAATTATTTCAAGTAGGTTATTAATTTCAGGACCAACTCATTTATTGGGCTTGAACTCCTAGTAAGAAAAGCAGAAGTGAAGGATGTGTAAACCTGAAATAGTCAGAGAAAAGAAATATGGTGATGGGCTTAAATATTTTGATTTAGGCTAGATAGATGACTGATAGATGTAGTGTTGTCAGAATTTTAGCCTGATTTACAGACTTCTGAGTTGCAAGCTCTGTATTTGATAAGTGTTTTGCAGATACTTGTGACCAGGCTATTCTGAAGTAGATAAATTGAAACTTTGTAATATCATATGTGTGTCAATTGCTTATTCCCAAGCTCTGATAACATAATGCTAAGTTTGATAAATTAGCTATGGAGGCATTGTAAAGGGCTTCAATAAATAACAGTTAGGAAGAAGAGACCTTATTCAGTAAACAGGATATTAGCTGTAATGAACAATGCAAAATGTTCATAAGGGAACATAGTGTCCACGTTTCAAATAAGTCTCTGGAAGAGGTCACAGCTATGTGATTTCTATGCTTTGCAGGTCATAAACTCAAAGAGGTAAACTTACAGGTCATCTTGCATGAGAAAAATATATCCATTTTATTCTATCTTGCTAGCCCACACACAAATAACCTCTTACTGAAAAAAAAGTTGAACATGAACAGTAAACACTTTACTGTTAAAATACATGAAAGTGAACACAGTCAATTTGCTATGCTATATAACTGAAATATAAATACTGTATGGAATCAGGAAGCAGTGCATATACAAGTTGTATAAAGAACTAATTGGGGATCTCATACTTTCACTTTGTCTAGAGCTGAAAATAAAGTGTACACAAGAGAGGGGAGGAAAAATATTTCCTTTATTGAATCTATGTGGTATAACTATTCACTTTGACATTTTTACGTGTCATCCATTGTGTCCCTTATGCCCATCCTTTCTTCACCTAACCTAGGCCAGTTGCATTTATTCACAGCTAGAAAAAAAAGGACTTTTATATCATTAACTAATATCACCTCAGAATATGACACATTCTTTTGCCCAATTGTATAGTGCTTCACCACCTTTAACTACTATTCGTTGGCATTAAGAGTGCTTAAAGGTGTGAGCTGACATCAGTAACTCCCTGTAGCAGGAAGTACTGTACAGAAACATCAGGGCAGTGCAGGCATCTATCCCACATGGGGAAGCAGGATGCTCAAACTGAGAAGATGCACTGGTGAAGCCCATAGCCCTTTTGGACTTAACATGCAAGGATTCACATAAATTTAAATGTGACAGTGCATCTATCATCAATCTGTCTGATTTCAGATTGACTGGTTTGGAGTTATGTAATTAGTTTTCACCCTTTACCTACCCTAAAGAGCCAAATGACTTAAATAGACAATACAAACCAGTATGGAAGAGGGAAGAAGGTGGTAGATGTCGTCTCAGACTTCTACAGCAAGTAACTGACAGGGCAACAGTACACCCCAGGCCTCCTGCCTGCCCAGCCAATGCTCTTTCCTTTATAATATGTTGCTTTCTCGATAGACAGGAAAAATTGACAGCTAATTCTGAAAAAACATTTCCAGAAATGACAGCATTTTTCTGTTGCATTCTCATGTTTAAAATGGTCTGAGATACTATTTCTTGATATAAGGAGAGTCACTGGGTTATGTAGGAGTTAACATATAATGACTTCAGAAAGAAGATGAACTATGGCCTTTTCTTTCACACTAATGTAAGACTAGGTTTTTGTACCAACAACTGCAATCTTTGCTTATATTTGTATTGGGCAAGATTTCTGCTGAACTCAATATACAATAGATTTTTAATAATGGTCAGAGAATTAGGACTTTGTACATACATGTTTTTGTAAATAAATCAATTGCTCTGTACCTCCATGATACAAATTTTCTACCTAAACAGAAGTCCTTAACTTCAGTTTAATTTGTCAGCGAGGAGTGCAACAGGATCAAAGAAAGTCCTTAAAATCCTTCTTTTAAGAAAAATTTCTCATGAAAAATATGTAAAATGTAAAGCAATAATGCAGTCAATTGAAATTTTGCTGAAGTAAATGAAAAAATATCTTTAGACTGTGTCTGACATTATTTTATAAGGAAATATCTTGACAGTAAACTTGAACAAGAAAATTTGAAGATGACACTTCTTTGTAAAAAAACCCTGAAACCTCACTCAAAAGTTGCAGTGGCAACAAAAAATTCAGTTTACTTTAATGGGTCACGAAACATGCAGAAATCTATTAGCTCATCTCAGCATATAACATATAACATGATTTATTAAGGTTCATCTATGCAGTTACATTTTCCACTTTTACTAAACCTGTTACTGCATTCCAATATTTTATGGGGAATCCTCTGTCAAGACAGTATGGATAAAATGGTTTTCACTCTGTTGCATCTGAGAGCAATAAAATAGATGCATGAAAATGTTTTGCCCTTTCTTCACAGCAAAGAAAAGTCTGGAATAATTGCTAGCATTACAGTGTTTACACATAAGTTATGGTCTACGGTTAAGTGAAACTGAGCATTTAAAATCCTTTTATTTCTTAATTATTAATAACTGAATGCTAAGCTGACACTGCTTACATTAGATAAATGAATTGAAAACATTACTTAGCGTTATTCACAAAAATATATTTTTTGTTATATGAAAGGTGTCATTTGGCTGACCTGGAGACTATACTTCTTTGTTTACCTACCAATCAAGGGCAGCAGGAAAATTGAAAGTGCAAGATCCCCAGTACAGCCCTGCCCAGATGGCTGAGTTTTACTCTGTGTTTTCCTTGGGAAACGCTGTGATTATTTCCCAGGGACACTTTGAGTTCTCAGCCTCTCCACTGAGAAAGTTCATGGGTGCAAGCATCAACTTCAGTTGCACCAGAGAGACTGGTGTAACGTTTGATCCTTTTGCAGTCAAAAAAATTTCTGTGTTGACCTCATCAGAGTATAGAAAATTCTGACTATCAGAAAATTCAAGTTAGGTTTAAACTCTACAGCAACGTTTTAACAGATATTCTTGTTCATTAAATAGAAAGTGAACATTTCCATGCTTGATGTTTAAATATAATTTCTTTCTAACACTAGTTGTGTAGGTTCCAGATCTACTACTCTATCTATGATGTAAGGTATACCAACCCAAGTCCTAGTGGGACAGTAAGAAGCAGGGTTTCTTACCCTCTTACTGTCTGTACCACTTGATTGAAGTTTCTGATGAAATTGACTTGTCCTCTTTTTCTAAAAAAAAAAAAAAAATAGTTTTAATACAGAAAAAAAAATTAGTATTAAAAGAAGTTCTGCATTGCAAAGATGATAATAGGATTTAACAGTGCTATACAGTCACAATAATCTGGTTTGATATAGAAGATGGAGAGAAAGTCTTCAAAGGCATTACAAGGTTATATGAGTTAGAGAGGATTGATACCGGACGTGAAGAAAAACAAAACTAACAAAAATTTCACAGTGGCAGATTAAAAGCAAAGACTAAATCTGAAAATAACTCTATGAATGAGTTCAATTAGCTACCTTTGAGTCAAGCAATTTTAAGATTTGAAATGTCCCTTAATGACTACATTTGTTTTAGCTCTATTAAAATTATTCAGTGATGAATAGGGTTTTGATTACAAGCATATAGGCCATAGTTGTGATTAAAAATTGATTGTGCTGGATCTCCGTTACAGAACATGTCATCTGTTAACTGTTCCATTTGAGATTTTCTTACACAGCCTAGGTGAATCAAATTGTCCATCACACTTTCATGTATATTTGCACACTATCTTCTGTCACAGATTTTTATTATTTTCTAGAACTTTCCTTGGTTCATTGACAAAATTAACCATGCTTCTAACAATGTGTGCTCCGATGTTACCAATAAACTAAAAACTGTTTACATGTATAAACATAAGCAAGAAGTCTTATTAGCACATATGATCAGACAAACTCGTATCTGCTAGAAGTGAGTGAAAATTCACTATACCTAGCAAGTAAAAGAAAAGCCATTAATATCACGTCAGCTTTTAATTCTGTAAAACAGAGAAAAATAACACTGTTAATTCAAGTGAAAGAACAAAATGAACTTTCCAGGAACCTCAAGAAATAACAGTCCTCAACTAGCTGAGGTTTGACATCATGGTGGTATGAACTGCAAGAGCAGAATGAACTTTAGAGTTCCAAATACATTATTAGTACCAAAATACTCTGTAAGAGTTAGGTTTATCTTTAGGAAACATACTTAGTAGTAAGGGATACATGTATTTTCTACATGTTCAGTACTATGTACAGAGGATCACAACAGCTGTGGATGAATTAGTGTGGAAATGAGTGGAGTTAAGTTAGCCTGACCCGATGTCTTGGCTGATTTACCCTTTCCAAGTATGCAGCTTGGTCATCTGTAACCTCTGTTGCACTGTGACATGAAATCTTAACATATATTCTGCACTATCTACTACTAGATACTGCATTGTAAATAACAAAAACTAGCAAGCAGTTAGTCACAAAGCCATGTACTGGCTAAATACTGTTGACAAGTATTGCTTCATTGAAGTCACTATGCAATGAATATTCTGGAGAAAACTGCACTCTTGTTGACAGTTTATGAAGATCAAAATTAATTTCAGTTTATGTAGCTTAGGATACTGCACTACTTAGTGTAGTATCCAAGCAACTTCTAGTCAAGCATTCTGTGGCATGACTAATATCTAGGTGATGAATAGAAATTTTTTCTTCAAGATCAAATAGTTAAATACAGTAGGGATACATGAGTTTGGAAAAGTGGACACATTAAATGTGATCTTCAAAGGGGAAAAATTCCTTTACTTGAGCCCTTTACTGATTCTGTATGTTTCATAAAGAAGGCCCAGTGGCTTATTTATTTATATATTCTTTATATAACATGGTGTTATTTACTCTTAGCTATGTGAGAACTGTAAGTTCCAGGAATTTTTCTTCTTTTCTTTTTTTTTTCCTTAATAGGAAAAGAACCATAGTGAAATATTTTTGACCTCCAGTGTGAATCTTACGCAAAAATAATGTTTTCCTGTATAGTTGTCAATACTTTTGGATTCAATGGCATTTAGCATAACAGCAAGAAAATTACTTTTTTTACATATATACATTAGTTTGATAAATTAAACATTTCCTTTTTTTTACTATTTACTAAATTCAGACTTCTGTAAGACTATATTCTAAGTGGTTCTCATCTAAATTCGTTAGAACAAGAGGTAGGTCTAGTACCTGTGCATTAAAAGAACACAGAACATCCATTTCAGATTACCTAAACCAAAGAGAGAAACTATGTCTGGAACACTCACAGTCAGTCCTCACAGGGGACTTAATTATACAAGACTCAAAAGACTGACCCGTCACTGGGAATATGAGTTCTTCTATGAAAGTAGGGTCGGTGAATTAATTATTTCACAAAAAAAAAAAAGAAAAAAAGTAGGAGAAAAACATAGACTAGTGCACTCTCTATTTTCACTTTCAGAAAGCTTTTAGGCTGTGTTCACCAGTTTGTGGTTCATAGACAATCACTTCGGTGCTGCTTGTGGATATTAAAAAGTTAAAGAGCAGACTAACAGAGAACAAATTGTGTTGTTTGCAGTATGTTACTTTCAGATGCTCTTGAGCAAAGTTTGGGGATCAAAGTCTGCTAGTACATTATTCCTGGTTTGTCTTAGCTTTCACAATTAATTTCTGAGTAAAGAAGTGCCTTTGTAAAAGTTTCTATCTTCATTCTAGCTAAGGCTGAGCTGAATGATAAAGAGCTTACATGATACTTCTAAACAGGTTATGATACTGTTTTCACATATGGCTTTCCACTTCTTCAAGCGACTGATCCAGTTGTCATATGAAGTCATAAAATAGAGTGGCTGGGTTGTCCTATCAGTTAACAACCTGATACTTGATGATGTTGCAGAAGGACAAAAACACCCTTTAATATAATCTCATGTTCTCTTTCAGATACTTACTGAGCACATTTTGAAACCTCTTTCTAATAGTCTCAATTTAATTAGCCTCCTATTGGCTTAATTTTTCTTTGCCCATTTAAATACTGTATTATAAGCACATTTGTAAATCACATTGTTCTTAGGCCAAAACATTTCATTCGATGAATGATTGCTTATATACTGTAACAATTACCCCAGCAAATTAATGTCTTTGAATGAGGCTGGCACTTAGTGATGCTTTAGTTCTTTAAATTCTTGCATTTATTCTCCAGTTAAACAGGATCTGTCACTGCATTGTACTAATAACAAATTAACTCCTACACTATGGAGAAATAACAACCTATCAATGTTATTGTTCCCCTATAAATTAGCTCCAAAACAAATGATCTTCTTGGATAGCTTGTTAGTGTAAGATTTTGGGGAAGAAAAAAAGTGTAAAGAAAAGGGAAATGATAACACTGATCTTAACACTAGGGCACTGCCACTTCCTGAGGCAAAGATACATAAGGTCAGAGCTGCGTTTTGCTTTAGAGTCTTCAAAACCTACACTTCATTCATGCTGCACAATTACTGCAGAACTGAATTATGTGAAGGACTCTATTTGGCCACAACAGGATTACCAGGATGAGCGTATAACCTTCTGTAAGTCTGATTTACTTTAGGGAACTTTATATTTTCCATAAGGGCGGTCATGGGGAAATATGTCATCATAGTAAATCCTGTAAGAATTACACTTGATAATGTTCCCTGGCAGATGGTGGGGCAAGCTTTTGAGAAACACGGCACACATCAGTGAGAAGTGGCTAAAGAAGGAATATATGCCTCTGCATTCTTTGCACTCTTAAAAAGGAGAGATGCTTGGATAAATAATTCAGCATTTTTAATTAACACAGCTAGACCATTAGGATCCAAACGTAGTCTGAAATCTGCATTTTTCCAAATTCCAAAGGTATTCAGACTAGGGGGTTTGGTTGAAGGTGTACTTCTATTAATTAAGATGCATATTAAACTTTGCAAACCCCAGCATTTCAATGAAACAGAGTGCAACTTTTTTTATTAGATACTTCTTTTTAATTACATAGTGTGATCATTAGGCTGGCTTAAGATTTCTATGGTTCTGATTGATTGGTTTTATTATTTCTTTTTTTACAGGGTTGTGATTCTTGTATAGAGAAGTTGCATGCTAACACTTGGGCTCCTTAACACTTTATGGACCTGACCCAAAATTTTGAAGATACTAGACATCATTCTGAAAAAAATTAAGGCAAAAGGGGGAATGGAAATCATCTTTGGGAAAACAGTCTTCACAAGTGCTCCTGTCACATTCTACAAGTTGCTCATAATAGCTGTTAATAAGGTGAGAGCTACAATTAAAAGAGGGAATGGGAAATGTAATATTAAGGATGACCCCAAATGAAAAAAAAGGGTTCTTTATGTGGGAATATTTGTCTACCTTGTGGCAATAGCTTCTGAAAATATAAGCAGCTTAGGCTCAGGACTGAGCAAAGCAGAGCAGAGGCACCAAAGACAGACACAATATTATTGGTGTGATTAATTCATCACCATTTCAAAGGATATAACACATTACACAATTTGGCCTTCTGTTCTATAGTAGAACACAGATACCTTCTTGCTTAAAATGCTGAGAGCACCATGATACTGTTTGCATATTAACAGTTCAGAATTCTATATTAGTGGGCTGAATACACAAGTTGCCATACTTGTCTACTGTGCTTATAAATTTAAAGTTATAAAATTAAGATTACATAATCCTTGTTTTTGCAGTTCACTAACAGATTTGTTTTCAAGTGATATACATGCTGCAATGCATCTTTACACAGAAAATAGTAAAAACCATTTTAATAAAATTTCTTCTCTAGGCCACCCATGAAAAACAGCTTTAATTATAACACTTAGTCTCACCAATCAACAATTTTAATTAACTTTTAGATCTCTGTACTTAATTTATGTAGTGCAAATTAAAGCATCTGTTAAAAGATTTCTGTTTATTCACTGCATTTATCCATTTGTGGTGTTTCTATGCTTGTGTAACTTGTGTTCCATAATAGCCCATGTCATTTAATCTCAAAAGTGCAAGCAAATCAAGCAAAGACCAAACAAAGTAAACAGAATAACTTGCTAGAAAGGTGCATGGTAAAGATGTAGTAATGAAATTCAATAGCAAAAAAAAAAAAAAAAAAAAAGAAACAAGGCAACTATATACATCAAAAACATTGAAATAAAGCAGGTACATCTATAGATAACATTAAATGGTTTTGATCCACTTAGTCCAACCCTAGTGAAAGCATACTGCAAATTCAATCCTCTACTGATGCAAGTGAATTAGATTGATCTATGCTTGTTGAGTTTCTGACACTGGAATTTTAGAGGAGTCGATGAGATGCTGAGCAGCCTTCAGAGCATGGATCTTCACCCATCTTAAGGTGCAGTTTATGGGAAGGTTCTCAGTGCCATCTTGACAGAAGGGACACAGCAATCTAGCTTTGTTGTAAACATTAAAACAAAATTTCTATGGGATTAAAATTGGTGTCAAATGATGTTCAAACCATTAAATATCTTAACAATCAAGAATAAACTATTAAGGCAAATTACGCACCTACTCTCCATGAGAATCCTGAAACTCTGTTTTACGGTTTTGAGTTTTGGAATGATGATTGTAATCCGGCTGTATTACTACCCAAAGTTAACTTTGCTGGTCTCTAGGGCATAAAAAAATACTGTATTGAGCCATTTACTGATTGTTTAAAAGAACAGTAATTACAGCACAACTTTAATAATCAGTTCAATACAGCAGTCAGTATAGATGGCAATACAGTCTTTTTTCTCTTTTCCCAGATGTCATGGTTTAACCCCAGCCAGCAACTCAGCACCATGCAGCCGCTTCCCCCTCCTGCCTCCCAGTGGGGTGAGGAGGAGGAAAGGAAAAAAAAGTAAAACTCGTGGGTTGAGATAAGAACAGTTTAATAACTAAAGTAAAATATAATACTAACAATAGTAACAATGAAATATTATAATAATAATAGTAATGAAAAGGAATATAACAAAAAAAAAGGAGGGGGGGAAGGAAAAAAAAACAGTGATGCACAATGCAATTGCTCACCACCCGCTGACCGATGCCAGAGCCTCGATCTGCGCCTCCCGGCCAACTCCCCCCCGTTTATATACTGGGCATGACGTTCCATGGTATGGAATACCCCTTTGGCTAGTTCAGGTCAGCTGCCCCGGCTCTGCTCCCTCCCAGCTTCTTGCACACCTGCTTGCTGGAGAGCATGGGAAACTGAAAAGTCCTTCACTTAGGATAAGCACTACTTAGCAACAACTAAAACATCAGCATGTTATCAACATCATTCTCACACTAAATCCAAAACACAGCACTGTACCAGCTACTAAGAAGAAAATTAACTCTATCCCAGCCAAAACCAGGACACCAGATAACAAGGAATTTTAATGAAAGCTCATGCTAACAGATGTTAAATCCATTTGTTTACTATCCTCTTCTTAGATGCCTTATAATCACATTATAACCTTCTATTTATTCACACCTCTATTCATTTGAATTTTCATACTGTAGTACAAAAAATAAAAGAGGTAGAAAGTAACAAGTTTTCACTGTTTACAAAAAAATTATACTTGCATTACCCATGAAGACTATGATTTCCAAAATTCTATGGTTATTATCCTAGCAATTTTTGTTTCTTAATTTTAATTTAAATAATGATTTCTTTTAAGAAGTCAAAAACTACTCTTGGCTCTGGTAGGAGATAATTTTGGAAGTATTAAATTCTGCACAATTTTTCACACAATCTGTCAGCACAGGCTTAGCCTGTGCTTTGACATGTGTGTACAAAAGTAGGTATCGTACAATGATGTTATTGGATAGTCTTAGATTTCCAAGGTTAATAAAAGGATGTACAGTCTGAGTTCACTGTGGGCTGAGTTCTGCAACTGAATTATAGTGGGTATAAACCACCAGCATTGCCAAGGCACATGTAATCTAATGGATGTAATTGATGGATGTAGTTCCTTGCAGAGGTAATTATTGGATCAGAATCTAGTAATACAGGAAAGAGTTGCTTTTCTATATGATACTGCGGAATTGAATTCTGCTCCAGTGCTCTCCTTCTGCTGACAGCTGTAGCAAAGAAGCAACACTGTAGCAATTGGCAATGATTGATATTAAACTGCTGTATATTACTGTTAAGATCATTTATTAACATATGCAAAACACATAGTTACTGTCATAGGTAACATCTTGTATGGTCAGAAGCACTTTATGAGAAGTTGCTAAAGGAAATTTTATGCTTTGGTTATAAGCAACCTATTGATCAGTTAAAGAACAAGGTAATGCGATTGTTCTTCTGAGCAGTGCAAACACTATCAATAACTGGCAAACCAACAGTTTCTACTATTGAAACATTAAACACCCTGTTGCTATATATTTGGCAAGGTCCACTTCTCCTCTAACCACCTGATTTTAAGTGTCTCTTGTATTATTGACAACCTCTTGACATTTTTGTTACTGCCTCTTCATCTAAGCATGAAATTAGAAGTATTCCAGATTAAGTAGTTAAAAATTAGGAAGAAAGCTACTAGTCTCTAGGAAGAGCTTGTAGGGAATCTGGTGGTCCTATGACATGTGTTCAAGAAATCAAGCTGAGGTAGAAAAGGAATAGTGTTCTGAGGGATTCAGAAAATTAATTGCTCCAAGTGGAATATTAAGTATTCCTGGCTGTGATTATTTATATCTAATGGGCCTTCATTTGTAGATTTGTATATGAAGAGATTACGATTCAGAGACGGCTCATGCTCTCACTATGTTCTAAAACATTCCCAGTTCAGGTATAGTAAGCTATATCGGTATTGCCCAGAAACAGTTATGGGCTGCCATCTTCTTGAAATCTTGGCTTTTCATAATTTCATATCTCGCTCACTAGTTATGAAAATTAGTCTTGGATTTAGAACATATAGTCTGAAAAAGCAGAAGTTATAAAAAAGGGAGATAAAAATTCCATGATAAGGTATGACTCTGCGTTTAGCTGCATTTTGTTACTATTATTCTCAATGAATACTAAACATGTTAAAAAGCTAGGCAGGCTTCACATGCCTGACATTACAGTTTCTTTACAGTCTCAGAGTCTGGGTTTTCTTATCAGTACTTGCTTTGCACTTAGATTTCTTTCATGTCAAAAAGTAGACTGGATTACATATATGCATCATGTATAATTTTTTTTTATGTCATATGCATTCAACATCCTTATCTCTTTTACTATTCTGCTCATTTCTAATGGAAAAAAAAAAAGATGCATAACATTTCAGCTGTGTTTTTAATTCTGGGCAAAAGGAGAAGTCAACAGTAACATTTTAGAGCTCTGCGGTAAGAGATCAAAAGCTTTTTAAAGAGTATCATCTAAGAGAGAGTTTACTCTGAAGGCAAGATAGTACTCTAAATTCCATGAGGGCTTGGCTTGGGTGTCAATCAGACATGACAATAGCTTAGAAATGAGCTATTCCCTAAAGGGGAAACTAGTTAAAAATCCAAAGATATAGAAAGGTTTAGGAAAAAAGATCTGTCTTGAGAGACAATGAGAGAGTGTCAGCAGTAACAGGGAAAGTAGAGAAGTCATATAGGCTCTCCAGCTGTCCAGGAGCAGGGAAGCAGGACATCCCCATGAATGAGGGTGAACCAGGAGCCAAGAGTAACCTTGGTATGGGCAGTGGCCTCACTGATGGGGCGCAGTCCTGCAGCAGCAAAGAAAGGCTGGCATGGTAACACGTTGTGTTGGTTGTCCTGTGATTATCTACCAAGGAGAAGTAATGAATTGGGGCCAGGATATACCCGGGAAGCCCACTCAGTGCAGCAGGAGACAGGACTAGAGATGAGGATAACTACAGCATGGCTCAAAACAGGTCTGCCAAGGCCTACACTGAAATGAGCTTCCTGGGCCCATGGGCAGGATGTGGGCAAGGGACCCAGGAGAGGATGGCCAGGGATATTAGGGCCTATTAGAGCCCTCAGTGTCCTTACAGCAGCAGCAGCAGAATTTCCTCGGCAGGGGCATGTATTCAGAGGATTTTTTTTTGTACATTTTTTTCTACAGTTTCCTTGTGGGGTTCCCTTTCTTTTTACAAATAAGAGCATTTTAATGCATTGATAAGAATCAGGAAGAACATATATTATGAAGCTCCCAGAAACTCTTCACAGAAATCAAGATACTTTAATTTAGGCTTCCAGCTCTGCCCTGCCTAGAGTTGCAGTAGAAGAAGTGTTATTACCATGGCACTTGAACCATATCACAGAATCAAAGAATCACAGAATGGTTGAGGTTGGAAGGGACCTCTGGAGGTCACCTTGTCCAACACCCATGCTCAAGCAAGACCACCTAGAGCTGGTGGTCCAGGACTATGTCCAGGTGGCTTTTGAATATCTCCAAGGAGTGAAACGCTACCACCTCTCTGGGCAACCTATGCCAGTGCTCGGTCACCCGCACAGTAAAAAATTCTTTGCTGATATTCAGAGGGAACCTCCTGTGCTTCAGTTTGTGACCATTGCGTCTGGTCCTGGCGCTGGACATGACTGAAAAAGGAGCCTGGCTCCATCTTCTTTGCACCCTCCCTTCAGATATTTATAGATATTGATAAGATCCCCCATGAGCCTTCTCTTTTCTAGGCTAAAAAGTCCCAGGTCTCTCAGCCTTTCCTCATAGGAGAGATGCTCTAGTCCCTTAATCATCTTTGTGGCATTTTTCTGGAATCTCTCCAGTATGTCCATGTCTCTTTTGTACTGGGGAGCCCAAAACTGGACACAGTATTCCAGGTGTGGCCTCATCAGTGCTGAGTAGAGGGGAAGGATCACCTGCCTTGACCTGCTGGCAATACTTTGCCTAATGCAGCCCAGGATACCATTAGCCTTTTTTGTGGCAAAGGCACATTGCTGGCTCATGTTCAACCTGTGTCTACCAGGACCTCCAAGGCATTTTCTGCCAAGCTGCTTTGCAGCTGGGTGACCCCCAGCATATATTTGTGCCTGGGGTTGTTCCTCCCCAGGTGCAGGACTTTGCACTTCCTCTTGTTGAACTTCATGAGGTTCCTGTCAGCCCATTTCTCCATCCATGTCAGCAGGTCAAGAAGAGGGCCCATGT
The DNA here is from genome assembly GCF_018139145.2 of Gymnogyps californianus. Classification (NCBI taxonomy): domain Eukaryota; kingdom Metazoa; phylum Chordata; class Aves; order Accipitriformes; family Cathartidae; genus Gymnogyps; species Gymnogyps californianus. The sequence continues at coordinate 13,286,848 of NC_059471.1, read as the reverse complement.
AAACCCCATGAGGTTCAACAAGGCCAAGTGCAAGGTCCTGCGCATGGGTCGGGGCAATCCCCAGTATCAGTACAGGCTGGGGGATGAAGGGATTGAGAACAGTCCTGCGGAGAAGGACGTGGGGGTACTGCTGAATGAAAAGCTGGACATGAGCTGGCAATGCGCACTCGCAGCCCAGAAAGCCAACTGTATCCTGGGCTGCATCAAAAAAAGCATGGCCAGCAGGTCGAGGGAGGTGGTTCTGCCCCTCCACTCTCATGAGACCCCACCTGGAGTACTGCATCCAGCTCTGGAGTCCTCAGTACAGGAAAAACATGGACCTGTTGGAGCAGGTCGAGAGGAGGGCCACAAAAATGATCAGAGGGATGGAACACCTCTTCTATGTGGAAAGGCTGAGAAAGTTGGGGTTGTTCAGCCTAGAGAAGAGAAGGCTCTGCAGAGACCTTATTGTGGCCTTTCAATACTTAAAGCAGGGTTATAAGAAACATGGGGACAGACTTTTTAGTAGGGCCTGTAGCAATAGGGCAAGGGGTAATGGTTTTAAACTACAGGAGGGTAGATTCAGACTAGACATACAGAAGAAAGTTTTTACAATGAGGGTGGTGAAACACTGGAACAGGTTGCCCAGAGAGGTAGTGGTAGATACCCCATCCCTGGAAAGGTCAGGTTGGACAGGGTTTTTAGCAACCTGATCTAGTTGAAGATATCCCTGATCATTGCAAGGGGATTGGACTAGATGACCTTTAAAGGTCCCTTCCAACCCAAACCATTTTACGACTATATGATTGTATGACCCTGTTGAGGTCCTTCTGGATGGCAGCATGACCTTCTGGTGTATCAGCCGTTCCTCCTGGTTTTGTGTCATCTGCAAATTTGCTGAGGGTATACTCTGCCCCATCATAGAAATCATTAATAAAGGTGTTAAAACAGGACTGGACCCAGTATTGACCCCTGGGGTACAGTGCTAGTTACTGGCCTCCAACTAGGCTTTGCACCGCTGACCACCACTCTCTGGGCCTGGCCATTCAGTCAGTTTTCAATCCACCTCACTGTCTTCTCATCCAGCCCATATATCAACAGCTTGTCTGTGATGATCTTATGTGAGACAGCATCAAAGACCTTCCTGAAATCCAAGTAGGTAATATCACTGCTCTCCCCTCATCCACTGGTCCAGTCATTTCATTGTAGAAGTTTATCATGGAAGTTTAGGAGTGACATTTGCTTTCCTCCAGTCTTCAGGCACTTGTCCCAATATCAATGCTGGATGAAAGTTTGTCGATAGTGGTCTCGCAATAACACCTGCCAGTCCCCTCAGCGCTTGTGGGTGCATTGCATCATGGCCCATGGACTTATGCATGTCCAGTTTGCTTAAGTATTCTCTATCCTGATCCTGTTGCACCAGGGGTATGTCTTCCTTGCTTCAGAATTTTCCCCTGGCCTCTGGGTCCTTAGATTTCTGGAAGCTGGTCTTACAAGCAAAGACTGAGGTGAAAAAGGCATCTCAGCCTTTTCCATGTCCTTTGAAACTGGGGGCCCTGCCCCATTCGGCAGCAGACCCATATGTTCCCTAGTCTTACTTTGCTACTTAAGTCCTTATAGAAGCCATTGTTGCTTTTAACATCTTGTGTGAAATTCAACTCGGGGGGGGTTCTGGCTTTCCTAATCATGTCTCTGCATGTTCAAACAGTGTCTCTATATTCCTCCTGGGTTACCTGTACCTGCATCCACCTTCTAGTCTGAGTTTTGTCAGGAACTCCTTGTTCATCCATGCAGGTCTCATGGGGTTTTTGCCTGACTTCTTGCTTGTTGAGATGGACTGCTCTTGAGCTTGGAGGAAGTGATCCTTGAATATCAAACAGCTTTCTTGGACCCCTCTTCCCTCCAGAGCCTTATGCCATAAAACTCTTTCAAGCAGATCTCTGAAAGGGCCAAAGTTGGTTCTCCTGAAGTCCAGCATTGAGATCTTGCTTTTTGCCCTTGTCCCTCCTTTCAGGATTCTGAACTCCACCATCTCATGGTCACTGCAACCAAGGAAGCCAAGGCATATAACCACAGTGAGTTTTGAGAGATCAGGGAAGGAATTTCATTCGACCAAAGTACATGGCTGGAAAAAACCAGACAAGTTTTGAGGTATATATACTGAAGAAGTCCTTTATGGAGGTGAAGAATTTAAAATTAATCCACACATTTGGCCTACAATTAACAGGGGAAGAAACTCATTATGTTCTAATCCTAATTTGGCCCCATGATGTGTCTTCTTACATGCAAAAGTTTGGAGGTTTTTTTCTGGCATTTTTGGGTTTTGGTCTGGGTTTTGTTTTTTTTTATTTTGGGTTTGTTGGGGTTTTTTTAGATGGGAAAATATTTTTTTTTAATTTTACAAAGGTATTTCAAGGATGAACTCAGCAACATTTCTAAAGTTCTTTGATCATCTGTGATCAAAGATCCTCTGTAAGTGCAAAGTACCAATTATTGAAAAGAAATTTAGGAACTGATAAGTATTGAGGTATCTCTTTTCTGCTTTAAGGCAGCTGTAATGTAGTAAACTTTCTGATTCTTAACAGAGTATCTTTTCTTCTCAAAATTAATTCAGAGGTTAAAGAACACATCAGGGCAGGCCTATTGTAGATGGAAACTGTAGCAGACCGTTAGCTCTAAGTTACACCCTGTTAGTTTTTCCATTTCTTCCAACACATATTCTTACAGGGCAGATCTCATTCTATGGTTTAAAGAATGCTTAACTAGAAACAAACAGTTTGTAATTCTCAGAAATTACTGTAGCAAGTATAGTCTTATGTCTTGAAATTTGTTTTGATATATGCAAGACTGCTGTGCAGTGAATGGCAAGATTAGTGTGTAGTTAACTTTAGTTAGCTGAGCTTTGTGACAGGATTAGCTAAACAGAAATAAGAAAATGCACCAACTATAGCAGAAAGCCATTTTTTTGACATTTATATCCCTTCTCCCTCACCTGCTCAGTTTTTCCACAGTAGCTTTAAGGGTATTGTTGTGCCTTTTTTTTTTTTCCTCAGCAATTAGGCAACATGAGGGGCAGATTGCATGAAATTACATCAAAGACAAGTATGTTGGTGCCATATTACCTACATACAAAAAGAGGGTTGTTTCTCTGAGCACTGTGGATGTCTGCCAGCTGGGAGATTCAGAAGTATTTCCTAGCTCCCATGTCTGAAACCTGCTTGTGGCCTTATTGCACACACTTTGCCCATTGAAAGAAAACTTAGATGTGCAGAGAGGGAGGCAATTGCAAAGAGCCAGAATGAGTCCCCGGTCTGCAGGAACAGGAAGCTTCAGCAGCAGTTGCAAAGGAGCTGCTTGTATAGAAGTCGAGCTATACTCTTTTTGTTCATAATCCCAAATCGTCTTTTTAGTCAGAACTATTTCCAATTATGTCTCTTAATTGCCAACTACTTAGGTAGTACAACAAGTGTCCTTCTTGTCATTTTTTTGTCTTTCCCCCCCTCTAGGGCTGTTTCAGAGTCAAAAGGCTGCACAAACTTATGTTGTTAAGCCTTCAGCTCCAGTTGCTGATATTTCCATTCAGCCTCATTCTGGGCTAGTGGCTTCCATTGTTTTGATTACTGCTGAGCAGAGGGTTGTTTAGTTATTCTTTAGTGGAAGCCATTCAGAATTCCTCACAGGATTAATATGATTAGTAATAGCACATTGTCCTGGTTTCGGCTGGGACAGTGTTAACTCTCTTCTTAGTAGCTGGTACAGTGCTGGGTTTTGGATTTAGTGTGAGAATGATGTTGATAACACTCTGATGTTTTAGTTGTTGCTAAGTAGCGCTTATCTTAAGCCAAGGACTTTTCAGTTTCCCATGCTCTGCCAGCAAGCAGGTGTGCAAGGAGCTGGGAGGGAGCAGAGCCAGGGCAGCTGACCTGAACTAGCCAAAGGGGTATTCCATACCATGGAACGTCATGCCCAGTATATAAACAGGGAGGAGTTGGCCAGGAGGCGTGGATCACTGCTCGGGAACTAACTGGGCATCGGTCAGCGGGTGGTGAGCAATTGCATTGCGCATCACTGGGGTTTTTTTTCTCTCCCCCCCCCCCCCCTTCCTTTTTTTGTTATATTCCTTTTCATTACTATTATTATTATAATATTTCATTGTTACTATTGTTAGTACTATATTTTACTTTAGTTATTAAACTGTTCTTATCTCAACCCACGAGTTTTACTTTTTTTTCCTTTCCTCCTCCTCACCCCACTGGGAGGCGGGAGGGGGAAGCAGCTGCGTGGTGCTTAGTTGCTGGCTGGGGTTAAACCACGACATACATGGATAAAAAAATTACTATGAAAGGCTCATTCAGCAGAATAGTTGTAGGTAGAATTCTGAAGTCTTATTGTTGCCAGAAATCCTAAGAGTACTAACCATTTCTGTGCTTTTATTTAATTTTATATATATACGTGTGTCTGTATGTGTGTGTATATATGCGTATACACACACTATCTTTTACTAAACCCCTACTAACTCTCACATACGTATTCAAAATCATTTATTTTACCAAAATGTCACATGTATTTATCAAAGGTCATTCAAATATCAAACTTAGTTTGATTTGCATTTCCCAGGCCTTGACTTTGCTAAGTACCAAGATATTTATATACTTGGCACCTCCAGAATATAGTGGAATACACATATTTTACAGGCATCACAATTACTCTGTGATTTCTGCATAATGTCAAGTGAAGGAAGTTCTGAATCAGAGAATGAAATTGCACAAATTAGAAGAGCAAATTTAATCATTATCTTAGATTGCAGTAGATATCTAGATCCTCATTTGGATTTCACATCATATTTTCTGAAAGTATCACAAGGAAATCAGTGAATTTATCCTTGTAACTGTGTGAAATAACATTTTTCTCCAATTAAAGCAATCAAAGCAAAGGAAGATTGTGGAGTTGAATTAGGAAATGTTTTGTGCCCCTTGCAATTTTACTTGTCATATAAAAGTGGTTAATGCACTAGGTGCAGTATTGCAAGTTCAGAACATAGGAAACTTTTTGAGGATAACATTGATGTTGCCTTGGATACTGGAGCAATGTCTTTAGCAAAAGTTTCTCATTCAGCTTTCTGTTTCAGGCCCCAAAACATTGTGGAACCTGTATAACTGGGTCTTGGTTTTCATCAGAATGAAACCCCTAACAGTCAGAATTTATCAGCCACACATGAACATGTCAATGAGCAAGTAGTAAAGTCATGATCATGGAAATGAAACCCTTGAACAAAGCCTCTTCTCTGCCCAATTTGAAAATAAAACTCCATTTTCACGGCCTATTATTCAATTTTATTGAGAATAATATCTGGACCTGAACACTTTCATAATAAAATTTTCAGTTACACTTTTTAAAAACACTTCAGCTTGACAAACTGTTTTTCTGATAGATAAAATATTATACTGTAAAAAAATCCTGGACCAGCTGCACAACATTTGAACTTCTAATGCAACACAAAGATGCCCATTGCTATCTACTCATAAAAGAGCAGAGTTTCTATTTCAGGTATTCCTGATCAACAATTTATTCTACCTACAAAAAAGACTGGCTACAAAATCCAGAGATTTTTCAAAATGCAATCCATTTTTAAGCTTGTAGAGGAGGTTATATTTGACAAGATCTTCTTTGCAGGTATGGGGATGAGAAAATTACTTCTTCTTGTTCATCTTTTTTTAATGACACGTCAGATTCTCTGGTAATTATGGGATTCTAGGAGATTTAAGGAAAAACAAAACAGCTAGAGATCATACAGTCCTAAAAGGGTAATCTTCACAGAGTTCTCCCCCTTCCTTTTGCTTCTGACAGAAGCACCTTAACCACGGTGTCACCATCTCATTTTTTATGCATCTGTCTACTTTTTATCACTGCTTCATTTTACATCTCAGCAGGCCTGACTACCCTGAAAAATACTTGTGCATAAACCTGCAAGGAACGGAGAAAATACATAACTAGGGGTGAAAAAGGAAAAGAGAGCTCCCTGCACTCTTATCACACCTTTTAACATCTATCGGTTTCAGGTCTCTTGTGATTCATTCACCCTTTCACTATGTAAAAGGCCAAAGAGAAGATGCAGTGATACTAGCATTCAAGATGAATATCAAGGAGGCAGGGACTCAGAGGAGAGCAATATTCAAAATTCCCATGGGACTAAAGGTCGCAGAAAAAGGAGAGATTAAATAAGAGCAGCATAGAGCAATTAATCAGACAAGTTCCTGCATCAGAGTGGTCTTTGAATAGTAAATGATAGGAAAGGAACCATAAAAACAAGAACACGGAGACAGCATTTTGTGAAGATGTTGCTTTCCTGTGTTGCATTTGCAAACCCAGGCAAACCAAAACGTTGTTTTGTAATAAAGCCAAACAGGCTTTCATTTAGGATCAGTTAAAAAAAATGCAGAGGAAGTGGTTTTATGTTTTCCTAAAGGGCAAGACATATTAACTTGAGCCCATTATTGGGTTTACATAGCTAGAGATCTTCCACTGTGTCTTCATCCAGAAGGCGCAGGGCAGGAACACAGCAGTTACTTACTGTGAGGGATCATCTGGGAGTAAATCCCTGTGTCCTGACCCGCCACAAAATTGTTCTTTTGTCTGCTGCCATGAGTTTTCCATTTCCTTATTGTACCAAGGAAATTTTTGCTGCCACTGCCAAACACCATCAGTGGCCAATCATGACAAATTTCTCCATGCCAAAGTGTGGAAGTTGAAAAAAAGGCAAAATAATTCTACTTTTGCCTTTTGTTTTTCCCTTAGCACCATCTGTGAGACTCAGAGCGGTTTTCATACATCCAGAAAACAAAGTTTTGAATAGTTACGTAGCATAAATTTTTAATTTGGGGAAAAAAGAAAAAAAAGCAACTTTTATTCCACATGACAGGTGGGAAATGTGATGAACTGAGAGGAACATCAGGGGACACTGACTGGTCACTTCAATTTTCCTTTTCAGACATTTTATTTATTTTTCTCTTCTCCTTCCAATTCTTAAAAATTGAGCAGAATTTTTGGGTGCTTTTCTTTTTGACTCCCTAACTTGTTCTATAGAAAGCATGAAGACATTGTCTGCTCAAAATCAGGTCTTATTTGAATGTGTCCTCCTTAGAGAGAATATGGATTAATGCATGGGCTACTATGTGTTTTATGTGATACTGTTGCAGGTGAAAAAATAATTTAAACTGTGAATGCCAACAGATAATTGGGGTCTATGTATGTGTGTATGGTGAATGTCCAAAACTGAACTTTTGAACTCTCAAGCAGTAGCCTACTACTTGCTAGCTGCAACTCGTACGGGCTGGTTATAACTTTTGTTAACAACTGCACTGAATAAAAGTGGCAAGTCCTGAATCCTCCAATTAATAAAAAGAAATAAGACAGAGTCTGCTGATCACATGTTGTGCTTCTGCACACAGACTATTTAGGTGAGGAAGACTACAAGCTAGTGGTGGAAAAGAAGGGTTCCCAAAAAAGTGGTCTTAGAAGAAAGAAGGGAATCAGGAAAGAAAAAGGTGAAGACCCTGGCTAGAAGAAACATCCTAGAAGTGGGGAGATCCTGGAGATGGGGAAGATGCATGGAGAGGGACACCAGGGGATGCCCAGGATGCCGGGGACACCTGGGACTGATAACCGTGAGTGCGGAATGACACAACTTCCTGACTAACCTTCCCAGGCCAGCAGTGACCTCCCTGCCGGGAAGGGAAGTTGAGATCTGGTGAACATAGTGCTGAGAGGGAGTGAGCAAGTGAGTATATGAGGTAGCCAAATAAGATAAAAGCTCTCATCTCATTGGCTCTTAAACAAATCCCTATATGCAGATCCACTACGGGTTGTCTTTTATGTTGTCCTGCCTGTGACAGGTACTATACCAGTACCGCAGCTAATCAGTTTACAGCTTGAATGGTTATCTGTAGATTCATTAACAGTTGCTGCTGTAACTGCAATTAAATTTCTTACAAAAATACCAAATTATCTGAAATCTCTATTTTGTAATATAGCAAACTAAAAATGTTGATATTTTGTAAAGTAAAATTATTATACTTTTTAATATTATTTCATATTTTTAATACAGATTTTTTCCAAATATATATATATAATTTTTCATAGATTTTAGACTATTACCTCTTTTTTTTTAACCTTTACATCCTTTCCACCAGTCTGAAACCCTGCGGACTACTTTTGGAAGCTGCCTCTTTGTACATATTTCCCAGCAGGCAGGCAGCTCCTGAAATCTGCAAGTGAGAGCTCTCCTTCTCAGCTAACGGCTGCATGCTGACTACCTATAGCTTTCTGACCCTGTTTCCACAGAAACCACCAGAACATGTTAACTTTAAGCAATCTTATTTGAATAATGGAATGTGTTCAACTTAAACAATATCACTTTTGGTAAAGAAACTGCTGTTCTTCTGTTTTTAGTTTTGTGTTATGTGCTTCCCAGCCATTTCATGATTCTTTGTCACTCTACTTCCTTCTTTTCTTGAATGGTAACATTTGCATCAAGCATCTTAAACTAATTAGATGATGCAGTATGTGGTCTGCCCCTAGTAATGTAAAAGTCTAAAGTTTCAAAAGAGCAAGTTAATTTTAAAACCAGACTCACCTGTTATTCTTTTGGTATGGTCAGAAAGATGGATGAATAACAACCTGAATAGTTATTTATGGAAGAGAACAAAGGAATGGACCCCAAGTCTCAGTCCCATCATCTGCTATTGTGGACAAACATTATATAATTCCTCTGATAAACCAATAAATCTCTATATGAAAGTACCTTTTCTCCCATACATGTCTGGAAGGATGTTTGGAATCTCACTTCTGGCAAGGCCAGATACTTTCTTTAGATTTTTAGCTTAAATTTATGAGCCTATTTGTTCTTTTGAGAATTGCATCTTTTAGGTTATATCAGTAACCACTGTTTTTTTTCTTCTTCCAGGGGAAGCCACACAGTTTATTACAGAGGCATCTGAAGTATGACAAAGATACCATGATCACACACATCTTCATGTGTAACCATGTACACCTACCCCTAGCAAAAGACCTGACCCGTGATCTCCGTGATCACACCTCTTTGCTCAACAGGTTATTCTTGCACCTTCATTTACCTTTCCCACCTTTCTCTCCCCCATCTAAATGTTGTACAAGGAGTTGCGTAAGGTGTCAGAACAATTCACACAACTCAAATCTCTCCCTTATTGTCATCACGAAGATTTGTCCAGTCAAAGACCAGGTAGTGCTCAAGCAGTGTTGCAGTAAAGCAGAGAAACTGTGGTAAATTCTGGAAATATTGATGTTTTACTTATTCCTCTTGGCACATAGTCACCTTCTCAGATGGATAATGACAATATCCTCACCAAGTTTCTCATTCAGTTTAGCAAAACAACCAAATTAATTGCAACCCGTCTCATAACAGAGACTCCCCATTTATCTTCTCCTCCTAATAACCTTATCTGGTCTACTTAGACTCGTCTTCTGCTTCGTGAACGGGATCAGAACTGCACCTGTCTTACAAATGACATCTTGGTGGTGCTTCGTGCAACACTTTTAGTATTTCTTAACCTCTACTGGCAACACCACAGCTGAGATCTTCTTTTATTGTGTGCACAACTTTTTCATGCATACAATGTATGGTTAACTCACTCTAACTTATGATTTTCTTCCTTTCTAATTTCCAACTAACATATCACCATTTATAGCAGAAATTCTTATTATTAGTTCCTAAGTAGATAATCTCACACTCTGTCCTGTAGCACTCCATACAGATTTTAGTATTTCAATAATCCATTTCTTCTGATATACCCTTATGATTTCCCGCTGGATCAATGATGTATCTTCAACCAGTTCAATTTTTGTGTTCCTACTTTTTTTTTGCCAACATGCTTAATTACAATATTACCCTTAATAAGATTGACCGGAAGAAAATAACAGAATGGTACTATCTGATGAACTAGCCTTACCTAGATTCGCTAGAAAATATTGAGTGCTAATCAAATAAATGCATTTGAGAGTTATTAACATATAAATGAGAAGCTGAGGAATGTAAGCATAGCCCACTGCATCCTGCTGAAAGGTAGGACTACCGCTACTATTAAAATGCAAAGAGTGATGTCACTTAACAGTGTCCGTTGGGGCTATTATGCTTTGGTGATTACTAAAGAGAATTCTGAGTAGCACCTTTAACATAGCCTATGAGTCTGTTTTAAAACAATAGGTTAATAAAACAGAATATAAGAGCTGTAACAGAAGATCTATGTGTCTTAGGTTAGAATTACCTGAACACCAATGTAAGAGGTAACTAGTAAATTCTGCAGTTCATACTCCAAGCCACAACTGGATTCAAGATAGGGTAAAAATCAATATGAAGGATAATATCTTTTTTTTTGGTGGTTGCAAATAGTTCATATTGAATTAATTCAGTAAAATGCTATGTTACTTATCTCCACTGCTGCCTTGCCTTATGGTAGATAGCTAGTGCCTTCATCATATTATAGACAGTCAACTTAGAGATTACATTTCCCATGATGTAATGCAGATTTGCAAATTCTACTGATCCAGTGGGGGCTTTTAGAACAGTCGTAAATTTCAGGTGCTACATCCATGTCAATTAAATAAATTATGATCAGGAATGTTCCTGGGCATTGAGGACAACCAATAGTTGTAGCAAATTCTTTTAGCTCCAAAGCAGGCTGCATGCAAGCTCTTTATTGAGAGTGATCCCTGAGGTGATTTTACTGTCACAGTGTGTCTGGAAATTATTTGAGAAAGTAACAGATTGAATGGACCTAAAGCATGCTGGGGTATGCCCTATCAAACCATGAGGATAGACAATCATTTTCTTGACTCCAAGGATGTTCCCAGGTCAATTTACTAGGTGAGATGCAGCATAAGTCTGCTGTAGCCCACGGTGACCATGTAGGAGGCTCTCAACATGCTGTGGGGAGGTCATGGCCAGGCCCACTCTGGCCCATGGGAGGCCACACCAGAACAAAGTCCCCATCATGATGCAACCATGCCTGGGGCTGATGACAGCCCTAATGTTCCAGGTGCCAACCCATGGGCTGATGTCCTTACCCAGCCTTGGCCTGTTCCTGTCCCCATAGAGGTGCCTGATGCCTGTGGCTGGGGTCAGCACCCTGGTCCACAGGGAGCTGCTCCGGCCCGTATGATGCCCTAACTGTGACTCAGTAGACCTAAAAGAAATGTTTCAAATTTGGGGAAAATGTATTTAGCTCTAAAATATCTAAACAAACTCAGTATATTTCTGAGTCAATATCTAAATTTATGTGAAACAGTCAACACTTCAAATTTCCATCTTGATTTGGGATTCAAACAAGTTGAATTGTCAGATATCCTACAATGAGAAAAATGCAGTTTTTCTCAGTTCTACCTATAGCTAAGGTTTAAAAGGCCAGAGAAGAAAAGGAAAATGTCTATCAATGATAACAAAGAAAATTCAGTAAAAAATCCAAGCTTCAAAGTGTTAAGTGTTCTGCAAATTAGAACCTAAGGCTGATTGCAACCTGACTTACATAGGTATAAGCCATGAGCAATATTAAATGCATCTGATAGGATTCTCTCTACCCCAGTTCATATTCATCTTGCAGCTAATTTTGTACAAATATCATTATTAAATGATCACCTAAATATAGAGATGCATGTATGACATTTCTCCCCTCATTAATCCTAAGAAATAGTATCTTATTGCAAAAAACCTAGGAACATGAAGAATGCTTGCAAGTCAACTGTTTAAATCAAGCTATTTGCATCATTCTTTTATCTTGTAGCAAGATTTTATCAAATTTTTTAAAATTATTTCTCTTTAAAATGTTTGTTTCATAACTACTGTGTACTCCTAGAGGCTTCAGAGTGCTAAGTCTCCTATTAAAAATACTTTATGCCCAGAGCAAACATTAAAATAAAAGACTTGAATATTTCACGTAACATATACATATCATATAATTGACTGAACAAAGGAAAGGTATCTACTATTTCAACAGCTGGAGCAGATTGCCATTTAACAGAATAATACTATATTCTAAATTATGGGCTACATTAAGGATTTGAATAGTTCTGTAATAACTACAAAAGCTCAGGCCCATGATAGAATTCTAAAGAAAAAAGGAACATTCATGAAGAGATACCGCTTGCCAGTGGGATATCAACATCCTTGGAAGGAGAGAGGCTGATTAAAGAGATGCCATTGCTCTTCTTAGACAAGAGTCAAGATATAGGCATCCAACAGATTGCCTGGAAGGTGCACATACTGAATTCATACCTTCTGACACTATATGGAGAGTCCCCTGTGGACAGAACAAATGCCATCCTGCAGTCCAAAATATACAGTTCTTCAGATTTCACATAGAGTGATGGGGCATTGTCTTGGTTTCGGCTGGGATAGAGTTAATTTTCTTCTTAGGAGCTGGTATAGCGCTGTGTTTTGGATTTAGTAGGAGAATAATGTTGATGATAACACAATGATGTTTTCGGTTGTTGCTAAGTAGTGTTTATACTAAGTCAAGGATTTTTCAGCTTCTCATGCCCAGCCAGCAAGAAGGCTGGAGGGGCACAGGAAGCTGGGAGGGGACACCGCCAGGACAGCTGACCCAAACTGGCCAAAGGAATATTCCGTACCTTATGACATCATGCCCAGTATACAAACTGGGGGGAGTTGGCTGGGAGGGGCGGATGGCTGCTCAGGAACTAACTGGGCATCGGTCAGCGAGTGGTGAGCAATTGCATTGTACATCACTTGTTTTGTATATTCTAATTCTTTTAGTATTATTATTGTCATTTATTATTATTATTATTGTTAACATTATTATTATTATTTTTCTTCCTTTCTGTCCTATTAAACTGTCTTTATCTCAACCCATGAGTTTATTTTTTCTTTTTTTCGATTCTCTCCCCCACATCACTGGGTGGGGGGGAGTGAGCGAGCAGCTGCATGATGCTTAGTTGCCGGCTGGGGTTAAACCACGACAGTCCCTTCAAGAGGGTCAGAAGCCCTTCTATTCTGTCCGGGGATTCTTCCAGGAAAAATGCTGCTCCAGTTTCCAGCAGGCAATTCCCCAGACAGAGTAGAAGGACTCCTGAGCCTTTTGAAGGGACTTCTAAGTCATTTGTACAAGAAGTGAGTAATGAACACTCTGACCAGGATTAGAGGGGCCCTTTCTCCAGCCAGGTGGAGGAAAGGGACAACTGGGTTTATTGGACTCTGTGGATTCGATGGCCTGGCACATCACACCCACAAGAGTATAAGGCTCTAGTGGACACCAGTGCACAGTGTACTCTAACACCATGAAGTTATAAAGGGGCAGAACCCATCTGTATCTCTGGTGTGACAGAGGGATCCCAACAGCTAACTGTATTGGAGGCTGAAGTAAGCCTAACTGGAAATGAGTGGCAGAAACACCCCATTGTGACTGGCCCAGAGGCTCCATGCATCCTTGGTATAGACTATCTCAGGAGAGGGTATTTTAAGGACCCAAAGGGGTATCGGTGGGCTTTTGGTATAGCTGCCTTGGAGATGGAGGAAATTAAACAGCTGTCTACCTTGCCTGGTCTCTCTGAGGGCCCTTCTGTTGTGGAGTTGCTGAGGGTCGAAGAACAACAGGTGCAGATCACTACCACAACGGTGCACCGGTGGCAATATCGCACCAACCAAGACTCCCTGATTCCCATCCATAAGTTGATTTGTTGACTGGAGAGCCAAGGAGTGATCAGTAAAAGTCACTCATCCTTTAACAGTCCCATATGGCCAGTGCAAAAGTCTAATGGAGAGTGGAGACTAACACTAGACTGTTGTGGCCTGAATGAAGTCACGCCACCACTGAGTGCTGCTGTGCCAGATGTGCTAGAACTTCAGTACGAACTGGAGTCAAAGGCAGCCAAGTGGTACGCCACAGTTGATATTGCTAATGCATTTTTCTCATCCCTTTGGCAGCAGAGTGCCGGCCACAGTTTGCTTTCACTTGAAGGGGTTTCCAGTACACCTGGAATCGACTGCCCCAGGGGTGGAAACACAGCCCCACCATTTGCCATGGACTAATTCAGAACTCACTGGAACAGGGTGAAGCTCCGGAATACCTGCAATACATTGAGGACATCATAGCATGGGGCAACACAGCAGAAGAAATTTTTGAGAAAGGGAAAAAAATAGTCCAAATCCTTCTGAAAGCCGGTCTTGCCATAAAACAAAGTAAGGTTAAGGGACCTGCACAGGAGATACAGTTTTTAGGAATAAAATGGCAAGGTGGACATCGTCAGATCCCAATGGATGTGATCAACAAAATAGCAACTATGTCTCCACTGACTAATAAAAAGGAAACACAAGTTTTCTTAGGCGTTGTGGGTTTTTGGAGAATGCATATCCCAATTTACAGTCTGATTGTAAGCCCTCTCTATCAAGTGACCCAGAAGAACGATTTTAAATGAGGTCCTGAGCAACAATAAACTTTTGAACAAATTAAATGGGAGATTGTTCATACAGTAGTCCTTGGGCCAGTCTGGGCAGGCCAAGATATTAAAAATGTGCTCTATATCGCAGCCGGGGAGAATGGCCCTACCTGGAGTCTCTGGCAGAAAGCACCAGGGAAGACCTGAGGCTGACCCCTAGGGTTTTGGAGTCAGGGATACAGGCCCGCTATACTCCAACTGAAAAAGAGATAATGGCAGCATATGAAGGAGGTTGAGCTGCCTCAGAAGTGGTTGATACTGAAACACCGCTCCTGTTAGCACCCCGACTGCCAGTGCTGGGCTGGATGTTCAAAGGGAAGGTCTCCTCTATACATCATGCAACTGATCCTACATGGAGTAAGTGGGTTGCACTGATCACACACAAACTTGAACAGGAAACCCCAGTCGCCCAGGAATATTAGAAGTGATCACAGACTGGCCAGAAGGCAAAGATTTTGGAATATGGCCAGAGGAGGAGGTGACACGTGCTGAAGAGGCCCAACAGTGGGCACCAAAAAAGACTGTCATGGTTTAACCCCAGCCGGCAACTAAGCACCACGCAGCCGCTCGCTCACTCCCCCCCACCCAGTGGCATGGGCGAGAGAATCGAAAAAAAAATAAACTCGTGGGTTGGGATAAAGACAGTTTAATAGGACAGAAAGGAAGAAAAATAATAATAATGATAACAATAATAATAAAAAAAATGACAATAATAATACTAAAAGAATTAGAATATACAAAACAAGTGATGTACAATGCAATTGCTCACCACTCGCTGACCGATGCCCAGTTAGTTCCTGAGCAGCCATCCGCCCCTCCCAGCCAACTCCCCCCCAGTTTGTGTACTGGGCATGACGTCATACGGTACGGAATATTCCTTTGGCCAGTTTGGGTCAGCTGTCCTGGCGGTGTCCCCTCCCAGCTTCCTGTGCCCCTCCAGCCTTCTTGCTGGCTGGGCATGAGAAGCTGAAAAATCCTTGACTTAGTATAAACACTACTTAGCAACAACTGAAAACATCATTGTGTTATCAACATTATTCTCCTACTAAATCCAAAACACAGCGCTATACCAGCCCCTAAGAAGAAAATTAACTCTATCCCAGCCGAAACCAGGACAGGCATAGAGCAAATGATCTCTGAAGAAACAGCTTTTTAAATTATTTGAGACTTTATAGACAATAACATCTTGAACAGAACCCAGAGTGGAACACTGGTATGAAATGGTCTCTCCACTGTGTTGAAACTTAGGTGAACAGCCACATTTTAATCCTGATTGCATAAGGATTTTTATAGATGGGAGCAATTAACTTGCATGGATTTCCACTGAGAAGGAATGGGGAGGAAAAGAAACATCTTGAAAGAGAGATATCTTCAAACTGAAAAGTTTTTACACTTTCTGAGAATATAATTTTACTTCTCTTATCATCTAAAATTCAAGGTTTTTTCCCCTCAGCAAATTTAATTGGATTGAAAAGAGATTGGGGCTGGAAACCACAGGGGAGAGGAAACAAATGGAAAAGGAATACTGTTGAGAGGCGGAGGGACTCTAGGAATATTTTTAAAGTGAAAAGTGAAATTTGGTACAGTTTGCAAATGTCTGGAGATGACTTTCACCTTTTTTGTTGTAGTCCCCATTCAGGAATAGGTTGTATCCCAATCCAACTAAATGTGTTCAATTTTTCTTGCCAAATGGAAAAAAAAGAATAAAAAGTGATGCAACTTTGGACAAAAATTGTTCCATTCAATCCAAAGCATTTCAGTTTGCACAGTTTGCAAGGCGGGCAGGGGAGATAAAGTTGTGTATTCACAGACCTTAAGACAGCTGTCCTCACTCGCCGGCTGCACGATTATAGCTGCCTGTGGACCTTGAGGTTCATAACGCTTGAAAACAATGTAGGTGAGGCTCTCATGTTCAGGTTTAGCATGTGGCTGGAACACAGGGACATGCAAGTACTTGAATTCCATAGGGGAGAAACTATGAAAAGTGCTGAGGCTGATGTTATCATTTTACTCCAGGCCTCATATATACAATCTGTTCAGCTTGGGTCCATCTCAGAAAAGATTAATGGGACCTCTGAGAGGATTATTCCCCCTGCCCTAAAGCATGATATTTTCAGTAAATAGTCAATAATATCCAGAGGATTAAAATGGATTTATGACCCAGATTCAAGTTTATGTCCTTCCTGATGACTTTCTTATCTATTGGGATAGTCATCAGGACGTAAAAATCCAATTTTTCAGGTTACTATTATGTACTAACAAGTGAAACACTTGCTATGATAACTCTTTAGGTATTCCCTGTGAACTGGTGGAGTTCCAAAGGGGATCTGGTGGAGTTCCAAAGGGGATCTGCAAAGTTACCATCCAAAAATGTCATTTGCCTTTAGACTGATGCAGTCAAGTATGAACCTATTCTTTTCCTCTTCAGAGATTTGAATAAAATTCTTGAAGCTTTCAGGTGAATGTCCTTCTCTCAGAATACTGAAATTTCCTAAGTTCTTCTCTTAGGAACTCTTTCACTATTTATAGTCGTGTTAAGAGTTACCAGTGTAGGCTGAAGTCTTGGAAAACAGAATTTGCAGCTCTCATGTGCTGAACAAGTATCTTAATTTCTCCTCTTTTTGTTCCAACAGTTTGCATATATATCCGGGTTTATCATCTATATACGATATTATAATCATATATATGATATGATAATCACATATATGATAGATATGTGGCATGATAATTTTATATATGTATATATATAAAGTTAGCTAATATTATTTGTAAATCTGTACTGAATTCACCAAACATTTTTGGGATGACCAAAATTTAGCAAGTCTATGGTTCACACAGAATTTTTCTCTGACTCTTCATGAATACCTAGTAAACATCCTTGTTAACAATCTCTGAAATCATGACCTAGTAGTTTGATATGTTTACTTTCATCCTATTTCTATTTCAGGTGATTTATCTAGCAAAATTTCTTACAAAGGCATCAAAATCTCATATACTCTACACACACGTGCTTTGGTAAAATGATCATTGCTCATACAGGAAAGATGGAAAAGGAGGTAAAAAAATCAAAACAAAGGCTAAAACACACAGTATCACTTTTACAGAGATGTTAAGGGTTTGGCTGAGATTTCTGAATGACAGCAGTCGAGTCACTTCCCAAATTGTCTTTTTTTCAGAGCCAAGGCCCTGCAACTGATATATATCCCCAGCCTCTTGTCAGCCTCTCCTCCATGCAAACTCTTGGGGATCTTCATTGCTTTATTTAGTTTCTGCACAGCCTACAATCCTGCATGTGAGTTTCTGGTAGAATACAATGATAAACAATACTAATGAAATGTAAATATGCTGTCTACTGCTAGCAAAATGAATTAGGCTTACAAATAAACAGTAAAAAATAAAAGGAAAAAATATATATTCTTGAATGAGTTCGTATCAATTAAAGGAAAATTTATACACGGAGAATCCAAAATTTCCCAATGAATACCAAGCTAAAAAACAGAGATATATTTTGAACGACAGAGTGTAAAAAGCTTGCTGCTTGAAAAGCTGTTTTGAAATAGTTTTCATGTAGCTCATCTGTAAAAATGTTCTCTTTCCAGGAAGGCTTTTAACCCTCTTTTTTCCTTTTCCTCAAAGGGCTTCCAAGGTAGAATTTGGAGTATTGCAAAAGAAATGCTCTCAGGTTTCTGCCAAGAAGATGCAAATGAGACTTCAAGGCCCCCTATTGCTAGGTTCTGCATACACATGTAGTAAAGATTTAAACTACAAGGCCTTGACCCTGCAAATACTTACACAGCTGCTGCTTAACTTTGTGAATTTTAATAGATTCTTTGAATTAGCTAGTAAAATCAGGCAGGTGTGTAAGAGTGTGCGATCGAGGCCTAGTTTACACCACTCAGTGAAGCAAAAAGGAATATGTAGACAAAGATATGCAACTTGATAAGCTGTTATTATCTAATTTAGTTACTAAGCCAGTACTTTGATACTAAATTCTTTGGAACAGAGATTGTGTTCTTATCTTGTGTCTGTGACTTTCTGATCTGTAAGAGGAATTATTCATACAAAGAAACCACATATACAAAGAAACCTTTATATTTTCTCCCAAAAGAAAGAAATATTTTTGAAGCAAACTGTCTCTTGGCCTAGAGCTACTCAAATATAAGATATTGTTCTCTTGTCAGACAATATACAATCCAAACTGATTAAAAGTATGTTTGCCATTTAAAGGCTATACCTACAAATGCATATAATGAGCAGTCTGCCTTATGAAAGTAAAGATTTGTTTTATGAAGGACAATTAATAATAGCAAATAAAACTCATACTGTAAAGAGTAGATTGTTAAAAGTCAAATGATGGTCAAGATTGGAAATCTAATAATTAGGAAACAACACATTATTGCAATGTAACATTGTTTAACTATCCATACCATTTATTCCACAGTTTATTTTATCTCTTTAGAGTGTGAAGGCCTCGAAAATATTCTTCGTATCCTTCCAGTCAAATCTGTACTTCACTTGGTCAGTGTGACTTCGTGTTTTCACAAGGCAAGCAGCTCCTAGCAAGTCTTTTCAGCTTCAGCAAAGAAAATGATGACAGGATCATCCTTGGTTATGCTGTTGCTAATGCTTGGTTGGTTGGTTTGGCCTATTTTTCCAGGTGGGGTGATTGCTAAAGGAGAAGCTGAGCTGGGGTATTAGACAGTTTGCCTTTAGTTCAGTGATCTGGATATTTTCATAGGAGATAGGAGCTTATATTCCCTATTTCCGTCAACTAAGGAAGGTCTAAAATCCTTATCTTCTTCTGCACTGTGTGTTCCAGTCACCAGGAAATTATCAGGAAAAAGAGAGAGTCTGTTGCTCTTCTGGCAGATGTGTGTCCAATTCAAAATACTGACCTTGTTCTCCCTGCTCAAACACAGTTCTTTGGAAGAATAACAGTAGTCATCTACCTTCTGGAAAGCAATCGGGCTTTGGACTCTTGAGAGGGCTTAAAAGCATCTCTGTAGCCCTAGAAGTTTGTCCACGCTGAGGACAAAGAAGGAAACAGAGAGACCACTCCCTTTTCCCATGTTTAGAGCTTCCAGATTATTCTCTCTGTAACAAGCTCAGTATGGGGATGGATCCGATTGTCCTTATGAGGCAGCTAACTCTTCTCTTATCCCACGCAAGAAGCTATGTGCCTATCTCCAAACAGATTACACTCTAAAGGTAGAGTGCATTTCATCTTCTGTAGTCTGTCATTTGCAAGCACTTACATATCCTATAATATTTATTGCTGGATTGTAATTAGACAACTATGCAAATATTCACAGAAGAACTGGGTGAATTTCAGTGTTTACATTTGCAAAGAAACATCAGCTTTTCAGGAAAAAAGGTTTCATCCTGTACTGGAACATTTATTTATTTTAAAATGCCAATAAAGGAATTTTTCAAAACTATTTCATTTAAGCTCAATCAAAATATTATACCTGATCTGATACTGCCCTTTAAAGATAAATGATTTGTTCAGACATAAACTAAGTCCAACGCTAGACTATACACAATAAATAGATTTCCAAGTAAAAAGGTTCAGAGTTCTGTGCTGATACAGTTAAGTTTCTGACCCGTACAATATTCTGATTTGGATGAAATAATATTTTTCTGGTGAAAAATATTCCTTGTTTTGTATAACTCTGTTTCTAAGGATTTTATTCCTTAGATTTTCCTGCTCTATAGACTATAAAGTTTGTTTTCTGCAGAGAAGAAAGACCGAATCCTATTTATACCTTCAAACCAAAAGATAATTGTTATAGATCTTGTTATATGTAATTGTTATATGATCTTGATAGATCATAACTTTTTTTTTTTCTTCAGGTACTAGAAAGTAACTCTCAATTGACATAATCTGGCATGCTGTTGAGAAGATTTTTTTTTTTTTAAAGTGGTAAGAATGCCACATTAATACCTTATAATCTTATATTTTCCCATATTTTTACTGTTGGTGTATCAAGACCTTTTTTTATTTTACATTAATGCCACATTATACTATCTACTAATGAAAATTGATATAAAATAAATTACATCACTCCAATTCATACACATGCACTTTAAGGCTCCTGAAAATTACCAGGATAACATAAATCAGCTTACCTTAGATGACAATCAAGTACTTATTATTTATATCATGTCATACATCCTGAGCTTATATTTTTTAGGCAGAAATCTTCCTTGAAGTAAGGAAAAATTATTTCCTTCTAAAAAGTTATTCTGTGTTGAGCATCACAAAAATGGCAGCTGCCAGTACATGTGTGTCAGCTACCTATTTTGAAAGTAATTTACCTGATGGTACTGAAAGAGATCAAATATTTAAATAATGATATACCTTCAGGATCCGCATGCTTCAGTTCATGTGTGTAAATGTATGCATGGTGAAGAGAAGCACAAGAAATGATGTGAAAATGTTTTGTGAGTAGAGTTTTGGTTTTCCCAGGAGTGGGACCTGAATCAGTATGGCAGTGGTATTTTATTTCCACATAGTCAAGCAGCAGCTAGTCTGCAGATATGCACTGCAACTGTCTGAGAGATGATGAAAACCAGCAAACCTTTCCTTTGTTTTATAATACTATGAGATTTATTAATGTTTCTTGGAGGGATAACACAATACAAAACCAAATTTGTTAGAATAAACTTGTGTTGAATAAGTAACTTCAGTCCCAAATACATTTTTTGGAAAATAACAAAAGGTATTTTTTTCCCAAAGTAGAATTATCTCAATAGTTGAGGATTTCTCTTAGCGTGTAGGAGGATGAGATTTAAATCCTTGCTCCTTTTACTTTGTTGTGGGATTTGAACCTGGAGATTTAATGTGCTACGTGGTTCTCAGTCCCCCTGTGTGAAAAGCCAGTTTCTTACTAGCAAAACAAATTTTGAGCTATTTTTCTGTTTTTGTCATTTGAGTACATCCAGAGAGTTCTTATGATTAGGGACCAGCAAGAACTTGAATATGGATATTTCAGGGCCCATAGGAATTTGAACCACTGCCAATATCTATTAGCTAGTTGGAGACAGAAAATTCTAATTTATTTCTGATTCAAAAAAATCCAAAACCCACAAAACCAAAACCTCTTGTTTTCTTTCCACAAACAAATGTAAACAACTTCAAAACCCCTGAAGTTTTACAGAAAATATAATTTTTATTTTCTTGCCTCCCCTACTGCCAGTGATCAGCTGCTACAAACGAGTAAGTGCAAGATCTTTATATTTGGTTCTTCTGGAATGTACTGATTGAGATAATGAAGGTTTAGAATGGTGACTTGTCATTTGTCCGTTCTC
This sequence comes from Gymnogyps californianus, assembly GCF_018139145.2. NCBI lineage: Eukaryota > Metazoa > Chordata > Aves > Accipitriformes > Cathartidae > Gymnogyps > Gymnogyps californianus. Next base: position 13,265,077 of record NC_059471.1, on the reverse strand, counting down.
CTACTGGGTGTCAAGTCACAGCTCTAGACTTTACCACTGCCATATATTAACCATGCAGGTTAATTTTACATTCAGGAAATGGAGAAGTAGTGATAGATAATTATGAATATTACAGAAGGACGAAAGGCATAAATATTTAACACATGAGGCTGAAAAAAGTGAGAATAAGACAAACAAAAGGTGTAAGGGTTGCAGTCAGAATGTGTCTGGAAATAGGATGCATTTCAGGAAGAGGATGTAGAACAAAATAACATACATACAGGTCAAACTGACATTAAAGTGGGTTGGCAACAAAAAGGAAGGCAACAATGGAAGCCTTGGTTAATATGAAAATGTTATGCTAGGTTCTGTACATCTCATAACAAGGATCATGCTCTGCCCAGAAGGCTTTCAGTGCTAACAGGCAAAACCCACAAAGAATTCAAAGAAGTGGAATTAAGGTGCAGAGAAATCAAGCCCTGAGGGTGCAATCATTTTTCTGAGTTAGAAGGAAGATGAGGAGGACATGAAGGTGCCCAGCCCTTCTTGAGGACAGATATAGGACAACCTGAGGTATGCTCTCAGATCATTGCCCTGCATAGCAGAAAGAGCTCAACCAAAGGGATGATATACAGTGCTCTCTTACCATCCTGCTCCCCTAGGCTCTTTAAATTGCCCCAAAGCCCATTAGCCCGGAGCTCCCTACTTTTCATTAAACGCAGTACTTCTGACCGCATAAAAAAGTTCCTCTCTTCTGTGCCCTCCACTCTTCTTATGCTTCACCTATGCCTCCTGATTTGTCCAGAAGTCCCCAATTTTCCACTGAAAAGCTGCCACTATTTACTTACACCAACTTAATCCTCACTCAATCCTTTAAACCTCCTCCCTCCCAAGGGATTTAGCATTTGATTCCCAAGTCCCCTGGTCCAGTTCTCATTCCCACATGACATTAGTATTGCCAGTCCTCCCAAAACTGTCAGTATGTTGCATCCTGCACCCCTTTAGTTACCAGGAACTTTTGCTGCTCTCTAACTGACTGCTGGAGCCAGGCAAGTCCTGACTCTTTTGGCAGCAAAAGTGGCTTGGTTCTTGCATTTGCTGAGGATTTCAAAATCCAGGATGCTGAAGACGGTTATCAAAATCTACCTGAACAAGAGATTGGGGAAGGTATTGGCTGCTATCTTTCAAAAAACACTGATTTTCTAGAAAAGCAACAAAATGCCTTAACCCCATGCCATGGTGAAAAGACTAAAGCTTGATCAGCAATGGCTTCTATCTTGCAAAAGGCCCAGAGCTGAGGAGACCTGATTTTGTTCTAAACTGATTGTACATTCATTGTAGTCAAGGAGAAACATGAATTGCAATACTACAGTTCAGAAATGGCAAGCTATCTGAAGGATGAATCCCCTTCAGGAGCAGCCTCATCTCACCATTGATTCTCCTCCTCCCCTTCCTGTATGTAAAGACTCAAACCACTGTGCTTTCCTTCTTTAAGAACAAGCAAAAACCGACAACTTTGTGCAAAATTGAGCTGTTTTGCTGGCAATCAAAATATCCAGGGTAAAACTAGGCAGATCAGCCACCTGAGTGAACATTAAGGTAGAAAAGCACGTACCCTGCTGATGTTGAGGCCTAAAGAGAAAGTAAAACCCACACAAGCCCAAAAATCTAGAGGGAGGGATGTCCAGGAAGGGAAGGTCATTCTGTTGACATCTGGTGGACTGAAGGAGAAAAAGATAAAAAGGACTGATGACCAAACTAAAACATGTTTACTTTGCACATGGAGAGATGTAACAACTGAGAGGCACTTGGGTGTAAAAAGAAGTTGCTTTACAGCAAAGGTAAAGGTTAGTAACACAGAACTGTACCAGGCAGCTCTGAATGTGCCTGTGGTGAATCCTCACACAACTGATGGCTTTTGTTTCCAGAACTGAAGCACAAAAGCTAAAGGCTGGAAAACAGAATAAGAAGGCAGGGGACCATATGCAACCTTTATGAGAGACAGAAGAAACTGCTTAAGATTTTTTGTGAGCTAAAGAGGCTGCGGTTAGTTCACAATGCTGCACTGGGTCTACTGAGAACTGAAAACTGCAAGTAAAGCTACAAAAGTTACCTTGATCAGCTTGTGAAGTATCAGTGCGGTGCAAGGCATGGCTTGTGGAAGCAAGTAGCAAGGCAAAAAGTAGCATTAGGTGTAGCATAAAGCGTAAGATTTTCTTTAGAGAAGATACTTTAAAATAGCATATTATGCTTCAAGAGTTGGTTATCATTATCATGTTCATCAGTGTTGTATGAGTTTTCTTTACTTCCTTAGAAATACTGCTTTTTAAGCTACTTTATTCACATTTTGGAGTGGGAAAAATTAGCTCTCAGAACACCAGGAAGTTACTATAACTCTCTCAAGAGTTTTTGTAGCAATCTCCTCAAATTTGAATCAACTTGTTGCTGCCAGTCAAGACCTGGCAGAAAGGTTGCAGTGGGAAAGCCGGGCATATGGAATAAGAGTCCGTGGTGCAAATAATAGAAACTAAGCCAAGTTCTACTGAGTCCCAGTCTTACCTTAACTGCAAGACTCCCAGGTGCCTCATATTTAGCAGATGTGGGTACTCCTGTTTAAGTCATAGTTTCTATAGTCCATTTTCCTTTTATTTTTAATGTCTTCTTTGCTGGCTCAGATGTGAGAGAACTAAAATAAAAAGGGAGAATATCAGCAGTAAAACTGACCTGCACAAGACATCAAACAAACAACTGAAAAAATAAATTATTTGTTTTGTGTAATTTCTTACACTTAACAGAGGAACGCATTTAGCAGGCAGCTAGCTAATACAATATACGTTAAAACTAGCACCTGATGAAATTTTAGCTCATAAACATCTACACTATTATATGTTTGTATTTCTGTAGTATTCACATTACTTAAGCGGGATTAGTTCACAATGGGGAAAATACATTAGGGTTTGAAAAGGCTAAAAGTCCATTAATTCAAGTGAGACAAACTCCTTTTTCTACAACCAGATCCATAAAACATGTTGCCATAAATGGGGAAAATTTGACAAAAGTACCACTGAGGCTTAATTACATTTTTGGAGTGGCTCCATGCTACAGCACGCAAAGAACATTGACCACTTTTCATTTTTAATGAAAAATAGCCATGTTTTCTGTCAGGGTCAGAGAGCTCACTATGCTTAATTAACTAATGATTCCTGTGATGCTGATTTTTCAGTGATGAAATGTTGTTTGGTCAAGTTGCTCCATCATACCTATAAAAAAGAGCAGAGAAAAAGTGTGCAAGAGTAACTTTAGGCAACACTTCAATTCTCGATCCTAAAAAGAAAAACCATGCTAGCCTTCTCCCTCGCTGTGAGAACAACTTACAAGCAGCCCTCTCTTGTAACAACTGGTATCAAAGAGTAGTCCCAAAGGTGGGGAAATGATAGTTTTGCCTGCCAAATGTATTTAATTCAAAACAACTTGAGTTCATCTGACTTCTGATGAGCTGATGGCAGTGTTTCACTGGAATTTACCTAGATTTTTTGCAGGTCTGGGACCTTGAAAAACGAGGGGACCCTGGGCCAAGGGCAGACATGCCTGAGAACTCCAGTACCTGAAATATCACAAAAAAATAAGTTGACTTGGCCCAAAATGAAATCCAGTGTATATATCATTTTGAGTGGGGGAATGTAGTTTATTCACATAATTTTGAAATAAAATAAAAAAAAATAAACTGCCGCTGGATCAGTCTGAAATGGTTGATTCATTTGCCTCTGAAATACCGAAAAAATATTTCCTTTCAGTTTAAAAACTGAAAAATGACATTTCAAAACAAACAAAAAAAATTGCATTACAGCTGTCAAAATGAGATGTTTGGACAAGTATTTCCAAAACAGAATATTAAAATGAAGTATATAATTTGAAACTCCTTTTTTCTCATAAATGTACTAGTAATTTATGTCCCTCTAAAATTCATTTTTGAGACCAAATGGCCATTAATTAAAAAGTATGTCTAGCTCTGTGGATAGGGCACAAGGAGCATCCATAGAAGCAGAATACTATCAATTTATTTTTTTTAAAAAAGTAACTAGTATTGTAAATGTCTGTTAATGAAGAAAATATCTCTTGATTTTTTTTCCTGTCTGTCTGTTCCACTGAACTTTCCCAGATGGTACTCCCTTGTTAGGGAACCTAGAGATCAGTTCTTTGTTCCATATTACTTTTTTGTTACTCTTGGTAGCAATGTTCTAGATCCATATAAGTAGATGATATTTTTCTTTCTTTTTTAAGGATTCTAAAAAACCACAAACAAACCAACCAACCAACCAACCCCTTAATCCGTGCTTACATGGCAATTGTCACCCAGAGCTCACCATCATCTACAGATGTATAATAAAAAGCATGTTACCACTATGCTCAGCCCTATGAGGAACCCAATAGCTGATCCTAAGGAAGTAAGGACTAATGCTGCCCAATATACAGATTTTCTCTGAAGTGCTCTAATATGGCAAAGCACCCAGTTCCCATTCTGTCTTACCAAAATCGAGCTCATGATTATAATTTTCCTTGCACGCAGATTTAGCTTCGACTGTAAGAATTCTGAAGAATCTCGTGCAGAGCCAACAAATCTGTTTTATCCACCATTTCTGCCCTGGCAAAAGATCACTAGACCACTGTACTCTTTGGAAATTTAACTGCTGGTATATTCTCCCTTCCTCCATTGACAGCAAAGAAAGAGTATTTAAGAATAATTATAGTAGCCATGGACTGTCCTAGTTTGCATCAGTGCCTCTGTCTTCAGTCAGTCTGAATTATTTTCACCATTATCATTTAAAACATTAAAACAATATATTTCTTTGGCTTTGCAGTCTTGCAGCACTATCTAGACTCTGTATCAGTGCAAGGGGGAAAAAGTCATTAAGAAAAGGATTAATTCTGAGAAATGGCAAATTGAATTATTGATTGAGAGGTTTCCTGATACTTCATCTGATCCCAGAAAACAATAATTTTTCTGCTCTTGGAAAGCTTTCAAACACTTAGAAGTCCCCTTTCTATTACATAAAGGAGATGTTGTGTAAATAGCCTATAAGAAGTATTTCATTTTATCATGTGTAATTATCTTAGATTGTGTGCCATGGTTAGACCTGAGGAACTGGCCATTACTGATGCTGTGATGTATAATGTAAAATCCTCCACAATGAACCCTTAAAGACAATAAAGAACTTGGTTCTATTATGGATTTTTTCACAACACCTAAAATGAAGGCAAAAGGGGTCCTTATCAAACACTGTTTAGTTCTTACTGAGATTCAGATTCCCAGGACACAAAATTTCATAGAACCATAGAATCATAGAATGGTTTGGGTTGGAAGGCACCTTAAAGATCATCTAGTTCCAACCCCCCTGCCATGGGCAGGGACACCTTCCACTAGACCAGGTTGCTCAAAGCCCCATCCAACCTGACCTTGAACACTTCCAGGGAGGGGGCATCCACAACCTCTCTGGGCAACCTGTTCCAGTGCCTCACCACACTCACAGCAAAGAATTTCTTCCTTACATCTCATCTAAATCTACCCTCTGTCAGTTTAAAACTGTTACTCCTCGTCCTATCCTTACACTCCCTGATAAAGAGTCCCTCCCCATCTTTCCTGTAGGCTCCCTTTAAGTACTGGAAGGCTGCTATAAGGTCTCCCCAGAGCCTTCTCTTCTCCAGGCTAAACAACCTCAACTCTCTCAGTCTGTCCTCATAGGGGAGGTGCTCCAGCCCACTGATCATCTTCATGGCCCACCTCTGGACTCGCTCTAACAGGTCTATGTCTTTCTTACACTGGGGGCCCCAGAGCTGAACGCAGTACTCCAGGTGGGGTCTCACGAGAGCAGAGTAGAGGGGGAGGATCACCTCCCTTGACCTGCTGGTTATGCTTCTTTTGATGCAGCCCAGGATGCGATTGGTTTTCTGGGCTGCAAGCGCACATTGCTGGGTCATATTCAGTTTTTCATCCACTAATACCCCCAAGTCCTTCTCTGCAGGGCTGCTCTCAATCCACTCATCTCCCAGCCTGTATTTGTGCTTGGGATCGCCCTGACTCGTGTGCAGGACCTTGCACTTGGCCTTGTTGAACTTCATGAGGTTCGCATGGGCCCACTTCTCAAGCCTGTCAAGGTCCCTCTGGATGGCATCCCTTCCCTCCAGCGTGTCGACTGCACCACACAGCTTGGTGCCATCGGAAAACTTGCTGAGGGTGCACTCAATCCCACTGTCCGTGTCGCTGACAAAGATGTTAAACAGCGCCAGTCCCAATACTGACCCCTGAGGAATGCCAATTGTCACTGGTCTCCACTTGGACATCGAGCCATTGACTGCAACTCTTTGATTGTGACTGTCCAGCCAATTCCTTATCCACCGAATGGTCCATCTGTCAAATCCATGTCTCTCCAATTTAGAGACAAGGATGTCATGCAGGACAGTGTCAAATGCTTTGCACAAGTCCAGGCAGATGACATGTGTTGCTCTTCCCTTATCCACTAACACTGTAACCCCGTCGTAGAAGGCCACCAAATTTGTCAGGCATGATTTGCCCTTAGTGAAGCCCTGTTGGCTGTTACCAATCACCTCTTTATTTTCCATGTGCCTGAGCATAGTTTCCAGGAGGATCTGCTCCATGATCTTGCAGGGCACAGAGGTGAGACTGACTGGCCTGTAGTTCCCTGGGTCTTCCTTTTTTCCCCTTTTTAAAAATGGGGGCTATGTTTCCCCTTTTCCAGTCAGTGGGAACTTCCCTGGACTGCCATGACTTCTCAAATATGATGGATAGTGGTTTAGCCACTTCATCTGCCAGTTCCCTCAGGACCCATGGATGCATCTCATCAGGTCCCGTGGACTTGTGCACCTTCAGGTTCCTTAGATGGTCTCAAACATGATCTTCTCCTACAGTGGGTGGTTCTTCATTCACCCAGTCCCTGCCTTTGCCTTCTGTGACTTGGGCTGTGTGGCTGGAGCACTTGCTGGTGAAGACTGAGGCAAAAAAGTCATTGAGTACTTCAGCCTTCTCCATGTTCTAGGTAACCAGGTCTCCCGTTTCCTTCCGGAGAGGGCCCACATTTTCCCTAGGCTTCCTTTTATCACTGATGCACCTATAGAAGCTTTTCTTGTTGCCCTTGATGTCCCTGGCCAGATTTAATTCTATCAGGGCTTTGGCTTTCCCAACCTAATCCCTGGCTGCTCGGACAATTTCTCTGTATTCCTCCCAGGCTACCTGGCCTTGTCTCCACCCTCCACAGGCTTCCTTTTTGTGTTTGAGTTTGTCCAGGAGCTCCTTGTTCATCTATGCAGGCCTCCTGCCAATTTTGCCTGACTTTCTCTTTGTTGGGATGCATCGCTTCTGAGCTTGGAGGAAGTGATCCTTGAACCAGCTTTCTTGGGCCCCTCTTCCCTCCAGGGCTTTTTCCCATGGTACTCTACCAAGCAGATCCCTGAAGAGGCCAAGGTCTGCTCTCCTGAAGTCCAGGGTAGCGAGCTTGCTGTGCTCCCTCCTCGCTGCCCTAAGGATCTTGAACTCCACCATTTCATGGTCACTGCAGCCAAGGCTGCCCTTGAGCTTCACATTCCCCACCAGCCCCTCCTTGTTGGTGAGAACAAGGTCCAGCAGAGCAGCTCTCCTGGTTGGCTCCTCCATCACTTGGAGAAGGAAGTCATCATCAACGCATTCCAGGAACCTCCTGGATTCCTTATGCCCTGCTATGTTGTCCCTCCAACAGATATTGGGGTGGTGGAAGTCCTCCATGAGGACCAGGGCTTGTGAACATGAGGCTGCTCCTATCTGTATAAAGGGCCTCATCTGCTCGGTCTTCCTGGTCGGGTGGCCTGTAGCAGACCCCCACTATAATGTCACCTGTCCCTGCCTTCCCTTTAATCCTGACCCATAGGCTCTCGGTTGGCTCCTCATCCAGCCCCAGGCGGAGCTCCATGCACTCCAGCTGGTCATTGACATAGAGGGTGACCCCCTCTCCTCATCTCCCCTGCCTGTCCTTCCTAAAGAGCCTGTATCCTTCCATTCCAACAGTCCAGTCACAGGAGCCATCCCACCGTGTCTCCGTGATGCCAGTAAGATCATAGCCCTGTAAGCATGCACATGTCTCCAACTCCTCTTGTGTATTGTGCATGCTATGTGCGTTTGCATAGAGGTATTTCAGTTGGGCCCCCAAAAAAGGTGACTTAAAGGCTGGAATTCCTTTGTGCTGCTCTTCAGGTGCTCTCCTGCTGACCTGTGATCCCTGAATTTTCTGAAGAATATACTCCTTTGCAGGAGAATTATGCTCCAACAGAATTCCAAGTAAAAAGTAAATATAATGTAATACCTCGGTATGAAAAGGAAGCTATCGAACAAATTTATTCATTTTCATAATTCACTTGCTATATCTCTGTCTAACTTTAAATCTCATTGATGTCAACAGGGGACTGCAGTCTATCAGAGAAACCCTCCTCTAAATCTCTTGTAAGAACTTATGTCCTGCTTGGAACTGCACAGAGCTTTGCTTGTGAATTGCCGTAATTGATACAAGGTGTAGAGAGGTGATAGTGCAGGAAACAACAGAAAAATTAATGAAATACCTTGGAAAAGCAAACTTGTACAGCATGAAAATTGTCTTTCCAGCTGTGTGTTCAGCAGAAAATTCTCCAGGAATTGTTCTCAGCCCTGGGTAGAGTAATAATGCAAAGACGACACGCTGAGGAAGCTCCGCAGCAGTCCACACAGCAGGGCTTAGACAGAGCTTAGCGGGAGCATGTTCCTCGACATGGTCCTCTGCTTAGTACTGCACACTGCTTTGCTTCTTGAATGGCCGATGAACTCATGAATAATCCATGAGAGATTAAATTTTAAAACAAAGAGAACAAGGCTGTTCTTAAGGATAGGCCTAAGATGTTTAAAAGAATGATTGACTAGTCTAAGCTTGTCATCTAACCTAGTCAAAGCTGTCCATAATACAGGAGTGAAGGCTACCCGAACAGATTCATCCAACAAAAAAACAGTTCCTAACAAAAGCAGAACTAGTTTCTTCCTATCAGCTGTAGATGGACCCTAGAAAGTAAGTTTATACTACCTCTGCCTCATTATTTTAAGTAGTTGAAGTTAGGTGATACTAAACTCATGATAAGAGTAGGGAGTAGATTGCTTTTGGAGAATAAAACCCCTTTTGGTTCCATTTAATAGGATTGAATTGATTTAACCTGATCTGTTTCTAAACCAATCGACCTCACCACAAAACTCATGCGTTGACAAAGCCAGACAAAGACAGGGCTGTGTCTGTAACTTCTGTTTGCCAGAAGAATTTTACCTCCATGAAGTATATTTCTAGGAGTGCTAGATGGAGTCTGAGATGTAACAATACTTATTACCCTACAGAAAATGTGTGACAAGTGCAGCTGACTGGAAAGCCACTTGCTTTATTTTTCTTTTCTAGGGAATTCAGACATTTTCCTGTTCTGCTGGAGAATGTAGTTAAAGGTGAGCAACTAGACGTAGCGTTAAAGAAGTGTGAGCATGAAGGGATGTCATGGTTTAGTACCAGCCAACAACTAAGCACCACACAGCTGCTCACTCATTCCCCCACCAATGGGATGAGGGAGAGAACTGGAAGACTGAAAGTGAGAAAACTCATGGGTTGAGAGAAAGACAATTTAATAGGTAAAGCAAAAGCCACACACACAAGCAAAGCAAAACAAGGAATTCATTCACCACTTTCCATTGGCAGGCAGGTGTTCAGCCATCTCCAGGAAAGCAGGGCTCCATTACGCGTAACAGTTACTTGGGAAGACAAATGCCATCACTCCGAAAGTCCCCCCCTTCTTTCTTCTTCCCCCAGGTTTTACTGCTGAGCGTGACATCATAAGGTATGGGACATCCCTTTGGTCAGCTGGGGTCAGCTGTCCCAGCTGTGTCCCCTCCCAGCTTCTTGTGCACCCCCAGCCTACTCACTGGCGGGGTGGGGTGAGAAGCAGAAAAGGCCTTGACTCTGTGTAAGCACTGCTCAGCAATAAGGAAAACATCCCTGTGTTAACACTATTTTCAGCACAAGTCCAAAACATAGCCCCATACAAGGTACTATGAAGAAAATCAACTTTATCCCAGCCAAAACCAGCACTGGGGAATAACTGCATTGCTCTGCAGAGAAACCAGCCCTCTGTCTCACAGAACCATTACGTGGGATGCAGTCATACCTCCAAAGTTGAATGCCTTAATCCTAAATAGTGAATCCTTGGGGAATGTTTGTCTCAAATTACTGTTGCTTCATTGGTCTTTCCAGAGCATCACTTCCACAGGGCCAGAGCTGAGATCTGGGTAGAGCTGGAAGTCCCGGGGCTTCCATCTCTGTCTTCTGCAGTGGCTGCCTGTCCTGAAAATCATCCTTTTGAGCCTGCACTGCCAGGCGGTGTGCATCACACAGGGCACACAGGTACTCTTCTGGTCTACACTTTGAGGGAAAGCTTGCAGGCAGGCTGACTCAAAATCGGGAATCAGACATTTCCAGGTTCCATGACAGGAACTGGGCTTATTGACAGAATTGAGCTTGTTCTCCTAAATATAGCAGGTACAATGCCAAGTAGAGCCAGCAATGTTGAGAATGTGGCAGCATGCTCAGCATTAGAGCATTAGGTGTCCCAGAGCTGCTGCACTAGGAGTAATACACCAGGAATCTGGACAGAGTTATGTGGGGCTTTCGGTGAAGGTTTGCTCACTTAAAGCTCAGGAGGTTTTCAGTGAAAAATTTTACACTCAACCAATTCATATTTTCCAGTGAAACACTGTTTCATCAGAAAATATCTCTACAGTTCTTGTAGTATATGATCTATTTATACTGCTGTCTCAGCATTAGCTGGTGAACAGACAGACAGAGCGGTAAAAACATCTCCTATGGCCAGATACAGCTTTTTAAAATTATTATTTATTTATGACATCTAGAGTTCTGTTATGTTTGACTGTGCCCTTGGACTTTGCATTATCAACCCAATGACTACTGCTTCCTGAATGCTAGTGCTGTTACTTTGAAAGGAGGTAAGCCCCCATCTTTTTTTGTTGAATACACACCTGGCCACCATAGCTTAATGTCTGCCATAGAAGTCAGCCACCACCACAATAAAATGTATATACCTAAATGAATGTGCTTGCAGAGTACAGACAAGAATAGCATTTGTTTCTCTTAACTCAGTGTGATTTTTTGTTTTCTGATGGTGGAAAGCCTTTCCAAATATGGTATCTGCAGAACGAGTGCTTTCTCCTGGTTTGAATTCTGTTTTTTCAGCACAACTTAAAGTTGCACAGTCTGACATTTGTGGGCTGTTCACACCACATACTGTTTTCAATTGCTTATGTTGCCATCTTTTCAGGCTTCTGTGCTTTTTGCTATCTATGACTTCAGGGACTCTTCTAATAACATCCTTATTATCCTCCATTATGGTCAGGAAAAGGCAGCTGCAGAACTTTGCTGATCATCCCACAGGAAAGGCAGGATTCTTTGTAGCATAGGGAGGCTTATTAGCCAATTTTTAAACAGATGTGCAAATCAGACCTGGAATTCAAGTATAAAGTTTCTTCTGACATTTTGGTACCTCTGTTTATGTCCTAGTCAAAACCTGAAAGGATACTATTGTACTAAGAAACTGAGTACAATTTGAAGGTCTAGAGTAGTTCTTTACAAATACGTCTTCATGGATAGGGATATCTTTCACAGCTAATATGGGTAGCTTTGCAGTTTACTACCTTATTTTCTAAAGCTCAAATTTGTAATTAAATCCATCACAGCTTGTCACGTTACTGAGCAGCTCTAACACTCTCTGTACATACTCTCAGTCCATGGCAAATGAGAGGTCATTCAAGTTAAGTAAGCTAACAATGAAAAAGGCTGAAGGTAAACTGCATTACTATGCGCTTGTCATACTGCATATGTGGACAGGTACTTGCAACCTGGTATATGATAAATTGCTAAGCTGTAGTAATTTGACAATGTGTTGGAGTCCCCAGAGTTGGATACATTTCAGTACTGCTGGTTTATGTTTGAGGCTCTTTGGGCTCCTTAGCCTAGAGTGTGCATTTTAACAGTATGATGCTGGATCAGCTCTTACTTCCCTTTTAAAACAATGCCTACAACCTACTGGGTTAAGCTCCACTGATAGCAGAAATGGGAAGTTTCTCTTATTAATAATTTATTTGGGAATATGAATGTTATTTGTAATACAGAATGTTTTGTTTTTCTAAAAATGTTGTGCTGTGACTTCACTTCTGATTGAAATCCATCCTAACATCATGATTTTGTGTTTCTAATGATAGAGAGGTTGACTTGCAGGATTTTCTTTATTCTTTTATTGGAAGCACAGTGATTGAGCACCATGTTGAAGGCATAAAGTAATTTAAAAACTAACCAGAACAGTTCAAAATCCAAACACAAGTCAGGAATGTCTGTGTCTAAACAGTAAAATGGATGAATGCAGTACAATTCACCCCTTATCTACTGTGACTGGATAGAAAGAGGATATAGAGACATGGGTTTTCTGGCACGAGCAATAGCCAACCAAAATGTCTGGGTTTAAATGGCTGAGAATAGTCCCCATCCTCTTTGCAAAAACAGACCACTGTTGACCATCAGTATTCTTGTAGACCATGACATAACATATCATAAATAATTTAATGCTAAATACTGGAAGTCCAAGAATTTCATATAGCTCTATGGATTGGATTCAGTCACTAGCATTTCCTGGGCCACAGTTTAATAATCTCTGGATTATTAAACCCTTGGAAAATTAAAGGAATTGTATAGCCTTGTTTTACTCCTAAAAACCCACAAAATAGAATGCTAGTCTCTTCTTAGGACACTATTGATAGATTTTTCTCCTCACCTAATCAATCGTATAAGCAGAGACCTTCATTTTCAATTTGAACCCAAATACTCCAAATTGTCTTATAACACCCATTTGGATATTTTCTTTGTGAAATAATAAGTTTCAGGGTCACTATTCCTCTCTATCCAGACTTCTTATTTAGATGTGGTTTTCCTTTTTTCTCTGTTCACTATCAGATGTTAAAGAAAGACAGGTACACTATAAAGATCTTAGGACTTATACAGGCGAGAATGTGCATGAGATCAGATTCAGCTCACATAAAACACTTTGCTTCTAAAACTTAAAAAAAATCAGAAAATCTAGAATTTAATAAATATATGTCAGGTGAAAATGCAAGGGAGAGAGCTGCTCTTGATTTTAGCACATTTATAACAGTGTAACTCCATTGACCTAAGATTCACAATGGGAGAAGGTAGATGAAAGCTACTACCCTGATCTTCACCCTGAATAAAATATATTTTTAGCATCAAAAAGTATCCAAATGCCCAGAAGGCATTATCACCGAGTGATAATCTTGTTAGTTTTGATTCTATTATGTCTGTTACTTGTAATAATATTGTATATAAGACTATGGGCAGTAGTTAAACACCTTGAGAGTCTTTGAGAGTTCTTTTTGACATATTAGCAGGAATACTTAATGAAAACGAAGGGAGGACTGTTAAGAAATATTAGTCATCTAGATTAAATAACTAAGTTTTAAATAGAATGAATTGCTTAGAGTTATAATGTTGTGTGATTCAGTATACTGTTTGCTTAGCATTACTTACTTAGCATGAGTGGCTGGAATTGCTGAAGCCTTAGGCCACAAGCTGTGAACTGTCACCTACTTAAGCAAAAGAGGGCCTCCAGAGCCAGCGCAAACCAGAAGATAAAGAGGCTACAACCGTCAGCAGAAGCTGCAACTCGAGAAGATAACGGCCTGCCTGGAGACAGTGAAGGAATCCAATACGGTGTTAGAAGATCCCAGACCAGAATCACCATTGGACCAGAAGGCACGTGAAAGACGTGTGAAGATCGCGCGAAGGGCGGGTGCATAGATTGGGAGGGTATGATTGCCCAGAGATTTCTTTGTTCGGGGTCCCTCTCCGGAGGCACCCAGCTCAAGCTGTTTTCTCCAGGCTGTACCATTTGAATAATTTTTTTTTTTATAAGATTTGTGGCCTGAGGCTCTGCTACGGGAAACCTGGGGGATCGGACTGCGAAGAAAGTTCTTTAACAGTTTTTATATTCCTTTTACCCTCAGTGTACTTCAGTACCTAGCAATCTAAGATTTTTTTTTTTTTAATTAAACATAGATCCTTTAATCAGTTGGATACCACTAAAATTTTTATCCTGTGTCTGCTTTGCTCCCCATGACCATGCATTAAGAGCTTCATTCTCCACTATCCCTCAGTCACTACAGAGGAGACCCCTTATGAGTGACTCAAATTGCCTTTGAACTACACAGCTCTCAGCGTGATTACTTCTGCAAAGTTCACTTCCTATAAAAAAGAACTCAGTGTGTTTCCTTTTTCCCTTCTGTGTGGAGAATATTCAGAGTCCAAACCTCCAATCACAATGGATTTAACCACTTTTTTTACCTTTTCCAAAAACTTGCATGTAGACCCTGAGTTCAGTGTACACTGAAGAGCTATTCTCCAGGGCAGTTCTGAAACACCGCACACCTCTTTCCCTCTGGCTGTCCCCCTTAATGTTTCTTCCACAGTGCATTTTATGTTTGCAAATATTTATGTGTTGTCTTTTAGAAATACTGTCCTCTTCAACAGGAAACTCGATCTCTGTGCTACTTGGATGCACTGTCTTTATGCTATGCATGATATATTACCAAACAAGCTGAAACTTTGCCTGAGTGTTAAGAGAGGTAAAAGTGAAAGGAAGGAAAGATGAAGGTCTGAAATAACAAGCCTTAGGAAGAGCCTGACAGAGCCCAAGACTGTGATATAAAACTGTGACTTCCAAGAGAAGAAAAAGAAGAAAAGAAGGAGGAAAGAAGGAAAGGAAGGAAGATATGGGTAAGGGGAAGCATTATGAAAGCTGTAGACTAAATTTAAGTCAAGATACCAGTGATGAGGATATAATACAAGGTCAGTCCTCATTATGACCGGAGTTGTCAGGTAACGTGAATTTTTCTTCCTTGCTTCCAATTTGTACCAGAAAGTACAGGAAAAAGAGGTATTTTCCTCATTTGATCTAAAACTATTCTTTATTATCATATTTATAAAGCAATTACAGCAATGGGAAACTGGGCACGTGATATTCTTCATCTATAGAAAATAACTACAATATGTTTACAGCATGTATATGAAGAAACAGCTTTCTTCCGTTTGCAGACAACAGACTGATGCAGCAGCCTCATGTCTAAGTAAACAAACATAACAAAAAAATACAGCTTATTATTTATACAAGAAAGAAGAGCTAGATCAAAAAGTGTCATCCTCAATGCCAGTAGCTGGGTTGCAATCTCAGCTCCTCTAGGAGTGGTGCATTAGGAATTGGTAATCTTGTCACTTCTGTAGTCATGCAGAAATTCTGGAAGACTTACTGGGGTGCACCACTGCCACCCTAGCAGGCCTACTACATTTTCTTGCAAAAACCTCTAGAACTACTGGTGATATTTTGAAGAAAAGGTTTTCTGGTTGAAAAATGTCATTTCATTGAATGCAGTATTTTTTGAGAGAAATATTTGGTCTTGATAAATATCTCCAGTTAAAAAAATACGTTCAAATGTCTTGTTTAATGTTTTTGAAAATGAAAAAAAAAGTCTTAGTTGCAAAATGCCACAATAATGTATAGCCCATTTTTAAAAAAATTGTATTAGAGAATTTAAAAAATAATTAAATATTTTGGTGGCATGGCAACACCTGAACTAGAATCTTATTTTAATTACCAGCTGGCAAGTATATACACATGTCTATATATCTCCTTGAGAGACTTGAAGAGACAGAGAGAGAGAGAGAGAATTGAAAGGAAAAATGTTGCATACTGAAAACTTTTCCAAAGCAGTAAAATCATCTCCCTTTCTGGATAGTTCTTTAAGTGATGATCGCCTCTATGCCCCAAACATAAGGGCATTCATTTATCTTGGAAGCAACATATCTGAATTGAATTGTTGAGCAGAAATGCTCCCACAACTATAAAGGAAGATGACATCACTTACTTACAAAATCTACTTAACTTTCATTCCATGTTTGTCCCTGAAAATGAAACAGAGCTGGGATAAGTTTGGTGGGTGGATGCAGCAGACTCAAGGATGGAGGCTGCCCATGAGCACGACTTAGTATGGAAACCACTGCTGGGAATCTGATGAGGACAGCAACCACACAGCCACACAGCTCCTCACATCTATCCTGAATACATTTCCATGCACCGTAATGACAGTGAAGAATTTGTCCGACTTGTATCAGCTCCAAGCAGAAATGAAGGCTTTGTCCCAAAACTCAGGCTGTTAAGGAATTCCAGCCTACCAAGGCTGGCTGTTAAGTTTTAGGATTTTAATGGGACTATAAAGACTGCTGCATCAACAGCCTAAAGTGTTAAAATGACATTGAATAGGTATGAAAAGGACTGGAGTGTTAACCTAGATGTATGTGAGTATGTGTGTAAGGATGGAGAGAATTAGGGTCTAGTTTCTCATTGTAAACAGGTAAGTCTCAGAGTATCTTCCCAAGGGAAATATTTGTTAAGTATCTGACTTCTGAGGTAATTGCATCCAACTGTAAGTGCATTCCAACTGCACTTCAGAAATACTCTGTGACAAAGACAATTTATGTGAAGAACAGCAATTTCTAACAGTGACAGAGAAGTCATAGTCCTCCTCACTTAGCTCTGTGCTAAATTTTAACAAGTTATCTTGATTGTGCCCAGGATTAATGTTCAGGATGTCAATCCCAGGACTTCTCAGTCAGAGACACTCTGACCCCTCTCTTTGAACCTCTAGCTATATTATTGGCATAGGTGTAGGGTCCTTGGTGGGCAGGCTTTAGGAAAGCAGAGTATTCAAAACAACACAGAATCAAAAAGTTTTCCCAGTGAACTACTTCAGAATAAATAAAAGAAAGTTGTATTAAAAGTCCAAATGAAAATAAAACTCACACATGAATAGATTTAATCATATAGACTAACTTAAGGAAAATCAGATTTAGGTGCGTGTCTTCAGAGGCTAGTCCCCTCCAGCTGCTTTTGTACTTCAACAGAGGGAGGTTGATACCTCCAGCGGGAGAGAGCCTGCTGAAGGCATAGCCTAGCTCTTGCTCTCTCCATTCAAAAGATGGAGAACTCAGCAATTAAGCTGCCCTAGTTACATGGAATTAATCCAGGATGAGCCATCTACTTTTTTCCCATTAATGATAAAGGGTGCTCAGAGAAGGCCGTCTCCTTGTTTGGACCCCTAAGTTAAATAGTAAAAATTAGGCAGAATGAATATTCAAAACAGGAAACAATTCAAGCACAACCGTTAACTTCTGCAAAAAAGAAACACTTGATCACAATCATTAAATTGCTTAGTCAGGCCTACAACCTCAAAGCAATTTAAAAACAACTAGGGTCATAAAGAATGATAGATGACAGTCACTTTTTGTCTCATTTACCTTTGTGAACATCTGGATTACTGCCAGTTATTTCAGCAAATATACTTTGCAATAACACCATGAAATATGAGTAAGACCTTTCTTAATGTTAAATGAATAGTCATTGTCAGGACAGGCCTAGGCTCTGATGCTCTTGCCTCACACTGTGACATAAAGCAGCTCTGAAGATGGTAAAAAAGCCATAAAAGCATTACCTAGGTGGTGGACAGTCTTCCTGTGACACTGATGGAAAAATTTCTAACCCACCTCTCTCATCTTCCAGAAAAAGTAAAACAGCCTACTATGGTGGGTCTGTGGTCCATCAGGCAGAGCCAAAGTTATTTAACCTGTGTTTCCAACAGGGGATGCTGAGGACAAAGTCATCTCTGAAACTCCACCCCTTTATACTTGATTGTATATAACCTTTAGGCTTAGCTGTAATTCAGATAATGACAAGAAACCTAGGTGTCCCAAACAGGCCATTTGGTTAAGCCCTTTCTCTAAAAAGTGTGTTGATTTCTTTTAAAGGAAGTTGAAGCCCTGTCACATTCACAAAGACATCTGTAAGTGTCACTTGTACAAGAGGCCAGAGAACCAAACTCAGCCCCTCTGTAGGCTCAA
Organism: Gymnogyps californianus; assembly: GCF_018139145.2. Classification (NCBI taxonomy): domain Eukaryota; kingdom Metazoa; phylum Chordata; class Aves; order Accipitriformes; family Cathartidae; genus Gymnogyps; species Gymnogyps californianus. The sequence goes on along the minus strand of NC_059471.1, from coordinate 13,247,027 downwards.
AAGGAGTCAAATCCACATCTTTCATTTTCCAAGATGATTAGATCACTAATCACAAGATTGCAGGCTTTTCTGGAAGTCAGGATGTCCCTAAGTTGACTAAACCATTAACTGCTTTGCATATGGTTTATGGAAATCTTTACTAACACATTAAACAACACTATGGTCTTTTTGTTGAAGGCTGGTACATATTCTTAAGTTTGGTTATTTAAACCAAATGAGTTGCTCAAGTTTCATGTTTTTCTGTATTCTAAAATAGTTTTATCATTTATTTGTAAAATACCTTGTGATGTCTGATGTGAAAGATATCTCGTAACAAATGCAAAGTATATGACTTTTCAATTGTTCCAGATACATATGTCTTTAACAAGTATATAATGTTTCTGTAGAATCTCTGGTTGCACCTACACTGGGAAAATCTAATTTATGTATATAAAATTTTGCTTTCTTTTTCTATTTTTCTATTTTTTCTTTTTCTTTTATTTTCCTTTTTCTTTTTCATTTTCTCATTTTCCTTTTTTCTTTTTTCATTTCTTTTTCTTTTTCTTTTTCTTTTCTTTTTTCTTTTCTCTTTTCTGTAGAAAGTCTATGAGGCGTGTAAAAACTGGTAAATACTTCCTTATTATTTTCCAGGAGGCAAAAGTTCTTAAAAATGTAAGAAATAGAGTTTCAGTCAGCTTAATCTAAAAAGAAGAAAAATCATCCTTGTAAAACTTATTTCCCAGGGAGAAATTAGTGACTTGGGATTCCTGCAAGAAAAATGTTTGGGGTTTTTCTTTTTCTTTACTCAAGTGTGGAATTGCCAGCCCTCAACATATTTGTCAGTAGCTTGGAAGTGAAAGCAAGATTGTCCAGGCAGTGTTGAATTGGCAGGGATTGGAGAAGAAGAAATTAACAATTAATCTACCTACAAAAGGATTTATATTAATTAAGTATCTGGGCTAATAAGTAGAAAATGTAGTCCAAACAGATACAACTGAAATAAACATGTTTTGGAGCAATGGATAGACAAAATTTAGCTGTTATAACAAGAAATGTTACTGACAAAGGAATGGGATTTGGCAGTTTCAGAAAATTCCCCAAAGCCTTCAGCTTCAGAAGGAAGTAAACATTGTTAGGAAGGAAATTACCAGAGGAAAACAAGAAATCAGCAGGGCATATCACTACCATACAAAGCTACATTCCTGACTTCTAAGAGTAAAATCCCTTTGCAGACCCAGTAGGACTGATCGGCAGAACTCACGAGCGCTTTCATCAAATTTGTTCTTAATTCACAGAAAGACAGCACAATTTTCTCACACAGGGCTTGGACAGAACTAAAGTGTTCTTGGTGTCCCACGAACATGCTAATTAAAGAGCTTGAACTCTAATAAGAGTCAAACATATTTTTTTTTCCCTGATAAGAATGCCTGAGCGGTGAAGATATTTGTGTTCCCTAACAGGATCCATTTGTTTACTTGAGGGAACTAAATAACCAGCCAGTACCTTCAAAAGCTAAATGTCTTGATGGCAAATCAGCATTTCAATCATTCTACAGCCTACTTTTATCCAGTGCAGGTAAAGTGATATGAGCTTACAAAAAGACTATGCCTTGACCTTTGTAGAACTAAGATCAGTCAGAGAAATAAGGAGTTCACTATCTATGAGCTCAGCCACCTATGAATTACAAACAAGAGCCCAGCAGTGGCCAGTGATAAACAACAGCTGCCACAATCTAATAAATTGGTGAAAAAGGATGCTGTGTACTCGATGTACCATGCACACTGCCACATATCCCTGAACTTGCATGGGAAGGATGGTTCCTCCACAAGAGTACAAGGCAGAGAGGGTAGAGGGGCAAGCCTGTGTCCTCAGAGAGATCCAGCCAAGCTAACGTATAGCTGTGATCCAGCTCTGGCCCTCGGCAAGTCTAAATAACATCAGTGTTCCACTGATCTGTTTTTACTACTTCTAGTTCTGCAACCAGTTTTCTCTGAGCTGTGCTCCATTGCTTGCTGTACTTATGCCCAAAGATTATTTAAATATTTAGTGGCTGGTGAAACAAAGAAGCAAAAGACAGATTTAAGTGAAAGTGGACCATGGAGAAGTTCTTGGCCCAGTGCCTGCCCCAGGGCAGCCCTGAGGTTCTGTACAACCTTGGAATATATTTGCTTTGGTTTTCCCACCAGTGTTTGGTTCTACAATTTCACACATTTGATTATGGGTGGACATGGCCTCACCTTCAGCTGTGTACAACTACTTCAGCTCTTCCTCCTTATATTGAATAGCTAGCACAGTTACCTAGTTCACAGGTATTTAAAACATATATCAACTTACCCTGAAGTCTCTAGGATTTTATATTTCTTTAAAATCCTTAAGGTGCTTGACAGAAAGTTTTAGTAATGTTAATAATCAATGCTCCAAGTCATAAACCACTGTCCATCTAGCTAAGGGCTACTACTCTTTTTAGAGCACCAGCCTCAGCTATGTTCCCTGTAAGGACTTGTGTGCTTCTGTTAGACGTTTCAAAGCAAAGGCCTTGGCTCTGCAAAGAAGATGCCAGGTCTCAGCAGAGTAACTAAATAGCAATTATGCCTTATCACACAATCATGTAAGGCACACAGCATGAGCACATGAGCATCTGCCACCCCACAGTAAAATGGTAAAAAAATTACATGGAAAGGCATAGGGAGTAACATCCTAAATACTTTATAGTCCCGCCGTTTACTGCCTCATCTATAATGCAAATGAAATTAGTGGTCAGAGCCTGGATGTGCCAAATCTTACTGAGAATGGCAGCAATTCAGAAAGCAAGAGAAAAGTTAGAACAATAAATGAACCAAACCATTCATTGCTAGGAGTAAAACTGCAGTACAAGTAATAATGCTACAGTTTGGACTCTGTTGATGAGGCATTGTTAGAAGGAAAAAAAGATGTCCCAGTATGCCTTGCCTGGACAATAAGAATTATCCCACGGACCAGCAGAGACACCTTCCTCATGCAGTATTAAATAAGTCTGGTTGAAACACAGAATTTTTCTTCTGGAGGCATAATGGTTTGGTTCCAATTCAGTGTCCAAAAATTGTCAGAGTTTCCCCTGAAATTTAAAGACAGAAACATTCTGAACCATTCAAAATAATGTTCTTTGACAAAGTCAAAATCTCTTCTGTTTTTGTCTTGTGAAACATATATTATGATTTCTGGGAAAATGAAGAAGGTGATTTGACACTGTATCCCACAATATTCTTGTTTCCAAGTTGTGCTTTTACAGTCTGAATGGGTGGACAACCAGATGGGTTAAAAAATCATGCTCAGAGGGCGGTGCTTAATGGGACATTCTCTACCTGGAGCCTGGAAACAAGTGTGGTACCACACGGCTCTGTCCTGGGACTGTCCTGTTTAATATCTTTGTCAGGGACCAGAAGAAGATGACAGTGCATTTTCATCAAATTTGCAGATGACGCCGTGCAGGGGGGACTAGTAGATGGGCTCTAGAACTCCACTGCCATTCAAAAGCATCCAAGACATGCTGGAGGAGTGAGCCAGCAGGAACCTAAAGAAATTCGATAAGCACAAATTTGAAGATCCTCACCTGGGAAGGACAAGCCCCTGCAACAGCACAGGCTGGGCACTGCCTGCCCGGGAAGCAGCTGTGCAGGGAAGTCCTTGGGTGTCCTGCTGGGCACCAGAGCTGAGTACGGGCCCATAGGGTGCCCTGGAAGCAAAGAGGTTAACAGCAACCTGGGCTGTATGAACAGAGCAGAGCCAGGAGATCCAGGGAAGGGAATATTCTCCTCTACTCAGAACTTGTTAGATCATAGACACAGTGCCCAGTTTGGGGCTCTGCACTACAAGGAAGACACTGGTAAACTGGAGAGAGTTCAGTGGAGGCCACCAAGACCGTGGGGGCTGGAGCACTTATCCTATGAGGAGAGGCTGGGGGAGCTAGACTTGTTCAGCCTGGAGCAGAGACAGTTTTGGAGGGAACCAACTGCAGCCTCCAGTGACCAAGGGGAAGTTATCGAGGAGCCATAGCTGTAGCTGAGCTCTTCACAGCAGTGCATTGAGGGATAAGAGACAATGGACAGAAATAGAAGCAAGAGAGGTTCAGACTGGAGAAACTTTTTGCCCATGAGGATAGTTGAGCACTGGCATTGGTTGCCCAGAGAAGTTGTGCAGTCTCCACCCCTGCAGGTTTTTAGGCCTTGACTATATGAAGCCCTGAAAAGCCTGGTCAGATCTCTTGAAGACCCTGGTAGGAGCAAAAGGTTGTTCTAGAAACCTCCTGACATCCCTTCTAACTTGTATTAACCTGTGATCCTATGATTCTCTAATTTATAACATGGAAGAAAAACCTATGGTTTTGATATGAAGAAATGAAAAATCAAAATGCTTAATTTCAATAAAAGAAATGAAACTTTGTAGTTGTTTTTGAAACATTTATTGCCTTTTAATTTTAACCCATATTTCAGCAAAATCATCAAATAAATTCCCAGAGGAAGTTTTGATGCTGATGGAGCAGCAATCTTGGATGGAGGGTGATCCTTTAGGAAATTTTCAAGTGGTTCCCGCAGGAATTATTTACATCAGAAAAAGGACCTTAGTTTGCTGAGTGTTTTATTAACATAGATTGGAAGTGATCACTGCATGAGAAAGCTACTAATCTTAAAGACACACAGGAGATAAATGGGGGAGAGAGGAGTCTGACAGGGGAGATCAATGCATTTAAGATTTAACTTGTCTCCGCATAACTTGGTTGCATGCTAGAGGCATTACTTCTGGCAACATGACTCTCAGAACTGGTAGCTTCAGGAACTCTTTAGTTTTTTTCGGGCCGTATCTGTTAGTTCTTTATGAAATCTGTAGGAAAACATAAAGAGGAAAGTCACACTCCAGTAGCTGGAACTTTTCTTTTTTTTTCTTCATGTGGCCAGAGGCAGGAAAAACAAGAGTTTGAAATCTCCCTGTTTCCTGCTTCATTTACAGTAATGAGGGACCCACAGAACAGCTGAATTCACAAAGTGGAAAATAAGGTTTGTTTTCAGTGATCTGATGAAAGCAGCTTTGTGACAGAAAATATTAAAGTCTTCTTTCTGAAGCAGTTCAGCAGTGCTTCAGGAAAGCTGGCTGGAATAGCCCTACTTTTAGTCCTTCTCCACTTCTCCAGAGCAGGGCCTCCTCCACAATGTCTTTCTGTCTCCTGTTGGAGTTGGTTGTTAAGGAAAGCATTTTTATACCTGTATGGTAGCAAGTTAGAAGAGTCACATTCAAAGCATTATTCAAATAGTCTGTTTGAAGAAACTCATTTAGAGACCTACATTATAACACTAAGTTTTTCAAACAATCAAAGCAGAGAGGCTGGTTTCTAAGCAGTGGTCTGTCTACCTGCTGGAAGAACTTTCCTCCTTTGAGAGTCTCCCCTGTAGTCACTAGAGAGGAATAGGTACTTCCACATTTTTAGAGGGCTATTTAACCCACCTATCCTAGATGGTCATTTTAAGATGAGATGGATCACTCTCTGGAGATAGATATCTATAGAAATGACAAATACCATGATTTAAATACCTTGGGAGAGTCCCTGTGCATTTTGGATTTATTGATGTAGTCAAACACATAAATGAAAAAAAACTTTTAGATTATATTTGTTTAGCTAATCCAAGTACATGGTGGCAATCGTTTATGACTCTGTAACAGCAGGAGATAAATACAAGCAAAGAGAGCAGCATCTGACAGACCTGTACAAACAAATTGGTCACTTTCCTCCAGAAGTGTCTGACTTGTCTTTGTGCCTTAATCAATAAAGTCCTCAAATGATTAAACAAGTTGATTTGTCCATTGTTCTTAGAACACCTCCTTGCTTACAACATATCAAAGTCATGTAGAATTTGCTCCTGATACTATATCATTCACTAGCAGGCTTTTTCTTTCCTGCAGGAAAAGTTACCTGTTGCCTAACAGAATCTTATATTCAGTAATAGATCATGTGACATTACCAGTGACTTCGAGAGGTTTTTTATGCAGACCTGATTTTTTTCTTCTAGTTCATATATAGTTAGCATTGAAGGTATGCATGCTTTAGTTCTTTATTACTGGGTAGTATTTTAAAGAATGACTGTGGTGGGTTGACCCTACCCAGCAGCTAAGCACCTACCAAGTTTCTTGCTCATTTCCCCATCAGTGGGATGGTGAAGAGAATTGGAAGAGCAAAAACTGAAAACTCATGAGTCAAGATAAAGACAGTTTTATAAACGAAGCAAAGCTGTGCACACAAGCATAGCAAAAAGAGGAATTTTTTTATATTTTCCATTGGCAGGCAGATGTTCAGCCACTTCCTGGAAAGCAGGGCCTCAGCACACTTAGCAGTTGCTTGGGAAGATAAATACCGTAACCACAAACATTCCTGCTTCCTCCTCCTTTCCCCGGGCTTTTACTGCTGAGTAGGATGTCATAGGGTATGACCATATCCCTTTGGTTAGTTTGGGCCAGCTATCCTGGCTGTGTCCCCTACCAACTTACTGTTTACCAGCAGCCTACTCACCACAGAGACAGAATAAGAAAAAGAAAACCTCACTACTATGCCAGCACTGTTCAGACCCAGTATAATGACTCAAGCAATTTTTTTCCTATAGAAAAAATATTCAATGCAAAGGTAATGGAAGCACAAAGGAACTGGATAAGAGGGCTGAAATAGGTGGGAGAATGCAGCAATGTAGAAGCTTAGGTAGTACTACAATAACTCATGTCTGATACATCTCTCTAAGCAGGTTAGGCTGGAGAAATCTAAATTGATAGTCAGCTTTTCCAAGGTGTTGAGCATCTTACAAAATTTATCTGGTATACGGCATAAATTCTGGAATTACGTTATGCAAAATAAGGAATTCTAGACCTTGACTATGTTGTTTATTAAGAACAACTGTTTATTCAACTTTTTAGAGCCACTGTAACCATGATGGTCTAGTGATACAAACATGCTAGGTTTGTAATAAAAGAAGTATCTTTTATTAGACTATTGACATAGCTAGGTAAAACAGGCGAGCTTTCAAATACATAAATCTCTCTTCTGTCCTTTGGTGTAGCCAGATACTTGTCTATTTTTTCAACTTTTTCAGGCATAAAAAAGAGTTGAAAAGATGAATAATTTAAACACCAAGGTATCTTAGAATTAAACAATGTCCATAAATAATTGGCACAGGGGCTCAGATGTACCACTTCTACTGCTTGCTAAGCTATCGTACCACCAAAGTCTATCAGAAGTTTTCACTCCCTGCCTTTTCTCACCATGTTCTAGTGAATATTTAGATGTAAATCCCACTTCTACCACATTTTCCTTTGATATATTTCTCTTCAGCCTTCTTTTTTTAAAGGTTAGCTTAGATAGAGTCTGCAATCAGCATACTGAGTAAATCCCATTCCTTGGATTCTCTCTCTGTAACATACACAGTATAAAAAACTTAAGTGCCTAATTTAGGCGTTTGAAGTACACCCTAGAGACTGCTTGCTTGAAGGTATGTTTTAAATTCTTACATTCCTTATTAGATCCAGGCCTAATACTTGAGCTTAAGAAAACCTCTAAGCAACAGGATGTCTGAAACTTAAGTTTGGAATGCTAAGCCTTAATTTGCACTGTGAATCTAGCCTCAAGAGATTAGGTGATTTTTTGAACCCAGATCTTCCAAGCTGTGGTGGGGAAAGCCTGTTCTCAGCACAAAGCGTGTCCAAATTTAGATTAGAATAAATTCATTTCCATGCACTAAACTAGCAGTTTAAGAGGAATACTGGAACTCTCTAGCCATAATACATGGTACCTGAGCAGTTTCATGGTCTTACTACAAGACACTATGGGGATATGTGTAGTGGGTTGACCCTGTCCGGATGCCAGGTGCCCACCAAAGCCGCTCTATCACTCCCCCTCCTCAACTGGACAGGGGAGAAAAAATAAATCAAAAGGCTCATGGGTCAAGATAAGGACAGGGAGATCACTTCACCAATTACCGTCATGGGCAAAACAGACTTGACTTGGGAAAAATTTAGTTTAATTTATTGCTGGTCAAATTAGAGCAGGATAATGAGAAATAAAACCAAATCTTAAAACACCTTCTCCCCACCCCTCCCTTCTTCCCAGGCTTAACTTTACTCCTTATTTTCTCTACCTCCTCCCCCCCGAGCGGCGCAGGGGGACGGGGAATGGGGGTTTGGGTCAGTTCATCACACGTTGTTTCTGCCGCTCCTTCCTCCTCAGGGGGAGGACTCCTCACACTCTTCCCCTGCTCCAGCGTGGGGTCCCTCCCACGGGAGACAGTCCTTCATGAACTTCTCCAATGTGAGTCCTTCCCACGGGTTACAGTTCTTCACGAACTGCTCCAGCATGGGTCCTTCAGGAACAGACTGCTCCAGCGTGGGTCCCCCACGGGGTCACAAGTCCTGCCAGCAAACCTGCTCCAGCGTGGGCTCCTCTCTCCATGGGGCCACGGGTCAGCAGGTCCTGCCAGGAGCCTGCTCCAGCGTGGGCTTCCCACGGGGTCACAGCCTCCTTCGGGCATCCACCTGCTCCGGTGTGGGGCCCTCCACGGGCTGCAGGTGGATATCTGCTCCACCATGGACCTCCATGGGCTGCAGGGGGACAGCCTGCCGTCTCACCACGGGCTGCAGGGGAATCTCTGCTCCGGCGCCTGGAGCACCTCCTCCCCCTCCTTCTTCCCTGACCTTGGTGTCTGCAGAGTTGTTTCTCTCACATCTTCTCACTCCTCTCTCTCTCTGGCTGCAACTGCAACTCCCCTGTAACTTCTTTTGCCTTTCTTAAATATGTTATCCCAGAGGTGCTACCACTGTTGCTGATGGGCTTGGCCTTGGCCAGCGGCGGGTCCATCTTGGAACCCGCTGGCATTAACTTTATCGGACATAGGGGTGGCTTCTCACAGAAGCCACCCCTATAGCCCCCCTGCTACCAAAACCTTGCCACACAAACCCAATACAATATGATAACCAATTTCAGCAATCACGATATAATTACAAAGAGGTAACATCTTCAAAAAGCTCTTCTTTCTTAGACAGAAGAAATTGCATACTTAGGAAAGAAATTAAAGCCAACAGGAATAACCCCAATCTCATGAATTCAGGGAATGAAGAAACTTGTATTTTGAGTCTCTAAAAGCATGCAGAGCTCTGGGGAACCCATCGTCTTCTGTCTACAAGCAATTCACCTGTGACAAGATAGCTCTCAAGGACAGCGATACACAAGATCTAGGCATGAAAGAGTGTTCAAAGTTTCCCAGAGTTGACTGATGAACCCAGTTCAGGCTACAATTGTCAGGAAAGATGCCTACCTTTTGATAATTTTACCTGTATATTTCATCTTTCTCTTTCTGATATCTCTGTATCTCTTTCCCTTGGTCTTCCAGGGGGGGTCAGTTTGTCTACATTTCTGCTTATGGGGCAAAAGAAACAAACTCTTGAAACCCAAAGAAGATGCTACATTTTGCAGAAGCCTTGTTTAAAGGCTCAGCTTCACAATGAAATTACCACAGCAGTGTGGTAAGGAAACTTCCCATTGCTGGGGTAACTGTCTTTGTGTATGCTTCAGGCCTACTGCAAAGGCAAGGTTACAAGACTTCTTTCACTATGGGCTGGGAGGAATTATATTTGCTTGCATTTGTCATGGGTCAAATGTCCAGACATAGGTAGCTATAGTGGCACAGCAAATATAAAGTTGTTAAACTATGATTGCTAGATGACAGGTCTGTATCTTGCATATTAGGACTTTCCCTGCATTGATTTTCATGAAAACTGTATTAAGCAATTATGTCTTGTATGTATCACACACTTTCCTGGACATTACAGAAGATATCATTCCTTAAGGACAGTGGAATCTTTTCCAAAGGAGCAATTTTAATTATTTTTGTTATTTCTTGTTTTGCCCTAGCACCTGGGTAGCAAAGGGAAGTTTCATGTTTCCTGTTTCAGAGTTGGCATAAGGACCTGAGTACTGCCCAGTTTACACACTTTTTATATCCTTTGTATGCTGCCATCCCTTCTATTCTGAAGTCCTTTCTGCTCTTCATCTTTCTTTTTCCCACACCCTGCCCCCACATCTCTATTTCATTTCCATCATATAAAAAAACCTATTTCATAAATGAGAACAGGCCATAACTGTCACAGGCATTCAAAGCATGACCATCATTTTTCACAGATCCCAAAATCCTTCCCTTGGGATCCTTGTTAAATCCACTCTTGGGAAAAATGTTAAACATATTGTGATTTTTTTTTTTTCTTTTTGCCTTTTGAAGTACAGCTTGATATTTACATATACTCCATATGTGATAATGTAGATGGGCTTTTTTTTTCCTCTCTTTAAGATGGCTTCCCATGGCAATGTGGTTGAAGTGTCCACAATGCTATGTCTTTTGTCACAGTCATTATAGGCATGTCTCTTTTCATCTGTTTTAATCACTCATGGGGATAGTACCTGAATTCTGAGCAGTGGTCTAGGAGACAATAATCTGATTTCTAAGAATTTGTGTCTATAGCTATGTCAGTTCCACGTAATTACTGCAATGAGATATATGTAGAGGCACTAAATAATACATTACACTCCGTAAAGTCAGAAGGAATAGTAATTAAAAAAATACTGAAATGTCTCTATGACAGGGGACATTCCTTTTTTTGTTATGACCATGGACAATGCTTAGTATTTTATATAAACATGGTGAAATCTACAACAAAACAAATAATGATATTTCTACTCTAGCCTAGATATATGTTTTTCTATTGTTGTTATTTGCTATGGTCACAGGTTTCTCTCTTTCTCAACTATGAGATGAATGGTGCTTCTTTATAGAAATTTTCCGAATTATGTGTGTGAAAAATTCAAATACTTTAAGATTTAGACCAAAATCAAGGCCAACACTTTTCCTTTAAGCAACCTAGTGTAAACCCTGCTTCTATATGTTAATTATTTAATCTACTGAAACACCATCAAAGGTAACATCTCCAATTGTGTTAATTTCCCTGAATGACTATTCATCCTTATCTTGTACAAGGAAATTACTTAACAAATTGTAAATGTCTTATTTCACTGAAATATAGCAATATAATTTTTTCCAGCTTAAAAAATGAATAAGAAATGTATATACATACATTTTTCTTCTTGGTTAAATAAAACAAGAAAAATGTTGTTGTATGTGACTTCTCAGGATGAAACTTAAGCCAAAGGAAGAAATTCTCATTGATTTTAATAGGGCTGAGATCTCACTCACATATTTCCCACTGGTTCTATAAAATATTACACTTTTATTGCTCACGTCTCTCACTCACAATCTCATCTTCTACAGCCTCCATATCATGTTCATTTACTACTTTTTCCTCTAACACAATCAGTACTTTTAAAAGATTTCTTTGAGTGATCAGTCAGTGATCTGCATTAGTAAATCTCCTCCTTTGTAGAGTTTGACCTTGTAAAACATTACACATTTTCTGAGATGTGGTGAGTCCCCAGAGCTCACTGGGAAATGACAAAATGTACAGTCATTATCAGGAAATTGTTAAAACTGAACATACAGACTGAAAGCATGGTTCTTCTGCTGTAGACTCAGATGCTGAAATGTTTTCCTGTATGGCTAGTTGATGATTTCAAGATAAACTAAGATGTTTTAAGTCTATTAAGAACCACTGTGATAGCTGAGTCTGAATTTACATATAGTTAGAATATTTCTTTCACAGATTTTGACTTGGGTGGATCAGTTCTCTGCCTTATATTCCCATTCTCAAATAAAGCTGAATTTGCCACTTTTACCCGTTTCAGCATAACACCGCAAGTATTAACTAGCTCATATTTGAAAAATGCTTTGAAGATGAAAACTTTGGTATGCATGATTTCACTGTGAAATCTGTTACTACTAAAATATACACTTGATTTTTTAAATCTTTCTAGCCTTTAAGGCACCAGTGGTTTCTGGGAAGCATAGCTTTAAACTCCACTTGGCACTCTGGAATAGCTGTTTTGAAAATCACTCATCTTTAGAAAGCTCACAGTGATGCCTACTCACCTCATCATTTTCAAGGAAATAGATGTGACTCTTCACTTTCCTAAAGAGTTCCAGTATTTTGCTGGGCCAAATTATTTCAAGGATAAGATTACTTGACCAAAGATTTACTTGACCTCTTATTTGAGTCTGAGTTCACTACTGAAATCCATCGCTTCTATGGGTTTCAGGGTGCACTGGACAAGGCCCTAGACATTTGAAGAACTTAAATCTATATGCATAGATGCATGTGTACTGCATTTAAACTACCAAAATAAAGCATTCTACAGCAAATCCTACAACACAAAGAACTATCTTTTGTCATGAGCTTATTCTGTCACTGTGATGATGTGTCTTAAAATAAAAGTTCTAACTATTTATTTATATGGTAAGCTTCCTAAATGTGCCAGGAAATTGTGTAAATCCTTCCAGTGTGACAGTTTTAAAAGCAGTTAAGTAATCTTCTGTAATAAACTTGATATGTCTGAAATAATTCTGTGAAAATCCTGTGAATCAAAAAGTATGCCTCTGCTCTTCTCAAAAAGATAAAATATTTATAAATGAAATTCAAATAGCTGAACATCAGAGCAAAATCAATGATTTAATTTAAATAAGGCAATCTGGTATTTTATATTTTATCCCCTTCATTGCATTTTCCTTGATTCTCATTTTTACAGTTTGTTCTAAAAGTGCCTTCAACTGTCACAGGAATTCCTGTGTTGCACTACCAAGATACGTTTGTATGAACCTGTGGTGGTTTCAGTACCCATGTGTCAATGGATGAAATCCTGATCTTTATCAGGCAGACCCTTTTCCAGTGGGTGGATCACTAAAGCCAAAGGACAGACCCAAAAAGACTTTTCAGTCAAAAGACAGGTTCCAGACAGAACCTTTTTGTGTGTGTGTTTTTCACTTTAAATGAAATGGGCAGAAACTGAGACAATTTTAATTTCTATGGATGCTAAAGAAATGGAAATGTCTAAAGATTAACAAAAAATAATGTATATCTAACTGGAAAATATTAACTACATTCCAATCACAGGAATAATTCTTCCTTAGGCAACTATGTTTATTCAAACTGCTATAACATCAAGGAAGTTAAGAAGCCAGAAACCAATCACAAACTAGGGATTTTATCACAGTTCTTTCATGTTCAGAAATTAGTGACCAGCCCACTTCATTTTTGCCTTCAGTTAAACCCCACCTGGAAACAGCTGTTTCCAGAGGCCTTACAACTTAATATGGCCACCGCAATTCTTCAACCTCCAAACTTTTCTAACAGTTAGCAGGTTATTTCCTGACAAGCTTCTCAACTTCTCTACTTATGGTTTTATTTTCTTACTCTACTTCCTTATGTCTCATTTTGGCCTAAATCTAAGCCTTTGCCACCTTTTTCTTTTGACTGCAATTTGTTACTCCCTTTACCAAAGTCTTGATAAGAGGCATCATGGAAGTTAACAGTTTGGAAGAATTATTCAGTTACCTAATGAGCCTACCCATCTTGCTGCCAGTACTGCGTAGGTTTATATTTGAATTGGTCAGCCTTACACAGTTATTCAGCAAAATATAATATTTGCACACATTGTTATTTTCACATCAATTAAACAGAGCAGATGATCGAATTGTACAGCTCAAAATGAAACTTGTTTTAAAGTGTAATGAAATATTTATTTTACTCATCTTGAGCGTTCTGTAATTTCTGTCTTCTTTTTTGGCTATTGCTGATTAGAACATCAATATATTTTACCAAAACATCATTTTATGTCCAGAATTTCTTACCAAAACCTTTTATATACTCCATGATGTCTCAGTCCTTCACTTATATTACCAGAAATTAACTGCATTAATAACAGAGGACAATAATGTTTGAAAAATTACCCTAAAAATTTGTTTTTCAGTTTTTACCTATCTTTGAAAGTGATTAATTCACCGCAAACTATCAAAAATGGACAAATGTGATTGTTTAGACCTTATTTAGGGAGATTGAGACATAAAACAATGTAACTGGTTGAGCCACCGTTGTTTTCTTAGTTTGAAATATGATCCATGAGTTAGGATGAAATTTTATCACATTTTGATCACATTAATGTTAATATAAATTTCCAAAAGAATAAAATAATCTGTTTAATATAAACAGAAGGTCATGATAAAGTATGTTTATTTAAAGGCACTTCTAAGTGTGGAAGTTCTTCGACTTTTGGACTTACATGGGTATACAGATTGCTTGGTCTAAATAGTGAGCTCATGGAATTGAAATTTTGCCAACTTAATTTGAATTCTGTGTTTTTCAAAATGTCCACTGCTGTAGTAGTATCCAATTAAGAAGCTATATTAAATTGCAGACATTAGTGTAGTGCTATCTGTTACTAATTCAACTTTTATGGGCACTATCAGAAAGTTTTATTTCTAACAGGTTACATATATAAATTATAAATGAAAATTATCTAAGTACTGCTTTTTACAATGCCTTTAACAAGTCTGAAATAAAGAATCGTGTTAAAGGAAATAGCCTTTTTCAGTAACTGTCTTTTATAGCTATTTATATAGATCTTAGACCAATGTGGATCTGATTTAATCATAGGGAGATTATATTTGTACAAAAGGTGACCAGCAGTGAAGCAGTACACATATATCATAAGCTATTTTTAATTTCCCTTACATTTTGGGTCCGGTTCCTTTAGCTATTGAAATATGAATGCCTCAAAGTGCATGTAATACTTTATCCTGTTCTTAAGGTAAGGTCACTTGTATTCAATTTAAAAAAAAAAAAAAACAAAACTGTTCTTTTCAAAGCTGTTGTAATGAACATACTCATGTATTAGCAAAGGACTTACAGTGCGCTGTTTTTTAAAGAACATTTTTCAGACACTATGAATTTAAAGCTATTGTATCGAAATAAAAGAGATGAAGTATTGGATAGACAAAGTTTCCAACTTCTATAGCTGAGTAACACTCGTGTAATGAATGCATCAATACTACAGGATAGATTTCAATGATTAAATAAATTAAAGTGTAGAATATTTTATAAGTTGAAGTCCACTAATTGTAACAAGAAGTATCTGCGGTCAGTTCTAGGAATCTAGGTCATTCAGGGAAGAATGCAAGAAGAAACCTAAGTACTCAAGGAGGTTTTATGTCTGAATGTATAGCCTAATAAAGTGATTTCTCCTCTATTTTTCCAGCTTAGACAATCAACTGTTTATCTTTGCATGGTGGTTCTGTCTGGTCATGTCTGAGGTCCATGTCTGTGGGTAAGACTGAGCAATTAGGACATAAAACTTTTTTCTTTTTTAATGACTCAGGAAGCTAATTGTACTTTACTACCAGGTGGGATGGAAGGTTGAAGGGGAAACCATTGTCACAGTGGTTGCAAGATACCAATGTCCCATGGCTCAGGAGATTTACAGGGACTCTGTCTTTGCTACTGCAGTTGTCCTCAGATTCAGTGTTCATGTATCCCTGACAATGGCCTTCAGCACTATTTCAGAATCACATGTGCACTTTTGGAAAACAACTTGGCAAATGTCCAAATGCTCACCCCTTGCAGGATCTCCTCAAGTTTTGCTGGTGTTGAATGAAAGGCAGAACTGTTATGTCTTGGATGATCCGTGCTCTGCTGCTGCATGCTTGTTTGATCCCCATGCTGTTTACCATAACATTTGCCTTTGAGCAGGGGAGAATCAGTGGTGGGCTTTTGCTGAAAGGCTTAGTTTGAGACACAGTTTTGGCTGAAATGCTGTTCAATTTAGTTCACTTGGAGAGTCTGGAGCAAGGATGTTCAATGAGAAGGCACTGAAAGAAGAAGGGCTGTTGCAAGGCATGATCAGCAGCTGTGTACAAAGCTATGTAAGAACGTACATTTATAGACAATCCAGCTGGCAAATAGTCTTCAATCTGTGTGCAAAAGGAAAAAGGTCATAAATAGAGGATTTAAAAGTAGCCGCACTAATTTGGTTGCCAAGATTTTTTTCTCCTGTGAAATGTGACTCTTTGCTGATCTTTTCAACTTTTTTTGCTGCTGAGTGATATTTTGGTTAGCTAGAGGTGAACACACTTTGGATTTATTTAGTAGGGGAAACTTTTAGTCATTAATTCAGTAATTCATCAGAGGGAGATTGGGGACCTGCAGAGGTTACTGGAAATGGAACAGTTCCAACCTCTGCACACCCCAGCCGACTGCTGTAAACTATTGTTCTGTCATATTTTAGAAGAGGACAGACACACAGGTGATTTCTGTAAGGTCCTATATATGTCCTGAATTTAACAGACTTTTTAAGGTGCTTAGGAAATACTAGGGAGTGGCAGCCAAATAGGGTCCCAAATACGGTTGGGGTTTGTTTTGTTTTTTTAAGCTGTCCCGAAAAGTGTAGTAGGTTAGAAAGAGGATAGATCTTTATATTTCATGAGTAGCTTGAAGACCAGCAAAATGCTAACCCAGTGGCTGAAACTATATAAGCTGTGCTGACCCTCAGCCTGTCTGTTGGCAGGATCCTGAAATGTTTGGAAATTAACTGGGACAAAAGATCAGGTTAATTATTATTCTATTTTGCTAGTTTTGATTCCACCTTCATCATTCAAAGACAACTTGTAGAGCTAAAATATACCTATAGAAAATAAGCTCTGAAAGACTATCAGAGAATGGATTTATTAATGTTATTAAAACGCAAAGGTTGACAGATAAGGCTGAAATATTTCATTTAAATTAAAATATGTAACAGGAACTATTATCTAACAGGAAAGTTCATAGAAAGCACACCGTCACTTTTTCACATTAGATTCCTAGTATTCCATCTATTCAAGTATCCAGCTATCAGGTATTCTAACTACAAATATTCTACCTCCTTTGTTGCATCCTATGTTAAGTATGGAACCTTCTTTCTGAAGCTGAGTAGAAACAGTTAACAACTACTTAAACTAAGAAAGCTGAGGGAGGGAGAGAGTAACCAGCAGCCCTGCGAGGGAGCTATGGACAGTGTCAATGACCAAAAGGCATGGGTGATATGACAGGAAAGGAATAACAAAAGGGGCTTAAGCAGGGTGACCTCCAGCACTTGCACGTCAGCAAGGAAATGCCTAAAAGGCACCATTATAGGGAAATCCCCCAAACCCTTTCCAGGAACTCAACATGTTCGGATGCCTCTCTGAAGTGCCTGTATACCAATGCACACAGCATGGGGAATAAATGTGATGAGTTAGAGAAATGTGTGCAGTTGCAGGGCTATGATCTTGTTGGGATCGCAGAGATGTTGCAGGATGGCTCCCATGACTGGAGTGTTGCAATGGAGGGCTACAGGCTCATTAGGAAGGACAGGAAGGGAAGGCAAGGAGGGAGAGTTGCCCTTTATGTGAGAGAGCAGCTGGAGTGCATGGAAGCTCTGCCTGGGGATAGAAAGGATGAATCCAGATATGAAGTTAGAAATGATAAAGTCCAAATGGAACTGCATCTGGCCAGGGATGTCAAAGACAACAAGGGCTTCTGTAAGCATAGAGGTGACAAAAAGAAGCCTGGATAAATGTGGGCCTACTGCTGAACAAGATGGAGGACCTGGTTACACGGGACATGAAAAAGGCCGAAGTACTGAATGCCTTCTTTGCCTCAGTCTTTACTAGCAAGACTGGCCTTCAGGAATCCCAGGTCCCAGAAATAAGGGGGGAAATCTGGACCAAGAAAGATGTACCCTTGGTGGAAGAGGATCGGGAGGAGTGGCTGATACACTAGAGTGTCTTGCTGCCATCCAAAGGGACCTCAACAGGCTGGAGAAATGGGATTACAGGAACCTCAGGAAGTTCAACAAGGGGAAGTGCAAAGTTCTGCACCTGAGGAGGAACAACCCCAGGCACCAATATATGCTGGGGTCACCCAGCTGGGAAGCACTTTGGCAGAAAAGGACCTGCAGGTCCTGCTGGACACCAAGTTGAACATGAGCCAGCAATGGGCCCTTACTGCAAAGAAGGCCAATGGTATCCTGGGCTGCATCAGGCAAAGTATTGCCAGTAGGTTGAGGGAGGTGATCCTTCCCCTCTACTCAGCACTGGTGAGGCCACACCTGGAATACTGTGTCCAGTTCTGGGCTCCTCAGTACAAGAGAGACAGAGAATGATAGAATCATAGAATATCTCAAGTTGGAAGGGACACATAAGGATCAATAGACATGGACATACTGGAGAGTCCAGCGAAGGGCCACAAAGATGATGAAGGGACTTTCCTCCTGTGAGGAAAGGCTGAGAGAGCTGGGACTGCTTAGCTGTAGAGAAGAGAAGGCTCAGGGGAGATCTCATCAAATGTACATAAATACCTGCAGGGAGAGTGGAAAGAAGATGGATCCAGGCTCTTTTCAGTGGTGCCCAGTGCCAGGACCAGAGGCAATGGGCACAAACTGAAACACAGGAGGTTTCCTCTGAATATTAGGAAACACTTTTTTACTGTGAGGGTGACTGAGTGCTGGCACAGGTGTGCCAGGGAGGTTGTGGAGTCTCCCTCCTTGGAGGTATTCAAAAGCCATCTGGACATGGGCTTTTGGGCCCATGGCGACTGGCTCTGCGTGGCCCTGTTGTAGCAGAAGGGTTGGACCACATGACCTGCACAGGTCCCTTCAAACCTCAGCCCTTCTGTTATTCTGGGACTGTGTGAGTCTCTGAAATCAGTATTCCATATACTATGGATGCCCAATACTATGCAATGTTTCTGAGAAATTGTGGATAAACATTGTGAATCTCTTCCTTGGACTTCTTATTTACTGACTCTTCTACTTAATCTTAAGACTAAAATATCTATTTCCTGGTCCCTACAGAAAGTTACTAGTCATTCATCTTGACTTTGGGAAAATATTGAATTAAATCCTACTATAGTAAACAGATTTGATTCATGTATGCTTTCCAGCACTTGAAATTGCCCTTCATACCAACAGGATGAAACATCTTTATACAGCTTTAATGTCTCTGCACAGACAACTATTTGCTATCCTTTCCCTGTTCTTCACTGATGAGGATGGATCACTTGGGTTTATACATTGCTTCTAATCAAGCTGTTAGCAAGCCTCTGTGGCCATTCACACACTCTGGTTGTGTTTGCTTTGAAAAATATTGCAACATAATATTTCTACATCCCTATTAAATGCTTTGACCAGTTCTTGATGTCACATGGATGCCTTTGATACACACCTTTGTTAGACATCAAAAACCTTTATTAATTATCATTATTATGCTTTGTTTTATTTTTTTAAATAAATAAACTTCATCTCATGATGAAGTTTTCTGGTTGCAGTCACTGGTAACATAATTACTTTTTAAGTTACCCTTGTCATTTCAGAGTGGCTTTCTACAGAAAGTTTAAACAACTTCTGGCAATCACTTCATAACTGGGATGTTTAAATCCATTTTTTCCAAAACTCTAGTTAACAAAAAGAGATCCACAACAGGTAGTTAAGGCTTGGAGTAAGGCAATAACAACTCAAAACAGAAGAAAGTGATGGAATACAACTTGATATTTAGAAATAGCAGTTCAGTTATGGCCTATTATCATTGGTCAGCAGATGTTGATAATATATTTTCCTTCTCCTCTTGGTCATTGTTTCCCAGTTTGTATTAATATTGGCTGATCAACAGTCGCTCTCTGAAAGTCCTGGTCTGGTCATGGACCTTGATTCAGGACCGAATTTGTCATGCAGTTTCTTCGGTATCTATATTTGATATTTTCAGTTTTTTTTTCTTCCTCTCTGATAATAACATATGTCTCCACATTCCCTATAGATGGTGAACTGTATCCCCTGATCTGTGACAGTCCAACAGCTGAAATGCAAAAGAAATAAACTGCTATTAGAAAAATGATAACTACTATTTTTATATATTGAATCTGCTCCTTACATACTATATAATGAATTTTTATGCTTTGTTATTTTAATTGGCTAGTTTCTCAGTGAGTATCTGAATCACGTAATCAGGCTCAAGCTATTAACAGTGCCTTGTGTTCAGTTAATTCTATGCATTTCTGAATATATGTCTTGCTTTTTGGTACTACTAGCTAGTACCTAATGCCTTCAGTTGCACAGCTATAATAATTAGACCTAAGGTCTGTATGGCACTGATTTACCATATTTTAGGAGGGTAGAAAACTAAAGAAGTTCTGCTTGTTCTGTAGTTATTTGTAGAACTGGAGGGAACAAGTGTATTCTTAAACTATTAACCTTCCATTATTTTCAGTTTTGTGGTCTTATGAAGGTTCTATTTTTATATCAAGCAATCATAATCATTTCACATTAATGTTTTTGCTTTGGTCTGATTAACACTCCACCTTTGACTCTGACAACCAGAACTCCATGACAACTGTCCACACAAGAATATAACTATCCACCTCTTCGACATAATCAGAACTCCAGTCCTATTTTTGATATAGTCTGAACTCTTCCTGTATCACAGCATACAGAAAACAATCTGTCATATAGTCATATTACAGTTTCTACAATAAAATTCTAGGATGACTAGTAAAATAATCAAGGCTTCTTTCCTGTAATTGAAGCATTTTGATTGCAATATTAGTTCCTTACCTGTGCAATAATTGTAACATAGCATCAAATACCTGCAACATCATCACTACTTTGGGCAAAGCCAGAGTTGCATTACAGGCCCTCATACAGACATATTTTTATACAAATCTCTAAACAGGAAGAGCTCCATTCTTGGCTTAGTCAATTCTATGGCACCACCATACACTGATCCTGGTTTCTTCCTCAGCCCCTTATTTCTGCATTACTCCATGAAATCCATTTCTATGTAGCTCCATGACAAATGTGTACAAGAGCTCCATGGCTTTCACTAACACAAAAATGATTGAAGTATCAGACTTCTGTCCCATGTGGATGGTGAATAATCAAATCTCTACCAGAGATATATATCCAGGGTAACCATATAGAATCACAGAATTACAGAATGGATGATGTTGAAAGAGATCTCTGGAGATTGTCTATTTCACCGCCCTGTGCAAACCAGGGTCAGCTAGAGCAGGTTGCTTAGGGCCTCCCTGATTCAGGGGAGATGGAGACTCCACAACTTCTCTGAGCAACCTGTTCCAGTGTTCTGGAAACAAACCTCTAAACTTGGCAGAGACTTGGAGTCATCCCCATCTTGGCATAAACACTGTTCTTTGACACACAAATTAGTGGTTCATTGCTTATTGTTAGTGCATGCAGACATACACCCACACTCAGCTGCAGAAAGCCACTGTGTCAGCTCTACAAATATCAGGAGTCAATGGCCATCTCTGATGTACAGAGGAACACAGCTCTGACCCAGGCAGACTTCTGTTCCTTTACCTTATGCAAAGTGCTCCGTATCTGTTAACTGCATACATAGACTCAGTGCCTACCCCTGACATAGGCAGGCCCCCTTTCTAACGCCTGGTCGGTTTCTACACAGGCAGAATTGTGGCATGTCTAGAGAAAGACATGAGTACATTTCTGTTGCTGGCACAGGTTTCATGAAAATCACTGTCATGGGAAGTACTGCAAACCCACACTGAGGCAAGTAGCTATCTAAGCACATTTTCTAAGTCTGCAGAGCTACCTAAAAATCTTACCTTAAAGCTTAATCTCAGTTTTCAAAAACTACTGGGAACTATCAACATCTCTATATACCCGGGGCTCTTAAAAAAATCAAACATATTTGTATATTGAATACACATCGGTGTACCTTGGCCTGCATAGCATCATACCTATGTAGATATATACAAGTATTTCTTCTGGTCACTAATACCAGCAGACAGACGAACAGCTAGACTCAAACAAGACGATGTTCTGTAGCAATAGCTTTATCTTTTTTTATATCTTTTTTTTACATCTGGTGTATCCAGAATATTTTCCTTTTCACTAATATCAGATGGCTCCATACTCTCTACGGGTGGTAAACTATATTCCCATCTCTGACTTTAGGGTTCATCCCCAGCTCAGTTCTTTATTTCTAACACAGAGAAGTTTATATGATCACTTCTGTGGTGTCCAGGGTTGCTGTAAGCTTTGAACAAATGCATCACTGCATGCAAACCTATGCATGCACAAAGATACATCTACATCACTGACAGGAGTTCACTGTATCTGTTAGATTTTTGAGACTCCACCATGGACCTGAATTCTCTGGTTTTCTATCTGTTCCCTTGCCATATTTTATATGTATAAGGATAGAGCCAGGACAGCACAATGGTGGCAACTCATCTTCTGATTTATACAAGGTTCTGTGTCCATCATTTACATGAGAATGTAAATATGTAATAAATAAAAGACAAAATTAATGGTTTTCCATATAATCCATTTTTCTGTTCTGCACAGGGATTTTCCTCCCTCTCTGCCTTTGGGATATACCAGATCCTGTATTCCCATCTTTGGGCTCCATTTCCATCTTTGCTGTAATAGGCTTCTGTTGAAATGTTGAACTTGTTGAAACTGGTTCTTTATGTCTGATGCACTCTAATCTCTATTTCTTACAAAGAGAAAATGTCATCCCTTGGTCAGGGGTATTTAGGCGTCCATCTCTGTTTCTGAAATAGTTGGATCTTCATCTGCGCTTCTGAGAGATGAAATTTTGCCTACAATTCTGACTTACTTAAGACTACAATTTTCACTCCTAACCAGTAGAAATCTCTGTCCCTGTCTGGGGCTGTTTCTGTCTCTGATATAGCAAGGTTCCAGACACAAACAGATATGCATCTCTGTTTATGTATCGATGCCAGATACATGTTTGTTCTTTGTACAGTCCCTGAGGGATGCCATGAGTCATTATTTGTCAGTAGGACTTGGTACTGCTGATGACCATCCTTTGAACATGGCAGTCTGGCTGATTTCACACCTGCCTTATCATACACTTATCCAGTCCATATCTCACCAATCTGGCCTTGCTAACATCGAAGTAAACAACTTTAACTTCTTTTAGCAAGACAATGACCAGCAAGTCCAGTACAGAGGGCTACCAAGATGGTCAGGAGCATATGAAATATAAGACAGGGCTGAGAGAAATTATTTTCTTCCGCCTTAGGAAGAAAAGGAAAGGAAAGAGGTTACTCCTATCTTCAACTCCCTGATGAGAGGGTGTAGAGAAAACTGGACCAGATTCTTCTAAGTGGTGCTCAGTGACAGGAGGAGAGGGAGAGGACCCAAGTTGCAAACTTGGAAATACTGATGGGATATATGGAAAAAAATGTTTTTGTTGTGCGTATAGTCTATCACTGACAGAGGTTTCACAGGAACCTCCACCCTTGCAGTTATTCAGAAGAAACCTGTTTCAGGCAGACCTGCTTGAACCAGTGGTTGGACTACATGACCTCTGGAGGACCCTTTCAACCTACATGGTGCCACGATTCTCTGATATCTGAAGATTCACAGAACTGAGATGATCAAAATCACAATCAAGTTTGTTTTCAGAACCTTGCACATAAGTGTAAAAGTTTTTCATGATCCTGGAAAGACTTATGAATATGCTTTAACTTTACAGAATTAGAACAGTATCATTGACTTTACAGGCTTAATTTACAGTGCTCTGAATGAAGTATGAGTATAAATCTTAACAGTTGTCTTACTCCCTCTCCTTGTAAATGCAAATATGTGCTTATTCTTGAAGCATATATATAATCCCTTTGGACTGTTCTCATTTTTAAATGTTAGTAGTAAATTGCAAGTAATATGAGATAAATCATGAAGCAGTGTGGGTTTTGTAACTTACGGTTCAGTATAGTTCATTTTTTTCATTCTGTTTTCTGAAGAATTAACAGACTCTTTTATCATCAGGATATGGGAAATAAAAGTTGAATAAACAGGTTCAAATTCAACCTCACTGCTTTGCCTTCTGATATGTTGCAGAAAAGAGTGCTTTAATTATGAAGAGGAAATACTTCGAACTTTCATTTTTTAGAAAAGCTGCTGTTAGATGGAAAGTTGGTATAGGATAGGAACATTCACAATACAAAAAAAGCAGCACACTAGGCGGGTTTCAATTGAAACTTTGAAAGTCTTTCTGAAGTCTGGTATAAAATACTTCCTGACTCTTTAAGAAATTTTACCTAATGCCTTCCCCCAGCCCTTCCATTTTCCAAGCAAATTTCGCTGTTGGAAATCCAATGGTAACTTCACAGATTTCAAATAAGATTAGAATACTACCATTTTGCTCAGAACTGGAAATGAAGAGCCTAATCAAAGTGTGTTTATTCTAAATATTTTCCTGGCTGATCACTTAAAATAGTCCTCAAAAATTTCACCATAACAAAATTAAATTTATTGATTAGTATGTTACCAATGTGTCCCTGCAGTGTTTTTTTGAAATGGCATAATCATAGATATTGCTCAGTTCTGAAAACTGTTTAAATATAGTTAGAACTATAGAACAGTTTTCTTTAGGATTTAGAGATATAGGTTTGGGGGCTTTGGTATTTTCTATATGCTTAACCAAGCCCAGCTTTTGGAAAAAAAAAACCAAAACAAAAAACCCCCCCAAACCTCCCCAAAACTCCAAACACAAAACCAAACATTTTGGAATTCTTGTTAATATGCAGCACATTCATTTCTTCCCTAGTAATTTTGAATTCAAATCTAGCATTTTTCCAATGAAGACATGCAAATATTTTATTTATGGGTTTTTTTTTTTAAGACGGCAAGTCATTTCCATGGAACAGTTGTCTCCTGCATCTGTGCATCCTTTTATTGCTAGCTGAAACTTTCAGAGTTATTCCTTCACTCAGATGAGTATATTTAAACTATGATCTATTTTTCCTTCTTTCTTCAAGATCTGAATGTTCTCTCCCATCTTAATTCATGACATATTTGCATATGTGTATATATATATGTATATTTTCTCTAATGAGGATTGATCATATTTCCCAGGACTTGTAAAATTGCAATTGTAATTGTCACAAGAGTTGGAGAAGGCTCATTTTCACTTGGCCTTCCTACCTTTGCTGAGCCAAGCAGCCGCCTCTGTGCTATGTTCAAGCAACACCTTTGGAAGCAGAGACACCAGCACGCTTTTTCAGTTGCTGACTTAGTATCAAGTAAGCAGCTGAACTAGATGACTGGCTGCGTAATAATGTATGGTAAAATAATGAAGGCTTTAGAAGCTGTTAAAAAAGTGATAGTCATAACAATAACGTGATTATACAGGCCAGTGGTTTTACAATGCAGAACAGATACTGTGCAATGTGGAGCATTCTCTCCCCTAAATAATAGGACCTGAAAATATGTAGGGAGGCATTTCACATTCTGCAGGACAAGGCCAATATGGTGAGATATAGTCTCTAGCCGCTAACACCCCCAGAAAACGCAAGAACGCTGTTCTTTATTCTGAGAAAGAGAGAGACACGGGGAAGGCAAGTTCCTTTCGCATCTTATGCTGCAACATGCTAGAGATGTTTGAGATCTAGTTCTGGCAATCAGACTAAACCATGCTTCCTAACAGACATAATTAAATTGGCCTGGAGCTATAGCTAGAGAATGTAGGTTTCTGTCTAGGATAAAAATATACATTAATAGTTCTGTTGACAGCACTTAAAATATGATCTATCGCTGGACTTGAGTATATAAAACCATAAGCCTGTGAGTATTCCCACATGCTTGAGGTTCTTCATATGTCTAAGAGCCTAGCTAATTCATGGCCCTAAGCATGTTGCTGGTTTGTGGCCCAAATAGCTTAATTAACTATTCTAAAAATACTTACCACTGAAAAATTACGAAATAAAATCAAAGCACTAACACCTTTTGTATCAGTCAGAAAAAACCATAGCTTTATCCACCAGCATCAGCTTCCAGCAGTCTCCTCCCAATTTTTCCTTACTTCTCCCAGCTGCTCTCTCACAATTTCTCCTCACCCTTCCAGCCTTTGAAACTGCCACTGTTTTCCAGATCCCTCAATGACTCCTCTCAGCTTCCTTTACCCTCACAGCTCCTCAAACCCCATTCTTCTTTTCAGCTCTGATATCTTACCTCTGCCAACCAAAATTCCCAGCTCTTTCTTCCTCTCTTTCAGAATCAGCTGTCACCTCTCAAAAACTGAATTTAGCCTGTGTTTCTGAAGAGCACTGAACTTGTTCTGTGCCAATGTTTTGAGCAAAAGCTGCCTTGGGTGGCCTGTCCAATATTACTCAAACCAAGGTTTTCTGGCTGATAAAGAACGGTGAACAGAAAAGACAAAAACAAGGGAGATAGATAGAGAGAAGAAGAGGAGAGAGGAAAGATATATATTTTTTCAAACAGATATTAAATAAGATATTATATAATAATCCTGAACTTTTTGGTTCAGAGCTGTATTACATCTTTGTACATTGACAAATACGTAAACAACCCAGGCTTTTCCTGGGATTCCTCTATTAAAATAAGACCTTCATAATGCACAGATATGCACTATTACTTTTCTATGTTTTCTCACAGTCCTGACTGTAACAGTCTTTTTACTAACAGTGCCTTATCAGCAGCACTCATCTAATCCTATAAAATTCTGACTTTTTTATATTGAGGAGTTCTCTGATTTTTAGAGAATGATGTTGCTGTCTGGGGCTGCATCAAACCTGGTGATGTTAATATGGCTCTTAAGGTTGTAGACTAGTTTGCTTTTGCCTTAGCATAATTAATTGAATTTTAGAGATTAAAATTCAGGGTTTTTTTCTCTTATAGTTTGCAACATTTGTCTGACAAATCGTTTAAAATACAAGCTTTAGACAACTTGGGGGGGGGTAAGGTTTTCCCTCTTCTTTCAGCTCTGTTTTTTTCTTTTAGCGTACTGTGAAGTTCTTTCACCTATTTTGAGATGTCATGGTCTAAGTAAGTCATTTTGATTCATTGTTTGTCTCAGCCTTAATCCTTCCTTTCTACCGTTTCTTTTTTAGCCATTCTTAAATCCTTTCAATCACTGAAAAAAATCTGGATTGTTGACTTCCTAGTCTAAGTTAAATAACTGTATATTTAGGCAGTAAATCATTTAAAGAAAATATGTCAATGTTTGATGGACAAAACTGTGAACAAAATGTGAAGGATTTCTTCTCTAAGTAGCTTAAAAGTAGAAATAAGAATGCGTGAAAATAAAAAGAGGAAAGCTTTACTTAACTTGAGTGAAAACAGTGACATTTCTTCACTGGAGAATAGCCTGCCAAGTGAAAATGAGCCTTCTCTAACTCTTGTGACAATTACAATTGCGATTTTACAAGTCCTGGGAAATATGATCAATCCTCATTAGAGAAAATAAACCCGTTACCAGTCTGGGGAAAAAGAAAAGAGTCTACTTCTTATGGATGCTCTGATGCAACTTTCCACCCCTGCTTTGCCAAAGTGCCATAAGTTAGAAGATGCATTCTGGCTGGTATCACAGCATAACGTCCATACCTTCACAACGGTCCCTCTGCATGTGTGCTCCTTTAGCTTTAGTCCTACCCATTTCTCACGTCACATCCATAAAATGGAGTCCAGTTGTTTTATCCTGACCCAGTTCCATTTGTGTTCTTAATGTTTCTCCCCTCTAGCCTTGGACTTCCAGACTTTCCACTTTTTCCTTATTAGCTCTTCATGTGTCTTCAAATCTGAGTCTGTGGCTTCAGAAATTTGTTTTCTCACATTCAGTGAGTCCAGCATAATGTGAGTTCCTATTAGAGATCTATCAATCCTGAAAGGCAGACAAGCAGCAGACATTTATTCAGTGTCACAAAATAGCTTTTTTTTAAAACAAACCAGAATTTTGTAGTCAACTGCAAGACAATATCTAGGTTTTGCAGGGAAAATTCATAAAGAAAGGTTCATATACTTGCCAGGTGGCAGTATTAACTGAAGTGTCAAAATTTTCTTTTGTGCATAGTGGCCAGTTCTTAAAACAGCATCATGATACATCAGTGGGTTTGAGGGTTTTTTTTCAGATTTTATTTATGTATTTTTATATTGGTTAGTCAAGATCTCTTCATTACTCTTCTTTTTTTTAAAATCACTGAGGTACCCAGTTCACGGGCTGATATTCCATGAGATTTCTCTCATATCATGCTCAATAGTCTACTTGACCAATTCTCTTATCAGAATTCAGAAAAGAAATTAAACTCTTCAGGCATAATAGGTACAGCAAAACAGTAAGTCTAACTGACACAAACACACTTTTCCAAAAAACACAGATGCTGGTTTTTTAGATTCTGTGCAATAGGTCACTTGGGTCAAATACTGGTGTATAACTTGGCAGACTCAAGGATTCCACTAACTAAAATAGGATCAGACACCTGGCTGGGATTCACATGGCCAGATGTAAAGTCTATAATGTAAATATCTATGTCTGAGTGAGTTATGTTCCTTCATAGTTTGACTGGGAATAAACTTTTACAGTTTAACTGGGAAAAAGAACCTGTCAAAGGAGTGTTTTATCTCATTGCAAGGTACTTGCCTAAAATAGGTCAGATGAATAAGTGCTCTGTAGGTGTCTAAAGTCAGATTAGGTGAATCATGCCCTGACTCATTAGACAACATGAGTAAACTGTGGACTGCCCAGTAACTCAACTGTAATTTAGCCAGGTGCTTGATTGACTGAGAGAAAAATTGAATGTTTTGGAAAGTGAATTCCTAATATGGCCAGATGAAGTAATGTTAAGCAACGGCAAGCAGAAAAGATGGTTGGACATACAACTGAGACAAGATAATATCATTTGATATTATATTGCCTATTAGCTTAGTCACAGTTAAAGTGATTTTTTTAGCTCAGTTTGGATCGTCTTATAGTTTAGGCAGTTGTTCAGACTTATTCTCATTTTGCCTATACTATTTTATCCATCCTTAATTCAAACTCTGTCAGCAATCAGCATGCATAATTCTTTTTTTGCAACAGGAATCTATCAACTTACAACTTGGTCACAAGAATGACCATCTCCATTCAGCTCGGTGTTCATTGCTGTTTGTATTGTACAGAGGATTCTGATTATATGTTGTGGTTTAACCCCAGCCAGCAACTAAGCACCACGCGGCCACTTCCCCCTCCCCGCTCCCAGTGGGGTGGGGAGGAGGAAAAAAAGTAAAACTCGTGGGTTGAGATAAGAACAGTTGAATAACTAAAGTAAAATAAAATGCACTACTAACTAAGAACAATAATAATAATAATATAATAATAATAATTGTATTGAAGAGGACCACCCGCTGACCGATGCCTGAGCAGCAATCCACCCCTCCCAGCCAACTCCCCCCAGTTTATACACTGGGCATGATGTTCCATGGTATGGAATACCCCTTTGGCTAGTTCAGGTCAGCTGCCCCGGCTCTGCTCCCTCCCAGCTTCTTGCACACCTGCTTGCTGGCAGAGCATGGGAAACTGAAAAGTCCTTGGCTTAAGATAAGCGCTACTTAGCAACAACTAAAACATCAGAGTGTTATCAACATTATTCTCACACTAAAACCAAAACACAGCACTGTACCAGCTACTAAGAAGAAAATTAATTCTATCCCAGCCGAAACCAGGATAATATACTTAATTATTATGTAATAAGATTATAATAATAATATTGCATCTTTATGGCAGCAAACATCATGTTTACTGTTCTTCTAGTATCTTACATAAACAACGAGAAAGCCTTTGGATTTTTATTTGTTCTTTGAGTTTGTGCTTGTTCTGTTTCTTTTCATTCTTTAGATTAGTATTCAGTAACTCTTCACTTTTTAAATGTTGTTTGCTGCATCTAGAAACAAAGGCAGACTTTCTGCTGACTTATGTATACCCCTTGTGGTAGGTTTTTCATAATGAATTATTATCCATAAAATGGACACAGGCCCCAGTTTCACATTATAGGAAGGAGACAAATGAAAAATAAGGTTTTGTTCATAACACAGTCTTAACAGCAATTACATTTTTTTTTATTGGAGCATGGGAAAAAATGAATTAAAAGCCTTAGTTCCACTCCACAGAGCACACTCACATATCAGTTTTGGAAACCAACAACAAAATATAACTGTGCGTAGATGGAAAACAAAATCCAAGTTATTTTAATGTAGAATATTAGTGTTGGGATCATTTTAGGAGTCTGTCAACATTAAAAAAAATACTTTTAATATGTTGTTTATCAGCTTAATGATACTACTGGGTCTGTCAAACAAGAAAAATGTCAAATAGAATTCAAACATAAGATGCTAGTGCTTTGTATTTTTTTTTTTAATTTTCATTTATTCTACTATTGTTCTTTAATCCTTCTTTTGATGTTAGTAAGCTTCTCTCTTTCCTTAAAAAAAGGAAATTTTTTTTGTGAATTAGTCACTGGTAACTAGGAAGTGGACTGTAGCCACCCAGCCTGATGGGAAATACATGGCAACTGGCAGGATTGGCAACAAAACTTTATACATAATGTAATATTAATGTGATTGTGCAGTGCAGAAGCCCAACTGATGTTTGGGAAGGCCTAAAATAAATTTAAAAAAACCAATGAGCCAAAACAACAGAACATTCTTCTGCATAGTGGGACTGACTGAGAACAGATGAATTATTTTGACATTATTTTATAAAACAAGTAGATTAGCTGTACTGTCCTACTGCTTCCTAAATAACTGGGCGTTAGTTCTGTGATGATTTAAATAATCTTACATCCTGAAACAGAACTATGTGTTCATATTTCATGAAGTTAAACAAGTATGCAATTTTCAGCAAGATATCATTATATAGTAATCCTTCTTCAATTCGTTCATCATAGATTACAAAATAACAGTGTGATCAGATATTACAGCTTAGTTTTACTTGCCATACATGAGCTGGATTACATTAGTAGATAGGTTATCAACTGTTTGCAATGCTTAACAGTCCCCTTTAAGCTTGAGCACTCAAAAGTTGGAATGAGGGTTTATATGAAATTTTAGCATTTTAAATTTGAATTAAAACTTAGCAAACCATCCATAAAACATCATGCCAGGAACAATCACTTAGAGTGAATCTAAAATGAAAAGTAGTCCATATGATTCAAAAAGCAGGTAAATAAAAGTGATGTTAGCTTTGTATTTTTGCTGCTTCTAACCTTTGTGTAGAACCTGTCTTTGTCTGCTTCTTTTAATACTTAATCACTCTGAATTGTGGTTTTATTCTCATTTGAGTTTGTCTGACTTTAAATTGCAGAACAGTGACACTGTACAATCTATTGGCTACTTAAATGCGGCTTTTTCACTTTTCTTCTTTATAGTCTAAGAATGAACAATTAGAGTTAATATATAGCCTAATGATCCCCGCTTTAAAACTTGTAATTTGTTTTCCCTTTCTCATATTAGTGGATGGGCTGGATTTTCAAAGTGCACATGTGATTTAAAACCTTTAATCCTACTGCATTATATGTGATTGTTTAGTATTCTTCATGTTTCAATCAAATTAGGACCAGAACAATAGGAAAAGACATGATGAGTTCATGATAGATTATGTATTTTCAAGTCTTTACTGGCATCACAATAAAATGTATCTACATATCTCTAAAATAAAATAACATGCCTTATCATGTGTTTGTGTTAAACTGCTGCATCAGTTTGATATTTCAGGAGTCAAAGCACTGTGTTTTCATTGCCTTTATAGTCTATTGCTCTGAAAAAATGATGTCCTGTTCTTTAAAAAAATCAGTGGATTAAATGCAGCCTTCTGAGTTTATATTTATAGTGTGTTCAGGTTAAGTTGCTACAATATAATTTTCTTTTCTATTTCATAGAAAAACTACACTTGACCTGGTAAAAAAGAATTAGCATATTTCATCCAGAGAACTTTATCATTGTCTCAGATGAGTCTTACCAAATTTAGAGAAAACAATGGCAACATCTCTGGGAAGAAAATGGCCACTGAAGGGAAAAAAAAATCTTTAAAAAACAAAACATAAAAGTTGCAAGGATGAAATAAAGTTAATATGAAACTCAGAAAAAAATTATGGACTGGTAGAATGTAAAATTCTTCTGGCATGAATGTTTGTAAGATGAAAAGCATTGATTTAGATTTGATACAAGATAATATTCAGACTACTTCTAGTTATGCAAAAAAAGATTGACAATTCCCAAGTGTCTTTACTTCTAGGAATTTGCTGGAAAATGGAAAACAGAAGAATGGCTTTCATTACTAGAAGCCATGTTGCAAGAATGATTACAAATAAAAGTATCAAATAGGTTGTTAACTCAGTCCCTACTATTAGTTCCACTAATGCATTTACTGAGTCACTGTTTTAATCTGGGAGTCAGTGTGAACAGGAAAATAAAATGAAGAAAAAAATATAGAAGAGAAGAAAACCCAAAACAAATCTAAGAGTACACTGAGAATTAGTCAGAAACATCCCACCATGTTTTTTAAAGTAATTACTGAGGACATATGCCATTCTCTGTGCTTCTGTCCTTCACAGGCCTTGGATAGAAAAACTCTGAAGAACTAGCTCAGATAAACAGCACAGTTTTGGTGCAGACATTCACATGATCTTCACTTATCATTTGATGGTTTATTTTGAAAAGTAGTTTCAGTGTGTACAAACTAGATTCCTTTCTGAGGAAATTAAAATGGAAGATCTAATTTGGTGTGCACCAAACACACTCCCATCTCTAATAAAGGTGTAATGGTACAAACTGGTGATTATTCTTTCAGACAACTTCAGAGTATGAAGTGTGGGGATATTCAGCCCAGGAGACCTGAATAAGCGTAATTCAAAATAAAATGTTGGGGCTGCTGCCGTAACTGTTGCCATTTGCTCATCTGCTCCTTCTGCACCCAGTTTGCTCCTCTGTAGACACAGACATTAACACCCAACCTGCATCACATTCTCCATTCACTCGGAAAACAGGTCAAAAAGTATAAGGAAATAGCTTAAGCATTCAGGCGTTCACACCTAGGGCCGGTTTGGATCTGTCTACCTTAATGTCTATTTCTGACATGTCTCAAAAAGTTAGAAAAGATTACGTCAGATAAGCAAGACCTGTGAGTTTTGGGTCTCAGGTCTCTCATTTCTGTAAAGATCTGGGTTTTGTTTGTTTGTTTTCTTACAGTGTTGTTATATATTCTTGTCAGTCATTTGCTTGCTTGCTTTTCTGTTTCACAGTTACATCTGATATATCAAGAGTTGCGTGGGAGACGTGTGCTGTACATTTTCATTGTTTGCAACATGTGGCAGATCCTCACTGTGCAGCCCAGAAGAGCAACAGTCTTCGATTCATGCCGTTATCTTTAAAAGCCTAGAATATGCTGTCTAGCACTAGTATTTGGATAAGTGCTACTAAATCTGTCTTGTTAATGATTTCTATTGAAACCAATCTTGACTAAATAAATTCAGTTGAAATGAGGTTGCAGAAGATGAAGATGTACCCAGGCCTGGCAAAAGAAGACTGCATCCTTAGAAGAAATTTTTTTCTTCACTGTTCTGTTCAGTTCTTTCTTACAATACATGCTTTTATCTACAGAAAAGAGGAAGGACATGACATATGTCTTCCTATCAGACTCTGCATACTGTACTAGATAAATATAAATATTACACCAGCAGAAAATTTCCATTCTCATATTTTCTCATTTCATTTCCTAATTATTCTATACACAATGGCTGCCAGGCAACCATATAATTTTTTCTCTACTGTGGTACTGATTCTAATGTCTTGTTCATCATCCAATTTAAAGACCTCAGGAGAGAGAGGAATATTTATACAAAGAATTTCTTTAACACTTGATGTATATTTTTTTTTTTTTTGAGCACATGGATTGAAAACTGGCTGAATGACCAAGCCCAGAGGGTGGTAAAAGGTGGCAAGAAGTCTAGTTGGAGGCCAGTAACTAGTGGTGTACCCTAGGGGTCTATACTGATTCCAGTCCTATTTAACACCTTCATTAATGATTTGTATGATGGGGCAGAGTGTACCCTCAGCAAGTTTGCAAATGACACAAAACCAGGACGAGTGGCTGGTACACCAGAGTGTTGTGCTGCCATCCAAAGGGACCTCAACAGGCTGGAGAAATGGGATTACAGGAACCTCAGGAAGTTCAACAAGCAGAAGTGCAAAGTTCTGCACCTGAGGAGGAACAACCCCAGGCACCAACATATGCTGGGGGTCACCCAGCTGGGAAGCACTTTGGCAGAAAAGGACCTGCGGGTCCGGGTGGACACCAAGTTGAACATAAGCCAGTAACATGCCCTAGACGCAAAGGCGGCTAGTGGTATCCTGGGCTGCATTAGGCAAAGTAATGCCAGCAGGTCAAGGCAGGTGATCCTTCCCTTCTCCTCAGCCCTGATGAGGCCACACCTGGAATACTGCGTCCAGTTCTGGGCTCCCCAGAACAAGAAAGACACGGACATACTGGAGAGAGTCTAACCAAGGGTCACAAAGATGATGAAGGGACTTTCCTCTTGTAAGGAAAGGCTGAGAGAGGTGGGACTGTTTAGTTCAGAGAAGAGAAGGCTCATGGGGGATCTTATCAATATATATAAATACCTGGAAGGAGGGTGCAAAGGGGATGGATCCAGGCTCTTTTCAGTGGTGCCCAGTGCCAGGACCAGAGGCAATGGGCACAAACTGAAACACAGGAGGTTCCCTCTGAATATCAGGAAAGAATTTTTTACTGAGGTTGACCGAGGGTGAGGGTGACCGAGCACTGGCATAGGTTGCCCAGAGAGGTGGTAGTGTTTACCCTCCTTGGAGATATTCAAAAGCCATCTGGAAATGGTACTGGGCTCTACATGGCCCTGCTGTAGCAGGAGGGGGTGGACTAGATGGTCTCCAGAGGCCCCTCCTAACCTCAACCACTGGTCTGGCTAGTTCAGGAAGACAGTATCTCTATTGATTAACTCAAGGAAGGCTATTTAAATAACCAGTTGATCCACTTAACTGATATAGCCAGCTGATCCACTGATACAGTTGTCTAAAACAAAGGCTACTCTCTGGTTCTCTGTGTATTCAGATAAATTCAGCTTTCTTTGCAACAGTCGTGCACTCCTGAGTCAGGTTCTTCCCTGAGCTAACTGGACCGTGGTCCTTGCCAATCTCCTCTGAGCCTTCTCCCATTGTGGAAATTTGTTGATTGATCACAATAGTTCCAGTAAATGTGTCCTGGAAAAAAGTATTTTGCAATAGTTTAGACCATTGAGACCACAAACGAAATAATAGTTATAAGAACGGGCAATGAGACAAATACCTGAAAAGAAAACTTTAATACATGTTATA
Organism: Gymnogyps californianus; assembly: GCF_018139145.2. Lineage (NCBI taxonomy): Eukaryota > Metazoa > Chordata > Aves > Accipitriformes > Cathartidae > Gymnogyps > Gymnogyps californianus. The sequence goes on along the minus strand of NC_059471.1, from coordinate 13,211,917 downwards.
GAGATTTGTTTATTTTTAAGTAGACAAGAGATTTAAATACAAAAACAAACAATCAATCAAACAAACAAACAAAACCTGTCATGAGGATTATTATCGTGTTCTGTTAACATTTCTTCTAAAAACTCATTTGTGAATATAATGGCCATGAACAACTAATTTTTTTTCAGACTGGAAAAATTCTCTTTCACATCTGACAATGATTTACAGCAAAAATGGAAGACTTCAGGCCACCTTGCAAATTCTGTCATGTCTAAAAATTAGGGTTTAGGACTGAAAGCGGTTCCCCATTTAAAACTGGTATATTGCAACTTTATTTGTGGGCTCCATTTTTGTAACTTTGCACAGCCCTACAGAAATTTCCAGAGCATTTCACAGAATCATGATAGGCAATACACATAACTTCTTTTGCAAGCTTACAAATTTAATTTTTGGGAAACGACAATATGCTTAATGAACTATAACTTTGGAATGTGTATGAATACACAGAGCATTAGATATGACAGTGGAACACAGGTAAATCATTACTCAGGGTTTTGCCCCACATTTCTTTTCATCTTTTTCAGGTTTCTAAAATCTGTCTGTTTTCATCATTTTTCAATCCCCTTCTGCTAGGTAGAAATATTAAAATAGTCATAAAAATCATCATTTTGAAAGTCAATAAAACACATTGAACACAGAAAGTCACTTAGGTGCTTTAGAAGTTTCCTGGTTTAGCCTGTGTCTTCTCTATAGATTGAGTCTGTGTTTGAAATAGAATGGGATATTTGTCCCTAACAAGTCCCACCCCCTTTTTGTGTATTAAACTTTTTGATGCTGAAGTCTTTATAAACTAATTTCATTATTCACTATGTACAGTTGATAAGCATCAAGTCAGTAGTCTTTGGAGATTTCTAATCATTATTACTCTCCTTTTAGTCATGTCATGTTATCCATAATGCCTACAGAGCAGAAAAGACTTTGATTTAATGTTTTATTCAAAGACAAGTCCTTCAGCAGGATAACAGTCCCTAATGCAGGGTAGATACTAGTAGATGTAAAATGTCCAGTTTATTGCAGCTTGGGATGTAGATTTACTTTGACTCTTTCAGCCTGGAGGTGAAAGAGCTTTCTATTAATGGTCAGTTACAAAACTCACAGTACTACTAGTGTTTTTGACATCCTTTCTTAGTCTGATTATTGATTATATATCCATGCAACTGCTTTACCATCTACACTCTGTTGGCATTCTAAAAATGTGTTATTCTCTTTTGCTCTCCTACTGAGATATATATAAATAAATATAGTGCATTTATGGTTTTCCTAATATTTTCATAATTGTATCATCTACCCTATTTCATTACATTTGCTCTCTAAATGTGTGAAGAGTACAGGTCACGGAACCAGCAGATATAGAACTCACTAATTTAAGGAGCAAAATGAAGTGGCCTTAAATGTAGTTGTCACCAGTATGGCTGCGACCATAAGATCTCTAAATTCTGAGATGTTTGTCTTCACTTTAATGGGAGCAGAGTAGGCCCTAAGTAGAGGAATTTATGAATGTTCTCCCAAATGCTCTGTTCTATTCAATGAGATTATTCAGTAAAGTCCTGCTGCTGCTAGTGAAGTTTTAGGCCTTTGTATTAGAAAGTCTTACTGCACTCAGATCTGACTGCCAAAGCATATCCTTAACTTTGGAAAGACAATTCATGACTCTGGCTTTGTGAAATGATTTACATTCTGAAAGAGGAGCAAACAATTTCCACATTGGATTCATAGTTCTTGATAGGTTGAAAGGTTGAAAAGTTCCCATGCCAGAACTGTATCAAATGGAGAACTGGAAATTTATAAAACGTGAAAGTCCGATTATACTTGCATGAGTGGTGGGATGTCCCTTTTGCTTGAGTAGCAGAAACTCTAGTGTGATTACTAATTTGGCCCATCCCATGTGTAACACAGCAACAACTAAGAACCAGCACTCAGAATTCCAGCTTAAACACAGTGAGACACTCATCCAGTATGTTCTTATCCACAAGAAAATTTACCTTAAATAAATGACACTTTCACCAGACTGCACAGCTAGTACTGTCAAGATAGTGCACATAAGTAGTTCATAATGTGCCTACAATTTCATGAGCCATTTAAAGGAACTGATTCTAAATAACTATATTTTAGTGTAGCTAACATACTTAGATGGCATCTGTAACATCTGTATTAACCTTGACTTACTAATTTTTATCACAAATTCCATAGCTACCATGTCTCCATCATCCAGTTCTGACATGCTCCTGCATCAATCTTAACCTCAGCTTCCTTGCTATTAATTCAGACACCAGAGGCAGCATAAGAGATGATAAACTACAAATTGCTACTACAAACTGCTACATATCTCACAGATTAGGAAAACCAGTAAACATTTGAAAAACGTCAAAAAGGGTGTGATGTACAGCCAGGCCATTAAAGCATTTGCATACCCAGCTCATCTGAGTAAAAGAAAACTACACCACTAAGCTATTCTCCAGATTGCATCTTTGAACGACCTCTCAAAGAAATATATGGAAACTTAGTACACTACAAGCAAAACACGTCACTGATAGTACACCCCTAGTAATCACATACCACTATAACCTAAAACGAATGCTAAAAGTTATTAAAGAAATGCTATTTATATCTTGAAATACATTTTCAGATCTCCCCTACTACGTTTCAAATGGCACCCCCCACAGCAAAATGTAGTGCCTTCAAGGACACCTGTGTAGGTGAAACTGAACAACCACAATACACTGAAGTGAGCTCAGACAGACATCTGATAAAGGATAATCTAAACAATTAACCCTAAGTGAGCAATTTTTTTCACAAAACAACCACTTACCAAGCTCTCACAATCCTGATTCTTAACAGAGAGCTTCAAAGCTCGTTTCCGAATGCACAAATCTACTGAATACCCTCAGTCATGGACTCAGCTTATAGGATCTTCTCTATGCTATACTTATCCCATCCCAGGCCAACCCTGCAGTGTTGCAAGTGGGGTGGGTTTATGTCTGTTTCTCTCTCTTGTATATAACCTTAACTTGTCTTTCATCTGTTTTACTGTCACCCTTCCACTGCATTACAGGTGCCTATTGTCCTTCCTACTCAACTGTCCTGTGGAGAAACAATATATCACACTTAGAGCAACTATCCTAAACCTTTGTCTCCATTCAGAAGCTGCTGCTTCTATTTCAAAGCAGACTACAAGCATGTGAAGTCACCAGGGTTTTTTCCAATTATATAAATTGATCTAATACAGGATCTGTTTTACCTGTATCCTCATACCCTCATAGATACGAATCACAGTGAACGCTGACTCTGAATGGCATCATTCATTTTAATGGTAAGCATACTTAATTCTTAATATTCACTTCAGCAAAACTGGTTTTGGAATACAGAAAGCTCTACTCTTTGTCTGTATGGATTTTGGCCCATAACTGTCATTCGCTTTCTTGTCTTACCACTGACTGCATTGCTAGTCAAAGTTCAAGTCAGGTTCTTGGAAATTTCATGCCTCCTCAGAAATGGCATTAATCTATAAATTTTAAGAGAGAAGTGTGACAAAAATAAACCCCAGAGTCTAAGCACTTCAGTTTAAGGCTTCTGTCCTCTCAGTACGCGCATCTGTCCTCCCTCAAATTTACAGAAGATTTTTTTCTTAATGTAAACACTTTCCTGGTTATTTTGGGGCTGGGGATTGGATAAAACCATAAGAAAGCTGCTGAGTAAAACAGCTGGCCTCATTAATGACAAATGTAAGTTAAAAAAAAAAAAGAACCAACAAATGACTTCTATGATGGAGAAAATAGTTAGAACAACAAACATTCATGCACAAAACAGAGCCCATAAAATAAGAGATAGTAGAAGATGAGCTTTGCTATCCAAGTAATTTCACAGAGCTTCACAGCAATTAGGGTTAGCATTTGATTGGTTTTGTAGTATCTGTGTCTGCATTGGTTGTCAGAGAGCAGGAACAAAGGGAAAAGGATTTGGGTTTGTTCCCATGGGGAATTTTAGAGACAGAATTATTCTGGTTAAACTGGTGGTTGGAAGGAAGCTTGTAGCTCATTCCTAAAACACAGTGCAATGCCCTGCTGAAACTAAAAACCTCTGAGAATGTGGAATATCACCACATTTCAGCCCTGTTCACAAAATGACTCTAAGTGAAATATTTCATTTCCTTCTGCTTGGAGTCATATAAGTTATGTTATTTTGGGCCCCATCATAGTTGGAGTTGGGATGAAGCACTGTCATGAGGGGCTCATTAGACTGGTAGTTTAACATCTTCTGTTTTGCAGAAATAATATGAAAATGGCATTGGACTTCTGTATGAATGAATTAGGACAGTAGGAACTTATATCCCAAATCCAATTTGTTTTTCTTCCCGTCACAGAATTGAATACCAAAATAAGATGATGTCACATTTCCAGAACAACACTGGCTACCCATCAACAGTTTAAAGAAGCACTGCTGTAAGTGTTCAAGGCACGTGTATAAAATCTGTCTTTCTGATGTCTCCTCTAATCCTTTTTTCCTGTGATTTATGCTCCCAGATTTCCATGAACTTTACTATGTGAACTTTCTATAAGGCTGTGGTGGGAGTTGGTTCTTTGGGTATCCTACAGACAGGGGTATGGGGATGGTTTGAATTGCACCCATCTCTGTCGGGGAAAAAAAAAAAAAAGGAGCAAACCCAAAGACAAACAGGGAAAGAATTAATAGCTCGACCGTGAAGACTGGGAAAATGTCAGTATTACACCAGGAACTCCATCATGACTTTCTCTTTATAGTGAAAATAATTAACAAGGTCCCAATTTTCAGTTAATGGTTTAGTTTAAACATATTACACTCACACATTTTTACTACGGTGTTTTACCTGCATATCAGTTTTTAATATCATATGTCAGGGTAAAGCTTGAAATAAACTACAGTTTATGCTTAATAGTGTGGGAGTAATTACCTGAACTGTTATATGATTTACATAGCACATGTTGTGTTACAAGGTACACTCGCTGTCTCAAATTATTCCTTCCATAAAATGTTTATTATTTCAGTAGTTATCAATGTTGGAAGAGTTTGCTATAATTAATTTTAGACCAGTTCATCTAGTAAGCATAGTTTCTTCTAATGTTAATTCTTTTGAAGCATTCTTTCCTTTAATTTTCTTTCTATATTTTTATGCCTAAAATAATTATAAAATAAACAGTGGGTTTTCAAACGTTCTCAGAAGATTCTCAAATACTATAGTGATGAACTGTTATACAATACACACATAGTGAGAAGAGGGAGGAAAAGGGAAGTAGAGCAGGAGGGGAAGGGAGGGGAGGGAAGAGGAAGAAGTCTTAGATCTCACTGTAGATGTGAGTCATGATAGGGTTTTTAAAATTGCTCTTGAAAAGCCCACAATTATTTCATTGTAAGTAATTAAGTCTCTCTTCTTTTTTATTTTTTGTTTGGTTTGGTTTTGCTGCTTTGACTTTTATTTCAGTACCCATTTTTCACACTTTGGTCCAGCCAATTATTTTTAAATTTTAGTATGATATTTGTATGTATTTATACTTACTATTATAACATAAAATATCTGTCTATTTTCTGTTATGGTTCTGTACTATTTACCACAATTCAGGATTTGATTTGAAGCAAAGCATATGAAAAAAGACATATTTTCTCATGAACAGAAAGATTATTTGTTGAATGCCATATACTATAAACGTTTAGCAGATGACAGAATCTGTCTATATGTTTAAAAAAGTGTTGGGTCATATTTTTTACATGTCAACTCCAAACATGACTGTTGAGAATTGTTATATGATATTCAAAAATGTTTAAAACATTTTCTCAGAGCGCAAGGAGAGGGAGAAACAGAGAAACGATATATATGATATAATGACTGCTTTTGAGACTCACAAGTTCTGCTAGATGCTAAAACGAACCCTGAGAGATAAGCCCGCAAGAGAAAGACAATTCTATTTCATGACAACTTCAGATGTTTCAGACCACAAACTAGATCCTTTTTGACAAAATTAAACCAGAAGATTCACTCCAGGAGGGTATTTAATGCAATTTAACTGCTAAAGGGTGCTCAGTCCAACTTAGCAGACTAAAAACCACTCCAAAGTAAACTCTTATGAAATGCACATAGTGTAGACATCAGATCCTCGGTGTGAACTGTTTGGCTCTATAAACCCACCCTTATTAGGCCAAACAACTTGCTACCATAAACAGAGCTACAGTCTTCAAACAGACTCCATGAGACCTTACAGGTAAAAAATTTGTGAACCAACTTTTCCCATTAAGGGGTTTTGGCCCAGCATTTTTGAGATCCTTGCTAACAACAAAGACATTTGATCTGATGTTACAAGAAAGGGCCAGAACCAATAAAACAGGTATATAACCACAGGGAACCTTAGTCATTCAGATTATGTGATTCCTATACTACCCATCAGGCCAAAACCCTTTGATTCTCCAGATGGTCCCATCCACTGATGTGTGTTACAATGCTTTGCTTTGTTATAGAACACATGATGTTGTTTATTGCTATCTCTATGCAATTTAAAATGGATTACAAATAAAACTCATATTAGAATGAGAAGCTTGATCAAAGTAGAAAACAATGTGACTAATACCATTTGGATGTTTTTGGGTATTCCCTTCTGCTTGAATATCCTAAGATCAAATCTGAAAAAGTAAGTGAAAATCATAATAATTTTTTTCAACATTTTTTGCTGTAAAACCAACTTGCAGATTAATCCACACTTGCATAATGTCAGACCAATTATATGGGTACAAACATACGTATCTCTTTGTGCTACATCAGTGAATAACTTGTTGCACTTGTCAAATAACAAGAAAAAATAGAACTACTTTTATTAATTTGTGTTTTGTATCATACTTAAAAGGTCACCAAAATAACTTAAAGATATCATAAATCATCAGAAAAGACAACTGTCAAATTTAAGATAACGTTTACCCACACAAGCTTTAGCTTTACAGAAAGCAAAATGTTTTTATTCTGAGACTCCAACTCTTCTGCTTGTATAGTCAAAAAATAGCAAGAAAAATTTTTCAGAGGGAGAACTATCAGGGATTTCTATTTAAGTATGCTCCTTGCCTTTACCTTTCCCTGTGATCTTCCTTCTTGTTTTCTAAATTACAGTAGTTTTACTGCTTTTTTTAAGGTGATAATCCATTTGTCACTTTTAGGCCAATCATGTATGTTCTCCATACTGTTGCAGACGTGAACAAGCATACTATCACTTCATCTGGCTGATTGAATTTATGGCTAAATATATTTATGGCTAAATATATTATCTGAACACATAAACATAGATACACATACATATGGAAAACTTTGAAATATTAGAAGTGATGTTTAAGTTAATAATTTCCAAAGAAGGTATAGAATCTTAGACTTAGTTGCAAGTTTTAATAGCATTTGCTGCTTTCTGACTGAAAAAATCAGAGAGTGAAGTACAGTAAGTGAATGCATTTTTAAAGTTCATTTCAGTAAAGAGTTTATAATACAATTAAACAGAACAATATGCAGAAAGAAGTAATCAATATGATACTACAATATGATTTTTTATTATTAGATCATGGAACCTCTTCATTTTATTTTTCCTCAGGTACATATGTTGAAAATATTCATGGAAAATGAAATTGTCCATAGCAGACTAGACAATGGTGATCAACATACAAATAAAAACAGGTAAGGGTGTACATATTCCTTGACCATTGTTTGGTTTGTTAAGCCTGAACTGAATCTAAGATTTGCAAGAGGAATAGATATTGCAGATTTGAAATTAACAGCCATCAGGAGAAAAACTCTAGAGGTTCATTCACCCTTAAAATCTAGCTTAATGATGTCTAAAAAGTTTTTTATCGACAGTAAAAAATCCAATAGAGTTCCTATAAAAAGAATGTCCCTTGAGAAGAGAAGCTATTGGAAATGACAGCAACTAAATCAAGCTTATGAAATATTTAGACTCATTCCAAGGTGAATTTGTTTCAGTGAATATCAGCTATTAGACCAGGTAATGGAAGAAGGAGAAGATTGAAAGAAATGTATATAGAATTAATAAATTTAGCATTTTCATAAAAAGGGATGGACTTTATTTAATCAGGAAATATGTTAAACATTTTGTGACAATCCTGACTAACTGGATGCAGAAGAATAATGAATGAAAGAGTTATTGCAAAGAGCAGTATAGATGTGTAAGCAGTAGATTGCCATTGCAGACTCACACTTACGAAACACAAAATGCAGTACATTTTAGTTTTACCAAAAAAATCACAAACCACTTTAATTACTTGCAAATGCTCTTGATGTCTTTTCTTTTTTATGTGCCTTGCAAAAATGGATGATTTCCAGACAGTAATTTTTATGTATCTCCTTTAACAACTGTATTATGCACTGGAAAAAGATAGCATATTTATCCAGCTTAACAGGCCACTCTGGGAGCAGTGATAACAGAAAAATCCACCTGAAGCAAGCAGGGATTTTGATGTTCTGTATATGTGAAGTTGATGTTGTTTTGGGGTCATAAGAAGAACTACTAAACAGCTTGTATGGAAGTGAATATTACAGTTAAAAAGGAGTATTTTTTGTATAAGACTCTCACATAGTGAATTAAGTGCTTTTATCCCTACCTAATTAAAATTCCATTTTAGCAAAGCGAAGACTAACTTAAGCTATTGATAATTGTTCTTTTTGATAGAAATTCAAGGATGCTGTGCTTCAGTACATTGCAGAGGTTTTCTTTATGCTCTAGGGTATGTCAAGATGTACACAAATATGAGAACTGAAAATTACTATATTGAATAATTCTCTCTACAAATGAAAAAACAAAACAAAACAAAACAAAAAACAAGCAATGGAAATCTAGGAGCTAAACTACAGCCTTTTGTACTTCTCCTTGAGAAAGCTTCCAGCTGTGACTACAGCTTCAAGGAATTTGTCTTCAGTGTAAACTTAAGTTATAATTTCAAGGGATCCTGTTCATCTAAATGCTGCTTACGGACGGAAGCTTATAGCATCCTTTTGGGTTGATTTACCAGCCAGCAAAGACAGTTTATACCTGTTAAGATCATGCCACTCAAATTTAACTAGTTTTCTGTTTCTTAACATCCACTTGCATAAAAGCCCTTTCTGCAAGTAGGTGGAAACGAATATGTAGAGCAATACAGTCTATTGCACCCACTGCACTGTTACCTGGGTTGTGGTCAGACAGTCCTCCAGAAAGGGCTGCCAGAGCTTCAGAAGAAACCTCTCAGCTCCTTGTGATTTACCCCATCACCAGAGGTTACTACTCTCATTGTTCGGTTTTAAAACAGTGTGTCTTCTTCTCACATATTTCTGTGTGAAATCATCCAGGTTTCTGGCTACTGGGGAAGGTGCTTAAACTGAGTTTTTCACAAGCAAATGAGAAGCACTCACAAACTCTTTCTTTTTACATTGCCCGTAGGAATAGCAGAGAAAGGAATAGCTACTCCTTCCTACTTGGGTGGGTGGCATCTTAAATGCCTCGAAGATTTCTGCAGCGATTGTGTCTGTGGGGTTGCACACATTGATCTATTATGGACACAGTAGCTCAAGTTTTATCTCACCCTGGGCACACAAAACAGACTGGTTGAGTACAAACAATCTTAAAGAGTGCTTTGAACACCAGCCTAATAACAATGGTCTGCATGCCTTTTTTGACCAGTAAATCACACACATATTTCTCGTGGAATGCTCTGAATGCTTATTAACCACTTAAAACTGCAAATGCTAGAGACGACACAGTTCTGTGGTGTAGACATGGTCCATGTCCTGTAACTTGTAAAGCAGAGACTGGTAATGACTCATTGACAATTATGTTCATGGACACTTTTGTACCAAGAATTGTAATCTTACTCAGCATAACAAATTTAAAGTGATATTGTCATTAATGACAGATTTAACTGTGCACTGAAGGATTTCATGAATTAAGGCCATGGCAAGTGTGCTGATTTCTGTACTTTTTGACATAAATATTTGTTGTATTGTTTATTTTAAATTAATATTAATATACAATCTAGGAATACATATGTGTATATATATAAGTTAAAGTAAGATAAAAATAAACTTAATCTACCACCTTAAATAAGTGTTTTTGTTTGAGCAAAACAGTAAAATATTATCAAATAACATGTCTGTAAAATAAAATAAAACATTTTTGTGTACATATACGAATCTTGGAAAAAAACCTTCCACATCAGATGCATTCCATAAGAAAATTCAACATTTTAACTTTCCATGACATCTCAGAAAATCTGAATAAATACAACTTTTATTCTTCATAACATGGAAATGTATTTCCTAACTACTTTTAAATCACCAGGAGAACCAGTGACAACCAATATGGAGAAGGCAGGCATGTTCAACAACATTTTTGCCTCAGTTTTCAATGGTAATCGCTCTTCCCACATCTCTCAAGCCCCTGAATCTCAAGGCAGGGAATAGGGAAATCAAGTCCCTCCCATCATAAGTGAAGATCAGGTTAGAGACCATCTGAGGAACCTGAACATACGTAAGTCCATGGGACCTGACAAGATATATGCCAGGGTGCTGAGGGAATTGGCTGATGTAGTTGCCAAGCCACTCTCCATCATATGTCAAAAGTCATGGCAGTCAGGTGAAGTCCCCAGTGACTGAAAAAAGGGAAACATCACATCCATTTTTAAAAAGGACAATAAGGAGGACCCTGGGAACTACTGACCAGGCAACCTCACCTCAGTGCCTGGTAAGATCATGGAACAGATCCTCCTGGAAGATATATTGAAACATATGGAAGACAGAGAGGTAGTCAGAGGCAGCCAACATGGCTTCACCAAGGGCAAATCATGCCTGACTAACCTAGTGGACTTCTACAACGGAGTAACTGCATCAGTGGATAAGGAAAGAGCTACAGATGTAATCTGTTTAGAGTTCTGTAAGGCCTTTGATATGGTCCCCCACAACTTTCTTGCCACTAAATTGGAGAGATATGGGTTTCATAGATGGACTGTTAGATGGATAAGGAATTGGCTGGACAGCTGCATCCAAAGAGCTAGTCATTGGCTCAATGTCCACGTCGAAACCAGTAATGAGTGGCATCACTCAAGGTCCATATCGGGACCAATGCTATTTAATATCTTCATCAACAACATAGTGGGATTGAGTGCACCTTCAGCAGGTTTGCAGATGAAACCAAGCTGAGTAGTGCAGTTGATTCGCTTGAGGGAAGAAATGCCATCCAGAGGGACCTTGACAGGCTTGAGAAGTGGGACCACGTGAACCTCATGAAGTTCCACAAGGCCGAGTGCAAGGTCCTGCACCTGGGTCGGGACAATCTCCAGTATCAATACAGACAGGGGGATGAATTGATTGAGAGCAGCCTTGCAGAGAAGGACTTGGTGATATTGGTGGATGAAAAATTGTACATGAGCTGGCAATGTGAACTTGCAACCCGGTAAGCATCCTGGGCTGCATGAAAAGAAGCATGGCCAGCAAGTCGACGGAGGTGATTCTCCCCATCTACTCTGCTCTGGTGAGACTCCACCTGGAGTGCTGCATCCAGCTCTGGGGTCCCTGGTACAAGAAAGACATGGATCTGTTGGAGCAGAACCAGAGGAGGGCCATGAAAATGGTCAGGGGCTGGAACATCTTTCCTGTGAAGAAAGGCTGAGACAGTTGGGGTTGATTAGCCTGGAGAAGAGAAGGCTCTGGGGAGACCTTATTGTGGCCTTTCAATACATAAAGGGAGCTTATAAGAAAGAGGTAGAGAACCCAGGGCCTGTAGTGACAGGGTAAGGGGCAATGATTTTAAACTGAAAGAGAGTAGATTTAGATTGGGCATAAGGAAGAAATTTTTTACGATGAGGGTGGTGAGGCACTGGAACAGGTTGCCCAGAGAAGTTGTAGATGTCCCCTCCCTGGAAGTGTTCAAGGTCGGGTTGGATGGGGCTTTGAGCAACCTGGTTTCGTGGAAGGTGTCCCTGTCCATGGCAGGGGGATTGTAAATGGATAATCTTTAAAGGTCCCTTCCAACCCAAATCATTCTGTGATTCTATGATCTTCCTCCACTTTACTAGTTTCATAGAAATTAAGATTTTTTTAAATTCCCTTTAAATCTCACACATTTTATCTGAGTTGAATCTCTTCTTTAAGACATATATTTTCAGCTATTCAGATTTAACATCTTACTTCAATATTCTCTCATGTGATTTCAACTGATGTTATTTGTAAAGTTATCAAACCTTTGGCAGTGCTTATGCAAACCTGTACCTCATCAGCTTACTACAAGCCTGATGTGGTCAGTGTGTGGCCTAATATTTTATATCCTGCTGCTTTTCGCTTTTTCTTTTCATCATGGGAGGTAGTTCCTTTTTTCACTATCTGATAGTTCTTTCAATTTCTTTTTTTTTCTCTGTCAAACTCCTTTCTCTTTAGATACTTTTTAAAATAAACATATTTATATTTCCATTAATGTCACACAAAAACCTTCAGTTTAGTCTCCAGAGTTTCCCCCATCATTCTCTCTATTGTGTTATTCATTTTCTTGACCTTGTTTCTGCATGGTGCTCAGTGTGATACGTCATATGATGTTCAGTGTGAATGTCTCATCTATATTTTACAATAGGAGGGAAGTGAAAGATTGGATCGTCTGTATAAAGTCACAGAAATAGTCCTTTGGATAATTGGGAATCAAATCCAAAGTACTTGAGTAACACCCTGATATTTTAGCCTTTTTCTGTATGCAGCAAGCAAGCTAAATTTAGCTGACAAATTTGCATGTTACACGCCCATATTCACACCAATACTGAAAGAGAAGGACCTGTTACTGAATAAATTTGTGTGCAGAAAATCTGTGTCCCCTCAGTATTTCAAGTTTCCTTAACATCCTACAGCAGATATATTGTAGCTTTCCTGCCCTGACAGTCCTTATGTGGCCTTGTGGATTTGATTTTTAAAAAAAAGAAAGAAAGAGCTTACCACAGATTGAAAACACTAAGTTTTCAAAGCAAATATGCTAACTGTAGCCATAAATTATTTTCGGGCCAAATTACTGTTTATTAGTTCAGGAAGATTATAGATTTCATTGGCATTTGTCTCCAGTTTTCCTAGAAAAATCAGGTGTTATTGCTTGTGTTGATTAGTGGAACCTCAATAAAGCAGAAATAGTTTCATCTTTGTATATCTGCATTATTCTCTTTAATAAAATAACAGTCTACACATTGTTTACTTATTAGCACCACAGATGTCTGTGTTGCTGCTTCCGTTTCTCTTGCAGACACTATTCATCCCAATGACTTCAATAACCCTTTCTACCATGGGCTCATTAGTTTGTTTTCTAGGAGAGTCCTTCTCCCCCTAGTCCAACTTAAATTGAAAAGATATTTCTATCTGCTAAGTTAAGGGCTTGAAATGTCTTTACTTGTCATATCTGAACTGCAAGTTACTACGCTCTACGTGACTTATAGTCAACTCAAAGTCCCAGGAGCAAAACTGGTCACAGATATGGGTAAGAGCATCTTTTGGAAAGAAGGCACTGTTGTAAAATTCCAAACTTCCTACAGAAAACGTTAATCTAAATAAATGCTGCATCTAACAAAGTGTTGTAACATTAGAGTTTCTCCTTCAACTGCATTTTGTTGTCCATCGTGGTAAGTGTAGCCTTGCCAAGACTTCTGCACCTAAAGAAGAGAAAGAAGAAATCACAAATAATACTTGGCACTTGTGTTTAGATAACTGAACTAATTTCTAGGTATGGGAACAACAGTCCTTTTAAAACCATACCGCACTGTGAGAGGACTTGAAAATAAATGTTTCCAAAACTTGTAGGAAGGCCAAACTGTAACTAGAAGCAGCTTGACACTGCTTGTGCAGTATTGCTTTGTGTTACATTAAACACAATATGTCAGTGTTATTTTGTTCACCTGGTTCCCCATGTTTATTCATTTACTGTCTTTCTTCCTGTAAGCTCTTTGGGAGAGAGACTTTAATTTTTATTATATATATAAAATGCCTAAAGCAAAAGGTGTCCCAGTGCTAGTACTGCATAACTCATAACAGTTGATGGGTGAGGAGGAAGGAAGAAAAAGGAGGAACTGGCTTTCAGGGGTATTTAAGCAGCAACTTTATTTCAAACATGAAAGTTGTTTTCATTTTTAGGAATAGGAAATCAGACTTATTGAACAAGATGGAGCAATCTCCCTAGACTAGACTTCAGAAATGAAAGGTTGAAAAGACAGAAAGGTTTGGAAAGAAATTGGTTCTGGTTAGTGATGGTGATTGATAGAAATTGATGGGCAAAAAAAGTCACGTGGATTATGCAGTGAATGGCCATTCTGGTTCTGATCCACAAGCAGACCAAATCTCCTCTTTTTTTTTCTAGAATATCATCTAGTTCAAAGAGGAAAAAAGCTATTAAAGTGCTAAATTACAATGTCTTGGTATGGTGTGTAGTAATTAATAAGTTAGACTTGAAAAAGTATTGCAAAAAAAAAGGCCCAGTGCCCTAGATATTGAAGATCAACTATAGGCAAGGCTGAATATTTTATAATAAGGAGAATAAGCATTACTGTGACAATAGTCAGTTCTATTTTAAAACTCCAAGATCATAGCAATCTATGAATATTCATAATACCATTTTTGCTGCTACTCTGGGGAAATCTTTCCTGGGCTCAAAATACAGATTAAAATTGACAGTAAAGAAGGGGGGGGGGGGGATGGGACGACAGGCACAGGGAAGAGAGAGAGGGAAGGAAATGGCTAAGACAATTTGTTGAAGCAGTGTGAGAGAGAATGAAAGATCATGTCTATCTGGGGAAGGATGTAAACAACCTGGAAGTATTCAGTAATTAGGAGGAATATCTGCAGAAGCAAGGAGAAAGAATTTGAGACCTAATTTTAGAATAAAATCGCTGACCAAATGAACCAGAACAATAAGACTAAAAATAAATCAGAACAGGAGAAGTCTGGGAAATAGTGGTTTTGCTTCCTAAATATATGTATAAATACAAATATATAAATACATAAATATGTAAATAATATATACATATAAGACTATAAATGTAGATTTTTTAAACTTTTTCATTTTAATCCCAAATGAAAATTAAAATCCTTCTCCATCAGTTTTATTGAGCTCAAATTCTATGCTTGTGGAATATTTTTAGAGTGGAATTATTGTATTATTCCCAAAACCAAATATTTCACTCTGCTTCTTGGGTCTAACTTCTTTTCCTTTCTGCCTGTCAAAAAGAAGGGCAATAATCATTGCCTGGAGAACTGAGAGTGTGGGTACCTAGTGACATTGGTAGTCAAGCTACCAATTATGAGGCATGTGAGCAACATGAGGACCATTCACTTGGGTATCCACTTGGTCTAATTTCTGGAGATCCTTTACTTTCACCTGGAGAGTAAAACAATGGGGAAACCTATCAGGAAGCAGGGCAGTTTGTACATCAAGGTCTACCACAGGTGGTGCAGAGCATAAGCTGCTAAAGCACAAACCTAAGCTGATGCTGTGTGTAGCTCATCTGGACTTGAAGCAGCAAAGTCACATCAGCACCAGTCAGTCTGGAGGAAAGGCAACACTAATAGGCTCAGGTGTAATGCCATACTGAGATCCCTGAACAGCACAGGACCAGGCAGGATTGCCAGCTTGTTCAGTGATGTCTTAGACACCTCAGTATCATTGCATTGTGTAGACATGCCTTAAGAGACCTGAGAGCAATGGAAAGAACAACAACAACAAAGTGAGTTTTAGTAATCTACATGCTTATTTTCCAGCTTAGTTTCCAACAGAAACCATGTAACCTTGAAGAGGGTGGGGAGGATGGAGGCACAGGTGGCATTCTTCTAAATTCTTGCAGTCAGTGGAAAATCTCTGTTAGAAGCCATGTTTAAGTGGGAGTTTAAATGGAACAGTTATTTCAAACAGCAGGGATGATCAAGAACTTCATGTAACGTACTGGAGATGAAGATTGACTTAATATTGTAAAAGCGTCTCTGGATACAAAATTACTCTGAATAAGCTGTTTGGGTCTCTGAAGTAGAATTAAGGAAAGGGTATTAAAAACCTGGCAGGCAATAACTATCATAGTATTTGATTATTTGGAGAGATTCCTCAAGGAATTAAATGCTTACAAATGTAACTGGGCATTTTTTCATTCTGATGGGCATGTAATATGTTTAAATTTACTGTAGAGACCATCTTGACATGCAGTAGCAATCACTGAACTCTCTAGTCACCAAGTATCATGTCACACTGAGTGCACTTTATTCTCAGGTAACAAAAAAAATGGCTGAACCAATTCCAGAAATCTGACTTTATAAATATCTGTGAAAAACTCCCGCCAGCGTCCTTCATACTGGTACTTTTGAAAAACTGGGCTGGTATGAACCTAGTGTTCAGGAACCATGCATTTGCTCAGGTATGATGCTAATGAGGAATAAATTGATGATATCATGTGTACTGGAGAGATCAGGAACAAGCTACATGTTAAAAGCCTGTTCTCCAACTTTTTCACAAGACAAGGTCATTTAAAGATACAAGGAAGAGAAACATCCAACTATGTGAATAATAAGCAAGACTTCACTAAACCAAACAAGAAACTCTAAGCCTTTAGAACTAGTCAAACCTATGCATTGTATAGGTCATCATTGCCTTGATTCTGACATCGTCTTGCTGACATTCAGAGCCTACAAGGAAAAGCAGTGCTTTGTCTAAAAAAACCAAAATTGGATAAGTGGTGATACTGTTCAGAATTGAGCAATTCAGACTAATGCGTTTTGCTTTTATGTGTGCCCATGGAGATTATGTTACAGACCAAATATTTGTAAAACTTAGAATAGCTTTTAAATAAAATTTTGCAGAGATTATTAGAATTTAGAAGGAAGAAAATCAACCACAACTGCCTATTCAATGTCATGGTGTTCACCTCTGGACACTACAGTTGTTAAAAGGGAGCATGTTAAGCATTTAAACCCTACTGTGATCCTGTCACCAGTTAGTCTAAATAAGTGTCATCCTTTCAAAGTCAACAAGGCTAAGAAATGACAGTCTATACTTCTGAAAGTTTAGCAATACTACTAGCACTGTTCAGTGGCCTAAATGTAAGCGCTTAATGCCATTTAAGGTTCTGTGGATTATCCTGCCTGGCCTCAAGTAGCTTCTTCATAAAGGTGTGCATGACCCATTGTATCAGCCTGAGTTACATCAGCCACCTCACAAAGAGCCTTCAGTGGCACTTGGCACTTCTGTTTAGGCAGCTGAATTCTGCCTTAGCAGGTTAATTTAGCTAGCATAGGAAGGAAGCTAATTTGAGTGGGGGTGATATAATCTTCCTGATATTTGCCTAAAAGTACATTTGGGCATCTAGATCAAGGTGACCAGATCTTCATATTTCCTATGAAAGGTAACGGGGCTAGGCAACTAGACTTTCCTATGAAAGGCAACTTTTACTCAAGGCTGTGAGCTTGAGTAAAAGATTTGGGTCTTTTGTTCAGACATTTTGAAGAGAATTTGTCAAATTAAACTGAACGTTGTCAGTACAAAGCAGGACCATTTTGCAAGGGGTTAAAGTGGGACACATCAGAATCACAGAATCACAGAACAGTTGAGGTTGGAAGTGACCTCTGGAGGTCAACTGGTCTAATCCCCTTGTTCAAGCAGAGCCACCTAGAGCCGGTTGCCCAGGACCATGTCCAGATGGCAAACTTTAGTCTGAAGTAAAACACATAGTCTACGTAGTCATCTATGGCTTTTTATAGTCAGCATCTATAGAGGGACACTCATAACTCCATGGCCTAATGAAAAGTCAGATTCAGCTCCAGACTTAGACACCTGAACTTAGAGTTCTACAGCCTGTGTCAACACATGAATTAGATGTCTAATATTGACTACAGTCAGTAAAGACCTACTCAAAAGAGTTTAAAGAGCTAGTCAGCAGACTATGTAAAGTTATCAGCTTTAGGATAGGTTCTCTAAATTCTACCAACTGTCATGACTAGATCTCCACAGAGACACTAAGGACACTTGTAGACACTTATATTGCAAACAAATTTTGATGTCTAAGTTCAGAGCTGAATTCCAGCCCTTCTCTTCTCTGGGAGAAGTATTTGTAGTTCATTAAATAGTGTTTCCTTTCTATTTTGATACCTTTTGCAGTCTGAAGTCAAGATTTGTTCTCTGATTAGGAAAAGAAAGGCCTTCATAATAATGGCTATTAAAAAAAAACCATGAAAAAAATCTAGATGCAAAAGGAAAGAATCTTCTAAAGATAAGCAAATACTTCCATGAGCAACAGAATCAGCTGAATCATTACTTGTGAATTCACAGCTTGAATATGAAATCGATGCTTACAACTGAATGAGTTCTTTTTCTCCACTAGTTGACACACTCTCCTTTAAATAAATTTCATTAAAGTAACACTTTTGTGACCTCTGTCACTGTCAAATTTGGCTAAAATTGGTAATAGTTATTGCGTAAAAAACCCCATGATCCCATGAGTTTATTTAAGAAACCAAAGTAACAAATGAACTTGATAATGTGAATTTCAGTTTCTGCTATCAAGCCCCTCTCAAAAGGTCCTTGACCTTCTCTTCTTTGCAGTGGCAAGAAGTAACTATCTCTTTTTGCTTTTTATATCTCCCCCCACATTGACATTCTCATTCTCCAGTGCTGTAGAAGAGAAGGTAAAGTCCTACAGTTTTCTCACAGAGAAGCTGAGGAATTGAAACAAGCAAGCAGGTAGTCTCTGTCTCACAAATTACCACTGAACACAGCTTGAAAACAGCTGTCTTCATCCTTGACCTCTTACAGCTTGAATACATATAGCAACAAGTCAGCTCTGGAGGCTCCTACACTCTTAAATGGAGCTGGGGAGTCTGTTCCCCTGCAGGGGGAAAGGTTTTGCTGTCCCTCTGTCCTAGGACAATATTTGAGAAAACAGAAAGAAAATTGATAGCAGACAATAATTGAGTTGCAAAAATATCACATCTAATTTTAGAAAGCAGCATTTTGGAAATGACAGAAACATGTAATTTTTCAAAACTTAATTTGATGGTTTTACCTAATACCTTTAAAAGTTATTTTGTTGTCAGTAAACATGAGTTTGGACTGCTGTTACAAATGACCTGATATCTGCATTCCTGGATGCAAACCTAACCTCAGTGACATCCATTCTCTAGCAGAATTCAGACAGCTTCAGTGAAATGAATGCGAAGAAAGAAATCACTAACTGGGTTTTCAAACTATATAGGAAATGGGTCATGTAAATTCTAGCTTTTCACCAACTAAGGAGTGACTTTAATAGAAAATGAAAAGGTGATGACAATGTGGCTATAATGATTTAAAAAGCTTCAGAAGTTTTTCAGAAATTTTTTCATCATGAGCATTATGGTGTTGCACTCCCTAAAAGCCTATTTGTCTTAAACTAAAAGGAAAGATTTTCTTGCAAGTCAGGGGATGAACACTTTTATTTTATTTTATTTTATTTTATTTTTAATTCCATGAGCTATAAGACAAATAAAGACAGTTTTCTCATTTCCTCTGCAAAGATAAAACTGAGATAGTGTCCCCCAAGGCATGTTGAAGAAATAGAGACAGAAATTTAGGCCAAAGTATTGTCAGGTTACAAAGCAAGATAGCATTCAATGTACAATTATCTTTTGGTTAAAATTGTCTGCTGACCTGGATATTGTCAAATGGGTTTTGATAGTTGAAGGTGACTGACAATTACTGTTGCGTAGTTTATGATGTTCATTATTTCAGGTTATAGTATTTGTGGTTGCACAATTCTGTAAATGAAACATTGAATAAGAGTTTTTTGGTGTCACAATGAGGATATTTAACAATTTTATGACCTTCATGCAGTAATAAAAGGGTAAAAGTCAATCATTAGAGCCAGTTTGATTGCATATAGCACAGGAGTTTGGGATGTAAGAAAGGAATCATAGAATCATAGAAATATTGACCTCTGGAGGTCATCTAGTCCAGCTGTCAATTCAGAGATAAACTACTGTACTGAGTCTGGCTAGGATGGAGTTAACTGTCCCTGTAGTAGCCTATACAGTGCTGTGCTTTGCATTTGTGGCTAGAACAGTGTTGATAAGATGCCAATGTTTTGGTGCTTGCACAGCATCAAGGCTGTCTCTCCACCCACATTCTCCACACCCAAAGGCTAGTAGGCTGGGGGTGGGCAAGAGACTGGGAGGGGACCCTGATCCAAACTGACCAGTTGGATATTACAGACCTTATGATGCCATGATCAGCAATAGAAGCTGAGGGAAAGGAAGTGGGGGAGGAATTTGTGGTTATGGCATTTGTCTTCCAAAGCAACCACTACACATATTGAGGCCCTGCTTCCTAGGAAGTGGCTGGACATCTGCCTGCCGATGGGAAGTGCTCAATAAATTCCTCTATTTGCTTTACTTCCATGCACAGCTTTTTCTTTTATTAAATTGCCTTTATCACAAACCATGAGCTTGTTCATCTTATTTTCTCCCCCTACCCTGTTGAGAAGGTGGAGTGAGAGAGCAACTGGGTGGGGGTCTGGTAGCCAGTCAAGGTCAACGCACCACAGCTGCCACCAACAGTAGATTAGATCAGCCCTGACTTTGCCGGCCAAGGCATGAAAACCTCCCAGGATGGAAATTTTACCACCTCTCTGAGTAACTTGTTCCTGGGCTGCACAAGCCTCCTACAGATTTCTTTTTCCTGATATCCATCCTGAATGACCAAGACAAAATTTGTAAATATTTTCCCTTGTTATATTGTCTGCTATTACCAAAACCAATCTGGCTGTAACACCTTCATAACTGCCCGTAGTTGTATCAAGTAAATGGGGCATGGCCCCAAGTATTAATGTCCATAGATTGTACTGCTCCTATAGTTTGCATTATTCCTAAGAACTTGTGACCAAATTAAAAATGAAATCACTACTAGTTCCCATTTATAGATGTAGCACAAAAAGGTTAAGGTCTAGATCAAAAAAGCAACTTGTGATGTTTAGTGCTGCAATGGCTAAAAGTTAAAGGCCTTTCTCAGTGTAGAACTTCAATTAAAGCCAAGAATTCTCCACCTAGTGAACAGAAAACTTCCAAGTCTGTAGGAATAGGATCCACAATAAGCAGCTAGCAGCTGCTTGTTGAAGTACAATACGTGACTTGTGAAGAAGGGAAAAATAGTATATGCTTAGATCTTCTGAAGAGCAGAGCACACCATAAAGAAGTAAAGAAAGTATTTGATTTCACACAGTCTAGAATTGTTGGTGTGACAGTGTGCCCTGAGAAACACACCCAGTACAGTGCTTTTCTCAAGTATGTAGATGGATCTGGACCATCTGGGATCCAGGTATCAGCCAGTTCACATCTACCATTTCAAAGCATGAATGGAGGAAATCATACTTGTCAGTATATATCAATAAGCTTCTATGTCTCACTTAAGTACAAATTTAGGTTCTGTGTCAAAATGAATTCAGCCAAAACACAGTTCCTAGCTCATTTCTTTGAACACTCATATCTCTCAGTCTTCTCTCCTAAGAGATGTGCTGTTACTGTTGCTGAATTCTCTATTTTATACTAAGCCTAATAGTTGCAGCATTTGCCAAAGAAGCTTGAAAGACTTCTTCAAGCCAGAGCTCCTGTTTACCAGGACAGCACTCTACCTGTTGAAGGGCACAGACCCTTCTCTTCCACTTGAAAAGATGTCTGCATGGATTCAAATTGCGGCATCTGTGGGGGCTGGATGCAAACAAACAAGTGAAATCATTTCTTATTAGTCTAGTGGTCTAGATAGGCAAAAGGAAGTCTGAACTAAGCTGCTGTTCTTGGAAAACTGGTGTATTTTACTTTACACAATCAACAATTAAGGAAAAAAGATATTTTAATCTCACTGTAACTGACTTGCTTATAGCACTCAAAGATTCTGGCAAAGCTGGTAATAGAGTCTTTATCATCTAAGTGCTCATCTAGTGACTTGCTTAAAAAATCATCTCTCCTCTTAGCCCTGACTGTGTAATAATAACATATTTTCAGTGCATCTGGTTGCAGTTGGAATTCCATTTCCAAGGGAAATCCCAAAATGCTCTTAAGAAAATTAATACATACAGTTACAATAAGGGAGAGGAAAACAACATACCTCTAAACTGTACGAAGATAAAAACTTTTTAATTTTTTATTTGTTTTCACAGTGTCCCAACACCAAAAATAACTATATCTCATGTGTCCCCTCAGAGAAGATGTGAAGCAGAAAGATTTGTGCACAGAGCTACAGTGCGAAAGGTTCTAATGAAAAGGGTGGAATGGCTGTTTTCAATGTTTCAAACAGTTTCATGTACCTTGTATTTAACCTTATTTCAATTGTCTCACCAGACAATAAGCGCCTGTAATGAGAATATATATAGAAGATCATGGACGCCTGGACCACAGTAGTTATTTAAGCAAATAGAAAAGGAAGTTTGGATTTCAAGTGAAAGACTTCCTTTTTTTTTTGAACATGAAAGTTATTTGAGGGTGTAAAAGCTGGACTGGACATATTAGTCCCTCATGGAGACATTGAACTAAATTCTCCTTTTAACTGCACGCCAATGAAGTAAAAAAGGACAGCTGATATATAGATGTAATTCAGAGCACAGTTTAAACTATTCTGTGAAGGAGATACACAAGTGAAGAGCTATAGTGTCAACAGGCCCCATGGGAATAGTACAGGCCTTGACTAATTTATGAAGCAAATAAACCAGACTCTCAGATTAATCTTAAACATCTTCATCCCCTATTCAGAACAATTTTTCATAATATTTGACCTAAGTGTTTATGTGCTTCCTTGTTTTTCTGGTGTTGCTGAATCTTCTCCACTCTGAACCCAACACTATTGAGATCAATGGGTACCTTTTCACTGACTTCCTCAGGGTTAATGGTAGTCTTATTAAAATAAAGTTTCTCGTTTCTGTGGTCAAATATACCTTTATAAGGGTAGCACTATAATGTCAAGAGATGAAGTGACTGTATAGTATTTCTTGTTTAGTTTGTGTTTCACTTGGCAATAGTATCTGTCTGATTGCCTACAAATATTTAAACACATATCCGAACATGGGAGTCTTGGACATGAACCATGAAAAGAATAAACTTTATCAAAAGGCTGCTCTGCAGCCTCTGATTACTATACCTATGTTTTCTTCTGCAGAAGCTTTCTTGCCTCACAAACACTGACATCTCTGTTGGAAGTAATTGCTCCCCTGAGCTTGTCAACAGCTTTTAGAAACAAGAAGCTCTGGGGATACAATCCTCCTGGTGCCTCTGAAATAAAATGTTTCCCTCTGAGTTTCCTTCTTTTAAAGTGATCAGGAGCTTCTTAAAGAATTTTGTTTTTCCTTTAAATTGTAACTCTTTGTTCTGTCTGCGATTTAGGTAAGGGAATGCATAGGCAATCTATAAAAGCATGTCTGCCAGCATGAGCTGTCACAGCTGCTTCATGATCTCATCTGGCATAGCACATGTTTGGGAGGCTTAGGGACACACCACAGTTCCAGTCCCATTCAATGTCCTGTACTAATTGGCATGTAACTCTCTTAATTAAAGTAAGTCTGGGGCCATTTTCAGTGGTCCATGTGTGCACAGAAAGCACTGCTTCTGGAGCACACCTGCAAATCCACCTAATTGTACATGTCAGGATAAAAACCTGGTCAACTGATGTCAGCTGGAGCTAAGTTTAGTTATTCTTCCTTCTTATTTTGTGTTTAAACAGGGTCTTGACTGGAGAGAGGTACTGATAAAACAATGAAGGCAAGGAAATCTTCTCATGCCTAAAGAAAACCGAATGCAGTTCTGTGGGTCACATTATAAAGGGGGACTTACAGTCCCAAGTAATCTTTAACTTTCTTTATCAGTATCAGTAAGCACTTGGTGTCCACTGGCACAGGGAATGAGAGCCTTCAGTTATTCTCCCACATGGCAAAATGCTGTGCTGATACTGCTAAGAAGTCACACGGCAGGCACGATCATTTTGCAGAAAGGTGAATGTATTTGAGCTAACAAAGGTCAAGGGACTAGTTGTATTTTTAAAATTTTCTCTGACCCTGATGTCCAATAAATAACCTTTACTGAAGGGAGCTTAGTGCTGAGGACTTTGTGAACAGGCCTGTCAGTTGTGTTGAATTAAACCATAAAGGTTTGAGTCATACACTATTTTCTGAGCTGCAGCTGATCCTACAAAATTCATTTCGCTTCGTACCATAATTCAGCCACAGTTTGTATTCCCAGAGTTTAAACACTGGTGCTCACAGCAGGTAGGTTGGCAAGAACATTTTTGAATGTGCTCCTATTTTTTTTGGTTTTGGTATCAGATGTCTCGCATTGCTTAAATAGAACATGTCCATGGTTGTATAGTTCGTAGTTACATCAACCTTTTATTTAATTAAGTAGATTCATTACTTCACCTTCTTTCCCTTAGAAAAAATGTTTAATTTGCTGCTGAGTTTTACTGAGGTGTTCGATTTTTTTATGGGTAAGAACTAAGTAAAGGATCACAAAAAACTTTTAGGTTTGCTTTTTTTAAAGCTCATACTATTTCTGAATATTTGTATGATTCATTTGCCTGTACCTTTCTCTTCCTGATATGATGTTAGTGGTATTTCATCCTCTCTATCAGGAGTGATACGCATCTTAAAAGTTCCTCTCACATTGTGTTAACAGTTGTGGTATGTGTCTGTTTCCTACATTTTTGAAAGATTCTTAGATGACACATAATGTTTTCTTTTTGTTGTTTCACACATGGTGTGTTGCAACAAACTCAAAGCCGCATAGTAGTTGTCATGTAGTACCACCTCAGAACAACCATGTGTCTACTGAAGTATAACTCAAATCTACTTTCTCAAAAGTAAGAATGCCATAAAAAAAACTTTCCTGGAAATAAATAGGAAAATATACAGGCAATTATGAATATTTTCTGTATTTTCCATGAACAGAAGATTTTCCCAAAAAATCTACTGATTACTAACCTTTCTGGTTTCTCAAATTTAGTATCCTAAGGTTGAACTTTTACCACATGAAAAGTTCGGGGAATCAGTGGTTGCATTCTCACATCTACCACAGTCTTTGGGTAGCACAGTGGGTTAATGATATCACAGTTCACTGCTGGAAAGATATTTTCGTTCTTTTCATAACATGATGTGAAATCTTTTTTCTAATTAATGAGTTGCATAATACCACTGTATAGCTCTCTGTGTGATACAGATGGGAAATATTGCTATGACATCTCAACTGCGGCTAAAGATGTTCAGTTTGAGAGAAAAACAAAGAATAGTGTGATGCTGTGGGGTTTATCCAGAGCAAAAAGAGGCCTACTGACTCTCTTAAAATGCAGGAAAAATATTGGTCTGCAGCTGCCAGAGAATTCTTTAGCTGAACTTGGCATTAGGCAGCACTCGCTCCTGCTCAAGCTCCTAGCGGTTTGGCAGGAAACACTCTCCACTCCATGGGTTCCTTAAAGATGTTTTGGGATATTTATTCCCTCAAAGGTGTGTGCACCACTATAATATTTATACTTACTTTACTGGGGAGACTGTTCTCCTGGTTTCGGCTGGGACAGAGTTAATTTTCTTCTTAGTAGCTGGTACGGTGCTGTGTTTTGGATTTAGTGTGAGAATAATGCTGATAACACGCTGATGTTTTAGTCGTTGCTAAGTAGCGCTTATCCTAAGTTAGGGATTTTTCAGTTTCCCATGTTCTGCCAGCAAGCAGGTGTGCAAGAAGCTGGGAGGGAGCAGAGCCGGGGCAGCTGACCTGAACTAGCCAAAGGGGTATTCCATACCATGGAACGTCATGCTCAGTATATAAACAGGGGGGTGTTGGCCAGGAGGGGCGGATCGCTGCTCAGGCATCGGTCAGCGGGTGATGAGCAATTGCATTGTGCATCACTGCTTTTTTCCCTTGAGGTTTTTTTTTTCCTTTCTTTCCCTTTTTTTTGTTATACTCCTTTTCATTACAATTACTATTATTATTACTATATTCCATTATTATTGTTGTTAGTATTATATTTTACTTCAGTTATTAAACCATTCTTATCTCAACCCATAAGTTTTACCTTTTTTCCCGATTCTCCTCCCCATCCCACTGGGAGGCGGGAAGAGTGAGGGAGCAGCTGTGTGGTGTTTAGCTGCTGGCTGGGGTTAAACCATGACAACTGCCTACTTTAATATCTCAGTTCCATCGTCAGTTCACCTCCTCTTCTCAAAACTGGGCAGCCTTCAAGACAAAGAATAGATTCATTAAGCATCACCTAAACTCAGGGCTCCACCCAAAAGTCTGTAAAGAGTGGGTAACCTGCAAATCAATGCATAAGACTATCTTGGCCTTGTCAAATAACTCGATACTCCTCTAGCTGTATGGCCTGGAAAAAAGCGCCATTTCTTGTGTAAGCAGCAGCATAGTTCTGCAGGCGGCCCTAAGACCTAAAACCTAAATTAGCTTAGAGTCCCCCAGCACTTTGCCACAAGCTCTCCTTTAGCAGTTTCCCCTGATTTCTGCCTGGTTTTTGTAATTTAAAGATCTCATCCTCTGGGAATAGTCTATCTTTTCAGTGTGGTCGTTTTAGTTCTTTTTTTCCCCTCTATTTTTCTCACATTTGCCTTCTGTTTTCAAAACAGGCACATCTTTGCTGATTCATCTCCCTCCACTTCCCCTGTCTTTCAAAGTTGATTTTAAGAGATCTGTGCAGTTATCCTTGCTGGCCTTCCCTTGGGCTGAATGCCTTGGGTACTTACAGGTTATTATATTTGGGTCACTCCTACTCAGCCCGATAGTCAGCTACCTTTGTCAAACATGGACTGTTTAATTAATTCCCTAATCCCAGCTGGAACCTCACTACCTTATACTGAATACTAAACAAGCCGAGAGTGACTTGACGTCTGGCGTATTACCATCTCTTTGAAGAGACCACACATGATTCATTTTCTATAAAAATGAGAGCTGTGGTAGAAAAGCACTTCAGATACATTTAGGAGACTGCATATCCTGCTAACTTTATCAGTATTCCTTTATCACAGTTACATATAATTTACATTAAGCAGATATTACCTGCTGAAAAGAATAAAGAGTATCTAAAAGTTATGAAAATGCCCCAGATGAAGTGGGTACAAGCATATATAGCAGTAGGTAATAAGTAAATCAAGATTATGAATACAGCAGTAAAAAACACTGGTCCTGCCACATGGAGAAAAGAAGGGAACAATCTTAAGAAATGAACACAAAAGAAATTTGAATGCTATTAGAATGTAAATATTAGAAGGAAACTTCAAGGGCTAGGAGCTGAAAACCCAGCAAAGTCCCTATACTACTCCAGATTTGAAATGCTGAAGGTAAACTGGGCATTATCTTAAAGTGTTCTCTTTAAAACAGTCTACACAATGAAAAAGTCTTGCCAAGTAATTTTTACAGTCAGAGTGAGCAGTGATGGCATAATTTTTAATGAATTCCCTGGGAGTAAAACAGTGAAAAAACACAGCTTCTAACCAATACACATTGTGCGATGAATGACAACATATTTCCAGAGAACCTCAAGATTTTATGGGGAAATACAGCCAGAATATATTCAGCTCATGAAACAAAACAACCTTGCATTGTTTGATAAAGTAGTAATAGCAATACAAATTGTATCCAAGGAAAAGGAGTCTGATTTCTTCAGTGGAAACCTTATCAACCTAACCTCACTAACCTACCCTTCTCACTGAAGGTAGCTCCAATCATATCTTTGGGTATGGTTAGCACCACCATCAATCCTGTAGTAAGAAGTGCAGTGTGCACTTATTATAAGCGCATTGTGTAGTGTGCATGCAGTAATTATAGGTGCAGCATATAACTTTTTACTGTCTGAGATGGTATTTATGTTAAAATTTCTTATTTACAAAGGTATTTTGCCATAACATATTTTTTTCCCTTTATGCCTTTTGGACTTAAGAGAAGGGATCATACCCTTTTGCTCATTTATTTTATTACTAAACACTATTCCAAACCAACCTAAAGCAAGATGATTGGAATATGTCATATTTAACTTTCTCTGCTGTGTAATTACATCCTGTTGTCCCCTGTCGGACCCACACTGGGGGTCCAAATTAAAGCTTTGGAAGCACTGGAAGAATTTCCATTAATGTCAGTGTTTTTCTGGCTCAAGCATGCAGTTTTGACCACATTTTCTAGCACTAAAAGTGTATCCAGAGGTTTTCTGTGTCAGAAAGGATCATTTCAATGTTTTAGAGAGAGCGAGCATCAGTTACTAATAAATGTATTCATTTTCCCCTGTTCTTCAGTCTGCCCATTCCTCTGAGCAGTAAATTAAAAGGAACAGATGTATAATTTAGGAAGTTTTCCAGATTCTGTTTTTTTCTCCTAAGTGAAACATTAAACAATGACTGCTGTATACAATGTTCTTCTGTCTATATCAGTTTCACTAAGAATCCTAATTCTGTGCTGCATGCACTGTAAATATACCAAATAGAAGGGAGATTTTTTGAATATATACTTTTTCTGGACACTTGGACATCTGATTTTTAAGCAGAAATTTGTAACTATTTACAATGTAGACACCTATATCTGAGCTTGTCATTGAGTCTCACTTTACATTTTGTGGTGAGAAATAGATATTTTAGGGTGTGATTCATCTCAAACTAAATTAAACATTTGAAATATGCTAGATGGATCAGGCCCTAAAACATCTATTTCTCTCATAACAACAACTAGTAAATGCTTTTACTAGTCTCTCCTTTCAAACATTACTTTCACAATTAAGGTTCCAATTTTGTTTGAATATAATCCTGAACATAATATTCTGAACATAATATCCTGTGTTTAACATAATATCCTGTATATAGTATAATATAGAATAGAATCATAGAATCATAGAATGTTTTGGGTTAGAAGGGACCTTAAAGATCACCTAGTTCCAACCCCCCTGCCATGGGCAGGGACACCTTCCACGAAACCAGGTTGCTCAAAGCTTCATCCAACCTGACCTTGAACACTTCCAGGGATGGGGCATCCACAACTTCTCTGGGCAACCTGTTCCAGTGCCTCACCACCCTCATAGTAAAGAATTTCTTCCTAATATCTAATCTAAATCTACCTTTTCCAGTTTAAAGCCATTACCCCTCATCCTATCCCTACACTCCCTCATAAAGAGTCCCTCCCCATCTTTCCTGTAGGCCCCCTTTAAGTACTGGAAGGCTGCTATAAGGTGTCCCTGGAGCCTTGTCTTCTTCAGGCTGCACAACCTCAACTCTCTCAGCCTGTCTTCATAGGAGAGGTGCTCCAGCCGCCCAATCCTGATATAATGTAGTATCTGTGGTATTTTTATAATAACTATAAAGTTATCAAGATATTCAGTAAAATGGGGCTGGATCCAATGTTCTGTTAAGCTGACAAGACTCTTTCCTCTTTAGTCTTGGAGGATGTCTCTCAATCTGCAATTTTAGGCACCATTAGGTGCCTAAGGGGTCTAAGTTCAAGGGATCTAAGTCCCTAAGTGCCAAAGGACCCTAGTTCAGACTCTGTTCTTCTTAGTCTCCCTCAGTTAGGAAAATTATGCTATTCATTCAAACAGTGGAGAACTTAGAAAACTACAATAAATCTGAGCTAGAGTTGAAGTGATCTGGAACTTGGTTTTGATGCAAATGCTCCCAAAAGACGAGACATTCTCTCTACATATGACCAGAAATCCCCTAAAATACGATCATATCAGCACCTATCTCAAAATGAAACACAAGTGAGTTTCAGAAACTATTTCAGAAGGACTATGTAAGTTGCTTGAGGTAGCGATAACAGAGTGCAGCTAACAGATGAGTGTCTGAAGGGCTGGAAAAATTAGGCTCTTCCAACAGGGAGGTTGTGGAGGGTTGTAGTCATAGCCAAGCAATTTCCTCTTCCCAGCAGTACAGGGTATGTAACAAAATCAGCATCAAAGGTCATCCTCCTCTGAATACAGTCAAAGCATTTTATTTGCCTAGACAAAGAATTAAGCTAAGATGTGTTTGGACAAACATCAGAATCACATAATCACAGGACTGACTAGTTCATTCCCCTTGTTCAAAGTAGGGTCACCTAGAACAGGTTGCTCAGGACACTGTCCTGTTTTTAGTGTCTCCAAGGGTGGAGACTCCACAGTCTGTCTGGATAACCTGTTCCAGTGTTTTTCTGAATTTCAGTTTGTGCCTATTGCCTCTTGTCCCATTCACTGGGCACCACTAAGAAGAGTCTGGCTTCATATTCTTTATTATCTCCATCAGGTATTTACACACAGTAAGGAGATTTCCCTGAGCCTTCTCTTCCCCAGGCTGAACAATCTCAGCTCTCTCAGCCTCTCCTCACAGGAGAGATGTTCCAAGCCTTTCATCATTTTAGTGCTTCAGCACTGGGCATAGCACTCCAGATGTGTCTCACCAGGGCTGAGCAGAGGGCAAGGATCACATCTCTTGATCCACTGGCAACACCCTTCCTAATGGAGTTCAAGAGGCTTCTTTGCCATAAGAACATATTGTTGGTTCATGGTCAGTTTCATGTCCACTAGGACCCCCAGGTCCTTTTCTGCAGAGCTGCCTCCCCCAGCCGTTCCTGGTGCACGGAGCTTATTCCTCTCCAGGTGCAGAACTTGACATTTCCCTTTTGTTGAACTTCATGAGATTCCTCTCTGTCAATTTTTCCATCGTGTTGACGTCCCGCTGAATGGCAACACAAGCAGCTGGTGACTCAGACACTCCTCCTAGTTTTGTGTCACTTGCAAATGACTGCTCACATAGGTGCAGATACCAGTCCATTTCTTTATGCTTTTTGACATTTCTATTTAAACTGTTTGGTACTACGAAGTTCTGGAGTAGCTATGGAGAATGAGCACCTCCAAGTGATATGTAATGCATGAAGAAGGGATTTTTGTGTTAAATTCATGACAAGAACACAGCAAGCTGTGATTTCAAACTATGATTGCAATTAACTTATTTATGAAGGTAAAATAATGAAAATAATAAATGCTTTTATTTCTAAGGCAAGATGAGAACAGGAAGAAGCTCACTGAAGCGTAAAAACTTTCAAACTGCTGAAACACATCATAGCAACTGCAGAGAAAAGCTCCTAGGACAATGCAAGGGTCTTAAATACTACAGTGAACAGCACTTGATGGTAATGAACTTAAAGATCACTGTTGCAGTGCAGAAAATCATTATTACTGTAGTATAAGAAATGTAATATCAGAAACTCAGATGGAAATCTGGAAATACAGGTATTGAAATTATACAATTGGATCTTCTTTTTTATTTATTTTCTGTGAAAAACATTTCCAATTTCAGAGCCAAGTGCATTCACAATTCAGAGTATTAGAGTTTAAGGACATTTTTTTGAAAACTCCAAGGTCTTAGAGCTGAAGAGAAATATTCAAGATAACAGTGGCTACAAATACAATAAAATTAATGAAAGAGCTTAACTGGAATGGATCTTGACTGTAGCTTGTGTTACATTTCAAAGGCTGCATTTAGATTTCCTCTGTAACATTAGAAATGATTGCAAGTAAAGTAATACTCCAGTAAATCCCAAAGGGAGCTGCTATTTGTGGCAGTTATCTGCAGATAGAAGAACGAAAGCAGAACGAGAGAGTTTAGAGAATCCTCATAATGTGATAAACTGTTGTATGCAGGAGAAAATCATAAACATTGTGATTAATAGTGTGATTCATTCTTGAGTCAATGATGATGATGGGATGGGATGACGATGATGAAGAGAATATAGAGCAAAAGAAGTCAGGAGTTAGAAAGTATGCCTTGTTTCCAGGGTACCATTTGATGTAGTATAAATTATCTTTCCCTGCCTGGTTTTCAGGCATGCTTTTCTGCCTATCACCCCTGCTTCCTGGCAGAGATTGCATCTCTTCTCCTGTAAAGTTTCAGATACTGGCGTGGCCACTGCCTGTTCTTGATCTGAGAAGTAACTGGATCTTTGTGGACACAGCAGCCATTTTTTATATCAGATTAGTTACAGAGGATTTATCATTTAAAGCACAATGCATGGCTGGCAGAGAAATGAATTAAAAAAAAAATCATTTCATGTCAGATTAAATAGTCTGTTTTTTTCTCTCACACAAATACATGTAAAACTACCACTTTTACATGTTTCTATAAGAAAGAAAAAAAAAAAAATGAAATGAGACCCTACATTTGAAAACAAAGAACAAGATGGGGAAATTTTTTATCATTAATCTGTGAAGAGAACAATTACAGTGGCAGTGGAGATGGTGAGGTTTTGTGCCAGGCTGGGAAAACTGAAAGTGGAAATATGCTCATGAAATCAGGAAAAGAGGGCTCTGGATACATTTTTTAAAAGATATAGTTTCCATCCAAGATACATTTATTACTATTATTATTTTAGGCTTAGATTACAGTTGTGGGTACAATGTAACAGCCAGTGATAAGCAGTTTGTATCCTTTAGTGAGGACTCAGTGACTGAATATGATTTCCATATTTTTGAATATTGCATAGTATCCAAAACCTTTCTTGCAGTAATAGAAGAGATAGACTGTACAAGTGGGTTTTTTTCCCTGGTAATTTCAGAACAGGATTTAGCAGGCAGCCTGGAGAAAATCTCCTATTTTCAACGCAATTGTCTTCACAGGTTAGTGTTAGGATAAGCCTTGCTTGTTGGCTTAATCATTGATCAGTGTTTCTCCTTATCAAGGTTAAAAGCAAGGGAAAATATTTGTTAGAAAGTTGTTTTGCACTGAGTAATTCATCTTAGATTAGAAATCAGGTAGTATACTGATAAAAGATGGATTTCGTCCTCTACAGATATTTTGTTCAATGAATGTTATTATTCTCAAGGTTGTCACAGGGAAGAGGATGTTGAGGAATGGCTTTTTTTTTGACCGTTGGAAAACTATTTTAGGCATACACCAGAAAATACTCCTGTAAGCCCATTTTTACTAGTATGAAATTGGACTACTTTTCTAGCTGAAATGCAGGCCTTCGGAAAAGACAAACGATTCCAGCTGTCTGAGTAGTTGTTTGGATGGGTTGTTCAGTAATGTTCATGAACTCCCTGTGTGCTGTCTCCTGTAAAATCTCTGCTTGCTGTGATCTGTGAATACTTTGCAATGTATTGGAGGGAGCCTACACATTTATCTCAGGGCTTTAGATTTCAAACGAGAAAGGCTAAAGAGAGAGCCTTATGAGAGACGGTAAAGTGCTTCGCTCCTTCCTTGGATTTAGCTCCATACCTCCAAGAACAGAAAGCACCATTGGCCTCCACTTTACTTCATTTTCCACTGTGACAGGCGAGGATTTATTACAGTACACCTTATCAGTTATTCTACCTAATTTGAACACTGGACATGGTTTGTAATGGAAGAGATGCCAAAGGCTGCCATCATCCCTCTTTCTGCACATAAGGTTGGAGCAAGTTGCTCCTGCTCGTAGAAAGCTGGCTTTAATCTAGCCTTTCAAAAGCAAGATGCTCATTGCAGAATTTTCATTCATTTAATATGACCCCCTGCTAAATGGTATGATTTTGTGCATTTCTCCTTTGATGATTGCTTTCATATTTATTGCTTACACTGAATACTGTGGTTTTAACAGTTACAGTGTTTTGAAGCTGATTATCACACCAGTGAGTGGTGCACAATAACATAATGTGCTGATGTGCTATTTAGAAGCAAAGGAAACAAATATTCATTTGCCTGTAAAGAAACAGATTCACTCAGCTTGGTGACCAGAGTCACCAAGCAAAGGTGTTGTGCAAAGGCAAGAGAAGGCACATATGCAAAATGTGACTTTTCTGATAATATACATGGTGTACACTGGAAAATATTTTCTGTTGGGTTGCTTATGAACTATATTACCAACACTAACACCCCTTCACACATATACACAATCTTCTTTCAAAAACTGACTCCAAATTATACGTTCCTACTAAGAAAGAACTCTGGTAGTCTTTAGTAGCCTTTCAATATTTCCCACAGCAAAAAAAAAAAGGCAAGCTAAGTCTAAGTGACATCACTAGTTGAGATAGTTGTAGATGCATTTTAGATCTGTTGGGACACTGTGCATGCAGTGCTCTGTAGGCTAACAAAACAAGGCAAAATGACGCAGTAAGAAATCTCTCCTTCTGTATTTCTGGGAACTAATTTCTTAAGACAGGTGTGTGTTTCTGGCCCCAAGTCATCAGCCAACCAACCAGAAGCATGTTGTTCATCAGTATCCCCTGGGGTTCTTTTGGGGGGTTGGGTTTTTGGGTTTTGTTTTTTTTCTTTCCAGCTGAATTTCCAGATTGAAATATGTCTCCCCATCACTGTTTTGCTATCACATAATTTTCTTCCTTTTTTCGCTTCGGAGTGTTAGAGTAGTTGTTAAAATAGCACTCTATTGGCAATTTTGTTTCCTCTTTACCACACCAAGAGCCATCTGTTATGCTTGCTTCCCCAAGGACTGCTCAGAATTGAAACTCTCAGACATCCTCCACTCTGCATCATATTAAGATCTTTAGGATAAATGGCATAACCCACCCACCATAAAAATTGAAACGTTCCAGGTCCTCTAGTTGTAACTGATCATTATCATTTAGAAGAAAAGCAGTCTTAAATAAACTCATAACATACCTTGATTTGCAACATGTTGTCTCAATACTCCGTGTCCTAGACTGGCACACAGTGACCACTGGTTGTGGACTTCTATGATTTTTAGCAAGAGGGGGTGCTGGGTGTAGGTAGTACTCCGAGTTGGAGCTACACATTGGAATAAGTGGTGAAAATACCATCTCAGGGCTCCAGCACTGCTTGTAACCTTTCAGAGTGTAATAAACTGTCATTTTTGCCTGACGATTAGCAGATAGGACTCTATCTGTGGTTCTGGATATGATCCTCATTGCCATAACATTTGAGCACCTATGTGACTATCGTAGACTATTTCTACCTGGAAGCTTCCCTGGATATCTGTCACCAGCTAAGTAATACTACTTTTGCATTACATTGATAATGAGAGCATTAATAAACACAATTAGATAAAATCAGAACAGACCTGTACAAAATTCAAAGCATAAGAACAGACTTGAGCTGTTTCAAACAGTGAAAGCAGTCTTACACCCAACAGAAATTATTTGCACACATGTAAATGTGTATGTCTGCTTATATAGTTATATATACCTATAAATGCCATCTATATCAGTATGCAGATTTTTATCTGTTGAGCATTTTTAAGTTCTAATACGTTGCAAACATCAGTTTGCTAAGACTTAAAGGCGTTTTATCAATCTTTTGGTCTTGCTAACAAACCTAACCCCCTTCCACCCCTTTTGACTCTGATAAATGTCTGGCCTGCAATTTGGGCCAGTGTCAGCAAGGAATGAAATTCCTTCTGGAGTGTGAGTTGATGGTCTGATCCAAAATAAACAAGAATTATTTAGGCTGGAAGGAACCTTTTGAGATCATCTAATCCAACCCCTCTGCTCAAGCAGAGTTGGAGAGAACAGGTTGCCCAGGAGCCTTTTCAGTCAGGTTTTGATTATCTCCAAGGATGGAGATTTCATAACCTCTCTGGGCAACCTGTGCCAGGGTTTTACCACCCTCACAGTAAAAAAGTGTTTTCTTGTGTTCAAATGGAATTTCATGTGTTTCAATTTGTGTCCATTACCTCTAGTCCGTTCACCGGTCACCACTGAGGAGACCCTGGCTCCTTCCGTCCCATCAGATATTTATACACACTGATGAGATCCCCCTGAGTCTTCTCTTCTCTAGGCTAAACAGTCCCAGCTCTCTCAGCCTCTCCTTGTATGACAGATCCTACACTGAACTTACTCCACTAAGTTGGTGTCTTTCTTGTGTTGGGAAGCCCAACGCTGTACACAGCACTCCAGATGTATCTCACCAGTGCTGAGCAGAGGGGAAGGGTCACCTCCCTCGACCTGCCGACAACACTCTTCCAAATGCAGCCCAGGAAGCTGTTGGCCCTCTTTGTTGCAAGGCAGCATTGCTGGCTCATCATCAGTTTGATGTCTACAGGTCCTTTTCTGCAGACCTGTTTTCCAGCAGGGAGGCCCCTAGCATATACTGGTGCATGGGATTGTTCCTCCCCAGGGGCAGGACTTGACATTTCTCCTTGTTGAACTTAATGAGGTTCCTCTCTGCCCAATTTTCCAGTCTATTTTGGTCCCTCTGAATGGCAGCACATCCAGTAGGTGAATCAGCCACTCTTCCCAGTTTTGTGTCAGCTGCACACATACAGAGGGTACACTCTGCCCTGTCATCCAGGTCACTGATGAAGATGTTAAGCAGTATTGGCCCCAGTGTCACGCCCTGGGGCACACCACCAGTGAGGGGCCTCCAGGTCGACTTTCTGCTGGTGATCCCAAGGCCCGGCAGCTCAGATATAGTTTTCAATCCACCTCACTGTCCACTTATCTAACCCATACTTTGTCAGCTTGTCTATGAGGATATTAAGTATTG
Source organism: Gymnogyps californianus (assembly GCF_018139145.2). Classification (NCBI taxonomy): domain Eukaryota; kingdom Metazoa; phylum Chordata; class Aves; order Accipitriformes; family Cathartidae; genus Gymnogyps; species Gymnogyps californianus. The sequence goes on along the minus strand of NC_059471.1, from coordinate 13,175,443 downwards.
CCACAGCACACCACAAACTAATGATGAAAAGGAAAGCACAGGTTAATAATGTAACGTAAAGTCAATATGAAAACTTCCAATGCAAATTAGAAGCCGTTTGTCTGTCTGGTTGTAGTGAAAAATGAAACCGGATAGGAAATTCAAATACAGTCATCATAAGTGAGGCTCGCTTTCAGGAAGCTGGAAGCAACATTCAGAGTTTATAATGGAATAGACAAGCTGCTATCTAATAAAATTTATATATATAAAAAAAAGAGAAAGGGCTTGATACTTTTTGTAATGAATTTGTAGTAGAGAAAAATCTCTGGCATTAAACTATAAGAGATAATAGTACTGTTCAAAGGGAAAATGTTAATAAATATCCAGAACTAGCATATATACTGATAATGCGTAACGCAACATTCTTATCTTAAGTAGATTCATGGCAGTCTGCAATGCAGTTGGAAAACAAAACAAGACACATGCTGTATAAAGCTATGCCTTAATAGAGGATCCAGCTGCTGATTTTTGGTTATTGTTTAAAACCTACCTATAAATGGTTTCTAATTCCAGCTGGTTGATAGTGAAGAAATTTTATCCTTTCTCACTGTAGACTGTGTTTGGATAATTGAATTATCATAGGACACTGATTTAATGTCTATTTCTATAAGCTTTGTTTCAAATGTCCTGGGATATCAATTCCTACTACAGTAAAACTAAGCATCTATATATTTTTGGACCATTTGCTACTGCAAAGCTGTAGAGTAATAAGGTCCATTTTTAGCACATTATTAAATTGGTTTTGTTTCACCTTTCCTAAAGGATAGATTCCTAGGAAGATTTTATGTTGTCTTGTTTTGTCTTGCTTCGTCTCTTCTCGTCTCGCCTCACCTCTATTGGTGATATGTTCTCACAGAACTTTATTTGGGCTCTTCTACATATTTAGAGCCTCATCTTTAATCTAGGATCTCCTCCAAAACAGAAAGATGGAAAATGTAGAAATTATTTAGAATTTTAGGTTCTGAATTTGAAACCCATGATTGTGAAAGCTGCTATGCAAGTGCTGTCAAATCCTAGAAAACTTCACATGCCATAAGCATTTCTAACATAAAACTGTAGATTTCTGGAGTTGTGTTCCAGAAGGACAAGCAAAAAAAAAGCTAATGTCACAGCTTAGGCAAAATGAGAGCTCAGATCTTAGCTCACTATTTGAACTAATGGGGTTCCAGAAATCAGACCCTTTATCTCCTTTAGGAGTTTTGATCTTCTAGGTGTTCTCAGAGTCTTAATGCAGTCATAGGTTTTGCATCTTCACAAAATGTGTTTTCGGCTACCAATCTCTTTCAAAATGGTCAGAGGAGGACATAGGCCTGTTGTGACAGCTGCCTGGTGGTTAGAAAACTCCCTAGATCTTTGAAAGAGGCAAAATTAACCCTTTCCTCTCTCTGAGAGTATTCACATTCAATTCCTCTTGAATATATCTGCCTCTTTTAAACTAAACATCTCAGGTTTCCATCAGTATATTAGATGTTGAATATCTGCAGGATAGAGGCTTTGCCACAGTGAGAACTTCGAGCTACAAGCTGCACGATATAACACAGAAATAACCAGAGTTCCTGTTTCATGTTCCTCATCCATCAATTCAGATACAGAGTTGCCTGAAAAAAGTTGTATCTCTTTGGATAGCAGGCCACTGTGAAGTACCAATATGGATTCTGGTACTAGCGTTAGTTTGTGTAGAACCAGTTTTGGTATCTGTGTTTGGGACTGTGGTATCTCACACAGGGACTCCACAAGTTTCTAAGAAATCTAACATTAATGGCCATTTCTTATCCTGAATGGAAAAAAACAAACAAAACCCACCCAAACCAAAACAAACCCACAAAACCCCCAACCCTCCCAAAACCCGCAAAGACCCCCCCTAAACCTCCTCAAGCCCCCCAAAACCCCAAAATCAACCAACCAACCAAATAAAACCCCAAGAAATGTTAAGAACTGCTGTAGCATTCTCATTTTTAGCTTTCACATTTACTTTTCTATAGTGAGTAGCATTTCATTTTCAAGGCGGTTCTGACTCTTTGGGAGTCAGATTCAAATGGCCTGCATTTACTGAACGTTTGATTTGTCTCTTGCTTAAGCTATAGATTTTATAAATGAGAGTAGAGGTTTCATTAATGGTCCCTGCAATTCTGTGCTGATTTGTGAGTCATAACCTGATTATTTTTACTTCAGAAAAGCAAATTAAATAAATAACCATGTAAACTTAAGAGACTGGGAATGGTTAAAAGGTATTCTGAGTTAGAAGTTTAGAGACTCCCAGGCTCAGGCTATGACTGTATTTATTTTGGATATCATCAGGAAAAGCAGAGGACAATGTAAATTCTTTAGAGTAATGTCAAATAGAGAACACATTTGCCCAGGTAGAAATAGCTAGAGAATGAAGAACTTGCAGATTGTGTCTGTATTAGTATTTATGGTTTTGGGCTCACTGTTTTTGTGGTTTAAAAGGATAATTATTTTAGTTATTACTTCTCCAAGGGTTACATTCTGATGGTTACTTTTTTGGATGTGGACTAGTTAAAAGAACTGATGTGCATATTTGCCTATGAGAAAAGCTGAAACAGTGAAATACTTGAGCATCCGACATAGTTCTGCCTTATAAGAAAAGTAAACAAATCGTGCTAGATAACTTTTTCCATCAGTAAGCAATCACTAATTTGGAAAAGAGAAAATGATTTTTTTGTGTTCCTGGAATCTCTAAACCATTGTTAGACAAGATTGTCATGTCTGATGATATAAATTTAGTAGAAAAATAAAGATGAGTGTTACTCTGTAACTTGAGGTAGTAATTAAAAATGGAATAAAGGTCTTTGACAAGGCATAGCAAACTGTTTTCTTAGTAACTCCTCTTCTAAAGCAGTTTCCAGTGAATACAAATCATCCACAGCAGAAATATGATATTTCACTTGCACATGTGATCTTGCACTGTTTACCATATATAGGTTGTATATAGTAGGACTAATCAAACGTTCTCATTAATAAATCATCTAATTAATCTAGACTTCAGGCTTGTAGGAAATTATTTTCAAATTGATTCCAATTTCTGTAAATGTAGTTGTTATTAGATAGTTTCCACAACATTCACGGAAGATTATTTATGTGAATTACTGTGATCCGTTTGCTTCACTTATTCATGATTCATTATTTAAGATCTGTGACTGTTGTTTGGTTTTGTTATACTTACTGAAGGCATTTGCAGGCTGAATAAATAAAAATACAATTGTGTGATATATAGCACTTTGTGATACCAAGCATCTGCACCCTTAGCTGAAAAAGTCAATTCATTTTGCATTCGTCAAACACTGTTCAGTTAAACTTCTAGTACATTCAGGTCTTTCAGAAAATGGAACCTCAGTATCAGAATGAGTAACTCAGGCCAGAAGAGACATCAGGATGTCTCCAGTCCAACCAACCTCTGCTCATAGCAGAGTCATCTATAGGGTCAGATGAGGCTTCTCAGGGCTTTATTCAGTTGAGTCTTGAACACCTTCAAGGTACTTGAACAACTTCAACCTCCCCACGGTCACTGGGAACTGCTGTTAGGTCCCCCTGAAGTCATCTCTGCTCTAGGCTGAACAGGGCCAACTCCCCCAGCCTCTCCTTACAGGGCAAGTACTCCAGCCCCCACCATCTCAGTGGTGTCTCCTGAACTCCCTCCACTGTGTCAATGTCTTTCTTGTACTGGGGTCACAAAAATGGGCACAGTATCTAGGTGTGTTCTAATGAGAGCTGAGTAGAGGGGTATAATATCTTCCCTGGATCTCCTGGCTCTGCCCCTGTTCCTATAGTTCAGGGTTCTGTTGGTCTTTTTGCTGCCAGTGTCCCTGCGGGCCCATGCTCAGCTTTGCCTCCTGGCAGGACCCTCAGGGCCTTTTCCGTAGAGCTGTTCTCCAGGCAAGGAGTGCCCAGCCTATGCTGTTGCAGGGGCTTGTCCTTCCAAGGTGAGGAACTTTGCATTTGTCCTTATTAAGTTTCATCAGGTTCCTGCTGGCCCACTCCGCCAGCCTGTCTAGGATGTCCTTGAATGGTTTCCCCCAGTCTGGCAGCATCTGCAAATTTGATAAAAGTGCACTTCATCTCCTCCTTCAGGTCTTTGACAAAATTAAACAGGACAGTCTCGGTCCCAACCCCTGTGGTAACACACTTGTCCCCAGGTAGAGAATGACCCACTAACCATCATCCTCTGAGCGCTATCATGCAAACTCCATCCAGTTGTCCACCTATCCAGACTATTACAGCCCAACTTAGATACAATAATAATGTGGGAGACAGTGATGAAAGCCTTGTTAAAACTGAGATAAATAACAACCCCCTAATATGCAAATCCTTATCACTTTTTTCTCCTTCATGTGCCTAGTAATGTGCTTCAAGGACACTCATTTCATGATCTTTCTGGGACCAAAGTGAGGCTCAGCAGCCTGTTGTTCCACAAATTATCCTTTTGGCTTTCTTTGAAATTGGGAACAACATTTGTATTTCTCCAGCTGTCAGGCATGTCCCTAAATCTTCGTGATCGTGTATTGTAATGTGCAATGTTTTGGATACTAGGAGGAAATCACACCATTTCCAGTATAAACTGAGTACTATTCTGTACTTCTTGATGCATCTATGTTTATTTCTTTTCTCAGACCTCTCTATGAAAATCACTAGTCTCACTTGTTTCACAGTTAAAATTCAAATTTGGTCTTGATACACTGGGAGCTAATAAGAACTGCATTACCTTAGAAAGTGTTGAGGGGGAAAATACTGTCTTAGAGCAGCAGACTGACAGTCTAATGACAGTTGGAACTGTGTAGGTGAACCTGTGTCGTGGTTTAACCCCAGCCGGCAATTAAGCACTATGCAGCTGCTTGCTCAATCCCCCCCCATATCCCCCCAGTGGGATGGGGGAGAGAATCAGCAAAAGAAAGTAAAACTCGTGGGTTGAGATAAAGACAGTTTAATAGGACAGAAAAAGGAAGGGAAAATTAATAATAATAATAATAATAATAATAATAATAGTAATAGAATATACAAAACAGGTGATGCACAATGCAACTGCTCACTACCCACTGATGGATGTCCAGCCATTCCCGGAGCTGCAGTGCCTCCTGGCCAACTCCCCCCAGTTTATATACTGGGCGTGATGTAATATGGTATAGAATACCCCTTTGGCTCGCTTGGGTCAGCTGTCCTTGCTGTGTCCCCTCCCAGTTTCTTGTGCACTCCCAGCCTCTGCTGGCAGGGCAGTATGAAAAGCTGAAAAGTCCTTGACTTAGTATAAACACTGCTTAGCAACAATTAAAATATCAGCGTGTTATCAACATTATTCCCATCCTAAATCCAAAACACAGCACTATACCAGCTACTAAGAAGAAAATTAACTTTTTTCCAGCTGAAACCAGGACAACCTGCTTTCCTAGCTGAGCATTGAGATGAAGCTGTCTCCTGCATTGAGGTTTTGCTCCTCCATATGAGTTGCACCTTTCCTGTCTTCATGACCTTCCACTAAAGGTCAGCTTGCTGTCTTCCATTGTGCATGCTGTCAAGTCTTACTGACCTAGTACTCAGTACTTACTGACCAGCAACAGCTGGTCGTGGGATCCTGGCATAGCAGAGCAGCTGTGGCAATGTACAGATCTAGATTCCTCCTAAAAAGCATGATCCCCCAGACTGAAGCCTAGCTTGCCTCTCCTTGTGGTGTGGGGCCAAGTGTGTGAATTCCCATCCAAATCGTTGCACCATGGATAAGCACATACCAGAATGATTCCCTGTCCTGTGGCTTAGCATAGATTTTGGGCTGGGAGAGAAAAGCTGAAAGGCCTTACACTCTCCTTACAGGACAGAAAATGTTCTTCCCTTGGATATTCCATTATCTTGTGGTTAGGACACTTTCCTGGGATTGAGATGCATCCAGTTCAATATCACTGTGCTAAGGAGTCCTGAGAGATCATACCTCCCACTTCACAAGTTCCCCGAGTCAATGAGCTTTTTGGTCAATGTAGGCTTTTTTGAAGAGTGAACCAATAGAATGTCTTTTTTGCTTATTCCATTTGGTCTTATGTGGAAGACAATAGTTAATCAACTCAATAAAAATAGGGACATTTCCAAATACATCCACATGCTGTAGGCGTCTAGGGAAGTATATGTCTGAATATCTCAAAGCTGGGATATACAGTTGTTTAAGTGTTCGAAGGCCTTCCCAAACTGGTCCCTTGACACTCTGAACACCCTTACCTGGTTTGCTGCATGCTTGCCCATGCCACCTAAAAAGTGTATTTTTAAAACTGTTTTCAATAACCTCTCTGTTAAGATCAGCCCCCTAGTATCTTGTTTGTATGAGTACATATATGAGCACGTGCTTGGCTGTTTGGTGCCATCTTGTTTAATGTATTGGGAATTTACCTGGGCAGTTCTAAAGTATAAAATGTAAGCCCCTAGGGCTTGAGATGAAATTCCTTAACTTGGACTGTGAGCAGTCACAGAGGTTGACTAATAACAGACACTCACTATTGGATGAACAGATCTTGTCTGGTTACTAGAGTACGAATACTTTAGCATGGGGACAGTAATCTGTTACACAAGCTACTGAATATACATTGGGGTGTTATAAATGTAATATCACTATCATAACTGCACATGTTAAAATATGTTTTAACCACAGTGTATAGCTAATTGCACCTTTTCGCCCTGTGGGGTTTTTTTTGCAGGACATGAGTATAAAATTGTTACAAAGCATCACTTTAGTTGGCAAATAGTAGAAGAAAGATCCTTTGGTTATCAGGCAACCGACTTGTGAGTTTCTATCCTAGTTTATTTACAGAGATGTTATCTCATTGCTTTGCCCTGCCCCCCTTTTAAACAGGAATATTAACATCTTGTGATTCAGAGGTATACCATGAGACTAAATGCATTGTGCATTTTTCAGATACTAAGTACACAGGCACTATATAAGTAGTCTGGATAGGAATGTTGCAGGATTGATGCATGTCACAACAAACCAGGATATTATAAACACAGGGAGTTCAAACAATCCCTTTTCCTATCAAAAGTGTATTTTTTAAAGAACGGGAAATCTAGTATTGTATTTTCCCTTCATATTCACCTACGGATAATGGTTATTTTAGTATTGACATAGATCTTAGACATAATGTTTTTCCATCCAGTGATTTATTTCCCATATTATACCATATTTAACTGGAAACCTGACATTAGGCTTTCTGAGGTGAAAATTCTCTGTAAATGTTCTAAGTGAGCAGAACTCCACGGAGTAATAAAATATAAAAAAGTACTGACAATTTATATATGCTGTTAATGCCACTGATTGTGTCCAAATTCCAAAAGCAGCCCCTGGGTATTACATTTAAACATCGTCCTCTTTGCAGTACTCTGCTTTGAGAAAAGAATATGTCAGGAGTTGCTCAGCACAGTGACTACAAGGTTACAAATAGCTGTCAGCGAGGTCTAAAATTATTATCTTCCCTCAGTGAAACTGGAAACAGAACAAGTTGGGCAGCAAAATAAAATGTGGACATAATCAGCTACAGCCCTAAGGAAAGTAAAATGTGTGCTGGTGCATTTCTACCATGTGAGAGAACATCAGCATAAATGAAATAATTATTTCTGTTGATTAAATGGTATATTAAATGGTGGAAATTCAGATTTCTCATCATATTTGATATGATTGAATTCAGTGTGACTGACTATGACTGAGTAAATATTTGGTTTTCTTTGCAAAACCTACACGATTTCTGCCCTATGGAAGTTGTATTAGTAATTTTACCATTCTAAACACATTCTCTGCCCTTCTTTACTGTATAACCTCATAGAGAGAGTTGTAATTGTCTAGAACATTTTTAATGAACCTAAATATGAATTTTAAAATTCCTATAGCAGACAAATATAGTACCATCAATCACTGATGACTTAGTTAAGGAAAGTCTAAAATCTTTTCAGAATAACATTGCAAGACAGACCACTAAGCAACATTTTCAAAAATAATAGTTAGGCCTCCAATGAGGACAAATAGTGATTCCTCAGCAGATCTCTTTTAACTATATGTATTTATAATCTTAGCTTAACACAAACACGAAGAAATTAACTTAAAATGTAATCTGCAAAAACAGAGGCTAAAATTGATCCAAATTACAATACTTTTTCTTTAGGTAATGAGTTTATACATGGGTGGTTGCTTTAGCTCAGCTGTATAGTAACTTAAGTCATGATAACCTGACTGTGTAACAGATCAGTTTGTCCTAAACTTATTTATCTACTTCTGAAAATTAGTGAAAATTTTAACTAGAACTTATAGAAGCATAGTTTCTTGTGAAAATTCATGTCTATTAAATAGATGTGTAAATATGAATTTAGGAAATGAGTAACAGTCACCCTGATGCGGTTGTTACTGCAAACAAAATGGGAACTGTTATTTGACCCTGAGGCTGCCTGGTACAGCACAGCCTGTGTCCATACAGCTAAACTAAGTGGTTGCCTTCAGACTGCCTGTTGCAGCCTCCAAATCATGTCCAGCCATCTAAGAGTAGGTCAAAACAACATCAGGGATTGTGCTAATAGTTCAGCTCTCTAGGAGATCCTGACCTGTCTAGTTTAGGATGCCAGGTTTGTACAGTTTAGAAAATTATTCTGTTCACTAGTATAGATACTGTCACTTTTTCTAAAATCTGGCCTTAGGTATGACACTTATTAATGGCATGAGGGAACCAAATGCTCGGGTTTTTTTTTTTTTTGAGAATAATCTAGGTTTATAGACTCATTTTTCCCTGAGGGAGTACCGTTGTGAATAGAATAGCAAGGCTACTCTAGTGAGCCCAGCAGTAACATTACTATGGATTCAGGATAGCTGGATTCTGTTAATCAGCTAGCCTAGCATATGATGCTGGGGTAGCCACCCACATTATGTCTAAACAATGATAGCTTCCCTAGCCATTCCCTGGTAAATCAAGACCCAATTGTCAGCAATGAGAGGAAATCTGGTAAACAAGCAGAGATGAGCTAGAGCAATATTCAGCCAGGTCATCAGCATGGATAATTAGACTGTCAAAAAACCAGAGGACACATCTGCTTACTTGTGTAGATAACCTGATTCCACTTTGTGCCAACTTTTCACAGGGTACTTTGCAGATATATACTGATCTTGAGCGTAAGGTTTTCCAGCACTGCTTTCATGAGAGACATATTTAATCTGTTGCAATTTTTTTTTCATTGAAAAATTAGAAAAAAAGTATTAAATTGGTTTGGTATTTGATTGCTTTGGCCATAACTTTAATACCTTATGAACATAGTTTGGTGGTGAGTAATCACAAGTTTTTGGATATCTGACGTGGAATTCCAACATAAACTTTAAGGAAGGACTTTTTTTTATCACTATGATTGAAGGAATTAAACAAAACACAACTCACAGTAAAAAAAATCTTCCCTAAACACCTTTCAAAACCAATTCCTCTAGAATAGGAAAAGAATATATAAAACACACATCGTGCTGAACCTTAAAATTGCCCTTGTTTATTTTACTTGATTTACTGCAGCCTTTACCTAAGTGTCCAGCTGAGTTGTGCTATATTGCCAACTACTGACAAGTCGTCTTCAGGTATTGCCCAAAAATTCGACGTTAAATAATCTCTGGGCATTACTCCAGGAAATTCCTAGTTGAAGTGTCACAGAAAGCGAGGATGTTATTAGCCACTTCCCTTCCTTCAGTTTTTCTCTGCAGACTATCTGACTCTGTTTCATGCATAAAAAAATAATTACTTGTTTTATTTTATGTCATATACATTTCTACTTCCATGTGCATCTTCTAGTTGGTGAAAAATCACCAGTACTGTAAATTAAGAAGCCAGAGCACAGCTTAGATGTTCAGTGGGACCGTGTGTGGATGAAAGGGCCCATCTAGTCAGATGAGTAATAGGAACCATTTTGAATTTCAGCTGTTAAAGGAAAAGCAGTGAGCAAGATTGAGCAATATCACTACTTGGATAATAGTAATAATAAATTCTTGTGGACATAAAGGTATTCTTCTAACTATCTGGTATATCTTCAGTTTGAAAATCACAAAACCTTGCTGAAAGGAAAGAAAATTTTCAGGTTTCTTTCTTTAATGTATGGGGGAAGGGCTGACACCACCACCACAGTTTTTTTCTGAACTCAGGATTTCACCATACATATTCCACATGAAAGCAAGTCTGGATAAATTGCACTTATGAGTTACAGAATGTGTTTAATCTTAATTCACGTTACAGTGAAACTCAGGGAATTTTCATCAAGGTTAAAAGGTTCATAAATCTAGTTGTGGATAGATTGTTGGTGGCATGGTTAGCTGGCTGTCTGCATATGAAAGGAAAACCTTTAGCCAATGAAATTCTCAAAGGCTGCTGTCATTAAACATTTTGTAAAATCTACATTAGAAGCCTGCAGTCTATTTTAAAATATTATTTTATGGCATTATCCTTACTTTGACAGGGCATGCTCAGCGTTTTGGAAAAAAAAAAAAAAAGTCCTAGGCACATGAAAAAAGCAGAAACTGCACTTAAGAAAATATAAATATAAAATAATAAGTAACATCTATTCAGAATAGCTATTGCTACCCTTTCATATCATCATGAGGTCAAACTCATTCCTTATTAGAGTGTGTTCTTCAACTTCTGTCTTATTATTTTGACTCTCCAGAGGTGCTAGATAAGTAGACAACATAAGACACTCTTGCTTTATTCCCTATAGTCAAGCTTTACCATGTGGTTTGCCAAATTATTATCTATAAAGAACTAATCTCTAGATGCAAACCTACAAGCCTACAAGGATTTAAAGCACAAGCTGGAAACTATGTGCATTCCTGTTACTACTTATCTGGGATGTGCCTACACAAAGATAAATAAAATTGCATGTCTTTGGATAGGCTCAGACTCCTTCTCTCAGTTACTGGGTCCTTTTCAAAATATCTATTTAACTCGGATCAATTAAAGAATAAATGAGTAACTAGGTGATCCGTCTGCACAGCTAATTGCTTGTCTGGTGCCTGAAGTTTTATCTTTAATATCTCTTCATTGCAAGAAAGCTAGTATCCCTTTGAGAGGGATGACTAATGCCTACTAGAAATATTTTAATGAATTTCTGAATTGCTGGGGAAGGTGTCACAGTTTAATGGTAGATTTTTGCTCGCACAGCTGTCTGTGGAACATTTTAGGTGCACTATTATCTATTAAGCTCACAGTGAGTAACAGCATAGTGCTAAGTATATTTGCTGGCTTTGCAGGAGATTGAAGCTCAATTTTCTGTTCTGTTGGACTCTTATTACAAACTTAACCATGGTTCTTCTAGAAATGAGCCATAGCTACCAAACTGGTTTGGAATCTGGTCTGTCTTCTGGAAGGTTTCCTTTCAGAATTTCTTAAGTCTTCAGAACTGAAAACTCAGAAAGTTTAGCAAGAGGAGAATAATATTTCCCTTAGTTTCCATCGTACTGACTTTTAACATAAACTAAGACTACAACTAAGATTCCATTCCTAAGCCAGTTTATACTTACTTACACGATTTCCTTCACCCAGGTCCAAGCAGAAGTGCCTCTGGCTTCAAACCTGAAACGCACACTAAGGTCACAGTTAGATTAGATCACGAGAACAAGTGTGTGCTTTGCTCTTTACCGAGTCTGAATAACCCCAGACTTTAGGTTAATTGCTGTAACGACTCCAATCTAAACTGGAGTGATTAAAATGGATTGATTTAACAACAAAACACATAATTAACTGGTCGTTTGTCTGTAACATGTCAGTAACAGTTGTGTAAAGGTCAGTCTCTTGGGTAGCCAGCAGAACTGATATCTGCACGACATGGCATCATCAAAATCTAGTGAGATTGTTATATCAAGAGAGAAGTAGCATCTTGTGGCATTTGTGTCTTTTCTGTGAAGATTCAGATGAGTATAACAGTGGAACCACTGAAAGAAAGAAAAAGGAAAAGCAGGATTGTTATGTGGTGATCTGGTGAACTCAAGGTCAACAATCACGGTACTATGTTACATCCTATGTTTGATTCCAGAGGAAAGGGATCCTGATCTTGATTAGAGGTGAATGGTACATTAATGTAAAGAAGAATACCTGGACATAAATTGGCTGAGCCTGAGGCTGTGTTGAGTCAGAGCCTGCACTGGAAAAATAGCATGAGTTAAGCCAAAATAATACTATACGGAACTGTGATTCTCAGTAAGGATGCACTGTCATAGTGTGTAGAGAAAACTGAAATTCAAGCCATTTGTTCATCTGATTCCTCTGTATCCTGAAAAGTAAACTGTAACTCAAAAAGCATATAGATCCAATATATTAAATGAAAAAGAGCACAGCAGAGGAAAAATATTTTCTGAATTCTAGAGACTAGCCATTACAGCAGAAATTTGTTAATTTGATTTTTGTGATATAGCTCACAGGACCAACCACGTACAAATATAGTATGGATACCACAAATATAGCATGGGTACCACAAATATAGCATAGGTACCACAGAAAGTGAGTAAGACTATAAAGTCTTATTCATGAACTCTTTTCTTCTCTTATTTCAAAGGTTCTGGAAGGAAAGAGCTGGCCAGTATTTTTCATTTCTGACTCAAAGTTAAAATTCTTCTTTTTCTTCTGCTGTATCCAGTAGTTTATTGCAATGTAGAAATGTTCCAGCCCTACTTCTCAGATTTCTGCCTTTTCTCAGCTCTATGAAGAGGTTTTAAAAGATGAAGCAAAGACTCTCAGATGGCCCATAAAGGAAAGAGGGGGTTTTTTTAGAATAAGGGTTTCTGATTCAAAGACAGAATGGCATCAACCTGAAGAAAAGTGTGCTTGAAAGAGTATGATAATTAAAGACATAATTACTTCTTTCGGAAACCAGGAATGGACAGAAAGGAGGGGTAAGTCAAAGCTACTTGCTGAGGAAATAATTGTAGGAAGGAACGGGATACACAGGAAGGAATTGAGAACAATGGCAGTGATGTTGCTGAATAGCTTTGAATTACTGCAAATGCTGTTAAGAATTTGCGCAGGACGTGATGAGGAAGAAGGAAGAGAGATAGCCTTAGAAGAGACTATTGAAAACATTTTATCCTTGCAAGAATAGATGTTTGGTTACAGGTAAGCATACACTGATATCCTGTAGAATTTGCCAATCATGAGCTCTTTCTCCATCCAATGTTTAAAAACAGCGTGTTCCTCCAATCTTTCCTCTCTACAGCAGTTAGAAGAAGACTAACAAAATGCTCTGAATAATCTTCAGTGCATTAGCACAAGTTGAAAGCCAGACTAGCATAAAGAATCCTTCCACTTCCATTCCGCTAAGAAAACCTGTTTTTAAAAGGTTTGCTCTTTCTCTCTCTTTGTATGTGTTTGTTTGTTGGAGTTTTATTTATTTTAGTGAAGTTAATGGCCCCTAGGATCCTTCTGTTCTGCAATAAAGCACACAGCATCAACAATGGTGACACATGTTTTTTCTACCCATGTGAGTTCAGCACTCCTAAATCTAATCACTGGTAATACCAGGAGGCTGGTTTAACACCACTGAGTAATTTGGAACTGACCTTAAGCACAAGAGCTCTTCAGGCTTTTCATTAACACTTTGTAGTACAGGAGGTAGCAAGGCATTGCTCTTTCCACTCTGTGTTACAAGTTTAAGTTCTAGGGATGGAAGACCTGTCACAGGTGTTACTTAAAAGACAGTGCTATATTCCTTTTGGAACAAGTCCAGACATGAATTCTTCTAGCTCCCAGAAGAGAATAAGCTTTCTTTGTCATGGCAATATCAGCAACAAAAAGCAGAACATCTCTGCAGTTTACCTACAGTGTGCTGGTGGAGATGTTCTGGAAACCATCTGCCTGGGCTAAGTAAAACAGGGTATCTCATACTACTTTGTTATAGCTTCATATGTAGTATTTCCTCCACCTTTTGGTTACAAATCTTTTCTTATGTTGCTAAACTTATTCTGGGGAAGGTTTCTTTCTGAAGTTGTATTTTGGGGAAAATTTCCTCTTCTTATCTTCCTTTTCTTTTCTGTTCCATCTTACCTCTTCTGTTCCCTCTGGCTATGAACACTTCAGGGGACTTAGTCTGTTCATTTAGGTAAATGATCCCTTAATGATCTTCATGCTCTTTTATTCCATGGCCTCAGTTGAGGCTGATAACAAGGTTTGTTTTCATTGGGCTGATTTTCTTTATATGGTCATGTTTCTGTAGAAAGCTGTATCAAATAGATTGCTTCAACTGAACTGCCAAAGAGCCTTCAAAGGGTAACAAGTTTGAGGCACTGTTAAACTAGGTTAAAAATCAGTGATCTATATCTGAAAGCTTAAACAACTAGAGCTCATTAATCCTCAAAGCTTAAAATGCTTTCTAAGCTTCTATGAACTGTATTTTTAGTTACTTTTTAATACTTATTTTTGCTTTTAGAACTTATAACTTTAATTGAATCAGGCCATTTTAGGTTTCATTTCTGGATATCATGAGAAGATGGATTGTATTCAGGCATAAATTACTGGGAATTAAGTACAAAAATGACTTTAAAAATCTGTCCTTACGTGTATACATAAGTCCTGCTGTGAATGAGCTTGTGTTACAGAAACTTTGTAAGTCAGAAGGAAATTTTTATTTCAAATTCTGGAGAATTTCATTAATAAATATGTGTCCTGGTTTTGGCTGGGATAGAGTTAATTTTCTTCTTAGTAGCTGGTACAGTGCTGTGTTTTGGATTTAGTGTGAGAATAATGTTGATAACACTCTGATGTTTTAGTTGTTGCTAAGTAGCGCTTATCCTAAGTTAGGGATTTTTTCAGTTTCCCATGTTCTGCCAGCAAGCAGGTGTGCAAGAAGCTGGGAGGGAGCATGGCCAGGACAGCTGACCTGAACTAGCCAAAGGGGTATTCCATACCATGGAACATCATGCCCAGTATATAAATGGGGGGAGTTGGCCAGGAGGGGTGGATCACCGCTCGGGCATCGGTCAGCGAGTGGTGAGCAATTGCATTGTGCATCACTGGCTTTTTTTTTTCCTTTTTTGTTCCCTCTTCTTTTTTTTGTTCCTTTTCATTACTATTATTATTATATTTCATTATTATTATTGTTATTATTATATTTTACTTTAGTTAGTAAACTGTTCTTATCTCAACCCACGAGTTTTACCTTTTCTCCCGATTCTCCTCCCCGTCCCACTGGGAGCTAGGGTGGGGAGGAGGGAGGGAGCGGCTGCGTGGTGCTTTGCTGCTGACTGGGGTTAAACCACGACAATATGGGAATACAAATAAAGTATAATTTGTTGTTGAAGAATAACAAATAGTTAAATCTTGTGTGTACGTCTATACCTCTGTTTTGTCTCTGTGCTTACAATTAGTAAGAAAACAAAGTAATTGTACATTATTTCTTACTCATTTTTTAACATTACTTGTGTTTTCTGTACAGTAACTGCATTAACATTCTTGTCTTCCAGACAAGTTCAGAGAAGAAAAGGAAAGAATATTGCTCAACAATACAAATATTATAAACATTTTGATGAAGTATGACAATTTTAGGAAATAAACATGAGATCTTTATGATGTCACCAAGAATATAACTTTTTTATTCTGAGTGGATTTATTATCCATGAAAGATACAGGACCGTTGATACTGAAGATGAAATTACTTTATTCATTGGCATATATGCTTCAACACTGACCTGCAAAAGCTTTCTCAAGGGGAGGGAAATAGTCAGATATTCACTTTTGGCTAGATACTATCATCTTTGATGAATGATATCTTACTGTAGAAGGACTAAATATAGTAAAAAGCAGCTGCTAATGTAGGGGTAGGAGAACCTTCCTTTCAACTGCATCAGATAGATGAAGTCGTGAAGTTACAAAATCTGGACTTTGTGCACCCCATGAATTTTGAGGAAAATCTGTATCATGACAGTTGTTTATTCTGGTTGACATAGTCAAGAGAAGGCTCTTCACCACATGCAAGGTCAGTTTTTTGGGTGAGGGCTGGTTCAGAATTCAGAGTGAGGTCCTTTCAGCAATCCTGACAGCTCTGGCAATAGACTGGAGAAGCTGCAGGGAGGTAAATGCCATATGTCCCAGCTGCCACTGTAATCCCAAACTGCATTTATTTAGACAGTTGTTGCATCAGTCCTTCTCAACTGGATCTGCAATCAGAATAACAGGCAGTAAAATGCTTGTGTATTTACATCAATTCTCCCAAAGCCAGTGACTGGATAGGGGGAGCCATTATCAGTTCACTTTCATAAAAACTTCATCTTTCCATAGTTCCTTTTCAGAAAAAGTTGGTATGATCCTCTTTTTATGTAGAATACCATCCAGACGGCTGATGGGAAAATCAGTGCTGAATGAGGTGTGACTTTTGTAAACGTGAGGAAGAATCTAAGAAAACAGTCAGATCAGGGGATTTTGTTTTGAAATAGTAGTCTTAAAAGGGATGACAAAATGGGATCAGTATGTATCAAGCTGAAATACACTCATTTTTCTGGAAAAAATACTCTGCTTTTGAAATTATTCTGCCATTTATTCAAGCTAAAAAAGGCAAATTTCCAAGCAAAAATGCAGTGATATGTATAGTATTTTAAAGAACAAAATTTTATCTTTACATAAATACTGAAGGTTACAAGATGACATCTATTCAAGAAGCAAGGAGACAGATAATTTGAACTTCTTGTCAATAAACTGCAAGGGAAATTAAATCCATCTCTTGATTTTAGACCACTGTGTGAATCTGTATTTCACTCTTCACCCTCAATAAATATTTCTGCTTTAATACCTTGCTATATTCTCGGCCCATATGGTAGTGAATACTTGTGGTCAGCTCAAGTGTTAGATGCACACAAATCTATTTACTCCCAGTTTTGGCAATTTTTTGCTAAGACTGGGAAAGGGATCTTTTTTGACTCTCAGATGGGAGACAAAAATTCTTCACAATGTTCTATACAAATGCTTCCACAGGTGAAGTTTTGCCAAAGCTTCTCTATAGAAGTCAAATGACTCAGTACATCTGTCTATGGTAATTACCTCCTAGTGAGCATATAAGAGGATTTCACCAAACAAGGGGGAAAGTAGAGTCAACTCTCACCTCATATCTATCTACCTACCTCTTTGTAAAATCACTGTTTCCAGAATTATCTGGCTAAAAGCAAGAAAAAACTCCATACCCAAGTCTGATGGTTTTTGGCAAAAATTTTTGCTTTTCCCATGAGTGCCAGCATTGATTTTCAATAATTCTTCATAACTGAACAAAACCTTAAAATACTTTTTTTTCTACATTTCAGCCTATTTCTGTCATACCACACACACTTTCATGTGCTGTGCTTGACTTTAAGGCACATAACATAGGCTTGTTCATCCTTTTATTGAAACACGCCAGTTAATAGTAGGGTTCTGGGTATGGTCATGTCTTGTTCACAGACCAGTTTTATTATTTCCTTCTTGATAAACAGCTTGTCTTATTTATAGAGAGTAGCATAAGGCCAGAAATGGCTCAAACCCTCATACAAGGACAAGCAAAAATGAATTTTGCATCTGAAGAGGAGCAGCTTGCCTGAGGATCAGGGATGTGGAAGCTGCATCTAACAGTAGCAAAAAAACGCACAGCAACAAGGAGCAAGCCAGCTGGAGAGAGAGAAGAGAGAGTGGCTGCCATATAGCTGTACGTGATGCTCAGTTACACCTGTTTAATGCATTTTTTTGTGATAAACTCACTATAGGTCAGGAGCATTCTGCCTTTAGAACCAGAAGAGGAAAATTGTGGTCAGGGGTCCTGAAGCCACAGAGTTTACAGCTGGTTTTGGTGCCTACTTCATTCTGTTCCCAGGTGCTTACAGGTGCTTTTGAGTAGGACGAGGCCAAACCTTATGTGGTGATGCAAGAATGAGAATAAAGACTTTATCCAAAAGTCCAGTAAGATCCAGCTAAATCACAACATAAACAACTGGCCAGGTATCGCTTACTGACCTTCTATAATGACTCTCTCCATCTCCCTCCCTCTTGTCACCATACATGCACCACAACAGAACCAGCTGGCCTCTGGGATCCATGATTATACATATGTGCATCTTTCAATGTCTGCAGTGTTTAATAATGACATCTTTCCTGCATGTATTCCACACTATAACTAAAATACGAGAAAGCAAAACACTTTTACTTTTCTATATTGTGGGCTGTCTTATCCTTTTTTCCTAGCATGTTTGACTAGTACTAACTCTTTGCTATTGTAATATAGCAATAACATGGTCATATTTATTTGATTTCAACTGGCAATTGTATTTTCTCATGAATAGTCGGCACTCTTGACTCATGTTACTTTTCCTCTCAGCTTTGCTACCATAACAATGAAGGGATGGTGCATTCTTGCAAGACTACAGGTTAAACTTGTAAATGTATAAAGCTAGAAAACAGTTTGTATATATCTCAAACTGTTGACAATTATTTGCTTAATTTTTTTTTCTTTTACATGTAATGAAATATTCACCAAATAACATTGCAGTTTCAAACTTGTCTTGTCCTTTGTGGTTTTGCTGTGTTTTGAGGTATCACTGTGACTGTTTCACAAGTTTCTCATTGGAATGTAATTTTTTTCTGAACTTAATGGGACATTTTTATTCTGCTTGCAACAGCCTGACAAGACGTTAGTTCGTAATTTTCTGTGTAAAATCTCACTGTTCAGAGCAGAGTATCATGTCAAGGAAGCATGTTCGTAACAATCTGGAAGTTCTTAAGTTGATGTGTATGATTTTTGAGGCAGGTAGGAGTTTTAACTATTATGCGGAAAAGCACAAGGACTATCAAAAACTTTGTTAACTTAAAAGTTGTTTTAATGCTGCTGATTTTTTGTCTCTCCTGAATGTCATGCAAGGATACAGGGATTAGCCCATGGACGTGTGGTTATCATCTTGCACACTTCAGTTTGATTTCACCACATCTTTTTTCCGCACTGAAAGAGTTTTAAGGATTCAGCCAGTTTATTTTGCAACAGTAGTCAGGTGTTGGAAATTTTGGAGAAAAGCAGAAGTTTCTCTATGATTTGCATATAAGAATTTCTTCTATAAAATAATTTCAAAGTAAAAGATATTTCTTTCTAACCTCAGGCAAACTCTGATTGTATATGCAGAAGCATGAGGATTTTGCATATCTAATACACCTTACGCTTTCACATGTACATAATCTTCTGTGTAACCTACTAATTCATTGAGAACAATAAAATGAGGTAGCAATGAATTCCACAGGCTAATTAGAGAGTCTTCATTTTTGTCAGTTGCCTTTGAATACCTTTTACCTAGCTGTCATATGATAAGCTAAATAGGAGCAGTTGTATGACCTTCAGTATACCATTATCTAATATATGTACAGGTAACACTTTGCCTATTATTACTTGTTTCCAAAAACTAAGCAGCACACATACATAAATATTATTGTGTAAAAATCTTTCTGTCCTGGGAAAGTTTTTTCCCAGGATTCTCTTTTCTCTGTATCTTGAATATGGAATGATTAGAAATATAAGTAGCTTTTTACATGAGAAAAAAATCTTGTCATTTTTCTTCTCATTGAATGAAACATTGTACAGATGTGGATAATTTAGTATGCAATTTATACATCTTGAACCATCCTACTTGCCTTCCACTAAAATGAAGAAACACCCAATGGGACACAGATACACAAATAAGAGGAATAAGGTCTATCTTGCTTCAACAAGTTTTTAATCACCTTACATATGTAGAGACTGCCCTCAACAGGAGACAATCACTAAGAAACCCAATTTTACAATGTAATATTCTAGATCGCAGGGAAGGTTAGACATGAAGATTTCAGTTAATGAAACAGTCTGTTCACTTTCTTAGGTGAGGTTTTTTTAATATATGTACAAGTTAATGAGTAAAATACCAACTGTTTTGCACATGATGTTTTTACTCCATCATCTTTTAGTAACGTAAGACTTTCCAAGACATAAGGGATAAATTTACACATTGAAGAGACAACCATATAACTACTTTTAGAACTCTGAATCTTTCAAATCAACATACAGAAAATGAAGGTAATTGTGTTTGTTTGTCTTCCCTCATATCAACACAATGCTATTGAAATAATGCTTGGAAAAGCCAACAGGAGGTCATGGGCAATGATTTTATTGTTCTGTTCATTCCTCTCTTCTATGCCATCCTTCAGAGGATTTGCTGGAAAGAAATGTTATGATAAACTCAACTTACCTAGTGAACTTGTTTAACGTACTTATTACTACTTCCCTTCAGTAAAGTTTATACTTTTTTACATCTTCTTTCTCCAGTGTGATGTATTTTATGACAAGTTGTCAGCCATTTCTGGTTTTCTCTTTCTATAGGGTCCAGCAAAATTATGCTTTTACAATTTTTGTCAGATGGGAAAGAAATGAAAACAGATGTACAACTTTATGGAATAATCTGTAATGCACTAGTGCTGAAGAGCCCAAAACACTGACTGGCTCTCTACTACGCATGATGCTGCACAAACACACAAAAAAGACAAGTCTGTCCCAGAAATCTTACCGTCAGATCTGTGTGCTTTGAAGGAAATAAATAGGTAGTATTAGTCTAAGGGAAAGGGTAGGTGAGTGAGTTGAAATATTACCCCAATGTTAAGTCCTTGTTTTCTCATGTTACAAGGCACTTGAGGTTGGCAGTTCAGGAAAAAATGTGATATTAAAAGGAAATATTTTGGGATTTCTTGATTTCCAGGAAAGAACTCAGTTACTTCAGCCTTGCCAAGTACTCCAATAAAATGCACATGCTCTGCATGGGTGCACTGTGGTTCCTGCTCAGCACACCTGATATGATCAGAACCTACAGCAATTTCACTGTCTTTCCACACTATCTTGTCATGCTTGATTTCAATACAATATCATGAATACAATTTGTGATAAAGATTCTCCTTCTAAACACAAATCACATAAGGAAAATATTCTTTTTTTGCTTCCTAAAGTTAAGGCAGTGCAACAAATAATACCGGCCTGAAACGGGTAATGCGTTTCTCTTCATTGAAGAGATAGAGCAAGCATGCAGTCTTCCCTCAGCTTTAATTAAAAAACACATCTTCTCTGTCCAGAAAGCCTGAGCTTTCCTTGGGCTGTCTCCTAGAATGTTCCTGTTATCAAAAAGTGGACTGTTAAATACAAAATACATGCATTCTTCCAGAAGCAAATACTAAAAGCCGGGAGACCCTATTCCTTGCTGAGTGACTAAACTAGGCTAAGTTCACACTCCATCATTTTTCCTTCTTTTCTTCCATGAAACTTGTATTCTTTGCTTCACAGTGGGGAGTGGTACAGATGGAGTAGGTTTTCTTCCCTAGCTAAACCTATGACACAGTGATTAATTCATCCTTTTGTAAACTAAAAGTTTGAGTCTGAACCTCCTCAGGCTAAAGAGAAACCTGAAACTGGAAGTTCATCTTCATCAATGGGTTATCTAATGTCCAAGCCACTATATAAAAGTCAATTAGCACTACTAAGTTGGTTCAAGTCACCATAATTGCTTAACTGCTTATTAAAGCAAAATTATCTGTGCGTTGTTAGGTATACTCAAACAGTATCTTCAAGCGACTTGGGAACTGTTCTGTATAGAATATGGAACATCAAAAAATGCAGCCTCCAGACATGTTCTGGATATGTTCTTAAACCAAACTGTTGATGTCTTTATTTGGAAAATTGCTATTCAAGTAAGAACACACCATGGAAAATGTAGATATTAGCTAATCAGAGTTATTTTGTTATTTTGCTATTTTGGATTTAGGTATATCAAGAGTATTCTTCTTATAGCTGTTAGAGTGCTTCAAAAATGGACTGGAAGTAATTTTTGTGGCATTATTCAGAGCAAAATCTACAGTCTGAACTCAGGGCTCAAGCCCTGCAGTCTTTTGCACAGCATCACTTCTCACTTTGGGATGGTCAATATGCTGTACAGCATTCCAAGTTTTTTGTGTTATACATTTCATTGTCTTTCAAAAATACAACAGAACATATAGACTATTTAGGAAGGTATTTTTTTCTAGAGCTTTAAATAGCTGAGAAAAGGGGCAGAAGAGCAAAAGTAATGAATTCATTCCACTGACAGCTAAACTAGTTATTCATGTATTTTATATTAGCAGAAATCTGAGGGAGAAACTGAAATCTTAAAGATATTTTTAGAGAAAGAGCATAGAGAGATTAAGCATAAACTCTGAAGAAGATTTGATTCTCCTTTAGTGCAAATATATTAATAATGAGAACAAAGAAAAGGAAATTGGAATTGCTTTTTTAGGTTGACCACATGATATCAGCTTTATAGCTCTCTGATGTTTCCACATTTCCCAGCAATGTGGGATGAAGGAGAGTCCTTATTTCCTTTGCCATTTCTGCCAAGGAGAGCTGGTTTGCCTCTGTGTTCTCTCAGATGAGTGGTAGCGGTAGCGTGCATTTCTTTTTTATTCCTCTGCTTAAATTTGAATTCTGGCCAAGGAGACAGAAAGGAGAGCGGTGGCACTTTGCTCAGCATCCTACCCTCTTGCACCTTTTCCTCTGTCAACCTAACTACCTGAAGATACGTATGCATCTCTGAAAGGAAAATGATCTAATCCCACACTGCACCATGAAGAGAGCTGGCAGGTAAATAAATGACTGACAGATTTCTAATGCTCTTTTATGTGGTAGATTCTTTGCCCTACAATCTTAAAGCTCTGAATATGGACCATTGTCAACTACTGCTTCATTTCAGAACTCCTTTGTTTAAATTTGTTGTTTAATCAGATTAAGTGATACGTTATGCTGAGCAAACACTGATGAGTTATCCACTAGTAATCTGTTTTCTCCAACAGAGGAGTGTTTAAAGATCTCTCCTATGGCACTGTGTTCATGGAGTTCCTTGGGTTTGAATCAACACAGCTGAAATAAGAGAGAAAAAGATAGAAATTTCTGGTCAGAAGAACTCCAACACAGCAGTATTCTTCTGTATCATTCATTCGGGTTTTGCAAGGGTTATATTATGTTTCTGTTTATGTGTTTTGCGCACTGTGTTTGAAATACTTTTTAGGTGCAGAAGAACTGAAAAAGTCTAGTCTATTTTTTCCCAGACTGCCTTTTTTCCTGGGACAATGAAATACTCTAAACTAAAAAGCAACACCTGATTCTTATTGGGTACTAGTTTTTATAGATTTAGACTTTTAAATCAGAACAGTCCATTTTTAACACATGGTTTGATAGCACAGTTCACAGAATTTCATGCAGTTCATAGCAGAGTGCCTTTTCACAGTTAAATAATTGTATGACTTGGTAGTAAAAATATACACCAGTATAACCTGATTGAAATCTCTAATCAGTGGTGAAAAACTATTGAGAACTACCTTGCAATCTTTTGGTTCTTGTTCACGGAAAAAGACTAAGGGTAAAAGGCTTCAAGGATAACAGAAGGTCCTGATGTATAGCTTTATGATTGTCCATACCGAAACACACTACTTGCTGGATTTTTCTGAGCAATCCATACTGCTTCAGATCAGTGTCCAGTTCTTTTTTTGGCTATTTCCTTTACCTTTTTGATATCAGTAAACTTTCTCAACTATGTTTTTTTCTCCTGTAGATCATTGTTAAAAATACTACTAAGTATAGTTGGAAGACATTTCCTTTTTTTTCCCTCCAATATTTCTGAAAAAACATTCATAGCATATCTTCCATAGTATTGCCACTATAATTTGCATCTGTAGTCAAATAACAATTTAAACAGCCATAAACTTTGGCTCTTTATCTCTTACTTCTCCCCCATTTTCTTTACATATTCTTTTTTTGAAGCCATTAATAGATATGTTGCTGGATGAATTGTTTGTCTCCTTTCCTGTGCTTTTCTGTTTTGCAGTCTATTCTGTCTAACAAATAAATAAAGTAATAACTATTATCTGGTGTCTTACAGACCTCCAATAGTCCACAGGCCACAAGGTGCAAGACGCTCCACTAAAGTACTTAAGAAATGTGTCAATCAATTTCTAATCCATTAGCAATTACCCTTAAGAACTCCCACAGGACCAGAGAAGATGGACGAGTGTATGGCTCCTTGCAAAGGAAACCTTTGTGAACAGAACAGTATACATATTAATTTTGAAGCCCATAAATATACCAGGGAAAGTACTGAATACTCTGTAAGCACTTAACAAGTAACAAGGTGATAATAGAACAAACATATTGCAGACATTTGTATCAAAGCATATTGTCAGAATTAATCACCCTCTATGAGGTGGTAACTGACATAGAAAATCAGGAATTTAGAATCTTTTTAAAACCTTCTGATAAGCATTTTTACACTGATTTGTATGACTTCAATAGGAAATTGTAGTAGAGATTAACATATTACAATGGGGTGGTTATAGACCTATTGAAAAAACATATTTGAAAAGTTGTAGTACTTATTTACAGATTTTGAAGGAGGAATCAAGTGTCCTAAGTCTTATACCATTCAATATTTTATTAATAATTAATTTTCATTGTAAGTGGAATCTTGGAATAAATAAATGAATGTGGGAATGGGAGAGGCAGTGCTGGTCTCCCGTCTTGGAAGGGATCAATAAGCAGCACTGAGAGCCATTAGAGATGTTTTCTTAGTTCTGTTTCCTCTTGCAACAGACTTCAGGAAGTAGAGTGTCAAGTTTTAACATGTTACAAAACATACAGAAGATTAGAGACCAAGAGAGAACAGCAAATAAAACTATGAGCTTTAGAAAAATAAGAGAAAGAAAAAGGTGGTGTCGTTGATGGTCAAGTTTTGTTTAGCTGAGGAAGAACATGCTGAGAATTAACCATTTATGGACTTAAATTTTCCATTTATGGACTTACGAAGGTTTCTTGTTCTACATGTATTTTGAAGACAGAATGAGAAATAATCATCTTAATTTTTAGCAGAAGAGATCTTTTTTGGAGGGACTTTCAGTCTAAGAGTACAGCTGAGCACTAACTGATGGAGGCTGTAAAATTCTTATCATTAAAATGAACACAGATTAGACAGGTACCTGACTGGGACAATCTAGATGTACTGTGTTCTGCCACAGGATGGGAGAAGGGACGACAGGACTTCTGTAAGTCATTTTGTCAACCTGTTGTTTAAGTGTTTCACCCATCAGAAAGACAATTTACTAAGGACTTTTGTTAACTCACTCTGAATATTTAAGATGACTAGCTAAAATGGGTGTTGTCTGCTTGTCCCATATGTATTTAGTTATGAGAAAACCACTTATATTGTCTGTCAGATTTTAAGTAGGGGAGATTAGAAAACTCTGCCTTTTACAAGCTATATTTAATTTAGCAATGTTACTGTGATGTTGCCATAACTCATCTTTCAGTGGAATGTCATTTATAAGAATGACTAAATTTTATTGTGGAGTTGAACCGCTGTCTACTGCAAATACATTTTCCCTCAACAAGTGTGTAAGATACTGTATTAACCTCTAGTGCTCTGACCATCTCTTCTGAAAAAAAAGTTACCATTATTAGTGCTCAACTGAGTAAATATCAGCAAGGTTTCTTAGTGTGGATAATATTTTTCTGAAACAAATTTACAACACCAATTTCTTTTGGAGATTTTTCAACCATTCAGCATACTGGAATTTGCTGGAATTTGTTTGTGTCCAGTTTTGTAAAGCACAAAAGCTGCTAGGTCATCTGGCTTTACAGCTGCATGCCATGTCTGGGAATTAAATGAGTAATTAGACAAAATTAAGTTGGAATCATTTAAAGATTAGATGTGTAGTCTATTTATTTTACCTGATTATAACAGCCTGATACACTAGCTGCAGACATGATCAAACTTCTTATACTTACCTGATTAAGACTGCAGTTTTCCACTTAAATTTCACAAAGATCTATTGTGTTTATTCCAAAATGGTCTTTTTTTTTTTTCATATTGCATTAAAGATGTAAGTCTATTATCTAATATATATATTTATTTTGATCTAAGAGGAATATCCCTAGGTACTTCTACTGACTACTTAACTCATTGTTTGGATGTGAATTGGAGTGGAGACAATGTTTTCCACTTCTAAATCCATCGTTGCCTTGTCATTCAGATCTTTTCTGAAGATTTGTCTGTACTGTGATAGCTACAATTTGTTATATGATATGCAATCAAATCAAATACTAATAAAAAAAATACTTTCCATTGTCCTCTGGTTTCTTTAATGTGTCTTGCTTTTTCTTCTCTTTCTGTCTGTTTTTCAGCTCTGCTGGGCAGGAACTATCTTATATTTACAATTTATAGAATGCATTATAGACAATAAGCCTATGATATATCCTAGTCCAGTGATCCTGCTCCAGTAGGAGCAATCTTTGAAGTGTATTTCATTGACATTGTAACGATCTCTGAATAAGTACACTATTTGCAAACAAAGGGCTTTAATCACAGAATCATAGGATCATGTAGTAGTTCAGACTGGAAGGGACTTCAGTAGGTCTTTAGTCCAGCCTCCTGGTTAAATCCACGCGGACTGTTCGATTTACTTTCTTCGCCTTTATGTGTACAACAAGGGTTGTGAAGAGGACTAGCTTCTTAATTTTCCCAGGGACCAAACTGGGGCTGAGCAGCCTGTAGCTCCACGAATTGTCCCTCCTGCCTTTTTTGGAGATAGGTGCAATAATGGCCTTTCTCCAGCCACCAGGGACCTTGCATGATCTTCACAACCTTTTAGAAATTACATAAGTGGCCCAACAATGACATTAGCCAAAGAAATTAGATTTTGACAGCGTAAAGGGTGGGATTCAGCTCCAGATGAAGTCCCTTAAATTTAGGTATCAACAGTAAGTGTCTATATATAAGCTATATATTTAAGCTCCTCTTCTAGAAGCACTTTAAATCTTGCTTATTGGCAGGCAGCTGACTTGCTCCTTGGATGCCATTGACTGTTTTGACTACTTCAGTTACTACAACGGAAGTTTAGATATTTAGTTCACAAGTAGAAACTTGCATATAAAAATAAACCTTTAGGTGTCTTCACTGCAAACGGCATTCTACTGCTGGTGTCAGTGAAAGGCAACGGAGGAATTAGAGTGTGATAATGAATCTTTCTTAGGATAATTAAAATAAATAAACTTGTTTGAGTAAAGCAATTGTTTTAAAAAATGATTGCTTTGTTATTGATTAGAAAATACATATCTTAAATTGCTTTGCTTAAAAAATCATTTTCAAGTGTTCAAGATTTTTCCATAAAGCACAGAAGAATGTGTAAAAGCATAATTTCAATTCTACCACCAGGTATGAAAAATTGCACTATCTCCACTCAAATGCAGGGTCCTTACATCTCAAAGATTATTATTAATAAAGAAGTGTCATTCATTGTGTCAGATATATCTTTAGTAATTATCCTCTGCCTCCTATTCCCTTGCATAATGGTTTAGTATGGGGGTCTCCTTTCCCATCTGCAAATCAGAAGCAGTTTCATTACTATTTCCCATATTCAGTCATAATCTGTCTATGCAATATTAATTTTACGTCACCTTTGCTGTACTTTCTACTCTTAAAGTCATATTCAATTGAAAAAAAAGTTTTATTGTATAGATGGGAGAACCTCAGCACCTGAACCTCCATAGGCTTAGTGATGTATAAACAGAATAGAAGATGGTCTATGACTCTGTCAAAGCTTATAATCTGAATCATTGAGAGGGAAAGGGAATTGCGACAACATAACATATATAATCAGAGTAAATATGCTTGCCAAGGACATAAAAACTTGTAATAAATCCTTTTTTTCTGGGGAGCTGGAAGTCCACAAGGAAGAATGTAAGGTCAAAAACTGAGCAAGTAATAAAATGAGCACTCAGGTAAGATAAGCAATGGAAAAATAATTTAGCTTTTTCATTAGTATTCATAGTTTACAAACAGAAGCTTACAAAAAGACTCTCATTTGAACCATTCTCTACAGGGGTTGTGTTTCAAATTGAACTGCAAGCAGAACTTACCAGACAAAAAATGAACAGTATCAAGTTGCCACTGATATTTACTTAGGATTTAAAACAAAAAAAATCCTGTTTAAAACCATATTGATATTATGGGAACGGAAGATAGCAAAGGTGATGTCAGTTTTACCAATGGTGTCCATTAGGAATCCTAATGAACAATTAAGTCTTATGTCTATAGCTACCCTATTGGTAAAAAAAGTGTAAGAAAAGACAGGATTAGTGGATAAATGTGAAATTCAAGGAAACAGTCTTCCTTCTCTTTGTAAAGGGATATCATACTTGACAAACTCATTAGTTTCTTTGTGGGAGTCAGCACACAGACAAAAGAGACGTGGTTTACTCGGATTTCCAAAAGATGTTTGACAAGGTTCCTCATCAGGTGTTCTTCAAGAAAGTAAACTACTGTGGGACAAAAGAGAAGGTCATTGCATGGAAACTTGCCTCTTCAAAAGGAGAGAAACAAAAGTAGGAAGTAGTGGTCTATTTTCCCAATGAAGAGTGGTTACTAATGGAGAAAGGTCCCACAGGGATCTGTGCTTGTGCCTGTGCTATTCATAAACACCCCAGGAAAAGGAGAGACAGTGAGGTGATAAAGTCTGCTAACAGAATGTCCACACAGAACAATTCAATGCATATATATCTAAAGTAATGCCCTTAGGGAAAATATAATCCAAATTTTCCATACACATTGATGGCTCTAAGTGAGCAATTAGAAATCAGGAAAGTGATCCTGACTTGTAATTAGTAGCTGTGTGAAAACATAAGCTCAGTGATTAGTAGCAAAGCAAAACCAAACACGTTAGGAATGATTAGGAAAAGAATAGAGTTTTTTCTTTAAAAGAGAAGACATCATGTCCCACTATAAAAATCCATCTGCCCTCATCTTGAATAGTACATAGATATCTGACTCCCCTGTTAAGGAAAGGATATAGTAGTTTTAGAAGGAAAAGGCACAGAGAAAAGTGACAGGAATGATTTACTTGCAGACAGTAGGGAACCGTTCCCCATGCAAAGAACCACTAAAGAGAAAGACATTCTTCAGTCTGCTAAATTGATGTGGGGAGGAAATGGACAAGGAGATGCAACAGAGATCTACAAAATCATAAATGACATGAAGAGTATGAATGGGGAAAGATTTGTCATTGCCTCTTCAAATATAAATGTTAGGGAGCATCAGATTAAACTGACAGTGGAGCTCTCTGGCATGAGGTACCTTGAATGTCAATAAGCACCAAAGGCTTCTGAAAGCAACTTCAAACTCACAGAGAAATTCATAGGAAAGTAATCTATTGAGAGCTATTACACACAAAGATACACCACCTTGCTCATAAAATTCGTGATTGCAAATTTCTGGGAGTGTAATGGAGACCATGCCAGCAAAAACATTCCTGTTTTCACTAGTCTTTTCCTCATACTTTCACCTACGCATCTATTACTAGCCATCATCATAGACCAGATATCAGATTTGACGAGCTTTTGATTTGATGACTCTTCCAATACTTCCAACAGTTTGTGTATTTTCAAACATGATTTCCAACTGTGTGTGAAATAACAAATTCTTCCATTTGTCTATCTGTTCCTAAGCCTCTTCTGGTTTTATCAACTCCCTAAAAGAAAACATAAAATCATTACTACTGAAAGTTTTAGTTGATACTACAGAAAGTTTTGATAAAAATAGGAAGCTGCTATTTATACGTACTGACTTGGACAGATTCATAAGCAGAAAAAAACATAAGGAACGCCCAAATGATGAAGATCTGTATTTTAGTATAGGGTTTCCATAAATTCTTTGTTATTACTAGTCCTTTTGTAGTGCAATCAGAAGTTGCAGGATTGTTAAAAAAAGTACATTATGCAGATGATCAGAGAACATCATACCTTTAAAATGCTTGGATCAATGAGTAATTAGCTCAGTTCTACACCCTCTGACTTTAGGGTCATGGTTCTGAGACTCATCACAAAATCTAGACACAAATAGAGTCCACTGAATCATTCTAATAATTTTCTCTGTTTTTTATGTCATGTCTGTTGCCATGAGACTGAACACACAGGTAATGAAAAAATACTCCCGTCTTCAGCCCGGGCACTTTATACAGAATCCTTACATTTCAGCATCCTCATTGATTCCCAGATCCTTTGCTTTGTTACTTCTCAGGAGATTCATCAAAAATCCTCTTTCACCTAAAGATTTGGGAATCACACTGACTTTGGTGTTTCAGTGTGTATCTCTGACTAAATAAATCTCAGAATGCACCTCATCATAACTGTCCATCAATCTCCAGACCTGAAATAACATTGTTCTACTATGATTATGCTTTGGATTTTATTTTTTACTACACCTACTGCTTTCTTTTTATCTGTTTTCTTAAGTGATGGATTCAGCTGTGCTCCTGATGTGCTTTTCTTCTTGAGTTTACTAAAAGGACATGAGATGTCAGATAATTTCTGCTTATACTTTGCTACTGTAGCTGAATCCTTTATTAATAAATTATTTGCAAGTCTTCCACATTTGTATTAGAATGCTTTTGTTGTTGCTTTGCATTGAAAACGTCTTTGATCCTTCCAGTGTGTTTACCATGTCATCTTTCTGTTTTCTCCCATGAAATACACCTGCTCTCTTTAGCACTCGCCTAGTATCACAAAAGACTCTAAAAAGGTCCAAGGATAGTTACGATGAAAATCAGCCTGTGACGGAGCTTTCATGCAAACAGAAGACACAGGAAGACCAAATTCATTTGTGTTATATCCTTGGCATGAGACTAAACCTTCGTGAGACTGTGTCGTGGTTTAACCCCAGCCGGCAACTAAGCACCACACAGCCTTTCACTCACTCCACCCCAGTGGGATGGGGGAGAGAATTGGAAGACTAAAAGTGAGAAAACTCTTGGGTTGAGATAAAGACAATTTAATAGGTAAAGCAAAAGCCGCACACAGAAGTAAAGCAAAACAAGGAATTCATTCACCACTTCCCATCAGCAGGCAGGTGTTCAGCCATCTCCAGGAAAGCAGGGCTCCATCACGTGTAACGGTTACGCCAGACAAACACCATCAGTCTGAATGTTTCCCCTTCCTTCTTCTTCCCCCAGCTTTATATGCTGAGCATGATGTCATGTGGTATGGGATATCCCTTTGGTCAGTTGGGGTCAGCTGTCCCGGCTGTGTCCCCTCCCAGCTTCTTGTGCACCCCCAGCCTGCTCACCAGTGGGGTGGTGTGAGAAGCAGAAAAGGCCTTGACTCTGTGTAAGCACTGCTCAGCAATAGTGAAAACACCCCTGTGTTATCAACACTATTTTCAGCACAAATCCAAAACATAGCCCCATACTAGCTACTACGAAGACAACTCTATCCCAGCCAAAACCAGCACAGACTATATGCAAGCTGGAGCTAAATTATTTCGTGTGACTACAATGTACTGTGGCTGCAAAGTTTAAAAAGGCCAAAGGATGTTAGTATTCCAAATACTTTTGCCCTGTAAATGTAGCTTATGATGAAGATATAAATCATTATAAAAGTAAGTCTTGTTTTGAAAGGAATGGTGCTGTATGCTATTGATTTTTGTCAACCTTCATTCTAATAAGTGTCTTCTACTTTTGGTCTCTATGCAAACTGCTTTTCAATTATATATATGTGTATAATGAGCTGAAAGTTGGAGTATACTCTGCTGCTACACTCATCCTACTAAAATTAAGAGCGCTATCAATCCTCACACACAAGAGTAAAGTTACCAGATAAGGTAAATATGAAATTTCTGTTCTTGGTATTATATTAGTATTATACAATCAAGAACACTAGTGAACTAACTCCTTTTTAGGAAACATTCAGCTTTGAGCTTTGCTGGGTACAAAAAAGCATGGAGGACAGTAAGTCAGACAGGTCTTATACTCTCAATATGTCTTTTGATCATCAAGTAGAAATAGCTGCAGAACTACTTTCCTTTGAATTCATTTTAGATTCCTTTGTTCAGTGTAAAAATAAAAATATAATAAATTGAGGCTTACTAAAATGAAAATTAACTGGCCAAAATTTTGTGGTTTGCTATTTCTTTTGTGTATAGAGCTATAAAGTGCTACTAATACCATTAGCTTTCCCTATGCAAGGGTGGAAATGGATACAAAAGGTGGAAGACAGTGAAGGAGCGAACAAGTTATTTTCAAGTAATATAGCATGTCATCTTCTGGAAATTATTCTGAAAACCATAATTCACGTATGACCCCTTGCTGTCTGATTTACTGTGCCATCATAACTCCTAGTAAAGTGCCTGCCTGCTTTCTCAAGGAAAAAAAAATAATCTAAAAGTTTTGAAACAGTACATTATTTCCCCTCTGTATTTCTAGGGGACAGGAAAAGTCAGAGCAACAGTATTTCAGCTGGATAGGTCTTTTCAATTTGGCAACATGTTTGTGTGAGTAAATGTCTAGTATACGTGGAAGAAATTCTGCTTGAATCAAATATAAAACAGAATGTATAATTGTGACTCCACTTTTGTAGAAATGGAAAATCTGTAATACTGACAAGCTGAGGACATCTCAGTGACCCTTGTGTGAAAATCTTTCTGTTGTCTTCAGGAAGCATTTGACTCAACTTTTATTGTGTAGTGTGCCATATAGAACTGTAAACAATTTTCTTCATGCTCATGTATGCATAGAAATACGGCTGTATAACATTCTTGTGTTTGATTGTAAAAATGGCTATATGCATAAAAGCTTTCTGCAAAGTGAATCTAAAAAAAGAAAATTTCAGGACAAAACCTGCACAATTCTGTGACCTCAAAAGATCCTACGCTTAGTTGAAGAAGCCCCATGAATCTGTTTCTTGGAATGGTTTGTTGGGTGTTCACTAGGAGAGATTTGGATAAACCCTATCTTCTGACTTACACAGGTCAGAGTTTGCTTCTTATCAAGCTGCAATAATTTCTTTGATTAAAGGGAGTAATAGGGAATATAAATTCCAAGGAAGAATTCCAAGAAGTTTCTGGACAAGTGGGATGGAAGTTATGCTATCTTGCATCAGAGCACCCTGTAGTTCAATAGCTCTGGTATAGATGTGGCAACCCAGGCTTCAAAACTCCACCCTGTTTTAAAGGAACGAGGATGTGAACTCATTTCAGGTGAGTCACCCACCAAGTCAAATTGGTAACTCCTGCATATGATGTCCACTTTACCCCAGTGAACAGCTGTTTCCTTATTGCTGCAGATGACACTGATTAAAATGCTGTAAATGACTGATAAGGTAACTACTATAGTCTCAGATATCATCTGTAAAAGGATAAAAAAAATGCTAAAGTCATCAAGTCTTAAGTCTGACCTTATGAACAACTCTCTCTGTGGTTTGGTTTAGATGAGGATTTGCTGTAGGAAAACATGCAATTATCATAGTGCTTTTATAAAGGTCAGCAGAGGAATAATTTGTATAATAATTCCTAGGAATTAAGGAGACAGACTCAGGCTAAGTATCAAAACAAGCGGTAAAGCTAGAGAAGGCTTAAAATTCAACAGACTTTAAAAGCTTATAATGATAATTAAAAAAGGGGAGTAATTACCAATTAAGAGCTTAGGTGTCTGACTTAGACTTTCATATACCTTATCTCTCTGGCATTAATCTTTCTGGAATGCTCATTGCAAAGAGTTAACATATTTTGTGTAAGTAAGTAATACAATAGGAAATTCTAACCTTAAACAAAAAGCATAACTGCTACAGTTACATCTGAATCAAAAGTTTAACAACTTAAAAACTTAAATACCCCTCCCCTTTGAGATACACAGATCTAAGACTTTGGCAGAAATTTTTATGCGTCTTATTGAACTTTGATTCCCTGTTTTTGACTGGGTTCTTAAAGCCCTAAAAGGAGAGAAAACAGTTTTATCAAAGTAGAGTTTTATGCTAAGGAGCCAATGGAATTGTACAGCAGTGTTTAATCAAAATCTATGTACTAATATAGGAAGACAGAACTTGACAGGACCTGCTAAGGAAGATACTGGTCGTCTTGTCCACTATTGCAGGCACTGTGTCACCCATCACTTTCATGTATTACTCAAACTTCCATCAGGTTCAGATTTGTTTTCTTATGGCTCAGTAAATACTATACTGCCTTTGTTAGTAAAAGGCTGCCGGCATTTCACTGATTTTCTTTATACTAATTTTGCAAGGCATCAGGGATAGAGCCTATTTGACTTGTTACGAACTTGGTATGAGAATTTGCTGTGGGAATCAAGGAACAGGAACTTGGTACCTGGTGTCTCTTGTTACAATGTGAAGTTTAAGGGAGTTTAACTTGCAGAGGACTTGAAAATAAGGACACAAGCTCAGAACAAAAGCCCCAGGGCTATAGACAACTCACTGATGGTCAGTTACCAGTCACTGAAGATGTACAGCCTTGGGAGCTGGGAAAAATTGCCTTAAGAAAGAGAAAGAAAAAAAAAGAAGGAAGGAGGGAGGGAGGAAAGAAAGGAGGGAGGGAGGGAGGAAGCCAAATAGCAGCTGAGCAAATAGAGTAAGGCATCTGGTGCAGACTGGGCATGTAGTACCCTCCATCATCATGCACAGTGTAGTCCAGTAGTTAAACTACATTTTAGCTAAAGGTAAAGAACCCAAACAATTTTATAAGAAAATAAGAACTTGGCACTCAGTGGCAAAGGTTAATGTCACTGAATGATGGGGTGGTAGAAGCTGCAAGTTTGCTGCCAGTACAAGAATCGCAGTTCCTTCCAGCTGTATCATGAACCCTGACTCTCCAACAGCCTTTTGACCTACCAGCAGGTTGTCTAGGACTGCATATGGCAACCTGAATCTGTTACGTGTCTCAGGGTACATTTTCTCAACAAAATCTCTGCATTTTTCCTCTCTAACAAACCCTCAAACTCCTCAATAAATAAAGCCTTACGTATGTGACAAATAAGCCTTAATGCATGTAAATTCAATTTGACTAGTTACGACTTCAGGTAACAGCTTGAAGGTTTGCAGAATACCACTGATGTCATTTCTATTTGAAGGAAAGGGAGAAAATAAATCCACAAACCCCTTTAAATCTGCACAAACTACTCTTGAACATTTTAAGGCTCAGTGAAGCAGAAAAAAGGTCTGTTTCCTGTTTATGAAACTTAGATAGCCCACTCAGACAGCAACAGCACTATTGCATGGTTTAGATGATCAATAATATGAATCATTATGAGAGTTTATGTAATCAGTTATACAAAACATCCATAGAATAAGAGATGTGTAGGTAGACTAAGCAGTGAGCAACCATTGTTACTGATCAAATATGTGATAATGATGTGTTTTAGACAAATATTTAAGAGTAAAAAAAATTATAAAATTAATACTAAATTCCTATTCCACTAGTTTTAGATGTGCTCCTCAAAGGTAAATCTGGGAAGACATGGAAGTAAAAAGATACACTCAATTTTAACTGGAGATTCTGAAGCATGGGTTTAGTATTGAAAAGAGTATATTTTAAGGAAAGACCTCCCTTTGGTGTAAGTGTTGACTGAGATGAAACACAGACAAATTTTTGCAGCTGAATTGTTTGAAGAGTGCAAAAAGAGGAATCTCATCCAAACTGTATGAAGATAAACAAAAGACGTTATCCAAATTTACCAAAATAAGAGGAAGCACATCTTCCAGTACATCTGGAAAGCCTGGAAATCTCACAGAAAATAATTTGGGATCTTTTTGAAGGTTTTGTTTGTTTGTTTGGGAGGTGATCTTTTGGTTTTTTTTGGTTTTGTAGCAAACTTCCCCAACCAATAGCTGAACAGAGGCCTTGCCCACAAAATAATTTTCCTTAGGATGTTACTCTTCCAAAGTTGGGCAGAATAAATGATTCAAAGGACTCAGTAACAAATTTAAAGGACAATTTGAACTGAAAAAATATGCAGAATGGCTGAATGATGTTAATGAGTGTTATAACAATAAATGCAATTGAGTTTAGGTTTTGAGGGAATTCAAAGGAAGGAATAATGAAAGTGAATAGTGAAGGAATAATAAACTGACACTGATCAAACAGGAAAAAATGATAGAATTTGTAGAGAAAATCCCTGTTGATGGATTGAATTTTATCCTAATTTCTATTTTACAGTGGAATGAAATATTCTATATGAGTCCTATATGATTTATTAAATCATGAAACTGTCTCTGTGACTTGTTTGTGGAAGTCATGTTGTACGAGTCACTGTAAAGTGGACTAGACAATGGGCTGTTAAACATAATCCGGCTTTGGTAGAGAGATGATTCAGATACACACACAAATCTCATTTATCTCTATTTACTATGATTCAGTGATGGGCAAGGCAAAGTTCCAAAATTTCCTGATGCATTTGGAACGAAAACCAAGACTTTTCATATGGTGTTACCACAATGCATTTCTTGATGTGTATTTTAATAACCTATTCTAGTCTACTTAGGAAATACTTGTTGACATTTCCCATTTTAGTTGAAATGTTGCTATCTTCTTCCTCTAGGCATGATATGCCTGTAGATCCAACAATAGCATGCTAATTTTTCAGGCTTTGTTAGGTAATCTTTAGTTGTGACTTTCTCCTTGTATCCTATTACCTCTTCAAGAAAGGCTAAGTTTTTTGTGCGCCCAGGAAACCGAAAACAAATTTGTTTAATATCTGCTGAGATGTTTCCCTAGCTGTTTATGTATTTTGCATAAGATATGCTTTCTGAAGAATCCAAAATTAAAATTAAATAAATAAATGTGGACTAAATTAGCCTTCAGTATGAATAAAAGATTTATGCTTTTGTTCCCTCTCTACATTCTTACATTAATTAAAGTATCTGGTAATATCTTTATGTTGTTCTGGCACTTTTTTATTTTCTTTTATATATTTTGATGTGCCATTCACGAAAGCCATAAAACCTAAACCCAACGCACAGGACAAAGTCTCTACTGTGAGGTATCAAAACATTCAGGAAGGTAATGCAACTACTGAGGAAGCAAAAACTGTTCCAGTTTCAGAGTGTAGTTCAGAGATGATTATGAACAGGTTTAAAAATGACAGCCTCTGCTCCATTAATGAGGATGCTGGGGCTGGAACTGTCAGACATGGTAGAACTTCTTTCCTTGTTCTTTTATTAACTTATATCCTAAACCAGACATCCTGACACTATTTATTTAAGGATTGCAGGCTCCAGTTTCAATGTGTCTTAGATCTCCCGAAACCGCACTTTGTATACAAGAGCTGAAATTTGTGCTACTGAAGTTAACTTAAAAGCAACCTATTTGAATGCTTCTCCTGATAGCTGATGTTTCAACAGCCGCAAGCAGTAAGCAAATAAAAATATGAATGGAAAACTAAACCAGCTTTCTATATCTAGACCAGTAAAGGTCTGAGTGGTTCATCTAGAAGTCATCAGAATGTCATTAGCATGGAAATAATCCCATGACTTTATCACTGCAATAACTTGTCTATGGTGAGAGTGAATTTGTGAGTGTTCTAAATGTCTTGGCTTTCTACATTACATGGAGTGACTGATTGTCCCCACTGATGGTATTGAAAACCAGTCTGGCAGCTTCAAACGTCAAGTGTTTGAAGTCATTCACTGTTCTATTGACTTCAGATGCAATAGCAGCTGCAACAAGTAAGTTACATGAATGTAATACATATCTGAACAATAGATATGAATGAAAATATTGTTGGGTGAGTATCTTCTTTAAGGAATAGAAAAGACTAAATCTCAATATCACCTGTCAAACTTAACATCAGTGTAAGAAAAACCTTCATCATAAGATACCACAAGATTTTTTTCTCAGTAGTCAGAAGTTTATTGTCATTCTTCTCATCCAAGCACTATTCTCATACTGAGAAAAACTCCTCTTTTGTGATAATATTATGACAAAGCTCAGCATCTCTCTAGATCCATCCAACTGCTATTCTCTTCCAGTGAGGGGTGTTAGGCAATGGTGTGCATAAAGTGCTATTCTTTTTGTCAAAATCCATTGTCATTTGTGCAGTTGAGTCTCCAGTTAAATCAAGGACCTACATATATATTGAATAAAAATATACTAGAGGACTCTCTGCTCTAAAGACATTATTTTCTGACTAGTTCTTAAGTGAGACTTCCAGGATCAGACCCAATAAGTGTTGATGATAATTTTTTTATAAGGACAGATATTCTCTTGAAATCTGAAAATGTTTTTTTACAATGCCAGAAAATTGTCAGATGATAACAGCTTCCACTAGCTAGAGACTTGAGCCATTATTTCCACCTGAAAGGTTATCAACTACTCATTTTAACTTGAAGGTAGAACTGCAGTTTCCAACAAGAAGACTATTTACTCCAAACCCCCAAGGAAGTCCATACAACTGGCATTCTTATCAGGATCTTGAAACAGCCAATCACCCATCAAAAAAAACCCCCAAAACATTAGAAGGGAAAATATCATATTTGTTTTCTTACATCAAATTGAAAGAAGCTTTTCAATAACTCATTAGACCTCCAGACTTTAATTTTTTATCAGATTTAGTATATTAGTGGATTGTTGCTTAAAGAAACTGAAATCCTAAACAATTGTTTTGCCTTTTTTCATTCATTTTCAATCTCAAAAAAGTGACTTTTCTGGGGCAGGGGTAAAAGATGTTAATTGATGAAGGCATTAGTCAGGTATGAATATTTCAAAATAACATAAAAGACATTTTAAAAGATAGTTGCCTTTTTTTTTTTTTAATTAACCTGACCTACTGTCCTTTCATTTAGTTTGCTTATTGTCTTGCCTTTTGACAATTCTGACCTTTTTCATTTTAATTGTTGGTATTTATCATATTACATTTTCACATGATATTGAAAGTATTCTTCCCTGCTAACCAGAATGGGATGACTGAATGTTCACTTTTATAGAATTATTCTTTCCTCCATGCTCTGCCCACATTCAGCCTGCTCATAACCGATAAACTAATGGCAGTCTTTTGCCCTCTGGAACTGAAACAAGGAAATTTAACAACTCAGAGTGAGAAAAAAAAGTGAAAAAAAAAATCCTTAATTCACTTGTCCTTTACAACATTTTATCTTCCCTTCTAAACCTTTATAATTCGTGGTGACCAGGTTTATACAAAATCATTAACACTGTGATTTTGATACACCTCCATCATGGAGTCTCACCCTGAGAAAGTAGGAAGCGCAGCTGATGGAGGATTTTGGCTCGTGTACTGTTCTGAACTACCTAAACAGCCCAGGGGATCTGAAGACCAATAAATACTAGCTAAGCACCCCTGAGGGGTGAATCCTTTGACAGCCACCAACTCTCCAGGCTGTTTGGGCAAGAAGCTGCATAAAGAGACCAGAGCATCCTGCTAAAGAGTTTCTAATACAAACTTCAGGATTTGAAATCTTGGTGCATTGTAGTAAGTGAAAAGTAAGTGAACAAAATCATTGAATGACAAAGCGTGTTGATACAGAATCATCTTTTATTGATGTTTCTCTCTTCTGACTAAAAAGGAGCTGATTTAAGGACAACAGGGCTGGCAGAGGGGGTGTTTTGAAACATTTTCTATATGGTTCTTCAAAGTGGCAGACAACAAGAAAAGCTCTTCTCATTTGGCTAGTATTTTTTCTGAAATCAGTAAAGATAAAGCTTGCACCCGCTTAACACCTTGAAAAATCCAGCAACATATCTCTTAATCTAGCTATACATCCCATCATGACTAAACTCTATACAAAGGCAGAAAAACAGGTTATGTAAGGTTTAAATAATTTCCTTTTTTTTTTTTTTTTTGACATTCTGTGGAGGAAGTTTTAGTGCTAATAGAAGTCTGAGCTTTTGTTTAAGAAGCCTACCAGTGAGAAATGTTCAGATCAGCCCATTTCACATTATTTTTATTAATAGCTTCTGCTTACTTCAGTAGGACGTCATTATTTATCTTTGTCAGTGACCATGACATACAGCTAGTCTCATAGGCACCAAATGGCTAAGCTAAAGGCTAAAGGTTCAGCTCTGAAGGGAGTAGAAAATCAACATGAGTGATGCAGATGGCTCATTCATGGTGCTAATTATCTTTTGTAAAAGATATTACTGAAGGCAAAATGGAAACTAAAGCAAGGAGAATTTAAATAGAATGGTACATTTGTCTTCTTTTGAGAAGACAAGTGACTTTTTTGTGTGCATCAGGGCCCATAACAACAACAGCAGTAACAAGCGGGCTGGTTATAGCACATTCTGATTCTGGGTATGCTTTTCTTCGGATGACTCTGTGTCTGCACCGTTTTGGACAGGGTCTTTGATAGTGGCACAGAACAGGAGTGAAACACAGGACTCTGTGTCTGCTGAACTGCCATGGGAGGTTAATTACAGCTTAAAGCTGTGCTATATTACTTCTGGGTTCCCTTTGGCAGCTGCTGTTAAATGAATACAAATGGGTCAGGCTCTAACAGAACAAGTCACCAACACATTTTGGAATCAACTATAGCATTTGATAATGGATCTGGTCCCTGGGGTAGAGTTCCATAGATGGCTCCTAACTCCTATATGTTAAAAAGTATCTTAAAATAGTATTGATGGAATTATTGTTTTGTGAGTGGTAAGTTTTATAGGGTTTTTGGACAAGAGACAACTGTTTGGTCTGTATCGGGTAAACACTTCCTAGTGACAGTATTATTGTATAATCATTGGATGTGTACTGTGTTGCAAAGATACTGATCATCGTGTTCTATAATTGGAACTGAGCTGAGTTTTATATCTCTGCAGGATGCAAAGTATGCTCTCATTTCTGTGAAATTTTGTACTAATTGGGGCTTAAACCGGTGCTTTCTTTGATGCCCATTTGCAAAATGATTTACTTCACATGGAAAATCTCCATTTTTGGTTTTAGACTTACTATAACCTACTGAGAAGAGGTCCCCACATATCATACATTTTACTAAAATATTATCAGCAACGGAATCTGAATGGAATCATTTGAACAAAGTATCACTATTAGAAGAAGTATAACTGAATTGCTAGATTCGTTTGCCTAAGCAGGGCTAATTAGAATGGACAAATCACTGCTCTAAAATGACTATACTCCTCAAGCTAATATCTCTGCAGAGACCTGGTATCTCACTCAGGGCTTGCTTGGGAATCTCTCATATTGGTGGATTGCACTATGTCCAAAAAAAAATCCCAGCACCTCTAAAGACTATAATGAACCATATTCTCATTCATAGTGCTGTTCCTTAAGTACCAATTGAGCTGAAAAAAAGGGTCATAAAATCTACATCTATGAATAAAAGAGCTTCAAGGAGTAAAATCAGGACCTGATTGTCCATTATACTTAATCATCATCTTGTTCCCTCACACTATTTTGGACTGCTTCAGCTCTCTAAGACGAATCTGCTCTGAAGGAGGTTAATCCTAAGCAATGAAGATGGGAGCCAATGCATGTCCCTTGGTCTGAGAACTGGGATTGAACCCTAGTTGTCTTGTCAGAAATATCCAAATAGCCTCTAATGGCTTCCGCTAGCATTTGGGTCCCTAATCACTCAAACTGTGGGAAATTGTTAACAGATGTGAAGGTAGGACACTTAATTTTATTGATACTTGTCTTCTGAGAAGGATGTGGTGAGTCCCTGGCAACTCATGTGCATCTCTATTTTGCATATAACCTGATGAAGGTGAAGATCTTTCCCTTTAATTATGTTGTATTCTGTTATTATTTTCTTTCATTTAAAACAGAAA
The DNA here is from genome assembly GCF_018139145.2 of Gymnogyps californianus. Classification (NCBI taxonomy): domain Eukaryota; kingdom Metazoa; phylum Chordata; class Aves; order Accipitriformes; family Cathartidae; genus Gymnogyps; species Gymnogyps californianus. Next base: position 13,133,820 of record NC_059471.1, on the reverse strand, counting down.
GTAATTTAGACAGAAAACATATGGTTTGTTTTACTACATGGAGAAATACACCATCTGGGAACCTCTCAGAACAGGTTCTTCGAAACATCCTTACATTCATAATTTTGGTAATAAACCAAATTCATTGACTCTAATGAATAACTAGCAGTAACATGACTTAAAGTCTTCTAGTTAAAATTCCAGTTAAGTCTTATTACAGATTTGCCACTTAAGCAGTTAAGTAAGTTACATTGCTAAGTTACCATTGCTAATATGGTCTCCTGTGCACTGTGGCATATTTTTGTTTACCTACTTGTTTGATTTTCTCATGCTGTTTAAGTTTCATCCCCTTAAGATTTGCAGATCTTAACTTACAGATACATGAAATAGCATTCGGTTCAAGATTAGACACTTGCATTTAGATATTCATATGTAGGTGTCTTCATGCGCACTGAGTATCTAAGCTCTCATTTCAGTCAGTGGAGAGCTGGTCAATACAATCAATAGAACTTAGACAATGATTAGGACATAAATTGAAATTCTAGAACTAGAAATTCTACTTAAAGAAAAGAAAAAAAAATTACTATGAGGGTGGTCAGACACTGGAGCAGGTAAGCTGTGGAGTCTCCACCTTAGAGATATTCAAAACCCAACTGGACATCGTCCAGAGCATCCTGTACTAACTTGACCCTCATCTGCACAGGGGGCTGGACTAGAAGATCTCCAGAGGTCCCTCCCCAACTGAACTGTTCTGTGATTTTGTGATTCTGCAAGTAGCCTTGCCAGAAAGCATCAGTCTCCTCTCTCCCTGTCATTGAATTCACAGGGGCAGAGAGGAGGCAGTACTGGGAGAATGAAACAGGAGCCTTGTGTTACAGGCATTTATATGGGAATATTGAGTTTTTGTTCTTCTGCTCCTAACACATTTTATGCAATGATTCTTTACAGCACCGTATTTTCTGGAGTGGGCCTAATATGAAGCCACAGAAGGACCTTACACTCCAGTCCCAACCCATTATGTCACCATCTGTACACTTGTCGTGGCAGCATCACACAACTCAGTGAGCAAGTGTTCACTCTGTTACGTAGTTGAACATGACCACATTTCAGACACTGACTGTCTCTATCCTATTAAATATGCATGCTTACATTTGAGGGACACCTGGAAAAAACAGGACTGAGGAGAAGGGTGCAAGTCATATGAATTATATAGTGCATAGGCCGTAGATAGTACAGTTCTGCTTTACAGTAAATGCAGAAATACTCTTGGCAGTAGGCTCCACAATGGCTTCAGCCATCTCTTTGCTGAAGATAGGACCAAAGGGTAGAAAGCCAGAGAAGTTTTTTTAGGAAGGAGGGAGAATTACTACAGCCAAATTTGGAATCAAGGCAACAACTGTAAAAGAAGAAGTTCAAGTCTCTCTCAGGGATATGTAAAAAATTCATCTCATAATCATGTAAGGAATTGAAATAGTCCTAATCTACCTATTGCTTGAGGTGCTTTTGGTTTATACTTCTTTCTTTTTTTTTTTTAAGTTTTGTTTTATTTTGTTTTGCTTTCTTATACACTCAATTGGTTTTGCAGGGTTAAAGTATTTAACCTGTGGCAATCTATAGCTTTGACCTGCATCAAGAGAGGCAACTCTGCACTGAACACTCTCAGCTTTTAATATTGCTTATTAAAATACACTCTTAATATGAAACAAAAATGGACATACCTCAGTAATCTCTAACTGACATTTTATAGGGAAATGTCTATCAGCTTCTGGAAGAACTGCAAAAGTGCAGAGAATGCAATTAATCACCCTGCCTCTTTCACTGTTTGATTCTGCAGCAGCAATAGAACAAAAGCCACTCTCTTATTCACATCTTGAACACTGCCAGTGTCAGTATCTCAGAAGAGGAGAAAGGTGTGTTCTTTTCAAGTCTAATTTTGGAAGCCTAACAGGCTGAAGTTGCTGCAGAGGATTGCACTGCTTGTTTGTTTCTTAAAGGAAAGAAGTCTGAAGTTAAGTCTGTAAAACTGATCTCTGATCTGAACTCCCAATCTGTCGCTAAAAAGGTAGAAGAAAAAAAAAAGAGATGTTGTAGGGTGCACCTATGTCAGAATTTTAGGTCAGAGTGTTCAGTAGAGTGCTTTTGAAGGAAATGTCCTGATGGTGCCCATTTGTAATGTTTGGATTTGTATCTTCAAGCGATTTTGGAGCTAATAAATCAGATTTATTTCTAATAAGAATAACCTAGAAGATTCACTCTGGGTTTACATCTACCTCCAACAACTACCAGGCATTTAGTGCACAGTACTAGAGAGGAGCTAGTCTGAAATAAAATGGAGTCAGTACTGAGTCCTCAGAAAACTTTTGAACTGCTCCAACTGTACTACACTACCTACTAGCGTAGATATTGCCCCTTTTAAAAAAGGGGACTTAATTGTGTCACAGTCTCATTACCACCTACACAATAATCTGCCACATGCAGTTATGTTAATGACAGCTGGAGTGCCACTTGACAGTGGTGGTGGCGTTTTGGGGGCTTTTGTATCTTTTTTTTATTTTTTTTTTTTCCTAGGAAAAAAGACATCTGCCAGTAAAATTCTGCAAAGGAGGAACAAAAGTATATTTAGGATAGAGTTGCAAAATGTGACTAGACAAGCATTTAAGTTACATGTCACAAAAACTTAGGTATGATTAATCAGAACAGATTGTCATTGGTATAAAATTTCCATTACTTTCAGTATAAAAAGGACTGAAGAATTAATGATTTCATGAACATTGAAAATTAATTTTTGGCCACCTGGACCGGAATGGAGTTTGTGAGGCTTTTTTTTTCTCTGTATTTTAAAGTAATTTCTTCACTAGGAAACAATAAGTCATTTGTCTACAAATATAAAATTTTGTTATTGAAGGATATTCTGATGTTTCATATTTATTTTTCATTTCAACTCAAAGTGGGAATTCAAGAATCATTGTGAAATGAAAAATTCTGTGATACTGTAACAGAAGTTATAACCTAGAAAATTTAGTGAGTTTTCTCTTGAACATGTTGCTATTTTGAAAATGGTTCAAAAGAACAGTGTTTCTTTTAAAGTAACATTTTGAATTGATACGGGTTTTATTTTCATTTTCATAACTGGCAAATGTAACATTATTAAAAAAATTTTTTTCTCAAAAAATATTTCTGTAAAACTGAAATTTCTGATAGCAAAAACTTATGCATTAAAAGTTTGATTTCTTTTGGTTTAGTGTAATATAGACTTCTTAGTTAAGGGCAGTCTGTAGTTCGAACTATCATGAGAGTATTTTTTCTTCTGTTTATTCTTTGAAAATAGACCAGCACAAACTTTTCATGAATTGTGTCTAGTTTTTATTCTTTGGTTCAGGATACAGTATTAGAACATCAGTATCCAAAATCTAGCATGTGTTATTCAATTTTCAGGCTAAAAAGAACTAACTTAAAAAGATCTGTTTCACTGTCTAGCTGCACAGTGCAACGGGTCAAAAATTCTCAGCAACCAACCTGTGATTTTTTGAGACATTCACTATTCCAATGTTTAATTGAGGAGAGGAGAGAAGGGGAGAGGAGAAAGAGGAAAGGGAAGGATGTTTTCTGGCTTGAATTTACCTAGTTACATTTCTCATCTGCCGGATATCATTAGCCATTTTTTTTCTAAATTACATAACGGTCTGTTATTAGAGATGGTTTTGGATGTCTGTGGATAAACCAGAATGAAATTTTTGAACAGTAATTTGTTTATTGAGTAGTCTAATTTCCTTTCAGTTGCAACCATTCAGAATTTGGGGTTACCTTTGCTAACCAACACAAAAAGGAAAATGTGATTTTTACTATAAAATAATGTTTACATCTCAATTCTGAAACTCTTAAAAGGCTGAACAAGTCGAAAGTTTCTATTGAGAGTCTTTTGTAGTTGAACAAGATAGATACTCTTTGCTTTCTTTGCTGAAAAAAAAAAAAAAAAAGATGCAGTTTCTCCACACTGTATTTTCTGCAGTTTGGCCAAAATGAACTGAGACACCAAGAGGTCACATCATTCTGTCCATAGACTAAGTCCCCTCTTCTTCCCCTGTAAGCTAAATAGGTTCTGCATCACTAGGTTGTTGCTACCCTATAGGTTCTGCAGACCACAGACCAACCGTAAGGAATTTCTCTGGATCCTTTCCAGCTTTTTCATACATGTATTACAAACCAGGGACACTGGAAACAGATACGGTCTTTCAGTCTCATTACTGCCATTTCTAGAAGCCATGCCATCTTCCTACTCCATCGTATTTCCTATCTTACAAAAAAAAGGTCTCATTTTCCCTGTTAGCTATAGCGTAACACAGAAGCTCAGACACAACTACTTATCCATAAAAATTTCAATCCTTTTCAGAGCCATTGTTTCTTAAAAACAGTTGAAAAAATTTATTTATACTCTCTGTTCACACGACTGACTTTGCAGTTAGCTGTGTTACAAACTGTTAATATAGTCAAAGTCCATTTTCTCTTCATTTCATTATTTAATTATCTACCTACACTTCTACCTTTTAAACACATCTTTCTCTCAATAGAGAACTTGAATTTTTGGGACTAAGTTTTTACCTTTTCCTTTACTCAATTTTAAGGACTATTTGCTTAGGAAATAAAATTAATGGGCCAAAACAACAACGGTGAAGTGGGGGAGGAAGGCAAAAGAAAAGGATAAGGGGTTACAAAAAGTAAGAAAAGTTTAACATTATCTTGATATGGGTATCAAAATGAAGTGACAGGGAGGTTTGTTCTCCTGGTAAGTTGTCATCTGCTCAGAGGTGAGAGCATATAAAACAGAACTGCTACAAATGAAAACATAAATGAAAAAGATATTGAGAACACCAATGTCAATAAGGAAAAAAAAAAAAGCAATTACACAGAGAATAATTCTACAAGAAAAAATTGAAAGAAAAACAATGTAGACAACTGTTTCCTTAAAGATAAGCAGACTAAATGACAGGAAGAGAAACAAGTGGAAAAACAATATGAGAGAAAAAGGTCTATGAAAATACTGAAGTCTAAAAATAAAACAGCAGAGGGTGGAAGCAAGGACAGGTAGCCTGGGAGGAATACAGAGAAATTGTCCAAGCAGCCAGCGATCAGGTTAGGAAAGCTAAAGCCCTGATGGAATTAAGTCTGGCCAGGGACATCAAGGGCAACAAGAAAAGCTTCTATAGGTACATCAGTGATAAAAGGAAGACTAGGGAAAATGTGGGCCCTCTCCGGAAGGAAACGGGAGACCTGGTTACCTGGGATATGGAGAAGGCTGAAGTACTCAATAACTTTTTTGCCTCAGTCTTCACCAGCAAGTGCTCCAGCCACACCGCCCAAGTCACAGAAGGCAAAGGCAGGGAGGTGCACAAGTCCACGGGACCTGATGAGATGCATCCATGGGTCCTGAGGGAACTGGCAGATGAAGTGGCTAAACCACTATCCATCATACCTGAGAAGTCATGGCAGTCCAGGGAAGTTCCCACTGACTGGAAAAGGGGAAACATAGCCCCCATTTTTAAAAAGGGAAAAAAGGAAGACCCAGGGAACTACAGGCCAGTCAGTCTCACCTCTGTGCCCTGCAAGATCATGGAGCAGATCCTCCTGGAAACTATGCTCAGGCACATGGAAAATAAAGAGGTGATTGGTGACAGCCAACAGGGCTTCACTAAGGGCAAATCATGCCTGACAAATTTGGTGGCCTTCTACGACGGGGTTACAGTGTTAGTGGATAAGGGAAGAGCAACACATGTCATCTGCCTGGACTTGTGCAAAGCATTTGACACTGTCCTGCATGACATCCTTGTCTCTAAATTGGAGAGACATGGATTTGACAGATGGACCATTCGGTGGATAAGGAATTGGCTGGACAGTCACAATCAAAGAGTTGCAGTCAACAGTTCGATGTTCAAGTGGAAAGCAGTGATGAGCGGCATTCCTCAGGGGTCAGTATTGGGTCCTGTCATGGAGGCTCACACAATCAAATTAAACAGTTGTTAACAAAATTTATTCTTCAATCAAAATCCTTTAGAACTCCGACAACGTTGGTAAACCACAGGTTCAATGATGTAAGGGGAAACTAATACTACACAACTGACTTAAGAGTTCTTGAGCTTTAGAAATGATAACCCAAAATGCGCATATCACTCACCTAAAAGATGAGGGCTCTCAACCTGCAGGAGTTACCTTAGGCGGCGTTCCGACCCAAGGGGAGAGTCTCCGACTGCAGACCTGCTGCTCCAAGGAGGACCGACTCAATTTGCCCGCCCGGCGGGGCTCCGTTTATACCCTCGTCGAATCTGATCTGTGGTCAAATAAGGTGATGTTAGTCCTCATTGGCCAAGGGCCAACACTTCCTTATTCCTTGACCAAAGTGTGTACCTGGCAGTTGTAACTTGACCCCACCATGCAGGCAGGGTGGCTCGACCCCCAAACCGCAGTTTCTAGGTTTTTTTCTCTTTTCACTGGCCGAGAAGTTTCGCTCTCAATCAGGATGGGTGTACCTGCCAGAAGGCTGGTGCTGTTTAACGTCTTTGTCAGTGACATGGACAGTGGAATTGAGTGCACCCTCAGCAAGTTTGCTGATGGCACCAAGCTGTGTGGTGTGGTCAACACACTGGAGGGAAGGGATGCCATCCAGAGGGACCTTGCCAGGCTTGAGAAGTGGGCCCATGCGAACCTCATGAAGTTCAACAAGGCCAAATGCAAGGTCCTGCACATGGGTCAGGACAATCCCAAGCACAAATACAGGCTGGGAGATGAGTGGATTGAAAGCAATCCTGCAGAGAAGGACTTGGGTGTTAGTGGATAAAAAACTGAATATGAGCCAGCAATGTGCGCTCGCAGCCCAAAAAGCCAATTGCATCCTGGGCTGCATCAAAAGAAGCATAACCAGCAGGTCGAGGCAGGTGATTCTCCCCCACTACTCCACTCTCATGAGACCTCACCTGGAGTACTGCATCCAGCTCTGGGGCTCCCAACATAGGAAGGACATGGACCTGTTGGAGCAAGTCCAGAAGAGGGCCACAAAGATGGTCAGAGGGCTGGAGCACCTCTCCTATGAGGACAGGCTGAGAGAGTTGAGGTTGTTTAGCCTGGAGAAGAGAAGGCTCTGGGGAGACCTTATAGCAGCCTTCCAGTACCTAAAGGGGGCCTGCAAGAAAGCTGGAGAGGGACTTTTTACAAGGGCATGTAGTGATAGGACAAGGGGTAATGGCTTTAAACTGACAGAGGGTAGATTTAGATGAGATGTAAGGAAGAAGTTCTTGACTGTGAGGGTGGTGAGGCACTGGAACAGGTTGCCTAGAGAGGTTGTGGATGCCTCATCCCTGGAAGTGTTGAAGGCCAGGTTGGATGGGGCTTTGAGCAACCTGGTGTAGTGGAAGGTGTCCCTGCCCATGGCAGGGGGGTTGGAACCAGATGATCTTTAAGGTCCCTTCCAACCTAAACCATTCTATGATTCTGTAATTGTAATAAAATTAGTATTTGTGGGAGGCAAAAAATGTGCCACCCATCTCTCTGTTTTATTAGGTGGAACTTCAGTTGAGTATGGCAGTATTGGAAAAGATTCAAAAACTCCTCAACAAGACAATCAGTGTGATTGCTTTTGTGGTTTGCAAAAAATTTTCTTAAATACATTTTGATATGTAGACAGACGATATCAGAAGAAGGGTGGTTCTCATCTGGGACTTTGGACAGTTGTGCTCTCTTGGCCAGAAATGGTTCCAGTCACAAACCAGAGTATTTGACGTACATTTATAGGTTCCCCATTTTTAAGACTTTTGTACTTGTCAGGGAATCAATTGCTGTGATGACAGAAGATCATATATCTTCCAGAATATCACATATAGCTTTATAAGATATGAATAGATATGTGTGAGACAGGCTATTGGGCAAGGTGGACTTTTGACCTGATTCAGGTAGAGCTAATTTTGTATTATTCTTTGTGTTCGACATATCACTTAATAACAATTGTGTTCTTGTGGACAGAAAGCTTTGAAAAGATAAATCTAGATGTGGTAATCAATCTACAGACTGAAGTGTTACATTTGGAGCTAAATTTGAATTTCATCTTTCTTTAAAGGGTAAGGCTAAAAGCCGGGATAGAAGCTTCCATGACATACAACTTTGAAATATGAATTTTCCTGTTGTGATGCTTGGATTAGGCTTCTCTTGAAGATATGTTAAGAAGCCAAAAACACATCTGCAAAAAGAAATACCTGTGTCTGAACTCTAGCGCAGGGTTCCTCTAGTTTTTCTTACATGTAATGACATCACTGTATTGTAAGAAAGTGAAAAGGGATTAGACAAATATTTGATATAAAAACGGCAAACATGAAGTCCAGTGAGGTTCCCCAAGCTTTATTAGACACCAGTCCCTGAGATATGCCTTCACAAGTGGCACTTTGTGTAATTTTATCCCCAATAAAACACCAATAACAGTCCATTAATTGTATCTACTTTGCCACACCTATATTAACATATATTAATCTGTGTAGAAAATAAAGCCTATGAGGCCTCATCTTCCCTGATCTGAGTGTGATGAAAACTCTTAAAATAAACATATAGTTTCTCAGTCTTATCTTTATTCTACCCACTTCAGCGAGGTCTATAGCCACAACAGAGTGATCAGTGTTGAATTAAGGGTAACTACAGGAGCCTTTAAGAGACATAAATTTAAGACTGGATCCGAAAGTTCTTTAGGACTGGATCCTAAACAAGCCATTGACTAGGGTGGATGGATAGAAATAACAAGTTAAAGTATGAAATAGTAAATGAAAAAAACTTCAAGGGGAAATAATGAATTTCAAATTGAAGTTTGATTGTTCATTTTGTTTTTTTACCTACTGTTGTGGTTTGACCCCAGCTGGCAACTAAGCACCACACAGCTGCTCGCTCACTCCCCCCCACCCCTGGGATGGGGGAGAGAATCAGGGAAAAAAACCTCGTGAGTTGAGATAAAGACAATTTAATAGGACAGAAAGGAATGAAAAAAAATGATAATGAAAATAATAATATGACAATAGTAATACTAAAAGAATTAAACTATACAAAGCAAGTGGTGCACAATGCAATTTCTCACCACTCGTTGACCGATGCCCAGTTAGCTCCCGAGCCGCGATCCGCCCCTCCCAGCCAACTCCCCCCAGTTTATATACTGGGCATGACATCACATGGTATGGAATATTCCTTTGGCCAGTTTGGGTCAGCTGTCCTGGCAGTGTCCCCTCCCAGCTTCTTGTGCCCCTCCAGCCTTCTTGCTGGCTGGGCATGAGAAGCTGAAAAATCCTTGACTTAGTATAAACACTACTTAGCAACAACTGAAAACCTCAGTGTGTTATCAACATTATTCTCCTACTAAATCCAAAACACGGCACTATACCAGCTACTAGGAAGAAAATTAACTCTGTCCTAGCTGAAACCAGGACACTTACATATGTTAATAATGGCCATAAAACAATCCATGCACAATACCCTGCATGGGTTAATAACCTTTGAACAAGGCTGCTGTCACAGGGAAGAAGAGGAGGAGAGATATAGTGGGAAAGTGTTTCCATCCAGTTTTTACTTTGACTGCTATTCATTTTCTGTAAATAATCCAGCAAAAAGAGAAAATTATTCAAAGACATATTCTGAAGACAGTATCCGGAGAATTTTAAGTATGTTCTTTCAGAATAATAATGCACAGAATATTTTTAATGTGCTGATGCAAATATTTGCCCCAGAAATCCAACTGTAAGAATTGTCAATTTTAGACAGGGTGTAGGGATACATCAATATGTCTAAATGTGTCAACAAAACAGATGAAAACTGAATTTCTGAATAAGCTAAAACCCAGTAAATGGAGAGAAGGAATCCATTGTATAGGGTTTTTTTACAGCTGGCTAGCAAATCCAACTCATCTTGGTTTTGTTTTAACTTAAGCACAACAGAGGAGTAATCCCTGGGTAGAGATGAAAGCAGGAAATACTACTAAGTAGAAGCAAAAGAAATTTTAGATATTCTTCATATCTAATAAAAAACGGTTATAAATGTCAATGAAATACTTATAGCCTGCCAAAGAGAATCCTCATAAAACTGCTAATTCCTTCTTGCCATCTGGGGTCTGAATGATCTTAGCAGCCTCCTATGGGAGCCTGGTGTTTCTAGTATGCTTGTTCTGATGGGAAAGATACATGGCAGCTCTGCGACGTTAAAGTGACCAACACCCTGTGAATTGCCAAACAGTTAAATGGCAATAAGTTACAAACTAAAAACACACACATTTAACATTTTTTGGTAAGAATATTACACTGATTTTATTTTTGACTCTAACATCTTCCTCGGAGTCCCCAGGTGATTACTGGAAACCCAGAGTTTCTATATCACTGGCAGAAACACAACTGCAAAAAGCAGGTTTCCCCTTCTTGAAATCATGCTTTAAAAGTCACCTTTTGTAGCAATGTCTTTTCCTTTTATGATAGTGCTGTTCTCATTGCCACTAATTAATCCTTTATTTCTCTTTCTCTATCTGCTATTCTATGTTTTTCTTTGATACTTCATCCATTTAGAGCACATTTACGTTTCACATGGAAATGCAGACAGTCACCGGCTTGCTATTCGCCCTGTTACCAGTCAGAAATGCATACCCACACACAGTATGGCACTGAGCACAGTCCCACTGAGAGATGGAGTTCATTGGCTTCAGCTTGGCAGTCACACAGATTTGAGTTTCAGACTAAATTTGGATCTTGTCCTGCCAGCTTCAAGGATAAGCAGAATGCCCTCAATCTACTTTCATCTTTAACATGCCAAAAAAAGTCTTGCCATAATATTCAGTGTTGTCTACCTAAAATTAGGACTTCCGTGAGATTTTACATTACTTAAAAAACATTGCACTTTTATACCAGGACAAATTTTTAATATTTTGAGCTTTTTTCACCATAAACCTTGAGTGGGATGCTTTTTACAGCAGGCAATTATATATACATCTGAGAAGAAGAAGAACGAGGTATTAGACTGCTGCCTGCTTCTGAAGGATGGTGGCTTTTCATAGCTTTGTAATAGTAGAATAAGCCTGAGGAAGATGAATTAGTGGAAAAGGGCACGCGACCTAAAAGTCAAAGATGAACAATGAATGGATTTATTACAAGTCATGCTTTTGCATCCATACACACAGAGCAACATATTACATAGAACATCTATATCTTAATCGTAGCAATCCCATAAATCAGACAAAGAAAATATCAGCACAGAAGGTGTGATTCATGGTATGCCACACCATATGCCAAGCCTGTCTACTGCTACTTTTACCCAGAACAATACCAAAGAACTCCTCATCAGAGAAATGTCAGTTTTATTTATATTGATCCTAAAATCACCTTTTGAGCTATTTACACTTCAAACTGAGTATGTGTGTCAGTCAAGAAAAGGAAAGCAAACTGTCACAGAACTGGCATATTTCCAATATTGTTAGAGAAAGGTAGGAGTGAGAAACAAAGAGAATAGTAGGCTAAATTTCACAGCAAGCAAAATATTCACTTGGATAAATCTTTCCACAAAGCCTCCATGCAGTTGTTAATGAAGTCAGTAGAATTCCTGCCCTCATCTGAGACCTTTGCAGATATTATGACCAGGTCAGAAATGTCTCCTCCAAAGGTATATCAACAATGCAGGAAATAGTGTTAGCAATTTAGTAAGTAGTATTCTTGCACCATGAATCAGAAATAAACCAGTGTCCCATCCTGGTGCCGTGGGACAGAGCACTACAGGTGACTTTGTTGGGGTTTCTGCCCCAGAGAAAATCTATAAAGCTGAGTCCTCCTGACATTTATAGCCATTAAGGTCCCATAGAACATTTCACAACACTAGTGAATAAGCTCCAGATTCTTTAGATGGGTACTTCCAGCCATAAATACATTTCTCTTGGGTTGCAACTGGGTATATTTGTTTTCATTTCTGGTCCAGAGTCTTGCAAGAAAGTATCTTCTGGGTAGTGATGCCATGATAGGTGCTGCTAAAGCAGTGGCATGATTTCATGTGAGCCAGAAGCAAATGCAGCAGATATGGTGTATCAAATCAGTGATCCAGAAAATATGGACAGGGTGGGAAGGACCCGAAGAAGGACCACTCTTCTTTATTCTCTGCCACTAAGTTTGTCCTTGTTTCCTTGGTGAGAAACAGTGTGGGAGAAAATCCTATAACAGACAAATCAGGGAAAACCATTGACAAATTTTGATCATTCAGAAGTTAGTGACACTCAGAAAGCTTGTGAATTATTTTTGGATATTCCCTGTGATAAGATACAAATATTTCTGAGTAATTAAACACATAGGAAAGACATGGTTCTGTTTAGAATTTTAAACAAGGTTGGATGGTCTTATGGATATAACACTGGCTAAGACTTTCAGAAGTTTCAAAGGTAGTTCCTAAAGATTTACAGGTTTTTTGTATGGTCTGGTAAACTCACTCTCTGCTTCTATTCTGTCTGTAAAATAGTGCAATAATATTTCATTTCCTTCATCTTGTCTTAATCTGTAAATTTTGCTTGAATTTTTGGGTCATACTTGTACCAAAAGGGATGTGATCTTTGCTTGGACCTCTAAAATCCCCGTATATTGTGAGTAGCATAAACAAAAACGTAGGTTTGATTTCCGTAAAACTACAGTTTGTATTATTCGAGTTCTTACAATTTAGCATTTTTTAGTTAATGTTAAGTTTATTTCAGTGTAGTTTGTGTTAACATTCTATATTAATTTATTTCATGTTTTCCATTAAAATGTATTCATTTAACTATACATTAAAATTTGTATGCACTGAAGTTCATATAGGCTTTCCAGTAAAAAAACCTAAAATTATTGTTAATAATTTTCTGATACTGTGAGTTTAATATTTAGCTGTGGTGAAAAAGACAGTATCAAGAACCGTTAAGTGAGGAATAGAGAGCAGAACTGAAACAGAACTGAGAACTGTGTAACTTTACGAATATATGCAAATCACTGGTGCACTTTTACATTTTGAAAACCTCATGGGCTTCTAGTAACCTCATATGAAGAGGAACATAGTGTCACTAGAAGGCTGAAACACATGTAAGGCTTCTCTACAAAAATACTAAACTGATAGACACTCAAGCTCACACAAGAGATAACTGAGATGAGATAACTGAGATAACTGAGATCTGTAAAAACAAGAATAATATGGAATGGGTAATAGTATTGTGTTTTTGATGACATGGAAATGAGAGAACATCAAATGGAATTATGAAGAAAATTTTCTGAAATACTCAAAGGAAATACCTTTGTCATTCAATACTTAAATGGATTGTTGAACCTGTGGCTACAGGATGTTTTGAATGCCAAGAGTATAAATGGATTTAAAAGTTGATTAGGCAAGCTAATGGAGGAAAGCTCCACCAAGGACTACTAAACATCGTGGTCTGATTACAGCCTCTGGCTTTAGTTCAGGAGGTCCCTGAACCAGAGATAGCCAGAAGCTACAAGATCATAAGCAAGGAAAGTACCACTCTGTGCATTACCCTGTTCTTATACTCGTTCTCTGAACATCTGCTGCTGGCCACCATTAAAGGCAAGCCTCTTGTCTGATTTAGCACTGCTGCTCTTTTGGGGGGGGGGGGGTACTTTGGGGGCTTTTAAAGTAAAATTTACTGCCTGGAATTAAAAACCCAGTTAAAAAACAACCCTGATAAAATGCAGCATGCTGACCAAAACACTTTTTAAGTCAAACCATTTAAAATAACAGTTACGTGCTGGTTCTATTCTATTCTAAGCAGGAAACTTCAAAGAAAAGTGACAAGAAAGATATCAGCCTGGAGATTAGCTCTAATTCCTTCACATAAAGGGAGGAATGGATCTAGGTCTTTTATTCCTTGGATAGAGTCTCTAAGCAGAGAGCTAATGGTGGTAGAAGTGTCATGTATGGTGTGTGCAAGGCTTGCTACAGTACGTGTGGCATGAATAACACAGACAGAGACACAGCTACAGCAAGGACCCCAGGGGGAACAAGTGAAGAAGAAGCCAGGACTGCTCAGACGCCAAATTTCACTTTCCTGGAAAATGTCACTGTTGACACCAGTCTTTTACATGCTTGAAGTACTTCCAAGGTTAGGCATTGGTGTGAGCAGAACTCCACTTTTGAATGCACAGGCGAAGACTGTACAGCTAACATAAAGCCACCAGACACATGTAGGACAGGAGGTGGGTGACAGCAATGCCTTACCCAACTCCTTTAGTCTCTACTCCCAAGCACCACCTGAAAGCTCTCTGAACTCAGATGCCTTAATTTTAGACTCAGTTGCTTTAAATAGAAGTTTGGTGCTGCTGTTGTTTTTGCAAAACCAGCCTCAAGTCATTGCTAGAATAATGCCCCTCCTACTAACCTGGTGAAGTACAGTTATGTATTGGTAAAAGATAATAAACAAAAGGAATTGAAAAGCATTGCACCGCATGCCTATGATCTTTTATTCAAGAATTATTATAAATTTCTTGACCTTTCAAGCTGTAATCTTTTTGTATCCAGAGTGGAAGCTATTTTTATATCACTACAAACAAATTTATATCACTAAAAGGTAGGTCAGTGGCTCTCAGTCTCCAGTGTATCAGGATGACACTTTGAAGCTTTGATTTCTGCCCGTCAGGTCATATCCCCATGTAGCAGATAATATGACTTGACATTCTATAAACTCGTCTATAAACCTTCATATCCTACAACAGAGAAGCTCCAACTGCACCATCACTATTCATTTGGGCATTGGCAGTTGCTTCTTAAAAACAAAGGCACAACAACAAATAATATGCACCAGAGGTCTTCTTCAATTGGCCAAGATATGTAAGTCCTGAGGGAAAATATCCTAGCCTAACACATCAGACACCGCAAAATGCCACAGCATTAGCACTATGTTCCATGATAACAGCTTCATTATATATAAAAATTCCCTTTTTGGAAGCTTGCCAGCATGTAAGTCTAACGGGGGTTCAGGTCTACCACACGTATCTGTGTTAAATAGGTGGAAATTCAGTGTAATAGCGTAAACCAGGTGTGAACTGAGACAGTTTACTTCAGTGAAGTTACTCCTAATCTACACAGGATTAAAAAATAAAAAGTAGATCAAAATATAATTTAACAGTTATGGATTCATAATTCTAATTAAATGAGACAGATCCTCTGATGTCAAAAGTTTTGTGAATTGCAACTGATCCCATTTGCATAGAACTAGAAAATATGTTACACATTTCAAAACATCTAATATATAGACGAGAGAGGCACATAAAAATTAAATAAAGATACACTCTCTCTCTATTAAAGAGGGTAATTTTCTCTGATAGCATCTTCCCAAATGGTTATATATGGCTAGAATTCAACTATGATATTTACATAAGCTACATTTTAGGTAATTATATTGTCCCAGTTTTGGTTGGGATAGAGTTAATTTTCTTCCTAGTAGCTGGTACAGTGCTGTGTTTTGGTTTTAGTGTGAGAATAATGTTGATAACACTCCAATGTTTTAGTTGTTGCTAAGTAGCGCTTATCCTAAGTCAAGGACTTTTCAGTTTCCCATGCTCTGCCAGCAAGCAGGTGTGCAAGAAGCTGGGAGGGAGCAGAGCCGGGGCAGCTGACCTGAACTAGCCAAAGGGATATTCCATACCATGGAATGTCATGCCCAGTATATAAACTGGGGGGAGTTGGCCAGGAGACGTGGATCAAGGCTCCGGCATCGGTCAGCAGATGGTGAGAAATTGCATTGTGCATCACTGGTTTGTTTTGGTTTTTTCATTTTTTTTTCCTTTTTTTCCCTTCTTCTTTTTTTTGTTATATTTCTTTTCATTATTATTATTATATTTCATTATTATTATCGCTAGTATTATATTTTACTTTAGTTATTAAACCATTCTTATCTCAACCCATGAGTTTTACCTTTCCCGATTCTCCTCCCCATCCCACTAGGAGTGGGGCGGGGAGTGAGGGAGCGGCTGCGTGGTGCTTAGCTGCTGGCTGGGGTTAAACCACAACATATATAGATAGAAAATTATCTTTATTAGAAGTTCTGGCAACCCAGTGTATAGCTTTGTCTCATTTTGGTTTTTACCAATCAATGACAAAGTTTTATGTCTGTCTTACAGGGACAAGCAGTTTCCCGTGGGAGCTGCATTGATACTCTGAGATTCTTCACTTCACTACTCAAATATATCAAATGCAATGGCCTTTTCCCAAGAAAATAGTTTTCTGACTGCAGACAGACCCTCTTAAAATAGCAAATGTTCATCTATGTTATAGGGCTGTGTTATAGGATTAGGTGGGCTGGCGTCTATTCCCCATTTCTTTTTGTGATATCTAATCATCCTTCAGCTGCATACATCTAACCAATTGCACTTGAGAGTCCCTATATCTGTACATACCAGCTCCTGAAATACAGTTAAACATGGGACTAAAACATGAAACAAGGTAAGTTTAGTTTTATAACTGGAGGCAGTTGACAAGTTAAATAGAACACAAAGTATGTCTCAACTTCTGATGCCAGAACTGATCATTGCATTAGAAGATCTGAGTTGGTCTCTTAACATTTGACTAATCTGATGGCCTTTTCTGTACCCTCACCTTCAAGTCAGGAAATGCTGTTCTTCATCTCAGTGCTCCTGTGAATCTGAGAAATCAAAGGAGCTGCCTAGACGTCTTTATTAGACTTCTGCTCAAAGTAGCAACACCATTTATTTCTGTTGCAAGCATTTGCCTTCTAATGGATTGTCTTAGTGTTGGGTTGCCAGGTCTAATCAGATAAAAGTACCATTTATGAGCCTGCAGGAACATAGAAGTTTGAAAAGATTGCCCTAAATAGTTTTAATAACTTACTTTTTATGTTAACCTTTTCATTATCACTGTGGTCTGCTACAGGATTTCCTTGCCACTTGCGGAAGCTGCTAAACTCTGTTCTTGTCTATGCTTCGAAGTTGGTTAAATAATATGAAGACAAAGAATTTTTACTTCAGACAATGAACTAATAAAAGTAAACAATCTTCAGTATTATACAGACACACACACCCCTGCATAGGCCATATATTCATGCCTATAAACTACATAAATATGTACGTGCGTGTATATGTGTATGTATGCATATGTATGTGTATATGCATTTATGTTTATACACACACACACAAATCATTCTCAATGGAAGTGCTGAGGGGACAGAAATAGCAGAATAAGCATATTCTGCAAATATATATATCTATGTGTGTATATATATGTGTGTGTGTGTGTATATGTATTTTCTGCATCTGTTATTCCCCACACACACCTTGGAGACAAAACACTGAACCACAGGCCCAATCTAGAATGCCCTTTCTTATGCCTTTAGGAAATTCTGAAGATTTGATTTGCAAGGATATAAAAATCTAAACAGTGATATGTTACAGTGCTATAATGCAGAAGTTGCAACACTGATTTGGCTGGAATGTTTCCACATTAGTACAAATGTGAAAGTGAGAATGGAATTTGTACAACACAGCAAATTTCTTGTACTGGACATGCTGCATATGGAAGGTATTTTTTATTGAATACAAGTACTTATCTCATGAAAGGACACCAAGTAATTTCTAATACAAATGGAAATATGACTGTGAATAGACAACTTACACATCCAGAGACAGTTTGAAGATAATACAACAGAGTTCTTGACCACTGAAAAAGAGATTTTCAGTAATTTACTACCTGCTCTGCAAGTATATGATGAACAATACCTGGAGTTCCTGATCCCCAGCTATCCAGACTGGAGTCCGTTGTAGCATATTGTGTTTCCTGCATACTGCTATTATCGAGACTTCCTTTCACTGGAAACGAAGTCATGAATGTAGAATATGGACATGACAATGACCATGTGCCGGTTTTGGCTGAGATAGAGTTAGTTTACTTCATAGTAGTTAGTATGGGGCTATGTTTTGGATTTGTGCTGAAAACAGTGTTGATAATTCAGGGATGTTTTCGTTACTGCTGAGCAGTGCTTATGCAGAGTCAAGGCCGTTTCTGCTTCTCACACCACCCCACCAGCAAGCAGGCTGGGGGTGCACAAGGAGCTGGGAAGGGACACAGCCGGGACAGCTGACCCCAACTGACCAAAGGGATGTTCCATGCCATATGCTCATACTCAGCAATAAAACTAGGGGGCAGGTTGGAGGGTGGGCCGCTGCGCAGGGACTGGCTGGGCATCGGTTGGTTGATGGTAAGCAATTGTTTTCATTTGCATCACTTGTCTTTCTTGGGTTTTATTTTTCTGTTTGTTATTTTCTTTTCATTATGATATATTATTATTATTATTATTTTATTTTATTTTATTTCTATTATTAAACTGTTTTTATCTCAACCCACGAGTTTTCTCACTCTTACCCTTCCAATTCTCTTCCTCCATCCCACTGCAGGGGGACTGAGTGAGCATCTGTGTGGTGCCTAGTTGCCGACTGGGGTTAAACCATGACAGACCACTGTCAGGTTTAGCTTTAGTATGGAGCTGGGATGACCCTGGAGTGGATGCTTAGGGGGTTGAAATTATTCTGTCCCATGATTTAATCTCTAATCTAGAGGTCAGTGGCTCTATTTCATTATATCAGTTGTCCTAATGGGCTGGATTTGGGATATCCATCAACAAGCTACACTGGAGATGGACAATAGAACAATTTTCAGAAGTTAAAAAAAAAAAAAAGGAAGAAAAAAGAAGACTTATATTTCTTTTGGGGTTTTCATTTGCTGATTCTGCTTTTCTTAATGTGTCCTTCACAATACTATTTTTAATGCATTTGTCGAATTAATACTCTGATTTCCATAGTTTATGCAATAAAGGCTTATTTATATTAGTTAACTATGCAAAACATTTCATGCAAAACATCCTAATTAAAAGCTGCTATATTATTTCTTGATCCCAATGGGATACTTTAACTGGAAATATGTATCCTAAAGATTGTGCTGCCAAATTATCTTTTCCATTATAGCTGAACAACTAAATTGAACCTAAAAAAGACAGAGGAGAATTTTGCTAAGATATCCTAGAATGTATTGTTAATATTTCCAATCTTGTATTGATATAGTGGACAATATCTGCACTGTACAAATGAGGTAAAAAATAACAGCCAGTGGCAACCAGCTTCAGTAGGCCTGAATCTTATGAACCTGATGTACGACCTTGACAAACGTTTAAATTGGAAACATCTGGTGACTGGACTGTCATTAATTCAGAGCATGTGTTTCTCATTTTCTGTTACTTTTTTAAACAAAATAAGGCTTCATATAAAACTAATTGAAAGGATACATGAGAAGTTAAGGTACCAGCCTATGTTTGCATTCCCAGTTATCACTACCACAAAATTCTACAGTTACTGATGAAAACAGACAATCAAACAATTGAATACTAGAAGTCCAAAAGAAATGTCAAAAAATTTCCTCATTGTCTGTTTGGTTTTTTTTAATTTAAATTTGTTTGACTTCAAACTGTGCATGTTTTTTCTTTCTCATTTAATAACCCAGCATCTTGCAACAAACCAAAGTTCAGTGCAACAAACCAAATTATATGCAGTTTGGTATTCTTGCACTGAAGAAATTTTGGCTTTCTAAAATAGTGTATTTCGTAGGCTATCACTTTATATTTCCTTGTTGAAAGTATAAATGCTCTTTTCAAATCTCTACAGCGTAAGTTTAACTGTGATTGTAGAAATTTACCTAAGTGTTTAGAATGTCATCTCACTATCTAATGGTCATTAATCTCTTTACTAATAAGAGTGAAATACATATGTGATTGCATGATGATCAGTCAATTAATAATTCTATCTCTGCCTTTGTAAAAATTTCCCTGTTACAGGCACTATGCAATGTTTAACACACTGCTTTTAGAACTAACATCCCATACATACTGACACTTTTTGTTTGTTTGTTTTAAATAAAGTAAATAAACATTTCATTTTAGGGACTTAGTAAGCAACCAGTACTTTCACCGCTAATATCCAACATGAAGATGGACTCAACATAAACAATTTCCTTCTTAACTGGATGATTTAAATATTCATAGTAGGATTCATATGAGCAATTGAGAACATCTACAGGTAGACATCTATACATCAGTTAGTTAAACTTGGCTCCTTTACAGTCAATGGAAGAAATATTTACCATGCAATTAACTTGACCTATTTTGTTTGACTAATCTGTGAGAAGATGAATTGTACTTTACAAATGATGAAAAGGGAAGTAGAGGGTGACTAGCTCAAGCTATAGACAGTTACATTTAGAAAGATGAATCTCAGCCCTGAAGTCTCTAAGGATATCACCAGCTATGACTAAAAAATTCATCTATACCTTCCTTAATAGTATAAATCATTGCAGTCAGCACTGTTTAGGGTATGAATCATTTCGTACTGTTGGAGATGTCTAAAACAGACTCATAGAAATGTTGAATGGAAGGTACCTTTGGAGTATCATCTGGTCCAACCTCCATTTCAGAGCTGGGCTCTCAACAGCATGAGGTCAGATCAATTACGGCTTTGTCCAGATAAGTCTTGAAAATCTCCAAGGTTGGACACTTCACCAGCTCTCTGAGTAACCTGGTTCAGCGCTGCACTGCTCCCCTACTGAGTTTGTTTTTCAGAATGTCCAACATGAACCACCAAGACAGATTTTGTGACCTTTGTCCCTTCTTTTATTGTTTGCTACTACCAAAAAGAATTTGGTCTTATCATCTTTATAACTGCCATTCAAGTAGTTTCAGGCATCTCTTAGATCACCTCTGCACCAGATTAATGAAGCTCAGCTTCCTCAGCCTCTCCTTATTTCTCACATGCTCAAGGCTTCTGACAGTTCTGACTCTCTGTTGGAGCTCTACCAGGTTTTCCACATCTGTCTTGAAAAAGAGGACCCAATACTGGGTGCAGCAGACCAGATGTGGGCTCAGCAGCACCAGCTACCAGGGAATCATAACTTCCCCCAATATGGCAGTCATATTTCTTCTAATATAGCCCAATATATTAGGGCTATATTGTTATTTGCAATGGAAGTTCAGTGCTGGTTCATCTCTAGTGTGGTGCTGAATCTCCATAATCCCCAGATGCCTTTCAGGAAGGTTATTACGCAGCCAATAGCTTCCTATCTTATACCACAAAATTACTGCACTCCAGGTGCAGAACTTGGCACTGCTGTCTGGTGAACTTCTTGAGGTTTCTGTCAAGTATCAGTCCCTGGAGTTGTTAATTGAAACATTTGTCACTGGATGCAAGCCAGACTGGAAATGAATGTGCACTTCCCTTTGAATACAGCCGACCAGACAATCTTCAATCTACTTACCAGCTCGTTGATCTAGCCAATACTTCCTCAGCTTCCAAATAAGAATGCTGTGAAAGGAGATGTTAAAAGCTTTAGTAAATCCAATCATATGTATACCTTGAATAAATGTATATTACCCCGTTCTTCCCTGTCCACATAGCTAGTCATTTCATTGTAGCCATTCACATTGGACAAGCATGATTGATCCTTTCTGAATCCATCTTAACTATTCCTGATTGCTGCCTTCTCCTTCATGCCTTTGGAACTGAACTCAAAAAGGAATTGACTTAACATCTTTCCAAGGACTGAGATAATCCTCTAATTTTGAAGATCTCATTTCTGCCTTTCTTACAAAGTGGGGGCCTCCTCTGCTTGCCATGATTTTTTCCCTCTCTTGTTCAGCTTGATTACATGTCTTCCTAATAGGCACTATTCGTCTTCAAATGAATCACCACAGCTGAGGTGGCAACACCATCTGCCCCATAAGGTTTTGTTATGATGTATGCATCTGCTCCTAGTCTGGGACAACAGCTCCTGACCAGAATGCAACAGATCGGAAGAATTCCAGCTGTTGATCCCAATGGGGCTGTTGTTTGCCCAGTAGAAGAAAATTTCAACTTGTTTCATATAAGAAAACTGAATAATGGGTTTGGCATTACAGGAAGCTGTCCTAATACTCAGCAAGTAACTCATAATAGAAAGTAACTTTGTTGGCTAGAAAGGAAAACAAAGGCATGCTATTTGTAACAAGTTTCAACATTTGAGTTGTTTGATAGAACTGGGTTTGGGCAATAAATTATCTGCAAGTTTAAGTTATAATAATGATATAATTATGGTAATATGCTAATAATTGCTAATGTAAGTTTGATGTTAATGAAAAGAGTGATTTGTGTAGGTAATAAGAATTAGACACCCTAATGTATTGATCTCAATGTGTGGAAGAATATCTTGGAGAATGAATATGTAAAGTAGATAAAATGAGGCGTGTTTAAAGGAGTGATTCTTCAGAGTTTTCCCCAGGGCAGTTTTTGTTAATGCCAGACCACCCGCTTCTGCTAGGCCATGTGAAAAGGAAAGAAGATAACAAGCTGAAACCCTACTGGAAAACAGACACTTTAATTTTAGTGATAAAGAATGTTAACTCAGATCCCTACTTCTGCTGAATTAAATCTCTGAGTTTCTTCAATAAGCTTAGAGTGACTGTTCAGACATAAGCCTAGTGAGATTAACAAACAATGGGGTCTCATCAAACTAATTTTATATGACAATTAAAACTCTTGCTTTGCCAGTAGCATCTCTGGAAGGTCTACTCACAGCACACTTAAATTCAAATAGGAGATTTTTTTTTAGTACTGCTGCTTCATGATAGATAATAGATAAGTCACCATATCCACCTGTGTATCAGAAGACACAAGTTTAGGTTTCTGATGGCTTCTAAGTAAGAAGCATAGGAGCTGTATGCAGTTTGTTCAGGTAAATAATAAACTTACAGTCTTCTCTATCAAAGCTGTACGTAATTATATAATTACCTATACACTCACTGAAGCATGGACTGGAATTAATCTTCCCAACTGGGTGTAATATCCGCTAAGATATAAGGTCTTCCTAATGTCTTTTAAACTATATGGATAGATGAAAAATAAGTTCATTAAAAAAGAAGAGAGGGAGTTTTCTAAGAATAGTGGGTAAAACAAGTCTAGGGAGATACAAGTCTCAAATCCCCGTTTCAAATCAAGAAACATAGAGGACCTTCTAACCAAAGTAAACTGAAAAGAAATCAGTTGGATACAAGCTATTTCCTGCTCCTTTGCCTTTTCTGTCTTGATTTTTGACGTCTTTTCAAGAAACAGTAGAGTTGGAAACTTTCTAAAAACTAGGTAAAATCTGTCAGCACTAGAATAACAATGTAGCTAGTAACTCTGATGCAGGTATAAACACTTTTCATCCTTTTTAAAAAGATGCAGACTGTTGAATTTGGTTTGATAATGTTGTTCTTTTAATTGACTGTACTATGTTGATATCATGCTGTGCTTTAATATTTCATTAGACAGCTGTTTTATATAATACATGAGTTCTGATACTCTAAGGATAGGTTACGCTGATTTATGCTGAAATATGACTAAAACAGCCCATCTCTAGATATCATGGGTGACTGCTGTGGCACTGTTGTGGCATACCAGAAAAATAAATATATATTTTAAACTATAAATTTGGAAAGCATAATTAATCAGTTATAAATCTGATTTAATTTTGGTAATCAAACAGATCATGTCTAATTTTCATCTAGGGCAAAATTCATACTTAATAAACCTGTGTGGAAAATCTTGTTTTATCTCGTTAAGAGTCAAAACTTTTTTTTAAACAAAAATGAAAATTTAATCTAAAGTGGTTTAATATAATGATAATGGTACAGTATGAGAGAAGTGGAAACATTTTATCTTGAAAATATATTTTATTTCACTTTTAATGTTTTAATCAGTTTATGTATAAATTATGGGAAAATATTTTTTAAAGCTGAAATTCAAATTAATGAAACTTCACTTAAAAGTGTTGCGAAGGACATATCAATAGTTTTGAAATGTAAAAAAAAAAGAAGTTTAATTTCTTTCAAACCACATTCTTTCTTCCAATTTACCTTTTGGTAAATTATCTCTCTTTGTTTAAAAATAAATTTACTGGAAAACTCCTAATCTGCACTCATTTTTCATCTTTGACCCAAGCAGTCAGTCAACATTTTAGGCTTTTGATTAATAGGAAAACTCAGTTAGAGGAATCCAACAAGCTTTTACGTTAGAAGTTAGTCACGATAAGTATAAGCAAAATCCTTGCACACAAAAGCTACTCCCACATCCACAAGCTGTAAAAGCCAACCTGTCCATTCGTTCTACAGAAGTCAAAAGCAGCTGAATGTAACTCTAGTCAAAACACCACCATGCATCATGATGGCAAAAGAAAGTGATACGTTGATAATCAGACTAGTCTGACATGCTTCTGGTTGTTGAGACCAATCTTTGATTTTGATTGCACGACTTTGATCACCATAGCATATATAATAATAGTGTTAATGGTTTCCATTATGTAATTTATAAAATTAACTGTTCACTTTTAAAAATTAATTTCAGAAATGAAGTGCTGTTTTCTGTACATAGACAGGCTACTCAATTTTGAAAAATTCTTGAAATTGTGTTTGTTTTCACTCCTTTTTTTTTTTCCTGTTTAAGCTGGGTTTCCAGGTGACTATGTGGAACTAAAATGGCAAGAGTAATTATCAATGGGAAACTACATGCAGTGTACCTCGATCCTTATCCTCTGATGGTTTCATCATTAAGTTTTATGTGACATGTGGATAAATGCTTCTTCATTTTCTGTCTGTCTTGGGACTTTGCAAGTGTACTGGAAATGTAGCATATTTTTGAACACTAACATTTAAAGCTAGACTGGACAAAACACTAAAGAAAATATGGTCAAAAAACCTTTTCTTCTAAAGCACCCTGAGATCCATCGATAAAAAGCAGTGTAAAAGAGCCAAGTATTATTTATTGTCAAGGACAGGGACTGTGATATGACTACTGACACTTTTTTTTCTAACCCCAAATTCTGCATCTTCTGTAGATACTGTTAATTTGTCAATTGCAGGAAGTTCACTCCACTTCTTACCAAAAGAGAGCTGAACAAAAAGACCAAGCAGATTGCTGCTGTCTGCTCCCTTGTTTAGGCACTCAGAGTGAGAGCTATATAAGAAACCTTCACCCTGGTGATATTCACACAGATTTTCTCCTGACAGTTCTGGACATCCAAGGTAAACATTCGCCAGTGGCTGATGTTATAGGAGCCCATGCAAAACAACATCCTTGTCATGCAACTATCGCAAGTTGCATGACTTCTTAGAGGAACACATCAAAGAACCAGAAAACAAAGCAAGAGAGGACCTTGGAAAGTGATACTATCTGCAGCACCTCAACGTACCTTCAGCAATACTTCTCAGTAGGAACACCCCAACAGTGAGGGATAGGATGCAGAACACCACCCACAATCTGTTTACTTCGGTGAGACAAAAGTGTTGGTATTTGATTATGAAGAGGAACGGGCCTGTAATGTATTGCCCTAGCTTCTCCTCCGTCATATGACAAGAGCAACTATACATAAATCATGTCAGGTATGATTTATCACGACTATGTTTTCTAGAACTTTGTTCCTTTCATGGCTAGTTAGTTAATTTTAACTAACAGATAATTTAGATAGTTTACATTAACTTTATTATTATTATGGCAATAAATTCGCACTTTTACAGAAAGGAAGAAGAATAAGGAAATATAGGAATTAGCCACAGAAAAGAAAGAAGGACAAGGAAATGTAAGAATTAGCCACAGCTGTTCACAGCTCTGACTCAAATCCTTTCTGAATGTTAAAGGCATGGTCATAATTCAAAACTATTCAATTCCAGACTTTTTTGTCCTAGATTGGCACTAAGGTGTGAATAGCCCCGTTACCTTTAACATCTAAGAAACACACAAAGAAAGCACTCAAAAAGGAGAAGCACTAAATTAAAATATTGCCAGATGA
Source organism: Gymnogyps californianus (assembly GCF_018139145.2). NCBI lineage: Eukaryota > Metazoa > Chordata > Aves > Accipitriformes > Cathartidae > Gymnogyps > Gymnogyps californianus. The sequence goes on along the minus strand of NC_059471.1, from coordinate 13,107,978 downwards.
GTACTCAAAAGTTAGGAAATACCAGAATTAAGGTTTCAAATGTAACCTCAATTTGACACCCTACACTTATGCATTATGATAACAGCCTCTGCATGATCACATTGTATTTCGTTAATCGCCAGTCCCAGATTAGAGCAACCGGGCACAGAAGAGATTAAAAGCCCACACTGGCATGAGTGTGGCTTGCTCAGCACCACAAAGGAACTCTCTGATAAAATCTAGTTTCTTTGGGAAACATCCAGCAACCACAATTATTAAATCATCTTTCTTTCAGCTCCTGCTTCATTAGCTGTGTACCTTTATTTTCTAAAAAAATATTACACTGGTATCCTACAGTCAACAATCTCTTTCATTATAAAACTTGATTTGCAGTCTGTGAACTGAATGAGGAAAAAATGCTATGAAAAAAATTGCATGCGCTAATGTAATTATAGATGGTAATACTTACATCTAAGACAGACTAATTAAGGCTGTATAGGCAACCTTAATTCTGACATTTTTCTAACTTCTGAGTAATTGACCTTGCAATCTCAACACTCCTCATGTATCAATTATAATTAGCTTTTAAAAACATGAAAAAAACCCACTGTTGTTGAGGCAGAAAAAAGAGAAGAAATCTTCTCCTCTGGAACCAAGCTGTGCTTTTTTGAGAGTCAAATGCTTCAGAGCCACTATTCAGAAGGCTGCAAGAGGACCTACCACGGGCAGGCCTGGTACCATTAGTAAACCCTACATGGGGCAGTGACTAGAAAGGGGAATACACATCAGCACTGGGAGGTTTCCCAGATATTTGTTGTCAGGAGACAAAGGCAGTGACTGAGGATGCCTGGGGGCAATCCAGGCTTAGTACTATTGCTGCTGTTGCTAGGTTCTGCTGCTCTTGCTTTGTCTCTGTAGTCCTCTGTTTCAACCTTTATAAGAAAGGTTCCTTCCCCTGCTATTGCCTTATTTTGTTTTCTCATTCTCCTGGGCCTTGGTCCTTGCACCTCTTCTTCTTCTGAGCTGTGGAGTGGCTGTTTCTTTCTGCTCCAAACTGCCTGTACTCAGCCTGCCTGTTCTCAGACCTCATCTCCAGTGCCGGCAATGGAGATGCCATCCTCAGCCTCCCTGTTGGCACCCAGGAGAAACAACTGCACTCAAACTCGTACTCAGCTGCAGCAGCAGCAGCAGCACAGGCTCACAGCACGCACCTGGCATGCAGAACCTTTGAAAAATGAACCATGAAACTCTCTGAAGATTCCACTAAAATGCAATTTTGGGGGAAGTTTTGGGTATGATTTAGCACTGGTCCACTTTCATACAGAGTCTGGAAGGTAGAGCCACAATGTCAGCTGTCAAAACATGAAAACCTTGCCTCCCTGTCAAGCAGTCACAATATTGCTTCTCTTACTGGTGTTTTTAATATGACCCTGCAATATTGTCTCTCCAATCTCATTGTGAGAACCTCTTTACTCATGTTTTATTTATTTTTAAATAATTCAGAAACTCAAGATAGAAAACTTCAGTATAAATATTGGAGCATGGTAAACTTACAGGTTCTGTAAAAAAAAGTGTCACTGAGAAGTGTTTTGCAATCAATATCTCCATCTCCATTCCACAGATGGTAATAAGCAGAAGGCTTTGAGTTCCAATTAGTAGACAAAAAATTTAATTCACATCGTATGAGAGACACAGAAATAGAAATATTTATTTTAGACTATTTTTAAGTAAATAAAATGTCTTACTGCATAGACGAGTTCCTAGTGATAGTGGCAAATCTTATTTCAGTTCAA